>NC_063176.1:26850301-28050301 GCF_023159225.1 Perognathus longimembris pacificus | reverse complement strand
TATGAGAACAATGCACTTTGAGACTCTTATCTCCAGTTAACCAGGGAAAAGCCAGAAATGGGGGCAGAACATCAGCCTTAAGCACAAAAGCTAGGAAATAGTGAGACACCTTAAGGCCTCAGTTCAAGCCCCAATACTGGCATGCATGCATACACACATGCACACGTGCATACACACATACACATACACTCACATGTTCACAATTATTAATATTCCTCATAGCTGACAGAGAAAAACTTTTCCAGGGTCACATAGCTACTCACACTTAGACCTGCCACATTCCAGCCTCGAAGCCAGGATTTTTTTCCTGAGTCTGAATACCACTAAAGTGTGTGACGAGTACTTGAAAGTAGTATTCTCAAAGTAGAAGTCAAAAAGACAGAAGAACAGCAAAGGTCGTGTTGACACATACCAGCCTGCGAACAGATACTTGGAACCGGTATCTGAAAAGCAATGCATCCTGCCCAGAGAAGAAAATGCTGAGGCCAACAGAGCAAAGGCTGGAGTCCACACCAGGGGAAAAAGAGCAGAAAGCAGCGGCTATTGACACTGTGCCCACGGCTGCCTGGGGGCAACTGGAGCATCTCCAGGATTATAGACACCCTTCCTGCCTTCCTTCATTCTCTCTCTCTTTCTCTCCCTCTGGCCTCTGCTTGCAACTGGTGGCTCTTCTTTACATGCAAACCAGATTCCTCCCCAAACATCAGCCTGAGCGTTGGCCTGCTCCTCTCCCTTGCTTGCCTCTCAAAGGAGGGATGCATCAAAGAAGCAGCCGAACTGGGGATCCATTCTGCCAACTTTAATTGCTCCAAAGGAGCAGTTATGGTGTATAGACATAAAAGACCGTAATTATCAGTTAACCCAATAAAACAAGTTTCAAAGGGTCCACAAAAGCCTTGTTTAACAAATGTGTGATCTGTAATTACAAACCATCCATCGGGCAATCAATAGATGTTTTAAGCCATTATTTAAAAATTTATGTGTTTCAAAGAGATAGTTTTCTCAAGTTGTTTCAAGTTTGTTTTTAAACAGAATCATATTTTTATGTTGATGATAGGTATGGGTTTGCTGCCTGTGGAGCTCACAGTAGGGTGAAATATATGAATTCTGTGATACAATTATGATGCTGAGAATAGTCCCTGAGTTGTACTAAAGACAATGAATTTGGGTCTTGAAAAAAATGAAATTGAGTCTATGCCAGTGAAATGCTGGTTCTAATTCAAGAGTTGTCAACTTTTGGTGTCTCTCATTCATGAGACCAGAATTTACAGTCAAGGTGAATGTATTCTGTCTCTTGTGCTAAATGGTCCTCTGTGAGGTGATTTTATTCACATATTCATTAATTCAGTCAGCAAATATTGGAACATTATGCTAAGGAGAAAGGTTAGACTGATCCTGTTCTTGTGGAGCAAGAAGCTGGAGTGAGGTAAGCAAGGTAGAAATAAATTTGTCGTCTCAGAAAATGGTGACTACTATTGAGAAATTAAAAGAAGTGATGATGGTTACTGGAGAATGGCTTTGGATTATCTTGATAGTGACTCTATCGAGGGTTATGTTTAGATGCGTGGCACTGAACACTTCCCTGAGAATGTGAGTTTTTAACTGGAGATCTTTCCTGTCAATTTATAGCAACACTATTCACAACAGCCACTCTATGGAATCAGCCAGGATGTCAATCAGCACCCAAATGAATGAACTAAGAAAATGTGGCAAATGTGCCCAATGGAGTACCACTCAGCCATAAAAAATAATGAAGTGATGTTATTTGTAGGGAAATGCATGGCACTGGAGATTATTATGTTGAATGAAGTAAACTAGACAAAGGAAGACAAACATCTCATATATTATCTCATATGCAGAATGTAGACCTCAAAAAAGGTCATGAGCATAACAAATGTGGGAATGTTAATGTGGGGGATAACCAAGGAGAAGTGAGTGGGGAAAAAGAAAGAGTGATAGGGGTAAGAAAAATATGATTGTGCACATTGTATAGTTTGATTAATAGGAAAGAATAATTCCATAAGAATTAACAATAAGCTTGCCATGTTTGAGAGACAGAACACCAGTATAACTGGAGAACAAAATGAAAACAGGTGCAAGATGGCCTCAGAGAGGCAAGCCTGAGATTGCTTATCTACAGACACATGGTAGGAAGGACTATGGGTTTTATTTTAAATGCAGCAGAGCACTAGAGAGAACTATTTCAAATAGAGGGGTGACATGACACTATACATTTAAAAAAAGAACATTCTGGATATAAGGCCTTTGTCCGCTGTATGGCCGGTAAAGATCTTTTCCCAATCTATGGGCTTTCTGTTTATCTTGCGAGCTATGTCCTTTGCCTTGCAGAAACTCTGCAGTTTGATGCAGTCCCATTTGTCCATCCTTTTTTTGATTTGTAGCCTTTCTGGGTCATTGTTAAGGAAGTTCCGTCCTGTGCCAAGGAGCCCAAGTGTTTTTCCTACTCCTTCCTTTAGTGTTTTCAGGGTCTCTGTTTTAATTTCGAGGTCTTTGATCCATTTGGAATTGATTTTGGTGCAGGGTGATATATAAGGATCTAGTTTTAGTTTGTTGCATGTGTTGAAGCAGTTTTGCCAGCACCATTTGTTAAAGAGGCTATCTTTCTTCCAGACTATTTTTTTAGCTCCTTTATCAAAGATTAAGTAGGCGTAGTTCTGTGGGTTCATTTCTGGGTCTTCAATTCTGTTCCATTGGTCTTCAGGCCTGTTCCGGTGCCCATATCAAGCTGTTTTTATTACTATAGCTTTATAATACAGCTTGAAGTTTGGTATTGTAATTCCTCCAGCACTGTTCTTTCTGCTTAGGATTGTTTTTGCTATTCTGGGTCTTTTATTGTTCCATATGAATTTCTGGATTGCTTCCTCTATTTAATTACATTCCTCCAAAACAAAACTGCAAAGAACCAATAGCCCCCTCAAAAAGTGGGCTAAAGACTTAAAAAGAGACTTCTCTGATGAGGAAATGAGAATGGCCAAGAGACATGTGAAAAAGTGCTCTTTATCACTGGCCATGAAAGAAATGCAAATCAAAACAACATTGAGATTCCATCTCACCCCAGTAAGAATGTCCTATGTCAAGAAAACTAACAATAACAAATGTTGGAGGGGATGTGGCCAAAAGGGAACCCTACTTCATTGTTGGTGGGAATGTAAACTGGTTCAGCCACTCTGGCAAGCAGTATGGCGATTCCTCAGAAGGCTAAACATAGAACTCCCCTATGACCCAGCAGCCCCACTTTGGGGCATCTACCCAAAAGACCACAAACAAGAACACACTAAAGCTACCAGCACAACAATGTCCATCGCAGCACAATTTGTCATAGCTAGAATATGGAACCAATCCAGATGCCCCTCAGTAGACAAATGGATCAGGAAAATGTGGTACATATACACAATGGAATTTTATGCCTCTATCAGAAAGAATGACATTGCCCCATTTGTAAGGAAATGGAAGGACTTAGAAAAAATTATACTAAGTGAAGTGAGTCAGACCCAAAGAAACATGGTCTTTATGGTCTCCCTCATAGGGAATAATTAGCACAGGTTTAGGCAAGTCACAGCAGAGGATCACAAGAGCCCAATAGCTATACCCTTATGAACACATAAGATGATGCTAAGTGAAATGAACTCCATGTTATGGAAACGATTGTTATATCACTGTTGTAACTACTTTCAACATGCTATGTGTAACTGTAGCTTCTATTATTGATGATCTTCTTGTATCCCCTTCCTGTGGTGTACCTGCACTCTCTGTATCTTATCTGAGTACATTGGAAACCGTGTATACTGGTATTAGAACTAGGAAACTGAAAGGGAATGCCAAAATCGAGAGACAAAGGGTAAAAAAGACAAATGACTACAAAAGCAATACTTGCAAAACAGTTTGGTGTAAATGAACTGAACAACTAATGGGAGGAAAGGGAAAGGGGGAGGGGGGAATGAGGGAGGAGGTAACAAACAATACAAGAGGGGCTGGGGATATAGCCTAGTGGCAAGAGTGCCTGCCTCGGATACACGAGGCCCTAGGTTCGATTCCCCAGCACCACATATACAGAAAACGGCCAGAAGTGGCGCTGTGGCTCAAGTGGCAGAGTGCTAGCCTTGAGCGGGAAGAAGCCAGGGACAGTGCTCAGGCCCTGAGTCCAAGGCCCAGGACTGGCCAAAAAAAAAAAAAAAAAGAAAAACAATACAAGAAATGTATCCAATGCCTAACGTTTGAAACTGTAACCTCTCTGTACATCAGTTTGACAATAAAAAAATAAAAATAAAAAAAGAACATTCTGGCTGCTGTGTGGGTAACAGATTTGAGGAGCAGAACAGCAGATCTAGAAGATGAGAACAATATCACTTTAGAGTGCAGCAACAACAGCAGAGCTGGTCGAAGTGAGTAGATTCAAGATCTATTTTGCCATCAGAGGCAAGAGGGCTTCCTTCATGTGAACAATGTGGGAAAGCCATCCTCAAAGAAACAACTGCCCATTAATAAGTAGACTAAAGACTTTAAGAGAAACTTCTCTGAAGAGGAAATGAGAATGGCCAAGAGGCACATGAAGAAGTACTCAACATCCCTGGCCATAAAAGAAATGTAAATCAGAATAACATTGAGGTTTCATCTCACCCCAATAAGGATGGCCATTATCAAGAAAACTAACAAAAACAGTTGCTAGCAGGGACTTTTGTTGGGAGTGTAAACTTGTTCAACCACTCTGGAAAGCAGTATGGAGGTTCCTCAAAAGGCTAAACATAGAGCTCCCCTAAGACCCAGAAACTCCACTCTGGGCATTTACTCAAAGGATCACAAGCAAGACCAGACTAAAGCTGCCAGCACAACCATGTTCATTGCAGTGCTATTTACCATAGCTAAAATATGGAACCAACCCAGACGCCCCTAAGTAGATGAATGGTTCAAGAAATTGTGGTATATATATATATATATATATATATATACAATGGGATTTTATGCTTCTGTCAGAAAGAATGATGTTGCCACATTCATAAGGAAATGGAAAGAGTTGGAAAAAATCTTACTAAGTGAAGTGAGCCAGACCCAAAGAAACTTGGACCCTATGGTTTCCCTCATTGGTAATAATTAGTATATGTCTAGGATAGTCCTAACAGATGATCACATAAGATGATGCTAAAAGAAATGAACTCCAAGTTACAGAAACAAGTGTTTTATCATTGTTGTTGTTATTTTCAAAGTACTATATGAAATTGTTCCTTTTTCTTCCCTACAGTTTATCCCTGTTGTCACTGTATTTGATTTTGATGCCCTGGGTATTGCATATACGTTTATCTGAATTAGGAAGGAGAACATCAAAATTGTGAGACAAAAAGTAAAAGGCAAACCAATGCAACAGCAATACTTACAAGACAATATGCTGTAAACCAACTGTACAACTCGGGGGAGGGGAGGTAATTGGGGGAAAGAGAAAGTTGGAAAAAATGAGGAAGGGAGTAACAAGTTTAACAAGAAATATACTCCCTGCCTTAATATGTAACTGTAACCCCTCTGTATATCATCTTGACAATAAAAAATTTTAATAAAAATTAAAAAAAAAGAAATACTGTTGAATGCACTGTCCATTGAGGACACTGAAATATTTCAGAGTTTCAGTTACAAAGGATAAATGGGATTGGAGCAGGGCTCACAAACACCTGATTTCACAGCAGGTCATTGGATAAAAGTAGTCAGACCCACTGTAATACATGCAGAAGCTGCAGCGGCAACCCTTCCAAATTCAGAATGTAAACATCAACACATTTAAGAGAGAAGATAGGAAACCCCAACACAATAGGAGGTTTTAACATATCATTCTTAGTTGTTGAAATTACAAGCTGACAACAAAGTGAATATGGACACAAAAGATTCAAATGCCACTCCTAATAAATTGATCTAATTTATAAATATAAACAGATACAAGTAATTATATTCATGAACATAAATTCACTTTGTGTATATCCAATATATAGCAAGCATTATACCCATATATTCTTAAAATATACATGGAATCTTTATTTGATGAGTCTAATACTGAGAGGGGAGAATGATGGAAAGAGAGACATTAAACAAGATGCATTATAGTGTAAGCCGATATCTTTTTAATTGAAACTCCTCTGTACATTAAAGGTAAAGATACAAAGAAGTAAATAATTTTTAGAAAGAGTCTTAATACTAACAGCTGGGCACTGGTGGCTTACACCAGTAATCCTTACCACTTAGGAGACTGAGATATGAAGATCGTGGTTTGAAGCCAGCTGAAGCAGAAGAGTTCATGAGACTCTTAGCTCCGTTAACCACCAAAAGGCTGAAAGTGAAAATATAACTCAGGTGGTAGAGCACCAGCCTTGAGCAAAAAAGCTGAGCAAGAGTATGAGGTTCTGAATTCAAACTCTTTTTAAGTGTTTTAATTCTTATTATAAAAGTGATGTACAAAGGGGTTACAGTTATGTGAGTCTGATAATGAGTACATTATTTTTGGACAATGTCATCCCCTCCTTTGCTCTCTCCCAGTTTTTCCCTCCCATCAAGTTCAAACTCTTATACCAGCACAAAAGGAAGAAAAGAAAGTCTAAATACTGAGGTACAACATAAAACTCAAAAAATTCATAGGAATGAAATTATGTGAACTGTGTCTGATCACTCAAGAACTGAACTACAGATAAGTAACAACAAACATCCCCAAACATTTGGAATTAACTTAAAGACTTCCTTAGAAAAAGAAAAGCAAGCTGTAAGTACCACTGAGTGGTAAAATCCTGCCTACCCACCATGAGGGCTGGAGTCCAAACCCTTGCACTGCCAAGTAGAAAAAAATAAGCCAATATCAAGATTGATAAGGTGTTGTCACTGTAAATATCACATTTGAAAGTACAACCAAAGGGCATTGGGAATAATGTGCACTGGTAAATTTTAAAATTTAGATGAACTAGGGTTAATATAGTCAAGATACTTTATGTACATATGTGAATATGGAACAATGACGCTTGTTGAGACTGGTTTGGGAAGGAGAAAATTGAGATAATGGAGAATGATGGAGGGGATGAATTTGTTCAAGGTACTTTATATAAATACATGGCATGGCAGGATGAAGCCTCCTCTTGTAAAACTAATTGATGTTAAAAATTTTGGGGGGGAAAAGAATACCACATTGGCTGGGGTGCAGCACTATTGATAGAGGGCCTGCCTAACAAGTGCAATGCCCCAAGTAATTAAACAGACACTTACTGAATAGAAAAACGTATCATTCAATGAAAGAGATGCATGAATAGCTAAAAAAGAAACTACCTGGAATAAAGTACCTAAACCCATCCTGGTCAGAAAATCTGACCAGGCCTGAATCCTCTAGTAAAATTCATCCAACAAAGACAACCCAGACACATATGCCAATATTAGCAAATTCTTTCACAAATTTAAGCTTAATTTAAGGAAGACCAATGTTAGCTATATACAAACTCTTCCTGAGAATAAAAAGAGAAACAACTCTCAATAGGATTTTCTATCATTTACCATCAACAAAATTGATAGTAATCTTAACTAGCACATCAGGATGCAGGCCAGAGTTTCTCACAAAGAAGCAAATACAGCAACTTGAATATAAGAAGTAGAGTGCACAAGGACTAATCTGTATTTATTCCTGGATGCACAGTTGATTTAACATTTGAAAAATCGATAGATGTGATTTAGCATGCTAACTGAACAAAGGGGAAAACCCCACATCATTACCTCAATAGAAGCAGAAAAAAGTGCTTCACAGAATTGAGGATCCACACGTGAGCAAAGCTCTCACCAACCTAGAAATACTTGCACATGTCCTGAATGTGGTGAGGAGTCTTCACAAAATTCTCACCTAACTTGGAGGCTTAAAATGAGGAACAAGGTGGGAATGCCTATCGCCACTTCCGCTTAAGGTGCTCAAGATCCTCCACAGTACCTGTACTCGGTGCGATGCTGTTACCAAAGGAATGAAGGGGGAAAGGACTGAGGCCAAGAAAGGAGCAGTCCTCATTTATGGGTGGTGTGATTTGCGCCCACCCCTAAGAAATCTACATATACATTTCTACAACTTATGTGTTGATTTACTAAGATTTCTAAATGTGAGATCAACAAAGATCATTTTTAGTTTTACACACCAGGCTCAACTAGCAAGCACAGTTTTGTTATTAAGTACCATTTTCAATAGTCCCAATCAAATACTTAAGACTAAGTCTAATGAAACTGAAAACTAAAAAAAATTGGACACTAAACAGCACAAAACAGCACTGAGAGAAATGATAGAAATCCCAAATAAAGTAAAAGATATGCCAGTTTCATAAACCAGAAGGTCAGTTTTATAAAGCTGTCAATTCTCCTCTAACTGATTTATGCATTCAATGCAATGGCAATTAAAATCCCAGAAGGCATTTTGCGTAAAAATTGACAAAACTATTCCAGGTTTTATATGAACTATGAAGAGTCAACAGTATCTGTTTCCTCCCCAGGAAATTTTAAGATCCAAATTTAGAAAATATGTATTACCAGACCTACAGACTTTGTTATACAGCTCTAGTAATTAATGACTGCAATGTTTCCACAAGAACATACAAATAAACCAAAGGAATAGATTGAGGAGACACCAATAGGTTTGCACATATTTTGTGACAATAACATACTTTATTATGTTCTCAGCTATTGACAGGGAAAGTGGCAAAGTAGAACAAAAACAAAGGTATGATCTTTTCAATAAATGGAAACATATCAATTTGATATCCACCCAGACTTCACAGCCCAGTTAAATTCAGGGTAGACTGAAGCTGTCATGTGAAAGGTGAAGTACATAGCCTCTAGAAGACAAAATTATGCAAGTATCTTCCTGGCCTTGAAAAAGCAAAAACTTTCTTAAGATACAAAGTGCTGTTATCACAAAGGAGACAATTACTATATTACCCTTAAATATTGATTCATCCGAAGATCATTAGAGGCCAGGCACAGTGACTCGCTTATTATCCCAACTCCTTAGAAGGTGAGAAAAAGTGGATAGCCACTTGTGGCCAGCCTGGCAAAGCATTAGTGAGATCTCATCCCAACAAAATAAGCTAGCCTGGATTTTAAAACCAGTCACCCAACCACTAAAGGCTGTGGTAAAATGAGGGACAAGGCAACAAACAGTACAAGAAATGTATCCAATGCCCAACGTATGATACTGTAACCTCTCTGTACATCAGTTTGATAATAAAAATTTGAGAAAAACAAAACAAAACAAAAAAATAATAATAATCCAAATCTAAGGCTAGCCTGGGGCTAAAAGTGGTGCAATCTCTGAAAGATATGGTGGTGTACACCTGCAATCTCAGCACTTAGGAGGCTGAGTCAGGAGAATTGTGAGTTACAGGTCAGCCTGAGCTACATAGCAAGATCTTGTCTTAACAAAATAATGCTGAGCATAGTGGTGCACACCTGAAATCCCAGCACTTGAGAAGTTGAGGCAGGAAGACTATGAGTTTGAGACATGCCTAGGCTGCATAGTGAAAACATGTCTGAATAAACAGAAGCAATAATATAAATATAGAGAGTAAGAATGAAATATTATGTAGCAGTACATATGTAAGTGAATCTTGCAAATACAATGATGAATTAAAGAAACACAATGTTTGGTGCATTTTTTTGTTTTTGGTGGTGGTAGTCATGGGGCTTGAACTCAGGGCCTTGAGCTCACTGCCCCTGAGCTCAAAGCTAGCATTCTACCATTTCAAGCCATGGTACCACTTTTGTTTTTCTGGAGATTAATTGGAAATAAGAATCTTATGGACTTTCTTGCCCAAGCTGGCTTCAAACCACAATCCTCAGATCTCAGCCTCCTGAGTACTTAGGATTATAGGCCT
This sequence comes from Perognathus longimembris pacificus, assembly GCF_023159225.1. Taxonomy (NCBI): domain Eukaryota; kingdom Metazoa; phylum Chordata; class Mammalia; order Rodentia; family Heteromyidae; genus Perognathus; species Perognathus longimembris. The sequence goes on along the minus strand of NC_063176.1, from coordinate 28,040,420 downwards.
AGCCATTAGCCTGGCAAAAATACAAAGTTTTAAAACAAGCAACTTTATCCAATGAGAGTAAAAGTTGGGTTAGTGATTACCTTTGGGGAAAAGGGGATGAGAAAAGAGTTACAGAAAGGAGGGACGAGGGTTAGTTATGGATCCATCTAATATGCTGTTCAGATCTTAGTGGTGATATGACAGTTGTCTGTTAATTGTGTATGACTTTGAACATGTATCATTCTTCAATTAGATTTTTTTTTTTGGCTGGGCACCAGTGGCTCATGCCTGTAACCACAGTGACTCAGAAGACTGAGATCTGAGGAGAATGGTCCAAAGCCAGACCAGGTAGGAAAGTCTGTGAGACTTTTACCTCCAACTAACCACCATAAAACCAGAAGTAGAGCTATGACTCAAGAGGTAGAGCTCCAGTCTTGAGCAAAAAAGTTCAAGGAGAGTGCCCAGGCCTTGAGTTCAAACCCCAGGACCAGCACACACATATACACACAAGTTGTTTTTTTCTAGCTGGAGACTGGACTCAGGGTCTTGTGGTTACTAGGCAAGCCCTCTTCCAGCCAAGCCATACTTACTGACCTCTTGATTTTAGTTTGATTTTCAGATAAGGTCTTGCACTTCTGCCCAAATATATCTTGGACTTTGGTCCTCCTCCCTCTGCCTTCTGAATAGCAGGGATTACAGCTGGGAGCCATAATGCCTGGTCCATCACTAGGCTTCCTAAGATTCTGTCGATGCCCTGGTTTTCACCGTATGCCTGGAATTTAGTCTTGTGCCTTCTTCAGAGGAGGTATTCAAGAAATACGTTAGATGGAAGACTGTAGGGATTGAATGGCTAGTTAATAATATCTCGGGCTAGAAGTGAGCCTCTGTGAAAGAGAATCTGCCTAGCAAGTGTAGAGACCTGAGACCAAACCACATTGTTACCAAAATAATACACCATTTACGTCATCTAAGGTGACTTTGGAGATACGGCCTCAGATTTCAGAACTTTGGGCTTCACTTGGCCAATATAAAATACAGATGGTCATTAAGCACTCAAAAGAGAAAGTATAAAATTGCCTATCTAGGACCCAATTCATTTACCTCAGACTTATGCAGCCAGAGCAACAAGAGAAGAAATTGTGACAAGCAGGGAAGAGGGATCTGCAGGGCATATGGCACCACGGGCTTCTGCTTCCCTAGCAGCTGCACATCCCTGCCGGCTTGGTCCTCTTGTTATGTCTTTGGGTTCTGACCCCTGGTTGATGCCATCATTTGCTCACATCTCCGGGGCCCTCAATGGGACAATACACACATGAGAGTTCTCCACCAATTCTCCGCAGATCCACCTTGCTTCACAGAGTCATACTCTAGGAATCCATCTGGCCAGTGATTTTCGAAACCTTTTCTTCTTTTAAGTAGCAGAAATACCCAGATCCACAAGCCACACAAATGTCAAACAGCTCTGGTGAAAACAATACGAGAGCCCCCAGGTCCTCATGGCCACTGAGTATTTTTGAAACCACTGGTGTAACATGAACATCTCATCTCAGTCATGATGAATCCAGCCCCCACAGAGCTGAGCTGACCTTCCCAAAGCCATCGGCTGCCAGACTCAGCCTATCTCAGTGGGATTAGGCAGATCTGAAGAAGAGTTCCTTCCATGTGCCCCTCCACTTCCTTCCTAGTAAATCTGTTCTGGAAATCAGTGATTAAAATGGTGCTATTTTCTATCGTGTACAAGTTCCAGGGTGGTCTCTGAAGCCTGCAGCACCAGATGCTGCTGTATGTGAAGGCCAGCCTGATGCCAGAAGAGATGAAAAGGGAGGCCAGAGCGATGTTCTGTGCACCTGTCCCACACTTGACAGATCGCAAGCTCTTTTTCAGATGCAGCAGTATCATTTGTTGAGAGATGAATTTGTGTGACAGGCAGAAGTTACCAGAAGATAATACCTCTCCTTTTCACAGCCTTGGTTTTGCAGCTGTGGTACCTGGGAGGCATCCTGGATTGGTCTACTCAGAGCAAGTGCAGAGGTACCTGGGGACTTAAGCAGTGCCAAAGGGATATTTGGGGAGGAATAGGGCATCTATGGTGCTCAGGTTACTGGACCTTTTCCAGTGAGAAACATTCTGGAAGGCCAAGTACAGTCAGACCGTTACATGTCCCCACTCCCAGCCAAGACCCAGTTGTCTAGCTAGTGCAGAACCAGTATAAATGCTCGGTTTCCAGGGAGTTCTTCATGACTTTGAAAGGAGTATCTCAGTAACCAGGGTAGACCTAACTAAGGACTTCCTTCTTCTTACTGGGTAAGACTTCTGTCGTCTCTCAGATTCCTAGGATGGAAGGGAGGCCCTGATAATGACGTGGACTAAATCTCTTCCTAGTTGGGAAGGATGGAAGTATAAAAACAAGTATAAGATACATTATTATTAAGATGCATTATTAACCTTTTATGCAAAACATTTTAAACCAAAATTAATGAGGTTTTTATATAGGAGATACACTCCTATAGTCCCTGCAAAATTTTGTGGGCTAGTTGTGGTGGGGTAGACATTACTGCTCTCATCCTATTGGTGAGAAAAGTGGGTCTTAGTAGTTTTGTGTTCTAGGGTCAGCTCAACTGAGTTTGTCCTTTTCTACAACTGTAATTGCCTCAGTACTTGCCTAAAGAGATGTAACAGGAATGACATAGTGTAACAAGCCATGTATGTGTATGTGCCAGTACTGGGTCTTGAATTCAGGGCACTGTCTCTAAGCTTTTTCACTCAGGGATAGCACACTAACATTACAGTTACAGCCTATTTACAGCATTATACTGATTATTAGAAATAAGAATCTCTTGGATTTATCTGGCTTTGAACTTGGATCCTCAGACCTCAGCCTTCTGAGTAGCTAGGATTACAAGCATAAGCCACCGGTGCCCACCCCTATTTCAGTTGTTTAAGGTAGAGAGATTGGAAGGGTTTTTTCCAATTTGATTTCTCCACTTTGGACCAGATAGGATTTATGGTGATTCACTAAAGTATATCAAGGTGGACAAACCCTTAGCCTCCATTGCAGGCTTCTTCTGTTTGAGTGCAGGGCTAAGAATGTTTCTTTGGTCCTCTGAAGCCAGTTTCTTGCTGTAAATTCTGTTCTCATCAGGAGAACTAGGATGGCAGTTGGAAGGTGAATGCCCTCTTTTTCTCCTGCTTCTCCTGTTGTTGTTGCCAGCTATGGGCCCGGGGAGCTGTGCCCTCTGAACTGCTTTGGTAGCCCTGAGCTTCCTGGGTACTAAAAGACACTGGCTGCACCAGAGCTCTTTGGTTCTCTCTCCAAAGGCAGTGGTGATATGAGCTACCAAGTTCCACATTCCCATGGGCACCTCCTGACTTCCACTTCCTGGCTGTGTGCCCAAGGCTGTCACTTCCCCTCTGGGTCTGTTTGGCTGTTTTCTCAGGGATGAACTCTGGGAGGACCAATCTAGAACTCACCTGTCCAACTGGCTAAACTATGCTCTAAGGATCTAACTCTTTATGTTAAATTCCTTTGTGCTGGGAGAAGTCAGAATAAAATCATGGGTTTTGCCCGTGTTCCTTGAATGGCACATAGTTACATAACAATACAAATCTCGAACATAGAAAAGAAATTAAATGAGGGAAAAACAGGAGCCGGGCAGGAGATGAGTACAAATGGTATATTCAAATCTTCTCCATTTGCAAGGGGTAGATCAAAATTTGGCTCTAAGCTTTATAGGAGTGAATACAAACAGGAAAAAATAATTATCTGACTCACAGAATCTATTAAGCCAAACATTTTGATTCATGAAAAAGTACCACTTGAACGGGGACCAGAAAAGGGCCTCTTTTGTGAGTCTTAAAAATGTTGTGAATGAATAATTGGGTAGAAATGGTTTGAGTCCAGTAACTTTTGTCATCCAAAACAAAAGCAAAAATTTGATGATTAAATTGGAGTACTTGAAAATAGCATCATGATACAGAAATATCTTCAACCTTTTATTTAAATTAATCCTCTGTTTATATATCTATTTCCTTATGCTTCCAGTGTAGGGTAATGCCCTTTCTCTGATTTGAGCATCCTCTGATTGGAATTTCAATGCTATCTTTCTTTTATAAATTATATCCACAATACATCATCTGTGATTTAAAATTCTAGTTTGCTTAAATTAGAATGTGAAAAATAGACAATTTATGAAACATTCTGGGTGTGCGTTTCTCATCTTTTTTTTTTTCTTCCTTCTAGGCTGGTCTCCTTTTTATAGTTGCTATAACCACATCACTGGTAGCCACGTTCCTTAGCTGTTCCCTTTTATGAAATCTTTACTAACATTTTCCTTGATTTCTATTGGAATAACAATTACACCCATACTTACTGAACTATTTTAATGAAAATATTAAAGTATATTATCATGCCAGCAAGCTGGACTGTTATACATCAGCATGGAAATGAAGGTAACTTGGGGAACCACAAAGCTTAGGCAAACTAGAGAATAATCTATTTGTCTAGGACATTCTGTGAGTTTGGATATCAGTCTTTAGGATGCATAGAAGACCTAGAAGTTGCTGGTTAAAAGCACGGCTGGTAGGAAGCACTGAGCACTGTCCTGGCAATGCTTAACATGGATTATCTCATGTGATTGTGCAACAATCATTCTGTAATGGGTCATTGTGCCTTGATACATTGTGAATCGTTGTGCAACAAGCCATTCTTTCTCTGTAATCAATGAAACAACTGAGGCTCAAAGGACTGACTTAGCTTCCCAAAGCCATGCAAATAATGGATAGCAGAAGCAGAAGTAAAACTCAAGACTTCTTGACACACCAAACATTAATCACAACAATATTCTTTCTCATCATGTCCCTAATACAGGGCAGTAGCTGATAGATCACAACAAGGTATAATTTGGCACAAGTACTTCTGAGACTAGGATACTGTACATCCTATTCACCCACACAGTGTTCTTATATTCATGGATGGAACTCAAGTTTCAAAAGAGAGGACAGATGCACTGATTATTCTTCAGACAATGGTACATAAATATTGTTTCTATCAGCTAGGCTTTTGATGGCCTCTGAGTGCCAGGGAGTTGGAGGTTGTGTTCCCTGGTAAGTATGCGGAGTGAAGCTATTTGCATTGTCTGGTAAGAGCAAGCTGATGCTTTCCCAATCAGCCCAAACAACACTAAGGATTGATTGATGTTCTTGGGAGAGCATTTCAAAGGGAAAGTGATAACCTATTGTTATCTGAGCAGTGAATACCTACTGTAACCCTGGTGTGGTTCGGCTTTATTTTAATCCTAGGCAGCTGAACTGTAGAGGCACGTAGGTGATTGGAAAATAACTCATTTTCTGCCAATTTCCTTCAGACATCTAAGTAAAGCAGATAATCTTACTTTCAAAATACATGCAAGAGAAATCAACCCTAGCACACTATTATGCCTTCTACTTTTTACTTACTAATGTGCATTATGTTTTTTATGTTAATAACTTTTAGTGAGCATGGGTACTTCTCTCAGCACTGCCCTCGTCCCTTGCATGAATTGTCTTTATTAAATAAACTGACTAATATTGAAGTCCTCATATCTATCCCAATTTAACTTTTAAATCAAATGTACGACACCCTCTACACTCGGTAGATGTGGATTACATGATGTCATACTTTAGCCTTCCAGGAGCCAATAGGGTACATTTTTACCTGAAAACTTACAAAATTTTGGTTTATTCATACTATGAAAAATTATAAGTTTAATTTATATGTGTTGATACCAAGTACTAGTCATGACATGCTGTCAGTTAAAAATTTAACTTGCAGACAACATAGTATGATCTCATTTCTTTCAATAACATATATGTGAAAGAATACATACATATAAAAATGGAAAGGTAGGGGAGGTATCATACCCAAACTGGTCACCTACAGAAGACTAAAGGTTGAACAAATCTTTTTAAAATAGTATAGCCAGCCTGCTATATCTGCAGGTCCATATCCATGAATTCCAACATCCAAGGGGTTACAGTTATGTAAGTCAGGTAAAGAGTACATTTCTTTTTGGATCATCTCACCCTTTCCTTAGCTCTCCCCACAGTGTCTTCCTCTTGTCCCCACCCACATGTTATATAGTTATTTCCAGAAAATAATTTTGAATAAACATATCTGTTGTGAATATAGTGATTTTTTATTCTGTCAGTCCCCTAAAAATACAGTATAGAAAGGACTGGTATAGTGTTTACATTGCATTAGGTATTTTAAGTAATATAGAGATGATTTAACATTTATGAAGGGCTGGGATGTAGTTCAGTGGCAAAGCACTTGCCTAGCAAGTACAATGTCTTGAGTCTGATCCCTAGCACCACAAACAAAAAGACAAAAGAAAACTACAGTTAAAGTATATGGAATGATATGCATATGCAGGTTATATGCAAATACTGCCATATTTTACATAAGTAACAGTGCCCTCAGATTTTTAGTATCCAAGGGGTGACACTGTTCAAGAAGAAATGTACTCACTGACTGACTTGTGTAACTATAACCCCTTTTATATCACCTTTACAATAAAATTACAAAAGAATATTCTAGAACCAATTTGTTGCAGATTTGGAGGAACCATGTAAGTTAAGTAAAAGTTAAGCAAAAATGTAGGAGAAATGGGAATATAAGGAACTACCTTCTCCTGGTTGAGTCTGTTTAAGTAGCTGGTGGGCATCCACAAAGTGTCCTGGAAACAGGAAGTCTTTGAGTAGGAAGAGACATCTACTGCAGTCAGTCAACCACAGTGTGGCAGGGTGGGATTTCAAGCTGCTAAAATGGAGGGAACTTGCAGCACTTTCCCAAAGGTGGTCTGTGGTGGCCAGTGACTTCCAGACCCATATTGTTACTGTCTTGCTTCTTAGTATTTTCACTTATTAGGAATCAGTGGAAATAATGAGGACACTGAACTGACATTTTCAGGGTTAGAGGCATGGGTGCAGGTGGTTGGGCTTCTACCTATGAGTGAAAGCATCATAAACTGAGTCCCCATCTTGAACACACACAAAAAATGACATTTCTGCATCCCATTAAGAGGTACTGTGGAGTCACAATATTGACTTCATCCAGGCTGGCCTAGAATTCACCATCTTCTTGTCTCTGCCTTCCAAAAGAAAGGGGTCACATTAGGAGTGAGTTGTAGTACAGGGAGCAAATTGTCATGGTCATCTTTAAAATCCTTGCACTCTGCCATTGTCTTTCCATTTCCCTGTCACCCTTAGCTATCTCACATTTCAGAGACCTGGGTTGAATTGTCACTGATAGGGGCCCTGACTGCCATTCATCTTTGGGATATGTTGGGAAAATCATCTCCTTTAGCAAGGCCAGGAGTCCAAATACTTGTCATCTTGTCAGGAAAAAGGGCAGGAGTCCCACGAAACTCATGTCTAGTAAGTGCAGAAGACCCCCAGCTTGTATCTTATACCAGAAACAAATGTGAGAGACCTTTACTATAACAGGAAGATAGAAAAACACAGAGAGTTTGATACAGTGCAGAAGCCAAACTCTCAAGATTCAAATTCTGCCTTGGTCAACTAGCAGCCATGAAATCTTGGGCAATTTGATCTCTTTAAGCTTCATTTTCCTATCTATGAAATAGTAACTACTACATGTGCTTATTGAAGAGGTTAAATTGAGGTATGCAAAGCACTTATAACATACAAGCACACAAGATGAAATGCTCCATACTCATGTCCACGCAGACATAACTAATCAACTATACAATTCTTCCTCATTGAGTCTGTTAAGATCTGGATCTTTGGGGCTGGGGATACGGCCTAGTGGCAAGAGCGCTTGCCTCGTATACTTGAAGCCCTGGGTTCGATTCCCCAGCACCACATATACAGAAAATGGCCAGAAGTGGCACTGTGACTCAAGTGGCAGAGTGCTGGCCTTGAGCAAAAAGAAGCCAGGGACAGTGCTCAGGCCCTGAGTCCAAGGCCCAGAACTGGCACACAAAAAAAAAAAAAGATCTGGATCTTTCATAACAAAGCCACTTTATATAGTCACTAATTGATTAGCTCAACCAATGAAACTATTTACACATCATATTGTATTGACTGGAATATAGCTGTATCAGTGGAGAAGCCAATTAATCCATAGTAATTTTCTATACCAAACACTTTGCAGGAATAAAATGCAGCCGTTAGAAGCAAACGATGCCATATAAGCAAGCTTCAGCACTCAGGCCAGGCATCCTGTAGTGGGAACACAAGAGTTCAGCTGCCCTAGAATATCCTGAGACAAGCAGCCATGAAGTAAGTCCTTTTGCCTGTCCTCATTCTTCATTTGTATTGAACAAGAGTGACTGCTAAGCCACAGACCACAAAGAAAAAGGTCAGTCTCGTGAAATCTACCACAGTCCTGCTGATGTGCTCATAAAAGCACACATACTTCAAAGCAACCATGGATGGAGACATAGGCTAGCCACTTGAGAACATTCATTTCAAGCAGGAGCATTTACCCAGCCCTAGTGAGGTCAAACTCCTTCCTAGACAAGCCCACATCATAAAGGATGCATTTAAACAGTGAACATGGAATTGACAGAGGAGCAGACATACATTTTGTTAATTTATAACCAACAGTAAGAACAGCTGAAAGAGAGGCCACACTTTCTCTCACACACACAATGATCCTCCCTTTGCCTCTCTAGTGTTACTTCAGTCCTGCAGCTCATGCTGAGTCCGGTATGACATTTTCCTCACAAGGCACAAAAGGACAAGACTGTTTTTGGAAACACTGGATGGGAGGTGTTCCTGGGAGTGGGGGTGGGGCACAAGAAGTTCATGGGGCAAGCCAGGGAGTGAGCAGATCATGTACTGTGAAACCACCAGCCAATTGGATGACTTACAGAGATTTGAAGTTCAATCAGATTCTTAACATCTTAGAAGAGTTAGCAACAAGTAGCAGTATTTGGTCTATTTTATTTTTAATGTTACATAAAATAGCTAAAATCTCACTCCATGGATAATACAGGGACTTGTCATGTCCAACTAGGCTGATGAAGGAAGGCAGTGTTTATAATTCTGGATGCAGAGCTCAATAAATTAGAGCTTTCCTCACAACTTCATTGCTCGTCACCATCAGATTTAGGGCCAGTTAGCAAGTCTCTCAGAGTCAGTTTTCTTATTTTTCAATAGAGATACACACCCACTTTCTAGATATATCCTCAGGTTTAATTAAGGTAACATACCAAATACAGATCCAGCTATATTGTAGTCTTAATGTAAATGGTAACTACCATCATCATCACTGGGAATTAGCCAAGCAATGTAATTACCAATTATCACTGTTATTTCTAGAACCAAAACATCTAGATCTCTCTAGATTTTTTCAGAGATAATAAATATGAGCTATACACATCAAATATGTGGCATCATTTCAGAGGAAAAGAATAATTAAAATTATTTTCAAACCTGTATGTCATGAAGGCATTTAAAAAAAATGTTCGTAATGTTCTAAAACTGAACTGTGAGACAAGTTGCACAATTAAAAAACACTGAATATATACTGTGGATACATTTTATGGCATGTTAATAATGCTTCAAAGTGCTGAAAAACATTCTTCATAGATAGGAGCTAAAGGATGGCTGGAGGACTGAAATTATCTTGTGTGCAGCACAGCAAGTCAAAAGAAAGACACGATTAAGAGACATGGAGGAAAGAGCAAGCTTCAGTGGGGTCCCAGAAGAAGAGAAACAGTATGGATACAAGCAATTTGTAAAGGATTATTCCCAGTATTGGTGAACCCATAGATTTAAGGAACCCACAAAAGATTTTTTAAAATCAAACTTAGACACATGATAGTGAAACTTTCAATACCAGAGACAAAGATAAAATATTTTGAAATAAGGAGACAAAGATAAAGAAGCTTCAGAAGATCAACAGACTAAGCTGATCTCTGAATGGAAAATAGGCTGCCATCCTATGGGGTATGCCATTACGGGATGCCATACTTCTTCCTCAATGAGCCTAAGTAGCCACCAAGACAGCCATGGCTGAGCACTCTGGGCTTTAGGCATATGAAGTGGTCCTGACTGCTTCCTATTAGTACATCACAGGAGACACTGCTGCTGTGGGAGGAACTGAGGTTTCAACTACTCTGCCCAACTCCATACAGCACTAAGTGGTAAAGTCAGGGTGGGCACCAGGATTTGCATGCAGTTTGAGTTCCTGGATACCAAGCAGTTGACGCTAATAGGGCAGGGCAGTCAAAAGCTGGGCCAGTAAGAAAAGCGGCCACAGACCTGTTATCCACAGGCTCAACTGCTTACAATTCAGGACTTTAAAAAAATCTGGAAAATATCTTTGCTTTGTGGTCACTTGGCATTCATCCCTGTCTTAATAAAATGGTGACTATCACCTGACTGAAACGTGAGTCTGTTTTCCACTGATTATTGATGTATGCCTGGACACACAATTCCTCCCTGATTTGCGAAGGATTCCTCGTTATTGCAGATCATCTTTGCCTCTCCGCTCTTTCCCTTTTGGGCGATGTCTGCAAGTGTACAGGGCACAGCCATAAAGGACTACCTGGAGACTGAGGGCAGTGGGTGTCTAACAGGATTATGTAGTGCATTTGGTTCTTTTTTTCCCCTTTATTGTCAAAGTGAAGTACAGAGGGACAGTTGCATATGTAAGGCAGTGAGTACATTTCTTTTTCAACTTATCTCCTCCCTCATTTTTCCCCCGCCCTCCCCCTTTCCCTCTCTCACCCATGAGTTGTTCAGTTGGTTTACACCAAATAGTTTTGTAAGTATTGCTTTTAGAATGGTTTGTCTTTTTATCCTTTGTCTCTAGATTTTGGTATTCCTTTTCCCTTCCCTAGTTCTAATACATGTATATGCAGTATCCAGGGCACTAAGATCAGATGCAGTGATAGCAAGGATAAAACCACAGGAAGGGAATATAAGAGAATAAAAAAGATACTGTTTCACATGGCATGTTGGAAATAATTACAACAATGATATAGCACTTGTTTCCATAATGTAATGCTGGAGGGGATGTGGCCAAAAGGGAACCCTATACATTGTTGGCAGGAATGTAAACTTGTTCAACCACTCTGAAAAGCAGTATGGAGGTTCCTCAGAAGGCTAAACATAGAGTTCCCCTATGACCCAGTAGCCCCACTTTTGGGCATCTACCCAAAAGATTACAAGCAAGAACACACTAAAGCCACCAGCACTTGGTTCTTTATCTCATGCTCACCCAATGATCTATATCCACAAGATGTTTCACCCACAGGGACGTACCCATCTCCTAGACACAAGGAGTGTCACTAAATAAGTGAAGGAATTTCTCTGTTCCAGAAGCCAGTAGGCTCAAGAGCTGGGGGAAGAACATGGGGATCTATCTCATGACGAAATAACCTCTCTTTAGAATCTAAACTGCTTTCTTCAGATTCTTGATTTCAACCTGTGTATTACACTTCACTATTCAAGCTAATTTGGAGGCAATCTATTTTAGAAGGAAACATGCCAGGTGTAATGCATTGGACCACATGAAATCGCTGTTATTCACTATTATTTTTCCTGACAAATATCACTTCCCACAAATCAACTTAATAATCATAGTATGTGCAAAATTCTCAAAATGTCATTTATATTTACTTTTCAATTTAAATAGAGACCCCAGGTTGCAAGAATAAAAACGAGAAAAATACAGCACATAGTGAAAATTCTTTTCAAATATCTATTAAATCGGCATATATACACATCCAAATGTGTTATGATGGTCCTGTGTATCTTTTAATGCAACTAGACATAAAATGTTGGGGTGAATGCACTTTTAGAAATTGAAACAAAAAACATCTCCATTTGCTTTATATATTTACATTTTTATTAGAATTCTTCAGAACTGTCAACAATTGGACAACATATTAGGAAAAAACACATGAAACACCAATATCCTTTAAACTTGCACTGCTTAGATATTTACACATAAAGTTACTGTATATATAAAAAATATTTTCAAGGGTTCATGGGCTTGGGAATATTCAAAAGACATTATTGCTACATTTCAATATTTACAAAAAAAAGCCACAAAATAATTTCAAACATTAAGCAACCGAAAGAAACATCTGATGTAAAAAAAAATTATAAAAATATAAACTTTCAAGAATATCCAAGACAAAATTCTCAATGATGTGCTCCTGAAGTACCTAGACATTCTACAATGAACAATTACTTTGCTTATTATAATCATAGTCAATAGGAACACAAAGGAATTTTTCAGACCAAGTATGGCAAATGGCGACAATCACTTAAGTGACAACACAACCCCAAAATCTGTTAACTTTGGAAAGGTGCAAGAGCATAGAACTCCAGTGCAAATGGTTAGTGCCGGAATAAAGGCTCCTCTAAATGCAGTCTAAAGGATGGATGAGGGGAAACCGTGAAGGCAACATACCTGAATTGTGCAAGACAACACACAAATCTTGCCATGGATATATTTATCTCCTATATTAAGACAGTGTTGGGGGTGAAGGGGGAATTTAAGCTACAAGAATCATACCCAGGCTATAGCCTAAAGCAGAAATTTTAAATATGTTTCAGTGGAACAATAGCATCATCTAAAGTCTAAGGAACGGATACAGTATGTTGAGTATAAATGAGAGTGCCTTAAGTGCACGTGGATTGCAAATAAATAGGACCTTATGCACTCCACTGCAGATCAGCCTCTGCATCAGCTGGGTTATGCTACTCCTGACAGCCACATGCAGAGAAACAGGAGAAACAGGAATGATGATGAAAGCCAAGTTGGTTTCTGGATACTGGAGGGCCTCTTGGTCTCAGAGCAAGAAAACCTACCAAAAATCCCTTGTCTACACACATCCTCGCATGCATACACATACACAGTTAAATTGATACTGGCCCAAGGTCCAGAAAAGGTCTGAAAAAGGAGGCTGGGTCTTCTACTTCCTGCTACCTAAGAATTCAAACTAGGACAGCTCTGTTTGCTCACTCCTGTGAGAACTATGTGGGAAATCAGTCCCTTCTGCAAACAGCATCCAATCCATTGAGTACGATGAGGCCCTTTGAAGCTGGTAGGAGCTGCTCTGGAGAATCTACAGAGCAAGTTCATTGGCTAAAAGAGGAGGTTTTTGTTAAGATTGTGCTTGGCAGTTACAATTTTTTCGTCCTTAAAAAAAAGCATTAACTGTTTCCTTCAAATTTCTATGGCTCAATCAATTCCTACAGAGCAGACATAATGCCAGGGTTGTGTACAGAAACTAAAGCTTGTGGGCTCCCCAGCTCTCAATATATGAAGACACATAACCTATGATGAGTATGTACAAACTCTGGATGGGGGGGGGCCCTGTCTCCAACTCCCCAGTAGCAAACTCAATTTAAAAACCAGGTCAGTTGTACAAAAGCTCTTGTGGTGGTCCATAGTGGAGTCTCTATTCATGCTCAAGGGGCAATTTTCACAGCCTACAACTCCTCAGCATGAAATAGGACATTTCTTAAGCCTTGACATTCACATTTGAGTCTTTTGTTCTAATAATACTCTATCTTCTGTATAAAGGACTCAGGCTTCCGTTTCTAATTCTGCTGATCTTCATTCACATCATCATGGATGGTTGAGGCTAAAGGTGATAATTCCTGTTTATTCAAATAAACTATTAGCCATACTTTTCGAACAGAAAGGAGAAGCATTAGGAAGAATGCTGGGCATGTCCCCAATCGCCTCCCTTTCTCTGTATCCGAAGTTTTTGTTTACAGTAGGAGCTACTTTGCTATTGGGAATATATACAGTTCGAACCTTTGCAATGGGAGGGTGGCTGATGACAAAAATCACCGGCCACTAAGTGTGCTCATAAAGACAGGGTTATAGTGGGGAGGGGGGCCACCACCCTGGAGTAGGTTGCAAGTTGAAGGAAAACAAAATAAGCATCATTGAAGCCGGAAGAATGGGGACGGCTCCTGCACGGGAGGCCCGGCACGCTGCCTGCTCAGGCATCTTCATGCACTAGCAGAGGCTGGGTGGAAGAGGCGCTGCTCCCGACGGAATTCACTCTCACGGAATGGTCCACCACGGGGATCGCTGGGTTGGGGTTGCCGTTTGCTAAATTGGAGTACCTCTGAGAAAACAAGCCCAGAATCAACACGGAATTCTTCTACAATAAACACAGCAAGTAAGGGGCACTTACGCTTTAGAACTGCAAGTAAATGCACTAAGATGGTGATTATTAGTGGTGGTTCTGGGATTTGAACTTGGGGCTTCAACTTTAAGAGGCAGACACTGCTACTTGAGCCAGTCAGTATTTTTTGGATAGGGTTCCATAGTTTTACCCAGGGCTGGCCACCGACTGTGATCCTCCTACCTGCATCTCTTGGGATCATGGCTATGCACTACCACACTCAACTTATTCATTGAGATGGGGTCTCACTAGTGTTTTGCCCAAACTGGCCTCCAGCTGAAATCCAGTCTCTGCTTCCCAAGTAGCTGGGGATTACAGGAATGAGCCACTGTTCCTCGACCCAAGACTTAAACAGAAGTGGTTTGCAAACACTTGGCAGCTAAAGACCAATCATACTGACAAAATACATAGAGGCCCAGTTTACCCCTTTTTCTTTCTTCCCCTAAGAAAATTATTCAAAAAGCAATGGCAAAACCTATTAAGAAGTAGCTCTTTAGATGGATCATAACCCAGAGCAACCACTAGCTTATTAAGAAGGTTTACAAATTATAGACAAGTATAACCTAACTGTGGGTATAATTTACTTAGAAATCAACCAACTTAGAAACCTGGGCCCTTCCAAGGGTCTTCTGGCAGGAATCAAAGCACTTGGGTGGAAAATGCTGTTTAACCTGAAAAATCCTTTGGCACCCTGAAGATTGGACTTTAATCCTAAAGTACCAGTGGCATGCTATTACAAAACAAAGAACAGCTCTAAACACACAGCCTGGAAAGGAAAGAAAATGGCTTTAAAAATTCTGAGACAAAAGTAAGGATGGTTGATTCTTCCTTCAAAGTTGGAATAATGGATTTGAGTTTTTATTTCTCACTTCCTAAATCCCTGGGAACTATCTTCCAAGTTCAAAGAACTCTTCCTTCCCACTGGCTGGTAGGCTCTGTGGGCATGAGAGCTATTGGCATATATGTTTGAAAAGAAGGCTTACTTCACTGCAGTAGCCAACTGAAGAGACCCTTTCTGTGCTTTCATTGTTGTTTTTTACATTATTCAACCCACAAGATGACAGATGACATGTGAGACCATCCAGATCCTCCCAATCAACATTCAGAGTGGAGGAAGAATCAAGGCAACTTCCTTCCACACTTGTGAGCCTAACCTCCCTGTGCTTCTCCCTCCACAGCTCATTTCTTTGGCTTAGAGAACAGAGGTTTGGAGACAGGTGCCCATGATTCATCCCAGCTACTCAAGAGGCTGAGATCTGAAGCTCAAAGCTCAAAGCTAAGTATGGGTAGGAAAGCACTTCCGTCTCTTATCTCCAATTAAGCACCTAAAAGCTGGAAGTGGAACTGTGGCTCAAGGGTCAGAGCGCCAGCCTGAGGACCACCCCCAGGCAATGGAGCAGAGGCTGACCGATTCTAGGCCTGGCTGGTTACTCACTTGATAGGTGCTGACTGGAATCTGCTTCTCAATGAGCCCAACGATATGCTTGAACTTTGGCCTTTTTACGGGATCGGCATCCCAGCAATCTTTCATTATGTCATACCTACAAAACAAAGGCCATGAATTTTTCATTATGTCACACTTAGAAAACAAAGGCCATGACTAGCACTCTTCTGTGCCCATGACAGATCTTCCTAAGTGTGCCCCTCAATTATTTCAAGAAGCCTCCCAGGGATCTGCACCCATGCACGTGAAATGGTATATACATAAAACACTGTATGAAGGAGATGTTGACAAAACTTCATGTACTATTATTGGTAAGTGGCAGATGATGAGAAGAAATTGCACCAATGACATTCGATCAGGAACACAAAAAGAACCAAGTGACATCTCAAACTATAGTAGTGAAAACTGTCAAATATCTAGGTTTCTGTCTTTGAAAAGGAAATTAAAAAGGGGGCCCTTACATTTTAGCAGGCGCATGCTCAGGGCTGAGCATCCGGAAGCCTTCCTTGATCATCCTGTAGAACTTGGAATCCACTGGCATCCCAGGGTAGGGGCTGCTTCCTGAGGGACAGACAGTTGGCAAACCCATGTTAATCACAGTGAGAAGGACACTAATGAAACCCCAAGATGTTCAAGAGTCTAATGAGGTGTCTTTGCCAAGGATCATTTTACCTAGAGAGAACAGCTCCCACAGAAAAATCCCATAGGACCAGACATCGCTTTCAAACGTGTACACGCAGTTGAAAATGCTTTCAGGTGCCATCCACTTCACAGGCAGTCGGGCCTAGGAGAGAAGCACAACAGGTTCAACCAAGCTCCAAAGACAGAACAGGAAACATTCCCACAGATGATGCTTCTGCCAGACAGGTTAAGAACTAAAGTACTACCTCACAAAAACCTCTAGCAATGTGACTGATGATTCGCATGGTCTCTGAAAGGGGTACTTCATAACTATGCTACCCCATTTTAGAGATGGGAACATTAAGTCAGTATAGCACAGTAACTTAAGACCATGGAAGTCAGAGACTGACAGGCATAGATTGCAATCCTGGTTCTATTACTGGATTTAAGCAAATAGATTCATTAGTTGTCATTCAATGTCCCCCTCTTCTACTTTAATAACAAGAAATATGACCTCCCATATTAGAACTACATTTCCCAGCTGCCTTTGGAGCTAGTTATAGGACTGTGACTCCGTTTTGGCTACTAAGATGTAAGTAACATTTGGCAACTTTTAGAAAAACCTCTTTAAATTTGAATGGCAGATATCTCTACCTTCTCTCTTGTGGTGTCTCTTCCTTTCTGCCTTTTGGATTTGGTGGACTAGCTATCTATCTGGTGCACATCCTGAGCTAGGAAGATAAATACTGCATCCAGGAATGGTGAAAGGTGGAAAGATAGAAGGAACTCGTTCTGTGGTACTTTTATACCAACCTGGGCCTGTGATCTCCTCTCCTTTCCTCTATTTTGGCTTTTCATATGAAATTCAAACTCACTCTCAATAATCCACTAGGACAATCGCTTACATCCTAATAATTTAGCCTGAGAATGCTCTTCTGTGAAACAAAAATAACCCTTCCAATCTTATGAATTGCTTCATGACACAAAAGAGATGATATGAGTAGAAAGGGTTAGCACGCTCTCACTCAGTGATGTGAAAAATCACTCACATCACAAGTGCTCAATAAACAGTGGTGGCTGTTCAGAGGTGGGGAGCAGCAGAATCAGCATGTCAACTCCACAGCTGGACTTTACAGCCTGACACCTCCGGTTAAAGTCAAGACAAACATTGTGGGATTATGCCTTTGAGACAGTCTAGGTTTCCTGATATTAATCTGCCATGAAAAGCTAAATCAAATCTACTCTCATTCCTTTTATTACTCAAAACAGGGAAGATAACTTTTTTTCTAGGTTTAAAGTTATTTTACAGGACTCCATGTTGGAGCTCTTCTCTGAACGGAGAGCCTTGCTTCTTTCCTTTCAATGGTTTCCTTTCACCTTCAAATAAGTTATTGTAGTAGGCTAAAATAACAAAATATTCTAATAGCCATCTTCAGACTTTGCGCTAAAACTCTAACTGATGCTGTTCATTTGAGAGATATGGGTGCCTTGAATTCAGGAGTTTGTGTATCTGGAAGGTATTATGCCCTTATTCTCACCAACTTCTAGGTGAAGTCAAATATTTAAAAATTGCCAAATGAAGGCAATACACCATAGAGTCATTCGTAGGCCCTTGTGTCTTAGCTGCCTGTGGTACCACAAATGTCTGGAGTCTATCTATAGGCCCCATTCCACTGACAGGGTCCAGGGCCTAAGGATGACTAAGAAATCACATGAAATGGAAGAACTTTCAGAGAAACTGACACACAGAGATTTCTCTCTGCAACTACCTGTTGCCAGAGTGTCCTGGGTTCAAAGCCCGATACTGATTAAAAAAAAGTTCTAATGACTACATGCAAATAAATGTGGGTGCATTTTCTTGTTCTAAACTTGCTCCTTATATTCTCCATACCCCGCCATCTATGTGTGATGACTGCAATTGGTTATTACTTCAACTGACGTGAGCAGAACACCACAATCTAGGTCTGCTGGCCCTCACCTGTACTGTGGATAGAGCAACAAGCTACAAAGACATCCATTTCCTTCCAAAGGATGTCATGATTATTAAGATTTCAAAGAATGCATCCATGAATGTAAAATAAGAATGTGTCTGGCACTGTTTGAAGCACTTTACTATTATAATTCATTTATTGCTCAAAATAACTTCATGAGATAGGTGCCAGTAGTATTATTCCCAAGGGGTGAAAAACCAAGATGTAAAAATTTTTTGCCAAATATTACATAGCTATTACATGATGGGCCCAGATTTGAACTTAGCCCAAAGATACTGAACCCAAACACTGTGCCCAAAGAGAACTAGTTCCTTCTCTTGTTCACTGTCAGTATTCAAAAGGAACCATTTTTCATGCTTCTTTCCATGACCTGGAAGGAGAATAGTTGTTTGTTTACAAACTTGCCTGATGATGGTGCCTGGCTTGGAGGAAGCCTTTTCAGCATTGCATAGTTTGATCAGGAGATAAACCCAGCCATGTTTTTATAAAACCAAGTTGAGCACATGCAACCAATAAAGATGTCATGGTGATGAAGGAGAAGGCATTACATTATCATAAGGGACACAGAATCTACCTCTAAGAATAAATCTGTACTATCCAAGTAGGCCTGGGCAAACAGGCCCGGAAGAATAATTGCACAGGAGAATGTAGCTTTACATACCCATGGGATACTAGCTCTGGAAATTATGAGCTCTGGTTTCAGCCTCTATTGACTCATGTCATCTCAGATAAAAACCACTGGGATACCCTGTACCTTACTTTCGCCAATTATTAAGATTGGGAAGATACTGCATAGTAGGCCACGGGTTTGTTTTTATAGTGAAAGCTGACAATGAAAGAATTCAGCACTCTCAAGAAAAGTTCACAACATCTTCCAAATCAACTGATTACTTATGGATCTATTTAAGAGACCTCTATTGACTCTAAGATCCAGCATTCTGTATGGCTAGCTCAAAACACAATCTTAGATTTTAATCGCTTTCACATAGTATGTCAATCTCCCAAAAATTCTCCTGCTGCGACCTTCAAGGCTAACATTTGTTACACTTGAGAAAAATAAGTTCATTGCTATTCTCAGGCTACAATGAAGATTAAGGCTATTTCTGTTTCCTTCACATGCCCCATAATTACACAATTAGAATTCGGAATTCTATTATCAACTGTTAGTAGTAGAAATGTTCAGCATTCCATGCAAATTTTGCTGGAGTACATTTAATTTGACTGCTAAAATGCATGACATTACAAGGTAGATTTTGCATTATGAAAATCATAGAAAACAAGTTGTTTTTTTTTAAATCAAAACTTGAAGCTCAGATTTTTTGCAAGACTGTCAGACAGAGAAGGGATACTCACATTTCCTTTAACCACATAATTAGAATCATTCTTGATGTCTCTGGCGAGACCAAAATCACAAATCTTTGTGATTCGACCATGGGTAAGGAGGATATTTCTGGCTGCCAAGTCTCTGTGAATACACTATTAGGTTGGGGAGAAAAAGAAAGCCATTTAAATTCATTTTAACTTTCAAAGAGTAAAAACTATTTTTAAGATTAAAATGCTGTTTATATTATTTTTTAAAATCCCAAACTTTTGTTTTACATTTAAAGGATTCAGCATGCCAAAAAAAAAAATCAAAATTGCACTTCAAATGATGTTCACATCTTGTGTTTCTCATCATTAAGACCCTAATTACTATAATCACTTTTAAAACCAATTCTAATAAGTATCCCAGCACTCAGGACAGCTTTTATTCATAGAAGAATGTATTATAAATAGTCAAATTGTACTTTTTAAAGCTGAAAATTCATTTTGCATGGATCTCTCTGAATGTCCTTTCAAATGGTTCCTAAAATGCCTTTGCAACCTTGATTTGACATTTCCCAAGGACACAGGAAGGTCTTATTTCTGCCATCCTGTATCCCCTTTTAATTTTAGAAATTGTTCGGAAATGCCACAGATGAAGTCTAGTTTAGGGGCTATGACTTCCTTCTCCTTGGCTAGTCCTATTTCTGAGAGAATTCTTGTCCTTCAGAATCCATGTTCCTACTTTCAGTTCCATCATCCTCCCATCCCTCTCCTTTTCCTAAATGTTCATTATTCTCTCTGATCCTTTGTTTCCTCATACCTTACAAGCCATACATGTAATATTTGGAGGGGGGGGGTTCTCAATTCACTAGTAACTACATATTTCACTGAGCACAGTAATAATGAGATATGGCCCTGTTTTTGCTAGTAAAACAATTATTCCTGTTTTCTAGGAGCCTACCCTATATCTTAAAGCCAAAAGTTTTAAGTGAATTCACTGCACATAAGAGAATATTCATGGAGGCTCATTTAAGCAGGTTTGCGCTTTAAAGCTTATAAATTAGAACAGGAATTCCAAAGAGACAGCAGTTGGAACATGAAGAAACTAAATTTCCTCTGCTTTGGGTTACTGCACTTCAAAATGACACTCTGCATTCTAACTATGGCTTTGAAATGCTCCATTCTCAAAAAAAAACAAAAAAAAAACAAAAAAAAAAGGAAGGGGAAGGAAGACCATGAGTACCAGTCCCACTCACGCTCTTGGAGGCAAGGAAATCCATGCCCGTCGCCACCTGGTAGGAGAAGCTCAGCAAGTCTTCCAGGTCTAGGGCCAGCTCATCATCCTCCATGATGGCGGGAGTCACATCTCTTTCTATGTATGAGTCTAGATTAGGAGAAGATGGCCATATCACTATCAAAGGCTGGCTATCAATCAGTGGATGAGAACTTACAGACCAATCATATTCCCAGTACTGAGCAAAGCTGGGTGTTAAGTCACAAAATTGGTTTTTAACAATCCCCAAATCCTCAAGGCAGAGAGATAGCAGACCCATTTCCAAAATCCCATCTACAGAGAAAGATGTACAAATATGAAAACACATGTTCTGATCCCAGACACTCATTTGAAAATTCAACTGCTACTGATTTTGTATTTGCTAGGATGTAAGCAAAGTGGCTTTTATCACTTTATTGGGACCTACCTATTCTTGCAGATCTCCTTTTGTCAGCTTTGGTTGGAACAACATAGGAAACACCAGGCTTCATGTCCATGTACTCATTGGTACTATCAATGCTGAGAAAGAAATGAAACACCATTCAGTTAAGACTGAACAAACCAGAAATTGGAGGAAGGGGCCACTAATGGGAGAGGTTCATCTCTTGTCCACTTTGTCATATAACAGACTGATTTTATTTGAGAAAAAGTGCAACGCAGCATTTAAAGAAAATGTTTTTGAAAACTGCATTCTAATTTTTCAATGTCCAATATTATAGTCCAATTACTCAGGTTAGAAGTATCCCAAATGATGGGCACTGATGGTTCATGCTAGTAATCCTAGCTTTTCAGGAAGTTGAGATCTGAGATCATGGTTTGAAGTCAGCCTCTTATCTCCAATCAACCAGTTAAAAGCTAGAATTGGAGCTGTAGCTTAAGTGATGGGCCTCAAGCAAGAAAGAAGTGGAAGGAAGGAAGGAAGGAGAAAGAAAACCAAACAAGAGCCATAGGACCCTGAGTTCAAGCCCCAGTACCAACACCAAAAAATTTTTTAAGTGGAAATGGTGTAGAAATATTGTAGAAATGGTGGATTTAATAGGAATCAGCCACAAACTATCTATCCTACATTACTCCAAACTCTAAATTAGCCCCCACAGAGACAAGACACAGACAGAGAACAGAGCTTCTAAGATGTGTCATCAGAAAGATCGCTAACATATAGCAACGGATGGAAGAAGGTTTAAAAAAAAATCAAGTTTGGTTCAAATAAACACCAATAATTTGGATGATTTTCTGAACCATCTGGACCTCTTGAATCTGCAACATTTGGCTGGAGACTCTTCAAGATTTCTAGTACTTCCTGCTTCTGATTAGCATAGAAACACCATGACAACAACCTCCTTCAGACTGTGCTGGTGGCTCCAAACCCATATGGGTTCCCAAAGGATAAAGAACACCACACAGGAACAATTCAGGCCATTAATTCAGAAAGTTAAAAAATATAGAGTGGAGGCCACATAACAACAACAAAAACAGCCCCAGGGGCTAGACCATCAATAGGCCTAGGAGACACTAATAAGGTTTTACGTACTTACTATACTCTAAACTACTGAAGTTTATAGGAATTTTAAAAAGAAAAGAAAGAAAAATGAAGGGCTTTACCTAGGGCTTTATTAAACTTTAGCCCAAGGCAGAAAAAAAATCACTTTAGGGAATAAATGCTCTTCAATCATATTCACTGAAGTCTCCTGAGGAGCCTAGGATTATGAGCTCAGGAGACAAAGTCTCACTATCCCAAAACATGGGAGACATAAAGTAAAATTTATCTTATTTGTTGGTGTTGGAGATGGAACCCAGTCTTATACATGCTGAGAACATGCTAAACCACTGTACTCCCCAACCCCATACAGTAAAAAGTTGGGGCTAGCAATGTGAAGTGCAACGGAGTGGGCTTGATTAGGATTTCTGTCAAGTCAGATGATGCTAGCACATCTTCTCTTCTTCTTGTGCAATATTGGGGCTTAAACTCAGGGCCTTACCTTCTTGGTCAGCTTTGGTGCTCAAGGTTGGTATTCTACCACTTGAGCCACACCTCCACCTCTGGTTTTTAACTGGTTAATGAAGATAGTCTCATACTTATCTGCCCAGGATGGCTTTGGCCTTGATCCTCAGATCTCAACTTCCTGCATAATTAGTACTATGGGT
Source organism: Perognathus longimembris pacificus (assembly GCF_023159225.1). NCBI lineage: Eukaryota > Metazoa > Chordata > Mammalia > Rodentia > Heteromyidae > Perognathus > Perognathus longimembris. The sequence goes on along the minus strand of NC_063176.1, from coordinate 28,017,497 downwards.
ATGAACCACTGGTGCCCAGTTAGGAGTGAAGGTAAGTGGTAGAGTTCAAGAGCATAGGGAAAGGAAACACAGGTAAGGTCTGACAGAGAGGACTTCCATTCCACTTGTAAATCAAGTACTTGGAGTTTATTCTTTACCCATCATTCAAATTCAGAATGGTATAGATAATTGGATGCCAGAAATCAAGTCCAGGTTTTTGGTTTTTTTTTTTTTAATAATTAAGAGGGGGTCTGACACACAGAAATAAATCAGACAGAAGGTAAAGGTCTATGTGGAAGTCAATCCGCTGAAAAAATTTTAAAGAACTTTACAGTGCCAACCTGACAGCCTGTGGCATCTTTCCTATAGTGGCATTGTAAAGATGCCTGCAGCATTCAGATCAGCAGTACAAATGGAAATTTGTACACACAAATGGAACTGTGATAGCTGAGCACAGGTGCTTCATGCCTGTAATCCTAGCTACTCAGGATTGTAGTTCAAAGCCAGCCCAGGCAGGACAAATCTGAGACTTATGTCTCCAATTAACCAGCAAAAAGCCAGAAGTAGAGATGTGGCTTATATGGTACAGCACCAGCATTGAGTGAAAAAGCTAAGCAAGAGTGCAAAGCACTGAGTTCAAGTCCTAGTACTAGCATGTGTGCGCACTAGCGCGCGCACGCACACACACACACACACACACACAGAGGAACCATGATAAGAAATGTTAAACTGGCACACAGTGCATTCCACTGCATACAAACTGAGATGGAAAAAAAAAAATCTAAGCATGCCTTAAAAAAAATTAGACAAACCCTAAGTTTACCACAATTTGACTCTTCAAAAACACTATTTGAACTTTCTGAACAGTTAATCACATTTAAATAGTTTAATAATTCTGATTTCCCACTTTGGAGTACCTCAGTTCAGTTTTTAAAGAATCAGCCTTGATTGCAAACCATTATGACCCCAAGAACTGCCTGTCAATGGGGACTGCTTATGCAAATCAGCCTTACCAAGAAGACTCCTTTGAATGCAGAAGGTTCTCATACAGCGCTGCCTCTGCCTGATCTTCCTGCTTTGAGCAAATAAATGAATCACGTTTTCGCCTCAAAAAATTCAAAAGATCTCCATAGCAACAATATTCTGTAATGACCAGAGTGGGCCCTACAAGGATATAAGAAAAAAATTAAAAGAAGCAAAACATACTCTAGCTAATCCTACCTCTTGTAAAAAAAAAAAAAATACCCAAGGGTGATCTAGGCTGTTAACATTCAGCTTTAGTAGCTAAGCCTACTTAGTCCTCATATAATTCTGTCTACTATCAGCACTCATCAAAAAAAAAAAAAAAAGCAGCATTATATATATTAAAATAAAACAAGCTAGCCCCCTTCTATCCGAATTTCTAAGTGAAGTGAGGCTCTGGGGCCAGGCTTGAAGGCTGGTTTTAAAGACACAAGTTGCTGCTTTCAAGGATCTACTATTATCAAGCTTCCTATGTAGATACTTTGATTCACTTCTGTTTTCAGCAGGGCTTCACATCCTCTCTGTAATGTTATTATGAAAATGAAGAGCCCAAACTGTAACACAGGCAAATAAACCACATGCAACAGCCAGCTGAGACTAGACTGGGAAGATGGTGAAACCTGAAATGACCTGTATTCTGAGTGCTACTAGTCAAAAAAGGTTCTACTGTGAGTGAATGCTTAAAAATTGCAGTTCTGAAATGAACAGGCAACTAATTGCCTTGGTAGGAACTGTCTTACGAACAATTCATGATAGGGTGAAGCCCCATTCATGGGGCTGTTTTAAGAGACATTGTCTAAGCTGTCAACTTCCCTGTGGATCTCTCCACATCTCCAGCAACAGCTCCTCTCATACATCTTTGCTCTTTTAGAATCAAATGCATTCTGCAGACATCACAGGCATCCTTGATGGGGATCTCAATGAAGGCTCCAGAATTGGAAATGTATTTTTACGGGAAATGCTTGCTTCATTTGGTGTATATAAGACAATAAGAGGTCAGTGTTGTCAATGATATATGATAGTAGCTCACAGTCTGGGCTATTCTTCCCCAGGATGTAAAATTTTTAAAAATCTACATTTCTTTTTTGTTCATCAATTCATCCATTTGGGCACTCATTTAACCCAAAGTTCCCTTTTTAAATTGACATATAGTGTTCGTACTTATTTAAGGGGTAATTTGGTATGTGCATACAATCTGTCATGATCAACTAAAGGTAACAAGCTGGCATGCAAAGAGACTAATGTTGCATGTTCTCACTCATTTGTAGAAGCCAGAAAGAGCTGACCTCATGACCGTAGTGCATAGAATCCAGGTCACTAGAGGCTAGGATGAGGAAGTGGTAGATTGAGAGGGTAGATAGGAGTGCCAATCATCGGTGGAGGGGGAAAGGGGGAGTCAAATGCTTAGAAGGGTAACTATAGTCTATGAAATAACTTTTCAAATAACTAGAGGAGGAAAGTCTGAGAAGTCTGAATGCATTGATACATGATAAAAATACAAAGAAATGAGAACCTCCATTAGGTTAAGAACAAGTAGGAAAATAAAATCTACCAAAAGAGAATGGAAATTTGGATACAAATCTAGCAAGCAATTAATAATCAAGCATTTTTCAAGTCTTGTTTTCTTTTTAAGTCCTGCTTTTGGCAACCTAGCAGATAGTAAGATGGCATTGGGATGTGGGCTCACCTCCAACGGTACATGCGCCAAGAAGATTCACAATATTCACATGATTGCCAAGGTAGCTCAGGACCTTCAGTTCAGACATGAGGGCTTCTCGCTCCGTTAAATGGGCACTTGCTAAATTTGGGAAACATCTTATTTTAGCATCCCACATCTAATATTATAGATATTATAATATCTAACCAACTAAATCAAACCCACTAAAAAAATAAACCCCAAGTGGGCAAATGCAAACTAGTGTGGGTGAACGTACTGGCCTATGGGAGCCACTTACGTTTGAGCATCTTCACAGCGACAGTCATGGCTGCATCTGACTGGATTAAGCCATACGCAGTGGCCTCAACAACCTTCCCGAAGGCACCAGCACCCAAGGTCTTCCCTTTAGAAAAGAAGAAAGCAAGATAAGAGGTGGGCTAGAAGGAACACTGGAACATTCCATGATCAACAAAAGGATTAATGGTAAATGTTTCTTAAAGACATTTCCCTGTCTTGTGTGTTCTGTACCAAACATATCAGTTTTTGTGCCATTTCACAGGGAAAAGAGAAACAATAAAAACCACTTCTTGTTTCAGGTGGAATGAAACAAAGGAAGCCCTGGGGTTCCCTAAAATCATTGTTACATGTACACAAAAGGGCTACGTGGAAAGCCCCTGCTTCATACTGACCAAAACTCAGTCTGCTTCTGGGAAACTCCCATTTGTGATCGTAAGGAAGTTGTGTTGGGTCTATGTAAACATAATTGTTTCCATTTATCTCCTCGACAACCTTCCATTGTACTTCATACATGGGTTTCTGGAGGAGAAAAGGAAAGACAGATCACCCTTTAATGAGGAATGCCTCAGTCGCCACGGCACTGGGGGACTAGAAGAGAGAACGAATCAGTGGTTACCTGTAAATATTTGTAGGTGAGAATCATGACTACGATGCACATGAGGCCAGCTGTGATCACAAACCCAATCAGCAAGGGTGTGAACAGGGTATGTGAATGGATTTGTTCTAAAAGGAAGAGAAGCGGGGGAATCACAAAATATTAGCAGGATGGGGTGTTGGTGAGGGCCACATCCCCAACAGACCCAGTTCCTGTCTCACAGCCTGGACAGAGGACACAGCTACGAGTGTTTAGATCCTTACCTTGGCTATGTCTTACTCTTTGTAATAAAAGGAAGCTTTTAACAATCTAACTTTAAACCAGATTACTGAGAAAGACTATGAGAGTTTTATATGCATAATTCTATGTTGCTTTTCAAAGTAACATCAGGAATGGCCTTTGTATTCCAAATTCCTTCTCTTTTTAATGATCTTTAAGTAGTTGTACAAAGGGAGTTGCCATTTAACAAAACAGTTTATGAATATAAAGCATCTTGATCAATGTCCCCCTTTTGACATTTTCAAATTCTTCTCTAAAATAACCCAAAAACCAGGTATTCTACTGGTGGTTTTTCTTTTTTGCACTCCTGACTTTTCCAAATTTTCTACAATGACCATAAATGTCTTTCACAAACAAGAAAAACATTTTTCAAGTGTCTCTTTCAATGCCCTGTCTGGAAAGATCAATAATGAACAACAATGTTAACATTCTTCCTCTCATTACTCAAAAACAGAGCGCACACATTCTAGCCTAAGTCTTTGTACACACACACACACACACACACACACACACACACACACACACACACAAAGCCCTAGAAACTTAAATGCCCCCCTCCTTTTTTCACTTTTAACTTTAAACTAATTTATCAATTTTTCCTCAAGGATTATTTCATTTATGATAATAGGAGAGTTGGTCACTCAGAAAGCACATTGTATGGAAATAATTTGTTGGCTTGCAAGTGTAGCTTTAGGGCCCTGGTTTCTATCCCCGGCATTGCAAAAAAATAAAAGGAATAAAAGACATTGCTGACTAACATGATTACATAAAAATAGTATTAATTTTTGGATATGGTTATCTGGCAGTGCAAACTCATTCCAAATCACTAAAACTTAAATTTAAATTGAAAATGCTCTAATTGTGGTCAGGGCATGACGTATATCCTCTTTTAACTTTCTACCGTTTTCTAATGGAAACAAATATTATTAGTTATAGAAGGACTCACACACATGCATGGATAAATACAAACCAAAATGGTTTAAATGATTGCTAAAACGTACATCTCGATTTCCAAACTAGTACAGAATGAATCTGATGAGAGTATGGTTGGTGTGCTACTAGGCATTTCTAGAAATGACATGGTCAGTGTTGGAATGGACTTAACATCATGATGGATATGGTTGACACAACCTCAATATCCCCTTAAATTGGATTAAAAAGAAATATACCTTTGTTGTTACCTTTAAATGCAAAGTTAAAGTAAGCAGAGCTCTTGCCCACTTCATTGTAAGCCTTACACTCCACTGTGCCATTGTGCCGGAAGGCACTAGAGTCTATGGAACTCTGAACCACTAGTTTTCCAAATGGTGGCACAGATGAGTTCTGAATCTGCACGTCCACAGGTGGTACGGGGACAGAACACCTGGGGGAAGAGCACAAAGGCACTGGCTTATGGTGGGAAAACAAATACATGAAACACCTAGCATCTGGCATATTGGATAGCACAGTTAGAACTCATCAAGATAAATCCCCAATCAGATGCAGAAGACTTTAGGGGATCCTAGGAGAAAGAAATGTACCATGTGGAACAGAAAGAAGGAGAGAAAGTTTTTGGGTTTAATAGTGTTTGAATCCAAACTCAAATTTGCCTAGTCTCTTGCTTTATGGTAGGTTATGTAATCTCCCCAAGACTCAGTTTCCACAGCTGTATATTGAGATGGCAACACCGTTTTGCAGGGTTACTGAAAGGGCTAGAAATAAAAAGTTCCATAGCTAGATCTTGGTGCAAAATAGACTCTTTAAAATAACCCAAATTTTCAAGTATGTATGAATGGTTAAAAAGGAGTATGGAAGCAGAAAGTGTTAATAAAAATAATTTGGCTAAGGACATGAAAATACTAAAAAAAATAAATTGTGCCTCCAGGCTCTGGGCTTTAAGCAGGGAGGTACTACCGTAAGGCCTGATAATGTACCAGGTGGTATTACTACTGGGAGAAATTGAGAGCCAGACCCCAACTACTGTACTTTACACTCTTGGCCACTTCCCTTTTCCCTCTTAACACCTACAGATATTAGTTGTTGATCTTACCTGCAACCTGTCCACTTTACACAGACTGAGAAAGGCAGAAATTTGAGCACAGTATTCTTTCAACCAGCATCTGACATATTCAGCTCTCCAAATATTTGCTGAATGCAAGATTATAATCACTGGTCCCTGCTTACTTCCAAGGGGTCTTAAACTGCTCTCCCTCCAGTCCCCAAGATTCATGATTCCACACAAGAAAAAATTACACTAGAGCTCAGGCTAGAACAACAGACTTTAGTCAACAAAAAAATAAAACTATCACTACCTCCACAAAAAATAAAATTTCCACTACCAATCTTACTATTGAGTTGTGATGATACACTGAGCTTTTAAGGCTGGAACATAAAACAGCATTTGAGAAATTAAAAAAAAAAAGCAAAGTTACCCCTGTTTTCCTCTTCAGGTAATGGAAAAGAATAATTTAAGGCTTAAGCGTGGGCTGTGAGGAGAAGTGACACAGTATCAGATGGTCCCTGTTTATTGGGGGCTGGGCACCTCATCAAGGAGAAAACCTTTTTACAACCTGCCGCTTACCACCACCATATGTATGTTGTAATTGTGCGATCATTACTTTTTGGTAACTTGGCAATTAACTTCTGAGGTAATTTTTTTCATGATAACTACAGCCACATTTCCCACACACATTACCTCCTGTGTATAGAATGGAAATCTAATTACTCTGTCCTGGAAAATTGCTTTATCTACCTGCAGGCTAGAAATTGCATGATAAATCCAAAAAAGATAACCACCCAAATAGAGAAGTCATTCAGTAATCATTTTTCAGCAAACAAAATTAATGTCTACCAGAAAAAATATAGCCATTATCTCTCCCCCTGAAAAGCCACATGGACAGAAAAATAATAATCAAAACAAAGCTTTTTCCAAAAAAAATTTAAAAAAACTAAACACACATTTGAAATTCAACTGAACTGCAATCCTTTCCCTTCTGCATCTTAAGCAGTGCCAAAAATAATCATCTCACCTCTGCTCCGTTCCTGGACAAAAATACCAATCTATTGTGGGCTCTGGAAATCCTGCTGCCACACACTGGAGCATGCCATTCATGAGCCTGTCATACGTCAGGATTTCTGGTTTTGCTGTACAAAAAAGAGAAGTGGCCATATGTCAGTTTGCTCAAAACCCTCTGTGAGAGCCACTCCAATTCTCTCTCATCTCTCCCATCCTTAGAACCTTCTAGAAGCTGTGAGCAAGAATGATGCTCCAAGGGGAGAAACTGAACCAATGAATGGAACATACAGAGAGGTGAACTAAGGATCTAGTCAAGAAAGATGTTCACAATCCCATCATTCCCACTGCACACAGGGGGTTTTCTGTGACCTCTCTCAGGCAGAAGGCATGAGACCTCCTTTCTAGGTTTTGCTTCCAGTAATAGGAAGTCTGACAGACTGCTTCTGGTTAAGACGTTAGCATTCCAACTGTTCTAAAGGTGGAAATTCTGTTTAGTAGGCTCCTAGTGGGATTTTGAGTTATTGTGGGAATGAAATTAGGAAATGTTACTGGAAAAAGAAAATCCCAACTCTCTTTTTAGGGAGTGGGAGGGGTAGGATTCATAAAGAGCTGAATCACTCACTGTATTTACGGGGAAGCTTACACATGACAGTAAGTGACAATATGGGCTCCAGACCTTTATTTCAAATGCAAAATGCAGGCAGAAAATTATAAGAGAAAACCAGCCAAAAATTATATTCACACATATATTTAGAGTCTGGATGGAATCAGCCTGGGTAGAATCAGCAAAAACATAAATTGTATCAGCAGGAAAGCTCTAATTTGACATTTCTGTGTAACTATAATAATCAATTGATATTCAACAATTTCAAATTCTGGAGATCGTTTCTAAAGTAAAAGGAAAATGAGCTTGTGTTTGTTGGTTTTAATGGCAATGTACTTGAAAGTTTTTCATTCTTTTGAGAATGAATAAGCTACCTGTAAGCATCTTGAGGGCAGAGATGCTGGTGTGCTTACCTGCATCCTTGGAGGTGAGCCCAGAACTGAGTTCACAATTACAAAGGCTATGTATGGGGTGGACCACCTATTAGACTTTACCAGTTCTCTACCACTGGTTAAGTTGCAGCATCTGTTTCTGCATGTGAAAAATGGAGATGGTAATAGTAGCCATCTCATAGGGCAATGGAGATAATTAAATGAGTTGGGATACACAAAGAACTAAGAAAGACTTGCACTCAATGGTAGAGCTCCTGCCTAGTAAGCATGAAGCTGTGAGTTCAAACCCCAGTACTAAAAAGAAAAATGATACATTTATTGCTAATTTTCATTAGAGATTCAGTTATTCTTTACTAATTGGAGTACCCACCCTCCTTGGTTAAATGAGTTCTCTACAGGTTAACTATATCTGCCAATATTAATATTCCATTCAGTGATCTGAAAATTGCTTCTTGAAAGTAATGTGCTAATATGTATGTGTTTTGATGTGATACATTGGGACTTTGACATCAATTTCATTGCAATTGATAAGAGAAATATATGTGCTGAGAATGAAAAACAGACTGGAAACATAGGACAGCTATTTCCCCAGAGAAAGCTAACATTGGTAAGTGGTATCTTTGCAGGACAACTGCTCAGCACCTTAACTTCCTTGGAGGCAAATGAGTTGGCAGGGATCAGAGTGTCCACATGCATGACACACCCGCCTGTCACTCAACCTGGCCCTGCTGATGGGCAGGCCAATTGGCAAACACACACAAAAGAATGACTCTCCAAAGCCATCTCAAGGTAGGAGCATCCTTGAGAGTGTGGATCCAATGCCAGCTTTCACAAATAGAGCAAGAAGACGAGCTATCATCTTGCGAAAATATCCATCTGGCAAGTTTCATTTAATTATCATGGGCAACTGTGTGATCAGGCTGAAAAGTAGGACATAACACACAAAAAAACAGTAGACTCTTTGGAGAATGCTATTTTGCTGGAGATTGTAGGTGCCATACGGTAAGTCTCTCTGGACTCAGCTTAAATGTCACCTCTATTTCTAAGCAATTCCCAATTCTCTGAAGCCAACCAAGTCAATTGATCTCTTCTCTCTCTGTCTCTGTCTCTGTCTCTCTCTTTCTCTCTCTGTGTGTCTCTTCCCCGGCCCCCCCACCTTATGTTAGATCTTGGTCCGCTTTCTCATCAACTATATGTTCTCAAGGGCAGGAACCATGTCTTATTGATTGTACCTCTGACCAGCAGATACATAGTAGAGCTAATGAATGACTAAGATTCCAATGGCACCAGGTGCCAGTGGCTCACATCTATAATCCTAGCTACTCAAAAAGCTGAAATCTGAGCATCACATTTCAAAGCCAGAGCAGACAGGAAGGCCCCATGAGATTCTTTTTTTTTTTTGGCCAGTCCTGGGGCTGTCCCTGGCTTCTTTTTGCTCAAGGCAAGCATTTTAACACTTGTGCCACAGTGCCCCTTCTGGCTTTTTTCTATATATGTGGTGCTGAGGAATAGCACTTTACCGCTAGGCTATATTCCCAGACCCCCATGAGATTTTTTTTTGCTCACTAACCACCAGAAAGCCAGCAGTGGAGTTGTAGCTCAAGTGGTAGAGTGGCAGCACAAAAGCTAAGGGGGCAGTGGGCGTGTGCACAAGCATGTGCATACACCCCCACCCCCACCCCACCCAAGGCTGGGGATGTAATTCAGTTGTGCAAGGAGGGTCTTTTCCAAGATCCTAGCACTACTATAAGGTGGTGATGGAAGGGAAGGAGGGGAGGGGAACACAACCAATGAATGAGTCTCTAAAATTCCAAGGGAACTGACTTAAGAATCAAAAGAAGAGAGCTAGAGCAGCCAATAGTGACTTTCCAAGGAGATATATTTCTACTATTCTTACAAAAGATGGCCCCCAAAATTCACATTTATGTTTAGACATGTGAATTTTTTTTTCATTCTGAGATTAGTAATAGAGCCCTAAGTCTATACATGATGGCACAGATATTTGGACATGAGATTCAAGTTGAAAATATGGATCTACTATCTCCATTCCTGTTGTCATAGATGCTTCCCAATGCCCACAATGCCAGAGATGGATTTTTAGTGGACCTAAATTCTGTATAAGGAAGACATTTGAAAGTTGAAAGGATACTGCAAAATGCTGACAATGGTCTTCTGTGGTCATATGAAGGCTTCTGGATTTTTTTTTTTTGGCTTGTTTTTCAATTTTACTTTACAATGCAACACATATGCTAAAATATACCTATAGCATACTTCTTAATTAGAAAATTAGAGCATTTCAAAATTATATAACCAATTACGTTTCACTTTGGTGACAAGTACTCGAAGATCCAAGCCTTGCAGCATGACACCTGGTAGCAACAGTGCCCAGCCATGGTGCAGACTGTCTGGCTGACCTACTTGTTCCTGTGCACTGGTTAATTAGGTAGTTGTTTCTAGAGTCACTATTTCCAGATGGATCATAACCTGAGGCTGGTTGAGCTACTTTTGTCCTGGTGGGCCTTAGAGAATCTTAAACTTTTCATGGGTATCAGACATCCTGAGATAAAGCTCCGTGAAGATTCTGGAAGCCCCTCTCCAGAATCACAGTAGGCTCAGGGTCTGATCCACCAATGTGCTTTTTAAGAGCACTCTCAAGGAATACCATCTGGGCCAGGCCTAGACTAAGGCAGGAGAGACAGAGTGACATTTCAGAAGACATCAGCACTAAAGGTGCCACAAGATGACATCTGTGAGGGCCTCATTCTTTGCTTCCCCCTCATCCTGGCCTGTCCCCAGTGGTAGTGGAATGACATCTCATTCTGTAAAGGTTATTACACTAGCCCAGTCCATGGCATGTTGCATTAGGAAAATGTTTAATGCATAAAAATAATGAGCTAGGTAGAAATCTGATGCCTAAAAATGAAAACCTGAGTTCATCTTCATTTTATAAGTGGCTCAATGCCCTGTGAGCAGCATTAAATATGCATTTTGCTGCTAAAGATACATACTTTCCCCAATTCTCTAGGTTAATCTGAGCTGCAGTTTCTCAGATATTCTGCAGCAACCAGGATACCAAATGACACATTCCTTAATTCCCCCCAAGTTGGAGTTTTTAGATAAGCCTAAAAGGTGTGTAAGTTATGCATTTCCTGGGGAGATTAAAGAAAATAGTCCTTTTCTCCTTTCAAAGCATTGAGGACTTGTGTCATTTAGGCATCTCCAACACTGATCAGCTTGTAGGCAGTGACTGACTGAGAATTTATTGTTCACGCAATTAAAGTCCCAAACACCAATTTACCCCACAGATTTGTGATCTTGAAAAACATTCTTTTTCCCCCACCATCAATCAGGTCCATGTGGAATGCAGGAACAAAATGAATTTTAAGAACTCGGCACAGACAACAAGAGCTGGCAGCTGAGGGCGTGCAAAAGTGACTAGTAGGGGAGGGACTGGGTTTATCTCTGTGTGGGAAAGCATTTTTGAGAATAGCTCTTTTCTTGCCCGGTCCACCTTAACTGACTCCTGCTATAAATGCACAATGGCCCATACTCTATAATCAGCAGGACAAAGAACACAGACTTGAGGCTCCAAATAATAAAAGACTAAATGGAGAGCAATCAGAGGATCAATTTCTGTTTTTACAATTCCAGGCTTTGCTGGAGTTGAATGGTGGTATAGCAGCATTTCAGCGATTTCTCACCATCCTGGTTTGGATCTGGGTGAAACCTCCATTCCAACCCCATCACGGTTGTAATAAAGAAATAAGGGAATCAGGTGGGGGCTGGAGGTATGGCTCAAGTGGCAAAGTGCTTGTCTAGCAAAGATGAGGACCTGGGTTCAAACCTCAGCAACCTAAATCAATTGATCAGCTCAAATAGGCTCATAAAATAATGCAATCTAGCTTTTTAATAAACTAAATAGTATATTCTTAAGGAAATCTCCAGAATTGTTTTGGAAACATGCAGTGTTTTTAGCCAACTTTCGGGCTTTCTGGAAATTAGTATATGGGCTTTCCACAGATTTTATTTAACAGATAAAACTTCAATCCTGGTCTCCTTCACTCAAATGTTTTTAACTGAGTGCTTATTACTTAAAGAGGAAAAAAGCCAGGCACAGTGGCTCAGGCCAAAATTCTAGGCATTCAAGAAAATGAGACTAGGAAGACAGAAATATAAAGGCAAGCTAGGCAGAAAAGTCTGTGAGACTCCATCTTCAAACAAATAACAAAATGTTGGGCTGGAGGCATGGCTAACGTGGTAGACCAACAGCTAAGCAAGTAAGCTGAACAAACTTGAGGTTTTGAGTCCAAACCTTGGGTACTAGCAAAAAGAAAAATGTAAAGAAAAGGAAGTGGTAGAGTGCTAACCAGGAGCAAAAGAAGGTCAGGGACAGAGCCTAGGCCCTGAGGTCAAGCTCTAGAACCAGAGTATGTGTGTGCGTGTACATGTGCATGCGCGCGCGCACATACACACACACACACACGAAAAAAGAAAACAAAAGGTAAGTGTTGTCCTGGTTAGGTAATATTCCCAATCAGGCGTCAGCTCAGCAAACATTTACTGTAGAGGCAAGACAAACATTTTAGGTAAATACTTAGGGCTTGCCTACCTCTGGGACTCTCTTAAAGCTGGAGTACATGGCCATGACTGTCTTCAGATAGAACTTTACTTGTAAGTCAGGTGTGGTAGCTCATGGCTTTAATCTCAGCACTCAAGAGACTAAAACAGGATGATGATGAGTTCAAGTGAGTAAAGTGAGACCCTACCTCAACAAATCATAACAAAATACAGTAACCCCAATCCTAAACTTTTACTTGGACATTTGAATTTTATTCTTTTTTTGCACAAAATTGTCTTTATTTTCTCCACTACTTAAAAACAGAAATGCTTAGTTTGTGCATTATCCCATACCAAATTAAAGTTGAATAAATGTCTATCCTTAGAGAAAGCCTTCCTAAGCCAGAATGAGCATGCTCATTTGACAGGCCCACTACTGGGGTTTCACCCAGACATGAGGAGGGCCCTGGGCTCACTCAACATACCATCCACGTGCAGTCAAGGTCTGCGGGCAGGAGATAAAATGCTATTTCTCTACCCTGTAAAGTAGCTAATTCATTCTGCCACATCGTTCAAAAGTGGAGAAAGGTATTGACACAATGCCCAATGAAAAATTATGTGTCTATTCTTGGAGTAATTTAAATTTCCACTGAATTACAGGTGACCCTGCATACACTTACAAATAAAAGGGGCTAATTTGATGTAAAAACACACCTGGCTCAACTGAAAAGGAATGGAATGGGAGTTCTGCAATACAAAGGGATTACTCATGATGTTGTTAGAAAAGTTCAGCCAAGTAGATTCCCCTGCTTTTCCAAAACCTACCCAGCAACAAAGGGCTTATGCATACAGGGCAGTGAACTTTGTCCTCTTCTAAGAGGTTCAATTCAATCCCCCATTAGTAAAACAACCTACCAGATCTTCCCCATTTGTTACACACCCTAAGAAATCCCTTCATTAGTAACACAACCCTACCAGCAGCCCTGCCCCATTAGTAACTCACCCTACAACATCCATTTCCTCAAGAAATATGGAGGAAAATAATGATGTCAACACTTTGGTGGAGAAGATTGGAGAGTTACATCTGCTAATTTCATTTTAGACAAGAAGAGAAAGTTCCACACTAAAATCAGTTTCCACCTATTTTTCTTTTCCTGTTTAAATTCTATATCTGTTCTTACATCTACAGATTCTCTTTATAAGGAGAAGTCACACTTTAAAAACAACAGTATTTGTAACTCCCAACCAATCAAGAATAAAACAAAAACCACTTTGAGACAAGAAGGGGGAAATAAAGAATTCAAACAATATCCTATCCATTCAATAAACAAATACACACTACCTATAAGAAGATGATATAAAAAAATACGCAACTATTTACCTAGATGAGCTGCTATCCTAAGACAAGTAGAAGGTGATTTTTCTATTTAGAACTATCCTGAGAACAGGCACAGAAAGAGTGGAAAAGTAATGACAGATGGTAACCTTACTAACTTGCAGGCACTCGGGCAAGGGCACTCGTTTGAGATTAAACAAGATAATTATGAACATTAAAGAAACCGTCTGACAGGTTTCTTTGAAAAGTGTCACATCATTTCAGAATTCTGCCTTGTTCTGTCATGTTTCAAATCTGCATGACAGGGGCAAAGGGGATTCTGAAAAGAACACATTATGGCTGAGTGCCAGTGGCTCATGGCTGTAATTCTAGCTGCTCAGGAGGCTGAGATCTAAGGATCATGGTTGGAAACAAGGCTGGGCAGGAAAGTCTGTGAGAATCTTAACTATAATTAACTACTAGAAAGCTGTAAGTGGAGCTGTAGCTCAAGAGTGCTAGCCTTCAGCAAAAAAAAAAAAAAAAAGGGACAGTGGCCTAGGCTATGAGTTCAAGCCCTAGGACTAGCAAAGGAAAAAAATAAAAGCAACCCTGGGAAAAGCCTGGGAAGATATAGTATGTGTTACTCAATGCAAAAAATAATAAATAAAAACCCAGGTTATAAAACAATTATGACCCTGTGTTTTAAAATATATATCTATTTAAATATATAAAATATGACATTTATAAGACTGAGTGATACAAGGCAAATAAACTTCAAATCTGATTTTAATTTTACTTCACATTTTCTCTTTTTTCTCATTATTCCTATAACATTTCTGAAGTAAGAAAAATTGTTTTAATTAAAAAAGAAACACTTGTAATGAAAGGGGTACCACTAAGATTCATTGTATTCATAAGTTTACAAAGCTGTTGAATGGCATCTCCGTTGTACATCATACATGTGCAAATGTTTGTACATACCAAGCTACATTCTACTTACCAAGGGAACCCCACCTCCAACTCTCAAAAGCCAGAGTTTGGGGTCAGAAGCTTGGCTCAAGTGGTACAGCACCCACCTAGCAAGCATAATGTCTCAAAGTTCAAATCCCAGTACCACCCAGAAAAGGCTATGTAAGTTAGAAAAGAGTTCTAGTCAACACCAGCCCAACTTAAAGGAATTTCAAATATCTGCTACACAGTCGAGTCTAATAGAAGCTACATAATAGGAAAAATGCTGAAAGACAAACTTCTCAAACAAAAACACAGAGAAATGTGTTGAAATTAAAAATTCTTTCAGCCTCAAACACAAACACAGCATGGTTTGGACATCCATCATTTGCAGAATCCTACCTTTTTACTTTTCTTTTCTTTGGGAGAAGAGGGAGAACTGGAGCTTCAGTTCACCTGGGTGCCATCCCTGGGCTTCTTTTGCTCAAGGCTAGCGCTCTACCACTTGAGCCTCAGCACCACTTCTAGCTATTTCTGAGAAGTTTAGTAGAATTAAGAGTCTCACGGATTGCTGCCTGGGCTGGCTTTGAATCTCCAATCTTCAGATCTCAGCCTCCTGAATATCTAGGATTAGAGGTGTGAGCCACCAACACCTGGCCCTTTTTTCTCCTCTTGAGGGCCGTGGTGCTGTCCTTTACCTTTTTTGCTCAATGCTACCACTTGAGGCACAGCTCCACTTGAAGCTTTTTGCTGGTTAATTGGAGATAGGACTTCCTGCCTGGGTTGGCCTCCAAAATTATGATCCTTGAATCTCAGGATCCTGCATAGTTAGGATTTCAGGTATGAGCCACTAGTGCTGGGCTGATTCTCCCTACCATCTTTTAAAAATAGAAATAGATAACAAGTTGAATAAGAAATGTACTCACTGCCTTATGTATGACACCATAACCCCTCTGTATATCATTTTAACAATAAAGAAATAAAAAAAATAAGAAATAGAAATAGAGGGATTTGGGTACAGTAATTCAGCACACACATTTGTACTGATGACCCCCCAGGACTAAACAAATAAACAAACAAATAAGCCTACAGGATAAGAAGTGGTAAATTTCTAAAGTTCTAGTAACTCTACTCTCCTTGGTCCCTGAGGACCATTTTCAAGAGCATAGTGGGTTAAAGCCCCCCATCTGAGCAGTAGTCTTTACAGGTAAGCCAGCCAGTACACTGGTTTCATCCATGGAGAAGGTCTCTGAGATTCCAGCCAGGTGGAAGACCCAGATGGCTGACAGGTAGTTTGAAACCACCTACATGTCAGGTTTGACAAGTCTACCTTCACCGTTGGAAAACATGGGCCATTGCACTGATAGTGGTCCCTCCCTAGATTTGGCTCAGTCATCTGTACATAAACTTGATTATGACCCCAAATACACAAAAGACAGCCCAGACTTCGTAAAAGTGTTCAGAGGGGAACTTTCTCATCAAAAGGTTTCATTCTGGGTGACTTATTCCTTTGGCTGATTTAACCATACTGTACAATCTATAAATAATCAGTAACCCCAGGAAGGATGTTAATTATATGATGCAGTGATTTAGGTATAATACATCATTTAGCATTTCCTTAAATTGTTTCTCAACTCCCTATTAACACCCATCCATAAACGGAATGAAATAGATGACATCTGAGTTCATTTCATGTAGTCCAGCAGTCATTTGGGTTTCCAGTCTAGCCTAACCTTTCGTCTATTTCATAAGGCAAAGAAGAAAGGCAAACCTTTTAGTGCCCAGCATCTACCTTTCCACTCTTCTCTGTGTGCCACAACAGCTGTGCAACTTGCTAAGGCTTGTCCACTAAAGGGATAAAACTTTAAGATTACAAAGAAATGTATTTATGACCCCTAAGTAGATTATTTTCCACATCTATTAAACTCGTAATACTCATAATACATGAATATTCTCAGATAATGTTGGAAGTTGCTTTTTTTTAAGGTTACTGGATCTTTTTAAAACTATTTGAGAGGTTTGGAAAATAATTGACTTACCCTAGCAATTATAATTCCTTTTTCTTTCCCTCCCTCCCTCCCTCCTTAATTTTTTTATTTGTATGTGTGCTGGGGCATAAACTCAGGGCCTGGGCTCTGTCTCTGAGGGGCTTTTTTGCTCAAAGCTAGTGTTCAACCACTTGAACCACAGCTCCACTTCTGCCTTTTTTGATGCTTAACTGGCAAGAGAGAACGAGAGAGAGAGACAGAGAGAGAGAGAGAGAGAGAGAGAGAGAGAGAGAGAGAGAGAGAGAGAGAGAGAGAGAGAGAGACTCTTGTGGACATTCTTGCCCCAGCTTGACGCTTTCTAATTTACTAAAAAATTATTGAATAGAGTATGTAAGTATGGGAGGGAGAAGTCAAGTCAAGTGAATAACTTAAGGTACATACTTGGCTTTTTATTGCCCTGGGTCTGGTAATAAACCTTTTTGGATGACATTTGTTGTAACTAAAGAGACTGCAGTTCCTAAGTAACTAGCATAGACTATCTAAGCATCTTTATTATGCTATTGTCTATGACACTGAGGGAATTTGAGAAAGAGTAATTAAGTATGAAGAAATCATTTTGTGGCAAAGTTTTTAGAACTTTATTTTCCTTTCCTTTTTGCAAGGGAAAGAAATCATCAGTATTAAGTTTTTAGAAGTCAGAATTTATTTCTATGCACTCTTGGATAAGAAATTCCAAGAACAATTATAGTAACGCAAATTCAGTGAACACAGACTTTTGTTTCACTTAATGCTTGAGTGAGAACACCCACCAGTTTCCTCTGTTGTACTCAATGACAGAAAATATGTTCTAGCTCTCGGCCATTGAAACCACTGTGAATATCACTGGCCCATGTACTATGGGTCTGGTTAGAGAAACTGAAAACAGTACTAAAATATGTGTGAATTTAATATGTGACATATTTATTGTTCTCGTAACACTAGTAGTCAGGTCATAATATTGTAAAAGTCTCACTCCTAAGTGATATTACCCTCCTCACCATACTTTCTATCACTCAATATATTGAAGTCTACATTATGGAATTATCAAAACAAATGGATTTTTCAACCACCAAACATTAAACCATCTCAAATCAAGGATGTTTTTATTGGCATTTCTTACAACTGAATCTATTAAGCAATGACATATCAGTGTCACTAGTCATTTGAATTTCTGTGCTAACCCTATACATTTATTATCTTGACTTTTATTAATTCTCATTTTCATGGACACTAATTCCTTTCTCCCTTGGGAAGGTTATTTAAAGAATAAGCCATCAGTAGATCTAGGCATAACTGCTTCAGCTAAAGTAAACACTGTGCTCGATGTTTTAAACCATGAAGTGAGTTAAGCTGTTGATTTGAAAGTTCAACACATATGCCATGAACTTGGATGCTTTTTTTGCAATTTAAGAAAGCCTCCTCCATACCCCCCCCCCGAAAAAAAATCCCTTTTAAACCAACAAAATGAGCTAATTGTAACTATGCAGAATGACTGGGAGATGGTTCATAGAGGCAGACAGTTCACATAAAATGCCAGCTTGCTGGGGTGCCACTGGCTCATGCCTGTAGTC
The DNA here is from genome assembly GCF_023159225.1 of Perognathus longimembris pacificus. Lineage (NCBI taxonomy): Eukaryota > Metazoa > Chordata > Mammalia > Rodentia > Heteromyidae > Perognathus > Perognathus longimembris. The sequence goes on along the minus strand of NC_063176.1, from coordinate 27,999,258 downwards.
CTAGAGATCTGAGGATTGCTGAGGTCCATGAGATCCTTATCTTCACTTAAACCAGCAAAAAGTAGAAGTGGAGCTGTGGCTCATGTGGTAGAAAGCATCGCCTTCAGAGAACAAGCTAAAGGACAATGTCCCAGCCCTGAGTTCAAGTTTCAGTACAGATATACAAATGTATAACATGTGAATATGCATACGCGCATGCACACACTCACCCCCCACTATCAAAAATACTTAGAATACCAAAGCTAGGGAAGTGAAAGAAATACCTCTAGTACTTGTACTGAACCCATAAGACCAAAGACTTCCTGAACAGCTCAGCCTCAGAGGGCAGAGTCTACTTCATACTGCTCTGTATCCTCAGTGTGATGGAGGAGGACCTCAACCATAGGGTGGGAGATAGGAGACTCAGACCAGATTATAGGAACAGCCTCTTCCTGATAGGGACGAATCATTTTAGAAGTGAATGGCTTACTTTACCTGGTTTCAAACAAGCATGGGTTTCCCCCGTAGAAATGATTACAATTGACCTGATAGCAAATTAGCCTTATAAGTATGATGGTGTCAGTCCCTTACCAGCCCCCACCCCGAAGTCAGAAATGCCTTTCTGGTCAATGTCTCATGACCAACTGAAAGATCACTAACTGGCAACGGAGAAGACAAAGGAGAAAAAGAACATCCTGAGAGAACACAAAGCACTTGACTTTATAAAATACCCAGTGGCCCAGCTTCTCAAAGTCAGCTGTGTGGAGAATAGCACACCTTCATGGTCTGCCATTCCTGAGCCACAGGAAAGAAAGGCCTGAAAACTGAGGGCAGTACTTGGAAGGGCTGATCTGGCAAAGTGACTTTTATTATCTAGAGAGATGAATAAGTAACAAGGCTCATACTAGTATTTTGTATATCTGTTTCACCACTCTAGTGATTTTTTTACTGTATTTTCCAGACATATTGATCCACAGTAAATTGAAAATCTTTTTGTGGAGATGTGGAGGGGTTCTCTGCCATAGATTACCTAGTTTTACTATACTACAACACTCAGAATAAAGTCTTGTACAAATCATTTGCATATTACGCTTGCAAGGATATTGATTTGCCTATAGTCATCTCTTAAATTAGTTGAATATTAAGATTTTTCAGAAGTAACTAATTTTGCCCATGTGTAGTAATAGTAAGCTCCTTTGATTAACATCTGAATTAATCTAGAAAAATTTGAATTGAGGGCCAATGAGATATCAAATAATCAAAACTGTCTGAGCAACTGAAATATTAATTAAGATTTCCCCTGGAAAGGGAGAGTTCGGAGTCAAATACGTTTGGGATAATCTCTCCATCCAAGAGCCTGCTTCTGGGCAAGTGCAGAATATATTAAAGATTCTAGAAAGGTTGTTAGTAAAGACTATATTTTCAATTATAAGCATGTGGCCCCACCCCCTTTTTTAAAATGGTACTGGGTATCGAACTCAGAGCGTTGCATCTGCTAGGCAAGCACTTTGTCACTGCACCACATCCCAGCCCATCTACCCTTTTAAAATGTAAATTCATATTAACATTTTATTCAGGAAGCATAATGTTGGAAATGCTGACATAGTGAAAAACAAACCCTTCTAGATGAGCAATCACAGCTTCTGTCTAGATGGTCATTTCCTAACTGTTTCTCTTCCCTATCTGTAAATGGATTGGACTATTCACCCATCACCCTGGTTGAACTGCAGCCTCAGGTGGAGTCCTATGTGAAATCATAGCAGGTGGGAAATCCAGGACAGGGCAAGGGGCTCCCAGCCTGTGTTCCACAACTATCCTTTTGGCTAACACACAGAAAGCACTCAGCCCTGTTCTTCAGTTCTGCAGGGATATGTTCTTTGGTGAACCTCAATCACCATACTGCTCTCCCACCAGGGATGGCCAATTCTGACAGTCATTTACTGGGCTCCTTGGTCTCTGATAGGGATGGTGTGGTAGACACCAGCCTACTGTCCTTTGCAAACATAGGTTGGAGTCAGAGCAGAGCCAGGAGGCAGCCCCTCACTCAGCCAAAACCCCAGCAGGGGCTCCCACCCTCTTGGCTTAAGCCTCTATGTAGGCATTTCTCCAAGAAGTTGTAGGGGTAAGAGGTAGGTGATGACAGCAATGCCGGACTTGGTATTGATGGTCTCATGAACACAACAATCTAAACCTAAACCACCTGCTATGCTTCCACCAATCCCCACATTTCTCAGGAATAACTTGTTAGCTAGATTTACATGTATCAACCTTAATGACAGAACAATCTAATAAATGTTACTAGTGAGATGGCCTGGGAAGAAGAGAAAGTGCTGTAACAGAGGACAATCATGTCAGATTTCCATGCACTGCCAGAACCCAGCTCCTACTCAACATGCTTTCCTACTTCATCAGTTCATAACAGTCTACCGTCCCTCAAACAACTGTTATTTTCAGTGTTGATGGCCCTGTTTACTTCAGAGACAGTCCCTAGAATTTGTGCCACTTTTATGAGATCATGTGGTCATTGAAATGTAGGGCAAGGGATTGGTTTTATTCTTCTAACCACCGAACCACGAGGTCTTTGTTAAGGTCAAAATTATCATGAAACATTATTTACATAGTAAACAAGAAACACAGTTGTACAGCTGTTACAGAGCCTCAATGTGCATTTATATATATAAAGATAAGGAAGGAGCTCTCATTTTACTTACTGTTCACATAAACACTAAAGGTCACAGAAGCATTGACATCAGAGTTAGACACAAGAAATGTGTAGGTGCCTCCTTCGGTCCCTTTTAATCTGGTGAGGTGAAGTTTGCTCACATATCTACAAAGAAAAGATGACAATCAACCTCCAGTACATAAGACCTGTCCTTTTTACCCTTCTAACTGGAAATGTGTGTATTTGCAGAGAACTGTAACTCCTTGAATTCAGCAGCAACAAAATTCATATTAAAACATGCACACACAGTTGATCTGGGACAAATGCCTACCGTATGAGAACAGAATGTGGAAAGGCCAGCTAACCAACCAGGCAATCTCAGAGCTGATGGCCCCTGCTTCTGTCCTGGTGGGGCTGTCCTCAACCACTTCCCTCTGTTGACACTATTTCCTCAGCCTCCCTCTGTGGGTGTCCTCAAGTTATCCTACTACATGGACAAACCCCAACCTGGTCAGCATTCATACATCACCATGGGGACCCATGAGCCCTTCAGAACTATCCACTCCACCACCCCTACACCTTGCTTCCTGAGAATTTCTTTTATTCCACTGAATTCTTTTCCCAGAATCGACTGTGTTGGTGATTGCATATTATACAACCTCAAGCAAATCCTGACATGTGCTCTGATGTGCATGTCTGCAGCCCATGAACAACTCTCCCCAAATGCTGTGCCCTTGCCACACTCCTCTCACCAGAGGACAACCACTCTCGCTGTAAACCACCTGCTGCTTGCTCCTAACTTTCCAACCTTAATCTCTAGGGAAGGTTTCTCTGTTCTGTGCCTTGTATGCTCTGCATTTTGCCATCCCTTCTCCTCATGGGCCCTGCTGTAGGGGCCCAGGACTGACTTCGATGTGGACAGCCTGCAAGGTCTGCAGACCATGAGTAACTGTGACGGGGAGTACACAAGCCCAGAGTGCAGGTCACAAAGGTCGTCTCCCAAAACAGACACCTTTCCTTGGATCTTTCCCCCATTCCCTGACAGCTCCCTGTTAAACTCCTGAGCTCAGATTCTGTCTCACAGAATGTGACCCAAGATACTTCCTACTTGGACATGCCAGTCAATATTCTCAAGATTAAGCCTAAGAGCATCTTCAGCTTCTTCTTTCTTCTCACTCAGTCACTTCCCAAATCCATCATCTTCCACCTACCCTCAGTTCTCAGCCCAAAGCACTGTCAGGCCTCACCCGTATTCTTCCAGTAGCCAAGGGCTTGAGACTACCTAAATCTATCCAGCTATCTGCCCCTCATGAGCCATTTCAACTTGGTCAATTTTCTTCATCCCTCTGCTGTTTCTTCTTCCATAAAAATGGGGGAAATGAGCATCTCCATATACAGTTTATCAGGATTAAAATGACACATCAAATTGATACATAAGGCAGTCAGAACCAGGCCTGACAGAAAGAAAGCATGTTCACTATCCATAACTCTTGAGAGCTACTCCCAGTTTACAAATGAGAAAACGGAGGTAGAGATATTCTCTCTCTCTCTCTCTCTCTCTCTCTCTCTCTCTCTCTCTCTCTCTCTCTCTCTCTCTCTCTCTCTCTCTCTCTCTCTCTCTCTCTCTCTCTCTCTCTCTCTCCATAGAGGAAAAGGGATTACTCAGATGAGGCCTCAAGAGGCAACCACTTCCAGGCCCGGTGCTGTTGGCTCATGCCTATAATACCAGCTACTCAGGAAGTTGAAATCTGAGGATTGAGGTCTGAAGCTAACATGGGAAGAAAAGTCTGTGAGCCTCATCACAAAGTCACCAGCCAAAAGATGGAAATGGAACCGTGGCTTAAGTGGCACCGTAGCTTTCAGTGGAAAAGGCCAAGAGAGTCTACAAGCCCTGAATTCACACCCTAGGACCAGCATAGGGGAAAACAATAGAGACAACCCTAGACTTCCTTAGCTGTGTCTTCTCATGCACTGACAGGCCAAAGAAATAGGATCAGACGGGTAGGAGATGGGGGACATGGGGAGTCTGCAGAGCCCAGGTCTTACCTGATATTGCTTTCATTCTCAGACTTGGGATAATCTTCCCATTTGTTGGTGGATGTCTTGTTCATGTATATCCACTGCTGGTGCTCAGGTCTGGGGTAGGAGTCATACTCAACAATCAAATCTACATTTTCTCCATCATTTACAAATATCGTTGTATTCATCATGGAGAAGACATTAATGAATCCTTTATCTAATCATAACACAGTAAGACCAAAATTGTTAGCCTCCACCGTCTGAAAAAAATCACAACCTCATCTTAAGAGTTACAACGATGATTGACTGCCTTCCAGTATTAATTGGCAACAAGAAGTAAGAAAATGTGAGCTAGCCGTGTTACCTTTGACGCTGCTCTTGCAAATTCCCTGCCATATGGTGAGAAAGAACATACAGTGGAAATGGAAAGCGGTTTCCTAAGAGATCTGTCTCTATCTCAAATCTTCTAAATCTACTGGTCTTGATGTATTTGGGGTTAAAAGATATTTGAGCTAAATAGCCCACTCTAGTCCCAGTAGAATTGTAAATGTGATAAGAAGGTCAATGTTTTTTTAAAGGTCAATATTTAAATAAAAATAAAAGAATCCTTAAGTATAACAGAGATGCTAAAAGAATGTGATTTTCTATTTGAAGAAAAATAAACCTAGGTCTCTCATCACATTGTACATATATTACTAGTAAATCACAGGTGACATTTTATTAATGAACCTGTACTTTTAACTAAGCCATTGAACTATTTACTATATGACTTTTTTGGGGGGGGGCAGTCCTGGGGCCTGAACTCAGGGCCTGAGCACTGTCCCTGGCTTCTTTTTGCTCAAGGTTAGCACTCTACCACTTGAGCCCACAATGCCACTTCTGGCTTTTTCTGTATATGTGGTGCTGAGGAATCAAATCCAGGGCTTCATGCATGCTAGGCAAGCACTCTACCACTAGGCCACATTCCCAGCCCCTACTATCTGACTTCTAAGGAGTGAGCAGGGCCAGGTTTGGTAGCACATGTTTCATATCCCAAAATTAAGAGGCTGTGGCAGAAGTATAATGAGTTCAAGACCAGCCAGGGCTGCATAGTGAGACCTTGGAGAAAAGGAGGAAGAGAGGAAGATAAGACGAGATTAGGAGAGAGAGTCAGGAAGAAAGGCTGGGAGAAGAGACAGAGGGTTTTAAAGCATTTAAGAAGCAACAGAAAAAATACCTTAACAATTTCAATGTATAAACATTAATAAATTTTACATAGTACAGTTAACAGAAAAAAGGACATTAAAATAAAAAAGAAATGTTTGTTCAAACTTGTAATTAAAATCTGATACTACTTTTCACTTATTAAAAATAGCAAAACTAATTTAAAATAAATTCCAAGCAACACGTAAGCATAAAAAAAAAAAACACTGAATTACACACTGCATGCTGGCATGGCTCAATTACTTACTTTGAAATCTAATCCTATAGCTTCAATTTGAGAATGCTCCTTGTAATGGAGCACACATGGGTCAGGATGGTCCCAAAGCTCTATTCTCTCTACTATTCTTACGTTTGTATCCAGATCCTACTTCTATTCCCTAAAAAATTACTTCTCTATCTCTTCCTACCCTTGCCCCACCTGCTAGCCACTCCTCGAACAATACAGGCCAGATTCAGATTTCACAACCACAAGTCTTTCCAGTCACACATTTATAATTCTTGGAAATTGATGAATGGATTTTTAAAATCCGATTACATACAACAATATGCTCAAAACATCCTTTCTAATTGCTTTCTGGAGCTGAAGCTGATATATCAACATGCTCCCTAATCAACTTAGCAAATTAATGCTTATGGAGTTTAATATTTTAAAAGCATGGCCTTCTATTCAAATTAATAAATGGTTCACAATCACGTTTGGGGACAAAGTAGAACACCACTTTCTGTGTGCTGACTATGTAATTACTAGGGAGGTCTCTTTTCTGTATTCAGTCTGGTAAGATATTTTCCCTTAGAACACAGGCAGAGAAATTTTAGGAGATTATTGTAGGATAAATCACACAGTACTGTTTCATAAATTACTGAAATTCGGGGAAGAGGAAAGAGAGAGATGAAAGCAAACATTGTATCAGTTCATTACTACTCATGATGGCAAATTTCATGTTGCAACAAATACTTAATCAGAGCCAAGCTCCAACAAAACTGTTGCTCATACACACACATATACATACATATAATTTTATACATGTATAAATTCTATTTAATAATTAAATCTGAATAAAGTTGGGGAATGTTTCCTAAAACTTAAAACTCCAGAAAATTGATGAAATTAAATTTATACTCAAAAGATCAAAAAGGTATGAAAGGAATAATTTAAAAATAACTATTACTGTTCTCAGCAAAACACAATCATCAAGTAACACATTATTTGCTCTCTTTATGTGTATATTTAAGAAGTAGTTCTGTGGGATTTTTTTGGTGGGAGGAAGGGGGTCAGTACTAAACCAACTGACAGACCAGACCAGACATGATAGACTTAAACAGATGACCATGTTCTGCTGTTGTTGGGTAGTAGAATCAAAGTTCAGTGCCTTCCTTCCTGATGGTATAATTTTCAGGCTACAGATGAGGCTCAGATAGAAGGGTGTTACAGGACAGGAAAATCTCAATTCAGCCTATACTACAAGTGAACTAGGGCCCATTAAGTGACAGAATAATGGAGTAAAAAGTAGAGAAGCTCAACCAAAAGATTCAGAAAAACTCCTAGGCTCTAAGTATTGAGCTGCCTGACAAGCAAAGGCAGTAGTCATTTCCAAAGTTTGGTCAATCAGCAAGCACTAGGATTTTAGAAAACCTCCGTTTCTACGTCATTTTGTGGGAAGGAGGCAGTGGGTAGCACAGAGACAGGCTGGAATGTAACAACTTCTGACTTTCTTCTGTTAAAACTGGTCTAGATGAAAAGGGTACAGGGATGATAATATTCATTCATTCATTCAGTGCTAATAAAATTCTAAGAATCTGTTCATAGAATTTCATTTACATAAAAAGGAAAGTCTAGTGATTTCTTTTCTCACTACTTCTAGTATTTTATACATTCCCAGAGAGATATTTACCTACTACTTTCAAGGTTGTTGTGACATTTGCTGATCCAAAAGAATTATTGGCGTAACACATGAACACTCCAGAATCATTAACTCTTGTTGAACTGATAGTCAATGCTTCCTGGCGTTCATAATCGAAGTCACCCTGATGCCAGCTATTGCGTTTTATCTGTGCTTTAGTCTGTTGGTTTCAGAAGAGGAGAAAAATACACATACACACACAGAGATTACCATATAATTTATATTCAGGGATCTTTCCTAAATTAAAAATAGCAGCAATTAACTTCTCCATATTAGCATTCATTAGACCCTACTGAAGTAGGAATAATAAAACATGGTGACAAGCCTGTCACTAGAAGCCTTCATATTCCAGGGTTACATTGAAAGATAGTCATTATTAATGAGTAGGGAAAACATCAAAATTAATTCCAAATTCTGTGCTATATGTATCCTATCTTCAAAGTTACTACCTAGGAAATATTATAGAATACTGATTATCTTTTTCTGTTCTGTTGCTCAGTGATTGAAAGAATAATGGTACTCACAATAAGGTTCTCTTTTATTACTATTTAGTGTCTGCAGGGACAACACAACAGAATTAGAATGTCTGCAAACAACCTGGAAGTCTCTTACCTAGTGAAATTTTGACATCTACCCAAGAAAGGAGCTGGGAGCTAAGAGAAATACAGGACCAAGCCCCAAAGGATTTAATCATGAGCAGAAGAAACAGGGCTGTGAATTTACTTTTTTAGAGTCACCATCCCAAAAGACAAATTATGAAGAGGCTGCTAGCACTTAAAATAGCATGAGAAAACCCAAATATAAGTAGGAGTAACACTATTGAAAAGGTATGCAGAGCTGAACACTGCTAACTACAGCTTCCAAATTTCATGTAATGTGTACATTCCGATTATAATGCAAAAATACACACACGCCTATATATCTATATCTATCTATCTGGACCAAAAAAAAGAAAGAGAGAAAGAAAAAGATAATGAAAGGAAAGAGGGATGAAGGAACAAAGGAATGAAGGAACAAAGGAAGGGAGAGAAAGAAAACAGTCATTGTTGACAAAGATCAAGATCAAGGGTGACTCCTTGGCCAGGTGACTATAACAGAGTTAACCCATCAGCCAGGGCTGTGTGTTAGAGCCACCCTTCTAGAAAGCAGCTTTGAAGAATGCTCATAGCCTTTGATCCACTCTAGCAAATACTATTGAGGAAATTTAAAGAAGAGCTTCACATGTTGACTGCAGTAGAAACTCAAAGTGATCTCAAAGCAAACAGGATATAGCAAAACAAGTTATAATGATGTAGAAAGTAAGGGTTTGTGTTACCTAAAAAAGGATAAGTTGAGTGGGGCACTGGTGGCTCACAGTTGTAATCCTATTCATAAGGTTGAGATCTGAGAATTGAAGCCAGCCCAGTCTGGCTTCAGTATATCCCAGTCTGTGAACCTCTTACCTCCAATTAACACCCCCCCCCCCAAAAAAAAAAGGAGTAGTGGCTCAAGTGCTGGAGCACTAGTCTTGAGCAAAAGTAAACTTAGGGACATCACCCAGGACCTGAGTTCAAGCCCAACTATGGGGAGAAAAAGAAAAGGGATAAATTAAGAGTACCTTACAACTGCCACCATAATTGGAGGAAAGGGGGAACAAACATGGAAAAATATGCAGAAATATGGACAAATATATGGACAAAATATGAAAAACTATGAGTTGAGTAGGATTTATAATGATAAGCAAGCCACTTGTGATCATGAAGCTCTTGACATGCAGTTAAATTGATTTGTGCTATAAATGTATAAAAGATATGTCCCAGATTTTAGTGACTAAATATGAAAAAAATGCAAAGTATCTCATTAACAAAAATGATGACATTTTGGATAATGGGACAAAGAAAACATTATTATTAAAATTATGTTTCTAGGTGGTTTTTTTTTTTTTGCTTTTTATAATGTACCTAGTAGAAAATTTTAAAATCACAAGACTCACACATTTTATACAGTACTGCTAACTATGAAAGTATTAAACCTAGTTTATTTTTTATTTCTAATGTTAACATACTTAGGAATTTCTTTATTCAGTACTAGAGATGAAGCCCAAGGCTATTCACATAATAGCCAAGTATCGTATCACTGAGGCAACCACATCCTATCCTAGCTTTTATAATTTTTAACATCAATATGAGCACATAAGGGCTAGAGATGTGGCTCAAATGGTAGGGAACCTGCTAGTAGGAATAAGGCCTGGAGTTCAAATCCTAGTACCAAGAACAAAAAAAGCAACCCAAAATTGACTGTTTAAAGAGAAATCTTCTGTCCTCTTAACTGGCTGGGTTTTGGGGCATGTCAGAATTACCACCAGCATTAGCTTTCACTTATAGAGGGTGTGAGGAAACAAAGGTGCCTGTAAGGACTTGCCAGCATAGAACACTGTGTAGACCTGAAGCCACTCCTTCTATGAGTCTCTTCTAAGGAATGGTTGAAATCTGACATTCCACTGTAGAAGATCAATAAATAAGAAAATGCAATGACCAAGTCAAGTGATGGCTTCAAAGTATAGTGACAATGGCCACTGTCCCTCAGACTCTCCAAAAGCAGGCGCTGGGTACGTTAGATACTAAGTTCTGGACTGAAAGTAGCTCGCTTTCACTTATCAAGGCCTGGAGCACCAGGCAGGAAGAATGTGCTGGTCAGTGCTAGATGGACAGCTTGGTCCTAAGTGAGGTGATATTAACATCTAAATCCCAAAGGCCATGGTGTAAGATATTGTCATGTGTAGGACACTGTGGGAGCAAATACAAACATCAGTGTTCAGAAGTATTAGCAAAGTTAACCAAGATTAACACGTGATGAATAAACTATCTTATGTTTCAATAAATTTCAACAACTCTAAAAACTTACTTTATCTTAAAGTTCATTGAGGTAAATTTATCCTAAATGGTGAGGATCAACCATTATTATTTTAAATTAATTTCAGAGTACTAACAGTATTCCATATTAAGCCAAAGAATATCAATACAACATTCATGGGTGAACTCTGGCAGAGAGCCAGGAGTGCCATCTGCAAGTCACACATTACATATTGTTTGCACGTGACTTGGTTTTCTTTAACCCTTGGAGGTGCACGCTGGGATGTCCCCAAAGAGTTCCCAACACTAAAGCTTTATCCAAGAGCACCAGAGGATTAATTGGGAATGGCATGCAGGGCTCCTGGGAAAAATGGTTCAGAAAAAAAATCACCTGGGGCAATTTCGTTTTTCAGCTCAAAAAAGGCTAATTTTTTTTTTTAAACAGAGGCTCAAATACACACATAGGCTAAATCATCTGAAACCAAGGATTAGAGAAAGCCAATTAATATGAGATTGTGTTCAGTAAGGTTTGCCAAAAAGCCATACATAAGCTACTATTTTTTTACTACATTATATGACATAGACACTAACACTTATTTCTCTAAACCATCAATGTGAAAGAAGAGTCTCTCATACAATCCATTCCCCAGGCCAATGGCAGGCTTGAGCAAGATACCATCCATCACAGGTCTACGTGGATATTTCACCATGTCCTTGCGTTATGCTAATCATCATGGTTATTTGTTTAGCAAATCATTTTTTAACCGGGCATGAAATTGCCAATACTAAGTCTAAGGCGTGTAGTGGAGGAAGAGGTATAAAAAGAGTATTTCTTTTTTCCAAGGTAATGTATACATATGTGGGTAATGGAAGAGAAGCCTCTGGTAGCTAGTGAACTAGAAACTAGATAGACTTCAATATTACTTTAAAAAAAAAAACCCTAGCTAAGATTTATTGTTTTAAGATATGTTGAGCACACTATCTGACAGATACTAGAGATTTAATATGCATTTGTTAAATGAATGAGAACCAAAACATGTTCAAATATTTTGGATTAAAGATAACTATTATATTAATAGGACCCAAAACAAATAGAGGGCCATTAGCAATCTAATCTCAGGTAACCAGCTTCAAAGGAGAAAATCAGAACCATGCACTCCTCACTCAAATGATTAGGTTATGCTGTTGGGGAGTTGGGGACCTTCCTGATTCATATCTTACCCATTTATTTATGCTTTATATATATGAAGGGGGAGAACCTGGAAAATTTTTACTATCTTAAGTTACTTAGCCTGAGCAGCACAATAATTTTTATGATATTCATACAATTAACCATTTTTTAAAAATCTCTCTATTAAAGTCATTCAAAGAAATAGAACTAAACAATAACATGAGGCTGGAGTTACCTAAAACTTTTTCAGAATAAATTTCAAGAAGATAGTTGTCAAGAATTAGAAATGTGGTGAGGTGTGGGAGGCTCACACCTGCAATTCTATCTAATCAGGAGGATGAAATGTGACAGATGAAGTTTCAAAGCCAGGCTGAAAGTCCATGAGACTCCATCTCTAATTCTAACAAAAAGCTAGGCTGGTGGCATGGCTCAAGTGGTGCAGTACCAGATAAACAATCAAGCTAAGAAAACTTGAAGCCTTGAGTTTAAATCCTGGTACCCGTCAAATAATAATAATAAATGTATATGTAGAAATCCAGAGGCAATACATACATGAATATATATACTCTCAGACAATCCCAAAAGACAAGCAACCAATAAAGTCACTCTAGGACATGCTTTTAAAGGAAAACTTCAAAACAACTCACTTACCTGACTGTGCTCCTTTATCCACATGGAGCCCACAGAAGAAGACACATCTTTTATTGTGCATGTCACTGTGAAGACTTCCCCTTCCCTAAGGAGATAGCTCGGTTTGGATATAGACACCATTGGTATAGCTTTAATGGCTAGAATAAAAAGAATAAAATAATTTTTTCTATTATAGATTGAAATTTTAGCTTGTTTTTTAAATAAATATTTGCTCAAATGCTCACAGCTTACATCATTATCTTATAAGTAAAATAAAAAGGCTATCTGAAGACATCAGCAGCTGGGTGCCAGTGGCTCATAGAGATTTGAGGATCTAGTTTTAAGCCAGCTTGGGCAGACAATCAGAGAGACTCTTCTCTCCAATTAACCAGCAAGAGGCCAGAAGTGGAGAGGTGGCTCAAGTGGTAGATTGCCTGCCTTTAAGCGAAAAAGTGAAACAGGAGCTGGAGATCCTGAGCTCAAGCCCCAAGATTGGCACTACAAAAGACCTTAAATTAAATAATGCATCGTTGGGGCTGAGAGTGTGGCTTAGTGGTAGAATGCTTGCCTAGCATGCATGAAGCCCTGGGTTTGATTCCTCAGCACCATATAAACAGAAAAATTGGGAAGTGGCACTGTAGCTCAAGAGGTAGAGTGCCAACCTTGAGCAAAAAGGAGCCAGAGACAGTGCTCAGGCCCTGAGTTCAAGCCCCAGGACGGGCAAAAATAAATAAGTAATGCATCCTTCAAGTCAATTCATTAATATTGAAGGGAAAAGATAGGAATGTCTACTAGGAGATTGTTAATGATTCTAGAAAATTGCTTTTTCAAGATAGGAAAGAATAGGAAAGTATAGGTTTAGTCTTTACCTCAGACAACCTTGGTGATTTCATGGAATGTGACGTGAAAGCAATTACATCCTTCTAACCAAACAGGCATCTTTCCCAGGCACTATACAAATAACATCTTGCTTGTCTCTGAAAACCTGTTTTTAAATAACTAAAATTTTCCTTAATTTCAATGAGCATACTTTTTCAAAAGTCTTAATAAAAAACTATACTCAAAAGCTGAATACCAACTGCTGTCAAATTAAATAATTTCAGATATAAAACCTAGATTATCTTCTGGTTACTGAAATATCCTATGGGGTGTCATAATAATAATAACAGACCTGTAACTAGTTGATCGTTTCCTTCTCAAATCTCAGAGTGTGAGAATGTATGAAAATAGATTAACTAAAAAGAAAGTCAATTCACATGTTAATGGTGAATCAAAGAATGAATAACTTGTACACTAATCTTTTCAAACAGTATAATTAAAGCTTTCCATCAGGTGGGAACACTTAATGTAACTATGTCGCTTTCGGATATCCCAAATCAGAAGATTTAATCAGCATTCCAGTCTGTTCTAAATGCCAATCTCGGGCAGGCATACCTACCTTAGCCAGAAATGACCATGTTGGGTCTGGGACTGTGAAAGAATGAAATTCAAAAAGAGCTAAGTTTTTAGAAGCTGTGAATTAATGAAAAGCATGTGATCGCCTATACTAAGGTGGGCCAAAGAGAAAAGAAATGGTTGACACAGTTTTCCTATGATCAAAAGAGGAAAGGAAAGGGCCATACCTGCCCTTACTTTCAGGACAAGTCTGTCTGACAATACCAGTTTGCCATCTCGTTCTGCAGCACAGCGGAAACAGAGCCGATGGTAGGCTCGCTTGACGTTTTTGATGGTGATGCCAGTTTTGGGGTCAGAGACAAATGTCAGGTCCTTGGGGAGAGGTTTCCCTTCACACTCCCTGAGAGAATAATTTGCCACCTCTGGATCCGTCAGAGGACAGCGAACCAGTGTATCGTTATCTTCTTTCCCATACAAGGGAAGACCAATAAGGAAGAGCTTGTTTGGATCTATAAGATATCAAACAATAGTTTTTAAGTGAAAACATTTTTCAAAGAGCTAAAATATTGCTTTTCATGACTGCAATCCCCAGTGGTCCAAGCAACTTATTTGCTATGTAAACAAACACAAAATCTATCCATATAGTAGAAACAATTAAGAGTGAACATTTATTAAAGAATTTCTATGTGTCCAGCACTAACATTGGACCATTACACATTTAATCTCAAGCTTCAGAGTGTCTCTGCATGATCAGAGATCTATCTGAAATGCTTGAGATATGAAAGTGTTTCAGATCTTAAGAGTTTTTTTAGAGTTTGGAGTATCTTCATAGACTTGAATGGTGAAGCATCTTGAATTCCAAATTCCATATCTAGAACTTTTCCAGTAGCATGTCAATGCTCAGGAAGTTTCAGATTTCAGAGCATTTTGGGGTTTGGATTTCTAGATTAGGGATACTGCAACCTGTACAGTTCAAAGTACTATTCGGTTCTGGTTGAAGAGATGGTTCTTTTCTAATGTCACATAGGTTGCCTAGAAATTGCTGTGCAGAAACCTAAACCTAGGTCTGATTGATATCAAACATTGAGCTCTTAAAACTCTGAAAATACTTTATTACAACAGTTACTCTTTTTCTACAACAGGTAATAAATATCCTAAAGGCATCTGTTGAGAATAAGCAAATCTGATGACTCCTGGTGAGGACAGAGAAAAATGTCTTTTCCTGTAACTCCTCTGTATGGGACCCTTTCCAGATCGGAAAGACCTAAGACTTGTTTAGTTTCTGAAGGGATTGTAGAAACCCCTCAATACATTGAAAGGAACTGATAATTCTGGAAGGCAAATACCTTCAAATGCATGAAAACAGATAGTGAATTTCAAGAATACCATGGCAGATACTTTACTGTCCAAGCCAGGACACTTGTGAATGGGAGGAGACACTACAAATCACTATGCAAGGACTAACTGGTCACTAACAAGGAATGTCTGAGGACCTGTCTCATAGACACAAAGCCAAGCAATAGACTGCTACCCTCAACTATAAATATAACACAAAAAAGGGGGGTGGGCCAATGGATTAGACTACAATTCTGTTTTTAAATTGTCCTTTTTGTCTGAAAATTAGTTTTCTCATGAAAATGATTTTGAGCTGGGGACTGGTGACTTGTGCCTATAATCCTAGCTACACAGGAGGCCGAGATATGAGGATCAAGGTTTGAAGCCAGCCTGTGTGGAAAAGTCAAAGAGATTGTGTCTCCAAATAACCAGCAAGAATGCTAGACTTGAGGCATGGTTCAAGTGGTAGAGTAACAGCCACAAGTGAGAAAGCAAGAGTGTAAGGCCTTGAGTTCAAGGCCTGGTAATAGCACCAAAAGAAAGAAAGAAAGTGTTTAACTTTACTGATATTATATATATTCAACTTTGAAAAAAAATGTCATAGCCAAAGTATGGTGGAGGTCACTGTTGGCTATTTTTCTATCTATACTTTTTCTCTGCCAACTATGCTTGGGTTCTTTTATCACTGTGACACAGGTTATAAGGGTCTAAACACCTTAAGTAAGTTATAATTAAGGACAGTTCAAGCTTATAGAAGATGACTTTCCCATAAAACAAAGCTCATGAGCTCTCTGAGTGATTGGGGTGTCTAGTCTACTAAAAGCAGAATAATACTTCATTACCATCTGAAAAGTACAAAACATCTTCTCAAATTGTACAAAGAACCCATAGTCTGGCTCAAGGATTATGAACTATACCCTGAAGCTAAGGTGGAGCTTTTGAGTGTGCATTTCTACTCAGCTACCTACACCGAAAAGGACAGCTGATAGACGAAGCAGAGCCACAGTCAATTCATAGTAATCTTCTGAGTCTTCTTTATTAACCCCTGGTAAAGCATACTAGCATTTGCATAATCTTATCCCTCAGTCCATCCCTAAGGAAGACAGAACAAGTCATTTTAGACCTATGTACTAAAGATGAGGAACTCAAATCTCTGGAGACAGAAGAGCTCCCAATGTGTTCATCCACAAGACTGGATACAGGCTTCGTATGTTTCAGGCTGTTTCTTTCTTTCTTTCTTTCTTTCTTTCTTTCTTTCTTTCTTTCTTTCTTTCTTTCTTTCTTTCTTTCTTTCTTCTTTCTCTCTCCCTCCCTCCCTTCCTTCCTTTCTTTTTTTTCTGGTTCTAACACTTGATTTCTGGGCTAGGGTACTATTCTTGAGCATTTTTTGCTCATTGCTAGTGCTCTACCATTTGGGTCACAGTGCTACTTCCAGCTTTTTCTGTGATTAGTTGATGACAAGAGTCTCACAGACATTCTTGCCTGGGCTGGCTTTGAGCTGCGATCCTCAGGTCTCAGCCTCCTGAGTAGTGCTGATTACAGGTATGAGCCACTACGCCCAGCTTTCAGGCCATTTCTTAAGGACAGCACAGAAATGGTATACTCATAATTAGAACCAGTACTCTATTTCTCCTATAACTTGGGTATTTCTATTAACTGTGAGTAGCTCAGTTTTTACATCAACCAAAGGATATATGGCTTAACCCAGCTAACTTCCTCAAAACAAAATAGTAAAAAGCACAGGAAAATGGTGGATTTATCATAGGAAATAAATCTATGTCTCAGTCACATTTTTTGTTGTTGTTGTTTCTAAGAAGTCACAATTTAAAAAAAGAATCAACTCTGTCTGGAACTTGTATCAGACAAGGGTTACTGAGCTGACTGAGTTGCTTTCCTGGAACTTATTTCAAGGGAGAGGGCCAAATCTTTTGAAGTGCTGATCTACTTAGGCCTTGAGAGGCCTTTGGTTCTCTAACATGTTTTTGCTAAGTGGGAATATCTAGTATCTCAAGGAGTACAAATGCACCTTTCCCAGGGGGCATAATTAATTGTCAGGGTTTATTCCATGCACCCAGACAAATGAGCTACACATACTATAATCTCATTAGGAAAAGTACCACAGCCTTGTATACCACCAGCTGGGGACACATTCAAAGCCACCATGTATATAAAAAAAAAAAAAATGGAGAAAACCAGTGAAGAAACATGATTGTAAGCTTTGCAGACCTAGCCAACAAACTACCTATGGCTCAGTCAATTACAAGCTATCTACAAATTAGGAATGGGGTGTCAAGCCCTCTTAAGTCATAATATTACATGAAGCCAAGCATTTACCTCTAACAAACACATAAATGGAACTCTTTAAGCCATCTTTGTTGACACACGTGTATCTGCCTGTGTGGGTAACCTCAGCTTTTTCTCTGATCCATTCATTGTGCTTATTCTCACTCATCTGATCCAGGGTTTCAAAAGTCCATTTGACAAAGGCAGGATCGGAGCATATCAGCCTCATGGTGTCACCAGCTCTGATTATTAACTCTGACTGTGCTGGCTCGATGGATGGGGAAGACGGCTCTCCTGGACTCACAGATGGTTGAGAAGAGCCTGCCAAGAAAAACGCGGAACGTGTTGAGTCTGATCTTCCTTGGCGAAAGAAAGCATTTCTTCTGTATTGAGTTCCATCTTCTGTGTGCTCTGCAATAAAAACATGACAGTGCTGTCTAGCTTTTTAAGGCTGGAAAGAGAGCTGTTTTAAGTTTCTTAAGTTCATATAGAAAGTTATTTTCTGCAACCTTCAATTCATCCTAAGAGTCATATTTGGTGCCTAAATTCAAGCCATAGGCTCTGACTTCTTTGTGTTAAACACACAACTGGATCAAGTTTCCACTCTGATTGTAGGCCATCGTCATGGCAGTGATATGCTGATATTTGGCTTAGAAATAACAGAAACAAAATCTCAAACCATGGAGACAAGAAACAACAACAATCATCCACAGGCCTTGCTATCGGCAAAACATACATGACCAGGACATCTTGGCTGCTGCTTCAAGCTGCTGCACTCAGTCATTTCCATGTAATTTTCTTTACATGGCAATGTTTATCAAAAAAGACCTATTCACCACCAGGCATAGTGGCTCATAATAATCTTAGCCACTCAGGAAGGAGGAGATTGGGGTATAATGATTCAAGACCAGCA
The DNA here is from genome assembly GCF_023159225.1 of Perognathus longimembris pacificus. NCBI lineage: Eukaryota > Metazoa > Chordata > Mammalia > Rodentia > Heteromyidae > Perognathus > Perognathus longimembris. Next base: position 27,980,936 of record NC_063176.1, on the reverse strand, counting down.
TGAGGGAGCAGTTCATGAAACTACCACCTCAATCAATAAAAGTGTGTATGTAGGGTTGAAAGGTCACCTGTCACTCAGCTATGCAGGAAATGTAAATAGGAAGATCATGGTGGAGGAGGCCTGGCCATGTGAAAATGCATAAAGCAAAAGGGTCTGGGGATATGGCTCAGATTGGTAGAGTATATGCCTAGCAAGCATATGTCCTTGAGTTAAAAAGTAGCACCATAAATTAGTTGATTAACTTTTTTAAACAGAGACAACTATTCACAAACTCTAAACAATAAAGCAGAAAGTAATAAATCTTCTCCCTCCTTCCCCCCAGTCCTGGGACTTAGAACTTGGGGCCTGAGCACTGTCCCTGGCTGCTTTTTATTCAAGGCTACTGTACTCTACCTCTTGAGCCACAACACCACTTCTGGCCTTTTCTGTTTATGTGATGCTGAGGAACTGAACCCAGGGCTTCATGTATGCTAGGCAAGCACTCTACAGCTAAGCCACACTCCCAGCCCCTGATACACCTATTTTTAAGATCAGTCCACGAGATATTCCATTCGTATGTTAGGTTCACCCCCCCATACCTCCTGTTATCTTGTTCTTGTTCTCTCTCTCTCTCTCTCTCTCTCTCTCTCGTTTGGTTTTTGAGACAGAGTCTGGCTATGTAGCCCATACTGGCCTTAAACTTTTAATCCTCCTGCATGGTTTCCTAAGTGCTAAAATTATATGTTAGATTTCAACTTGTATAAGGTTTCCTTTAGTAGGAAACCAACGTATCTACTTTGTCAAAATGTGAATGTTAGACTCAATATGAAACTTGAACCTTGGAAAATTTACATATTCAAATATCTGTCCATTAATTATGGCCCACAAAAGCATTGTGCGAGATGCTGGGGGAAAGACATGCCTATGTGAGCCACGGTCTTTGCACTCACTTCTGAGCCAACTTCTCCCAAGTGCAGAATAAGTGAAATAAAGCTACAAGTTCACACTTTAAGAAGAAAAGGTGAGAAGTGGGCTAGCCCATGATCATTTCAAAAGAAGAACAAGCACGTGGCAAGAAGAAAGGTCTGGTGCTGAGGTTGTCATATGAGATCTTTTTAGCAATGAAGAAATGAGCCTGGCTGGAAAACAGGGTTCCTTGTGGCGACTGTGAGAGGTACATCTAAGTCACACAAAACAAGGCTGGAAATTGCCCTGTGCATCTGAGTATACGTACCTGGAATGGACCAGAGGCTGTGTGACTTTAATTATAGTTTTTCCCTGAAAAGTGACAATGCATAGTGACATATCAGAGAATTAACCAGATCCCAGGAAAGCAGTGGAGATCTAGTCCGTAGGCAAAACTGAGAACCTATCAAAGGTAGTTAAGCATGAAGACCAACAACATACTATTAAATGAAGTAACAGCTGTGGGTAATAGTGCAATGGAAAAGGGCAGAAGGTTGACTCCATAGAGAACTCCAGTGATGGGGACAGAGGATCATCCATTGAGTAAGGCAGACTGAGGCAGAATTGTGCAGATCCCAAGGGGCTGGGACTTTCAATTACTTCTGCAAGACTGTGGGGGAAATGGCTTATGTGCATGGGTTCTGTGCCCCTTCCACACTCATACCACGATGGCGACAAAGACTGACCTGATTTCTTTTGGAGGAGGAAAGGCCATGTAAACTAGGTAAAGGAAGAAGTGTGTAGAGGTAGAGTATGAGGATAATGGCAGCGAGGGAGAGCCATAAGTTTAGAATGGTGAGAGTGGGAAAACAGAGAAACCAGAAAAGAACTGGGACATGACAGCAAGATTCTCAGTGGTAGATTGCTTATAATCTGAAATTTGGATGGTCATAGTATAGGCTGATTTGTAAAGTTAATTAAGCCAGGATGGAACCATTAAAGAACCAATCTCAAATGGTAATACCTATTGCCTATAATCTTAGGTACTCAGAAGGCTGAGATCCGAGGATGGCTGTTTGAAGGGAAGTCTGTGGGACTCTTATCTCCAATTAACTACCCAAAAGCCAGAAGTAGAGATATGGCTCGAGTGGCAGCAGAGTGCCAGCCTTGAGCAAAAAAGCTCAGGGACAGCAGTTATACCATGAGCTCAAGCCATAATACTGGCATACATGTACATGTACGTACACACACACACACACACACACAAATCCATACACAAAATCAATACTAGCCCAGAGGAAATAGGAAAGAATCAGAAGAGGACACAAGGAAGGTAAGAGAAAGGCTAGAGAGAAAGAAGTAGCAAGAAAGACAGGGTTGAGGAACCACAGGGAACCGACAAAACTCTTCCAATATGGTTACAAAGAGACCCCTCAAAGTCCAACAGCACAACTCCAGTTGTTTGTTGTTCCTCAAATTTGTTTATAGCCTATAAGCTATAATCTGTAACTGAACAAAACTAAAAGGTTTAAAAAGAGAGCAAGTTGGTTATTCACATGGGAGAGTGGCAACAGGAAGGAGACACACCAAAGAAACACAACAGAAAGGTGGGATTGTGCCCTGCAGGCATGTATGTAGGTGACCAGTCTCAATTTCATTTTGTTTTTCAGACAATTATTCCATTCCACCCAGGAGCACAACCATGGCCTTATGGTGTCAAGCAAAATACACACTAGATCAAAAGACAGCTTTGCTTATTAGCTAAAGATAACAGTAGGGTCAATTATAACCACTCAATGTTAGTAAATGCCAATGTGGAAGGTGCTACAGGTTAACAGAATTTCATTGTGTCCACCAGGCTCTGTATCTCAGGAGACACAGTAGTGAGAATAAGGACAGAAAATGGATGAGATTATTCATCACAGCTGTACAGTGTTAAATAATGCAAACTGAGATAGTAATAAGGAAATGCTGTTATTTCAATTACTTATCCCTTTAAAAAAAAAAACAAAACACGAGTTTGTTCCAAATGACTATGCTCATGAGACTGACAGCAAATTTGATCCAAAAATTCTTAAGGAGTTTATACTGTCATACTTCAATTTATATTTCCATCAGTTTTTCCCATGAGTCAAGATTGAGGTAATATACAGATTATTATGAGTCCAGTCAAATAAATATTGCTGATTCCTTTTGTTGTTGTTGTTCCTAGATAGTACTCTATCCACTTGAACCAAACTCCACTTCTGGCTTTTTGCTGGTTAGAGATAAGAGTCTCTGGGATGTGTCTGCCTAGGCTGGCTTTGAACCCCAAACCTCAGGTCTCAACTCCCTGAGTACCTAGGATTACAAGCATGACTCCTCAGATGCTGGCAGGCTTTACTGACTTCTTAAGATCTTCCAGGTCAATATAGGCAAATCCTGCCTGTGTGGCCTAAGGCAGTTCACTTCCCATGAGAAAACTGTAGATAACAATACTGTCATGTCATCTCACGGGTTCTCAGAGAATCAATGCGCTAACACAGGCAAAGAACTTAAAACAGAGCTGGGGATTTTTTAAACACTAGCTATTTAGCAGGTTGATACAAAGTAAGGCTCTTTAGTTAAGACCAACCATTTAGACCAGCACTAGGTCTGTGCCAGTAACTAATCTTATACTCCTTGAACAAGTTACTTCTCCATTCTGTCTGGGCTCCTGGCCTACAGGAGTATACCCATTTCTTAAGTGTTGTACACAGCACGTGGAACCTCACTTGGGCACACAGAAAACACAATACATTTTATTCTAGAAACATCTTACCAGCTCCAAACCAGTCCTGACTTACCCACTTCCAAACAGGGCAGTGACCCGATTTCTCCCTCTCCAGCAGGAAATCCTCGCCTTTTCCTCTGTGGCCACCATCACATACACATCTAGTATTCCTTCCCCTCCCGCTGTCCCAACCCAGACAAGTGATTTTCTCTCCTCAAACATCTCCCTGCCCCAACCCCCTGAGATCCATCTGCCTCAAACCACCCTCTTAACCAGACCATCCAGCTTCAAAGCCCAGAATAAAGCAAAGGCAGCTAATACTGCTTCAGTGTGACTAGCAAAGTGCATAGGATTCCTTTCCAGGTGTTTTCCTCAGACCCAACTTACCTCTCCCCAACAGGCCTATCTTTCTGCTCATCCTGGCTTGCAGCCCTATAACACATCTTCTCTAGTCCTAATGGAAAGCCAGCCAAAGGCCAAACTCACAATAAGCATTGTCTTCTGGCCTTTAAGGTCACTGCCCCCTGACTGAATCCCCCAACAGCTAGTGCCACCACCTACAGGGCTTGTTCTGTCCTCACCTGTGGACTCTGCCCATATCTGACCTCTCACCTCACTGCCAGGCCTTAGAAACCCCAGATAGCTATTCCTCTAGCAGAGTTAAACAACAACTAACAACAACAAAATCCTCACCACCTGTCAGTGAAGGTGTATACTCCTAGACATCCAGTCCCAGTATGATATCATCAGTTTACTACCCTGACCCCCAAAGATGGCATGTCCATTCTGCTGCTCCACCAAGAACAGTATCCTGGTTCATTGACTAGGATAAGCCTGAAAATTCAACATCACAAATTTATACCTTAAGTCTAGTTTTATAATTTTCAAAATAATAACCACCAAAAGCATTCAGAGTATATTTTCAAATTAAATCATTTAATGGTTCAACCCTCAGACTCATACTATAAAATGAAAATAGGCTTTTACTAGGGTGGGCCTGTGGGTAATGCTTATTCTCTTGTTTCCAAACCATCTAATGACAAATTAAAAACAACAACAACAACAAAAAAAAAAACAACCTAATGATCTATGTTTAAAAAGAGCAGATATTCACTTGAATGGAACCTCTTTCAAAAAAGTACTCCAAGTTAGCTTTAAGCTGCTTTGAAATGACACATTCTGCAGGATATCTAGTATATAGCAAGATCTCAGCATGTTTGTTCAATTGTGTTTTACTTACTTTGGAGGACTTTTCACATGAGGAAATGTGCTTCCTTAATTACGTTTGGCTAAAAATAATATTAAAAGCTGTTTTGTTCCCTGAACATACGTTAATTAATGAACCAAAAGAAAATGCTACATGACAATTCCCACCACCCTGGGGATGGACTCCTATAACAAGGGTGAGGGTGGAAAAAATCCAATGACAACCTAGGATAAATAAACCTAGGAAGTATTTATCCTAGGTTCTTGCTGAGTGCTAAACTTGAACCTAGTGTGGTCCTTGTTCACAAAATGAAGGAGCCACATGGACAGATCGCAAAGACAATACAAAATAAAAGAAATGCCAGCATACCCTCGACTCCTTCCTTCTTGGGTACTTGTGATGTCTGGTAAAATGTAACCAGCCCTAAAGAATTGATGGCAAGGACTCAGACAGATTCTTATACATCCATGGAAAAACAGTACTAATCGCCACAGCCCAAAGAAGGGAGCAACTCAAAGAGTCCATCAACAGATGAACAGATAAACAAGATGTGGGGCATATGTACAATGGAGCTATAAAAAGGCTCCATTGAGCCATAAAAAAAAGAATGAAATGCTGATCCATGCTAAAATATGGAAAGGTCTTGAAACCCTTCTTTTAAATAAGTCAGGCACTACAGACTGAATGTTTCCATCTATATGAGGGGCTAAATTAGGATAATTCATAGAGACAGGAAAGAGAACCAAGGATGCCAGGGCTTAAAGTGAGGACAAGGAGTGAAGAGTTAAATGAATGGCATTTTTCTGGAAGGATGTTTTTTGTTTTTGTTTTTTTAAGAAAAGTATGAAGACTTAGATATGGTATCTTTTATGTTGCAAACATGTTTACCATGATTTTTCAAAACCATGAAATTTAAAAATCATAAGCCTAAATCTTTCCTAGTTGACAGGCTCATGCCTGTAATTTTAGCTACTCAGGAGGCTGAGATCTAAGGGTCATGGTTTGAAGCCAGCCAGGGCAGGAAAGTCCAGGGAAGTGGTACTGTGGCTCAAGTGGTAGAGTACTAGCATGGAGCTAAAAGAAGCTCAAGGACAGTGCCCAGATCCTGAGTTTAAGCCCCAGGACCAGCCATAAATAAATAAATAAATAAAATGATTTTTAAAAAAAGAATTAGCCATTCTTTTGAGAACTCCACACAGTTGTGCAACTGTGTCCTCTTCCACACTACCTTCCACTAACCAGGTATTGGCAACAGAACCTATTTTAATTCTAAGCAGAAGGACCCAAAAAGTTTTGTTTGGAAATCATACAGCCTAAGCACTTCATGCCTGGGGCTATTCGCTCTATCTTAGCTCTTCTAGTCACTTGGTTATAGTCCCCAAACCTTCCAAGGAAGTTTTGATAGTGCACTGTGTATACATTATATGAATAAAGTACATGCTTATGACAATTAATGAAAAATCAGTATGTGTATTTCATTAAAGAAGAGCTAACATGGAAATAGGGTAGCTGAACTAGAAAAGGTGTAATGTGAAATTTAGTAGATTGAGAGACAACTAGACCCCCCCCTCATCCCCAACTCACCAGAAGCTAGGGAGATTCTGCCTGCAGACTGCTTCAAAGGATCATGTTAAGAAAAGTGAAGTTTGAAATTGCAGATCTTGTATTCTGGGTGTGGATGGCAAAGATAGCAGGTCAGGTCAGAGCTCTCCTGACAATCCTTATCAACCAGCCAAGGCTCAAAAGACTTTGGCCCTCCATCCAAAGCTATACCAACTGTTCATCCTTCATGTTTACTTTTCAGCCAAAAATAAAGTAATTTTTGACAATGTATCAATGAACCAACTAACTGAAGATCCAGGCTATCCTTGTGAACTTGGGGACCTATGCTGTCTCATCATGGACAGTGCTTCTCCATCACTGGCTAAGCACTGGTCACAAAGGCTGCTCCCCTTTACTGGGTGTGGTGCATGGCTCAGGTTAATGGTCAGCTAGCTCTTCAGATCCGTCATAAATGTCGATTGATGCAAAGACTGGATTTATAGTTGGGGTTAAAAGTAAGGAAGTCATTTCAAAACCTTTCCTCCTTTGGACACCAAATATAAGGAACTGTGCAATATAATGGCTGGGAAAGAAAACCAGGTAGAGAGGCCTAGTATAGCTTTGAGGAAGTAGAGCAGAAGCAACGGCTGCCTTGGAGTTCAATATTTGGTTCATGTACTGTTTAACCACAACTCATGATAAAAAAGAAAAGCTAATGATTTGTATGTCATATTGTTTCTGACATACTTTCATGCCCCCACAGGAATACAGTGGAGAAAAACCAAGATGGAAGGATCCTAGTAATTGCCCACAACACCCTGGAGGCTTTACAGACAAAGAGATGATTCTGGAAATAGAATAAAGCTGGAGAGGAGGAGGAGCACAGTGAAAAGCACACAAGTCCCCAAAAGGCTCTAGTACTACTTCTACCACTGGAGGAACCTCCTTAGACCCCCACCCCCACCCCACCCTCAAAGTACATGCTATACTATATAGCATGGAGCCTATTGGCAGGACACTAGGGACCATCTCTGAAGGAGGGCATGCGTGAGGGACCAGGGTTGTAGACATGCTAGTACAGAGATTATACCACCCTGACCCTCACTAAAGCTTCATTCTAGGAGCATCTGTTGCACAGATCGTCATTGTCTCCTGATGGTAAATAATTTTAAATGTTTTCACATTGTTTCACATATCTTGAAAGACTGAATGCACTTTTAGTGGGAGAAAAATCCAACTACCTTACCACTATATATATCCAGGCCTTTAAAAGTAGCTCAATAGTTGTATACTGCTCATGCCTGTAATCCTAACTACTCAGAAAGCTGAGATCTAGGGATCACAATTCAAAGTCAGCCAAAACAGGAAAGTCTGTGAGACTCTTAACTCCAATTCACCACTACAAAGCCAGGAGTGGAGCTGTGGCTTAAATGGTAGAGAGTTAGCCTTGAATAAAACAGGTCAGGGACAGCCCCCAGGCCCTGAGTTCAAGCCCCAAGACAGACACTTCATCCTCCCCCTACAAAAGGAAAGAAAGAAAAGAAAAAGTAGCTCCATAGACAAGTTTGAGAACACACAAAACATGAATCTCACAGAGATTCACCACTCTGCTATCTCCAAAGGATTTTTTAAGTAAGACAGAGTCCTAAGATCTCTTAAACACAGTAAAATGGGGATGAAAAGTGCTTATCTAGGTAAAACTCATAAAAACCTATATAGTTTAGACATAAAACAATGTATGACATCATCTCCTTGATATCTTTCAAGTCTTCTGGGCAATACAAATTTCTGCTTAGTTTTCAAAATAAAGTCACATTTCCAAGAGCATGCTAAGTCTCAATACTTTATTAGGTATAAGATATTTAATGGAGCCACTAACACAACTATGTTCATCGCAGCACAATTTGTCATTGCTAAAATATGCCCCAGATGCCCCTCAGTAGGCGAGTAGATCAGGAAAATGTGGTACATATACACAATGGAATTCTATGCCTCTATCAGAAAGAATGACATTGCCCCATTCATAATAAGGAAATGGAAGGACTTGAAGTGAAGTGAGCCAGACCCAAAGAAACATAGACTCTATGGTTTCCCTCATAGGGAATAATCAGTACACATCTAGGATAGTCCTAGCTGAAGATCACAATAGCTCAAGAGCTATGCCCATATGAACACATAAGATGATGCTAAGGGAAATGAACTTCAAGTCATAGAAACAAGTGGCATATCACCATGGTAGTTATTTTCAACATGCCATGTGAAACCATGCCCTTCTGTGTTTTTTTTCCTGTATTCCCTTCCTGTGGTTTTACCTGTGATATCACTGTATCTGATTTTAGTACCCTGGATATTGTATATATGTGTATTGGAACTAGGGAAGGGAAAAGGAATACCAAAATCGAGAGACAAAGGATAAAAAGACAAACCAACGCAACAGCAATACTTACAAAACTATAAGGTGTAAACCAACAGTACAACTCATGGGGGAGGGGAATGGGAGGAATGAGGGAAGAGGTAACAGTTGGATAAGAAATGTACTCACTGCCTTACGTATGAAACTGTAACCCCTCTGTACATCACTTTGACAATAAAAAAATGAAAAAATACATTAAAAAAGATATTTAATGCCTATACAATATCTGTTTCAACATCTGAGCCAGTCTAAGGGTTCAAGCAATAGCAATATAACATCATAAAATGATCTGTCAGTTGGAAGCTGGTTTAAAATTCACAAATTTGAAAGACTTGTTTACAACATGGCTTTAAAAGAAGTTCCTTAAATATATTTTGATATACACTTCAACCCACTGACAGAGAACTGAAAGAGAAATAAAACTAAATAAAACTGAAGTTAACACATCAGTCATTGATGGCAAACAAAGCTGGGTCAGTATCAGAGCAAACACTTCCGGACAGTGTCTTCAAACATGCATTGGTAACTGGTAACTGGGTTCCTACCACTGGGCTTGAGTTGTGCTAGGGACTAGAAACACAGCCCAATGATGGAGGTAGACCCATATAGGTAGTTATCAGACAATAAAGCAAGTGTGAACAAACACAGACACACACAAGGCACAGTCCAGAAATTCAGATTTCATTATGCTTCAACCTTTAATTTTCCACTTTAGGATGGAACAAAAGCAATGCACACTGAGTAGAAACTGTACTGCCAATTTTGAACTTCGATCTTTCCCTGGGTTAGCGATTCACAGTAAGATACTTTCTTGCAATGGCTATGACTCCGGTGTTGAGACAGTTAGCACTTTATTATCACACAGGTATGTGTGAGATGGTTTTGCCCAATTGTAGTTTAATAGAGTGCTCATGATTAAGGTAGGCTAGGCTGAGTAAGATAGTCTGGCAGGTTAGTTGTGTTAAATGCATTTACAACTTTCACTATTTTCAACTTAGAATGAGTTCATCAGGATGCCATCACATACATTGAGGAAGTATCCACATCAAGGAGAAACAAGCTGAGAAACTAAGGGGAAAAGGGGCAAGAGGAAGAAGGGTCGGAAAAAGATTCCTAGAGTTCAAGTTGAGGAGACTATCCAATGCCCAACGTATGATACTGTAACCTCTCTGTACGTCAGTTTGATAATAAAAATTTGAGAAAAAAAAAAAAAGTTGAGGAGACTATGAGGCAGAAGGGAGAAGAGAGGAGGAGAAAGAAAGGGCAGGAAAGGGCATCATCTATTAGAGAAGGGGCACAGAGCAAAGACCACAGAAACAGTCAAGGAAGGACTCCGCAGGTACGGACCACACTATTCTAACACAGAAGTGTGCAGCCAGAGAACTAGGCAGCGAAAGACTTTGGGAGGGCCTATGTTCCTCCACCAATAATAAAGGTAGTAAACCTGCCCTGGGGGTCCTGAGGGGAACAGGATTGCAGCCTATATCAGCTAGGAGACACAGGGGAGGGGAGACCCAGACAGGGAGTGATGGAAGCATGAGCCAATGACAGTGGGAACAAGGAAGTGAGATGGGTATTTGCAGGTGACTAAGGGGCTGTGGGCAGACTGGCCCTGCATGGTAAAGAAGTACAAAGGAGAAACACACTCCTGATTTGGGCCTCCATGATAGGGAGATGGGATGCCAGAAGACTAGAGAAGGAAAACCAGATTTAGGGACATTTTGACAGTGGCAAGTGGCAGCTAGAAGGTTCTAGAAATTGGCTGTGTGTGTGTGTGTGTGTGTGTGTGTGTGTGAGAGAGAGAGAGAGAGAGAGAGAGAGAGAGAGAGAGAGAGAGAGAGAGAGCGCCACTACATAGCCCAGTATTACTGAAAGGTGATGCTGGGTGGTAACCATTATTGTCTGCAAAACTATGTAGGTGGGGAGGAAGAGAGGGCATGAAGCACAATAGGAAATAGCAGGGCCAAAGTGGCTGCAATAGAAAGAAGATGACAATAATTCAACTGGCTAAAAAAAATGGCATTCTTGCTAGGGGCTGTTGGTTCCAGCCTGTAATCCTAGCTACTTGGGAGGCTGAGATCTGAGGATCAAGGTTCAAAGTCAGCATGGGCAGACTAATCTGAGAGAATCTCATCTCCAATTACCAGGAAGGGGAGGAAGGGGAGAGGGAGTACTAGTGAGGGATTGGTGGGGGAGGGGATGTCAGTGGTAACCTCAGGGCCAGTATCTGGTGAGGAAGGAAGAACTCTTGGTGCAGTGAATAAGAGTATGGATGATGATAAGCACAGAAGATACTGGGTGCTCCCACAGGATTCGGAACACAAGTAGATGTAGGTGGCTCAAAGGGGGAAAAAAAAAGGCATGAGGAAGAGAGGGTTGGGGGACACAAGGAGATGGAAGAGAAAAGCTCCTGAGTTGACCTGCCTGAGGCTTCCAGGCTGCTTGTTGCCGGTGACCAAAGGTGAGGAGCCCACATTGGGGCCCAGAGACAGGACTGAGTCTTTCACAGGGACTCTTATCTCAGGCACAAAAGGAGCCTCAGATGCAACAGAAGACTCCAACATTCCCACAGACATTTGAGGAATGTGATTCCCACACTCCCCACGGCTAGAGATGTCCAGCTCTCCTCCAGAGGTGGGGTCAGGCTACTCCCCTTCCCACCTGCTCTCCTGGGGGGAAGGGGAGCTTTCACCTGGGTGGATCCACCTGTGGTTTGGGCCCTTCCTGCCATCGCTGCTGAGATGTTTCCTCTGAGAGCCACTCATTTCTGTCTTAACCACATGGACAAACTCACTGCTAATAAATCACTTACGCCAATCAGACTGTTCCTGTAACATTCGCATTTTCTTCCTTTCTGGCTTTTTTTTTTTTCTGAGATGGGGAGAAGATCCTCACTACATTGCCCAGGTTGGATTCTAACTCCTGGGCTCAAGTGATGTCCCTACCTCAGGCCGTCCAAAGTGCTAGAACTATACATATGGGCCACTATACTTGGCTTCTGGCTATTACTTTTTGTGACCCCTGGGCAAATTAGGCAGACCTCATCCATTCTCTGCTATAAAGTGTTTCCCTGCTTGGAGCGCTCAACAAGGCCTAGATGGAGCTTCATCTTACTAAGACCTCCCTTTCCCACCCCCCCCCCCCAATTCCTTCTGCTAGGTCCCAACTCCCAAACCTGCCAAGTAGTGTGAGAAGGTGCCCTCAGGCTGCTTCTGCTTTTTGAAAAGCACACTGGAGATCAAAGAGATGTCAGCTGTTCATCTGCTTCTAAGAAACTGAACAGTAACCTCAGCACAGAGATTCAAGCTTCTAATGAGTGACTTTTAAAGCAAGTCAAAGTTTCTGTCTAGTTAGAGAACTCAAGCAAAACTATAACACGATTGATATTCACTATGCTATTTACTATTTGTCCATTTCAGACAAAATGTTTAGCAGTCTGTGCTTGCTTTCAAGCCACTGGTGATTGTTGTAATGAGGGAAACATTCTGGTGAACATGTACATATTTCTGGATTTTAAGTCCTGAGTCAGTTCAGTTCTCTAGGCTACGACCTTCTAATCTGAAAAATGAGAAAAGCTACTCCAAAGTTCCCGAAGCTCTAAAATTCTACAAGCAAATATTCAGGCCATAGGGAGTCAAGACAGGGAGATTCCATAAAAGAAAAAAAAATCTAGTAGCTGGCTAGGAATAGTTCCCAAATGTTTGTGACAAGACTAAACAACATTGATTCTCCTATGACATTAAATTTCTATTTAAATTATTGTTTGGACATGGAATTAGAGTAAGGGCCTAAATATGGGATCAGATCCCTGGCTCTTACAATTCAGATTGTCAATAAGACCTCTGAAGTTGAACCTATCATTTTTACACCTAAAAGAAGGACCCTTTCCAGTTAATCTTTTTTACAAATTTTCTCCTACATATGCACATTATCAAGAGTAAAAGTTTTCATAGGCCTTCTTAATATACCCCAACTCACAAATCCTAAGAAAAATACAAACCAGAGTGTTTAAGGAAACAGGACTTCCCCTCCAGATCTCAGCCAGATACCGAAGAGGAGGAAGCAGTCCTCTGCCTTTAGAATTCAGTCTTTGGGTAGAGAGATAAGGTCTGTGTTTCACAAGCACAAGATGGGAGGCAACAGCCCTGAAGTAGAGTGAGGAGGAACTTTCTCATTTCCAGTGTACCCCCACAGCCCTTAGTCTAGGATAGCTCCTGTTGTAAATATGGAGATTTCCGTGTTTTGATTTCTGAAAATCACTTAGTGAAATGTAAACCAGATAAGCGCTAAGGACTAGAATCCTATAAACACCAGGACAAGGCCCTCACCATCTGTGAAGCTTGGGGTGGAGTGGCCTCTAAACTTCTTTCAACATTAACTTCCTTCATTTAAAGAAAAACTAACAATATAGCGAAAGTGAACACGCTGAAGAACACAGCAAAGGTCAGCCACACTGGTCACAGGCCAATTTGACAACACCCCCAGCCCCCTCCCCTGAACATACAAACTAAGCAGGCACAGAGATGCCCAGTCCCAAGCACACTCTCTGGCTTCTCCGGGGAGGGTACAGATGTAGTCTCTTGAGATTATGCAGTAAGCCCCTTAGAGCATGTGCTTCCTTCACCTCTGGGTGGACGGGTGTGCAAGTGTGCAGGCAATATGCTCCTAGGTGAACTAATCACCATGCTGCTTCCTCCCATCAGTAAATGTAGAATTCTGCAGGATGCCAGTTCCTCAAGGCTCAGGAGAAGAAACAAGTTTTGTAATAGCAAAAGATGGAAATGTCAGGAAATACGAAAAAGAGGCTATGCTAAATTCCAGTTCTAATCCTATGGCATCTAATTGAAATGTTTCATCAAGATCAAACATCAATAAGTAAGGAATTACTAATTAATATTCACACACTTATACATACACAAACACGGCTTTTATGATTTTTCTTACTATGGTAAAATAGGCATATTTCATTTACCACTTCGCCATCTTTAAATACATAGTTGAGTGGTATGGGCATTCGCATTGTTGTACTACCATCACCACCATCCACTTCCAAACTTTTTTCTCCATCGCAAACAGAAACTCTAAACTATTATCAGATAGTAACTCCTTTCCCTCCTCCCCAACTCCCTAAACAAGATTCCACTTTGTATGAACTGGGTTACTTTTGGCCCTCATCTGGAGAATCATACACCATTTGTCCTGGCACATCTCTTGTCTATAGACAAGATAATGTCAATAATGTTGTGACAGGTCAGAATTTCCTTTCTGTTTAAGGAAGGGATAATATTCCATTATATGTACAGGACAACACTGTTTTCAATTCATCCAGACATCTGGGTCATTCTTCTCAGGGGCATGTTTTTAAACCCATCTTCAACCACTTTGGAAAATACTCTCTGATCTCCTAACTCTGAAAAATGCTAGGGATTATGCTTGACTTATATATGGCCTTACAGGCACAGGACTGGCTTATAGCAAAGGAAGTCAAAACAAAAGCACTAATAATCTGTTCAGATACAGGAATTTCATCGGAGGCAGTTGCTGAAGAAAAGAGTACTGGTACTGATAACAGTCCTTCAGACCAACTTGAATTCTGAAGGAGAAAAACAGTTTACCTGTGTTTCTGGATAACAAGCTGGGCTGAGTCCTCTTACTCCCTTCTTTGTAGAATACCTGGAACTCTCCTGGGAGACCCTTTCTACCTGACTTTGTGGTGTTTTGCCAGAGAAGAGACTGCTTGTTTTTAGGTACTAGGTTTCCAAGAAGACAGTGAATGTTTTAGGGTCCAAATTGAATTTAAAAGACCCAGGCAGAGCTAAGAGATTCATGACCTGCTAACCTCAGAGCAACCCTCCTGGGGGCCAGGTCCTCTGCCCTACAAGGAACAGGCCAGACTCCACTGGGGTCAAGGGCAGAAGGTGAATCCTGGTGACCTCAATGTTTCCATAAAATACAAGGCTGAAGCTTTTTGCAGGGGATTGTCCAAGGGGGGGGGGGGCAAAAAAAGGGCGGGGAATGCTCACAACTTGCTTTCAAATGGTCCAAGAAAAGTAATATGTACATAAACTGAAAAGGCAAATGTAACAAAACTGTAGCAACTGATGGTACTAGAACTCTTCTCGGTACTCACTTTGCAATCTTTTGTAAGCTTGAAGCTATTTCCAGCCTTTTAGATCTAGCTTTGTATTTTAAAGTCTAGGAGCAAAATCAGAGGCTGGAAATAATGGCACTTCTCTGAGCCTGGGGGAGCAGGTGAAAACTCTGAATCACTGATGGCTTTGGAGCCAGACATGCAGGGATTCTAATGAGTCTTGGGAGAAGCAGCTGACCCTCCCAGCTGACTCTCCTGCCTTCAGATTTAATATCTATAAATTGGAAGACAGCTAAATACTTACATTCTTTAAGTACTTTATGCTTAGTCACCGGTACTGCAGGGATTCGTTTGACATAAGGGGTAAAGGCCATTTGAAGTACCACAGAAAGCATCAGGGAAACAGCCTTCCTGGAACCCAAGAAAGACATGAGGGTATGGAATGAGCTGATCCAGGCAGGGTGGTACAATCCTGAAATCCCCAGTACTTGGGAGATAGGCAGCTGGAGACCAGCCCCCAGCTATACAAGCTGAGCTTGTCTCAAACACACTCAAACACACACACACACACACACACACACACATATTCTCTCTGTATGTGTATCTATATAATTGACATAAATGCATGGTATTGTCAATACTTCCATTAAGTATCAGCAAAGCTCAGTGTCTTATTTTAGACAAATGCCATCACCATTAAGCTGCTGCCTTTGGGAAGCGTCTCTGAAGCATTCACCTTGTAGAATAGGAATGCAAGGCCTATTCTTTCTTTTACCAGGCATGATGATCTGTCCAGGAGGTGAAGGAGTGCATCTTGTCCTATTAGCTAGACTTGGAAATATGACAAGATGCCCTCTGTGATCCAAGGACGAGGTGGGTCTTGGAAATCCCAGGAGACAAGATGAGTTACCACTCTGAAAACTTCCTGGTGCCACCTTTATTCGCCCAGCTGCTGGCTTCTGACCCACATATTATAAATGTCTCCAAGAACAAAGGTTGTCTCTCCTTCCTCCCTCCCTGGAATACTAATAGCAGGAATCTTCTCTATCAGGTGTCCCATAGCCAGACCCAGGATCAGAACCAAGTCAGGAAATACCACTGTGATGGTAGGATTAGATGAGCCTTTCAAAAATCTATTAGGAACTGGCCAGTGCCAGTGGCTCATTGCCTGTAATTCTAGCTACTCAGGAGGCTGAGATCTGAGGATCAAAGGTTCAAAGCTAGCCTGAGCATGAAAGTCTATGAGACTCTTATCTCCAGTGAATTACCAAAAAGCTGAAACTGGAGGTATGGTTCAAATGGTATAGTTTTGGCCTTCAGCAAACAGCTAAAGGACAGGCCCTGAGTTTAAGCCCAATGACCAACACATACACACACACACACACACTAGGAATATGGATAACAAAACAAGGTAACATTGCATGTAAGCCTTATTTCCAGCCCATGTGTCTTGAAATGAGAGATGTGCCCTTCCCTATTCCTGAAGGCTTTGCTACATGCTGGGTCCTAGGAAACAGGGAACTAGACAAGGTCCCTCCACACACCCTATGGAATTTATATTTAGCTCCAGGGAGAGCCAGTAATTATACAATTACATAATTACAATTTGTTGAGTGTGAAGCTTTAGTTTGCACTATGAGAAATGACCTGACCTGATTTGGTGGGGGGGAGGGCAGAGGAGGGTCAGAGAGAAACTGTGAAGCAGACCTGCAGCTGGAGTGCAGGATGTACCAGGAGGTCATGGAGAAGTGCTGTATCCTTGGCAGGAAGCTGGACACCTTTAAAGGGCTTCGAGATCAAAGGGTGAGGTAGGTGCATGCAAAATGGAAAGTGACAGGCTTGAGGGCCCTGGACAGACTGGACAGTCTCCAAAAGGTTGCAAGCAGGGTGGGTGATAACCATTTTTTTCTGGTCCTTTCAAAATACACTGCTAGGGTGCCTCTCCTAGCCCTCCCCCCCACCACACATGCATGTTTCTGGAAGCCTCAGCACTGTCCCACAGTACTGCAATAGTTTGTTTTCTTATCTGAACTAACTGAAATGCCATCTATCTTTCTTAGCTCGACAGAAGGAGAACTGAGAAGTGCACTCTGGACTGACCTTAAAGGGATTCACAAGGCAGTACGCCTGGCTCTGTGACATAGCCCAGAAATTTTGATACCCATGCCAGTGATTCTCAAAACCAAGTTTCCCACTGCAGCAAGTCTAGGAGGCTATGGAATATCTTCCAGGTGAAAGGGGGCTGTGAATGTTGCAGGTCCTGGCCACAGTTGAAAAGCTAGTGGCCCCCTGCCTTACAAGGCAGTCAACTCACAGAAGAAACCCAAACCCAGGGCATAAGTACAGTAAGAAACCAGTATCTGTGTCTTGGAACTCAAAGCAAACCTGCAAAAAACCCCACAAAAAACAGATTTTCTTGAGTGAGCAAATCTGCTTGGCTTTTACACCGAGAAATCAGCCTCGTGCTGGGTCCCCCTGACAAGCCTTGGCAGCTACTTGGGTGCAGATTTCCCAAATCCCTGAGCTTTCAAAGTGGGAAATGTTGCAGAATGCAACCAGTCACAGCTCTGGGACTCCAGCATAGTGACACTGGGTGGCACAGACAACTTCTGCAGCAGCACATCAGACCACAATCTGGTGCACCACTGTATGTGAGGGCTCAGTGCCCAGGGCCACAGACCAGGCTCACCCATAGGGGTCCCAGGGCCCCAGAACAAGAAAGCTACAAGGAGCATAAGGTCTCTGTACTCAGACTGTATACATGCCCAGGTCCCTGTTTCATACATACCAGGCACTTCTAGTCCCCAATTTCCTGAATTGCTAATCAGATAATTGCTACAATAGTTAATTCTGTAGCCATTCAACATTTGAATAAACAAAATAGAAAATAATTAGGCCAAAACAATCACATTGGTTTAAAAGCAAGCTCGCTAATGGACAAAATTGGCTTATTCAAATTTGTTTCAACATTCATCAGAACACTTGCTGGTCAATTTGCTTAATGAGTGTTCACTTTTCTCTTAATTTTTCTGGGGTGACATTCACTTAGAGCAATACATTAAGCCTGCTTTCCTTTTGCGAAGAATTTTTAATGAGCCAGCCCCTGTGCAAAATAATCTTTCTATCACTGTAGAAAACATGATAGCCTAAAGACTATCTTGCTGTCTTCCAGAATTATGACAAAATAAAATAATAAAAGTAAAATAAAATAAAGCTTCTGATATGTACATTGAGAACTTTCTACTTTTTCCTTAGATGGCTGTACTATAATGACCATTTCCTAAAAGCCAGAGTAGGGAAGAGGCCAGTTCTAAAATTGTAACCTTTCAATATGGTAATTTAAATCAATGGCCATTTGGAAGAAACTCAAGTTGGAGGAAGGGGGAAATCTAGTATTTTTGGAAATCTAAATTAATATTATGTCAAGCCCTGGGAGCATTTTTTTTCCAAATGACTATAATTAGAGATATGCAAATTTTTCACTGAGGGAAAAGAAGGAGCTGAGAGGAAAATGTACCTAATTAAGAAATTATGTTATCTTTATTAGATGGCGTTACAAGTATGGGTGGATGTTATGTAACGCTTTTAAACCATAAAACTCAAAAGAGTCTTATAACAAACAAGCAATAGAAAAAGGGGAATCATGTCTTAGACATTTTTCTCCAAAACAACAGCTCAGCAATGAGCTTCTTGGTAGAGGGGTGATTTCAAACCATTATGTTTAGGCTAAACACTAAGCTTAGAAAGCTAAGTCAGGAGGCTGTAAAGTGCTTGCTTCCATTCTCATCTCCATTCACATAACTTTGGTCTCTACCACTAATGTTTAAGCAATTATTTTGAAAGAAAAAGAATCCGATTTGGTGGGCCGAGAGGTTAGCAAGTTCTTTATAGTAAAAAGTCAACACAGACCAGGAAGATGTTAGATAGAGGCTGTGGGGTGGCAGCCTAGTTGTCAAATCTCCTCACCCATAAAAAGCAGGCAAACAGAGCAGAACAAAAATCCACAGACAACAAAATGTACAACATGAGGTGATAAGGTATCCAGGAAATCCTTAATACGAGGCCTGGGAGCAGAATACATGCAGCTACCAGATGAGCATCATTTACTCACTAGGAAGCTTGGAGGGTCACTTTAAAAATGGCCAGAGAATCTGAAAGAGGACCTGCGAAGTTCCAATTGTATTAGTGAGAGGATAGTAATGCATCCATTTCCTGTGTTCTAGAATACTCTGGAGCTGAGGAGGCCTGGATGCAATAAATTAACAGCCTAGAACAAAACCCCAGACTATAATGCAGGGAGTGGAATCTAAGAGTAAAATGGGAATTAAAAAGGAAGAATTGTGGGCTGGGATATGGCCTAGTGGCAAAGCGTGCTTACCTCGTATACATGAAGCCCTGGGTTCAATTCCCCAGCTCCACATATACAGAAAACGGCCAGAATTGGCGCTGTGGCTCAAGTGGCAGAATGCTAGCCTTGAGCAAAAAGAAGGCAGGGACAGTGTTCAGGACTGGCAAAAATAAAAAAAAAAAAAAAAAGAAGAATTGTATGGATGGGTGGGGCCACTCTCCACCCATTTCCCAGTCCTCACGGAGTAGGGACAAAAAAGGAAAATGTTAGGATGTAGAGAAGTAGAGTCCCAACATTTCTCACTAATGATGGCTCTAAAGCCATCAGTGATTCAGAGTTTTCACCTGCTCCCTGGCTCAGAGAAGCTCCATCATTTCCAGCCTCTGATTTTGCCTCTAGACTTTAAAATACAAAGCTAGGTAGATCTAAAAGGCTGGAAATAGCTTCAAACTTACAGAAAAGTTCCAAGGTAAGTACCAAGAAGAGTTCTAGTACCATCAGTTGCTACAGTTTTGTTACATTTGCCTTTTCAGTTTATGTACATATTACTTTTCTTGGACCATTTGAAAGCAAGTTGTGAGCATTCCTGCCCTTTTTTTGCCCCCTTGGACAATCCCCTGCAAAAAGCCTCAGCCTTGTATTTTATGGAAACATTGAGGTCACCAGGATTCACCTTCTGCCCTTGACCCCAGTGGAGTCTGGCCTGTTTCTTGTAGGGCAGAGGACCTGGCCCCCAGGAGGGTTGCTCTGAGGTTAGCAGGTCATGAATCTCTTAGCTCTGCCTGGGTCTTTTAAATTCAAGTTAGACCCTAAAACATTCACTGTCTTCCTGGAAACCTCTTCTAGTACCTAAGAGATTCTCTTCCTTACCTGGATCTTTAAAATTGCTTAGTGAAACTATGTAAGAGGGTACCCTACCCAAGGTCTGTGATGCTATAAGAACTCCCCTGGCCTGCCCCTTTATAGAGTACAGGAGAAGCCAGAGATTAACAGAACAGCCTGGAAAGATTCCGAATAGTTATACTTAAAACTATTGTGCAGACAAGAAAATCATGCTAGAAGAAGGCAAACAATGCTACAACCCTAACATTTCAAAACAAGTGAAAAGAAAGCAAATGAAAGAAAACTATAAAAGATAGCATGTGTCAAAATCTCAAACTTAAAAATGAGTTAGAGAAATTGAAGATTATGGAGGCAAAAATTAAGAGGGAGGGGCTGGGAACATGGCCTAGTGGCAAGAGTACTTGACTCATATACATGAAGCCCTGGGTTCGATTCCCCAGCACCACATATATAGAAAATGGCCAGAAGTGGCGCTGTGGCTCAAGTGGCAGAGTGCTAGCCTTGAGCAAAGAGAAGCCAGGGACAATGCTCAGGCCCTGAGTTCAAGGCCCAGGACTGGCAAAAAAAAAAAAAAAAAATTAAGAGGGTGGGACAGGGATAATGGAGTCTAACATAACAGAGGGGGTGAGGTAGATACGGCATATTGTATGCATATATGGAAAGTCACAACGAACCCCTTTTGTACAACTAATATATGCTAATAAATAATCTTTTTAAAAGGTGAATATTGTGAGCCCCCTTTAAAAGTGGAGTGGAAAGAAGTTTGTTTATTTTTTAAAAAGTAAAAGAGGGGCTGGGAATATGGCCTAGTGGCAAGAGTGCTTGCTTTGTATACATGAAGCCCTGGGTTCAATTCCTCAGCCCCACATATATAGAAAATGGTCAGAAGTGGCACTGTGGCTCAAGTGGCAGAGTGCTAGCCTTGAGCAAAAAAAATAAAATAAAAAAGAAGAAGCCAGGAACAGTGCTCAGGCCCTGAGTTCAAGGCCCAGGACTGGGCAAAACAAAAACAAAAACAGTAAAAGAATATATTTATTTCAGATACGGGGGATAAACAGAACACAAGAATAAATAAACAAAAATGAGTAGGGCCTTGAACTACTTAAGTTCATCTTGTAGTTCAATATGAAACAAATTTTTTATTCAAAGTATAAGGTGGAGGAGGAATGGGATTAAAAGGATGACAAGAAGTCATATAGAAGATAGCATAGAGTTCATGCCTACAATCCTAGCTACTCACAGGTTGATATCTGCAGAATACAGTTCCAAGCCAGCCTAAGCCAAAAAGTCCATAAGACTTTTATTTCTAATTAACCACCAAAAAGCCAGAAGTGGAGCTGTGGCTCAAGTGGTAGAGTGTCAGCCTTGACTGAAAAAAGTCAGGGATAGCATCCAGGCTCTGAGTTCAAGCCTCAGGACTGGCAAAATAATAAGTAAATAAAAGTAAAAAGAAGATAGCAAAGAAGGTCAAACATATACATGTAGGGAGTTCCTAGCCAAAGAAAACTAGATGGGTAAATGTTCTACTTCAAAAAACCTTTATTGGAAGAAAATAAAAGGAGTGGTTGAAAGTACACATTGAACCAGTATGTGAGAGAGAAAAAAGAAAAACAAAATAAATCAACTGAGAATAAAGTATCAATAAAATAAAAATCGACCAAGAATAGCCAATACTGATCCTCCAAGAACAAAAGGAGAACATATTCCTTTAAGTGCCCAGCAAACACCACTTGTCAAATAAGAAAAAGGAAATTAGATATCACACAAGATTTTGAAAAAATTGGGTATCCAATTAAATAATGTTAAAGATTAAATAATGTTAAAGATACTTGAACAAAGAGAAGGTAACCAAGAATTTTCAATCAACCAGCCTGGCCTTTAATATAATGACTATAGGAGAAGAGTTGGAGGTCAACACATTCAGAAAATACTTTCCCCTGGGTCCCTCCCTAGCCATCTGCTACAAGTAGAGCTTCAAAAAGAAGGGAGACAATCAGCATTAGAGGCATCTTTATCTACAGAACTAGGACTTAATGATGGCAACTGCAGAGAAAGTATGCGCTTGCTGCATGTGCTAACAGCAGTTTTAAGGTATATCAGAAAAATGAAAGGAAGTTCTGAAAACAGATTCCTGAGTTATAGATATTAACTTTGAGTAAAAAGGCTATTTCCTTAATCCTAGCTGCTCAGAAGGATGAACTCTCAGCATCACAATTTGAAGCTAGCCCAGGCAGAAAAGTCCATGAGACTCTAACTCCAATTATCTAGCAAAAAGCAGCAAGTGGAAATGTGGCTCAATCGTAGACATAAAGGCATCAAATAATGGCAATCATTACAACAGGAAGTAAAAATCTTCACAACTATCTAAAGGTATAAGAAGGAGGAGGGGAAGGGGAAGGGGAAGGGGTGGGAGAGAGAGAGAGAGAGAGAGAGAGAGAGAGAATACACAGGAAAATAGAACACACTCCATCTATCTCAGTACTAGTTACAAAAAAAAAACTTGAAAATGATCAAACCACTAAATCAACAATTTACAGGAAATTCAGGGAACAGAACATGTTAATTACCACAGAAATGCAATCAGCATAATTCACACTGACAAACTGCACAGAGCAAATACACAGCTTCTTACACCAAAAAAAAAAAAAAAAAAAAAAACACCAAAAAACACATGAGGCTGAAACCTACAGGGAAGCAATGACATAAGGGACACAACAACCAGTTACAACGTGTGGATATGATTTGACTTCTGCCAAATATTTACATATTTGTTTATATTTTATAGTTTATTATCAACATGGAGGAAGTGAACAATGAATACTCAGTCACAGTGTAGAATTGTATTAATGGTTCAGATAGGAGTATCCCCCTAAAAGACTCATGTCTTGAAGACTTGCCTCCCCCCACCACACACACCCCATACAATATATTGCTGGGGGGGTTGGGAGAAATGATTGGATCATAAGAGCAAGGACCTGATAATGGATTAATTCACTGATGGAGTCACAATTGAATGAACTACTGGAATATGGTGGAAACTAGCTAGCTGGTAGAGGGACATGTCTTTGAAGGTTCCATCTTGTCCAGGACCTCTTCCTCTGTCTGTCTGTCTTGGTTTCCTGGCTGCCTATCAGCTGTGCTTTACCACCCCCTCCTCATTATAACCATCCTGCCAGCCGACCATGGATGAGCTGGAACCTCCAAAACCATGAGCCAAATAAACCTTTCCTCTTTCCAGTTGATGGTTCTTAGGTATTCTGTACAAGAGATGAAGTAACTAACATAATGTAGAAGAGTGTGACATAGACACCATATTATGTCTAGAAAAAAAGGGGGGGGTCTATATTCTAGAGGTAAAAACCAAAACAACTATGAGGTGAAACTTCTAGGATGCTTAAGACATGCTTCACAGAACAGCAGGGTGAAATGGGAAAAGAAGTAAGACAGAAGAGTTGCCAGCACTGATTAAGCGTGGAAACTAGATAACGCAGATTCACAATTCACCATACTATTTATTCTGCTTAAAATGTTCCCTGAATAAAATTACAATCTTTCCAAGTTAACATATGAATGAGGCTCAGTTCCTCCAATGTTAAAACAAAATGGCCACTAACAGGTTTTCAAACAATTCAGACAC
This sequence comes from Perognathus longimembris pacificus, assembly GCF_023159225.1. Classification (NCBI taxonomy): domain Eukaryota; kingdom Metazoa; phylum Chordata; class Mammalia; order Rodentia; family Heteromyidae; genus Perognathus; species Perognathus longimembris. The sequence goes on along the minus strand of NC_063176.1, from coordinate 27,957,218 downwards.
TGGCCTAGAAATCATAGGCTCCCTGCTGCTTTTTAAATTTTGTTTACTCTTCCCTAGTTGACTGATAATAAATTTAAACATAGTCTATTTAAATTTGGGCCCTGAAATTCTCACCCAAAACAATAGCGGCTTAACCAATGATGATTACTTCAGATAAAAGAAATTGTCAGACCTGGAGTGAGTCCATTAAAACAACTGATTTTGTGATTACTTAAGTACTCACACTACATCCCCAGAAGCTGACAGTTCCATCCATATTACTCAGGGACACCTGCCAACCACCTTTAGATGCCTCCCCAGAGGCTTCCCGGTACAGGCCTTCCCCCGAACCTGAGAAGGAACCTCCTCCATCAGTCCCTAGACAGCCTCTACTATGGATTCCTTTCCAAAGACCAGCGCTCTCACCACCAGCAGCCGAGAGGCTTTCATCTGCACCCAAGAACAGGCAGAATTCTTATTTGGGGAAGTGCATCTTTTGAAACTGAAGAACTGACCCCTTAATGTGACTCTGAAAGGCCTCCTAATGGCTAAGATGCAAAAAGTCCGGCCAGGTTCCCTCTGGGGGCCTCACCCAGATCAGCTAACAGTAACAGGAGAGCTGAAACCATGCACAGTAGGACTGAGGCTGGCCAAACGCTGTTTTGTCAAAAAGCAACATGATCTCATAACATTGTAGTTATTAAAACCAAAGTTCTTCAGATTTAACAAGAGAAATAGAAAATGGTACAGAATCTCCTACTCTTGGAGAGAGCCTAAAGAACACTGGCTTGGAAACCTGCATCCTAGTATGTTCTGGAAGTTTCCAAACCTTCAGACTGACAAAGCAACTTGATACATGAAAGGTTCTCCAAGTCTTTCAGGTGAGGACTTTCCTCGTGGTTGGATGCTGATTCAGTCTCTGTCACAGGACCACTGAGTGGATCAAGAGGACCTTCAACTGCTCTGAAAGCAGGGCCAGTGGCCAAGGCTCAGGTTTTTCTGGGGTAGGACCACTGTGGGTACATGACAAGCACTTTGAGCACTCCCACTTATTTGCCTCCTTAGTCTTTCTCCCACCCCCGCCCCCCCAACCTATCTCCTTTTCCAGTTCTCCTGGATGACTTCTCTAGCTCTCTCCTCTACCCTGCATGAGCCAGCTCTCTGACACTCTGAATAACCTTTCTTCTGTAATTGACCACAATTTGCAGCCTAAATAAATCCCAATTAAACTGCTTTCTGTAAGAGACAATTTCTTTTTTCTGTTTCCTTTCTGAGCTCCAGGACGTAAGGTCTTGAGTTGTTTAAAATAAAAAGAATTCAGTAGAACATACATAAATCCAGAAGATGGGGATATAGGCCTACTGTTTATTACTATACCCACACCCAAAGTGTCAATAATTATGTGTGCATAAATCTATGAATTAAAGACACTGCAACAAAACGTAGTGGTAATTGTCCACACAGGTGAGTACACCTGCTGTTCTAGATGTTCCACGTGTTGGGATCTGATGGAGCAGGCTTGGGCCTCTCTTCACCTGCTGGTGTGGCTCCCTTGTCCAACCTCCCCATTCTAAGGCTGAAGTTCTGAAGCTGGACTGATCATTTCAAACAACAGCCCTTCAAAATGCTGGGGTGTAAAAGAAGGCAACACAAAGCAAACTACCAAAAAAATTCACAGTCCTTCCAAGTCTGCTAGCTTATTTTTAAGATGGAGTGATGCCTATCAAAGGGATGTTTTTAAGTCCAGCTCAAACTTTACTATCTAAATTACTTAGGAATTTTCATTGGCTTAATCTACTGATTATTTCAGACTAAGAATCTAGTTTAATTTAACAAGAACGACTCTGAAAAACAGTTCACATGGTGTTTACCAGCCAATCAAACCAATCCCTCCGTAAATTAAAAATCTTTCCAAAGTACTCTGGCCATTAAAAAGGAAATCTACATTGTTAAAACCAGGCTGGAAATGCACTTTAAATATTTAACAAGCTAAAAATTATTACACTAAAAGTACTTAGCCAGCTTTTATTCCAGTCTTTCTAAGTAGAATTCACAAGGTTTTTGTTTGTTTTGTTTTTATAACATATGTCTGTTTTGACTTTCAAGCACAAGAACCAAAAAGAGCAACAGGTTAGCTAAAATATCAGCTAAAATATCTACACATTTCAGCCACCTTTCACATGTAAATGTTTTCTCCAAAAGCCAAGGTATACACAGAATTTCTTTCCATAAATACTTCCCCCAAGCAGAAATAGCTATTCTCTTCTAAAGTTCTTACATGGATTCCCTCTTTGTTCTCAACTTAGTCAAGCAATTCAGCCTCAGAAGAAAAGTCTTAGGCTATTATCGCATGCAAATTACCAGGCATCCTAGAGTGTTGAGGGATTTTCTAACATCCTCTGAATATAACCCAAATCACCTGGGGCAATCCCAAATGAAGGTGGAGGGATAAGTATTTTCACCGAGCAAGATCCAAATAAAGAATCAGAGCTTCCCCTCAGTTTAATTTTCCTCTTCTTTCTTCCATTAGATCAAGAGGTAGGCATTCCCAGGCAAATGTCATCAGTTTCCTGTCCACCATAAATAGCCACCTACCCTTTCCAACACTGTTTTGTGTCTCCTAATGTTGAACTGAATGGGACACTGGGAGCAAATCTGGAACTGTCACAGCCCACACCGGCCCTGGGTGAAGGTTGGAGGCTGCTTCTTGCTGTTTTTGCTTGACCAAATTAATTGATATTAACAAGGATGCTACTGCAAGCCAGGTTTACCACATTAAGAGTCTGTTAGGCAAAGAAACTATTGCTACTGTAACATTCAGGTTATGTGACATCTTGGCATTATAAGAGGAGTCCAAGATAGGAAAGGAGAAGGTAATTTAGGTTTGTATTTAAAAACTCAATATCCATACTAGATTTGCATTACACATACAATGTACGTAACTACAGGCAAAACTGAGGTGCACACTTTACCATTTTTTAAAGTTATTTCTCAGAAAAGGCAATTACTTGATCAGATTTCATCAGAAAAATCTGACCACACAAGGCACTGTAGAAAATATTTCAATTAATGTAGTGGAATCCAGGTCCTCTAAAAATTATCCCCCATCATCCCCCCTGTCTCTTTTTCTTTCTCCCACTCCCTCCCTTTCTAGACCCACTCTCTCATTTGGCTAGATATCATCTTTTGCTTCAAGATTTATTTTAGGTCCCATCATTTCTTCTGAATCAGCCCTTTTAACTCAGAGAGTGAGGCCCACATACCCCAATACTAAAGGAATAGGACCAGTCTGGTTAAATATTATTATAAATGCTATTCCATTAGCAACTGCCCAGCATAGATCTTCCTGCGGCTCTGGTCTCCTGAAAGGCAGAGATCCCACATTACACCTAGTAATGCCTTTCCATATGACAGTTAAATGATGTTATCAACTAGAAGCTCTAATGAGTCGCGATTTCATTTCCACCACCTTCCCCCTTGGACCACTGGCTGCTCTCATGCAAACCACTGAACCATGACTGTGAAATGACCAAAAGGAAGGACAGATGGGAAGGAAATGAAAGAATGGGGGGATGTGCCACAGAGGAACCATCCACCCCTGAGTGATCAAGGGACCTTACAGACCTACCTGTCCACCTGGTGGGGCAGGAGGGGTGACCACACAGCACAACCCTCCTTAGGTTTAGAAACAGCCATCGATTGTGAATTATCTCTAGACCTCAAACTTCCTTTTACATCTCTTTATCTTGACACACAGTTTAAGCTCTTGTACTTCACTATTTGTTAGGTGGTTAGATCCCCCACTCCAACAGATCAATAACCTATTTTTAGATCATGAGCTCCATCTTGGGTCATTTTCAATACAGCCAAAACTTTGAGAGTTTACCCAGCATTTATTAGAAATACAAGCCCACAGCCAAGGGGTAAAGAAAGACAAATGGCTATTTTCCCATTTCCACATTTTTTAGAAAGGATGTCAGACCAGCCCTTCTGAAGCATATCTAATCGAGTGGGGTAAGACCTAGCCAATCAAAGTAAGTATTTGGCTGTCCTCATATCTCCTCAAGATCCTACAATCACCTGGGGAAACATAGTTTAAGTCTATTCCAGTTCATCCAATTAAAGAAATCTTCCTTTAATAAAAAGAACTGTTTTCTTCTGGGGCAATTTAAACTAGTCACATCCTGCCTCAGCTTTCACCTCCCACCTCCCCTCTCCCCCCATACTACAAACACTTGAAAACTGTCATTCACTAAGCCTCCTCTCATCTTATCTTCACCAGCCTTAATAAATCCAATTTCTGTAAGTTGCTTTCCAAGGGCCTGTTTCCCAAGGCTCATCAACTCTATGTCCTACTCTATGTCCAAAATGTCCCTTTTATCCTCTGAGAAAAAACAGCAACAACTATAAATGCATACCTTAAAAATGGCCTCACTGAAAAACACAAGACTGTCTTCCTACTACCTTGTCCTTTTGATGAAAACTTTCATAATAACTAGGACACACTTAACACAAAATTCTTCCTAATCCACAAATCCTACCACAATGTTATAGAGCCAGGTTCTGTGACTTTGGAGTTATATTTCTTACAGTGACCTGACCTGAAGAATTACATTTATATCTACCATCATGTCTGTGAAATTGAGTTTCAAATAAATGCAGCCCATAAATAATCAATGAACAAACCGAGCAGAGTCCAACATCATATTCTCTCCTGTAAACAGGCTGTGCCTCTCCTGGTCTTGTCTCTGCCAATCCCACATCACAGATGCTGTCAGGATGAGGAGACTCATTTGGGCCTGCCCCAGAAGGTTCTAGGAATCCAGATCCCACCCTCAGGTGCCTCCAGTCTCATGGACCCTCTCCCCTTCTTAGGCATGTGCCTAACAAACTCCTTCAAAATTCCAAACACCAAAGAGACCAATTGTAATTCTGCCTAGCTCCCATCAATATCTGGCTTTCAGCTCCCAGCTTAGCCAACCCAAAAGAGTCCCTCCATAACTCTCCCTTACACCCTGGGTATCCAAGTGCACAGCGGCACCATTTACAACCTCCACGAGGTAGAAGCAATTTAGATCCACCAATGACTAGAAAAACACATGTGAGATCTGCATAGATGGAAATATTATTCAGCCTTTAAAAAGGAAATTCTGACATTGCCTTACAAGATGGATATAACCTTGTCTCCAAGGTTACATTATGGCTAGTAAAATAAGCCAGTTAGAAAAGGACAAATACTCCTTTAGAAATGTAGTCATGGACTGGACATAAAGAAATAGCTCCAAAAAATTCTACAAACTCACTAAACCTCCAAAATTTTGCAAAACTAGTGTATTAATACTGAACTATTCAGTAGATATTTGATTATCTTCATTTACTCAAAAAATGTATTGTGCATTGAATACATTTTAACACAAAAATATTGACTGGTGTGTGATGATGATCTAGGTAGATACTTAAAGCAAAAACTTAAGTTTGATTTTGCCATAGAATTGGCCAGTGTTGTCTTGTGTCACATATATACCATAATGTTTCAGTGGATACAAAGAAATATAAGACGTCATTTTTAGGATATAGGCTGAAATTTTTATGTACTAATTATGGGTCTTATCCAGAAAGAGATTTCTTCTGTATTAGTTTGCTTTCTTGCTACATAGATTTTTTTTTACTATGCTTAGGATGCAACTAACATCCCAGTGTTGAAGTAAAGTTCTGTTTATTACTTTGGTCCATAAAAAAAAAAAAAAAAGAAAAGAAAAGGACAAATACTGTACAGTTCCACTTATACCAGTTCCCTAGAGCAGTCAAATTCAGAGACAGAAGGTAATAGCCTGAGGGACAGGGAGACACTATTATTTATGAGTATGGAGTTTGTGCTTTATAAGATGAAATACTCGGGAAATCAGTTGCACAAACGAAATCAGTTGCACAAGAACCTGAACGAACTTAATAGTGAGCTCTATGTGGAAAACTGGTTAAAATGGTAAAATTTAGGTCACATGTATTTTACTTACAGAAAAAAGAAAGGGGAAGGAAAAGGGGGGGGGATTTTCCCTTAGTCTTGGCTGCCCACAGCAAGGGGGTGGTTGCAACTTCTGTAGCAAGTCCTGTCTCTCAGCTTCCATAGTCGTGGCAGGCTGGAGAGGGCTTAAGTGACAGAATGTAGAGCAGTTGGCCCTGGACAGTGACCTTGCTCCTGGGTCAAGTCCACCTTAGCCTGGCCTTCAAAGCCTTTTTCATAACCTGGACCAAATTCAACACTCAATTTACCCCCTTCTGTGCTCCTTGAAGTTAATCAGGAATCTACCCTTCCAGCTCTTTCCCTCCAGTTGTCACCCCAGCCATCTGATCAAAGGAACGACCAAACAATCCTCAGGCCAGATCTGAATGCCTTACTCTAGGATTCTGTGCCTTTTGCCAAAGGAAGTTTCAGCTACAGACACTCCATGTCCCTCCTTTTAAGTGCAGGAATTAATCTCAAGTTTGATCTCTCTCTCTCTCTCTCTCTCTCTCTCATTCACTCACACTCACACACACACACACTTACACACTCTTTTACTGATCTTTGATCTCTATTATCACCTGCCCACCAGGACTCCATCTCCTCTCCTATAAAATATGCCCCACAGCTCCAAGTGCTCTGCCCTCAAGTTCATCTCTCAATCAGCGGTGGTGCACTTGCCCCATCCCTCCCAAACCCTATCTGCAGTCACTGGGAGGACCCAGCAAGGGGTTGATAAACCTCCGTTAAACTGAATCCAAAATGTTCCCTGAATATTTCTTGCATTCAAAGCATGATCCAAGCACTGGTGAACAGCAGAGCAGGTAGCAAGGTGTTTACTGAGCAGCACTGTGTTCTGAGCCAGGGCAAGGGACCAGGTCAGAGTGTTGCCTGTACTCCTGGGGAGATGGTGTTCTCAAAGCCACTTTACATAAGGTAATAAGGTTCCTGATTCTCAGGGATCATGGAGAAAGTGGTCATTTATAGAATTACTATCACCTTCCCAACTTTTAGCCCAAACTCTGTATTCCCAATGGTATAAGAGTAGCATGGAATACCACTAACTGTAAACTACCCCAGAACTAGATATTCAATGTATAAATTTTACCTTAATAAAAAAAAAGATAACTCTATGATTTAGTTCTACATCATCTACAAATTCTAAGAGACAAAGTTGAAAGAGGAACATTAGAAAATGGCCTGAAAGTAGAGCCCCCATGCTTCCTGTGTAAGGGGCTCTGCCCTAAGCACACCCCTTGCGTGCTCCTAGCACAAAGCTCCTGTAATCCCTGCCACAGCCCTGAACCACCAGCCTCCATTTGTGGATGAGAAGATGAAGTCAAAGGAGAGTTTAAGTATCTGGTCCCTGATCATACAGCTGGCAAGAGGCAGAACTGGGATTAAAAGCCCAAGTTGTCAATTCCAGAAACCAAGCTCTTAAAGCTGGTACTACATGCCCTGAATAATAATTCAGCTTAAACCTTAAATTTGCAAAACTGTGGAAAACGTAGCTGTCAAGGTGTGCACTGGAAGATATCTAAGAAAAGTGTGCCATGACCAAAATGTAATCATAAAGACGAACACCTAAGATGAACAGGAAAATTATCAGACTTGAGTATTTTTATTGGAGAAATCTCATGACATGTGGAGGGGGTGTCCCAGGATTGTGTGGATTGTGTGTATGAATGTGAATGTGTATGTGTGTACACACATGCACACGTGCACTGTTTCTGAGGCTTGAATTTAGGGCCTAGGAGCAGTCCCTTAATATTTTCTATCAAGGCTAGCACTCTACCACTTGAGCCACAACTCCACTTCGTTTTCTAATGAACTGGAAATAAGAGTCCCAAAGACTGCCTCAGCTGGTTTTGAACCATGATCCTCAAGACCTCACCCTCCTGGGTAGCTAGGATTATAGGAGTAACTGGCATTGAGTGGGAATTTAAAAAGCAAAACAAAACAAAAAAGCCCAAGACACCTCTTAAAATCTCGAAGACCAATGAGTCCCCCAACTATACAGCAAAAGCTATAAAACTCAACTGTTACATAAAAATTATTGAAAACTTTGAGACAAAAATTAAAAGCTCATTTCATCCTAACACTGTCAAGTTAGTACTTACTGGTACTCTGGGCAAGGATTACAAAGAGAAATAAGAAACTGTACCCACTACAGGAACTCGCTCACTTTTTTCAGCATCTCTCCAGAACCATACCCAATGCCAAGCACTTTTTACAAGAATCTTTCTCAGCCTCTGTATATCACCTTTACAATAAAAATTGAAAAACAAATAAAATTGTAAATTAATGCATTATAGTTGCAAAGATTCATGAGATACAATTTTAATGTTCAGTAGTAAAATATATCAAAAATTAAGGAGAAAAAAGAATCTCATCTTTACAACAACCACATGAAGAGTAGTATCATCCCCATGTTAGAGCTGACAAGGAAGGTGAACATGTATTGAATATTATACTACTGTGAAGCACCAGTTAAAAATACAATGTGTAGCAACCCATTTAATGGCACAAAGAGGTTAAGTAATTTATCCGAAGTCATACAGCCAATTTAGAATGACCAAACTAGGATGAAGTACTGAAAGATGGAAAAGTTAAGTAACTTGTTCCAAGGTCACACAGCTGCTAGCTATGAGCCATCAGACTATACAAGGAAGCCTGCCAGATATTCCTTCTACCATGGATACCTGCCTAGCCCACCAACATTCACCAAAGACCAATACAAACTGATGAAGGGTCCACCTGGAGCTGATACCTTCTTAAGGAACCAATCTTTTTTTCTTTTCTTTTTTTGTTTATTTAGTTTGGTACTGGGATTATAGGTATTTGCCACCATGCCTAGACCTCTTTTTTAAGAGGAGGAAGATGGGGATCTTGATAAAAAAAAAAAATAACTTTTAAAAGTTTAATACTGCCCAGATGTTTTCTGTGAGCTCAACAAGCATGCCCATGGCTATTGTCTAACAACAGCTCTTTACTAAATGGAGTATTAGACCAAAGGACTGACTGATCATTTCTACAAATTTCAAAAATCAGAGCCACTGGGCTAGGCTTCTCCACTGTCAACACTGGATTGGCCCCCCCATTCAAACTTTCTCCTCCACTATCTCCTTTCCAAGCTCTCCTCACTCTGGATTTGCAACCGTGAAAATCTCTCGAGTTACTGAGAATGCATATGAAATTTTGCATATTTGGATTCCTGCAAATGTCTTTTAATCCCACGTTGGAAAAGTTACCACACATGAACGCAGCAAAATAAAGCACTTCCCACATTCTAGCCTGCCAACTCTTCAACTAAATTCATTCTGGGGAAAATGCTGCCACCAGAGCCTAGCCTGCCACTTCTAAGAGGTCCAGCACGGCTGTCCAGCTCCGAGAATTCTGCTCTGGACACCTCGGCTCATTTGGTTCATTTCCTTGTGTCCTTTATTTAATCCACTGGAGGAGACTTAAGGAAATGAGTCAAGATCCTACGGGTAACTTCTAATGGCTGTCAACAACAGCAGCGAAATTCATCACCACAACAACATCTGTACAGAAATGTGTTACAAGGAAAGCCCAAAGAATACTTGGCACACTCTGGATGAGAATTTCTTCTGGGAGAAGAAAGGCTATGGGCAGTAAATTGTCATTGTACCTCACCACATTTATCCAGGGTAAACAGCCAGCAATATCAACCATTGTTGCTGTGTGTGTGTGTGTGTGTGTGTTACTGGGGGATTGAGTCCAGGGCCTCCACTTGAGCCATCCCCAACCTGGGGGTTCTCTTTCACAAGTACACACAAATATATAGAAAGCTATGGTTATTTGTAGCAGTAGGGGATGGATTTCAACTGATTGCCATTATTATTTTGGAGACAGCTTATCTTCCTTTCTGAGAGACCCTAACTGGAATGGACTGCCTAAAATCGAAAGTTCTCCTACCAAAAGGCCAATGTTCCTTCTTCCCCTTTGGAAAGTTTCCTCAAAATGACAAGTAATCCTAAGCATTTTTCAACAAAATTGGCCATCCTATCTTCCTGGCATCTCCAACATCATCAGGTTCATAAATAAGTATTCATTAAATATTTTGGGTTTTTTTGGGGGGGGGTGCATGAGCCTTACAACAAAATCTGGAGAGCTATGTAAATGGATATGCAATTGGGCATATGGTGCTGAGCTCAGGCTCCTCCACTGGTTATTTCGGGCAAGTGATTTATCCTTAGCCAGTTTCTCCAGTTGTACAATTGTAGGGGTGGGTGGTGATGGTCTCATCTCCTGGACTTGAGACATAAGCAATAACAGCCAAAGCCCTCAGCAAAGGCGCACCCTCCCAATGACATTAACAACTGTGTACACATGTGTCCTATGAAATCTAAGGCATATTAGAAAGTGTGTTACAAAAGCACAGCATACATGATTTATAAAATCATTAATAAAATAATGTACTCTTGGGTGGGAAAGACCAGAACAGGGAGATGTGAATTATCTAGGAAGCTTGTACAAAGAGATATCACATTATTTCCAGCTGGATAAGAATCCAGACAGCTTCCCACACCAGGTGCTGGGGATGACTTAAGCCCAGCACCTGCAAGCATGATTCACTGTTCCTTGTAGGTTTGTTCTATTGGTCACCCACCGCTGTAGATGCAGAAGGGGAAAGAGAGGCTCCAAAAGATCCAACACCTCCTAGAGAAGCATGGAGGGTACATAGGATTTGAGGACAAGAGAAACTACAGCTTCCTTTCAGCAGCAGAACATACCCCCATATTCCAAGAGGTCCCTATGACCAGGAGAGACAGAGAGGCAGGACATGATGGGGTAAGAGTTAAGAAAAGCCTGTTGCGTCTATACTCAGAACACTGGAGACATGTTCTATACGCCCCCCAAAAAATCCTTCAGGAGGCAGATGCCTGGCAGAGCCCTTAGGAAAATTGCTTCCTCTCTCCCCCAATTAATATGACCTGTTCAAGGGCACACAGCTAGTGAAGGGCAAAGAAAGAGACAGGAACTGAAGCAGGGCTGGGACTCTGCACAGCACCACACTGCCCCCAGGACACAGACCTTAAAATTCCCCACTGCCCATGATACTGGATAGAGAGCAAGCTCATCAGGAGGAAGAAGGAAAGCACTAATTCATTCCTTTTTCCTTTTTTTAGGAATTGTTCAGTGTGCTCTTTCTGAGTCTAGTTCCCACCTTTAATGAAATCAAAAAGGACAAGGCAAAAAAATATAAAAACCAAATCTGTCCAAGAATCCGGACACTCACTGGTGACCCCTGGCGACCCCTCCTCGGGCAGCGGGGTCCAGATGCAAGTTCCCTACAGCAAAGCCCTCCCCTCCCCAGGCCTTGCCGGAGTGGGGCTGGTGAGCCAGGCCACGAGGCTTTCCAGAGAAACCGGCCGGTAGTCATCTCACAAATCATTGCTACACCCGCTTTCCACCGCCCCATAGCAGTGCAGATTCATTTTTTATTTTTTCCTAGCCCGACAATATCAGGGAAACCTCAAAAGGGTATTTTGTTTACAATGATCTGGGAGAGGACGGGGCTTCAGGAACTAGCCCGGCTATGCACACACGCGCGCACACTAGCGACACCTGGGGAAAACGGGGGTTGGGGGGGAGGCCCGGGGCCTGCAGATCCGCCTGCACCTGAAGACCCAAGTTCCCGCGCGGAGCACTGCGTTTTCCCAACACCTGGGAGAACCGAGTGATATCCGCAGGAAGTTCACTCCAACCTCCCAGCCCACCCTCAGTACAGCTAAGCGATCGCGTGGGAGGAGTGTCGCGAATCTCAGGATTCCCCCAAGAAAACTGGCACCTGCGATGGTACCGGCCGGGACGCGAGGCTTCCAGGGCTGGGTCCCAGCCCGTCAGCCCCGCGCTCGGGCTAGGCGCGTGCGGCTGCCAGGGGGCGGGGACCGCGGCGTCCCGGCGCGTGGTCCCCGGCCTCCCCGGAGCCGGCGCCGCTCCCCGGGCGCGTGGCAGGCAAGGAGGAAACCCCATCTCAGCAGGGAGAGAAGGACGAGTTCCCTCCCGCACGGCATTTACCCAAAAGGGGTGGGGGGGAACCCTGCAACCTAGCTGCTGCTCTCCACACGCCCCGGCTAACTTGTCCTTGTAGCTGCCGCCACCTCCAGGCTCACAGGGTCCGCCCGCCGCGCGCCCCGCGGGCCCCCAACAGAACTGGGCGTCGAGAAGAGCAGCCGCCTCGGATTCGTCTCCGCGGGTGACGCCGCACGCCCAGCAGGGGCGGCAGCAGATCGGTCCCCAGCTCCGGTCGCCCGCACCGTGGCACAAAGAAGCGCCCGCGGTTGGAAAGCTGGGACCGCGGGAGCCCAGAAAAGGCTTCTCCAACTTTGCCCCGGGCGCGTTGGAGGAGCTGCGGGCAGGCGCTCCGGGTCTCAGGGCACACACCCGCAACTTTTAACAAAAGGAAGCTGCGGCCGCGCCTCTCACGGAGAGATCAGCGCGCTTCGTGCGACCCGCCCGCCACGGCCACCCGAGCCCCGTCGCCACAAAAGCAGCCCCCAACTCGCCTGCAGCCTCGCTCACGCCCAAGACCCCATATTCCCAGGAAGAAAAGAAAAGAAAAGCCTCATTCGGCGTCCCTCAGCACCAGGAGCGGGAGGCTCCCGGCGCAGGTGAGCGAGGTGGGGCGCAGAGGAGTCCCCCAGGCCGTCCCGGTCGTTCCCCGAGGCTGGAACGCACTGGCATGGAAAAGGCCACCCCTCTGGATGTTCCCCGGTGTGTTCAACCCCTGTGGGGTTCAGGCAACAAAAGGGGTGCGGTCAGGGTGGCAGGCTGCGCTTTCCCACCTGTCCGGACGCTTTGCAGAAGGAGCAGGACGCCGAGCAAATCCCAGGCGCCGCGAGCGCCTCTCATCGCGGTGGCTGCGCTGAGGCCCGAGCTCCGCTCCGCGTTCCAGCTCTCGCCCAAGTGCACAGAGCGCGGCAAAGCCGAGCCCCCAGAGCGCCGAGCGGCGAGCGCCGCGCGGCAGCCCCTCCTTCTGCGCCCTCCCCCTGCGTGCCGGCCACGCCCCTCCTCCGCGCCCCTCCGCGCCTACCCTCCCGCGCCCGCCCGCCCGCCCCGCCAGGGTCGTACTCCCGCCGGCGACGTCTAGTCCCCGCTCGGTCACGTTGTAATCCGGGGGGCGGGGAGTGGAGGTCTGTGCCCCGGGGAGAGGGACCCTGGAACCCCTTCATCCCTCCACGTCTCCTCCCGAGTCATCCGGTCTGTCCTCCCCAAGCTGATCCCGGTCCTGGGCGGTGCGGCCCCGGTGCTTTGTGCAAGCCGGCGCCGAGAACGCGTGAGGACACCGGCCCTGCCACCTGGCAGGTGCGCCCCAGACAATAAAGATTGGCCACCAGCCCCCCCTCCAGCAGACTCGAGAGGGCGGGAGGAGGGAGGACATTGCTGAAGGTGGCGGTGGTGTGGTGACGGAATCGAGGAGACTGTGTGTGTGTGTGTGTGTGTGTGTGTGTGTGTGTGTGTGTGTGTGTGAAATCGGGCCCCGATATTCTCCTACAGTTCTTAGTTTGGCGGCGGGCGGGGGGGGGGGGGGGTGACAAGCGTGGTGCGCCCGGCGCCAGCGGTGAAAGACTGAGCCGGGGTTGGGTAATTCTTTATGCTCAGTTTCTCCACCTGCTCCGAAACCGGTAAGTACACACTTGACTGCTATTGGTCCGTGTGGCCTCCGCCCAACAAGCTCCTGCTGAGACTTTCCCGTGGTCTGCTTAGGAGTGGAGGCGAAGGGAACCTCACGAAGTTCGCCCCGGGAGCCTATGGGCGCCTTTGGGGCGCCTTTCTTTCTCCTTTTCTTTTTCTGTCTTCTCTTTCTTTGTACGGATACTCTGTGTTAAAGTAACAGTTGAGGAACTGCGTTCCTTTTGCGGCTCCTCTATTCTGTCCCACGAGCTAAATTAAAACAAAACGATCCTCTAAAGCCAGGTTCCTCTGTGTGGGGAACACTTTACTCACTTGTTGTGGGGCTAGCTTTGAATGGAAGGTTACAACCGCAGTTCTCCTAGCTACTAGAAGGACCCCAGGGTTTGAGCTTTCATTTTAAGACCTATTGTGGGGCGCATGGAAATAAAGGTACTTGTCCATCAGGGGAGAAAAAAATCATGGAATAATTTAAATATATGTAAGACCTTAAAGCAATTTCTCACCTCTCTAGCTTCATTTCATATTGAAACCTATCCTGTGTTAGGTGGGCTGGGCATAGGCTAGTTTAAGAAAAATTATTTTTAATCATTGAAAATGTATCACTACTACATGTTGATCAAGTGATCAGTGTAAATAATTGACTCTAAGTTTGTTCTTAGCAAGCAGTTTTTTTAAGTGTCTCCTGATCAGCAAGGAGGAGGGACTGTGGGCCTTGCCCACAGACCTTAGATTCTGGTATGGGAATGGCCCAGCATCCTAGCAAATAGTTCAAGTCATGAGGCTATGCAAGGTCATTTGACCATCCTTTTTTCTTAAAACGACAGAGATTTTTAAAGAAAGAAAAGAAGGGAGGGACAGGGGAGGGAGGGAAGGAGGGAAAGAAGAAAGAAAGAAAGAAAGAAAGAAAGAAAGAAAGAAAGAAAGAAAGAAAGAAAGAAAGAAAGAAAGGAAAGAAAGAAAGAGAAAGGAAGGAAGGAAGGAAGGAAGGAAGAAAGGAAGGAAGGAAGGAAGGAAAGAAACCACTCAAAGCAGTTGTAAATTTCTGGGCTCTTGATTGATTTATTTCTAAAATCTACTTTGCAGGCTGGGATGTAGCTCAGTGGCTGAGTGCGTATCTAGCAAGTGCAATGTTAGATCCCCAGTACCAAAAACAAAAAAACAAAACAAAACAAAAAGACCAAAAAAAGTTTTTAAAAAGCAAACATAAAATCCATTTTGTAATGAAAATAGAAAAAAATCACAATGTGTTAAAATATCAACCTTATATCCATGAGAAAAATACATGGTTTTTCTTCAGCTGATATTGGAGAGGGTAATGTCTTCAGAAGAGGGGATGAAAGAGACCATATTGCAGTTTAACCCCAGGCAAGAAACTTCTATTAAGGATTAAAAACAAAAAGATACAAACAAAATATACAAAAAAGGAGTTAGGAAATATACAATGATGGCCAGTTATTCATGCTTGTCATTAAACAATTGTTGAACATCCTCTTGAAAGCCTGGCAGCTCATGTCACTCTTTTATCTCCCGTTAACCAGTAAAAAGCAGGAAGTGGGGCTCAAGCATAGAGTGCCAGGTATAAGTAGAAAAAGCCAAGTGAGAGAACAAGACAATGAGTTCAAGCCCCAAAACCAGAACAAAAATAAAATTAAATAGAATAAGACAAAATGCCTACCTATTGGAATTCATAGTTGACCAGGAAAAATGCACACCCAAATAAGAAACCATGATCTTGGCTAATAGAGTTCATGTTCACACCAACTTGATCACATGACTGTTGAATATTGAAATCCTGTACTGATTTTTAAGTCATTTTTAAGTGATTTTTTAATCACCTCTTTAGTATTACCCCCCCCCCCCAACAGCGAGTGTTGAGACACCTCCCATCTCCTTACCGATTGAATGCTGAGTACAGCAGACCTGTGCTTTTAGGGTTGTTAGGTATTTTTAATAATACCCCCGGCCTGGTTTGCACCGAAAGAATGCAAGTATAAATAAGGTGCTGAAGCGCTATGGTACTGTCAATAGAACATTTGTGGTGCTGGGAATGGTATTTGTCTCAGGTGGGATATATGGATAAGTTCTATACTGTGTTTTGTGAGGTCCCCGAACTCTGTGGTGAACTGTGCTTTTTATGTTCTATTGTTTCGATAATTCTTTTAATGAGAAATCTTGATGGCACCTTGTAGAAGTATAGTCCAAACTGACTTAAGCAAGTGAAGAAACCTAAAAGTTAATTAACAGAACTGGAAAATCTAAGGATGAGTATGTTTTAGACTTTACTACAACCCATGCCTTGAACAGTGGGCCTTGTGGACATGTATTCAGGCAGCTCTAGCCGTATAGCTCTTTAGAACCAATAGAAGCAGAGCTTCTCTGCTTTTCTAAACATCTATAAAAGTACTGAGGGCTGGGGATATAGCCTAGTGGCAAGAGTGCCTGCCTCGGATACACGAGGCCCTAGGTTCGATTCCCCAGCACCACATATACAGAAAACGGCCAGAAGCGGCGCTGTGGCTCAAGTGGCAGAGTGCTAGCCTTGAGCAAGAAGAAGCCAGGGACAGTGCTCAGGCCCTGAGTCCAAGGCCCAGGACTGGCCAAAAATAAATAAATAAATAAAATATAAAAGTACTGAAATTGAATCTCACTAGGCTGGCTAAAGTCCCATGTTCATCCAGAGCCACTTACTGAAAGCAGAGGGGTAGAATATGGTGATTGACCCAGTGTGGGTCATAGACCCACCACAAAGAACTGGGCTGGAAGTCCATTTCACCCACACCACATGGACTATGATGGGCAAGGATGTGTCCCTCAAAGAAAAATTGAGGCCCTCTCACCAGAAGGAATAACACTGAACAAATAGATCAACAATGCTTACCATACTTTGAGGCAATAAAAATCTCCAGTGCAAAAAATTAATATTTGTGATTATAAAAGTAAAGATCCTTATTACAGAAAATTTGGAAATATCAAAAATAATCAAGAATAAAGCAAAAAAAAATCATCCAAAGAATAAACACTACGGAGTTCATTTTGTTACTTTTCTTACCAGTCTTTTTCTTCCTATGTATGTGAGAGTCATTTGGTTATTAGGTTTTTTTTTGGGGGGGGGGGGCGTGCACACACGCACACACACACACCTGCGCACATGCATGTGTGCGTGCACATGCTGGTACTGGGGCTTGGAACTCTGGGTCTGGGCATTATCCCTTAGCTATTTCTTTTTAACTGAAGGCTGGTGCTTTACTACTTGAGCCACACATCCACTTCTGGCTTTTTGCTGGGTAGTTGGAGATAGTAGTCTCATGTACTTTGCTGCTCAGATTAGCTTTGAGCCATGATGATCCTCAAATCTCAGCTTTCTGAGTAGCTAAGATCACAGGCATAACTCACCAGTGCCTGGTATAGTTTTTGTTTTTGTTTTTTTTCTTTTGCATAATGTAAGATCTTACTATGTTTGCTGGTTTGGTCTAGCTGTTTTTTTTTAACTAATGCTTTAAGTGAGCATTGTTCCACATCATTAAAAATTCTGAAGCAAAATATGCAATGGTACTACTATGTTCAGTCGTATGGATCTACCACATTTCTGGATGTTTAATCCTTTCCCAATTGTTTTTTCCAGTGTTTATATGACTATAAATTACTTGGTGCTAACCACCTTGGTGAATAAAACTTGCTTGCCTCTGCTAATACTTAGAATGATTCCTGGAAGTGAAATTACTACACCTAGGGTATAATCCTTTAAACTTTGCTACTTCAGAGTCCTTGTTTTGTTACTCATCTGAAAAGCTTTTGTCCATAAAGCAAAACGAATCTGTGATCTGTGGTTTGGGATGATGAAGGAGGCAGTGTATGGCATCCATTCTGGCTTTTACTCAGGATTTATTGAACACCTCCTATGTGCCAGATGTGCCACATAAGGTGCTGGGAATACAAAGTTAGACAAAACCCAGATGCTGCCCTCCTGAGATTTGCAGTGAAATGGGAAAGATACGTAGAGGGAGCAGAGATTGCATTATTGTAAATATTCTAGCAGCTATGTTACAGGGTAATGTTTGAACTCAGCAGAGCTCCTAAATTGTATGTGCAGTGATCTCATGAGGTCTCCCTAGAGGCAGCAATTCGATTCTGAAAGATGGGAAGAAGGGAAAGGTAATAGAGAGAAGAATGTGTAAACAAAGGGATGTACAAGTACAAAGAGCAGAAGACCCTAAATACAATGAGGAATGTGAAGAGCAAGGAGGTCAGCATAGGTAGGAAAGTGGGGCTTGGAGAAGAGGGCTGGGACCATAGGAATAGCCAAGATCCTTTAAGCTGGATGCTGGTCGACCACTTCTATAATCCTAGCTACTCAGGAGGCTGATAACTGAGGATCACAGTTCAAAGCCAGTGGAGGCAGGACAGTCTATGAGAGTCTTATCTCCAGTTAACCACCCAAAAGCTGGAATGGGAGTTGTGGCTCAAGTGGTAGAGGCTAGCCTTGAGTGAAAAGATAAAGGACAATGTCCAGGCCCTAAGTTCAAGCCTCAGTACTGACACAAAATAAGAGAGAAAG
Source organism: Perognathus longimembris pacificus (assembly GCF_023159225.1). Lineage (NCBI taxonomy): Eukaryota > Metazoa > Chordata > Mammalia > Rodentia > Heteromyidae > Perognathus > Perognathus longimembris. Next base: position 27,939,021 of record NC_063176.1, on the reverse strand, counting down.
AGAGAGAGAGGAAGGGAGGGCAGGAGGGGAATGGAAAGAAGAAAGAGAAATGAAGAAAGAACAGACAGTAAGGAGGAAGGAAGGAAGGAAGGAAGGAAGGAAGGAAGGAAGGAAGGAAGGAAAGAAGGGAGAACAAACAAAATCCCAATAAACAGGAATCAGGAAGACAAAAAAGTGAGAGAATTGTAGAAAAGATGTTCTGGATAGTGGGAATTATTAACTGTGCTGCAACTCAGAAGTCCAAGAAGACAGGACAGAAATAAGACCACATGCACTAAGTCATTTCACCTAAGTCATAAGTACCTTTGTGCCCCCATGTTGCAGATGAGAAACTGAGGCACAAGTAAGTAATAGATAAAATCTGAAGCAGGATTGACCCCCTTGGTAGGCTGACTGCAGAGCCAGCCCATACTCAGTTACTGAACCATCTCCCTTCCCTAGTTAGCCTGGAGGACTTTGCACACACACACACACACACACACACACACACACACACACACACACACACACACACCTCTTACCCCATGTTGACTGTGTGTGGTCCCTGAATTTAGTCTGCAAGGGGTTGAGCAACATACATCAGAAGTGAGCAAGTAAGCCAGATGTCCATGGCCCATATCACTAATCTGGCAACTCAGGAGCCTGAGGTCTGAGGCTTGAGATTTGAAGCCAGTCTGGGAAGAAAAGCCCCAAGATTCTTATCTGTAACTAGCCCACAAAAATGCCAGATTGGAGGCATAGGTCAAGTGGTAGATGGCCAATTGTTTTCACACACACACACACACACACACACACACACATACACACACACGTAAATGCAAGAATTATCTCTTGAAATTTTTCAAAAAATATGAAGAAGGAAGGGATGTAGTAAGAGATGAAGGGGAGATTGGGGAGCCCTGGGTGCCATGAGAAAATGAAACCAAAAGAGAAAGACTTCGGGGCTGGGGATATGGCCTAGTGGCAAGAGTGCTTGCCTCTTATACATGAGGCCCTGGGTTCGATTCCTCAGCACCACATATACAGAAAACGGCCAGAAGTGGTGCTGTGACTCAAGTGGCAGAGTGCTAGCCTTGAGCAAGAAGAAGCCAGGGACAGTGCTCAGGCCCTGAGTCCAAGGCCCAGGACTGGCCAAAAAAAAAAAAAAAAAAAAAAAAAGAAAGAAAGAAAAAATAGAAAGGCTTTGAAGATCTAGGTGTGTGTGTGTGTATGTGTGTGTGTGTGAGAGAGAGAGATAGAGAAAGAGAGAGAGAGAATGAGTCTGGAAAAGGAGTTGGAAACAATTTGAAGCAAAGAGGATAAAATGAGCATTAAGCCAGGCACCAGTAGCTCATGCCTATAATCCCAGTTACTAAAGAAGCTGAGATTTGAGGACTGTGGCTCAAAACCAGCCCAGGTAGGATAGTCTATGAGACTCCTATGTCCAATTAACCAGCAAAGAGCTGGAAAGAGATGTGGTTCAAGTGGTTGAGTGCTAGCCTTGAGCAAAAAAAGCTAAGGAGGGGAGAGAGAGAGACAGAGAGAGAGAGATTGAACATTAGAAAACAGAAGGGAGAAATCCTGTGAGAAACTGGAACAAGGTATAGGGTCAATTTAAGAACCCTACAGCTCAGTGGGAATAAAGCACTTGTCTAACATAAACCAGGCTTTGCATTCCATCCCCAGTATCACAACAATAAACAAAATAAAACATGCTTGAAGATTGTCATAATTATCAACAACCATTCCTGAGGACTTCCTGAAGTATAGCACTGCTTATAAATAAATAATAAATAAATAACCCTAGGGCCTCCTATCTAAATCCACACTTCCTCCCAAAACTATAATACGTCTAAACTTTTAGAGCCACATTCAAAGTGCCATAATTCCCCTCAGCTCATGGTTTTAGCTCTCCATTTGCCTCATATGAGAATTATTTGTAACCTCAAAAACTCTCCACCAAATAAGAACTTTATAACTGCACTATAAGTCAACTTTGAGTCTTACACAAGGGCTTGCTCAACACAGACATGCATTCTGTAGGCACTGTGTGTTTATAAAGCTGATTTACTGGTAAATGTTTCATCTTGGTGCTTTTTTTCTAGATTTCATTTTCATCAGGATTTTGTTTTGCCCCCAGGAAGCCCATAGTCTTTGATTATTTACAATGATTAATTTGAATCATCCAAATCTGTTCATTTCAGGGTGAATACCGTGACCTTCTCATCCTGTGAGTTTTCTTTGTAATCTGATAAAGAGGTCACATTGCCCTGCCACAGGACAAAAAAACACTCTAAGTCTAGAAATCTTAAATGGTTGAGTAAATACAAGAAGTAAATATGTGTTTAACATGAGAAAAGAGAAGAGATAAATCAGGTTTCCTGGTGGGGGAGGGGGGAGTTACTGATAATTTATATATAGTTCCTAAAATTTGCAATTAAATGATGTTAGATTTGGTGCTATTCTTTTTCCCTTCTTTTAAAGTGGTTTTAGTTTTTTTTTCAAATCTTTAAGCAGTTGTTCAAAGGGGTTTCAATTCAACATGTCAGCTTATGAGTACAATGTAGCTTGATCAGTGTCACCCCTTCTGCCATTCTCCCCCATTTCTCCCAACTCCATCCCTCCCCCAAAGTTACCAAACTCCATTGCCATATATATATATATATATATATATATATATATGATTATGACTATGTCCTACCAGCCTTCCTCTTCTACTCATCTGCCCTCCTCACCTTGACCTCTCCCCTCTCCCTTATTCTTAATTGATCAAAACTGTTTCCACTGTGGAAAAGGTAGACATGTCTACGGCTCCTGTCACGACTGCATGTACGATTCCCAGCCTCAGAAGATTCTCTGGTCCTTGCTTGTTCCCAGGCCTCCAGTCATGAACGTGACCCAGGGGAGAGGAGGGCATGAGGAAGGAGGTAGAGCCAGTCTCTCTGCCTTAGCCTCCTGAGTACAGAGATTTCAGGCAGACTCCAAAGCAGACTCCCTAGAAGAGAAACGGATACTCTTCTGGCCCATAGGCCCTCTGAAAAAGATGGCAAGGGCTGAGCATTGCTGGCATCAAGTTGAAGGAGGGTGTGGAGAGATTATGAAAGAGTCCAGTAAACATAAAGGGGCCAATAGCATTGACTTGGAAATTTAAAAAAAATTTTGGTCAAAACCATCATATCATCATTATAATAATACATAAGTATTAAGCTTTATTGTTAGTGGCTTAATAACCAAAATCACTCATCTTTCTATTGCAAATGCCTTTAAGTTCATTAATGGGACATAACCATGCTAGAATATAATAGTAGCTAATGTTGACTGAGTAATAATGAAGTTCTACTATTGATCCAAATACCTTTATCAAGCATTTTTCCTTTAAAAAAAAAAAAGCCCTTTAAAAGAGGCTTATGATTAGCTAGGCACCAGTGGCTCTCTCCTGTTGTCCTCGCTACTCAGGAGGCTGAGATCTGAAGATCACAATTTAGCCTTGGACAGGAAAGTCCATATGACTTAGAAAAAGCCAGAAGTGGTGCTGTGTCACAAGTGGTAGAGGGTTAGCCTTGAGTAAAAAGAAGCTCAGGGACAATACCCAGGTCTTGAGTTCAAGTTCAAGACCCAGGACTGGCAAGAGAGGGGGGGAGGGAATGAGGGAGGGAGGGAGGAGGGAGGGAGGGAGGAGAGGCTTAGAATTCATCCTATCTTGTTTTGTTTTTGAGACAGAGCCTTACTGTGTAGCTCAGTTTGACCTCAAACTCACAATCTCCTTGCCTCAGCCTCCTACTGTTAGGATTACAGGCATGCACTACTACACCGGGCTTATTGATAAACAACCCTAGGCATCCAGGCAGCCTGAGAAGCCTCTGCATCCGCTACCTTCCTTCACACTGTGGTACACTCTTGTTCCACTTTAATACTCTACTAAGTATTAACTGCTCAGAGCCAAAGGACAGGGACTGTTTTGAACATTCCTGTATCCTCCACAGTGCCCTTCTGGAGAAAAACTAAAAAGTAACAACTATTAAAAAATGTGTGTGGCAAATGAGAAGATTTGAACCCTAGCAGGATAAGTAGGTTGTTTTAAGCATGTGTGTTATTTTTAAGGTGTATCACACGCATTGGGATGGTATTAAAAATAGAAGCCTTACAGTTTAAAGATAAATACCATATTGATGATTAGATGTTATGGTGCCTGAGAACAACTTTAAAACCTTCCAGTGGTGGGGGTGGTGTATGGGGCAAGACTGGAGGAGACAGGGAACATGGAGAAAAAGCAAGATTGGCTAAGTGAAGCTGGGTGGTATGACACAAGGTCCTTTATACTGTTGTAGATGTTTAATTTTTCTACCATAAACTGTTTTTAAAGCTGTTTGTGGCATTTAAGTAGATGGAGAAAACCATGGGAATGACCAGGCTGAGTTCAGGCAGCGAAATCTGTGTGCAGTACTCATCAGCAAATTTGAACCTGAATTCTTTGGGTCTGTCTTTCTGTCTGGTAATAAAAAGGCTTACCCCTGATACTTTGCGAGTTTCCGCAGAGCTCTCACATGTTATAAGTCTCTGATTTAGAGATAATAAAGGTGAAAACTGTTTACCAACTCTTTGCCCTAGCTATCCCTTCCCAAGAAGAATGATCAAAAAGCAACCCCTAATTATGCCTTTATCCTGCTTCATGCCTGTACCTTTGCCTATCATCCATTCCCTTCACTTCCTAAACCAAGTGTCTTTGGGTACTTTCTTAACATCTCTTCCTTCATTTATATATCTGTACAATGGGGTGAGACCAGAACCCTAACCATCTAGAAATTACATATTTGTGAAGTGCTGACAGCAGTGCCTGCCATACAGTAAGCTCCCAATAAATGACAGCTACATTTCTACTTGATAACAATGAAAACTAATTGTGGCTCAGTGAAGAGAAGTGATTTAGCCCAAGTCTATCTGTTCTAATAAACAGGGCAGCAGACATTGAAGCCTAAGTTTCTGACCATAAATCCAGAGCTGTTTCCACTTAAATTGCCCTCGGAGGGCATTATTATGAAAAATAGCAAATGATGAAAGATTATACTAGACAACAATGTAGGCCGATCAGGTAGTGTCCTCAGACTCCAGCAAGCCATCAGAAAAATAAGTTAACGTTTGTTATTAACACAAAAACTTAGTCTGAGACCCAGACTGCAGCCCTCTGGGTCTTGGAGCCAGCCGGCCTCTCTCCCAGACAGCCTGGAGCCCTACACAGAGCTGTTGGAGAGAGATGGGTGGCGGGAGGTAAATTACCCCAACCAGCAAGTGCCAGCCCAGCCCAGAGACCAGGAATGGGGTGTTCTTTTGTTTACATAATGAAAAGCTTCATAATTCTGCAAACTGGGCCCCTTGGAAAGAGTTAAGCGTTCTGAGCACACTGACCTCGGGTAACCAGGAAGGATTTTTCAAAGTATGGCTTGTGATGAATTTTTCTCAGGAGCTCTACCATCCTCTTTTCTGTAGCCTTAATCCATCTTCTCAAGACTAATTTTTATTAATACTCTCAGAGATGCTGAGTGCCAGAGAAATAAGATTAATCTCTATGTTTAAGATGTCCTGGTAAAGGGAAGCAGAGGTCACAGAAAAATATGGGTAGGATGATTCATATTACATTACATGGTTTGTGGAATTCTCCAAAGTTGTAGATGATTCGATTGCTTTCGATGGAGGGGAAGGGGATTAACTATCTATGGTTCCCCTAATATATAAATAGATAATTGAAAAGATATATAGTAAACTGTAATTGTTCATCTTTGGAGAGGAGAGTGAAAATGAAGAATGGATGGGCAGGTGGGAAAACTCATTTCTTCTCTTTGTATCTTGTTTAAAATTATATCCAAATATCCTCTATTTCATTGTATTTTATTTTATTCTGTGTGAATACCGGTACTGGGGCTTGAATTCAGTGTCTCTCACTCTTATTTAGCTTTTGCTACCACTTGGTCCACACTTCTTGTGGCTTTTTGCTTCTTAATTGAAGATTGAGTCTCAATGTTTTGTGAGCCTGAGCTGGCCTCTCATGTTTTGCTTTTACCTCTTAAAAATTAGTGTCCACATTGAAAGAAAACATATGCCCTTTGTCCTTCTGAGACTTGCTTACTTCACATAACATCGTTTTTTGCAGGTTCATCCATTTCCTTGCAAATGCCATACTATTATTCTTCCTGACAAAGAAGTAAAATTCTATTGTACATATATGTCACGTTTTCTTGATCTACTCATCCATTTTAGGACAACAATGACATAACTTATTTTTTTCTGTTTTGTCGATAAAGTTTTATTGACACACATTCACGTTCATTGTTTTCACATTGCCTTTTTTAAAAAATGATTTCTTTATTGTCAAAGTGATGTACAGAGGGGTTACAGTTTCATACATAAGGCAGTGAGTACATTTCTTATCAAACTTGTTACCTCCTCCCTCATTTCCTTCCTTCCCCCCTCCCCAATTCCATCCCCCCTCCCCCACATAACTTCTTTTAACAACTAGCTAACACTTTAACAAAATGCATACCAGGAAGCTGAAATGTATGTATGTCATTAAGTCACAGGGAAGAAATTTTTTAAAAAATAGAATTTAAAAAGTTTATATCTGCTAAATGTATCTATGTTAAATATTTTCTAGAAGAAGCTTAGGAAATGATACACATTTATGCAAAATTAAATATTCTTTTGTTGTTTTTGTGCTGGTACTGGGATTGGAAGTCCTGCTCTGAGCCTAGTGCTCTCATTTGGCTTTTTTGTTCAAGGCTGGTTTTCTATTACTAGAGCCTCACCTCCAGTTCCTCAAACTAAATTTTTAGCTGCAAATACTCATATATTTGTCTGTGTATAAACACACACACACACACACATATATATATATACATATATATATATATATATATACACACATATATCATATACAAGGGCCCCATACTCTTCAGACATCATCTTCTCCGGTTCCCATTTGAGTGCTGTATTTTAGCAGGGGAAGGTAGTGTGTTAGTTCTGTTTATTTGGCATTAAATGGAAGAAGTGTTGCTAACCCCCAAAGACTGAGCTAGGGGACACTGGATCTGTTTCTACTGTCCCTCAGGTGTCCACTAATACCCTTTTAGATTGGAGCACTTCTCACACAATATTGAGTCCAACGCAGACTCACTCCTGTCCCTGAGCCTCCTGCCTCTGGCCACAACACACAACCAGAAACAACTGCCACATCTTCACATCATGACCTCTGTGCTGGAGCAGGTCTAATATAATAGGAGCTCATCACTATTCATTAAAGGAACAGAAGCTTACATTCATGGGGGAGGGGAAGATGCTTCTTCATAAATCACTCATTTTACCTTAAAGAAAACACATGCCTTGGTCATAGGAATGACAGAGCTTTAAAGAAGTCCTCGTGTAATGGTTCAAGGGCAATGAGCTAAAAGCAAATCTGAAACTTTTCTGTGGTTTGTTCAAAGCCCAATCATACTTCAACATGTATTAAATGTTAATAAGCAGCTATCTGGGTCAGTGGGTTAAGTAATAGCTGTGGTGGAAGGTGAGAGGTGAAGAAATACACGGAAATTACATTCAGAGATGGCTTGGCTCACCAGAGCGCAACTTATGAGAGCATGCAGTCATTTAGTTATGTTATCTCTTTCCTTTGCTTGGGACAATGACATTCTCTCTCTTTCTCCCCCCACCCCCCGCCACCGTGTGTGTGTGTGTGTGTGTGTGTGTGTGTGTGTGTGTGTGTGTGTGTGCCAGTACTGGGATTTGAACTCAGGGCATCATGCTCAAAATTGGCTTTTTCACTCAAAATTGACAATACCACTTGAGCTACATCTCTACTTCTGGCTTTTTGTTGGTTAACTAGAGTTCGAAGTCTCGTGTATTTTTCTGCTCAGACTGGCTTAAAACCTTGATCATCATCATCAAATCTCATCCTCCTGAGGAGCTAGAATTACAAGTGTGAGACACCAGTGCCTATACAACAAAATTCTTTTTATGTGGACATCTGCAGGAGTTGGTAAAATTCAGAATGTATTAGGAAGTATCCGAGAGTTGCACACTGGGTCGCCTCCTCCTTATTGAAAGGGAAAAGAAATGACGTCTTTTAACTGATTGGAGCTGACTACAGTTTTGGGGTTATCCTTTCTATACTGTTTGTACATAATTGCTTCCTCTTTCTTCCTTTCTTTCTCTTTCCTTTTCTTTCTCTTTTTTCTTTTTCTCCCTTCTTTTTGCTCTCTCTCTCCCATCCTTCCTTCCTCTTTCTCTGTCTGTCTCTCTCTCTCTATCTCATGTTCTCATGAATACCAAGAAGAGGAATGGAGATTTTATGGACATATAATTGCAGCTCCTGAACAGCAGTACCAAATGATAACAATAATAGTTCATCTTTTCCAAGCACTTATTACATGTCAGGTATATTCTTAGTCACAGGTTGGAGGAGGGGAGTGATTTGCCCAACTGGAGATATCTGGCAATGCCCAGTGACATTTTTAATCATTAAATCTAGGGGAGAAGGGAGGTGAGGAGAGGATCTAGTGATGGTATCTCAGGATGCTGTTACACATGTTACAATGTACAGGACAACCTTCCACACAAAAGAATTAACTGGCTCCAAATGCCACCAAAGCCGTAGTTGCTATATCCTATCCATGATGAATTTATCTCATTTATAATGCAAAAAAAAAATCCCTAAAATAAATTGGGTGCTGGTGGCTTGCACCTGTAATCCTAAGTACTCAAGAGGCTGAGATCTGAGGATTGTGCTTCTAAGCCAGTCTGGGTAAGAAAGTCTGTGAGGCTCTTAACTCCAAGTAATCACCAAAAAATGGAGCTATAGCTCAAGTGATAGAGAGCTAGCCTTGAGCAGAAAGCCCTAGGACAACTCATGGGCCCCGAGTATAAGCCACAGGAGACACACACACACACACACACACACACACACACACACACACACACACACACACCATTTTTGTGTTTCTATTTTGAAGATGAGAAAACCAAAGCACTAGCCAGAACTCACAGCTTGTAAACAATAGACTAGTTTTTCACCATGACTTTCAGATTCTGATGGCCTTAACCTTGATTAGGTGATTTGGTGGGACAGGGGCAGATAATTTTTGAATAAGGTGTGGTTTTTAAGACTAACAAGAGAAAATTGCTAACAAAAGTTTCTAGTGTCCCTCACTGTCCCCTCTCAAGAGCATGGAGGCAGATGACTTCAAATCCCTCTCTTTTCTTTGTTTAATATAAAGTTCTTCTCAGAAAAAGAAAAAGAAAATTAGAACTTAAAATAAAAATGTGAGTTCTGTGAGTGTAATAACTGCTGTTTGCCATCTTGCAAATGGAAACATTCTAAGATTGTACTATTTTTATTAAGATATTGATTTATAATTAGGAATAGTAATATTTAATAAAAAATATTCGCAAAGGAGTTTGTAAGTAGTTCTCTAAAATAATGAAGGTATTAACTAAATAATGAAATATTAAGTTCAGCCCTTTCTCATCATTGAATTTTGCTACAGCCATGAATATTGGTGACAGAACATGTTCAAAGTTATGTGAAATTCATGAAACAACCTCATACTCCTTCTCAGCTGTCATTTTCCAAATTTAGAGGAGTTGAACATTTAAGTCTAGCTCACCAGAGAAGTCCAATAATACCAGACTGGGCAAGAGGACATTCCATATGGATGTAATTATATTTTATCCCCCCAAAAATCTCTGTTTTCTCTTCTAAGACCCCAATGGACTGTCATGGGTAGACTTTACTAAAAACCATCCAGTTTTCAAGAGGCCAAAACAAGTGCCATATATAATGGAACAAAATAGAATACATCAGAAGTAGCAGTGTGTGTTTATGTGTTATCTCCTCAATGAGTTATGTTCCTTTTGCATTCCCTCATCTTGTCATGATTAGATTTCCTGTTTATTGGTTTTATTACCTTATTTGACTTCATAGTTCTTAACTCCATGTGTCTCACAACCATCCCAGCCTTCTATAACAAGATCATTTGGCCCAAATGACCTGAAACGACCACCTCTACTTCCACACTGGAACTTTTGGACAGCTCATAAAGTACCATGGGATTATTTAGACTTATAGTGAAAGAGACAAGAAAAGGAAGAGGAAAGGATGAAGGAAAGTCATAAAGGAATGAAAGAAAAAAAAGACCCATATATAAATTCATAAAAAATGAAGGGAATCCTTTAATTGAATTGTGGAGGTTTTATTCTTTAGGGGGTGGGTGGGTTGGATTTTTTGTGTATGTGCTGGTCTTGGGTGTTGCATTCAGGCCCTGGGTGAAGTCCCTGAGCTTCTTTTGTTCAAAACTAGCACTAAAGCCACAGCTCCACTTCCTTTTTTTATGGTGGTTAATTAGAGATAAGAGTCTCACAGACTTTCTACCCCAGGCTGGCTTAGTACCATGATCCTTAGATCTCAATCTTCTGAGTAGTTAGGGTTACAAGTGTAACCAGCCCCTGGCAGATCTTGGTTATACTTTTTAATAAAAGTAAAATGTATTAGAACAAAATAATACATATTTTTATTTAAAAGTAATTTAAAGATTGGGACTATAGTTGAGTTGGTAGCACTCTTGCTAGTATGAATAGGCCCTTAGTTGAATCCTCTGCACAATAGTAAATAATAACAATTTGCTGGGAGAGCTATTGTTGAAGTCTAACCTTAACAACAATAAACCATGTCATTGAACAAAACATAAATTAATCAATTTTTACCCTGTGGATACCAGGTAAAGAGAATGACAAACCCAAGTTAGAAACCTCAAAGTAACCTTGACTCCTTTCTCCCTCCCTGCCCCCTCAATTCTACCTCTCTAGTGCATGCTGCATGCTTTAGGGAGAATTAATTTTCTAAAATAAAACATAACTCTGATTGTAGACAAAATAGTTAAATGATTCACTATTACCTAAAAGTAATAGCTAGCACTGATTTGGTTGAATCCTAGCTATCTAGCTTTATTCCTTACCAATTCTCACTCCTTATTTCTCTTATCACCCAGGAAGCTGGAACTTGATTCCCACCAGACTTCAAGTGCACAGTGCTATTGTCAAGCCTTTGCCTCTGTATTCCATCCATGTCATTTCACTACCCACCTCCACCCAACCTTACAGACTAATGTCAAAGACTTCCTATTTCCATAGCACATTGTTTATTTTATCATTTGCATGAATATCCCTGCCTTGTGCTCATTTCTAGGCTCCAATTTTACCTGTCTTCTCTAAAAAAGGACCATACCCATAGCGGGAGACTGAATTAAGCAATCTGAAAGAGGGAATAGCTTTGGTACAAACTTTCTTTGGACACCTGAGAATACTTTCCCCATTGGGCTACTCCTGGCCTTTGCCACAAGTCTAGGTAGAGTTCATCTAGAAAAACAACAACAACAACAACAACCACTTTCTGACTAAGTCAGCCCTGCCCCTTCCTCAGTAAAGGTGGGTCTGGATTCATTCCTGAGCAAGTCTATGTTAGACCAAGAGCACCTCTGTCACAAAGTTCCTCTGCTTTAACTGTACTGGAGATGCTTCTGAAGCAGCTGAATTAAAAAAAAAAAAATCTCCCCTCTTGTTTTCCCCGAAAAGCCACTTCCTTTCAGTAATTCTCATCACAAAGTAATTATTATATTGGTACAAGGATTTTGGACTCAATGCCATACAATTTTCATTATAACTTGCATAAACATGGTAATTTAGTCATGTCATTGTTCTGGAAGGAACCACACAAAACTATTGGTACAAACCTTTAACCTACATAGGACCTTCCTGAATATATTGTATGGAGAGATTTGTCACCAAAATACTTCCATTCTTTGGATCCTTTCTGAAGAAACAGTCACCAGATTCCTTTAATATTCCACTCTTTTTCTTCGTCTAAAGAGAATCTCTGTGCTTTTGGGGGTGGGGGACACGAGAGGGAGAAGCAGAAATAAGGAGGAATCAGCATCTGCCCATGGTGCCAGGCTGACACAGGACTAGCTATCTAGAGAACCAATATAACCTAGAGAACCAAGGCGTATTAGCCCTGGAAGTGACCTTGGGGCAAAAGTCAACAGATTCAACATCTCCAAGAGCCAAGCAGGAAGCATAAATGTACAAAGTGGCAAATGGGTGAGGGGAAGCCTCTGTTGGGATATAAAAACTCCACTTAGGGCCCTAAGTGGAAAATATTACTCTAACTAGGAATTCATTACTGGTAAGGAAAGGATTAACATTGGTCTGAATTTCCAACTTCTCATGGAAAGATGAAAAACAGATTTTCTTAGATGAAATATCCATGTTTTGAACCCATTTAGAGCATCTTCAAGTTGGATATGGCCTGGGACCACCAATTTCCAGTCCTCATCTTAGGAGGCCATTCATCCCTAAAGATTTCATTTTGTGGACATCATGCTCAAATGGAGATGAATTTCACACAGTCATTTGGAAGCAAGAAGGTGACTGAAACCCAAATCCTCTAAATGCCAATCCCTTTAAAACCACACAGTCAAGATTAGGCATGGACTCTAAAACAATTAGAGTATAAGAAACAAATCAGCCTTTTGCCTGGCTCTGGTCTCACAGATGGCAAGCACACCTGAGTTTGGAAATCATGAGATGATAGATCCATTTCAGTTCCCCATGGTGTTTCTGAAATCCCCAAGAATTGGACCATGACTTCCCGAATGCCCATACATGCAGCCTTACAAAATAGAGATGTCCAAGTTCCAACCTAGAACTAAGCAATCAGAAGCTCTAGGGTTGTACATTTTTTGAAGTTCTCTTCTTGCTGGCTCAGTAGCATATGCCTGTATTCCTAAGTACTTGGGAGGCTGAAACAGAAGGATTGATTGAATTCAAGAATTTAGAATCAACCTGGTTCACATAGTGAGACCCTTTTTCAAGACAAACAGAAACAAAGAAGTAGACTTCCATCAACAGATTCTGAAGTACGACTGCTCTAGCCTGGGGAGTGATGTGAACCAGAGATCCCAGATTAACCACAACTCAAACCAGGGATCCTAAAACAGGGACCAACGCTTCGGACCTTATGAATGTTAGCTTTTCTGTGTTACAAATATCATTATTTTACAATTTCCTCATTACGTTTTCATATATGTTAAAGAAAACAAAGGAAATAACAAGAGCAAACTGTTGTGGTACAACTCCTAGTGTTCAATAATACTGCTGGAAGAAGATATTTTTATTCAGGACTGAACCTGAACAGCTGCAAAGCAATGCTTAATTAAATCATGAATGATAAGTTCCTCATAAATTATACTTAAATGTTTTATAATTTTGATAGTTCTTATTTTTTACTATAATCTGTAAACATTTAAGTGGAAGCCATGAATTAGATTTCAAAATAGATGAGTAATTTTAGACTGTGACATGCATTTTCACAGCATTCCAGTTTATTTTAAGGGACAATTAGTAGCACTTATAAAAATGTATCTAATTGCTAGCTAAATCAAGCTTAGCAGTATTGGATGTTTTTACCCTCATTGAGCTATTTTTTTTCAAGTGACCAAAACAAGCCAACAGAGGCAAAAAAAAATAGATTTCAAAAAGCAAAATGCTTACAATAAACTTAATTATCATTTTTCAAATTGGCCCATATTTACAGGGGTCAAACTCATTTCTGGGTCTCATAAAACCACTTTTAATTTTGACCCTACTACCCACATGGACAGAATATTTTCTAATCAAATGTAACTTGAATCCCTTTATAGTAAGCACAAACAGCGAATTGAATTGTTTTCCAGACAAGATGACACTATAGCTTAGATTTGGTGGTGATGGTGGTAGCGATGGTGATGGTTGATGGTGGAGATGATGGTGATGATGGCAATGGTAGTGTTAATGGTGATGGTGATGATAAGGATGATGGTAATGTTATGCTGCTGCCAGATTACTATTACCTGGTAGACTATTTCTCTCCACTTGCCTCAGCAAGACACTAATTGTTTGCAAACTTTCAAGGCAAATGACCCAGGAGTAGATTTACCTACTGCCTTTACACTGTTTTCTCATGGAAATTAGAATTATGGTGGTGATGAATAATAATGAACTGAGTCAACTTAGTCCTCGGAGGAAAAAGAGCTTCTTACTCCATGTCTCGAATTCAACAACATAGAAGAGCTCAAGGGTAAATAACTTTTATTCTAGGTACTACAGAATGCTTTGAATAAATCAGTGAAGGATTCACCAAGCCTGGATCCATTTCTGTCTTATACAAATATTTTTAAATTAGTTCTTTGTTTCTGATTATTTTGGGGGGTCGGATTTTCAATCTGTGTGGTTTAAAAGTCCCTCACTTATTCCTGGGTGCTAGTGGCTCACACCTGTCATTGTTGATACTCCAGACACTGAGATTGAATGATTGTAGTTTGAAGGCACCCCAGGCAGAAAAGTCTGTGAAACTCTGTTTCTAAAATAACCAGCAAGAAGCTGACCTGTATTTGTAGCTCAAGTGGCAGACCATCAGCCAAGCAAGCCAAGTGAGAATGAGGCCCTGAGCTCCAACTCTGATATTTGAAAAAACAAAAAGAGAGAAAAGCCAGGCACTAGTGGCTCATGCCTGTAGTCCTAGCTACTCAGGAGGCTGAGATCTGAGGACTGCAGTTCAAAGCCAGCATCAGTAGGAAAGTCATGAGACTCTTATCTCCAATTAACCACCAGACAACCAGAAGTGACACTGTAGCTCAAAGTGGTAGAGTGCTAGCCTTTAACTGAAGAGCTCAGGAAGAGCACCCAGGCCCAGAGTTCAAGCCCCATGACTGACCAAGGAAAAAAAAGAGAGAGAGAGAGAAACACTTTTAAAGTAGACTCCTTCATGGAAAATGAAGCCATGTTTAGAATTCTCATTAGAAGAAAGAATTTCTTCATTTAACAAATATTTATTGAGTTTCTAACTTTGTGCCAAGTGCCTTGCTAGATAGACAATACAATGTGACAAGAAAGGCATGATTTTAGTTTGCTACATTCAAGAGTGAGTAGCAGAAGATAAACCAGAAAAAGCAAAGTAAACAATAAATAAAAATAATGTCAAAAAGGCCATGAGAAAGCTTAAAATAGAGATTAATGACAAGAACATGAATGCTGGTTTAGGATTGTCAGGGAAGTTCTCCCTGAGGTCTAAAGACAAAGGAGAAAAAGCTTATACCTGTAACTCTAGCAATTTGGAAGGCTGAGACTGGTGGACTCAAGGTCCCAGGCCTGCCTGGACATGTCAGAAAAAAATCTTGAGATCCCTTCTCACTGAAGAGCTAGACACAATGTCTCATCCCCTTATCCTAGCTACTGGAAATTCTAATATAAGTGGCTCAAGCTCATACATGTAGTGGGGTTGGGGTGTAGGGGCAGGGCAGGAAGCAAGACCTTATACAAGGAATAATATTTAAAAAAGAAAAACTAGCAAAAAAGGGCTGGGGGGGCTGGGGATATAGCCTAGCCGCAAGAGTGCCTGCCTCGGATACACGAGGCCCTAGGTTCGATTCCCCAGCACCACATATACAGAAAACGGCCAGAAGCGGCGCTGTGGCTCAAGTGGCAGAGTGCTAGCCTTGAGCGGGAAGAAGCCAGGGACAGTGCTCAGGCCCTGAGTCCAAGGCCCAGGACTGGCAAACAAACAAACAAAAAAAGGGCTGGGAATAATGGCTAAGCATGCCTGTTTAGAAAGCACAAGACCCAAAGTTCAAACCTCAGTGCAACCCCCCCCCCCAAAACAAACAAACAAAAAAAACACAAAAAGAAAGAAAGAAAGAGAAAAGAAAAGTTACTGGAAAAGCAGTGAGTTTGGGAGAAAATATCTAAATAAAAACAAATATCTAAATAAAAATCATATGCAGAGTCTTGGCCGAGTTTTGTTAAGGACTGGAAGCTTGCCTGGTAGGGCTGGTGGATAGTGGGTTGAGCCTAGAGAATTCATAGTAATAATGATGGAGACAGACCATGTGGGGCCATGAATGCTCAGTGAGAACTTGGGCTTTCTTTTCCTCAGCCCAGGGGCAGGTACTACAAAGTGTTAAACAGGGAAGTGATGATCGACTTCACACTTTTTGACTGTCACCCTGGCTGTTAGGTGTATGTACACAAGAGTTGACAAGCACTGATACAGGCAGATTACTTAGGAGGCCATTGTAAGGAGGAACCTCAGTATGAGGAAATGAACCACTGCCTTACGGAGACAGCATTGAAGATGGTGAGCAAGGCACAGACTTCAGACACATTTTTGTTAAAGAGACTTTCTCTGAAGTCCCATGACTGTTTTGCTCAGTCTTCTTACTTTTTTGCCCCCTAGAATGTAAAAACCACATGATTGAAAGTCAACTACACTTTCTGATAGCAAAGTTAATGAAGGAAATGGACAGTCAACTCCAGCTAGAAATAACATGCCCGTGGAAGGAGCTTAAGTCCATAAAGATGAAAGTCAGGGTCAGGATCCTGTCTGCTAAGTATCTCCCTGAATGTCAAAAGCTTGAGTCACCATGAGTTCTTTGCATTCTGAAAGATATGAACAGCATGGCAGTCCCCGTTAGCAAAATCATCTGTGCCTTTGGTCTACAAAATTAATTTAGTACCATAACTGTAAAAAGGAATTTTACTGTAAACCTTAGATACCCCCTCTCATCTTCAACCAAAACACCCCCAAAAAACAGAAACCTAAAACAAACACATGGGCAGTTAGTCTCAGAGAAAAAAGTTTAATGACTCTAAAGCACTGACCTTCTCTAAGACTTGGTGTGACTGTGGTTGTTTGTTTACTTTTGGACACAGGTTAGGTAGCACACAGGAGCAGCCAGGCTGGGCCCAGTCAGGTACAGTGTTCCAAGCAAGCTGGGCCTGAATATTAAGCACATATGAAAAGGAAACTCAAAGTGAACCTCAAATGATTTTTCAACCTGGCACTGATGGAGGAGCATGAGGAGAGAGAAGAGCACGAGGAGGGAGAGATGGAGACAATTGTTCTTGCCTAGGATCCTGGGAGATCATTCTATAAAGTAACCTCTGAAACTCCCCCATCCAAACAGCACAGGCCCAGCTTTATCTGATAATGCACACCTCCTGCAACCCTTTCCAGTATGGGTTTGCCACTGGGATGAGCTGAGGAAAAGAGATATTGGAGACACATAAGTACTAAATAAAGCATAGAATTGTGAAGGCTGAGGTACTTGGAAGTTCAACACCTGGAAAGGGAAGTATGATCCACTGAATGCATCAAGAGTTTTGCCTGCCTTACTATAGAGTATTTCATCTTAAATCTTAAGAGAAGCCCAAGATTATCAATGAATACCAACTCTTGGAATTGTTTTTCCTAAAGCTGTCTTCTCCATCCAGTACCATCTCAAATTAAAGAAAATATCATCTTCTTGGACCACCTGTTGTAGTTGTAAATGATTAATTACTTAATCTAAGCAGTCAGGGCTAGTGAAGGCTTCACTCACTAACACATGAACCCCAGGATTTGGGTATAACTTTAGGAATTCAGTTGGTGTAGGTGAACTGTTTTAAACTGCTTGAAAAACCTGTGAAGTCCAGATCCTAGACCTCTTCCCCTGATTCTGTCTTTGTGGATATAATACAGTATAAAATAATAGTTAACACAAGAAACCTCCTATGTGTCAGGCAGTGTCCTAGGAGATTTATGTACGTGCTCTCATTTAGTTCTCACAGTGGCCCTGTGAGGACATTTAGTGGGTGGCACAACTGAGTGTCTAGGCAGTTCACTCTCAGGTTGTGGCTCTTAATCCTCTCTCTCCCATTTTTGAGTTCCCAATCCCTGTCTCTACCCACTTTTTCCTTGACAGAATGTTAAGTCGGCTTGTAATTCCATTTAAAAGCATTATAATGGACCTTAATCTCCCTCCTTTCTCCAGCATTTGCCCTCCATGTCCCCTCACTAGCATATTCTTTCACTAGCATTTGCCCTCCTGACCCCATCAGAGCAGAGCTGGAAAAACAGGACTAAAGGGAAACAGGACTAAGGGGAAACAGGCCTTGTGTGTTACTCAGCTCTCTGTTACTATAATAACTAAGACAGAGCAACTTAAAACGAGGCTCACAGTTTTAGATAGCTCAGTCCATAGTCAGTTTGTCCCATTCTTTTGGGCCTATGGAGAGGCAGCCCATCATGGCAGGAGCATGTGGTAGAGGCCACTCATTCTCCTCAGGGCCAGTGAAGTAAAAGAGAAAGGGAGAGGCCAGTGTCTCACAATCCCCTTCAAGAGTACATCCACATAACTTAGGAAGTCCCAGCAGGAACTATCTCTTGGTAGAGCCAGGTGATGGATAAGCCTTGTAGTACTACATAGCTTTAGAGGACAGCCCAGAGCACTTAGTGTGATGGTCTTAGTGGACTCTTCATGCACTTACCTTTGGTACTGCTTGTTTTGCTACTGGTCATTGTGTTCACAGAAACCTATGTCCCTGAACTCAGAGCATAGAGCATTTTGAGAAGCCTGTCTTCTTCAAGGTCAAAAACTTCCACCACTGCTAAGTTACTGGGACTTTGATTTTTGTAGGTTTAGAATAATGATAGGAAGAGATGCAAGGCAGACCTGTGAGAGTGTCTACTCAGTGTCTATATGATCCCCATTTTGCCAACATAAAAACTAAAGAGGGCTTTCAAGACGACGAGTTAGGCAAGGGCCTGCCCCGTCGAGGATGCGAGTTTCCTATCTTCAGTGCATGTTCAACCCCTCCTCGCCTCCTCGCCTCAATAAAGTGGCTTGACCCCCACCTCCAAATTAAAGAGGACCAGGACCACAAGGAAAAAAATGACAAGAGGTAACATTCACATCCGTCCTACCCTTTTGCGCTGTCTTGATAGACTGGCTTTGCTAGACAACTTGGATTTTAAGAATGATGGAGTTGTGACCACTCAATTTCCAATATCAGATCCAAACTCACTAATCACCACACCAATGCTGTCAAATTGCTACTTCATCCCCAGCCTCATCCCAGTCCCACCTTTGACTCCAGGTGAGCTCTGCCTCCCTGTCCATGATCTTACTTCCCTAGGATCCAGACATAGTTCTCTTCTGTCCAACTTCCTGAGATTAATATCTGAATTAAATAGCATAATATGTCTGATTATACAAAGTTCAGCAAACGTGAGTCATCTATTGTCGTATCTTCCAAACAGACTGAATACTTTAATGGAACAGAATTACCAAAATGTTGTATAATGATTTGAGAAATACTAGCTTTCATAATGGCAAAGCAGACAGGAGCAACTTAGAAAATAAATGGACAGATTGTTTCATTCTTACAGATTCTGGCTTCTTTAGGCTGTGAAACTTGAAGTCACTTCTTTGTGCCTAAGTATCTTCATCTCTAAAATGGTGAAATAAAAGTGTTGTCAATTTAGATTGGTAGGAGAAATGAGGCAAAATCATATAAGCTCAGCATCTGGTATACAATAAAGGTGTAATGCTGTTTAGCTCTTACTCAATATAAGAAAACAATGTCACCTTTATCTTTTAGTCCACTAATCCATTACTTCTCTCTTTAGTTATTTAGTAAATCGAGTAGAATTACTAGGTATACATAATGTTTAATATTAACAAAATGATGTGTTGTTACTTCATGATTGAACCAATTAACATTTTGTTGCTTAATAGCCCTGAAGTTCTCTGTATTTATGGTAAGTTGTGAGAAGTCAGGGTCACACAGGGAAAGTTGATAGTAGAACCAGAAAAGGAATTTACAGTCACCTGTTTCCGTTGCTCATGACCTTGAGAACTGCCTCTTTTCTATCATTCTCAATAATGTATCATCATCCAAAAAACTGCTTGCTAGCCAGGTGCCAGTGGTTCACACCTATAATCCTATCTACTCTGGAGGCTGAGAATTGAGTTTCCCAGTTCAAAGCCAGACAGGGTTGGGGAAAGTCTGTGAGTCTCCAATGAGCCACCAAAAAGCCAGAAGTGGAGTTGTGGCTCAAGTGGAAGAGTGCTAACCTTGAGCGAAAAAAAAACAAAAACAAAAACAAAAACAAAAAACAAACCTCTAGAAGAGCAGCCAGGCCTTGAGTTCAAGCCCCAGAATGAGCATGAAAGCAAAACAATACCAAAAAGAAAAGAAAAACCAGCCCCTACTTGTTTAGTGTGTGATAGGGAGGTTGGGGGGCTCAGTGCAGAAATCCCCAAACCTGGTAGTAGTTACTTTAAAAGCAGATTTGGCACAAGGTATAGAAAACATTCTGACCTCAAACTTTAGGTAAGATCAAGAGCAGGTGAACCCCAGAAAAAATGAAAGAACATAGGATTCTGAAAACCTCCGAAAAAGGGCAAACTGCAGAAGAGATTCCTGGGGGAACAATAAGGAAGGAAAAAGAACTCTGACAAAAAGCTGTGCCCATCCAGAGAGAAGCAAAATTAGCCAAACACATACAAACTGTCTGCTCTAACTGTTCTATCCCTATATTTCCAGCCCATGTCTTCTCAAGCACAGCTCTCTGGCAGGGAGCCAGCCACAGGTATGTTTCTAGACGCTCCTGCAGGAGAATACAAAACATGCTCTGGTCCAAACCCAGACCTGTAACAGGGAGCAGCCAGAGGCCCACCTCACCTGTAGGTCTAGGATGCTACTCAGCAATAGGCTTAGGACAAAGCTGTGTCCTCAGTAGAGCTGACTGGATCACTGCACAGGCAAAGACTTCCAAATACCTATCAAGTTGAAGACTCTCTGAGATCCTGACATGTTTGTTCACCTTCATGCACACCTTTCCCCTACTAATGATGGTCCCACAGGTAAATGGATGGCTAGAGCTACCATAAATACAAAGACTCTAAGCCCAGAAAAAAAAAATACCAAAGGCTGCCTACTGGTATGCATCCCTGCAAACTGAGTTCCAAGACTCCTCTCCTGAGGTAAATGAATTAACCTGTGAGTTGTTGTGTTTTGATTTTATTGTGGTTGTTTTCTTGTTTTGAAAGAATTGAACTTTTGTCTTTTGTTTCTGAGGGTGAGGCATACAGTTAGCCTACAAGGGTTCAGCTTTTTAAGAAGGATGCTAACAAAAACAGTGAATTATGGTTACAAAACAGTATCAATTGGACCTAAAAATAAGGCCCTCCTTCGAAACTTTCTTGTGAAACTGATGTAGTTACATAACACAGTGAGCAGGGGTTTCAGGAAACTCACTCCAAAGATACCTACTCATTCGACAGAAAGCAAGGAATCTGGAAAGAAGTACCCAGTAACTGTTGAGAAATTGTGAAGTCCTGACTATAAGACATCCATTTTATAGGACTTGGAAACTTCATTCCCAACATGGCCTCATTTCTTCCTGGGTCTTAAATCATGCCATCCCACGGAATGGAATTTAAGTTTCATATACAGAATACCATCCTGTTTAAG
The DNA here is from genome assembly GCF_023159225.1 of Perognathus longimembris pacificus. NCBI lineage: Eukaryota > Metazoa > Chordata > Mammalia > Rodentia > Heteromyidae > Perognathus > Perognathus longimembris. The sequence goes on along the minus strand of NC_063176.1, from coordinate 27,917,670 downwards.
TCCTGTACCATATATGGCTGCCAAGGGTGGACCCCTGGGGAAACAGGCCCATTGTCTGTGGACTCAACACATCAAGCTCAACCCAGCCCTAAGAAGGGAAGGCCAGCTGATCTTGATTCCTGACAGTCAGACAATTCTCACAGCTGGAAATAGTGGCAGGTATGTAAATGTCAAGGCTCTCTGCTTTGAATACCCAGCATTCCCATTTAAAACTGAGAGGCATCAGCAAAGAGCAACCTGGCATGCCTTAACAGTTGCCAAGGGGATGAAGGGCGATTAGACAGATGCTGGTACCCAGCTGTTCCCCAGCCCCATGGAGGTCAGAGCAAGGAACAATGTTTGGCATCAGCAGGAGTGGGTAAGTGGAGTGGCAATTTAGACACAAGAATAGAAAGTGTTTAGGAATTAGAAACTTTCACAGTGAAGATGCTCATTACATATCGGCTCAGTTCATTCTCAAGGAGATGCATGGAAAGATAAGTGAAGAGGGCTGAGGAACCTTCTGTCTTACATGTATCAGGCTCAGTCCCAAACATCTAGAGATGGATGACACGTGACCTTGATGTGCTGTTGTGCCCATTAACTGCTAAAACCCCTAAAGGAGCACAATCCCACAGATATTTGATGGAGGATAGTCACAATTATTTGATTGTAGTGAACATGATGATTCCTCTGAGGAGCTTTAGAGAGACACTAAAAGATGGAGTCCTGCCAATTACCAAGACTTTTAAAAAATGTTTGCAATACTAAGTCTTGAACTCAAGGTCTTGCTCTTTGTAGTCATGTGCTCTACCATTTGAGCCATACCTCCAGGTCCTAAGGAGGCATTCTGTGGGGGAGGCTACCTAGAATTTTATATGGAATATGAAAATCTGCTTCTGAGTTGAACCTGCAGATTGAATACATACATTATTGACACTTCTTATTAATTCATTCAATCATCAAATATTTATTGAGTGCTTACTGTATTGCAGGCACATTTTAGCCCTTGGAGATCTGATAGTATAGACAACAGACAAACTCCTTGCCTTCCAAGGAAGAAAGCAGATGAAAAATAAATTTGAAATGTGTCAGGTGGTGATAAATATTATTAGGAGGTGAGATAAATAAAGATAAAAGGTTTACAGAGAGTTATAGTAAGGTATTGGTTCATACAGGCTAATTGGGGAAGCCACTCCAACAAAGTGACGTTTGAACAGATAAGACATTTGAGAAGTAGGGAGCACGGCATTATGCTATAAGGGAGCAAGACATTGCAGATGCGTGACTAGAAAGTGCAAAGACACTGAGGTCCGAATGAACTTGTAGTGATCCAGCTAAGGAAAAGAAGTCAGTGCTGCTGGATCAATGTGAAAACTATGGAAAAGTCAGAGGAGATGAGGCAGAAGACCTAACTCAGTCAGACCTTGAATGCAGTACCTTATACGATGTAAGACAGGAAATCCTGGGAGAGATTTGAGCAGAGGCTTGAAGGGCTAAGACTCAGGGTTGAAAAGGATGACTCTGGCTGCGGTGTAGAGAATGTACTTGCAGTGGTCCAGGACAGCAGGAGGGAGGCCCTCAGGGTCATTGCACCAAAGTAGGTAAGAAACGATGCTGTCTGCATGTGGCACAAATCATGAGGAATTATAGGATTTGGGATACTGTTTGATGGCAGTTGACAGAATTTTTAGTAGATTGGATAGAGAGTATGTAGAGAAACGACAGATAGAGATATAGGGAGGTAACGACAGAGAGATAGAGAGAGACAGGGAAATAAGACAGCGAGGGACAGAGAGGCAGGTAGGGAGATGGAGTGAACCTCAAGGTTGGAGCCTAACCGACTGGAAAAATGGAAGCACCATTTCCTGACACGAGAAGGTTGTGACTCAGAGGAGGGACACAGGGCTCTGTTTCAGACATGTTAAGTACGTGGTGCCTGTTAGATATTGAAGTGCAAATGTCAAGGCGGCAGCGGATGACTCCAGTCCAGGGGGAGCTCGGGCTGCAGCATAAACTCAAAGCACAGTGTTCACATGTAAAGCCACAGGAATGGTCAAGTGTGAGTGCAGGTGACAAGGTGAAGTGGCCGGAGCCTGATGACCACCAGCATGTGGAGGTGAAGGAAACAGGTGACTCTCCTGGGCCCCAAACACAAAAGTATAATAATAGTAGAATTCCTGGCTCAGCAGAACACCGGAATTTACATACTCAACACAATTAGTGATTTAACGCCAAACTGTCCATGTTATTGCATCAAGAGAAAGGGAGAGAAGGAATAGGTATGTGTGGAGGTACAAAAGTAACACACGGGCAGGCACTGGCAGTTTATGCCTGTGATCCTAGCTACTCGGAGACGGAGGTCTGAAGATCACAGTTTGAATCTAGCCTGGGCAGGAAAGTCTGTGAGACTCTTATCTCCTATTAACCGGCAAAAAAAGAAAAAAGAAAGAAAGGAAGGAAAAAGAAAGAAAAAGCTGAAAGTAGAGTTGTGGCTCTCCTAGCCTTGAGCAAAGAAAAGGGACAATACCCAGGCCTGAGTTCAAGTCCAAGGACCAGTACAAAAAAAAGTAACAGATGAGTATCTGTATAGGGTGATCCAAAGTGGAAATAAAGTACATAATACCTAAAAATTACAGATATAATGACCACAAGAATGTCACATAGAAGCACAGAGGTAAATACCAGAAGAAGGAACTAGAAGAGCAGAAAATGATTTTCCTTGCAGAGGTGAGCAGTAGAAAGGAATGAGATGGATAATCACTTTTTTTTTCATTGAAACTTTAGCACAACTGGACAAGGCATATTTATCCAGTGGACTCAGACATAAAGTGGGGTGAAGTTTTGATATCTGCTACTATAAGAATGGGCCCGAAGAGCATGATGGTAAAAGAAAGAAGCCAAACACAAAAGGTCACCAAAGGAATGACTTCTCATATGAAGAGACAAATCCAGGGCTGGGAATGTGGCTTAGTGGTAGATTGCTTGCCTAGCATGCAAGAAGCCCTGGGTTCGGTTCCTCATTACCACATAATCAGAAAAGGCCAGAAGTGGCACTGTGGTTCAAGTGATAGAGTGCTAGTCTTGAGCAGCAAGAAGCTCAGGGACAGTGCTCTGGCCCTCAGTTCAAGCCCCAGGACTAGCAAAAAAAGAAAACAAAAAGAATAGACAAACCCATAAGCACAGAAAATAGAGTAGGAACTACCAGAGGCTTAGGATGGGAGAATTGGCATGATACTGTCAACAAGATACAAGGTTTCTTATGCTGGGGTAAGGGAGATAATAACACTCTGGGATATTATATTACCTTGTGAATATTTTGAAAATGATTGTATTGTTTATGTTGAAATGGTGAATTTAGGATGCATGGATTATATATCAATTTTAATAATCATGTATTATTTGTAGTGTTCAATTATGAGAAAGGATTGCCTCAACAAACTATGACATCCATGTTGGCTTTGAACTCACAACTCTCCTGCCTTTGTCTACTGAAGAATGGGATTTCAGGTGTGCATCATCATGCCCAGCTTGTCTTGGTGTGTTTTGTATTACCTATTACTGTCTGTCTAAGTAAAAAGTGAGATAAAAATTCAAACTGTTAGTATGAATTTTGGCATTCATTTTTTTAAAAATTCAATGCCATAGCATTCATTTTTATATTATGCATTGCCAGATTCGAAGTCAAATGTGTGGAGACAAATGATTTGACTTAAATCTTTTGACTTAATGGTGGTGTGAAAGCAATGTGAGTTTTGCATGGTGATTTTTTTTCTGGGCTGTCAATATGCAGCTCCTAGCAGAGCACGTGATCATGAGGAGCACAGCAACAGAGAGCTTCCTGATTGGTAGCTGAGTGGTGTGAAATATTTTTTCCACTCAAGGTATTTTCTACTGGGGTTTATTGAGGTACAATCCCATCACGAGTCAAGAATAACACTTAATTTTCACATATGGACTCACTAAAAGCATGCAGTTCGTATTCTTTATCTTGTATACTACAGTCACATATACATACACATATACACAGTTATTTCTGAGTAGTGGAAACATACTCAAAAATAGCTCAACTGTTGTAATTTTTTGTGATGTGCACACCCCAACATCACTCTCTACCTTCATCTTTACTACTGAGAAAAGAAGGGTAGTAAAGGAAAGGCGCCCCAGGGGGAAAAATTGTCAAGCTAAGCCTTGGTGGCTCATACCTGTAATCCTAGCTACTCAGGATGCTGAGATCTGAGGACTGAGGTTCAAAGCCAGGTTAGGCTTCTTCCCTCCAACTAATCACCAATAAGCAGAAGTAGAGATGTGGCTTAAGTAGTGGAGTTGCTAGCCTTGAGCAGAAAAGCTCAGGCCCTGAGTTCAAGCCTTAGTAACACACACACACACACACACACACACACACACACACACACACACGAAATATAGATTGTCTCATCTTTCCTTCTTTCTATTTGCTGGTTGATTGATTGATTGATTTAGAGACTGTATCTCTGTGTCCCAGGCTGGCCTTCAACTAGAGATTTTTCTGTTTCATGTGCTGGGATTACAGGTGGCTACCACCATGCCTGGCATCTTAATCATTCATTTGTCATTTCATGTTTCCATTTTCAGCACAAGTAATTTTCAGCTTAATTTCCTAAAACAGGAAAGTGAGAATTATGCAGATAAGAAAGGCAAGCTACTGGTGCATTGTGTTTCTTGGAATGCCGCTGGCTGCTTTTGCTTGCAGGTAGCTCTGGCTAAGGTGAAAAGTCAGGCGGGGGGGGGGGGGGGTCTTGGCTGCTGGCAGCCTGATTATTCATATGTACATATAGGACACATAACTGTATCCTAGCCTGGCGCTTCACCAAACCCTGTGCATTGTAGATGTATCCAGTTCTGTGCTCGGGAGACACCCTGAGACTGGATGAAGGTGGAGCAGTCAGGAAATGTGGAGGACACCCACAGTGCATGTGTCTTCCCCTCTTACACCAAGCTCTGTTGTCTCCTTGCACCCAACTTCAAACACAAACCCAAAGCTGCAAGTCTCAGGATATTGAGACTGCAGAACAAAACCCCAAACCAAACCCAGGGTCCATGTAAGCCAGGGGTCTTCTGCGACTGCACAGGTCACATGTCCAGAAGCTGGCCCTGTGGGAGGAGCCCAATGAAAACCCACAGCCCCACCTTCAAGGGGACTGGAAATGTCACCAGCTGCCCCAGTACATATGCATACTGAGAGGCCAGAGAAACAGAGTCCCAACTGACTGACTATGTAGCAGATCCCATTCCTTTTTTCTCCCCTGCTAGGTTTTGTTTCCCTCTCTGGACCTTCTTCTCTCCTCTCCTCTTCTCTTTCCAACTAGAGAGTGCATTTCAGTCCCCTCACCACTGCCATTTAATAAACAGTCTGCGTTTCTGCCTTCCTCCTATTTTACCCTTAATTTTCCTCTGTCTAGTTTCATTCAGGCTGCTAGAACAAAATATTACTACTGACTTTTGTGGCTCAAAAACAACGGAAACTTACTCCTGATGACTCTGGAGGCTGCAGATTCGGTGTCCGAGGAGGGCTTTTCCTTGGGGGAAGAGGACTTCTCACTGCAGGAAGGACACAGCATCTCCCAAGGTCTTTTAAGGGGTTTCATTCCTCCTGCTGTAACCACCTCCCAAACACTTCATCTGCTAATACCACCGCCTTGGGGATTCAGGCTTCCACACGTGAATGTGGGACATGCCAGTACCCACTCTTTGATGGCCTAAGCTGGCTCTTTCACCCTTCCCTAAAAAGCTTCCTGCCATCTCTTCCAAGATCAGTTCCTACCTTCTTCACAAGACATGTTGTAGTGGCCCCTCTCTGAACTTCTACACCACTTCTGCCAACACATATAGTTGCTGAAGCATTCTAGTTCTTCTGTTACTTTTTGTTCTTATTCCTACATTGTTTTTCTCTCTTCAATCAGATTATCATCTTTGACCCCAAGAATTTTCTTCTGCTTCTTTGATATCTTTCCAGTTCCTATCACTGCTGTGCACATAGTGTCCAATAAATGACTGAAAAAGTGAATGTATGAAAGTATGTGTAAATGAAAAAAAAACATATCAGAAGTTGGGGGATGGGGTCAGAAAATCTAAGACCACCTTATGGATTTTCTTATTTACTCATTTATTTATCCAGTCACTTGGTAATTTCTTTATTATTTTGTTACTGTTATTTTGAGACAGGCTCTCACTATGTAGTCCAGGCTGGCCACAAATCATGAGCGTTCATCTCTAGCCTCCCTGAGTACTGGGATTACAGGTGTGAAGCACCAGTCCCAGCTTCATTACAGGTTTTCTGTTTATTGTATTTGACAAGCTGTGAACATATTTCTTCTGGACTGTTTTTGCATTTATTAAACCAAGATATTTCAAGTATCACTTCACTTTACCTATAATAAATTACATTATTACCACAGGATCTCTTGGAAGAGAAGAAGTGTAATCATGCACGATTTTCACCAGACCCTTACTTCTTAATTCCCATGATGATGACAAAGACATTAGAATGAGATTCAAAGTATCTATTTACCTTATTGTTTAGTATTGTATCCTTAATCACTGATTCCAACAAGTGCACATTATTCTACACCTTGGTGTGTCTTGGAAGATAAAAATATACTCCGGTTCATGATAAATCACCAGTTTCACTGATTTTTCAGTGTGTCATCTACTTTCTTCAAGTCTATGCCCTGCACTGTAGTTTAGCTTAACAACTTGCTCAAACACAAAATGAGTATAAATTTAGATACACTACCAGTGGCTTAGACATGACAAAAAAGTTATAGGAAAAATTGGTCTTTCTATTAGCTTTCAAGGGGAGATAAATGGATCGCTGAAATGGCCTTATTCGAGTGTGAAGCTTTGATGGAGTGTTTGAGTTTAGTTTACTGCCTCCCTCTACCTTAGCTCCCAAATAGACCTCTGTCAACCTATCCAAACAAATCCACTTTGTTCCTGAAACGCATCCTCCAAGAAGGACCCTACCATGAATACACATGACAAACAATAAAAGACATACTTGTACTCACAGAACCAGATATCTTCCTGGAGCTTATGTGTGCAGTTAGATGAAGAACTAAGGGACACTGGGGTTCCAGAGGTTAATTGACTTGCCACAGGTCACATTGGTGGCAAGGGCATGGGCTTGATTCTGCTCTGTTAGACAGTAGCTTTCCACCTTCCAGCACTTACTTTCCATTCATAGAGTGGGAATATTGGAACACTTAATCTGGAGAAGATCTCCACATTTGCTATCTGCTCCTAAATTCAAACCAGGCTACTAGAAATGTCAGAAAATGAAGCAGAAAGACACCAATGAACCCAATGGCCATTTTTTTTTTTTTTTTTTTTTGCACAGGTATAGATGGAGAAGTTGATGGCATAAATCCCGGTGCTCCAAAGGTTTGTAGGAAAATAGGGATTAAAGGGTTTGTGGTAGAAACTGTTAGCTGCTCACCCAAATGTCCTTCTCTCCTTCCCTGAGGGTACATCTGAATTATGTTTCCCATCCCCCCTTTGATCATGTGACTGAGGACTGCAAGATGGGAAGTGATGCTGCTATCTCTAGTCTAACTTATAACAGAAACCAGAGGTGTGAAACTGTCATCCACCTAGGCTGATTATTGAAGAGTCTCATTCCTGTTTTCCATTCCTGGAACAACACTGGATTGTCAAATGGGCAAGAAGCAACCTTCAGTTGCGTTCATCTGTAACTTATTTGAGCGTATTTGTTACTGAAACCTATTCAACCTATCCTAACTGAGGTCCAAATGCTTCCTTTTCTCACTCTCAACCAATGCATCAGGGCTATTTTTCTTATTCCTGTGTATCATACACAACTCTAGACCCAAACTGATGGTGCATGGGTTGGAGGAAAGAGGAAGAAGAGGGTAGCATTTGAGAATTTGGGCCTTTTATATCTAGCCACAATGGATTCACTGAACGCTCTCAGCTGCTGCTGTCCACCACTACTAGGTTGGAGTTTGTACAAAGGAGAAGTGGGAGAACAAAGCCTCTAAGATCTAAAAGATGAGCTAAATTCCAGTGCCAGAATCCTCTCTACCCAAGCAGCATTTTGTAGGGCTAATAACTCAATCCTCACTAGATCATTAATGTAGCCTTTTCAATTACCTATCATGTTTTCTTTCAGAGAGCAGTTTTTCCCCCATTGAATTTTGTATTGTCTGATAGGAAGTTCAAAGCTCAGTGGGCCCACAGAGATTGGTGCGTGGTTGGGTCCACTTCTTAGTTTCTAGATGGCTGCCTTCTGGTGGTATCTGTGCCTGGTGAGAAGAGAGCATATACTCCTAAGTGGTGAACCTGGCCTTGGGACCTAATCACTTCTCCAAAGTGGAGCCTCCTAACACCATTGCACTGGGGCGAGGCCTTCACAGTAGTCACTGGAAGGGGATGGAATTCATTCTGTAGTAGCCATGGCAAATCGCCTTTCTTAAAAATCAGACTCAAACCCCACACTTTTCCAGAGAGGAATCTGCACCTTTGGCTCCTTGCTTTCATTCACCAGTCACCTCTTAGTTCATTGCAATTTTCTCAGCTGTCACCCCAATGGTCACCAGAACCTTCTCAATGCCAGATCCAGTTCTTACTATTCAATAACAACAACTATGACTTGTAATGATTGGGCAGGCCAATGCATTAGTCTGCCACCACTGTCTCACTTAATCTTCCTAATCCTCTAGAGAAAGGCTGGAGTTAATAATGGAAGCTGGAGCTCAAAGGTCACACATCACTTCCTCGAAGGAGGTTAAAGTGCTTCTTGCTGTTATCCTGCTTTTCCACTTATTTATGCTCCAACACTGGATAAGTCATGTTACCGTTCTACCTCATTTGCAAAGTGAGGATAAAGGGAAGCAGGTGTTTCATAAGAATGCTGGGACTGGCAAGAGTGGTCATCATACATGTAGCATGCACACAGGGCCCAGCACATAGTAGGCCCCAAAATACATTGACACCCCAATCCTACTTCATTAGTAATATCCCTCCCCATTCTTGTGTATACACCCACACCAGCCTGACATTTGCATGACACAGCTTTGGTCAACGGAGAGGCAGATCCTGAGGCATGGTCCACAGGGAACATAGCCCACATGTCATGGAACATGCTCCACACATGTGTGTATTCTTCTGCCTTTGACGGCATTGGTTGCTGGCTTAAAGTCTTGAAGCCAGTAAGCTTATTCTTTCTATAACACAGAATTTTTATTTTATCCTCACCTGTTTCTGACCTCTTTTCCCTTCTGTGGTGCAAGACAGAAGCAATTTCTTTATATCCTTCTGAGGAAGGAGGCTGGTTTCTTTGGGCAATGGTTATTTTCCTGGCTCCTTCTCTACCAGTCTCAACCACAGCCATATATATCCTGGGATATGCATGTCTAGCCACTGGCCATACAATTTCCTGCAGAAGCCAAGACTATCTATTATTGCACATGGTCTTAGCCTTCCCTGCTGGCAGGTATTTTGAGTTTTATGACCTGTCCTCCCTTCACAAACATAAGGATCTCCACCTGCTTTCCTCACAGCTGGCTTTCAAGTCCCACTACTGGCAAATGTCTGCTTATTCCAGCACTATGCACAAATCTCACCCACCCAGGAGTTTGGATTGGAATGTACAGTATTCTAAATTGGATTTAATTGCTCATACTTCAAATGTATGTCTTCCACACAAAATGTGCAGACTTTGCAGAACTGAGTCTCTCAGCATGAATGGTACCTGCTCTCTACACAACCCTCACCAATCTCTGCCAATACTGGAAAACAGGGCTTTACCCAAAGGTGACCCCCATCCTTAGTCAGCTTCAGGGGATCTGCAGCCCCTGCACTGGCCACTGCCCAGCCAGAGGTTTATAAACCATGCTGCCATTTATTCTGGAGCAGGGCACATTTGCAACCATACGCCAGGAGAAACCCAAGTTGGGTCCTCAAGCTCTTCACTGCTCTAATGCTATCTTCCCTGCTCCATCCTTGACTCTCTGCAACTCTTCACCTTCTGCAAGATGACCATTCTTCATCTCCCTCATTGTCTTGCCACAGTGGCACAGTTGGCTGTGATTCTGACTGCTCTGATGTATGGAAATGGTGCCTCACTTTCCTCTCTGGATCTATCCAGTCCCCATTATTCATCAGTCTAGCTGCCAACCCTCCACAACACAATGCCTAGAAACTCTCACAGAAGCAAAATTTCTATGTCACTCATGATTATGCCACTCTGTGACGCAGCTATGAAAATGAAGGCTAGGAAGGCACTGGAAGACAGCTAAAGCCCTTCTCCCCCAGGCACAGGAAGTCTCTCACCCCATAAACTCTGCCCCTTGGCTAAACTGCATGTCAGGTAAGGTTAAGGATGGCAAGAGGAGACAAGAAGGAAATTGAGAAATCTAAAGTGGTAGCAGTACTTCAAATTTCACTGATTTTATTTTAATTTACCTATTAAAAAAGTTGTTCGGACTCTGTCAGGAGTGTTTTTCCTCTACAAATGCACCACAGGGCTGTAACCTTGGAAACTTTACGGTCAGCCAGAGAGGATGCATGCTGTGGATACTGCAGCCCCATAGTGAGGCTTCGGAAGGTGCACACAGGTACCCTGGGTGCAGGTGTGTGCATGCATTTTGCATTTTGTGCCTGGGCAAGTGGGTATGAAGGTAGGGCATGCAGGCCGAGGCAATGAGTGTATAGGTACTTAAGAGTTGTAAAACACAGCTGGGCACTGGTGGCTCATGCCTGTAATTCTAACTACTCAGTAAGCTGAGGTCTGAGGATTGTGGTTCAAGCTACTCTGAGCAAGAAAGTTTGTAAGATTCTTCTCTCTGATGAAACCTCTCCCTCCCAAAAAACCCCTCAAAGTGAAGCTGTGGCTCAAGTGGTGGAGCATCAGCTGGCCTTGAGATAAAAAAGCTAAGGGACAGTGCTTGGGTCCCTGAGTTCAAGACTCATACCAGTATGTGCACATCGGCACACTAACACACACACACACACAGACACACAGACACACACACACACACAGAGTTGAGAAGCAGTTTAAGTCAAAAGGCTTCATCCTTCATTTCCTTTAATGGCAGGAAAGGAAATGTCTGAATGAATGTGTTTAGTTATTTAGGAATTCATCCTAACCAGTCTCTTTTGGCTCCAGGGAAATCACTCATCAGGAAGGCCATTCACCTGATAGGCTGCCATTTTCTAAACAAAACAATACCTGGGAGAAGCCTTTATGATTTTTCCCTGAATCAGGAATGTGTGCTTTCAGGGTCATCAGCTTTATGCAAATAGGACCCATGAGCCTGCCATAAATGATATTTTTCCTGTTGTGCTATAGCCTGGCAGTCTTGAGTCCTGATCTCATTACCCCATGGATACTCAAAAACCATCTATTTGAAAACATCTATTGTGTGGTGCTTGCAGGCAAAATTGCCACTGGGATTGCAATTTGCATGTTCTTGTTTGTTCCTCCAGATCAGTGCTTTGAGGAAGGAAAGGCTGGGGGCTGTTTCTGGCTTCCAAAAGAGAACTGGGTGTACTCCTTAAATGGAGGCATCTTCCTCTTACGATCCTTATTTTGCAGTCAGACTGGCCAGCCCAGTAGTTCAAATGCTTCACCATTGTAGAAGTGGTACCCATTTTACTTTCTTGGAGTGATAAAAGTTCCTTGTGAAGACTTCTCTTTGATCCTTCTTCGGCTGACTCTACCATTTCTGGTCATCCTTCTTGGATCCACCTTCATATAGTCAGTTGAGCTGTGGGCTCCCCTTCGGTGTGCCTGTTGGGTTTTTTAAGTAGGTAGCCGGTAAAGGAGAACACCACGCAGTATTCAGGCAGGAAATAAAGTTTATTACCGAACTGCTGACCTGTGGCCAAGATGATCCATGGCTGGAGAGAAGGGAGAGAGAGAGAGATGGGAGAGAAGGGAGAGAGAGAGAGAGAGAGAGCGCGACCCCCACCCAGCCCTGCTTTATTTAGGGCAGGGGCAAGGGGTGTGGCCAGGTGGATTAGGATGTGACCTCAGGGAAAGGGAGGGTAACTGCCTCCAGGTCTGCTGGTTACCCAGGTAACTGGGTGGAGACAATGAGGTGGGGGCATCTGCATGTAGCCCTCAGGGAGAGAACCTAACATTCCAGCTTTTTAATAGTTATGAAAAAGGACGAAGACTCTCTCTGGCTGCTTCCTGCTGGCAAGGGGCGTCAGCATTAGGGGTAAAAGGCAGAAATGTGGCCCCTCCTGGAGAAGGTGAGCAGCAGGGTCCCTTGGTGGTAGATGCCAGTCCTTGAATGAAGCCTGGAAGAAGTCTCATGACAAAAAAATATTAAGGCAAAAGGAAGGGTTTAGTGCACAAAATTAAAAATTGGGTGACTTGGCTAGTTCTTATACTCAGGCATGGACATTAGATGGACAAGCTACTATCTCTTGATCCCCCGGCTCTGATTAATTTTGAAAGGGCGAGACAAAGTGACTCTATTTAGGATGTGACATAATTCTCCTCTTACTCCTCTCCATGATCCTTGTTCCCTGAACTGGCTGAGTCCCAGTGGTCTAGGTGCTTGTTGCTGGGATGGCTTGCCGCAGTTGGCATTCACAGGATTTGAACTCCGGGCCTGGGCACTGTCCCTGAGCACTTCTGCTCGGGGCTAGTACTCTACCACTTGAGCTCCACTTCCAGCATTTGGCTGGTAAGAGATAAGTCTCTTCAGCCATGCTTCCAGCCTGGCTCTTCGCTGGTTAGTTGGGAGATGGAGTTTGAGAGAGATTTTCTGCCCGGGCTGGCTTCGAACTGCAATCCAAGGTGTCTTTGCCACAAAAGCCCCTTTTTTTAATTTCCAATTAAAACAACAAGGAGACCAAGGGGACTAAAGCTTACCTGTACCTTGTCAAGAACTGACCAAATACTTGCCAGAATTCTGCAGTGACAAAACTCAGTAGATGTGATGAGTTTTAGCACAGATATATAGCTAGATGGACATACTAACAAATGACATTTACACAGACATACACACTGTGCACATAGGTTTTACAGCATGCAAAAATGAATTTCAGCAGTAGACTCTCTCGGAATTCCAATAGTAAATGACATTTTTTTTTTTGCCCAATATTTTATTTTATTTTTTATTTATTTTTATTTTTTGGCCAGTCCTGGGCCTTGGACTCAGGGCCTGAGCACTGTTCCTGGCTTCTTCCCGCTCAAGGCTAGCACTCTGCCACTTGAGCCACAGCGCCGCTTCTGGCCGTTTTCTGTATATGTGGTGCTGGGGAATCGAACCTAGGGCCTCGTGTATCCGAGGCAGGCACTCTTGCCACTAGGCTATATCCCCAGCCCCTAGCCCAATATTTTAAAACCACATGGTCAATGCTAGAGAAAAGAACTTTTAGATATCTTTGCTGACAAAGCACATTGGTGGTCAAGCCTCAGTATCGGAGGTCTGTGAAAAGAGGCAGCTTTGTGAGCAAGGCACACAACGATGGTACGACTTGGGAATTTTATAAAGTAAGCAAGTAAGCAGGAAGATGAGAGAGAGAGGGAGAAAAAGGAAGAGAAAGAGAGGAAAAGAGAAAGAGAGAGCGAGCCTGAATATAAGTGACTTCTAACCATTTACCATTGCAGTGGCAAAACTTTTATCTGAGCGAGTATTTTGAGCAGGCCTCATTGCACTGTCAAGAGGCATGCTAGCAGTTTCCCGGCTTGGGTGTGACTGTGATGCAAAACCCAAAAAGCACGGGAGAGAGGCGCCTGGTGAGTGGATGAGCTTACCGGGCAGAAGCGGCAGAAGCAGCGGACAGAGCGGCAGAGAACCCGAGCAGCAGCAGTTTCACTCACCAGGGTAGACAAGTGGTGTGGAGGTGGAGGTGGGTGTGGAGGCCAACAATGGTATTAGTGAAAAGTGCCGCGTGGCAACTCGCAGCAGTTCGGTTTGCGGAAAAGGGGCCATCAGGACTGGGGATACTCCCAGAAAAATAAGAAATATAGATGGGAATTCCGCCTATCCTGACTCTTAAGCCCCATCCGAGTCAGGCACCATATATGTTAGGTTTTTAAAGTAGGTAGCTGGTAAAGAAGAACAGCACGCGGTATTCAGGCAGGAAAGAAAGTTTATTACCGAACTGCTGGCCTGTGGCCAAGATGATCCATGGCTGGAGAGAAAGGAGAGAGAGAGAGAGACCCCCACCCAGCCCTGCTTTATTTAGGGCAGGGGCAAGGGGTGTGGCCAGGTGCATTAGGATGTGACCTCAGGGAAAGGGAGGGTAACTGCCTCCAGGTCTGCTGGTTACCCAGGTAATTGGGTGGAGACTTAATGAGGTGGGGGCATCTGCATGTAGCCCTCAGCGAGAGGACCTAACAGTGCCCACTCATTTATCACACATAATGCTGGGTGGTTACCTCAGGGTTAGGGTGCTTTGCCCTGAACTTGGGGTCTCTGGGTTAGCAAGACTTGGTCCCTGCCCTCTGTGCTACCTGGCTTTCAAGGACCTGGTCTGTCAAGACAGGATATGTAGGGGCTGGGGATATAGCCTAGTGGCAAGAGTGCCTGCCTCGGATACACGAGGCCCTAGGTTCGATTCCCCAGCACCACATATACAGAAAATGGCCAGAAGCGGCGCTGTGGCTCAAGTGGCAGAGTGCTAGCCTTGAGCGGGAAGAAGCCAGGGACAGTGCTCAGGCCCTGAGTCCAAGGCCCAGGACTGGCCAAAAAAAAAAAAAAAAAAAAGACAGGATATGTAAACAGCAAGACAAGTGTAATCATAAAGAACCATTGGAGAAACCTAGAGTGTTCACAAAAGGAAGTAAACTAGGAGAGGTGAGGGTGAGGCGGGATGAAAGGAATTTGCCAGAGAAAATGCAGAAGTCATGTTTTGAAGGATAGCTAGGAGTTCCCTGGAAAGGCGAAGGAGTAATTCTACTCCAAACAAAAATAAACAGCATCGTACACTCAGAGTGCATTTATTAAGTGCTTGCTATGTACCAGGCATCATCCCATGTCTTCTTTCATTGGTGCCTCCATTCTAGAGGAGAAATTGCACAAAATAATATGGAATTTTTTTCACATTTTTATTATCAAACTGATGTACAGAGAGGTTACAGTTTCATACATTAGGCATTGGATACATTTCTTGTACTGTTTGTTACCTCGTCCCTCATACCCCCCCTCCTCCCCCTTTCCCTCTCCCCCCATGAGTTGTTCAGTTCACTTACACCAAACAGTTTTGCAAGTATTGCTTTTGTAGTTGTTTGTCTTTTTTTACCCTGTATCTCTCAATTTTGGTATTCCCTTTCAATTTCCTAGAATAATATGGAATTTCATAAGCAAAGGCCCAAGGCAGAAAACTGTAGTGTGTCTGGAAAACTACTGTGGTTGCGCAGGGAAGGTGGGAGATGGCAGGAAGACACATTTTCTAACTTCCACCTCCTCTTATAGCTCTAATAGCTCACAACGCATAAATGCTGAAAATCTCAGAGAACTGGGAAGAACATGGCTGGCTTCTCACATTAGATGACTCCTTTGCTCATTTTTGTTTAAGCCTGATGCTCAGTGCCATATTCAGAGAGCTATAATCTTTATTGAACTCTTCTACAGCAGCAATTTTACAATGAAGTATGTTGACTCACCCAGCAGGGAAAAAAAAAAAAAAAAGAATAACAGGGAATCTGCCCAAACCTGGCTGCCACATTTTAGCTTTCTTCCTCACTTCAGGAATCAGGGGACATCTGGATAGTTAGGCTTTAAGCACACCAACTTTTAAGACTCCCTGGCTTACCAGGTTTCTGAACACATTGGCTGATCATGATTTCTGCTCCATCTTAGTTATCAAGAACAGCTGGAAGATTTTAAGCATCAGAATGGCAAGATCAGATTTGAAGAGTATAGCTTTGGTGCTAGCACAGAAGATGGGCAGAGGGCTGGGGGAAAGGCAGTGAAGATGCGATAAAAGAGAGAAGAGAGGGCAATTGGAAGGACATTATGACATGTCAAATGAAAACGATACCTGTCCAAGTGAGGGCAGTGGCAGAAGGGCTGACAAGCAAGTGACAGGTCTGAGAGCTTTGGGAGAGGTAAAAATCAATAGCATTTCCTGATTTTTCTGGCTGCAGGGGCTAAAAAGGGGAAGCATTTAGGATAATTTCTAGGTTTGGACCTGAAGGAGGGAGGGAGATGGTATACTGTACAGGCAATGAAGGAGGTGCACCTGAGGAGAATCACCTACTTCACATAGGTGCAGGTGTGAAATCCCTTTTGTACATCCATCCTATAAGAATTTGGCCCATAGACAGTCAAGGAAACGAAAGTTTATGAACAGTTCCATATGCCAAGCGTCAAATTAGGTGCCTTACATATGTGTTCACATTAAAAGCCTGAGAAGTAGGTATTTATCAGTATATTTCACACACAAGGAATGTGGGATTAGTGGATGCAGAGTAATTTACCCAAGATCACCAGTTAGACAGGTAAGGATGGGAAATTGTAATCCATGTTCACCTGATTTCATAATCCTGGGGTTAACTGATAAGTGTGATCTAGAGAGAAACCTTTGCCAGTCACCACAACCTGAATGAGTAGCATGCTAGTGAATTTTTTTTTATGTTTGTGAGCCTATTGTTCATTTGATAATAAGCTACTTAAACCAAAGAATCTGGCCATATTCTTTGCCTCCTTGAGTCGCAGTAGATCATGGATAGATGATCTTGAGGCATGCCTGAAAGCGTAGGATATTGCCTTGTCTGACTTGTCCTTGCTTCTCTTGCATCATCATTGTGCAGCTGACATGCTCTTCTCAGCCACAGTTCCATCTAATTGAGTTAATTAATCCATGCTAGTATTATTGGGCTCTTATCCTGTAGACTGCTTAGCATGGTTTATGGCTTTGAAGGCTCTTTATTAATTTCCTAGGGTTGTTGTCACACATTATAATATATGATGTCTTAAAACAACAGAAATTTATCCCCCACTCTACCCCCCTCCCCATTCTGGAAGCCAGTAATTCGAAATCCAGGTATCTGCAGGGCTGTTTCCTTCTGAAGGCTCTGAAATAGATCGTCTTACCTTCCAGGGGCTGCTGGCATTCCTGGATTGTCAGTTCCATCACTTAGGTCTCTAATTCCATCTTCACATAGATTTCCCTGTGTCACAGACTCTTAAGTCTCTTTTCTTCCTCTTGTATGTAGGATCAACCTAAATCAAGGGTGAGTTCATCTGTTGTCCCTAATTCAATTATATCCTAGAGATTCCAAGATACTGGGTGGAAATATCTTTGGGGACCTACAAGTCAACCCAACATACAAGTTCATGATTAGGTGGAGTTCCAGTTTCTTTTTGAAAAAGTTGTTATCATAAAGTTAATGTATAGAGGGGTTATAGTTATATATGTCAGGTAAAGAGGGTATTTCTTTTGGACAGTGTCACCCCTTCTCTCACTCTCTCTGTTTTTTTTCCCTCCCAATCCACCCACAAGTTGTATAGTTCATTTTCAGCATAGGGTCTAGTGAGTACCACTGCCGCATTTGATCACCCTTTGCCCCTGTGTTTCTGTGTTCTTTTTTGTTTTGCAAATGAGACTGAGGCACAGAAAGGGTGAGGAATATATCTAATATCATCTCTAAGAGGGAGGAAGGAAGGAAGGAAGGAAGGAAGGAAGGAAGGAAGGAAGGAAGGGAGGGAGGGAGGGAGGGATGGAGGGAGGGAGGAAGGGAGGAAGGGAGGAAGGAAGGAAAGGAAGGGAGGAAGGGAGGAAGGAAGGAAGGAAGGAAGGAAGGAAGGAAGGAAGGAAGGAAGGAAGGAAGGAAGGAAGGAAGGGAGTACAGTCTACCAGTCTGGCCCACAACTCATGGCAGCCTTTTGTAGAAGATGCTGGTAGACACAGAGACCATTCATATTCTCTCTGCAGGTTGCTGGATCCCATGTGCCAAAGGATATGAGTGTGGCAACCCACAGATTTTCTTTCAATGGGAGTTTATTCTCTCTTTGTCCCAAGTAAATCACTGGATCCCACAAACAACTACTCGTCCAGCCTCTAAATCTTTCTCTTATGATGTTACTGAGCATGGGTGGCATAAAGAACTGCTAGGTAGAACACCATACAGCCTACCAAATGGCACAAGAGTCTTCTCTGACCCACTTCATGTTCCTTGATACACCAAAAGGCCCAGTAGCCTGTGCACCTCACTTTGCACGCTGGCACTCACTATGACATGAGCTGGATGCGGGGGGAGGCTTACTAGTGCCCTCCCCTCTGCTGATTCCTGTTCTTCAAAGCTGGGAGCTGGCTGAAAGCAATTTCTTTTGCCATCTGAGACTCACCATTATATTAAATCTCTAAATATCCTACATGCATCTGAGCCAAGCTACATTTTTTTAAAGCTATTTGCAATTGAGCAGGTAATGTAAGGGTTATGGTATGGAAAGAAAATTTGGAATTTTCTACTGCAGTTAACCTGGATTGTTCATATCACAATGTCTCTGGCTTGTTGGATTGTTTTTTCCAATGCTGAATCCTAGCTTCTAGGCCATTCTGAAAATGACAAGTGTGATTATTTAGGTAGATGACTTACAGATCTAGATTAAATGCAGATCTTGAAAAAAATCATGATATTGAAATAGTGTTTACAGAATTTTTTTTGTGAGAAGGGGAAATATCACTTACTGTATCTATGCCTTTACATTTATTTTCTAAAAAGAAATAATGGTAGAATAAAGAAACAAACAACCTACGGGAATCTCTCCTCTGGGAAACCAGGGGAGAAGATGGGGGAAGTCAAGCTAGATTTCTCTGAATGTGACTTTGGAACCATGTCACTACTGTAGATTCTCCTGAAAATAATTAAAGGAATTCCGATAAACTCAAAACCAACCTGAAACAAATGAATCCAATTCCATGTCAGATTGGTACTAATTAAAGAAAAGAGAATTCCTTCAAACAGGGGCACCAACCCTCCTGGCTTGCCTAGGACTGTCCAGGGCTTAGCCTGGAATGAAGACTAAACCTTGCATTCCTAGGAATAACCTAGGATAACCTAGGACAGCAAGTTACCCAAACAAGTGACCAGAGGTCCAAACTTCGTACATCCCTAGTGAGATATTCTAAGGACACACACACACACACACACACACACACACACACACACACACACTTGTAATAAGCACAAATAAGAATTTAAGGATATTTAACCATTCAGTAGACTTAGAATTTCATTGGGGGTATTGTTATGGTGAACCCATTCTTGTATTCTTATCATTAGATAAGAAACAAGTAATTATATTAATATGTTTAGGGACCAAGACACCAGTATACGAGAAGAAGATAAAAATAAAAAAGATGTTATGGGAACCTGGTGGGGTTAGGGACATGGTCCAAGTGGTACAAGGCTAGATAGAGTGAAGCACTGGAGTCAATCCTCAGCAATGGAGGGACATTAGGAAGAACTTACCTTGTAAACACCAGCCGGAACTCATGATTTGATGCCTATGTCCTCCTTTTTCCCCACTAAACATTCTGGTACTAGGATGACCTGGTAGGAATGACCGCTTAGCTGTTAGACTGCAGCTTCAAAAGGATTCAAAGTACCTTAGATAAATCTGGGGCAAGAAATGTATAAGACAAACCTGGACCATCTTACTGCTCCCAAGACAAGGAAACAATCAAAGACTGACAATGTCACGATGACAAGACCCTGATTCATCCTGGAGTGGCTGATGCTGGCCTGATGTAACTAAAGCATCAAAGGGAACCATGACAATCATGAATGGAAATATATAAAAACTACAAGTTCATCTGAGGAAAACAAAAATGACTTAGATAACTCCATATGCAACAAGCCATTAATAGGAGAACAAAGGTACAGAAAATCAACAACTTTCCCCCATACTTTTCCTAGATAGAATTCAGTTGAAGGCCACTAAATAGTCAAAAGAAAATGTTACTTTTTAAGTGGATGTATTACAACTACTAAATTTAAAACAATAAACTAGAAAGATTATCACTTTGGAATCTATCATTCATTGAAGAATGTTAAGACTATAGAGTAAAAAGGTAGCAGGGAATATTATCTTGGACAGATCAGGTTAACAACACTTAACCCACTAATCAATTCTACAAAATTAAAACAATCTCAGGCATGCAGAAAATTTGCAATTGCAATATAATTAAATCACCTTCTTTTTTTCTTAAAAATAATTTGCCCACAAGATGTCCCATTACTCCTAAATACTTCATTAAATATTTGCTATAAACATGGCCTAATTTTATTATGACACAAAATAACCATCTAAATCAGGAAAGTAACATATATATGTATATATATGTGTGTATATATATATATATATATATATATATATATATATATGTCATGAACTCAGAAGGCATGGAGATTTTTCCCTACTTTGCAGACCAACTATCCTGGGTCAAAGACAAAGGGCTTCATTACTCATTCATTGCATAGCAAGGAGCATGGAAAGCATGCTGTGCATCTGTTCTGTTTTCTTGATTTGTTTCCTGTTTGCTATAACAGAATAACAGAGGCTAGGTTATCGGTAAAAGAAAGATGTTGTCTTGGCCTACAGTTCTGAAAGTTAGAAAGTCAAAGAGGATAGTGTCCCCATAGTGCAGGAAGAAGGCTTGTGTAAGACAAACACAGTACCAGGGATTGACCTTGCTTTTGCAACCCACCCTCCCAAGAAACAAACTACTCTCTCTTATTGCCATAATAATCTCTCAACTGTCCCTCTACCTCTCACCACTTACCCTGGGAATCAGATTTCCCCAGGACTTGAGGAGGAGACACACTCTGTTCGGATCACACATTTTCCCACACACGAACACATGCACAGCACACACACACACACACACACACACACACACACACACACACACACACACACACCCCACAAGCACAGTAGGTACATACCAGAGAGGAATCCTAAGCTTAGCAATATCATGTTTTATGTAGCATAGCAGGCATACCTATCCTTTGTTCTGGACAGGGGCATTTTTTATATCGCAAGGCTAAAAGACAATTTGCCCTTTTCTCATGCACGTGTCCGTGTGTGTGCACATGTGTAAGAGGTGCATATGAGAGAGAGAGAGAGAGAGAGAGAGAGAGAGAGAGAGAGAGAGAGAGAGAGAGGAGAGAGTCTGTCCAGGCATTCCTGCAAAGCTGCTTTGGACGGAGAACAGTGATGAGCTCAGTGTATAAGATATGCATGCATATAAACGAGAGAAACCCATTGGCTAACTATTTCCCAACACTACAGCACGGGTAGCAGTTTTTGTAACTTCAGGCTTCCTGAAGGACGTCATCTAATGGGAGCCACAAAGGCTGGCCAGCAAACATCTAGGGGGGCCAAGAGAGTTTTCTAACATGGAAAGGACAGGGTGGATAAAGAAAAGCCCTATAACCACAGATAGCCTAGGAAATACAGAGTGCAGCACAGCTGGAGCAGAGAAAATGGGAGGGAGGAGGTGGGATGGGAGCTTTGATCAGAGAAGCAGGTTTGTCTTGAAGGAAGGGCCTTGTAATCCCTTAGATGCCGTTGGAACTTGATACTGAGTCCTTGAAAGGGGGTAAGCTGAGGAGTGTGTGCTTTCAAAAGGCCACTCAGGCTACAGCTGCAAGGGGACTGGACTCAGCCCAAGGTGAAGGGCTAGGAAGATCTATGCAGGCCAGTTCACTGAAGATCAGTTTTCCAAATGATCACCCAGATTTTCAAAGAAATTTGCTTTGTCAATTTACCTGTTTAACTGCTCATAGCACTTACATTTACCTTGAGGAACGCAGATTTTCATGAAATATTAGTTAATAAGCTCTTTTAGTCCCAGCCTAATTTTCATTGAATCTAGCTTTTTTCCTGTAACCCGTCTATGGAATTATCTGTTTAGTATTTTCTGTGTTTTAGGTCAATGACTTTGAGGAATGAGAATCTCCTGGGTATTTCAAATTAGAATCCATGTATTTCAGATGACAAGGGTTTGGTAGAGCAGGGTTTTCCTTTCCAATAAATTACATTCCAATTTATTGCCTTTTGTATGTCTCTTCATTCACAGACTTGTTCATCAGCTCATCCAAATAAATATTTCCTTATATTTCAAGCAGTTGAGACTCTCAAATGAGAGTCAACCACAAACCTGAAATTCAGTTGAATTAGACTGACAAATTTACTGGAAAACAGCTGGGGTAAACCAGCCACAATATAGCTAGTACTGAGGCCAAACTCCAGGTGTAACAGTGAGCAGGCTATCCTCAAGGGCATCTGTAACTATTTCATTGTAACATTAATTGTCACGGAATTAACAACTTTCCTCACATGGTTTATTTTATGCTATGTTATTTTATATATTCTTACTCCATCTCCAATTCTTGTTTTTAGTGTTGCTTCTGTGGGTATGTCCTATGCATGTGTCCTATCAATAATATTTGTGTTTAATTTACATATACCCAATGCTACCATGAGGCACCTTTTGTGTCTTAATTTATTTTGAGTCTCAATCCATGTAGCTCATGACACTACACGGAGGCTTTGTGTTGCATAGGATGGAGCTGTTTCATTCTATTACCCTGCCATGGTAATGGGTTGTCTGCACTCCTCTCCTCCCCTATGCTTTTCAAGACACATCCTTAACCATATCCCCTTACGGAGAGGTGGGAAACTTTTTCTAGGGTACACATCCCAAGGTGGATTGCTCCATTCCAGGGTGCATACACCTGTAGTCTGTAGTACTCCATCTGGCTAATCTGATTATACAGTCACCAGGAGGAAAGCTGGAATATGGATAAATGGAGTGAGATCAATTTGAAGGAGTCTAAAGACTTAGTAATCAACCTAAATATTTTAGCACCGTATTTTAAAAAATTAAAATGAATGCAAAATATTCAGCAAAACAAAAATCACACTTTTAAATAAAGAGGGAAAAAAAACCCTCAACTACCAAAGAATATAGGAAACTAGGAGGGGAAAATATGTTTATTATTTCAATTATGGCAACATGAATATACACCTCTGTCCAAACTTGCCAACTCACATGCACTCATTAGATGCGGTGTTTTTGTGTACTAATTACACTCAGTAAGGCTATCAAAAATTTTAAATAAAGACAACATTCAACCTTGTACCTGTGTGACTCCCAATCTTCTTTTAGAAATGATGTTCTGGCAAGAAATGTACCACTGCCTTACATGTGAATCTGTAACCCCTCTGTACCACACTTTGACAATAAAGAAAAAAGTTTAATAAAAAAAAATTAAAAAGAAATGATGTTCTGGGTCCCCTAGCTACTGGGAATATTCTGGAATCAGTCTCAGCCTTGGTCCTTTTGGCCCCCTACCAGCAAGAACATGCTCAATATGACCCACATCCAGCCATCCCTGTAGTTCCAAGACTCAACATGGTCCCTCCCATCACAGAAACTGCCGGGAAAGAAAGATTAGAATTATTGTCTTGACCAGCTGTCTCACATTCCCTTCTCAATCTATCACTCACAGAATTCCATTCCCATTGTCCAACCAAGAGAGCTTTCGCAAGATACCCCTTGGCCACACATTGGTTGAATTTGGTAGTATCTGTGTTCATCTTACCTAATGCCATGAGTACTATTGCTTCACCTCCAGAAGAGATCTGCTCCAGGCTCTGTAACACCACACACTCACAGTACTTCTTCCGCATTCCCTGATTTTTCTTTCATCTTGGGAATGTCTCCTGCATTCAACCTCAAACAGTAGGTGTTTTCCAGGGCGGGAAGCCTGGCCCTTCTTCTCCATCTACATTGTGTCCCTAGGACTCATTGAGTAGCACAGCCCTTAATGACACCTTTATGTGTCATTCCTTTTCTCTTCAAGCCACATTCATTCCCCCATTTGAGTTTGCATGTTGGCTGTTTCCTTACTCTAGACCCTCACACCTGTTCGTCTTCCTCTCTGTATGTCTGACTCTTTTGCATCATTCAGATACCATTTTAAATGTCAGCTCTTTAGGAGGCCTTCTCTGGCTATCCAATGTAGAGTGCTGCCAAACTGCTCTTAAGCACATCATACTCTACAGTTGTATGATGATTTGGGTCATTTATTTCTTTTCTTTCTCTTTACTAGACAGAATATAGATCTTTGTGACAGTACATTTTTTAAAATCTGTCTTATTAGGCAGTCAATAAATGAATCTATGAATTTTATTTTAGAACACTTTGGCATATTTACCCAGTTTGATGTTACAGGCACACTACTTAGATTAAGCTGTATGCAATCACACCTAAGGCTACTGGCAATTTCACCCAAGAAGGCAAGGTCAAGAATGATCAGAAACATTCTAATTTGGAATTCCATATATTGGCCCCAAGAGCAGTAGTGTCCAGTAGAAATATAATGTGAGCTACATATTTAATATAAATTTGCTAGCAGCCATTTTTTAAAAGTTAAAGGAAACAGGTAAAATCAGTTTTTAATCTTTCACTTAACCCAATACATGCAAAACATTATTTTGACATGTACCCAATATAAAACTGTTAATGAAATATCTTTTACAATTTTTTTGTTATTGCTCTCTACTAAGTCTTTGAATTCTGATGTGCATATGTGCTTACATAGAAGCTTGATTTAGTTGAGTTGATGCAAGCCAACAGCCACACATGTTTAGTGGCTGCGACATTGGTGAATTCAAGTCCAGAGAGTCTACTAGATGTTTCTGTTAGCTTCAGCTGATGGAAATGAGGTTGTACAAATTAGTGTAGAGGATGTCTGACCTTTTCTTTTCCCATTGATAAAATGATGGCTTCTTGAGTGCTGGGAAGGTGGCCTAGTGGTAAGACTGCTTGCCTAGCATTCATGAAGCCCTGGGTTTGATTTCTCAGCACCATACACACACACACACACACACACACACACACACACACACACACACACAGAGCTGGAAGTGAAGCTGTGGCTCAAGTGGCAGAGTGCTAGCCTTGAGCAAAAAGAAGCCAGGGACAGTGCTCAGGCCCCAAGTCCAAGCCCTAGGACTGGCAAAAGAAAATTTTTTTTTTAAATGATGGCTTCTTGAATAGCTTGGATATTTAAAATGGGCTTTCCTGGGTGAGATTAACAGTCTTAAGTAAATGGGGATTGGCTAAAATGTTTCAGAGGCACTTTTCACTCTAGCACACACAGAATATGAGAATTAGGAGAATTCAGGATGATACTGGTTGCTGATCCCTAGATGGTCCTATGTCCCTGCTTGGTACCTGTGGTTAGACATGATTTGAATGTGTCCTCAGGGTTTATATGTTGGAAGCCTGGTCCCTATTGTGGCAATGTGAGGAGGTGGTGGGGCCCTTAAGAAATTGTGACTAATGCAAAGTTGCCAGTGGCATATCCCCAGAAGATATTAGTGCTGTTGTCATGAAACTCCAGTCTTCTTTGGCTTCCTGTCTCATCCTGTGGCATGTTTCTCACACATACTCCAATCATGGTGTCTTCCACCATCATCTGATCAATCCAAGAAGATCCTTACCAAGCTGGCACCATGCTGCATGGACTACCAGCCTCAAAACTATGAATTAAATAAATCTCTTTAAAAAATACATCACCCAGCCTCTAGTACTTGGTTATGACAATAAGAAAGTAAATGAATGGAAAGAATTTGTAACTGCCTAATGCTGTCTTTAGGGCTAACAGAATCCTGTATGTGGAATGTGAATCTGCCTGCCTGGCAGGCCAGCGGTGGTCCTGACACACAAAGCCCCCCAAAGGACAGAGAGCAATGACTTCAGACAATGGACAGAGAAGGAACTGGTTTATGCTTCCTTGTTAATGAATACTTCTTTACTAAATGCTGCGTGTTTGGCAGATGGCTTTTGTCTGAAGACTGTTTTCATTGAGTAGTAAAAATGGGGGAGTTGTTGACTCTCATCTGCCTCAAACTTCCTTTGCATTGATTATCTAGGAAGTTAAATTAAAGAGTAACACACGATTCAATGACTTTGGTGAGTTCATACACCCCTACTCCTCATGGCCCATGTTGTCTCCTTTAATTCTATATTGAAGCTGGGCCTTCCCCACAGCTCTGCCTCCCTAAGAAAGACAGCCTCCTCTTCAGCTCCCATACACCTTTGACAAAGATCTCCCACAGGGTAATTGTTTCTATGTATGTATGCATATTAGATTATAATTGTATGCATGTGTATGTCCCTCACCGGACTATTAACTCCTCCAAGGGCAAGGGTCATCTCTCTTCATCTTTGTGTAACTAGAAAACTCAAATCAATGCTTTGCTCACAGTATGCATTTAGTAATCATTTGCTGGATGAGTGAACTAATGAACCACACAATATATTCCATTTAATGCCAAGGAAATGTTCAACATGGAATGAAGATATGTCCTGCCTCAGTGCCTTGTAATCGAAGTAAGACAATCGAGAGATAAGAGGGGGAGCAAAGATGGCCTGGGGTGACATGAAATCACAGGAGCTGGTAGTTTTCTTAATTTCTCCATTAGTGGTTTTTATTTTAAATCTATCATCTCACTTCATCTAGCTAATTCACTTTTCCATCTTTATATTGACTAACTGGATGTTGGCTATGACTGCCTTTATTAGTTTGGTAATGGCTTTGTTGAATTTAGGAGTCATTAGTTGTGTGTTAATGTTTGCAAGTTTGATAAACAAATGAAAAATATTACCCTTCATTTAAAATTTGATCTAAAAATTAATTATATTACCATTCATTGCTTCAGGGCTTGTGTGTTTTCACACCAAAAGGTACACTTTGTTTGAAATTAAGTGATTTTTTTAACCCTTCTCTGAAAATTTAAGGAGGGCTCTCAGTCTTTAATCTAGGTAATTATATCTGTGGTTTTTAGCTTTTCTGGTTCTGGATACCAGTAACTTTTGGCTGTGCATTCCTTATCATGTCCTTAAAATGTCCAGGCATTTTGGCTTTTAATTCCCTTCAGACCCTTTAAACATTTTGTCACACACTTTTGCTATTGGGAAAGTGCACAGTCTGATGGTGTTGTTGTTGTTAAAGGCTTTTTCCCTCCACTCAGTTTTATGCTGACCTCTACATGCTCCTAAAGGTCATTATTTCTCTACTTCAGTCATTTCTGTTATTCCAGTGGTCTCATTCATTTCCTCAAGGGGAGAATTATGAATTTAGTTGCAGGGGGAAACTAAAGAACAGAAAAATAGACCAGCTCATAAGGAGGCTGCTTAAAGTGTTTGTCTCAAATCTGGATGCTTCTGATGTGCCACTAGAAACCATGTGGCTGTTAGGTTTTTAAAGTAGGTAGCCAGTAAAGGAGAACGCCACGCGGTATTCAGGCAAGAGAGAAAGTTTATTACCAAACTGCTGGCCTGTGGCCAAGATGATCCATGGCTGGAGAGAAGGGAGAGAGAGAGAGAGAGAGAGAGAGAGAGAGAGAGAGAGAGAGAGAGAGAGAGAGAGAGAGACCCCCACCCAGCCCTGCCTTATATCTAGGGCAGGGGCAAGGGGTGTGGCCAGGTGGATTAGGATGTGACCTCAGGGAAAGGGGAGGTAACTGCCTCCAGTTCTGCAGGTTACCCAGGTAATTGGGTGGAGACTTAATGAGGTGGGGGCAGCTACATGGAACCCTCAGGGAGAGGACCTAACATTCCAGCCTTTTAATAGTTATGAAAAAGGGCGAAGACTCTCTCTGGATGCTTCCTGCTGGCAAGGGGCATCGGCATTAGGGGTAAAAGGCAGAAATGTGGCCCCTCCTGGAGAAGGCGAGCTGCAGGGTCCCTTGGTGGTAGATGCCAGTCCTTGAATGAAGCCTGGAAGAAGTCTCATGAGGCAGGGGCTGGACAAAAAAAGTATTAAGGCAAAAGGAAGGGCTTAGTGCACAAAATTAAAAATTGGGTGACTTGGCTAGTTCTTATACTCAGGTATGGACATTAGATGGACAAGCTACTATCTCTTGATCCCCCGGCTCTGATTAATTTTGAAAGGGTCAGACAAAGTGACTCCATTTAGGATGTGACATAATTCTCCTCTTACTCCTCTCCATGATCCTTATTCCCTGAACTGGCTGAGTCTCAGGGGTCTAAGTGCTTGTTGCTGGGATGGCTTGCCCCCACTGGCATTCACGGGGTTTGAACTCAGGGCCTGGGCACGGTCTCTGAGCACTTCTGCTCGAGGCTAGCACTCTACCACTTGAGCCACAGCTCCACTTCCAGCATTTGGCTGGTTAGAGATTGGTCTCTTCAGCCACGCGTCCAGCCTGGCTCTTTGCTGATTAGTTGGGAGATGGAGTTTGAGAAATTTTCTGCCCTGACTGGATTCGAACTGCAATCCAAGGAGTCTTTGCCACAAAAGCCCTTTTTTTATTTCCAATTAAAACAACAAGGAGACCAAGGGGACTAGAGCTTACCTGTACCTTGTCAAGAACTGACCAAATACTTGCCAGAATTCTGCAATGACAAAACTCAGTAGATGTGATGAGTTTTAGCACAGATATATAGCTAGATGGACATACTAACAAATGACATTTACACAGACATACACACTGTGCACATAGGTTTTACAGCATGCAAAAATGAATTTCAGCAGTAGACTCTTTTGGAATTCCAATAGTAAATGACTTTTTTTTTCCCAATATTTTAAAACCACGTGGTCGGTTAGAAAAACAATTTTGCTAGCAAACAACAATTTTCAGATTATAAAATGGAGAAACCATATTTTGATAAACTCCAGTGGGATGCCATGTTGAGGGGGGTGGCAGGAGGACACAAACACAGTAATAGAGAACACGTGGCATGGCATAATGGCGCCTGAGCTGGTGCCTGTTAAACCCAATATCCACCACGTGGTCAATGCTAGAGAAAAGAACTTTTAGATATCTTTGCTGACAAAGCACATTGGTGGTCAAGCCTCAGTATCGGAGGTCTGTAAAAAGAGGCAGCTTTGTGAGCAAGGCACATAACGATGGTACGACTTGGAGTTTTTATAAAGTAAGCAAGTAAGTAGGCAGATGAGAGAGGGAGAAAAAGGAAGAGAAAGAGAGGAAAAGAGAGACAGAGAGCCTGAATATAAGTGACTTCTGACTATTTACCATTGCAGTGGCAAAAATTTTATCTGAGCGAGTATTTTGAGCAGGCCTCATTGCACTGTCAAGAGGCGTGCTAGCAGTTTCCCAGCTTGGGTGTGACTGTGATGCAAAACCCAAAAAGCACGGGAGAGAGGCACCTGGTGAGTGGATGAGCTTACCAGGCAGAAGCGGCAGACGGAGCGGCAGAGAACCGGAGCAGCAGCAGTTTCACTCACCAGGGTAGACAAGTGGTGTGGAGGTGGAGGTGGATGTGGAGGCCAGCAATGGTATTAGTGAAAAGTGCCACCTGGCGACTCGCAGCAGTTCGGTTCGCAGAAAAGGGGCCGTCAGGACTGGGGATACTCCCAGAAAAAGAAGAAATATAGATGGGAATTCCACCTGTTCTGACTCTTAAACCCCATGTGAGTCATGGCACCATATATGTTAGGTTTTTAAAGTAGGTATCCAGTAAAGGAGAACACCACCCGGTATTCAGGCAAGAGAGAAAATTTATTACCTAACTGCTGGCCTGTGGCCAAGATGATCCATGGCTGGAGAGAAGGGAGAGAGAGAGAGAGAGAGAGCGACCCCCACCCAGCCCTGCCTTATATCTAGGGCAGGGGCAAGGGGTGTGGCCAGGTGGATTAGGATGTGACCTCAGGGAAAGGGGAGGTAACTGCCTCCAGTTCTGCAGGTTACCCAGGTAACTGGGTGGAGACTTAATGAGGTGGAGGCAGCTACATGGAGCCCTCAGGGAGAGGACCTAGCAGTGGCAAAGTATGGATAGCTCTGTGAGTGACCAGCATGTGACTTGTTGAACAATGTAAATCAGGAAACTTCAAGAAATTGCTCTGATGTGTTAAAGACAATAACCTACAAAGGGGAGAGGCTGGGAGAGAGGGGAAAGACAGGCTGGCAAACACTGTACTCATGTTTACTCACTGAGAAAACAATATGAGTGGCAACCAACTGATTCATCTTGCTCATCCTTTGCTCTGCCTGGATTGGGAATTGAAATAAAGACCCACTGGGTTTTGTGCATTTTTTGGAAAGATGGGCCCCTGCAGATCCTAGGCTCTTACTCTATGAGAAATACCACCACAAGATCACTTTGTACCATGAACCCTGCTTCAATTCCAGCTACTCATCAACCCAGGGTCCCAGAAATGGAAATACTTCAGGGATTCCATAAATGTCTGATTCAAATTACATTTTTTCAAATCCTTTTGAGCATGAAAACATCCTGAGACTTTTCAAAAGGATACATATGCATATATCCAAATGTGCAGTGGGTTAGATTTAACATGATGAAGCCCATTGACTAACCATGTGCCATGGGTTAATTGAATTTGTGTAGAAGTCAGAATGAAACACTAGCTATCTCTGCGGATGTATTTGAATTTCCTAGCAATGAGTCACAGCTGAAAAGATCTGAACTGGTCCCTACAGAGTGTAGGCTTACCCACAGTCACCCAAACTGTAAAGGTGAGCATTGGCTGTCAGCTCACAGGTGAGGGGCCTACATGTGTGGTGAACAGGCTGAGCTGCCGGTTAGAGTCTGTTGTTATGACAGTCATCAGACCTGCAAGAGAAAAGTATTCTCACTTCCTGTATATGGCTACTGAACTAGCTAAATATTGACTAATGATTTGATTTTTTGGTTTGTTTTTCTGAGTAATTTTTTTATTTTTATTTTTTTCTTACTTATTGTCAAAGTGATGTACAGAGAGGTTACAGTTTCATACGTTAGGCCTTGGGGACATTTCTTGTACTGTTACCTCCTCCTCATTCCCTCTTCTCCCTCCCCTTTTCCTTCTCCCCCCATGAGTTATTTAGTTGGTTTACACCAAATGGTTTTTTAAGTATTGCTTTTGGAGTCGCTTGTCTTTTTATCCTTTGTCTCTCGATTTTGATATTCCTTTTCACTTCCCTAGTTCTAATACCAGTATATACAGTATCCCGTGTACTCAGATAAGATACAGTGATAGTGGGAGTACAACCACAGGAAGGGGATACAAGAGGATCATCAACAATAGAAGCTACGGTTTCACATGGCATGTTGAAAGTAATTACAACAGTGATATAACAGTCGTTTCCATAACATGGAGTTCATTTCACTTAGTATCAACTTATGCATTCATAAGGGCATAGCTGTTAGGCTCTTGTGATCCTCTGCTGTGACTAGCCTAAACCTGTGCTAATTATTCCCTATGAGGGAGACCATAGAGTCCATGGTTCTTTGGGTTTGGCTCACTTCACTTAGTATGCATTTTTCCATGTCCTTCCATTTCCTTATGAATGGAGCAATGTCATTCTTTCTGACAGAGGCATAAATTCCATTGTGTATATGTACCACATTTTCCTGATCCATTCGTCTACTGAGGGGCATCTGGGTTGGTTCCATATTTTAGCTATGACAATCATGCTGTGATGAACATTGCTGTGCTGGTGGCTTTAGTGTGTTCTTGTTTGTGGTCTTTTGGGTAGATACCCAAAAGTGGGGCTGCTGGGTCATAGAGGAGCTCTATGTTTAGCCTTATGAGGAATCTCCATACTGTTTTCCAGAGTGGCTGAACCAGTTTACATTCCCACCAACAATGAAGTAGAGTTCCCATATTTGATTATTTAATCTGAGAGTCATTGGAGAATATTGCCCCCTTCTTGGTGTTTTATGATGATCGAATGAAAAGATATACAGAACCAATTTAGTGGATAACTTGGGACACAGAAAGTACTCAGCATATAAGATCTATTGTTAAGGCTTCCAAAATTCCTGTGTGGGAGGGTATTTTTACGTCTGCTTCCCTTTAAAAATACTTTAGTGAAGTATATATTAACTTTAGTCTCTATCCTATGGGCTGATAGCTAACATTTATAGTTCTTTAAATGAAATGAAAGCAGAACTAACATCTTCTCTGTTTCCTTCTTTCTTTTTCTCCTTTCTCTCTCTTTCTTCCCTTCTTTTCTCTATCTTTCTTCAAGCAGTTGTACAAAACAGTTTCAATTCATTATATCAGTTTATGAGTACAATGCATCTTAATCAATGTCACTCCTTCCCTCATTCTCCCTGCTTTGTCCTAACCCCACCAATCCCCTAAGACACCTAGTTCCATTTTCACATGTGCAGCCTACATTTGCCCAGACAAAAGAAGTAAATGATTTTTTTTTTAAGGTTGTGGGCTTGACCTCAGGGCCAAGGCACTGTTTCTGAGCTTATTTGCTCAAGGCTAGTGCTTTACCACTTTGAGCCACAGCACTACTTTCGGTTTTCTGGTGTTTGATTGGGGATAAGAGTATCACAGACTTTTCCTGCCCCAGCTGACTTCAAATTGTGATCCTTAGATCTCAGCCTCCTGAGTAGCTAAGAGGTGTGAGCCATTGATGCCCAGCTTGAACTAATATTTTTTAAAGACTATGTCACAACTCAAATTTCACTATTTCTGATCAGCACCAGAAATAATTCTAATTGATGTTATAGGTGTTATAGGAAATGATATTTTTGGGAGAAATAAACAATGATCAAGAAGCAGTGATTGAATGGAAATATTAGACAGTCATTCTCCACCTGGAATGTGCATAACCTAGTCAGCTTATAGCCTACACCCTTCCAGTGATAACCTAGATACAAGATTCCAGTTACTTCAAGATCTGAAACATTTAATGGAGGGTTATGTCATATGATCAACCAGGCTAGCTGAATTCTGTCTGATGCATGACAATTGCTGCACCTGTCTGCATGAAACTTTCATGCAAATTGCATTTAAAGTGTTGAAAATGGTAGAGAGTTAGAAGTCCATTGAGTGTCTATAAAATGAGATGGGAAATTTAAGATAGGTGCTGGTGGCTCACACCTGTAATCCTAGCTACTCAGGAGACTGTTCTGAGCACTATAGTCTGAAGCCAGCCTAGGCAGGAAAGTCTGTGCGACTATTCAATTAACCACCAAAAAAGCTGAAAGTGGAGTTGTGGCTCAAGTGGTAGAGTGTTAGCCTTGAGTACAAAGGCTCAGGGAGTACTCAGGCAGAATTCAAACTCCATTACCAGCATAAACAAAAAAGTTTGGTTACTTAATAGATACTTAATGAACTTGATCATTTTTACATATTTCTTACATTCACAGTGCTATGGGAGAGCCTTTTTTTTTTTCCTACTGAAAAAAAATTATTCATGACATTTTCCAAATGAGAAGCTAGACCTGCAAGGGCTAAGGGCTCTCCTTCAGTTAGTTTTCTGGCATTTTCCAAATGAGGGGCTAGAACTGGAAGGGTTACGAGCTCTCCTTCAGTTAGTTAGTTTTCTGGCAATTGGTGGGCCTGAGTTGCTCTGTACCACACTTAGGCTCTTCTCCAAAGCAGTCCACAGCCGCTCAGAAAGAAAGTTTGTTGGGTGAGTAACTGCCATGCAATGATAATATCATATCACAGATTGTTTTAGCAGTTGCTGTAAGCTTTGTTACTTCTAGTCTGACTTCTGTACTATGATAAGGCAGGCATGTGGTTGTCAGATATTGTTCATGATTCAAACAAAATGGTCTACTGATGTCCCCAGTTTTTGAATTTGTTCAACGAACAGTAATGAGAGATATGAGACAGGATGGTGAAAATACCATAGGCAATTCAGGGAACCAAAACAGCTAAGAAATAAAATTTGCTTGCCAGGCTGTTGTTCAATAATATCTGTCGTTCAAAACTTTAAATATCAACTTTTTAGCTTTCAATAAATAGCTTCATTAGTCTCACAGATGACTATTAAAATGCATCTTATACATTTGAAATTAGGTAATGAATGTCACTATCGTATTTTAACAATAGCATGTGCTGTTTCAGTCAGACGTTGGTGAGCAGCAGAACTGGGCTCTAACTCAGACATGATGGATTTGGGGCCCACCTTCTTATCTCAGCAGTAATGAGTCACTGGGTCTTACTCACTCTTCCTGCAAGCAAATTTCAGTTTAAAAGAGTAGAAATCTGCCTTTGGGTTAGTTGTTACTGTTAGCATTTCCCTAGCCTCAGGTCCTCAGCTCCTCCCATTAGCCCCCAGATCCACCCATACCTAATGAACCACTCCTACTCACTACCTACCTACTTCCCCTTAACCCCCAGAGAGAGAAGCTGCCACCTGGATAAGGTGCAGAAGCCATGTAGCTCCCTCTCCCGTGGGAACTATGCCCCACTAATAAACCTCCTTCTGAACCTTCTTCTCCTGTCTGTGATTATCTCCACATGGTCCTCTGGGATGGCCGGGACAAATCCTTTCAGTTACTCTCTAAATTTACCAAATAACACCATTTTACTCACTAAGTTTAGCCAAGCTAAATTTTTAAACAATATTTCTTCTTCCGTTTTCAAATCTGAAGATAGAGTGTAAAAAAAGGTTATTTCTTCTTTGAATACTCAAAAATCAAATTTCCATTTGGAATGCAAAAGACCGTGTGACCAAAAGGAGATTTTTGTAATTCCTGAATTGGTGCTTTGGGAACTTGTTCAATCCATGGCTTGGTGACTGAAGCATCCACAGCAACTGTCAGCTGACATAGTTACCTCCCTGAACATTAAATCCTGGTCTTCAAAACATAAATGGGATACAGAAAGTTTGTGGACTCTGAACATCTATAATACTCCTCAAATTCTTAGTTTCAGAAGGAAACATTGCTGTGTAGAGTGATGGTGTGGAAGATGGGCTGTGAAACCCAACCACAGACCTCTGTCCTGACCATTTAGCAGCAATATGACCTTGAGCACATTCTTTTACTTCTGTGGGCTTTCACTTCATCTGTAAAATCAGAATAATAACAGTGCGTCTGTTGCAAAGGTTAAGTGAATGGGAAGCTCTTTTAGCCAGGCTAACCATGTCATAAGTGCTTCTTCCTTACACTTCAACAATGTGGTAAGAACTGGATGAGTGAGTCCATGTAGTAATCTGTAGTCTCCCTGGAACAAATCTATGTGGAAGTTAACTCTGCCTGGTAACAAAGGAGGAAGACTAGGGAGGTGCTTAGGAATCCACACTCCTGAAGGGGCCTCTTGATGATATTTTGTCAAATACCATTAACAAAATACAGACCAGAAAGTTTGTTAACTGGCTTAAGGGATAAGATGCATTTTTTTCCACTGGTGACACTAGAGTTATTCATGATGTATCCTTGGCTAGAAAGTTTAAGGGTGTCTCCTGTGCTTGATCTTAGGGGTGAGAGTTCCTACCCTCAGAGCTGCACCCTCCTGAGCTTTTGATCCTTTTTGACTCTTGGTTCACAAAGGGCTCCGTCCCATGACACTTTTGAAACATTGGTTGATTGTTCTGCCATTCAAAATGCTGGGGAGAATCTCCAAGTGAGTTTCTCATGCAGGTGAAGGTAGAGGTTCATGGATAAGGATGAGCTTTTCTAAGCTTATACGAATAGAATATAGGACTGTTTTGAACCCACAACCTAATTAATGTTTATTCTGGGACAACTTGGTTCAAGAATGCTTTCTTTGCACAAGGCCACCTTACAAGATATTAGGTGGTATTTTTTGGAGGAGTGGGAGTAGAGGAAAGGAATTTATGGCTTTTATCCATCTCAGTAGTCAGAGGTGACTCACACTCATGGGAATATCCTGTGGCTTTTGAATGACCACATTGGCTTAGTTCATTTCTCAACAATAAGTTGTTGAATGTAAAGGACTGGACACAGAGATGTCACTCTCTACCCCTCTCTCCAAATGTTCTCAGTCCTTCTTAAGAACATGACAGGCTTACAACCAACTCACTTATTTATTCAATATATTTTTATTGAGTACCTCCAAATGTAAGGGCAGGGCACACATGTACTAGGGAAGAAAATAGCCACCCAGCCTTCCTCATGTAGATCTCACGTTCCAGTGATAGGGAAGTAACTAGTGCACGTAGCAACAGATGAAGATGGAAAGATCATCTTGGAGAAGCTACTGCCTCATGAATAGATACAGTTAGGGAGTTATGATGCTTCATTCTACAGTAAACAAACAAACAAGAAACAAGGGGAAAAAAGATACCTCAAGCACTGATGAAAAATGATATGATTGGATTAAGAGAAATCTAAGAGATTAGTAAAACATATCTCTATGTGTGTTTGTCAGGATGTTTCCAAAAACATCAAGAGATCACTAATCTAATGAATTATTTAATCCATTGATGGCATAATTGGTGAAGACAAGGTGGGGCTTTTAGAGAATGTAGGTCACTGGGATATTACCTTGGGGCCAATTTACCTTAGGCCCTTCCTAAATTCCCTTCTCCCCAGCTTCCTGGCCACCATGAGGTGTGCTTTTCTGCTCTTCCACACCTTGCCCTCCACAATCATCTGAATCCCTGAGCCAAAAGAAATCATCCTCCCTTAAAAAAGAAAGAAAGAAAGAAAGAAAGAAATCCTCCCTCCTTTAAGGTTTTTTTTTGTTGTTGTTGTTGTTTTGTTTTTTACACATTTGGTCACATTTATGCCAAATCTGACTAATACAACCACAGATGTAGCTGTCCATCTACATGGGACCTCTGTCACCAGGTTTTTTAGATAAAGATACATCCTGCTCCCCCTCCTCCCCCAAAATCTCAAATTCAGGAATTCTCTTCACTATTCAGAAATGTATGATGGGCCCTGATTATGTCTGACTTATGAGGGTAAGTGACCTTCCATTCTTTCACTTCTTTCATTTGTAGATAAAACTCATTTTCTTTCCTCCAATATTCTGGGATTATGCCTATGTCTTTTATAATTCTACCTCCTTTTCACTTTAATAATTGCATCAACCTTCATCCCATAATAAAAATAAAAATGGAGAGTTACTTAGGATTTAAGTGTATGAGCTAGGGAAAAAAAATCACTTTGGTTTCAATCCAAGAACAGTTAAGGCTTGCTTCAGGAATTATATGACCTAAACTTAAGAATTTAGAAACCAGATGAATTATACTATGATTATTCTTATCACAAGAGTATTAAAGTGATACTGAGAAAAGTATCAATTAAAAGTAAGAGCCAGTGGGATTCACTGATTTAAATAATGAATCCCTCAATACTTAAGATTTCATTTATGCCTATTTTACTTACAAATTTGGGGAACAATATACTTTTTGAGTGAGTCACATCAATATAGTTAAACCTATAAAAGGAGGAAGTGGTGCTGTCACTCAAGTGGTAGAGCATTCACCTTGAACAAAAGAAGCTCAGGGACAGGACGTAGGCCCAGAGTTCAAGCCCCAGGATGGGCAAAAACAAAAACAAAAACACAAGAACAGTTAATATTAAAAAAGCACACATATATTTTAATTGGAAGGAATCTGCTTGGAGTTACCAATGCAATGTCTCACATGATAATTAGAAGTCGTCTTAGTTATTATAATGAACAGAATCTTCACACTTATTAATTAGTTACTTTCATGATCAAATATTTACCTAGTTGGCAATTATTTGTGGGAGATGAGTTCTAGAAGAAGAAAGGAGAGGAGGAGAAGGAAGGACGGAAGAAAGGAAAGAAGGATGGGAGGGAGGAAGGAAATCACTTTGGCATCTTCAGTCTCTACTTGCTCTATGTCTTTATTTAATTTAGTGAACTCTAGAGAGTATCAATATGCATGGCAAAATTCTGTAATAGTTCAAAAGTATATAATAAAATGAGTCCTCATCAAACATACCAACAGTAACCCTAAAGGCCCATGTGGAACAACATGTGGTTTCCACCAGTCACCCAGGGTGGGATTTGAGAAGAAAGAGACCATACTCTCTAGAATAAAGAAGGATTGTCAGTCCAGAATAATAAAGGATAACCTTTACCAAGTCAATTTATTTGTTGATATGACACAAAGCAAAATGAAAAAGAATACAAAATCACACACACACACACACACACACACACACACACACACACACAAGCTAAAAGCCTTATGTTTGCTCAAACACACATTGGATTGTCCATTTCTCGAGTTCTTTTGCCAAGCAGTATCCCAAGGACATGTGTCTCAAAGTATTAAAACAGTTAGAAGAAGGCTCCTAACTTTTCTGAAATGATATTTGAGCAAAGTGGCATTGCTTCCTGCAGGTCCAGCCCCAGCACTAAGCAAACTCTCTGTGACAGGACTGCTGTGAACCTAACCCAACAGAGAGTTCTAATGGTCAGTCGTGAACCTGGTTGCTCTTCTCCTAGGGGAATGGCCTGATCACTAAGTCAAGCACTTAAAATCCTAACTAAGCAGCGCTCAAGAATAACAAATCAATATTGATTTTTTTCACTAAAATATAATGAAAATAATTACTCATACTCCCACCTATCACTTCCATCCTTAGAGATGGCCACTGTTATCAGTACCTGCATATTTCAGGAACCAGGTTAATTACACTATGATTATTCTTAACACAAGAGTATCAAACTGATACTGAGAAAAGTATCAATTAAAAGACAGACAGTGGGATTCACTGGTTTAAATAATGAATCCCTGTAATACTGAAAATAGATCTGAGTTATCTTTTTTTTTTTAAAGCTATGTAGTATTCTGAAGGAGGGATGGGCCACAATTTGAATCATCACATGATGGTCATTTAGATTGTTCCTGAATGGACAAATGTATTTTTTGTTTTTGAGTGCTTTTAATCGATGGATAAATAATATCAATCAAAACTGAAATCTTATTCCTTCTGTATGATGACTGTTGATGATTATAATGTACACATGTGTAATGACCACCCAGAATAAAGCACAGACTATTTCCATCTCTCCAGAAGTTTCCTTTGTCATTTTATAGTCACCTCCCCTCATCAATTGTTCTGATTACTATAATTGATTCTTCAATGTGTAACAACAAAAAAAGCGTGATTTCTCTGGGATTCTACAATTTTGAGCCATGTGTCTTTTAGGTGTACTTTGCCTTAGTTTCTTCATATGTGATTTGAGGTGATTTGGTGTGATAACAACAGAGATCATAACAATGAACAAGGTTACTGGAGATGTATCACAGGAGTTTTGGGAACTGGCGTCTGCTGTAGACTGAATGGGCTGTCTTGCTGACTTCTGAGCCATCCCTACCCTAACATCTCATCCCCAAATCACAAACCTGCATCTGCTCAAGTTCCCTTCCTCTTGGTCCTGCCCCCAAGGCCCCAGGCTGGATCAAGCACATGGTGGATGGTAGACCTGAGAAGGAAAGAGCTTGAGCCTTTCACATCATTACTAACATTAGGGGGGAGAGAGAAAAAGAATAATTTCCACGAGTTTAATGCTTATACTATCTTAATCTGAAAACATGAGAATCAGTTTAAATGACTTTGGACCAAGCAGAAATGCACTTTTACAACTTGGATATATATTCACACTACAATCAAGTTCTTTAAAATCCACAAAATTACTTTATGATGAGACTTAGCTATAAAAATTAATCTATGTGTAAAAAATGTCTGAAATCAAATATGCCCAAATATTATTATCACTACCTGTCATAATAAGGATTATAAATGATTATATCTTAATCACCTTTTGTTTGTTCACATGATTTTTCAAATGAACATCATGGTTTTTTCCAATCAAAATATAAGAGCATATTATGAAAGGTATAGCATTTGCCCAGCTACAAATGTGAAAACTAGATTTGTCACTAGTATAGTGTCCTTCATCTTTATCCCATTACCAAGTACTCATGGGTTCAGAGCCAGCATCAATCTCTGTGATCAAACACTCCATCAAAATGCAATATCCAATTGACTGACTGAATTAGAAACCATGGCTGCAGGTGCTTTATGGCAACTAAAGCAGCTCAGTCTTGTTGACTAATTTCATCTTTTTGAAAAGTTGGAGAATACAAAGACCATCCTCTGTAAGAAAGCTATGGCATTTCATGAAAAAGAATGTAAAATGCTGTGTTACAAATCATCAGGCAGGCTTTGCAGACTAGTGTGCAGGGGGCTCACTGTGTGAGTATTGTTGGAAAAATGGAGAACAGAAAAGGAATAGGCTGATCTTCAACATGCGAGGACTGTTTATTGAAGAACAGCAAGGGCCACGGACCTTCCTGAAGGATTGGAGGTTGTGTGAGGGGGGTGGAGGGTGAGTTTGGGACCAGGCTTATATGGGGTCTGAGCAAGGAAGCAGAGGTTAATGAAAGCACCACTATGTCTAGCAGGTTGGGGCTTTTCCATTTGGCCCAAAAAGGGCCGTTTACAGCTGGGGCTTAGGTGAGATGTCCTGCCTGTATATCAAAACAGGCTCACACATTGAGGTTCCTGCCTGGTGTTTGTATGGGCCTGGGGCAATAGGGTGGGGGGGGGGGCGGTCAATCCTTCAAGTACACTTATTCATTTGGCTTACCCAGAGTAATTAAAGCATGGAATAGCCAACATTCTTAAGATTTTATATAAAACCTAAATGTTTAGATTTCTTGGAAAATCTGAAAACTGGAATAACCTCTAACAAACG
This sequence comes from Perognathus longimembris pacificus, assembly GCF_023159225.1. Lineage (NCBI taxonomy): Eukaryota > Metazoa > Chordata > Mammalia > Rodentia > Heteromyidae > Perognathus > Perognathus longimembris. Next base: position 27,877,256 of record NC_063176.1, on the reverse strand, counting down.
ATCGGTTGATTTTTGCCTCTTCATCCCATTCTAGTTGGGATTCCCATTTCCCATCACACCCACCATCCCCTAATGGACTAGTTGGCTATAATCTTCTGGTAGCAAATCCCAACAAGGGAGGAATGGACAATCATATTGTGGTACATGCATGCACTGAAATACTGTTTAGCCCTAAAAAAGAATGAGGTGAAGATTCATGCTACAACAGAGATAAACCTCAAAAACATGCTAAGAGCTAGAGGCAAGGTTCAGCAGTAGATGCCGGCCTAGATAAGTATGAAGCCCCATGTTCAAATCCTAGTACCTCCAAAAATATACTACCCTAAGTGAAAAGACCCAGACACAATGTAGGGGGGAATGAAGAAGTTGAAGTAAACCCCATTTTCAGGCAGCCCCCATTTTTTGTCTGAGCAAACCCAGGGCAAGCTTATTAGGGCTCAACTCTAACAGCCCCCAGAATGCCTCAAGCCTCCTAGTGCCTCGAGCCCTGAGCCAATCAGATTTGTACCCGTATCCTAATCTTGCTTGCTTAAACACCTGATTGCTGTAACTTTGTTTTTTGTCTTGCTTGAACACCTGATTGCTGTAACTTTGTTTTTTTGCCTTTATAAGCTCTGTGGAATCACAGCTCGGGGCTGCCTCCTAACCTCCGCTGTGTTGGTGAGTAGGACAAGGCCCGGGCCGCGGCCGCGCTTGAGTAAAGTCTTGCCTTGCTTTTGCATTTCAGAATGTCTGAGTCTAGGTGGCCTTCTTGGTGGTCGTTTCGCGACTTGGCATAACATACAACAGTAGACCATGTTTTGTAATTCCATTTATGTAAAATATCTGGAAAGGGAAAATCTAATGAAAAAGAAGACCGATGGATAGTGTCAGGAATTTGGAAAGAGAGATGAGAGGAATAATTGCTTAATGGATATAGGGTTGTTTTGGAGAATAAGATTAAAATGAACAAGATAGAGGTGGTAGCTGTTCAACAAGGTGGATGGACAAAAGGTTACTCAGTGGTTCACTTTAAAGTGTTTAATTTTGTGCTATGTGACTTGCATCTCAATTTAAAAACAAAAGAAAGAGGACTTTGATAGCAGTGAGATCCTATAACTTTACTGAAGTAATAAAGGCAGAGGGGGAAGGGAGAGAAAATGCAAGGTCAGGAACACCTATCCCACTTCATTTGAAGTTAGGCAGTGGGAATGTCCTTTAAATCTAGGTTCTAATCTCTTGTCCTTATTGGGATGGTCAACTAATGTCTTCAGGCAATAAATGAGGGCTAGGAGTTGAGTCTTCACATCTATCGGACTCTGCAAATCACATGCATTGGATACGATTAAAAATAACCACCATCTTCCTGGCTGTCTTTCCAGACTGGCATGGAAAACACTGTGCTGTATTCAAGACATCAAAGCAGCAGCATCAAAAGTGTATAAATGACCCTAGGTTTGGGAGTTCTTGTTAAAGCCATTCATGGTGTCAGCAGAGTGAGCAGTGATTGTTTGTGACCATCCCTCAGGGCGATGCCATGGTCCTAACTCCAGCATGCTTGTTACCGGTTTTCTTATGTCCTAAATCGCAATACAACGGAAATGGAAGTTTGGAAGCTAATAATAGTTCCTTCTCATTGGCAGGATTTGGGAGGAAGCGTGCCTCCCAGGCAAAGCCCTAACACCAGGTGTCTTAAGGAATCCACAAAGGAGAGAGAGAGAGAGAGAGAGAGAGAGGGGGAGAGGGAGAGGGGGAGAGAGGGAGAGGGGGAGAGGGGGAGAGGGGGAGAGGGAGAGAGGGAGAGAGGGAGAGAGAGGGAGAGAGGGAGAGAGAGGGAGGGAGGGAGGGAGAGAGAGGAGAGCCGAAGAAAAGCGTATCAGAAGCATTTGTCAGAAGCTCACTGGGGAGTCAGCAATTTAAACAGTTTAGGTAGCAGCCAGTCCTCTGGAACTCCATCTTAGATTCCTGTGGAAGTGGGTTGATTTCACTGAGCACAGGTCTTTTTATGCAAGGCAACGTAAGCTCAGCAACATGGGAAAAATGACTGAGTAAAATAGCAACCATGCCCTTGACCAAAGCCATTAGACATGGTGCAATAATGTATTTTCTTCTTTCTTTTTGGCTGGATTTGAGGTTGAACTCAGGGCCGCATACTTGCTAAGCAAATGCTTTGTCACTTGAGCCATAGCCCCAGTTTCCTCACACAGCCCTACTTTTTTTAGTTATATTATGAACAAGGTCTTGGGCTGCTGGCCTTTGTTAGGAAACTGAGGTATTTGAATAAAGAATGAGTAGAAAAAATCCTCAACAGACCAGATTGACTTTGCTGGAAAGTTGAAGAGGGATGCCATGGTGACCTGAAGGGAGTCAGGAGACATGAAACGTGGCCTATGGCAGCAGGGGTGGAGGGGCTTAAGTAGGACTGTGGGAAGGGGGCAGGGTCACAGGGAGCTTGGGGGTTCAAAAGTCTCAAGAGTTTATGGTGCAGGTCTGGCTCCAGGAACCTGTTGTTTGAGCAAGTCTCCTGCCTTATCCGTCAGGTGCCCATCACCTGAGAGGGTGGGGGAGTAGGCTTTCATATTTAGATTAAGATTCTGGGCTGGAGAATTGTGGGAAGAGCTCCTGGAGGAAAGGCAGTCAGTGGGCCAAGCCATGGGACCCATATTGAATTACAAGAACAAAGCAGATTCCCATCAGCCTTGGTCTCCAATCCTCCTACTTATGGCCTCTCATGAAGCTGGGATGTGTATCACCAATGCCCACCTTCCTGATTGAGATGAGGTCTCCCTCACTTTTTGGCCTAATTGACCTCCAACTGAGGTCCTTCCAATCTTTGACTCCTGAGTAGCTGGGATTATAGCTGTTCTTCTGTCTTCTCTTCACAGAAGTGAAACATATTAACTGGAGAGAACACAAATAACAACATTAAAACAAAATATAATTGTCCATGTAGAGATAATCATAGTTGTCCTTGGGCTTGATTCCTTCCAGTCTTTTAAATGCAAATATGCATATATATGCATATTTATGAAAATGAGTTTCATACTACATATACCATTTTGATTAATTTAGCTAAATTAAAACAGCTGGAAAAAGAGTTGTGAAATTATATCTAGGTCATCAGATTTAAACATGAAAAATGAAGGAAAAATATAGAAAAAATACTATACATGAAGGACTTTGTATGGGGGATTGAGAGAGGAACCCTCCTTCCCTTCCATACCCTTAGTCCCCAGGTAATTTTATATTTGTCTACTTCCTTGATAGGCTTGATTCCAGGTTCTCTAGGTTCCCTAGGGCTGCAGATGGGGCAGCCTTGGGGCAGAGATTTGATTGGCTGATTCCCATCTCACCAGATAATGTTATCTATGGGGCAGGATGATGACCTGACTTTATTTGGGGACTGGTAAGCTTCCCTCTGCCACTGGCTGCAGTGGGATCAGAGCAGGAGGGCATCTCTGTGGGGGTCCTGATGAAGGAGTTTCCACCTGACAAGCCTGGCTACTATTGTGATATGGCTCCTCATTTCAAAGTCCTAGCCCCACCCCTTCCTCTCTCACCCTCCAGTGCCACTCTGCAAGAGCCAGATTCACTTTTGCGGGGGGGGGGGGGGGGGGGGGCGGGGGGGGGGGGGGGTAGGGGGTTATTGGGGCTTGAGATCAGGGACTTGAGTTCTCCATTGGCTTTTTCACTCAAGGCTAGTGCTCTACCATTTGAGCCACTCCTCTACTCCAGTTTTTGCTGGTTAATTGGAGATAAGAGCCTCAGACTTTCCTGTTCTGATCCTCAGATCTCAGCCTCCTGAGTAGCTAAAATTACAAGCCAGAGCCACCACTGCCCAGCTTCTATTTTTTACTTTTTTATTATCTTCAAGTAGTTGTATAAAGGTGCTGACATTCAACCTATTAGCTTATGAGCACAATGCATATTGATCAGTGCCACCCCTTCACTGCTTCTCCCCTATTTCTCCCAACCCTACCATCACTTCACATTGTCAGGTTCCATTTTCACATATGTACATTGAATATTATGGAGATGTGCTTTTACTTAGAAAGCAGCTTCTTTTCTTATGGTGCTTGTATTACTCTTACAATGGGGAAAAATAACGAACTTTTGTTTAATAAACAAATCTGGTAGGGGATTTTTTTTAGTCTCACACAGAGGTGTTCAGTAATCCCAAGTAGAGTTTACAGCAACTAGAAAGGATTGGACTTTCCAGAAGGCTGGGCCTGGCCCCGGTGCCTAGAGCCTGGGAAGGAGGCATGGCCAAGATCCAGGCCAGCCAGGGAGGCTCCAGGAAGCCTGGTGTCCTTTGCTGATAAATGCTCCCAGGAGCACAGCCAGGCCCTAAACAGCTCTTTTGTCTGGTAGGAATTAACCAGATTCTAGGCTTCTGCGTCTTGACCTTGTGTCCTTCAATATAAATAATCCCAGTTCTTTTAACCTCTTTTTCTTCTTCCATAAGCTTTATTGTTTCCATCACTTTAATATCCTTACAATTCTTCTTGGGCCCTCTCTCAGGCCTCTTCTTCACTCTTTAATTACGGAGCTCAAACACAATATTCTGGGAATCGCTTGAGCAGGCTCAGTAAAATGGAAAGCTTATCTGAAGATTTCCACGTGCTTGGCGTTGTGCAGCCGGCACAGGTCACAGTCTTACAACACTATCTTTTTAAGTAACTGCTTAAAAATGTCGCTTATTATCCACAAGGAGCTGAGGCCAGAGCTGGGTATCAAGCAGGCCACCCAAAGCAGCCTCCTACACATACATTGTCACAAACCTTTGACTTCTTTCACCTTCCAAAGTGAGAAAGAACCCACTATCATAATTTATATCAGTCCTAAACTCCTCTCTCCCTCTTTTCCTACCCCTCTTCTCCCTCTCTGTCCTTCTCTGTCCTTTCTTTCCCTTCTCTCCCAGCCTCTCCCCTCCCCTTCTCTCCTCTCCCCTTCCCTTTCCCTTCCTTCCCTTTCCTTTTTTCCCCTTTCCTTTCCTTCCTTTCCCTTCCTTTCCCTTCCTTTCCCTTCCCTTCCCTTCCCTTCCCTTCCCTTCCCTTCCCTTCCCTTCCCTTCCTTTCCCTTTCCCTTCCCTCCTTTCCTTCCTTCCTTGCTTCCTTTATGTTTTTCTTTTGTGACAGGATCTTGCTATGTAATCTAAATTGGCTCAAATTCTCAAATTCTGAGCCCGCCTGTCTTGGCCTCCCAGTGCTGGGATTACAGGCATTCACCACCCCACCCAGCAGGGAATTGCTTATTAAACCTCATTACTTCTAATTTCAGAATAAAAGGCTTTGTTCACTCTAAAGAAATCTGAAACAGTAATAAATAGATGTGTTGCCATCTATCATCTGTTCTCCTTTCTTCCTTCTTCTCTGAGCTCCTTAGGCTGACTATTGCTGAGAACAATCTCCTTTGCGCTAGTTACAATACCTAGTGTGCACAGAGAAAAGTCTTACATCTCAAGCTCTCTCTGACTCTTGCTCTTTTTGTCTCATATTCTCTCATTCTCTCCCTCCCTCCCTCCCTCCCTCCCTCCCTCCCTCGCTCCCTCCCTCCCTCCCTCTCTCCTTCTCCCTCCAAAGAGGCTAGGTCAAAACTTTGATTTTAGCTTCCTCCAGATACACGTTAGAGCCTGTGGCAGTCCTGCATGAAAGATATACATGAGTACCCTATTGTTCCTCACTGTGACAAAATGTCTGAGAAAAACAAGTTAAAGGTGGCAGGGGGTGGGGATGTATTTTGACTCTCCATTTTAGAGGTTTTAGTACTTGGTTATCTGGCTTCATTGCTTCGGGCCTGAGGTGAGGGAGACCATCATGGTGGAAGGGCTGGTGGAGGAGATCGGCTCACTTCATGACAGCCAGGTGGAGAGGCTGCGCTGGGGAGCTTCCTTTTCCTGCTGCCTTGGCTCCACAGGTGCCACCAGTCCTCTGGATAGTGCAGCCCACATTCATGAGGGTCTTCTTTTAGTTGTTTTCTTACATGCCACGTGTGTTTGGAAATGTCCTCAGAAGTGAGCTTTACTCATCATCCGGGTATCTTTCAATCCATTCAAGTCAACAGACACAATTAGCTGTCACAGTGAGTGTGATATATATCTGGGTGTTGTGGTGTTGTACATGTAATCAGGCACTAAAAATATTGTTCCTTGAGACATGATGGGAGGGTTAGGGATCCACACTATCAGAGACAAGGGTCATTGGGTTTTGGCCTACATCAGCCACAAGTAAAAAACACACTTGGTCTATTTGTGCCTTTGTTGTTTTTTACTTTTAATATTCTAATATCACTTTTGTATTTTGAGCCTATCTTTAATACTAAGCCAATGATCCTTGAAGGATAAGACCTTGTACTAACTTGTCCGAACCTCTATCTCTTGGCATATACCCACTAAATAGTTCTTAATTGGATCCTTTCCTTGCTTGAAGTAAGTATTCTGTAAACACATCTTAGTCTACCAGTGCAGAAATTAACTGATTTGTGTGTTTAAACTGACAGCACTTTTTGCGTTATTGTAATATATGACCATTGTTTCTGAATGTGACACAGATGTAAAGCAAAGAATGATAGGCTTGGTTTGGGAATTCTAACAAATTATTTGCTATTTTGGAAAATTATGTCAATGACAATGCCCCTCATGATATTTAAGCCACTCACATGACCAGGGTGGACCCAAAGTGAGTCCGCTTCCCTCTGTGCTTGCACCGAAGTGTTTGTGAACTGAAACATAAATGCTTCATCATAAATACTATTTCTCTCTTTTATATTACAGTTGGGCTATTATATTGATTTTCTTAAAATTTATATGCAATGTTGGCTATATTGTCCATGTATTTCATTTCAAGATAGCAAAGCAGTTTCGTGATATTTGTATTAAAAGAAAACGGGTTCTGAAAGATTTTTTTTCCTCTTCTTTTTTTAAATGTAAGGAGTGAATTCAGGGCCTTAAGTGATTTATACTACTTAAGCTCACAGTCCACTTGCTTTTTTATGGTGTGCATGTGTGTTTATCAGATAGGGTCTCACACTTTCTACTGCGATGGCATCAGGACAAATTTCTCCTAGTTCTGGCCTCCCCTTTGCACCCCTCCACAGTAGCTAGGATCACAGGCACCATATCTGGATACTTTGCTGATTTTAAAACCTGCTTATTTGGTCTCTTAATCACAAAGAGTCATTGAATGACTTGACTGCCACCCAGCAGAGCCTTGTCTTCTTCTCATTTCACGAGCAAGCCTCCCACCTTATTTAGGTGTTTTTCATTTCTCTGCTAGGGGAGCTGCTTCCTCAGGTGTGTGCAGAGGGGGACACCTGACAAAACCTCCTTTTCCAATACTTAGTCTACCTTCTTGTTTGGGCCATTGCTCTCCAGCCCAACAATGAAGCTCAAATGTAGGCACGAAGCTGGGATTAGCTAGGTGGGTAAAACAAGTCACATAAGGCCAGAGAAGTTCTCAAGAAACATGAGTAATTATCCAGGCTCCTTGGAGATGCTATTGGTCATACCCTACTCTCACAAGGCACCTTTGCTCCTAGCCCAGCGCCTGGCTTCTACTGTTTCTTGGCGTGAATTAGAAAACAGATACCTTCAGAGTTCGGTGGTTACAAAAGACAGTGCTTCTCCTCTGCACTGTTGGGGGAGCCCCTTTCACCACCAAAGCCAAGACAGTCCTGATTTTGCCTTGCTTTACTTTGGATGGAAGATGACCATTGGAATTGGGTTTGGGATTGAGCTAAGGGACTCACACTTGAGATCTGGGGCCTACAGACTTAATGTCCATGAGCCTTTTCTCATTCAAGCTTCAGAAGCCCTTGAAAGGTCTGTGTTCTTTGATTAAGGAAAGTGCGTGGAACTCTGAGTTGTCAGGGACAGTTGGAGGACATGGACTTTGAGCCTGGCCCTGCAGCTGGTGAAGTCTTTGACCCGCCCATTGGAACACTGGAGGAGGCAGAGGACATTTTATGGAGATAAAGGCAATAGTGCAAAGGCCACGTGCACACTGAGTCTTAGAGAATAAAGATGAATTAGGTGGGAACAAGGGGATGGGACAGAAAGCCTCCAACCCTGAAAGGCATGAGTGTCTTGGAAGAAGGTTGAAAATTCACTTTTTGAAGTGTAAGGAACAAAGATTTAGGCCCAGAATCTGAACAAACCTCCTAGGTCATCTATTGTGAGAAACATGCTCTGGGGTTTCTCTTCCCCGAGTACTTTTGTTTTCATTTCAGTCTGAGCCATCTGGTTTCCAAGCAGGCACAGAATGGCCAGAAATAAAGAGGCCAAGAGGCCACGGTTCCCCAGTCCTTTCCCTGCCAGGGCTTCCTATAAACTCTGCACATCCATCTACTAGCATGAAATTAATCCCTGACTTTTTTCAGAACTTAGACGGCCCACTCCCCCATCCCCGCCACCCATGGCAATTAAATAAATCCCTGCCAGCTAAAGGGCCAGAGAGGACAGGTGTGTTTCACAGTCCACTTCACTTCTTGCAAGGTGGCAAGGTGGCAGACGGCAGGCCCCCAAACCACAGATGTCTTTCTTCATGTAGTATTGATTAGGAGCTGGATAGTCACAGTCTCCCTGCCTGCTCTTGGCCTCAGGTGTCACCAAGAAAGACAGAAGCTTTGCTGCTGCTGCTGCTGCTAATTCTTTTACTTAAGGCTTGGTATGTTGAGATAAGCCCCACACTGGAAGGTAGCATTGCCTACTCACTTTATAGTTCTGGGCAGGTTTCTCACCTTGACCAAGCCTCAGTCTCCTGATCAATAAGAACGGGTCACTGGCAGTGTTTCCCCCATAGAATTAAGACAAGGAAATGAAATGGCTCAATAAGTCACTTAGCACAAAATCCAGCACATGGGCTGGGGATATAGCCTAGTGGCAAGAGTGCCTGCCTCGGATACATGAGGCCCTAGGTTCGGTTCCCCAGCACCACATATACAGAAAACGGCCAGAAGCGGCGCTGTGGCTCAAGTGGCAGAGTGCTAGCCTTGAGCGGGAAGAAGCCAGGGACAGTGCTCAGGCCCTGGGTCCAAGGCCCAGGACTGGCCAAAAAAAAAAAAAAAAAAAAAAATCCAGCACAGGCCAGGCGTCCAGCACTTGGTGGTTACATTATGTTACTGCTGTTACTAACCAGCATGCCATTTCCACTCTGGGAATCATGCTTCAGGGCCAAAGAGCAAAGTACTTTCTGCAATAGTCAAGTTCACAGACTTGGAATCTGAACTTCTCAGCTCCCAATCCTCATTCTCTGACTTACTTATTAGGGTAACTGGAGCAAGTTACTTAAGCTATTTTTACATCTTCTTCCACATTTGTTTAAAGAATAATGGTGACACCTGTGTGCCTGACAAGATGGTAAATTCAAATAACTTAGGTTTGAGCATCACAAGAAATAATAAATAATCTCCCAAAAGAGACACAGTAAGTACTTCTCTATGGCTGGAGTATAGAAAAATGTTGAGAAAAGACACTAGAAACTTTTAAGCAGAAGCAACATCAGAGAAAGTTTTAAGATACAGCTTAAAGCCAGATACTGGTAGCTGATTTCTGTAATCCTAGCTACTCAGAAGTTTGATACTAAGAGGATCAAAGTTCAAAACAGCCCAGGAAATACAATTCTCAAGACTCATCTCCAAAATAACAAACAAAAACAACTAGGCCAGAGGTATGGCTCAAGGGGTAAAGTGTTAGCTGTGAGCAGTAAACAGGAGGCCCTGAGTTCAAGCCCTGAGTCTAGAACTTCAACTCAAATCTTCATGGCTCTAGAGATCTTTTATCTTTACATGTGAATAGCTTTTTCTCAAATTACATTGAAATGTACTTGAGGAGAGTTGAGATTGTCATGGAGAAAGAAAGAGGAAAGAACAATAGATGTCAAAATCTGATGATTTATAAACTGTTTGGATGATTGTGTTCCTACAGTACTGAGTTTACTGAGTTGGTTGAAGTCACTTATGCACATCCCATTCAGCCAGGCCAGGCAAAACCATCCTTGGATCACACAGTAGAACCTGCCTGTCTCCTGAGCTTGAGGATTACCTACGAGCTGCCAGGAGCTGGATGGGATGGTGGTCTGTTTTTATCTAATGAACCTCAAGAAATACTGAGGTGCCAGACTTTGAAGTTAGGCCCCACCACGTGAACCCCATTTTAGAATCGAACCCTGAGCCAATTAGATTTGTACCTGTGTTCTAATCTTGCTTGCACAGCTGATTGTTGTAACCTTGTTCTTTGCCTTTATAAGCCCTGTGTAATCACAGCTCGGGGCTTCCTCCTAACCTCCGCTGTGTCGGTGGGTAGGACGAGGCCCGAGTTGGCAGCTCGTTAAATAAAGCCTTGCCTTGCTTTTGCATTTCGGAGTGTCTAAATCTCGGTGGTCTTCTTGGGGGTGGTCTTGCAACTTGGCACAACATTTGGGGTTTCGTCCGGGATAGCCCCAGAGACCCCGAGATCCCATACTCCGAAGGTAAGAAAACAGCGCTGTTCATTTGTCTTGTCCTGTAATTTGTTTGTCTGTTTTGCTTTTGCTTATACTTGTAGGGCGCGAGTCAGTTTGGTTTTTGGCCGGAACTGACCAGGAGGGCCTCCTAAACGAGACTCAACCCGCCCACCTTGTACTTGGGTCTGCTCCTTCTGCTTATCTGGCAGGAGGCTGTGGGCCAACTTGGGTCCACTCCTCCTGTACCCTGGCAGGAGGTTGTGGGCCAACTTGGGAGATCTCCAACTCGTAACTCGGGTCCACTCCTTCTGCACCCTTGCAGGAGGTTGTGGGCCAACTCGGGTCCACTCCTTCTGCACCCTTGCAGGAGGTTGTGGGCCAACTCGGGTCCACTCCTTCTTGCAGGAGGTTGTGGGCCAACTCGGGTCCATTCCTTCTGCACCCTTGTAGGAGGTTGTGGGCCAGCTTGGGAGATCTCCAACTCGTAGCTTTTCTTGTTCTCAGGCCTGTGTGTTTTCCTCCTTTTTTATTGTTTTGTTTTTTGTAGCCTTTTGGACTGAACTTCTGATCAGAGCTATGGATAACGTTCTATCTTGAGGACCTCCATCTAGCCCCCTAGACTTGATCCTAGCTCACTGGAGGGATGTTAAGGAGATAGCTCAGAACTAAGGTGTGGCCCTTAAAAAGGAAAAGTGGATCACCCTGTGCAAGTCAGAATGGTCCACCTTTGAGGAAATTGAGGGAGCTTTGACATAGGGAGGAAGCACGGAGGAGGAAATGTTTCCCGCTCCATACTCCCCATCCCAGTTAACTCTACAAGAGGAGGACTCTGAGGAAAATGTTTCAGCTGTGCCCTCCGCTCCGGAGGGTCCTGCCCAGTCAACTCGCCGGCGCCGACAGCCCAGGACACGGATGCATCAGCCCCAAGTCCAAGTCCTGACCCGCAGCCGCCGACGGGGTGGATGTAGGGCCAGCCCAAGCCACCCACAGGTGGCAGGGAGTGACCTCACCATGCTGCGCTCTCATTTCTGTGTTGTTTGTAAGTCTAACAGTCTCTTTTGTGTCAAACCTGCATAGCTCATTGGAAAGATGTAATTGCCATTCCAGCTTCTTTGTAGGTTTTTTGTAACAGTTTCCAGCAGGCCCACAGAGAAGCACAGGTGATTCCTACAAGTTTGTCAAGATCTAATACTGACCCTTAATAAGTTCCAGGTAAGAGAGCATGCTTAAAAACTACTTCTGTGTGGACCACCTTGTTGCTTATAATTGGAGTAAAGTGGCCCCTTATAAGACTCATTGATCTGAATCTGCGGTTGGAAGCCAGCCCGGGCAAAGAAAGGTCCCTGTGAGAGACTTGTCTCTAATCAGCCAGCAGAGTGCTGGGAACGGAGTGGTGTGGAGCTCAAAAGTGGTAGGGTGCTAGTCTTGAGCTGGAGAGCTGAGGGACAGCACTCAGGCCCTGAGTCCAAGTCGAAAGTCACTCCTGGGACAAAAGTGATGGAGCATCCAGAGGCAGTAAGCCACTGCTTGGATGGCAGAGATGGTGTCAGATCCTAGAGTCACTCCTATTTGGCCTTTCAAAAGTTAATCAAAGCCGGGAAGTCCTAGAAGAATAGTTCATAAGCATGCCTTTCCAATGCACATGTCTGTCTACTGGGCAGGAATTTGCCAGTCATCTGTGATAGTGGTTAGTAAGGGTAAGTTTGTCAAATGAGAGGATAGATTAAAATCTCACCCCCCACAGTTACTCAAAGCCCTGACTGGCAGTAAGATTTTAAGTTGATACATCTGTTTAGGAAGGAAAGCTTGTAGACCTGAGATTGTGTTGTCCTTATTGAGATCTGTTAAAGGCCTGTCAGCTTGCCAATGCCCTCAATCAACAGATTAACCACGGTGGAAGGGACCCTAGACGGCATCGCCACTTGGGTTCATTGCTTCCACGCCAGGCCAGCTGACCCCTTTGCCCTGGATGACAACTACCGTGATGGAACATGGGAGGTCTCCAAGCACCCAACTCAGCCGCTTTACCTTCGCCTCAAGAAAAGAAAGTTAGACTGAGACTAAGGTTATAGGTTCCTGGCTAGGTAAGGTCTACGCCCCTGAGTCAGCCTGAAGAAGTTACAGAAGATGGATGATCTTCACCCATCAGCCCCCCTTTAAAATCAAGGGACCAGAGTTGTTTTTGGGAAGATGAGGCAGGATAAACTAGAGACATGCAGAACAGAGGTACAGAGAATATTCTTGTAAGAAATGGTGACAGGCCCTTTGGTTACTACATTGGGTCCTACTGGCCCATGCCTTACCTCTATATCATCCCCTAGACATGCAAGCCATTGAAATGGACAGAATGGAGCCATGATTGGCTCCCAAGGTACCAAAAAGAAAAAGGGGGAAATGAGGTGCCAGACTTTGAAGTTAGGCCCCACCACGTGAACCCCATTTTAGAATCGAACCCTGAGCCAATTAGATTTGTACCTGTGTTCTAATCTTGCTTGCACAGCTGATTGTTGTAACCTTGTTCTTTGCCTTTATAAGCCCTGTGTAATCACAGCTCGGGGCTTCCTCCTAACCTCCGCTGTGTCGGTGGGTAGGACGAGGCCCGAGTTGGCAGCTCGTTAAATAAAGCCTTGCCTTGCTTTTGCATTTTGGAGTGTCTAAATCTCGGTGGTCTTCTTGGGGGTGGTCTTGCAACTTGGCACAACAATACTTGGCATGTCATGTGCTCTGCCCTGGGCTGTGGATCCATCCAAAGCAATTGGTGCGCAGGCCTTCCTCGTTGTTATCTCCTCTTCTATTTCTAATGTTACTAACCCCTGCATATGATTCCTTCATCTTTATTTATTTGAAATAAATCCTTTAAACATTTTAATTAAGGGTTGAAGTTATTGGGAATGTTCTTTGTAAGAATCTACTGTTAAGAATTTAACATATGTGTAAACATATTTACATATGGTAGGTTAACTCTCTTTTGCTTTTTAATAGGAGTTTCCTGATCGAATTTGATGATTCCATAGACATAGTACAAGACTGTTTTGCTTTTCCATCCCTCATGGGAAACCTCCAAGTTGTCCTTTGCCTTTATTTTCATTAAATTAGAAAGTTCAGGTTATTGGCGAAAAAATCAACTTAATTTCCTCAGTTTCAATTATTTTGCTGCATTATTTTGACAAACATGAGTAGGCAGACTATAAATACGGCAACTAAATTACTTTATTAACAGAAGAGTCCAGAATCCCTTCACCAGATCCCTTCAATCATTTGCAAGATTGGCTAATCCTTGAGCTAATTTGTACAGCCTGAAAAAAACAAAACCCTCCATTGCATTTTTCTGAACCATTCAAGAATGTTTTGTTACCATTGTATGAATGAAAAGACCCATAAAATCTAGACTGGTGATCCCTTTGTGTCTCCAAGGGGTCTTCTGAGAACTCAGTTTGATCCTTGTTTTATTTCTCCAGCAGAGGTTTGCCGTGGAATGGCGTGGGACAGGACCCAGTGACAAAGGAGCAAAGGGATTTGTGAGTCTCCAGCCCACTGAGCTGGAAGCAGAGTCCCTTAGTTGGACTGGGATTTGCCTTCATGTACAAAGGGCAATGACTCCAGCCAGCAGCAGACTGGGGCCAGGGCAATCAGCAGTGAGCTCACTAGGCCTTGCCCTGAACAATTAAACCCAGGGTTTCTGCTTAACCCCAGGAGGTAACTGTGTGTCGCCTCTCTGCAGGTGGGAGGCTCCTTGCAAACATGCAAACGTCACCAGAGCTTACTATTGCTGTATAAACACTGGATTCAGGTTTGATCAGTAATGATGGTAAAGGCTGTTGTTACATTGGAGATAGGTTGCGTTGGGCTTGTCAATAGCCTGTATCTCCCAGGGAAGATATGTCTCAGGCCTGGAGGAGAGATTCCTTCCTCCTCAGCCTCCGAACTCAGCAGTGTATCTTTCTCTGGACATGAAAGGATTAGACTACATGGGCTTTCCCCAAGACCAACATTTGTGGTTCAGGCCAAATCTTGTGACATTCATGAAAGTTTGCATCATGGCCTCTAACAAAAGGCCTTTTCTCCATGGTCTTTTTCCTGTTTCTCTTAAATGTCCCTCTATGCTATGTGGAATTGAAAGAGGTTACAGAAGAGTACCTGGGGTTAGTCTATATTGTTTTTAACACTGAGGGAAACTGTCAAGCCCTCTAAAAAGCTGAGCTCAAATTTTCTGTCTCAAGACACTTTCCCACTCAGAAGATAATTGGAAAAACTACCCAAGAGCTTTGGTTGATCTTCACATGCCTATGAGCAAATGCCATTTTAGAAGTTTAAAATGAGAAAAAAAGTATATTTTCATTTACATAGGGATAACAATACTACCCATGTTTACATGAAAATGATTTCCATGAAAATAGCTATTTTCCTTTTTCTTTTTGAAAATAGCTATTTTCAAAAGCCAGGACTAAAAACAAGCTAGTGAGAAGGATTGTATTGTGTTATAGTTTGCAAATCTTTTATATGGCTAGCTTGACAGATTTCTGTCTGTTGGGATACCAAATGTCATGTAGCCTCCAGAAAACTCCACTGTGTGCTCGTGAGAATCTGAGACTGAAGAAAGCAAACAATACCTTAGTACTAATATAAAAATAGCTTTTACTCTGCAGAACCTGAGAAAAGATACTGCTGACCTGCCCCCTCCCTTCTGCCCCTAGTCCCAGAACTGCCTTCTGAAGCCATCGTTCCACATGTACCCTCCTCTCTGTAACACACACACACACACACACACACACACACACACACACACACGACAGGATAAGCTTTTGGGAAAATTTGACTCATTTATTTTTGATAACCAAGAGGATTCAATTGGTGTAGCATTCCATTCAGTTCTTTTCATTTCAGAGCTTATTTCTACAAGCATTCTTCTCTCTTCATCTGCTATCAGTTCCCAGTACTTGGGTCTTACAGCATGCCAGTGTCCTGGCTTCTTAGATCCACTCATAAAGTCCAAGGAAAGGCCTGTGTGTAGCCTACCTTTGGCCATTCCCTGTAGCTAACCAAGCAGGTCAAGATTCAGGATTTATGATTGGCCTCTTTTGGCTCATATGACCCCCTAATAGGCCAATCAACAGTGACCATAGCATCAGATTAATAGCAAATGATGGCTTAAAATGGAGTGGCAGCTGCTTGAGATCATAGTCAAGTGTATGTGTGACAGCTATGTGAGGAAATGTTGCTTTGTGTAAGAGAAAGATTAATAAAAGTTACTATGTCTAGAATCTTCTAATAAAAGATTTATTGAATTTGCTTCATCATTTGCTCCAGTTCCTTTCACTGTTATTTCCATTTCTCCAACCTCATCAAAGACCTTGTGTTTCCTTATTCATCCAGACCCTCATCTCCCTTCCTGCTGCCTGCCCTAGGAAAGTCAGTTGCCCCCTTGATCTATTCAGATCCTAGGAATTTTTCTCTATGTCTTTTCAAGAGCATTCACCACTTCACCTCCCATTGATGGCAGCTATGCACTTCAAGGAGAGGAGTTCCCAGAATTCATAAATGCCCAGGAAAAAACAAAACAGGGGGCTGCTGTCTTTAGCACTGCCCACCTCCGAGAGATAATCAAGAAAGCCTGAGGACTTGGCTGTCATCAGCCAATCTTTCTCTACCATCTGTGCCTTTTGTTTATAATGCAGTTGATTGATAATCTGCTTTATTTACCCTAGTTGTTTCAAGTTCAATAACAAAGGAAAATTACCTTCAGGATTTCTATGAGAAGTCAATGGCCAGAAGGGCAAGTAGAAAGTTTCACATGGAAGGCCAACCCACCCTCTAGCCCCATGCCCACCCTGTGATTCTGCTTGAAGCCTGAGGAACTCAGCTCTGTCTCTGCACACCAGGACACTGAGGCTGGCCTCAGCGATTACATGCAAATATTGAACAAAAGCCAGGGGACTAAATCAAGCCTGCCACACTCTCGGAAAACTTAGCAAGAGTTGGTGCAAATAAAGAATCAATACAGTGCTGCCATTCTGGCATAGTGTATGTGATTTAATGCCCAGAGACCATTGCAAACTCCTTAAATGGTGAGGAGTGATCAGTCATCATTAACCTTGGTTGTTACCTGTCTCTTAGGCAGGCATATGTTTACAGATCAGAGGGTTCTGTTGCTATTATCACCTCATGGAGTAACTGAGGTTTGGATAGGTCAACTAGCTTGCCCAGAGGTACCTTAACTAGTAAGTTAGATTAAGAATTTGTTTCCAAGTTATTGACACTGCTAGACAAATTACCCATTATACTACTCTAAGGAACAGCTGGGGCAGGACAAAAGGGATTCAACTGATGACTTTTTGCCCATAGTGTAAGTTGCCAATTTTCACTATATTGTCAAGAAGTCAGCTAAGGATAAGTAGGAGTCAGCTGATAAGTTACCTAATCAGGAGTTAAATAAGAGAGATTCTTATTTCACTTGATTCTTAGTTCTTAAAGTGAAAGAATATTCTGTATTTTGAGTGATACTTCTAAACAACTTCCTGTTAATTGAATGCTATCTCCATTGAAAATGGGAATTAAAGAAGGAATGAGGATATGTTCTTAGCTCTGCCTTTTTTGCTGTCCGGTTAGTGAGCAGGCGGGACATTGTTCAGTGAGCAGAAGCTGGGTGCTGGTTCACCCTCCCAATGGCCCCCTTGTCAGAATGGTTCTTGGCTTGGAGGGTGATAATCACATCCAGAGAGCATTAGTCCCTGGCCTGAGATGGAAGCCAAGTTACAAACTGGGAGAAGGGGAAGGACCCAGCAGCTGATCACCAAGAAAAGTCGAAGGGAGAAAGCTATGGTTTGGGTAATTGTCCCCCAGAGGCCCATGGACTTGGTCCTCAGCCTGGAAGAAGGTGGTCCATTATGAGGCACAGGCTAATGGAAGGCCTTTGGGTCATGGGGAATCGGGTCTCAGCTTCTTCCACTTTCTCTCTCTTTTGCATCCAGACCATGAAGTAAAGGATTCTGCCACCCTCTGTTCTCCACCACAGGTCAAAAACAATGGGGCCAACCAGTCACAGATTGGACCTTTTTGCTTTGTGACCTGATTCTTCATGCACTATTTTACAGTACCACAAAGCTGACTAGCACAGTGTCCAGGGACATGGTTGGGTGTGTGTGATCAGTCTAGCAGAGGGTGTTGGGGAAAGAGCCAGAGGCCGGCAGGACCCTGCTCTGGGGCCTAGAGTGGATGGAGAATCTGGCTAGGCAGGTGGGAGGGGTGGTTGTAAGGTAGGACTTGAAGGCATGGGCTTCAGCATGAAGAACTCATGTCTGCCTAGCATGTGTGAGGCTCTGGATGTGATTCCCCAGCACAGCAACAAAATAGAACAGTCACATGTGTAAATGTGTAGAGGTTGAGAGGGGAGCTGTACTATAGGGCTCTCTACCCAAGGTACCTGACCTTGAGGTTAGGTAGGGGCTAATATCCTTCCATTCTCTACTCTGCTAAAGTGGACATCTTTCTCTAATTTGGACAAAGGCACCATATAGACCAGCAGAGCCCTGCACATGGTCATGTTACTGACTTACAGTTCACAAGACACCCATTTCCAGAAAGAAAAGAAGCTATCAACAAAGATGGAAGAAGAAGGGAAAGGACAAGAGCCCAGACCCTGGAGCCCAAGTGCAGAGTCTTACCTGACTGTTTGGTTCACACTTAATCCTCAGTACCTAGAACAGAGTTTGAAAAAGAGATCCACCATGTTCATTGAGTGAGTGAGTGAGTGAGTGTCAGGATCACCACTGAGTCAGGGACCGAGAAGGAGGTTGTGAAGTTGTTCCATCTACCATGGGCCAAAAGCCAAGCCCATGGTCTGTTTTCAACCAAGGGAGCCAGAAAAGGGTGGGCCTGGTTATCAGGCCTCTGCCTAATAGTGATAGGTCTGAGGTTGAACCTTAGTCTGGAGATTTTCCACTGCCTGTGGGATGGAAGACAAAGTCCTGTTTTATACAACACATAGTTTAGGGTCAGAGAGATCTAATGCCACCCTTGTCTCTACTTGAGACATCACATCAGACAGGCCACTTTGTCACTCTGAGCTCATTCCCTTATCCGTAAAAGGAGAATAATAATAAGATAGAGTGACTAAGACCTTGAATTGCCTGAGTTGGTTAACTTGTTTGATTTTAAATATATACATATAATTTTGTTACTATTAAGGTGCTGTACAAAAGTGTTGCTTGTTTGACTTTTTTGATATAGGTGTCCGTATGTAGTCCATGCTATGCTCAAATTTGTGATCCTCCAGTCTCAGCCCACCAAGTTCTGGGATTTCAGGCATGCGCTACCTTGCTTGGATTTGTCTGGGTTTAAATCTCAATTCTACCACTTATCAGGCTGCCAATTCTCTGCAGCTCAGCTTCCTTGTTTGTCCAAAGGGAAGAATGAAAGACTTTCATTCACAGGCTGTCACAAACATGAAATAAGTCAGTACCAGCACAGCACTGAAAACACCAACCCACCTCCTATCTTGGTAAGCATTACTAGTGCCTTCAGTGCAGCTGGGAGAGCTAGTGGAGAAGCTACACATATGAAACACAGTGCTGGATCACCACAGCTACTCACACTTCTCCCTCTACAATAGTTGTCATCCAGTGACCCTCCTCTGTAGATTCCCCAAGACCCCACAGCATCTTCCTGGTTTTCATTCAAAAGCAGTTCTTCATCCAGTGTGATTGGTATTGAAGTAAATTTTAGTCAACTTTCCTTTTCTTCTTCTCATATAAGTAGGAGAGAAGACAAAGAGAAAGCCGTGTTCCTAGCTGGGCAGTGGGTCTGAATTCAGGTTGCCCAATGGGTCTGCCTGTATGAGATGAAGCTGGTATTTTCATGTACACAAGCAAGCCTGGAATCAGTAGTGACTTCCCACTCATCCATGAGGCACAAACAGCATAGATTGGTACTTGTGACTAAGACACCTCCATCCTGTTGACACTGTACCTCAGCATCCCCCTTCTGGTACCTGGTACATAAGAGCAACTCAAATTTGGACAGAGGAACAGAATGAGTGAACAAATTAAAGAGTTGAATGAATGGATGGATGATGCTACCACCATGAATGCCAGACTTACACTTGAATCAAGCTCTGCTTAACTCCACCATCTCTTTTCTTTACATTGTGCTATGCCTTAGACTTCAAAAATCTGAGTTTTGGGTGCAGTTGGATGTTTTAGGGTTTTTGTATCCGCTTTACTGAGGTAAAAGAAAAGAGTAAAATTTGCGAACCTAGCCAGTTAAACACATACAATTCAGTCATGTTAAGAATACTCACAGTGTTGTGAACCACGGTGGTCTGTGTTTTTAAAGTTACACCAGAGTGACACAATACAGTTTACATCTATTGTCGAATGCCTCATGAAAATGTGAAGTTGTGAGACCTTAAATCCTCCATTGGTCTGCTAAAGTTTAGTAAGATAAATAAAATGAAGTCTACATAGTCAGGTGGGTCTTGTGCTTTATAATATCCAAGGAAATAAAGCAGAAAGATCCATTCTGTATTTCAGTTTTGTAGACACAGTTGCTTGTGTTTACAAAACAGAGCATACAATCCACACATTACTGTGTAGGAGTGGATGAACAGGAAGTGTAGTGGAATTTTTTCCAAATACTTCACATCTAGGAAAACAGTCCTGGTGTGTATTTTTTAATGCAAGAAAACATTCTGAGCATACGTTAATGGTTTTATTTTCTATTTTTAATGCTGCCAGCTGACACAAAGGATTTCCCTTTTCTCAAGTTTTATAAATTTTTACCCTGGTAACCAAAGAAAACATGAACACTGTTAAAAAAAAAACTAAGCATTTTCCTAATGCATGCTTAAGGAAGTAGAAGTGCCTTTAACCCCATATGAATAATTATTGTTATACATTCTTCTAGTACTTTGAAAATACTATCACAAAAATATGCAATTATATTTCATATATAATTCAGTACATACTCTTCTAGATATTTCATTAATGATACTAATATTCAAAAATTTATCACTATATTTCATACACACTGTGGTGCAGAGTCAGATATTTTCCTTCAATGTTTTATACCACCTATTTTCTAGTCTTGATAGTGATTATTTTATATATACTCTCCTTCAACTATTCTCACTTCAAATATCTTGTCAGACCAAGTATGTGGATGTTTTTTACACCAAAATAGTATGAAGTATTCAAGCCGGACACTGGTGACTAATGCTTGTAATCTTAGCTACTTGGGAGACTGAGATCTGAGGATTACAGTTCAAAGCCAGCCTAGGAAGAAAAGTCTGGGAAACTATTTTTATGTATCCAACAGAAAGTCAGAAGTAAGGGCATGGCTCAAATGTAGAGGATCAGCCTTACTGAGAATAAATAAAAAAAATAGATAAATAAATAAATAAAATTAAGCTATCTATTAGATTTATGCTGTAAGCCACTGAGGCTACTTTTTTGCATTTTATCATTCTTGCAACATGCAGTAAATACAGAGGCCACACTGTTAACCATGGTGCTCTTGAACATGACATTGCCCACTATTAGCCCAGTTCCCAGAGCACCTGCTCCATGGCCCCAGAGCATGGAAGCTGACTTCCTCGTCCACCATTCTCAAACCTCTCCAAGGATAGGAGGGATCTGCTTCCCCGGGGGCTATTATGAGGACTACAGGGAGTGGATTTGCCAAGCACTTTGTGTTCCCTCAATAATGGGTGATACATAAATATAAAATGTTTTCAGTTCCAACAATGTTTTTGGACTCCTTTCAGGAAGAAGTGAGGGCGCATTTAAAATGTATGTGTTGGTATAAATACTTACAGCTAGTCCTTTGTGTTCTCAAAGGTGATGCCGTGAGCTCTGAGCTCACCCAAGTTGCCAGCATCAGCAGGGGTCAGACACAGGTAACTTCCTGGTGGCAGAGTGGCAGGGAAATGGGGATTAGGTGAGGGGCTAAGCCTGGAGAGGGCATCAGAATCATTTCACTCAGATAATGTTGATGAAAAAAATCACTCTCTGGTTTTCTAAGCATGTTTTCTGCACACCACCTCAACAGCCAATCATGGAGTCTCTACAATGGGTCAGAGGTAAGCCAGACAGACATGAACCCACAGGCTCAACCTTTAGGAGGCTCATGATTTAGTATGTGGCCCTGACTCCATGTCCTTTGAAAGATAGAAGGGGCTCAAATTCCCAAATCCATGTCCCACAGAAGCTAAAATGGCCTCTAGATCTTGTGCAAACCAGTAGCTAAGGATTCAAGGTCTCAGTCCCTCTCCCTGTGGCTCTGGCTTCCATGTAGGTCAAGCTTGTGTGCATGACATAGGTCAGGAATAAATATTAGTACTATCTCTTGTTCCACACAGTTTCCCCTTTTCCAAACAATTTGGGAAACACCTACACTGAGGACTTGGATGTTGATCAGGGCACAATCTGATTCAAAGCACTTGGTTTTGTTAATCTCCATAAAACTTCTCAATTATCCTGTGAAGTTGATGCTAACATTCTCCCACTTTGAAGCTGAGAAAGGTAAGTATGGCAGACTGTGGCATCATTCCCAACCCTGTTAGCAATGACCATGTCAGTGTCACCCACCAGCCCAGGTCCAGCACCTACTGTCTTAGTTGAGAGCTTGTGCTGTCCATGTGTGTCAGGACAGGAATGCCAGGAGTTATGGTTCCCTGGAAGGAGTCTTCGCTCAGTGACCAGTGACCAATGGCAGCTGGTAGACCACTTGTCTGGCTTCCTCAAGCCTTATCTATGACTACTCACAGGCATGTATTCCGAACATATTCATGAATTTCACTCCATCTCCCTCAAGGTAGATTGCTTTGTAACCTACACTAATTGATTTCTTTCTTTTCTTGTCCCACTTTACCACTCCCAGTTGGGTGTTTCCTAGGATGATCTCCAAACAAACAACTCTGATGGTTGTTGTGGGGCCAGCAGGGCGAAGCTACACTGAGATGTGGAATCATGTGCCCAAGGTCACACAGCTGCCTAGACTCAACCCCAGGGAGACAGGCTTTGGAGCCTGTGATCTGTCTCCCTACATCACACGGCTGCTCAACTTCAAACTGAGTGTACAGCCTGCCCGCTGGCTTTGAGGACATTCCTCTCCACGAGGAACCCCAAGGCCTTTGATCTCACTCCTTCAATAAATATGATAATGGCTACTTTATCTAGTGACTTATATTTGCTCAGCCTTGCACTGAGTGTGTTGCCTTCACAGCCTCATTTACCTATCACAACCAACTTACAAGACAGACACTGTTAGGAATACCTGCTTTCAGGATGGTATAACTCAGAAGAGACTCGGGTTTAAGTGACGTGCAAAAGGGCACATGGAAAACAGAACCAGGATTTGCACACAAATCTTTCTCAGTCTCTGACCCAGATTCTTAGATACTCTGTTATATAGGATAACAGAAAATGGAGTGTTAGATCTTTTCATGCCTTGTTTTAGGTTCCTGTTCCTGTGTTAGTAAATGACTCCAAGGTTAGTGGTTTAAACATGCAAATTTCTCATTTCCTAGTTCATTATGGTGGGAATGTAGCACAGGTGAACAGCTAGATGTTGGCAGAGCCCAGCTCTGTCCTTTCTAGAGAAACCAGGAGAGAGTTTGCTTGGTTTATTGTTGTTTTGTTTTTTAACTTCTGGAAGCTTCCCACTTCTGATCTTCTAGGCCAGCAATGTCCCAGCTCTTTACCCTTTGTCTGATATCATCTCTCTCTCTGATCATAGTATGGGGAAATTTTGCATTTTTAAGGACCCATATGTTTTGGTAGGCCCTTCCAGAAAATAGAAGTCTCAACTTTGATCACACCTGTGTAAGGTTATATTGTCTGGTTTATCATTTACAATCTAGGTCAAGTTAGTTAACCTCTTTGACAGGTCAATATTTTCACTATAATATAAAGCTTCCAAAGGTATTTTAGACGTAAAATAATATAACAAGTTTGAAAGTATCTAGTCTGGTCCAGCCCATATGAAAGGTGAAATAAATGTTGGTGAAACAGTAATAGCAGGCATTTGTGTATGGGGGTGGACCAAACCCTGACTGCCCTGAGTAACAGTGTATCACAGTGGTCTTGGACCCTGGAGAGTCAATGTATGAGCTGTATGAAATCCCTTCAACTGCATCAGTCCCTTCCTCTATGAGGCAAGTGAGTTCACTTGGACTCAATAAAAAGAAGCTACTTGTATTGATCATTTGAGCAGCTGAGTGAGGAAGTGGAAGCAGGGCCAGGTTACGGCTGGTCAAAGCCAGTGGACAATGAAATGGGAGGGGCTTCTCCTCATCACTTCCCCCATAAGGCCACATAAGTCCACAACCCCAACTTAAAGTCAATCAATGGTGGCCAACCTTACCTTCTGGGGACATGTACTAGAGGGCGGGGTGCCTCACCTCACCCAAGTGAACCCTGTCCATGAGATCTGCTATATGCTTGGACCAATGGATCTTAGCCTCTTTCTTAATTCAGGACTAACTGATAAGATGGAATTGTGGGGAATAGAAAAGGGAAATGGTAGCAGTATGTCTGTTTGTCTGTACTTATTATGATAAAGGTTGTAGCTCAATTCTTCTGGATATATCTTTGTGCCCTGTCCCCTCCAAAACCAACACACTGAAGACAACATCCACACACACGGGAATTGAACTTGCCAGGTTCAGTCACTGTCTCTTTCAAGGTTGCAATCCTTTCCCCAGTTCCTGCACCTGGAAGTTGGAAAGAGACAGCTCTCAGCTTGGTTTGCAGGTTTCCCAAAGGAGTCCTTGACTAACAGGGAGCTGGTGAGAAATGCAGAGCCCCAGGGCTCTCTCCATTGCTAAATCTGAATCTGAAATCCAAAAGGACCCCAGGTACCTAGTATGCACCTTTGAGAAGTCCTAGTCTACAGAACCCTGCTCTCAGCTTTCCTTGTCACTGATTGCTAGTGGCTGAGATGTAAATTAGTGTGTCCCCTAAGAGGTCAGTATGGGAATATAAGACCTACAGGAGATGGAGCTTTGTGAGGTAGGGTCATTGAGGTCTCTGTCCTCAGAAGGCATTAAGTAATGATATTCATATGGTTTCTTCTTTCTTATGAGAGAGTTGCTGTAAAATATCAAGACTGGCTCTTTCTTTCTAACTTCCTGTCTCACAACATGATCTCTTCCCTTCACATGCCTTAGTGCTTTGAAGACATCCACAGCGATGTCGCACAGTCAGGGGCCATCCCCTAGAGCTGACACCACATTGTTTGTACTTTTTAGCTTTTAAAACTGTGAGCTAAATAAACCTTTTTTCTTCAGAAGCTACCTAGCCTTGGGCCTTCTCTTATAGCAACTGGTTACAGACAAATCCGCTGCTGATCATTGATCACTGTAAGACTTGGCAGCTTATAATGCTTCTCAGTAGTAAGAAGGAAAGACTATTTTCAAATATTCATCACTAGGCTGCTCCTTTATTTGACAGTTTTAATCATTATCCTTTTTTCCCTAAAGAGCTGCAGTGGGTGTATATGCTTGCTAGAAACATGTGTATATGTGGTTTCATTCATTGGATCACTTTATATGCTGTGTTTTTGAGGCTCATTTATGGCTAGGTCCCTCACATACCAGGCACATGCTCTACTACTGGGCTACAATCCTAGCTCCTACATGCTAATTTTGAATCTGTTACTGCACTTAGTAATAAAACACAGCCATTTATGGCAATGTGCATTCTTTTATTACATCACCTGTAATTTGTGCACGGATTTGTCTGCATAGAAATATACAATTTATTTAGCTAGTTTCCAACTATTATACTTTTTTTCAACCAAGTATTTTAAGTAGAAATATTGTTTTTAAGGTCTATTAAATTTTTAGATTATTTTTAACTTAAAAATTACATTGTGTTATTATGGGAAGCACTGTGTCAATAAATATTACTGACACTGACAGTAAATCTTTGCTAGGAGCTGTACATTTGGCAAAATGGGATTACATACTTAGATGGTATTGGAAAACATGGGGAAGAATATAGTAGAACCTCTCCTACATATTGTGATTCAAACACTGACCATCCCACCCACATTCAGGTTGGTGCATTTCAGTTCAGCATGGTCAGGAGTGGGGCCTTCGGGACGTGATTAAGTTGTGGAGACCCTTCCCTCAAGAATGGATGAATGTTTTCTCTGAGATTGGATTAAGTCTCTCAAGGGTAAATTAAAATTGGTTACCCCGAGAGCAGGTTCTTATGCAGCAAGCCTGGTTCTTTCTTTCCCTAAGACATTCTCTCACACATCCTTCTACATACACCCCATTCTCTACCACGATATGATATAGCATGAAGCCCTCACCAAAAGTCAAACCACATGCAGCCACCTGACCTTGGATAGGATCATGAGTCAAAACAAATCCCTCTTTATGAATTTCCTAGCCTCAGGGAGTTTGAAATAGCAACATGAAATGGACTAAGAGAACATGGCTACCCAGACAGATAAATTATAAATGATAAGGCAGCCTACACATGACCCGCCAAATCACACAATAAGAAGAAAGTTTAGGAGACTATTTTTGTGACCTGGGATTGTGGGTGGACTATGTGTATAAAACTGGGTAAACTATAAGTTAAACAAATTTGGGGGCTGGGAATGTGGCCTAGTGGTAGAGTGCTTGTCTAGAATGCATGAAGCCCTGGGTTCGATTCCTCAGCACCACATAAACAGAAAAAGCTGGAAGTGGGTGCTGTGGCTCAAGTGGTAGAGTGCTAGCCTTGAGCACAAAGAAGCCAGGGACAGTGCTCAGGCCCTGAGTTCTAGCCCCAGGACTGGCAAAAAAAAAAAGTTTGGTTTTGGTGGTTTGGGAGTTGAACCCATTGCTATACACTTGCTAGGTAAGAATTCTACAACTTGAGCTATGCCCCCAGTCCTTTTAATACATTTAGGTTATGATATAGGGTCTCATTAGTTCTGTCCAGGCTGGCCTTGAGCTTGTGAGCTCCCTGTCTCTGCCTCCCCCCAAAAGTAGCTGAGTTTACCAGCATAGACATACCCTATGACCCAGCCATACCACTCCTAGGCATCTATCCTGAACAACAAGTCCCAGGATATCATAAAGACATCTGCACATCCATGTTTATCACTGCACAATTCACAATAGCCAAAATATGGAAACAACCCAGATACCCCACTACAGATGAATGGTTCCAAAAAATGTGGTACCTATACACAATGGAATACTACATAGTGATTAGAAATGATAAAATAATGGTATGGTCTCCTTGATATATGATTGTTGGGAGGGGGGGGAAGAATAGTAGAGATCAGGTCTGTAAAATAACAAACTTCTTTTCATATGGTTTTTCCACATGTTTGGGTCAGCAACTTTACATTATGTATCTAAAACCAAACAATTACTAAACAAACTTAAAAAAGGTCTAGGATAGACCTATCAAGGGATCACAATAGCTCAATAGCTATGTACATATGATTATATAAGATGAGGCTAAGCAAAATAACTCCAAGAGAAGAAAACAGGAGGATTTTATTGTTGTCATTATGTTTAATATACTAGGTGAGTTTCCTTTGGCATACCCCATGTGGTTACTGTATATGATTTTGGTACACTGGATATTGTATATATGCTTGCCTGAACTAGGGAAGGGAAGGAAAAATGAGAGAAGGTGTAACAAATATGACAAGAAATGTACTCAATATCTTATTATGTAACTGTACCCCCTCTGTACATCACCTTGTCAATAAAATTTAATTTTTAAAAAAAGTACCTGAGTTTATGGGCATGTTCCATTATGCCTACCTACAAAATGACGTTTTAAGGGCTTCTGTTCAACAAGAGATATTACAAATAAGGAATGACTGAAAGA
The DNA here is from genome assembly GCF_023159225.1 of Perognathus longimembris pacificus. NCBI lineage: Eukaryota > Metazoa > Chordata > Mammalia > Rodentia > Heteromyidae > Perognathus > Perognathus longimembris. The sequence goes on along the minus strand of NC_063176.1, from coordinate 27,849,997 downwards.
AGATATGGATACAAAGACCAGTATCTAAATTCTAGGACATTCAAGAAAATCCTGCAAATCAATACCAAAAGAAGAAAAAGAAAAAATATCAGCAATAGCATTAGAAAAATAAAGGAAGAGTAGTAGCAGTCAGTTAATTAAAAAAAAAACAACACACCAAAAAGCCTTAAAAGCCTAACAAAACTGTTCATCCTCAATAACAGATAACAAACAAACAACAGTGATACATCCTATATAATAGTAATTAGACTAGAAAAAATTAGGAGACAGATGATGTCCGGGAAAGATCGGGTAATAGGACTCCTGATCCACTGCTTACGGGGCAATAGACTAGTACAACCCCCCCCTCCCCCCCCCCCCGAGAGTCATCTGGCAAGATGAATTCCAAGGAAATGAATGCACTGCAACCTGTAGCCAAGCATTCCACTCCCTGGGTAGACTCCACCAGGAATTTCTTTCTCATGTTGGCAAAGGAACATGGATGGGAATTTTTATCACAATTTTGGATGTGTGAGTGACCACAGAGAATTGTGTGAGCATCAATGAAGAAATGGAAATACAAAATACGTTGGATTTGTAATTTGTACAGCAGCTAGAAGAAAAAGATAACTACAAATTACTCTTGGGCTGCATCTTAAAAACATGGTGGGAGGTAAAGAAGCAAGAAGCAAAATAAGTTATATTCAAGAGACTATTATAGACATTAAAATACATGCTTGTAGGGCTGGGGATATGGCCTAGTGGCAAGAGTGCTTGCCTCTTATACATGAGGCCCTGGGTTCAATTCCCCAGCACCACATATACAGAAAACGGCCAGAAGTGGAGCTGTGACTCAAGTGGCAGAGTGCTAGCCTTGAGCAAAAAGAAGCCAGGGACAGTGCTCAGGCCCTGAGTCCAAGCCCCAGGACTGGCAAAAAAAAAAAAAAAAAAATACATGCTTGTAAAACAGTAAGCATTTTGCACTCATGCATGAACTTTAGATACAACAATAAGATTTCATACAATCAAGAAAGGGAATAACAAAGGAAAGAGGACATAGAGAACAAGGGAAGAGACTTGAGGAAAGCTACTCATTCATATCTATAATTGTTTCTGGAGTCAATTCTGGAGAATAAGAGGATTTTTCACAAGAGTCTCAAGTTAGAAGATGGAAAAGCAGTAGAGATCTGCCTTCTCCCACTGCAGAAAGCCCTTGAAGAGAGGATTCTTGCTCTGTCTTTTGTTTTTGAGCCTGGAGCTTGGGGGTATTTCCCTCCCCCCTCTAGAGGAGAGATATCCTGAAGTGAGTTTTAGCCTCCCCTTCCCTGGCAGAGCCAAGAGATAAGGAGGCAGCTGCTCTGAGATGGGCTGGCCGATTGGCTCAGGGAGAATCAGATCCTGCATGTGAAGATTATCTCCAGTAGCATCAGATTAGCCTTGAACGTTAGGATCACAGGGTCTTAGATCCTGAACTGAAGGACTCTCAGGGTTGGACCTTCCAGAACTCACAGGAGTCCTTCTACTACCTCCCATCGCTGCCTCAGCAGAGGTCAAGAGCTTAATGTGTGCCAAGCAAGGCCCCCTCCCTCCATTCCTCCAGCTCTTGTCTTCCTCCAGCTCTAGCCTGCTTGCCAGGAAGTCTAGTTCAGTCCTGTTGCCTACCTGGGATCTTCCCATCCTAAATACTACATCATTGAAGCAAAAGAGAAGAGGGACTCTCAGATTCTGAGGTCCCTACCTGGACTTCTCACAACATCCCAGGTCACCAGAGGCAAAGCACTGGGCAGGCCTGATATAGCTCAGCAACCAACAGCCAAGAGTGATTTGTTACTCTAAGGAGTTATAACATAGATAGATGATAGACAGACAGACAGACAGATGCAAGAGAAGCTATAAGTGTCCAATACATCTAACATATTTGCTGTCCAATTCTTTCTAGTGAAAAATGCAGACTCTGCTAGGATCCCTCTGGGGCCCACAGCATTGCATCTTGTGCGAACTTCCTGGGAATGCAGCGTTTCTGGCACACTCCTACTTCTGGAGTTTCTGAATTGCAATGTGCACCTTGACAAGGTCTCTGGTGATCTAAACATACAGGGAAGTTTGGGAGCCAGGCCTGGGACTCTCTTGGCCTGGCATCTCTCCCTATGGCTGGGTTTGGTGGCTAAAGGGCAGCTCTTGAGTTAAACATGAGAGGTGGAATCTGCATTCAACCACTTCCTCGCTGAGAGACCTGGATATCCTTTCCTTTTTATGTTTACCCATCTCAGAAATGGAGGCAAGCCCAGATTCCTCTTCCTATGGGGTTTTTGTGTGGCTTGAGTTAGACAGCAAAGCCAGTGCAGTCTCTAAGTTGCTGAGCTTTGTTTCTACTACACTGCTTCTCATGGAAAGTTCTCGCTTCTGTCTATAGCAGAGCAAACATGTTTTACATAAATGCCCAGCCCTTCTGTGCAGATGGCCTAAGGTGTTTCCTGAGAATCCCAGGTATGCAAATGCTTAGAGTCCGCAGGTGAGAGGGCAAAGCAGGGGTAAACCTGCACAGCCCACCTGGGTCAGCCTGTTTCTTTTCCCCACCAGGAATAGGAAAGGGAAACGGGTTTGTATAGACCAGAGTTCCAGACACATGCTTCCTGACACATTCAGTGCTGGGATTGCATTGAAACACAATTAAGATTTATAAATAAATAAATATTAAAATAATAAGTAAACAAGTAAAAAGTTGCCTCTATTCAAACTCTACAGCAAGCTACCTTAGACATGATCTTGCTTTCCTTTGACCTTCCTCAGGCCAAAAAAATGGCTGCATCAATGTCTGATTTGCATTTAGTATCTGCTTTTCCTCCACAGGGCTCCAGCGGATACTTCTTAGTTAAGCCCAGGTGAGAGTAGAAGAGAGAGGAGAGGATGCTAGCAATGCAAGTGCTCCAGGGCTTGGAGAAGCTGTGTGCTCTTAAGGACAAGAGCCTTGTTTCAGGTGCCAGCTGCCAGCTCTTCCTTCCCCTGGGAAGCCTTAAGACAGGGAGGACTTTGTGCTGACTCGGGTCGCCCTGTGAGCACCAAGTGTTTATTTTATACCAGCACTGAGGTTTACTTCCTGTTCGACTTTCTGAGAACTGCTTGTCAGGATTAATGAAGTCCATCCAAATATTTTCAAGACTCCAGAAAAGGTATTTGTCCCCACGCCCTGTTTACTTTAATAACACCTACACAATTCACACCCTTCACCTCAGCACAAGGCATTCTTTCTCTCATTGCTCTGTGGAACTTGAACTCCTCAAGTACAGACTTGATGCCATATATATATATAATATTATATATTATATATATAATATATAATATGATATAATATATAATATATTACATATCATATTATATATATATACAGGGATTTGAACTCAGGACCCCATGCTTGCCAGGCAAATGTTCTAATACCTGAGTCATGCCTCCAGTCCCTACTTGATACATTTTTAACGCAGGATTTTTTTTCCCATGATGGATATTACATATGAATTACATAGAAGATGTTTGTTAGGGAAGAGTACTTTACTTATTTAAAATATGTCCATCTTCATAGAGTATATTATGACAATGCAAAACTTGTACACAACATGTAATAATCAAGTCACAGTAACAAGTATTTCCAGCACTTCAACCATTAATCATTGTCATTGTTAGGTGTTGGGAATTACATACCCATGCAGTCATGTTGAAATGTACCATAGGTTGTTTTCAGCAATAGTTACCCTCCTGTACTAAAGAAGAACACAGAGTCCTTCTTTCTAATTGTGCTTTGCTTTCCCTTCTTGGACTTTTTGTCTCCTCTTCCTGCCTGCACCTCCCGTTATTTCCACCCCCTTCTACAAGGCTGACACTACAAATGAGTGAGAACAGAGCATATGATTCAGCGATTCCATTACTGGGTATGTAGCCAAGAAGGTGCAATCATTCTATCAAGGAAATACTTGAACTTCCATGTTTAATGAGACAGTATTCACAACAGTCAAACTATGAAAACAAGTCAGATGCCTTTCAGTGGATGAGTTTATATAATAGTATAATAGTATACTGTTTTCCCATAAAAAGAAATCTTTGTGTGTGTGTGCGTGCGTGTGTGTGTGTGTGAGAGAGAGAGAGAGAGAGCGTGCTGGTCCTTGGACTTGAACCCAGGGCCTAAGTGCTGTCTGAGCTTTTTTACACTTGAGCCACAGCTCCACTTCTGACTTGTTTTTAGTAGTTTAGTGGAGATAAAAGTCTCAGGAACTTTCTTTCCTGAGCTGGCTTTGAACTACAATCCTCAGATCTTAGTCTCCTGAGTAGCCTGAATTACAAATGTGAGCCTCCAACACCCAGCAAGAATGAAAATCTTGTCACTTACAGCAGCATTCATGAAACCAGAGATTATGTTCCTTGAAAGAAACCAGACCCAGAGAGAAGATGTATCTTTTTGTTTATTTGTTTTGTTTTTGTTGCCAGTCCTGGGGCTTGGACTCAGGGCCTGAGCACTGTCCCTGGCTTCTTTTTTGCTCAAGGCTAGCACTCTACCACTTGAGCCACAGTGCCACTTCGGGCTTTTATCTATATATGTGGTGCTGAGGAATCGAACCTAGGGCTTCATGTATGCGAGGCGAGCACTCTACCACTAGGCCATATTCCCAGCCCCAGAAGATGTATCTTTTTAAGAAATATACACATGCATGCATGTCTGTGTGCAGGCACACACACACACACACACACACACACACACACACACACACACACACACACACACACCCTGCTAGCACAATGTTGAGCATTTGGGCACTCTCTTTTAAAACCATTTGGCAAATTGGAAGGGGACTTCATGCTAGTGGAGAGATCACTATGGGGCCTGGCTAATGGGATTTGGGCTCTTTTACTAAGTGTTGTGACCTTAAGCAGTCCCTTAACCTTAGTTTTCTCATCTGTAAAATTACAATAGTGGGTCTCTCAGGTGATGCCTTCAGTTGGAAGACTGGCCCCTCCCAGCTGTTAGGTGTGTGTGGGGGGGGGCGGGTCTGCCTCAGAAGGTGGACCGGCCGGCAGGTGGTCAGCCTCCTCCAACAGCTCCCTTTTAAAAAATAATTAATTAATTAATTAATTTTTAGCTATTAGGGAGCAGGAATATCTGTTTGGAGAAAGATCTCCAAGGCCTAAGTAAAACTTTTAAAAATATGTTTTAGATGAACACTGAAGTAGTGTATGTGGGGTTATTGACCCGGGATGCTTTGACAGAGGACACTGGGACAATGGCTCTGCAAACAGAGCTGCATGGCCACTCTGCTGCTAAGGCCTCCTGCCGCTCAGCACCTCCTTGCTTTCCATTCTATAGTTCCCTAACTTGAGTGCTTGCTCTTTGTCAGCACCAGGCAGAGTCCTGGGAGCAGCTCCGGAGACAGCCCGCATCAGGGACAGTGCTGCCAGGGATGAAGTCAGCAGGTGAGAGCCTCAGGGACAGCAGCTCCCAGAGACAGCTCCAGGTCACAGCCATCAGGAGGCAGCACCATGCTTGCTTTCCTCATCGTGCAGCTGGAAGCATTGCACCCCTGTGGCCACTTGCAAGCGACCAATGCCATGGGTTCAGATGCCATGGTTTCTGCCTCGTTCTTGTTTAAGATCATGTGACTATCACAAGTTTTGTCATGAAAACAACAGTGAATCAACCCACCAGCAATTACCCAGTAAGCTGTCACCCACAAGGAAGCCAGCCTGGGGCTTGAGTAGTAGGGGACAAAAATGAAGCAAAGAACCTGAATCCCGGGTGCTCAGGTTAAAAGAAAGACTATATGGAAGATCTGAAAGCGGAAGTGAAGGTTACATCCCCAGGCAGATTGTCAAAGTGTTCTGTCAGATTAGAACTGGAGCTGAGCACTGGTAGCTCTGTAGCCCTAGCTACTCCAGGGGCTAAGGGTCCCGATTCAAAGCCAGCCTGGGCAAGAAACTTCATGGAGTTATTATCTTCAATTAACCACCCCCAAAAGCTGGAAATAGAGCTGTGGCTCAAGTGTGGTGGTAACTCTGAGCAGAAACAGATAAGGGATAGTATCTAAGCCCTTAGCTCAAGCCCCAGTACTGGCATGCCCGTGTGCATATGCACATGTGTGCACTTACATATTCAGGCACACACACACACACACACACATGCGTGCACACCACACTAATTAGAAGAACTCTAGGAAGATTTCTGAAAAGAAAAGTAAAGATGGCAGAGGGTCTGTTATGTGGCCTGCTTGAGGCAGATTATTCACCACATGCATCTCCCACCCCTGGCTCACCTGCACAGTGTTTGTTGCTATGATGTCTTGCCCAGCTAGTCTGCCCCAGGAACTGTCTCTTGATCCAAGTGAGCCTTCCCTCCTTGCATCCAGAAGTCGCCCTTGTGATGAAGTTCATATGCAGAGTGGCATAGCGGGGTTGTATACAAGGAGCTCGTGTTCCTTTGGCCCTTTCTCCTAGTTGACTTCTTGCTGACCAGTCATGGTAGAAAGTTTGGGGCTGGGCATAGTATGTAGTTGAGAGTCTCAATCTGGGTTTGTCTGTTTGCCAGTTGCAAGATATGAAGTAAGCAGAGCAGCCTGCCTGAGCCTTGATGCTCTAATGGAGGAAATGGAGGCATTGTACACTGCGGCTTGTCCTGCCTCCCTCAAGGACCATAAAGGGGATCCCTAAATTTGCTATTAATCTACTACTTCTCACCCACCCTCCCCTGATCTCCTGTCCAGTAGAGTTGTTCAATTCCTTTGAGATTATGGTCTCACCAATTCCGATTCACCTCAAACTGTCTCCCTCACTTCTCACTTCTGGCATTGTTCTCCTCTTCTTTCCAAAGAAGAAAACTCCTCTTCTTCCTTCAGTTTTAGGCCAAAAAAAAAAATACAGTTGGTACATACATCAGTGAGTCAGACTAAGGGTTGGAGGCCTGATCGAACCCCCAGTACCACTTAAAAAAAGATAGATAAAAATAAGTTAGACTTTAGTGACTCTGGGGTGAAGCCCTTCACACCACAGCATTACAAACAGCTAACAGTTAAATATTGGACTTTTATTTTGTAACTACTTCACCTAAGTCTCCAGGCTCAGATGTCTTCCTCCTGCTGTCAGCCATGCCTCATACCCATCACCTCTGCTCTGGTTTTAGCATAACAACCTTTTACAGAGCAGTTGAGTTTCTCCATGTTCTAATCGCAACATCAACTCTGGCTTTTTTTGTCTTCAAAGCCTCATGCATGTGTTGGGCTAATCCAGACACCACACTGTATGTGTGGTTTTAAATAAGAAAATGAGCTGTTTTCTCTTAAACTGTGCCCCTCCTAAGAATGGAGTTAGGATCCTTAGGCTTAGAGAAGGGACCCCCCACATTATTGCTTGAGCTAACCAACGGCAAATGTGATCCTTAGAGCTCTGGAAAACTAAGAAGAAATAAGCATCTAGAAGTGACACAGCAGCCATTATAGGGCCAATAGGTCACAACTCTGTGCCTGTCATGAGGAAGGCCTCTGGCTAACCCCAAGGAATTCTCTGAAGTCCCTCGACCTTCCTGAAGGTAGGGGATATCCCGATGGAGACATCCAAGCTTAGGAAGCCACACCACCAGGGGCTCCAAGGATTCCATAGACTTTTTGCTTGTGTGTGCCAGCACTGAAGCTTGAACCCAGAGCCTGTGCTCTGTCCCTTAGCATTTTTGATTGAGGTTAGAACTCTACTGCTTGCACCACAGCTTTACTTCTGGCTTTTTGGTGGTTAATTAGAGATGCAAGTCTCACCAACTGTCCTGCCTCAGCTGGCTTCCACCCATGGTTCTATGATCTCAGTCTCCTGTGTAGCTAGGATTACAGGCACGAACAACCAGTGCCCAGCCATAGACTTTTTCTATAAACACTCTCTCCACATGAGGAGAGCTGGGGAGGAGACTTGCCTCCCTCCTCCTTCTAGCCCAAAGCCTTCTGGAGTCCAGCCACTTACCTTGCTCTCAAGAGAAAGGAGCATTCTTTGTGTGATATGAGCCTCCATTGTCTAATTATGTCACTGCAAATAAGAGAATGTGTTTGAAAGCTCTGAAAAGTGGGAAACAGGGTAGAAGGATGGATGGATTTAATTAATCATTATCGCTCAGGTGGGATTGAGCCAAAACTTGCTGCTAGGCTGCAGGAAGGGCTCAGGGAGCTCACGGCGTTCTATCAGGTGTGAAGAGAAGAAATGAGGCTGGTTATTACGGTCTCACTGTAACTAATCCAAAGTTGAAGATGCAGGGCAGTGCGGTAGGATCCATTGGTGCTATAGCCAGTGGTCTCATATAAATGCTAACGAGGCAAGCATGGGATTCAGGCTGGCCAAGGCAGCTGAGAGCCAGAGAGGCTGCTCCTACCTCCTCTGACAGCAGTGAGTCCCACTTTAATTTGCAGCTGTCTTACGCTCTAGGTACCAGCATCTGGGGGCAGCAGGCAAGCAGCTGTCACCTCATAGATGGAAGAGATTAAAGCTAGAACCCACGTGGGCTTCGCCTGTGTGAAACATGTCATTGTCTGTTTTGCATCTCTGTCTGATTCATTCATCCTTATCCTGCAGTGGTTTGGTGGGAGAGGTTTTACATTAGGAGCGACAGAAGACTCCTCCACCTAGAGTCCAGGATATGTAAGAATGGGCCTCAGAGCTGTGCAGTGCAGGACTCTAGCTGGGTTATCTTGAGCAAAGGTATTTCGCCTCTTTCAGCCTCCATTTTCTCATCTATAAAATGGGGCTAAAAATAGTGTCCTGGCCAGGCACTGGTGGCTCACACCTGTAATCCTTGCTAGTTAGGCAGCTGAGACCTAAGGATCACTGTTTGAATGAAGCCTATCCTGGCAGAGAAATCCATGAGACTCTCATCTCCAATAAACTGCCAACAAGTCAGAAGAGGAGGTGTAGCTCAAGTGGTTATATGTCAGCCTTGAGTGTAAAAGCTAAGGGACAGCATGCAGGCCCTGAGTTCAAGCCCCAGTGCCAACACACACACACACACACACACACACACACACACACACACACACACACACACCATTACCATGCATGGTATCTGCAGAGTTTATTGAGATGTATGCATTAGGGTTCTGTTGGGGGCCTGGCATACCGAAGAGCTATTGTCATTCCTCTGCTCAGTAGCAGCAGCTGGTCCTAGCTCCATGTTCATGTGGTCATTAAGTAGCGGATTCCAACCCAAATTGACTTAGCAGGGGATACAGGCTACAGTGGCTGCCACGCTGTCATGTGCTTAACTTTCTTCTCCTAGAAAACAAAGCATCCTTTGAAAAGGGAATTGCTTTCATTTCCCATGGGAAGTCATTTCTCCAGCCCACGAGTAAATGCAGTCTAATGACTTGAATGTGACAGCAGTTATCAAGAATGAAATGTTCCGTACCCAGCACTGCCTGTGGAAGTCACTCAATCTCAGTGCTGTGTGGGTCCTCTCTTCACATCCTCCCATCTCCTCCCTATTTCAAACTTTGGGGATCATTAGACCCAAGCTACCTCCCCTGAGGTAGTACAGCTATGCTGGGTTCAGGATACAGCCCACGGGCCACGATGGGACTCGCTTATTAAGTGGCCTGTGGGAGGAGGGGCAGGAGAGTGTTGATGTAGCAAAAGGCAGTTTGCCAATAGACAAGCCAGCCGACCATGCTTCATACATTTTCAGGGGGACATCATTTCATCTCAGAACATCTGTAAGTTGGCGGCGTATTTCCCCTAAGGTTTGACTCTAAGCTGACAAAAGGTATACTGGACACCCCGACTGATTCTGCGATAGATCTCAGTCTTATTGAGCAAACATCAGTGAGGTTCCTGTCTCGGAGCAGTGTTGGTGTGAATAGAAAAGGCTGGCAGACTAGAACTCACCTGCTAATAGCGTCTGGAACATAGCTCTGTGTTGGGGCTTGGGGGGGGGGGGGCTCCCCTGTTGTGAGGGCTCTCCACTCACTTCTTTGAAAGTATTGTTCTCAAGCGGGAAAAATAATTAAGGGCTTCTTGGGTTTATGTTTACTTTTTCAGAGTAAGCAAAAAATCCATAATCAATGCAATATGCCTCACAGACACATAATAAATGCCAATGAATTCAAAACTTTTTGAAACACTTCCAGGGTTTATTATTTATCGCTTGTTTTTGTTTGTTTGTTTGTTCCAGTCCTGGGGCTGGGACTCAGGGCCTGAGCACTGTTCCTAGCTTCTTTTTGCTCAAGGCTAGCACTCTACCTCTTGAGCCACAATGCCACTTCTGGCTTTTTTCTATGTGGTACTAAGGAATTGAACCCAGGACTTTGTGCATACTAGGCAAGCACTCTACCGCTAAGCCACATTCCCAGTCCTATTTCATTTGTTTAAACTTTCTGCTCCTTAATAATAAAATGCCCAAAACTTTCTAAAAAGTTCCTGATTTAATGTTCTCATTTTGAGGGTGAGTCTATGGCCTAGAGATTGGAGAAACGCCTTTATTTCTGGCTTCTCAAAAGCGTGGACTCTCTAGCCACATTGGCTTGCATTCTTGATAGGCAAGCTCAGATAGAAAGTGTGTTCTTCAGCTTGCCACAGTCCCCACCACTCTGCTGCCTCATATGCAGTGCATACTACTCCCTTTACCTGTGTGGCTGTCAGGTACATTTGAATATAACATGCTATATAACCACCAACTTCACAGACATCATGTGCTCCAACCTAGATAGCAGTCAGGACCGCCCTGCTTTTCAAGATGTGTTTGAAATGGCCCTCAATCTGCAATTCCATGGCCAGAAAAAATCCAGACTTCCCCCGTGGTTGTGTGAATGCTTACAGATTTATGTTCTCATGGTCTCCTTTGCCTCTAGCACTTACGGTTTTGACCCATGACAACTTAAAAGGATCCAGACTCTTCCTCCATTTCCTCCCCTTACCCTAGGCAGTTGCAGTCCATAAGTGGATTTGGAGGAATGGGGAGTGTTATGGGGTAAGGATGTTAGTAATACCTTCCATAGCAGATGGAACTTAAAAGCTCATCCTCCACGCGGCATCCCCAGCCTTCCTTCCTTGCAGAGCCCTGACTTTTGGCCTCTTCCTCTCCTCCCAGTATCCTCTCCCCTCTTCCTCCCTCCAAATGTCCCTCTCTCAGTAAAGCAAAGTAACCCAGCTTCTCTCACATGACCCCTGCTTAGACACAGTTCAGGGCAGGAAGGGCAAAGGCTTCTTCTCCATCATGCCATCCATGTCCCTGGCAGGAGAGTCAGGATTCCTGACAGCTCATGCTTTCTGGTTCTTCTCTAGCCACTGAGGTGGATACAAGGCTCTTCTTCCTGGTGTGACCTGGCCGGGTCTCTGCTTTTCAGCATGGATAAATAGTGCAATCCTGAACATCAGACATCCTACTGGTTTATCTGTTTACACATCTGCGTCCTCCACTGGACTCAAAACCCACGTTTATTCATCTTTAGCTTTGCCTTCTCTACAGGGTGGAGAGGTGGAGAGAGGAGGCCCTGGGGGTGGGGAAGCCGGAGAAACTCTTCAGTCAACCATCGATGAGGAAAGGAAAGAGAGGAGAAAGGTCAGGCACTGGGTACAATGCTGTTGGGTGGGGGGGGGGGGGGGGGGACGGGAGAGGGGCTGTGGCATTCAAGCACTGAAAACTGGGTCCTGTTCTGTCCCCCAAGCCAGGAGCCCTGTGACTGGCTATCCCCACCCCATTTGTTACTTTGTGACCAAACAGTCTCTTTTCCCATTTCTCACAAAGGTGCCAGATGGGCTGAGGGTGGGGAAGGAACATGTGGAAAAATATGCTGTCTAGGAAATTCGGATTTGCTTTTGTCACCAATATGGCCTCCACTAGTTTTCAACCCCAGCCCCCTCCCCTCCCCCCCCCCACCCCATCATTCCATATCTGCCTTTGCTGCAGGAGACCTGGAGGGTGAGGCTGGGCCTCTCCCTCCACAGGGAATAAATAGAGCTGCCCACACAAGGGGACCCTCAAGGAAATGGCGCATCTGGGCCTATGAGAATGAAGTCCTCCACCCACCCAGTGAGTCTGTGAGCCTCTCCACATTGCCGAACCCCTCAAAGGCGCAGCGAGGCAGCTCCATCCTCCGGGTGTTCTCCCAAGGAGAAGCGCTCAGCTGTCAGCCGCTCAGCCCTGCGCCCCAGGCCCCCAGGCTCTGCCTGTCACCTCCCATTACCCGGGCTCTGGTAGGGAAGAGCATCTGGCACGAGTGTCTGCAAGCCCAGGGGGTGAATTTAGCTCGGATTTCAAGGCTGAGCTAAGCAATCTTGCTGCTGAGCTCTGGGACTCAGGGTGCCCGCCGCGGCACTGGGTGCAATGAGGGCTCAGCTGCGCAGGAACGCCGGCGGCGCAGGCGGGGCAGAGCCGGCGCAGCACCCCGCAGCTGATGGATGGGCTAGTGGCCAGGGGCTGGCTCCTTGGCAGGGCAAAGTCTCTATCCTGGGATCCAGGAGACTGCTGGCCACGAGGGGCGTCACAGAGCACCATGTAGATAGATAGATAGGGCTCTCCTTAACAGCCTGGTCCAGACTCCAGCCTTCCTCCCTCTGCCGCCCCAGCCCAGCTCCTCACAGGAAAAGGAGATGCAAAGCCCTGATCTTCCACAACTGATTAAGAGCTCAGGAGCTGGGCAGTGATGGGCCTGAGCTGGCGTCACCACATACCAGGCGGTGCCTGTCTCCTGGGGCCTCAGTCCCTCCTCCTGCAAGACAAGGGAGAGGCGGCATCAAGAGCTGTTTGGAAGATTCAGTGAGGAACACATTCAGAGTCCCTGTACCAGGGCACAGCAGACTGTGAGCCCACGTGGCAATGGAGAGGAAGAATTTGTGCTTAATTGGGGGACACATCTCTGCTGCCTTCCTCTAAATCCTCAGCTACTGGAGTGTTATCTGGGGCAGGGTCTTTCTCTGGGGCTCCCTTCCAAAGCTTCTGAACCCCACTCTGCATTTCCACAGACCTAGGTGGTCCAAATCTACACAGAAGCTTGGAAAGCACTGGTTTTGAATATTCCAGCGGCTCACCCACAGTTTGTTTGCTTTTCAGGTGTACTCATGTGCCCCAGTCTTTCTGATCCCCACCTTACCATTTTCTTCAGGGCTACCCACCCACGCTCAGTCTGGAGCTTTCTGTCTTCCCTCTTCTCCTGGGTGCTTTCAGAAGAAAGTGCTGAGTAGCCAACACATGTCAGGTAAGACCAGAGAGGAGGGGAAGAAGCCCAGATGATGCACAGCCTGGACTCCACCTTCCCGGTGCCTCTGCTACTCCTCACCTAAAGATTAATGGGAACCAGCAGGGTGAAGCCTAGACTATGTGAAGCCCAGCCTCAACTTGATTGGTTTCTGCATGATGTAGCCATCAAGCCTGAGCAAGAAGCACTCCCTCTCCCCAAACCACACATACTCCGCTGAATGCTGAGTCTCCACCAAAGTCAAAGCCATTCACTCCTTTCATTCAGCGTGTATTTGCTGAGTACCTCCTGGGTGCTGTGTAAGCCCCATGTTTCTCTCCTAGATCCCAAAGGCCATAATCTTGTGACATCTTCATTCAGCTATCACTGACAGGAGACGCTAGTGATATGTTGGAACAGGGGTCCTTGGAGAACAGCCCCAAATTCCATTCCCCGCCCTCCCCCCCCCCCCCCCAGAGCAGGGGTTCTCATTGCCTCAGGTGCTCAGGTACTTGAGGCAGAGTTCCCAGCTTAGTCTTCTCTGGGCTGGCTTGAGACAGCCCAAACTGTTGGCTGGGGAGGGGCCACTTTCGGGAAAGTTCTAAAAGGCAGTATTACTAGGAGGCCTCTTTTGTAGCTACAAGATAGTTCAGCCTCTCCATGTCCCTCTCTTGCCTCTGTCACTTCCTCAGGGCTTTGTTTCTGCCTGAATGCTCTCCTGACACTCATTTGCCAGCTTTTCTCAGAGACAGACTCCATCCAAGGAGCAAACTATCAAAAAAGATAAAAAGGTTAAAAATTATAACAAATTTCAAGATCTCAATTTATTTTCTATAGTAGAACTGGGCAACCCTTCCTTCCATAAAACAAATGATGTACTCCAAGGAACTGAGGAGATGGAATTAGTTTTACATGCAGAGAAGGGCTGTAGAAAGCAGAAATGGAAGAGAAGTGGAGGGATTGTCTCACACTTCATGGTTTTGAAAGATAGGGACAAGGAGAAAGCAGTCGAAAAAGCTCCCATTTTGTAAGGATTAAGAGAACTTCATTATCATGCTGATTGGTTGAAACTGAGGTGGGGGGGGGGAGGTAAATTTGATTGTCATCTCTCTCCATTTCCGGATGTATCACAAGGTTGAATTATAACTCCGTTGCCATTTGGTGAGGATTTGATGCTGCAGAGCTTTAGCATGGAGGATTCCAGTTTGATTTTTCAGACGGGTCTATCAGAATCAAATGCATGAGTCTCATCCAAAACAATGGCCTCCACTCTTGTTAACTCTAGTTAACAAGATTTAAAGCAAGGATTTTTTTCTTTCCTTCTAATTATTGCCTTAAGAGCCTCTGGCTACAATCTCAGTCTACAGACAACTAATTTTCTCAAATGAATACACAATCAAACTTCAGTGTCCACAGGGTACGGGTTCCACGACCTTTTCAGATACCAGATGTTCTGATCTCTAAAATAAAATGGTGCCATGCTTGTATATAACCTATACTCATGTGTCTGAGAACTGTAAATCATCTCCAGATGCTTTACAATACCAAAAGTAATATAAAGGCTCTATAAATTGTTATAGTATACTTTTAGAGAATAGGTACAAAAAATAAGGTCTGTGAGTGTTCGGCACATACACACAACCATCATGGGCATAACTACACAGTACTTGTCAGCAACAACATAATCTTTTTCTGAATATTTTAGTCTGTGTTTTGGTAAATTCATGGATATAGAACCTCTGGGTTTGGAAGGCTGATTGTACTCTATTTCCATGTTTGGAAAAAAATTCTTTTCAGAGCCTTTTTAGAGAGCTACAACTGGGAGAAGTTTTCAGATCTCTTGGCCTGCTTTTTTTTTTTTAATTGAATCCAAAGCAAATAAGTGAATGCAGTCTCAGTTGGTTGTCATTTTTGTTTTGTTTTATTATGAGACACGGTCTTGCTATGTAGTCCAGGCTTGCCTAAAACTGTCTATCCTCCTGAATACTGGGATCATTGTGTACTTTCACTTCAAAAGGAGTGAGTAATCAGAAGAATACATGAAGAAAGTTGAAGGACTCACTACTCTGGGTCTGATCACAGTCTACTTCTTCCTCAGAGATAATGCTGTTTGGATAAATCCTTCTAGACACACCTTTATCTGTGTATTCCCACATATATAAATGCACAGAAAGATGATTTTTAATGTAAATGCTATCATCTCTTTTAAGATACTCATTAAAACATTGAAGTTTTAAGTCTTTGTTTAAACCTGATAAAGAACTACTTAATATTTTAAATGATAGTATAGTACTCCATGGCATGGGTGCATCTTACCCATATGCAGTGCCCAAGACTTCTTATGTTCACCTATCTAGTATCAATCCTCGCCCCTAAACATGTAAGGTAATTACATTTCCTGTTTTATTGTAGGTGTATGAAGTCATGTGGCTCTCTCAACTCTGGCCAGTGCGTTGAGAGAGGAAGTAACCTATTTCACTTCTGGGTAGAAGTATTTAATTAAAGATACAAGACCTCTGATCAATCTATCCTCTGCCACAATAAAGATGGGTCCCTGTTAGGAGAAGCTGCAAGATCAAGACAGTTTGGACTGTTGAGTTTTAACAAGAGTAAGATATACTCCAGGAAGAACATAGATCCAGAGCAGACTTGCAGTGCTCTGAGAACTTGTCCTTAGCAGAGACAAGAACTATGATATAATCAACAGTCAGTCCTACTCTGAGCATTTAGGTTGCTCTGGTTTTCAGAATGAGCACACTTCAGATCTAGCTCTGAGGCCATGAAGGGTGTTCCCATGGACTACTTTCCCAGAATTGGAATTGCTGATGTTTCATTTTGAGAAAAACATCCAATCATTTTCACCAACTTACCTATTTACCTATCAACAGCATTTCTATATCACTGAATATTGTCCTGTTTTCTAAATTACTGGAGGGAAAAAAGGAATTTTGTTATTGCTTTATATTGTGATTCCCTGATTATTTCCTAAATAATATTTCATATTTGAATTGACTGTTTGTATTCCATATTCCTCTATTTTCTTCCCAAATAAGACAAATCTTTGGATGACTAGAAGAAAAGCATTGGATTCTTTGTCATCAGTGAGAGCTCTTCTCTTGAAACATAAGGATGTCAGTGGTAGATAAGATTGAAATGGGTTTCAAATGCCCAGGGTTAAAAACTGAGGCCCCAGTTCACACGCTGTGTGGGCTGCAGGTCACTAGAGGCGATCCCTCAGAGGGACTGTAGCTGTGCGTCACAGTAAACCTTTTCTCTTTCTAAATTGATAATCTCAGGTATAGCTGACTAACTCAGTTGCCCAAGTGTTTGTTCATTCTTTCACAAATATTCCTTCTTTCTTTCTTTACTTTCTTTCTTTCTCATATTCATTGAATGACAGCATGTGCAAAGCACTGGGTTTGCACTGCCTGGAAAAACTGACCAAATCCTTGTCCTCCAGAAGCTTTAGGTCCATCAAGGACAAACAAATGCATATCCTTGACTCTGGCCTCAGTAATAGATAGGAAGGCAATAAAAAGATTCTAGTTACTCATAAAGTGGAAGCAATCCAAGGCTGGTAGAAGAACGAGGCTTTGCTTTTTCCTTTGAGCTTTAACAAGAACAAAATACTTTTTCTAAGCCCCAGAGTAGATTCGTGGAGTCAACATGGACCACAAGATTGTCAGAAGCAGGTGACTCGCCCAATGTCTCCTGAATTTTAAACAAATGTTCTGTTGGCTTCCTCAAATAGCCTGCTTGGCAGGCTGTGCATCTGTGCCAAATGCTCCAGAATGTTCTAGGTGTAGAGTAAGGGGGAACTGGGCATCTGTCCTGGGACATGGAAACGTCACCGTCCCTATAACCTTGGAGAGGTGACAGGCTCACCACTGAAAATTCCTTTCTAAAATACTTCTTGCATCATTGGATTAAAAGCTTATTCCCTAAGACATGAAAGAAAAATCAGCTTATGCTAGACCTGCACAGAATTTATCGAGCATTTAAAATTTTCATTGGGGCCATTGTTTTGAAAAGGAAGTTGGTGCTCTTCTGATAGAGGGCAGTCACTGAATTTTAAAAGCTGACCTGGGCCCCAAGAATTTCACTTGCTTTCTTAGGAATAAATGTTCTGGTGACCATTAGGAAGCTCCCCTACTGTTCCTACGACCAGTTTGTATTTGTAAAAACATATACATAACTGGGAATATTAGAGGGAAGGAGTATGAGGCCTGTGGGCCATATTCTTAACCCTGGGTTTTTCTCAAAAGTAAAATGAAAAATGATCACACATAAGGTTAAGAAGATGAAATATAGCAATACACACCAATAATTATTCTTGTCTCTGATCAATAAATGGTAGCTGTTATCCCTATACTATTTTATTCAAGGCTTCTACAGCTTGAAATGGTCCATTCTCTCTAAAACACATGTTGAATATAATCTCCATCATGAGATGCTGAAGGTGGCAGGTGAGACCTGTAGAAGAAATGATGAATGGATTAAAGGGGTAATAATTACCCAGGGATGGATCTGGTATAGCAGCCAGTTTGGCTAGGTCTCTCTGAAATCCTTGTCTCTTGTCTTGCGATGTTCAGCCAGTACCAAGGCCAGCACCAAGGCCAGCACCAGATGTGGCCCCTTGACCTTCCGCCAGGGTGGTGTGCCCAAATCAATCTCTTTTCTCTGTACCTGCCCAGTCTATGATACTATGTCACTGGCAACAGAAATGAACCAAAACAAACACCAAGCCTATTCTTTATTTATCAACAACTGGGATGCCTGAGCAGCCATGTTTGAGGAGGCAGAACTGTGACTCACACCATCTGCTTGTGTTTTGAACATTTCAAAATCAATGAACCCAGAAGACCAACTAAGGCATCCATCTTGCTGTGCACTCTACTACATTCTATGCATCACACCCACTACCCAGCCGTGACTGAGCTTTCAGATGTTTCTACCCACCGGGGCCTCGGCTGTCACTCCTTTCCCCTTACCTGCCCCCAGTCTTTATTTGTTTCTTGAGTATTTTAAACCCCAAATTCTCTGTGTTTCTGGCTAGGTCGTCTCACCTGCCATGCTTTAGGAGGAAGCAAGCCTACCTGTCTGTCCCCTGTGTCCCCATGTGGAGAGGCACAAAGAGCCCATATGAGTTGGAGACCGGTGTATTGATAAGGTTTGCTCCCATACCATCCCTTACTGACTTTCGTCTCTTAGGACTTCAGTTCTTGCCTCTAGGAACCAGGCTGGTAAGGCCAGCAGATATATGTGGTTTGTCAGACCACGAAGGTGCTGGGAAGATGAATGAGATTGTGTCTAGTTGGCCTGTGGGCTTCTCCCAGAAAGATGCTCTCCAAACACAGGACAGAACTTGGTGTCACTGGGAAGAATGGAGCCAGGGTGTCTCTCAAGCATGCTCTATGTGTCACTGTCATTGCAAAGACGCATTAATAACAGAGACAAAGCACTCACTCATCAGAACGCATGGGTCACAGGTGTCAGCTTTAATAACAGCAAAGCAACACCCATAAATCCTTCCTCAGTGCTAAGGGCTACCACCCCAACACTCCTATACACATACCCTCCCTCCCCCCGTCCCCTGCTCTGGCTTATACTCAAGCAGCTGAGTGGTAATGAACATCCTCCCTCCAACTTTTTTCAGTCATAATTTCAGTTTCCCTCAGAAGAGCTGTGACTATGCTTTTCCTTGGGTTCAAGTGTTTTCTAGGACTTGCAGTGTTACAAGTTAAGGGGTATCCTCAAATGCACTGGAAAGTGAACAGTGGCCAAGAAGGGCACCATATCATGCTCTGTACTTTGTTTCTTTGCTCTCATCCCAGTTAAGGTGGTAAGGCAAGGAGACTGTTGGGAGCACCCAGTGGGCTGGCATGGCTGGGAAATGGACTTGCAGTGTTTCAGGGGGCAACAGAAAGACATCAATAAGTTAGTTTGCTTCACATAAGGAAGAGCAATCATGTAAGAGTCCAGTTAAGCTACTAATGTCCCAGAGGAGTTACTTGTGAGAGGGGCTCAGGTCAGCAGTCAGAAAGGGCTGAGACAGACCCTGGAGTGGAAAATCCATTCAGCAACATAAATTTTCAGCCATTTCTCCCCAGAAAAGTGCTATGATTTGACTTCTACCTGCAGACCAGCCGTACTCTGAGACTTGCACACCAAAACTTCTTGTCTTTGAACTTAAATGAAGTTGTTTCAATCTGACCTCTGCACCTTGGGTAAAGATTCCAATTCTCTAAGAAGAAGGATGTTAATTTTGATATCTACCCTACAAACTCACTGGGAGGACAGTGGCTATGATAGGTTAGATTCCCAGGAGGGAGCTGAGTAGTGGGAGGAGGATAGAGAACTATCTTACCTAGGAGATTTTGTGTTACTCAAGAGTCCAAGTGCCAGTACCTGCTCTGGGAACCTTCCTGAGTGGCAGGAAAGCAGAGCTGCTGCCTGCTCCCTGCCTATGTAATGCACGGTACAGCTCCATCTGCTTTCCTGCTGGGTCTTTGTATCTATTCACTTCATATGTCTGTATGATATTCACTCAATAAATACAGATGGATAAGCTTAAAATACAAGGTTAGGAGCTCAAAGGAAACAAGTCCTCCTAGGGAGAGGAGAGGAAGGAAAGCAGCAGTGAAATGTCAGAGGGGCCGAAGGTTTTGGCAACATGGCCTGCAAGGCCTCACTGAGGGCTCATTTGGGCAAAGATTGTGGCCTGACAGTGATTTCTCACCTGGCCACAGCTTTGCTCTGCCTGAGCCTGGCCTTCAACCACAAAGTACCCTGAGTCAGTGAGGATGATAAGAATTAGGGGGGAGGCCAGGAACAGCACCAGAGGGGGCTTCTCTAGATAGACCCTTGTTAGGAGTAGGGACAGAGGGAGACATACTGAGGTCTGGAGAGCTGAAATTGAAGCATGCAGGGGCCTTTGAGAAGCCAGGCTTCTGCTTTCCATCCTCGTTATTCAGGGTGTGCTCTACTCACCATCAGCATCACAGCTTGTTAGAAAAGACAAATTTCAGCCCCCAGCCTAGACCTACTGAAACAGATTCTGCATTGTAATGTGATTCATAGCACATGAAAGCTCATCTTTACCAAATAGTTGTAGTGCATAGTACACAGACTGAGATACTGAGGTCCCATCACTTCCCTTTAGGAGAATGGAACTGCTGACAGGATAAGGATGGTATGTAGGTCAGGAGGAGAACTACTAGAGAATGATGTATTAGCTAGCCCTAGACACACATCACAAGCTACACACAATGCAAGCCGAACTCTGTAGCTATGTGTGAGGAAAAGGGGCAGCAGCTATAGAGCTCACCAGGGGTTAACTCCCATATGCCACCACATCCTATTGCTCAGGTTCACAACTATATGCATCCATTTGGGCATTCAAAAAATAAATAAAGGGGCTGGGAATATGGCCTAGTGGCAAGAGTGCTTGCCTCATATACATGAAGCCCTGGATTCGATTCCCCAGTACCACATATACAGAAAATGGCCAGAAGTGGCGCTGTGGCTCAAGTGGCAGTGTGCTAGCCTTGAGCAAAAAGAAGACAGGGACAGTGCCTAGGCCCTGAATCCAAGGCCCAGGACTGGCAATAAATAAGTAAATAAATAAGATAAAATAAAGAGTGTGTTCTCTAGTGTCTCCAGGAATGATAGGGAAGAATTATGCATTGTGTTCAGTGGTTACAGACCTAAGGCAATAAGGTAAGAATTGAAAAGCATCCAATTAGACCAGTGTATCAGTGGAGCACAACCACTCTCAAAATGGAGGAGGTAATGGACACTAGGTATTGGCTTGGGAACATTGGATCCCATGCACCCTTGAGCTACAGCTTAAGAGACTCTGCTTCTAGAAGGGCAGAGAAGGGAGCCATTGGCAATCTTCATTTCCTGCTCTTGTGGAAGCACAGGCTCCAAGTTGGTGTCCCTTCTTTTGAAGGTGAAGCCTTTAGGAGACATAGCCACATAGATTATGAAAAAAATCATCAAAGAAGAAAATTTGATTATAATCCTAACAACTCAGAAGAATTGCAAATGGAAAGCATGGGGGAAAGTATAGAAATGAATTGAATCATCCTCAACAGAGTACAAAGGATTTCTTTTTTTTTTTTTTTTAAGAGCAGAAAAACACTTGGAAAAAAAACGCAAGATATGCTAAGATAAAGTGACAACTGAAATATTAACCAAGGATAACTCATAGAAAATAATAATAATGCAAGCTTATTTTCATTTTCTACTGTCAGGTTCCTTGGTTTTTATTTCTTTTCAATGTGGAAAGCTTGGAGCACATATAATAGCATATATAAAGTCTAAACATACATAAAGTCTAATAACTCCTACATTCCGTCATCCAGTTTCAGCAATCTTCAACTCATAACCAATCTTGTTTCACCCACTCTGCCACCCATTCTCCATGGCAATTACTTTAATCCCCACCCCCATCTTCAAATTCTTCCTGAATCTTATATATAAAATAAATGTCAGGAATCTACTCACTTTTTTCAAAAACCCTGCTTCCACCATTACCCCCCCCATGCTGCCTAGATAATCTTTGTTTCCTACTAATCTTTATTTTAAATCTTTTATTGTGAAATAAAGTAGAGGCATAGAAAAATCACACAAAGCAATATGAAGATTGGATTATTGTAAAGCAAAAAACTAACCACTACCTAGGACAGGAAGTCAGAATTTGTTAGCAACCCAAATGTGTTCCCACTGTGCCCCTCTGGTCACAGCGCCCATCTTCCTCTGGGTTAGTTTGCTAGGGCAGCTATAACAAAACACCATGGAATGGGTGGTTTAAGAAGTAGTTTGTTTCTCATAGTGCTGGAGGCTGGAAGACTGGGATTAGAGGTCCACTGGTTTGGCTCTGCAGAAGCTTTGCTCTTTGGCTTGCTGATGGCCATTCTTGGAGTGCCCTCATGGGTGTCCCTCTAGGCATACAAGAGCCCTGATCTCCTCTTTAATGAAAACACCACTCATATGGGATTAGCGTCCACCTGGCGAGCTCCTCTTGCATACTCCCCCCTGAACTGGGATCTTCCTTTTGTGACAAAGTTTAAAAGCTTCCTCAGCTTTACTTTTTGGTCCTTTTCATATTTGTTAAAAAATAATCTTATTTCCCTATCTCTTCTCTATCAGTCCTGCCTCAATATCACAAGGATGTGTGTATAGATACATACATATAGATTTATACATATAGGTACACACATAGTGCATACATACATAGTATGTACATACATGCATGTGTGTATATACACACAAATGTATGTATATGTATACTATATGTATTATACAATGTATATATGTACACAATGTGTATATATAAACATATGTGTATGTTTATATAGATATGTATATTTGTGTATAAATATATAAACATATTCATAATATATAACACTGCATAACACCACAATCATTATGAATATTTCCAGTACTCTAACTCCAACAATCTCTTACTTGCTTACCATCAATAAACTTCTTCTCTCACTCGTGTCCTCTAACATCCCCAATCTGCTTTAATTGGTTGCCATTTTCTTGCCGTAGACTTCCTTTAAGCATCACTATCAGCGTGTCTGACTCCTTTCCCTTTAAGGCGCAGCACTTCTGACCTTCGCTCAGGCTGTTGCCTGCCTTCACTTCTATTGCTCAGTAGTAGTTTGTTGTAGGAATATATCACAATATTTTCATTCACCCACAGACTAGAATTTAGGATGTTTTGAGTTTGAAGTACAACAAATAAAGCTGCTACAATCATTTGCATATAAATGTCTGTGGCATTTTAAAATTGGACAGACATATTTTTCTTTACAAGAAAATAACACTTTGGTTCACAAAGTCACTCCACTGTTCTACATTCTGAGTAGCAATGTGTGGGAACGCTCAGTGTGCCTCATCAAATATTTGATTTTGTTGGTCCTTAGATATTCTCTCAGGTGAGTGGCTTATGATACTGAATATTTCTATGTGAATATTTGATATATATCATAGAAATCTTCTTTAGTCAGGCATCAATGTTTTTGCCCAATTCTAATGGTCTTTTCATTGACTAGGGAGAGGTGGGTTTTTTGTTGTTGTTGTTGTTGTTGTTTTTGGTTGTAGGGCTTGAACTCAGGGATTGGACACTGTCCCTGAGGGTTTTTATACAAGGCTATCACTCTACCACTTTGAGCCACAGCTCCACTTCCAGTTTTCTTGTGGTTAACTGGAGATAAGTCTCTTGGCCTGGGCTGGCTTTGAATAGCGATGCTCAGAACTCAGCCTCCTGAGTAACTAGGATTACATGTATGAGCCACCAGCACCCAGCTTGAGTGTTTTTATATATTTTAAATATTAGCCTTTAGATAAACATTTTACAAAGTCTGTAACTTGCACTTCAATTTCTTAATGTATGGATTGTTATTTTATACTTTGTGTCTCGCATAAGAAATCTTTACCTAACCTAAGCTCCTGGTGATTTTCTAACTGAATCATTTCACTTGTCTTTGTAACAGAGAACCTGCCTTCACGGGCTATTTGTTTATTTTAAAATATAATTCCTGCAGGAAAGGTAGTCTAAATGCTTGATACTTGTATATCATCAATCTTCAGAACATTAATTCTACCTACAAATTAGCATATTTTGTTCAATCACAAAGTTGTACAACAAGCAAATGGAACAGTCTGGGAGGAATCATAACCCAGTGCTAAAGTTAGAATGTTTGAATGTGTCTCCCCCCACCCCCACTTTGCTTCTCCTTCTCCTTCCAAAGTACATACTTACAGACATAGCTACCTGTGGCTGGTAGAATTGTACATTATTTTCTTCTCTTTTATTCTTTTACATCTTCTATAATAAACCATGTGAATAACAAACGGGGAAAATATGTCTGTCTCTATTAGACACATCTTTCTACCCATAAAGCATATCATTTGGTATTCCTGTACTATAATTTCTTGTAGTTTGTCCTCTGTTGGAATTTCGATTCCCAATACGGTATTGCTTTTTGTTCATCCTGGGGTTTTAAGCTCTAAGCCTTGTACTTGTTAGGTAGACACTCTATCACTTGAGTCATACGTCCAGCCCCAAGGTTGAGGGTGATGGAATCTTTGAGGGAAGTAGTTAGGTCATTGGGCAATAGGCTTTCAGAAGAGATTAATGGAGTTCTTACGTGACCACAGTTAGAGCCCCTGAGAGTGGGTGTTAGAAGAAGAGTGAGTCTGGTCTCTACCACTCTCTTGGCACCCAGTGTTGCCTTGTGACGGCATCTACATGCACTCCTATCACTGTGATGCCACCACCAGAAGATGTTCACCAGATCCAAGCAGAAGCTGGTGCATGCCCTTGAGCACCCAGAATGGTCAACGAATGAATTTTTCTTTACTGTTCCCAGCCACAGGTGTTCTAAAGTTTTTTCTCATAATAACAACAGAATGTGCATTAAGATGCACAATTTGTTTTATAACAGAAATCTACATGTTGTTGATATGAAACATTTCCTCTGAGAAAGTATTTCCCTCACAAGATTCATATCAGTAAACTGGGGGTTTCAAAATATCAAGGCAAGACTGTAACATCCGATATACACAGAGCCAAGGTACCCAGGACTAGAAAGGGCTAGTCAAGTTGTAGTGGGGAAACTGAGCCACAGCCATCCTGGTGCCTGGCTAGGTGCTGGGGGCTGTTGTTTTCACAGACATCAGGGAGCCTAGCCAGGAGATGGGGCTATCCACCCAGCTCCAAGGCCTTGAAGTGAGACAAAGCCATCTTTTGAATTGCAGATGCCTGGCTCAAGGGATAGAGCCAGGGGGACCCAGCTTTGGGGAATCTGTTGATACTCTGTTCCCAGGAGAGCTCTACTCCCTGAGCTGTGTTTATGTGTAATGCTTTGCTGAGGCTTGGTCTCCACCCCAACATGTGAACTTTGTCTCTAAAAGCTTGGAGCATGCTCTGTGCAGGGCTGCAGGCTTTTGTAATTGGCCTGCCTGCAGTCTGCTAGTGTCCCAATAAAGACTCCAAAATTCAAACTTTCAAGATGTGGCTGCTCTATTTTCTCATGACTGGTTTTATATCTCAGTTAAGGTATATTTTACTGCACAACAAGGTCAGGCAGGTGGTAAGAGCAATTGGCCCCCCAAAAGACTTTTCTAGGTAGAAGGGAAAGCACTAGCTGCTCTGCAGAAACATTGCAAACATGGCAAATTTCCAATTGATCCAGGGAGGCAGGAGGTGGGATGGGCTGGAATAGAAACTAGAGCTAAAAAAGTACCACCAATCAGAAGGTATGGGCTTGACCAATGGGCAAGTCTCCTTCCAAACACCTAATTACCATAGAAGTTAATCAACACCCACAGCAATCAAATAAAAACCTCTAAATTCAGCTATTTGCTTGGCAACCCTCTATTGGGACCCTACTGTTTCTGTGAGAATTCCAATTCCTTTCTTCTCACTTGAGTAAATTCTAGTTTCACACTTTTTCCTCCTTGTTCCTGGATTTCATTCACTTAGTTTTCCAGATAGGGAATGGAGGAGACAAAGGTGAGGAGTTCCTTTCCTGTGTGGGCTCAGTGGAGGATGCTTCACCATCAATGGATGGGAGCCATAAAGATGGACATTATAAAACTGCCCGTATCCGTCAGCTATGGCTGCTGTAACAAACACTACCCACTGGGTGGTTCCAACAACAGGTACTGATTTTCTCACATGCTGCGAGGTAAAAGCCTGAGATCTAGGTGTTGACAGGACTTATCACCACAAGGAGAGGAGGGAGCCTAAAGCATCCCTCCACTGCTTGTGGCTGGCCATCAAGCCTCTGGGTTTTCACATGGTCCCTGAGTCTCAGACTTAATCTCTGCTTATACAAACAGTGGAATGTGCTAGATTGAAGTGCACTTTAAGGACCATCCTTTAATTTAATAACTTTTATAAAGACTCTGTTCCAGCAGGGCACTGGTGGCTTACACCTATAATCTTAGCTACTCAGGAGGCTGAGATCTGAGAATCATGGTTCAAAGCCAGTTTAGGCAGGAAAGTTCATGAGATGCTTATCTCCAATTAACCAGCAAAAAACTGGAAGTGGAGCTGTGGCTCAGAGTGGTAGAGCATTGGCCTTGAACAGAAAAGCTCAGGGAGAGTGCTCAAGCCCTAGTTCAAGCCCCATGACTGACCAAAAAAAAAGAAACCAAAAAACAAAACAAACCCCAAACAACAACAACAAAAACCCTCATCCAGTTACATTCTGAGCTATGAAAACTATCATTTTAACACAGGGATCTTAGGGGACCAGACTCAGCCCTCAGTATTATTTAGTATAATGTGTCTGTTTGTCCTGCATAGAGATGGTGCAGAGAGAGTGAGAGAGTAGCTCTTTATTTCTTGACATAGTTCAGATCCTGAACGTTTCCCTGAAAGCTCACCTGTTGAAAGCTTGGACTCTGGCTGCCAAGGCTAGTAGAAGCTGGACCTAACTGCAGAAGTAGCTCATTAGGCATGGGCCTTTGAAGGGTAGATTGGGACCTTGACACCATCCTATTTCTCTTTTTGTTTCCTGACAGCCATGAAGTAAGCCATATCCTCTGCCATGACTTACTGTGTCACCACACACCCAGAGAAATAGGGGCCAAGCAACCATGGACCGAAGCCCCTTAAAATCATGAGCAAAAATAAACCTTTCTCCCTTTACATTAATCTATCTCAGATATTTTGTCAGAGTAACAAGAATCTGAAACACCTCTGCTCAAGTCATACAAGCTCCCTAAGGAAGCCTTTAACTAAAACAGACCTGCTGTCTCCACTCAGAATTTCCCAGTCACTGCTGATGTCTGAGCGACAGAAACCAGAATGTTTCTCTCCATTTTTGCTGTGGTGGCTGCTGCTAACCTAGTGATTCTGCTAGAATCTCCCAGGATTCCTTCTCTCCATAGCCAGGCCTGTTTGCCCAGTGGGCTTGAGATTATGGCTCCTTTTCATGTGCCTGTGGTTGCAATTTTAACTCAAGATCTACTGCAGTTCTAATTCTCCTGCCTTTAGAATAATGTTAATGCTGTTTTGCAAATCACCGCCGCCCCCCCCCCCCCGGCCCCTTCTCTTCTTTCTTTCTGTGGCAAGAAAGCCAGGGAAGCTGAACTGGCAGTTTCTCAGTGAACAATGCATTGCTCTGGTGTTTATTTTTAAATTCTACTTTTGAGTGATGGAGAAGTCTCTCTGCCACCCAGGCAGAGTGCTATCAACTTTGATTTGCATATAAGAAAACCTGCAGCAATTGTGAAAGGAGACAGGCAAATGAGAACAGGTTTGTTGACAACAACTGCAGCCATAGTTTGCATTTACTTTTCTACAAAAGGCCAAAATGCAGTTTTCATTCCTGCTGGTAGGTGGTAATCTATGCTTGGCTCCTTACATGATAATCAGGCTAAAGGTTATATATTTGGAAAACCTTTAGAAAAGAGAAAGATAGACAGACAGACAGGCAGATAGATATATACGCATTCATATATACTGCATATTTTTCCAATGTTATAAAACGTGATTTTTATTCAAGAATTGCTAATTTACCTTCTACCCTATCCCCATCCCACATGTACAACACATCCTTTCTCTGAGCCTTAGAGCAGGCTATGCAAGCTAGAGACCCCAAAGCGTCTGCTTCATTAACTTCCTAGTAAATATATTCTAATTATAATGAACTCCTTAGATGCTTACTTGTTTATGGCTTCCCTGCCATGCCAGAGTTGAAACCACAGTACTGAATTCATCATGTGAATCCCACATTCCTAGAGCTGTGCTGTTGTAGCAGGCAGTCAATAAATATTTGTTAAATGAAATTAATTGCTGGTAGTCAAGAAGGAAGAATGAATCACGGTGATGACTGACTGATGTCCCCGAAGTACCAAAACTGCAATTATGCTCACACAACACCAAATGGCTGAGCAATTCGATGCACTTAACCGATATCTTTGTCTGCTCATTCCGCAGCCATAGAGATCACCTCGCCCATGGACTTGATTCCTCCTGGCCTCCATCCCAGGACATCCTACTGCAGCTGTGACCCCTTACTCTCCCGGAGTTTTGGAATTTCGGCTTAAGGCCTGCAGCTGCAGGAGCATTAACTAGGTCCAGTGTTAGGTGACCTTTGAAAGCACTTTTCAAGGCTTCTTCTTTCTTACGTACTTGTCAGGAGAAGGACATGATAATCAGTGACCTTTTCCTAAGGACACTGTTAGGGCTGTCATCAGGATGAGGACTACAGAGCTGTGCAGTGAACCCTACTTTCCTTCTGAGTTGAAAATGCCTCTCGGTGACAGTGGATCATGCCTGTCACTCTGGCTACTCCGAAGGCTGAGATCTGAGGATCAAGGTTCAAACTAGCCTGGGTAGGGATGTCTGTGAGACTCTTCTCTTCCATTAACCAGCAAACAGCCAAAAGTGGAGCTATGGAACAAGTGGTAGAATGCCAGCCTTGAATGAAAAAGTTAAAGGACAGTACCGAGGTGCTGAGTTTAAGTACCACTTCTGGTGCAGAGTACGCATGACACAAAACACACACACACACACACACACACACACACACACACCAAAGGAAAGAAACTGTTCCTTCATGGCACACCATGGAATGCTGCAAGGCAAGGGCCACCTGCAGCAGCAGGAAGTTGGCAGCAGGGGTCTCTGGATAAATTATCAGTAAGAGCACAGCATCCCTTTAATGATGGGGTTATCAATGACCCCATCTAGACATCAGGGTGTTATCTTTGTATGTACCACACAACATTTGGCTCTTTGAGGGGCTCCAGCCATACTGTTGCAATGTTAATATTATAGTTCCATTCTCCACCTCCCCCTCTTTCTGCCTCAGGCAGCTTTGCTTTGATGCTTCTCAAATCAGGGCCTGGGAGCTGGGGTCAGGACCTTAATCATGACATGATATTAGGCATACTTAGAAAAGCCACTGTTGTGAGAGGAAGAAATGTAATAACAGGGACTTTGATATTAAAGCAATTTAGGTCTGAGAATGCAAACAAAAGTAATCAAAATGAAACTTGAAGTGGATGTTGATGAAATACTGCAGTGAAAAAATGTAAGAATTCAAAAGGAGGTTCTTTCCTGTTCTGATGGGGCCTGGGTAGAACAATAGAGAGGCTACAATAGGACCTTTGCTATCTAAATCCATCTTTGATCCTTGCCATTGTACTTGTGGGCAATTCTCCTATGTAAGCTGTTTTAGTCTGTTTTCTGTTACTATAAGAGAATGCTTGAGATTATGTAATTCATTTTCTAAAAAGGATGTACTTGGGGGTCATGATTTTAAAGATCAGGAATTCCAGCACTGGAAAGCTACATCTGGCAAGAACCACATGTTGTTTAGACACATATTGTAAAGCAAATTGACATGTATAGAAGAGAGAAAATGGGCTGAACTCCAGGATAAGTAACCCGTTCCAACTGGGAAAACATGAACTCATTTATGGAGGCTCTACTCTATCTTCCTGTGAGCTGAACACCATTAGGCCCCAGCTCCCATCGCTGCCCCAGTGAGGACCATACCTTGACATGTTCTTTACTGAAGACAAGTATATTCAAACCAAGTATGAGACTTATTTTCCACATAGAAGGAAGGGATTGATGACAATGCCTACCTTTAAAAGTGGGTAGGATTTATGGAGATAAAATGTGAGTACTTGATTTTGGTACCCTGGGTATTGTATATACCTTTATTGGAACTACGGAACAGGAACATCAAAATGGAGAGACAAAGGGTAAAAGGTGAACCAATGCAACAGCAATACTTATAAGACAATATGCTGTAAGTCAACTGTAGAACTTGAGGGGTGGAGGGAATTGGGGAGGGGGGAAGGTGAGAGAAAATGAGGGAGGAGGGAACGTTTGATAAGAAATGTCCTTACATATGTAACTGTAACTCCTCCATACATCACTTTGACAACAAATAAATAAATTAATTAATTTTTTAAAATTTGAGTACTGATTAACCTCCTGGCTGTTACTACTCAATTAAGGGTAGTGACTACCCACTTTCAGTCACCACAGCACATTTGGAAGTGAAGTCAAGGCTGTTCATCAACAAGCAAGGTGCCTCGTAGGGACTGATATCCAGCAGTCCAACTTTGGTGCATACCTCAGACAGGGTGAGATATGAGGGAAACATGTTATATGTGCTTTTCCAATCCAGAGAAATGGTGACTTCAAAAGATAGCAAAGAAGTCATTTGGGGAATAGTAATAAAGAGAGGACAGGAAGGAAGGAAGGAAGGAAGGAAGGAAGGAAGGAAGGAAGGAAGGAAGGAAGGAAGGAAGGGAGGGAGGGAGGGAGGGAGGGAGGGAGGGAGGGAGGGAGGGAGGGAGGGAGGGAGGGAGGGAAGGAGGATAGAGTAAAAGAAAGGGAGGAAGAAAGAAAAGAAGGAAAGGGGAAGGAAGGAAGAGGGGGAATTAGGGATAAAGGGAAAAGGAAAGGATGAAAGGAAGGAGGTGAAGGAAGAAGAGAAGAATGGGAGTAGGAAAGGGAGAAAGAAAGGAGGAAAGGAAGGGAGGAAGAGGGGCGATAAACTTGGGAAACATTGGCCTCCAACAGCCAACTGAGGTGAGAGCATGTATGGTAGAAGTGAAGAGGAAGGTTCTAGAATGGGAGTAGGCATGTATCCAGGAAGACCTGGATGGAGGCTCTGGTCCTTTGGGTTTTGAGGACACTGGAGAATCTTTGTGACTAGCTGATCAGCTCTTCTAGTTCATGTTCCACTGAGGCCCGAGGAGTGCCATTACCAAATGTAACCAGGAAAGGCTCCAGAGCCCACAGGAAATGAATAGTGTCTTAGTAAATTTGGCGGCCTGTATCATTAAATTGGAATGTCAGATAAACAACCAATTTTTAGCCGGAGAAATGTCCTGTGTAATAGTTGGGATACACTTACACTAAAAAAAGTATTCATTGCTGATTTAAAATTCCAGCTTCTCTGGCTGTCCTGCATTTGCTGTCGATATTGATCTCAGGAACTCTACCAACTACTCCAGCAGTGTAGAACAGAGTGAAATGTACATTTTGAAATGGTGAGGCTTCCCTCTTCCTCCAGGCAGGAGTTAGCCATGTCTCCTCAGCCCCTCTTCCATGCCAGCTGCATCTAGGCCCCATATCCTTCCATCCAGTCCCTGCTATGGTCAAGGAAACCAAGATTCAGACTGTTCTTCAAGATGCATTGGACTCATCAATTGATATGCTGAGTTACAACACCTTTATGCAACTACTTCAAGATAATTTATAAAGAAGGTACTTCATAGTTTATTAAGGGAAGCCTTTAGATTTTAATCAAAAGGGATCAACCCAGAACCCATACTCCCAGGTTTGCCATGTGGGGAAACATCAAGTTCTCTGAGGCTCTTTGGCCTCCTTCCTGCTATATCCCAAACTGGCAGACTCACCACTGTCCATCTGAGCCCTGATCAGACAGCTAGGCCCATAAATGGCCCTTCCTATAGAGTCAAGGACTTCCAGCTGCCCTGTGGGCTCCTGTCTTCCACCCCACGGGCTGCGCTCATCAAATTCTGCCTTAAGCTCTGCTCACTCAGAGCTCCCAAGTGAGTTGTTTCCTCACTCTCTCCATCCACTCCATAGAGAGGTCTTTGATGAGACCTAAGCCATGGAGCAGCCTTTCTCATGGTCTCTTTTTGAGAAGTGTCACTCTCTTGATTCCCCTCTTGCTCTCTTCCAGGGCATTCCATGCCTCTCATAAGTCTGACACTATCCTTTCTGTTGGGGAAATGGAGGAGAACAGAAAAGGAATAGGCCGGACTCAATCATCAACAGGTGAGGACTGTTTACTGAGGGACAGCAAGGGGCACAGACCTTCCTGTGGAATTGGTGGTTGTGCAAGGGAGTGAATTTGGGACCAGGCTTATATGGGGTCTGAGCAAGGAGGCAGGTTATTAAAAGCAACACTAGGTCTAGAAAGTTGGGGCTTTTCCATTTGGCCCACAAAGGATTGTTTACAGCTGGGCCTAGGTGAGATGTCCTGCCTGAATATCAAAGCAGGTTCCCATAGAGGTTTTGCCTGGTGTCTGCATATCAAAGCAGGTTTGCACATTGAGGATTTTCCTGGTGTCTGTATGGGCCTGAGGCAATAGGGGAGGGTGTGTGTGTGTGTGTCAATCCTTCATATTCCATCTTTGGATACATAGAAAGAATGGGCCCAGAGGAGAGAGGCCAGTCCTTCATATAGGATCTTTGGATACATGAAAAGAATGTGCTGTGAGGGGAGCAACAAGGAGAACAAGGCAGATTCCCATCATTTGAAACCCTGAAGGAGTATAAAAAGTTGAAGGAAGTCATGGTCTTTTCTGGCTACTTCCTGCTGACATGGGGGCGCCAAGGAGTTACTGGGGCTGGGGTCTTCAGGGTGCAGGTCTGTGCTGGTCTGGGAAGGGCAGTGTCCAGTTGCCTGCAGTGCCTTAGTATGCTCCCAGGTAGTGTCCTGAGTGAGGGCTGTTATCCTGTTAAAGAGAAACTTGAAAGTGAGATCAAGCAAAAGGCTGACAAGGTGGCAGGACTAGTTGGTAAGAATGACATAGGAGAACAAACCCTGGGCACATTTGGAACACAATCCCAGTTTGGCCTATTACCAGGAAGGAGGAATTTCCATATAACGGTGGATATGGTATGGATAGGAAATAGAAATAGCAGGTAACAAAGGCAAGAATGACAATTTTTGTCCAGTCAGAAGGTAGACAGGCATGGGCATTAGATGGGTAAGCCTCTTAACTTATTTCCCTTGATCTCCTGGCTCTGGTTAATTTTGAAAGGGCAAGCACAGAGTGGTTCCATTTAGGATGTGAACCAGGATGTGACCCTCTTATTCCTCTCCATGGTTCCTGGTTATCTGGACTGGCCTGAAGGTCCAGGTGCTTGTTGCTGGCATGGCTCAGTAGGCATTTCTTCAGTCTCAAGGCCTGGGCACTGTCCCTGAGCACTTCTGTTCAAGGCTAGCACTCTACCACAATGCCACTTCCAATGTTTGGCTGGTTAATTCTCTTGAGTCATGCTTCCAGCCTGGCTCTTTGCTGGTTAGTTGGGAGATGGAGTTCTAGAGGGATTTTTCTGCCTGGGCTGGCTTTGAACTGCAGACTTTGCCACAAAACCCCCTTTTTATGTCCAATTAAAGCAACAAGGAGATCAAATAGAAATACAGTTATTTTTAATTACAAATGATACTTTTAGGATGCTAACTGAGGTTAAGACATTGTAGGTATCACTAAACCTTTGTGATTACAACAAAGATTGCAGGGGCTGGCGTCCATTTAGCACTGTATTTAAGGTAGCTTAGATATTAAACAGGAAAAATGGCATTTGAGCTAAAAGGTGTTTATTTGAAGGACCTTGACAGAAACACTTAAGTGAACTTTGGATTACACAATTACTTTCATAGATGGGACATAAAGAATGAGATGGCAGTTTTTACTGTAAATCATAGTCAACTTAATTACATACCAACTTTACTCAAGCTCTATCTTTTAAGACATACTCATACCATCTGCTACATACTCAAACTTTTTGGCATTTGTCTTAATTCCCATGGAATATACCTTTAAGACAATTGTTACTTTCCAAATCCTTTCTTATCCAAAGGAAACCATTTCTTGTTTCCTCAATTTCCCTTTCCAAGGCTTTCTTTACTAACTTTTTTTAAAAGTTTACATTTCTCCTTACTGGGTCTTTTCATCACTGCTGTCTAGAAGAGGAGCTGGGCCTATCCTGCTGCAGGGCAGTGGCTAGCGAGTCTGCAAGGCTGTTAAGGAGGGAAATGTAATCCCTTTTGGTGTCCTGACAATTCGTGATGGCTGCCTGTTCCAAAGCAGTGCAGAATTCAGGAGGTCCTGGATAAAGGTGGCAATAGGGGCTCCTTTTAGAGTTAAAACCCCTCTCTCCCTCCAAATTAGGATGCTGAAGTGAATGATGTTATATGCATATTTTGAGTTGGTTCTGGACCTAGATGTTTGAACTGGCAGCATGGTGGAGGGGAGGCATGGTGGAGGGCGCCTGTTAGAGCAACCAGCTCCACCTGTTGTGAGGTGGTGGATTCATTTCTATGTGTACAGGGTGGCTGGGTTCCTCCAGGTTACCTTGAATAATAGCATACCCTGCCATATAGAGGTGGAACATCTAAGATAGCTGCCATCAACAAACCAGTCAGGGGCCCCAGAGATAGGCAGGTCTGAGATGTGGGAGAATGGGTTAGAGAGAGATCTAGGGCTTTAGGGAAGGAATGTATGAGGGGTTCTGGTTCTTGGGCTGAGGTGGGCAAGAGGGTAGCTGGGTTTTAGAGGGAGAGTTTGTTCGAAGAATAGGTTAGGGTCAAGGAGAAAGGTATGAAGAGTCTGGATTTGGGATTGAGACAAGGAGAGAAAGGCTTTGTAAGTGAGGAAATCCTTAAGGGAGTGAGAGGTTAGAATGTGGAGTGGGCTGTGGAGGGAATTTTTTTTTGTCTGCATATGAGTGCCACAGCTGCTGGAACCTGGAGACAAATGGGCCACCCCTGTGTCACCTTATCCAGTTGTTTGGATAGGTACACTATGAAAGGATCTATTCCAGCCACCCCAGGGGGAGGTAGTCAGGGACAGGAGGAGAGTAACAGACAGGAGGTTTATTAGTGGGACCAAATCTCCCATGGCATCTGCACCTTAATCCAGGTGGTAGTTTATATAACTCTGGGGCTAGAAGGAAAGTAGGTAGGTCTGAGTGGTGAGTGTGAGTGGCCAATTATAGCTCTAGGGGAGGGAGTTCAGGTATGGGTAGAGCTGGGGGCTAGTGGGAGGGGCTGAGCACCTGAGGTGGGGGAAATAATACTCTAGGGGAAAGTTGTCTTCTCACTTCTGACTGAGAAAGGAAAAAGGGTTTGTTAAGGTCTGGGAGGGAGAGGTTAAAGGCTTTGGACAGTGAGAGCTTAAGTAGGTAAATAGGAGCTGAGGGGGATAGGAGCCGAGGTGGGTAGGAGCTGAGGAGGGTAGGAGCTGAGAGGGATAGGAGCTGAGGTGGGTAGGAGCTGAGAGAGATTGGAGGAACAGGAGGGGCTAATCAAGACGCCCTTTGCTGGCAGAGTACAGAGGTTGAGCTAAAAAGAAAATCTGGGGATCCAGACATGGAAGTTAAAGAGGTCCAGGA
The DNA here is from genome assembly GCF_023159225.1 of Perognathus longimembris pacificus. Lineage (NCBI taxonomy): Eukaryota > Metazoa > Chordata > Mammalia > Rodentia > Heteromyidae > Perognathus > Perognathus longimembris. The sequence continues at coordinate 27,814,693 of NC_063176.1, read as the reverse complement.
GGGCCAAGAGGTCTCTCTTGGATTGAGGTGGGGGATAGTTGAGGAGCTCCTGAACCCTATGGGGAGGTATGGCTTGTCCCTCTTGGCAAATAGTCCCAAATATATAACTGATCTTTGAAATATCTGGACTTTGTCTTTGGGGAGGCCTATAACCCCAGGAAGCAAAGGAGTTAAGAAGGAGAGTAGCATGTTTGAGGTTCAGGGTCAGCAGAAGGGCTGGGGAGAGATCTAATGAGGCTAAATCCTTTTGTAGGGCTTGGCCAAAATAATGGGGGCTGTCATGGAACCCTTGGGGAAGCACGGTTCAGGTTAGCTGCTGGGCATTGGAGGGTGTCTGGGTCTTCTCAGGTAAAAGCATAAAGGGGCCTAGGGGTGGGGTGTATGGGGATATGGGAGAGTAGGGTGTAGGGACTGGACATAATAGAGCATGTTGGAACAATTGCCTGGTTAATTTTTCGGAGGTCTTGAACCAAGCTAGGAGTCATTTAGCTTTTTGACTCCCAGGATTGGGGTGTTAAGAGGTGAAAGGAGTTAGGAGAGAGGCTCAGAGAAGGCAGGAAAATAATAGTCTTTGGAGAATAATAGGCTTTAGCCCTAGGCAGGTAGTGGTAAAAAGTGGATATTGGTCTGGGGTTACAAAAGTAGTGGGGTCTTTAAGAAAGATAAGGACAGTTGGTGGTAGGTAGGAGGCCACAGCAGGGGTGTTAAGTGTCCCAGATTAGGGGTTTTACTTTAGGGACGAGGGCAGGGAAGGGAAGGCAGAGGATTGGGTTTGGGGAGGTTTCATCTGGAGGAGGAAAATAGTGGTAGATTTTAGGGGAGGTATGTGTGTATATATATGTATATATATACAAATATATGGTATATATATACATATATATGGTATATATGGAGGTATATATAAGATATATATAAGGAGGTATATATTGAAAGGATATGTCCTGGCCATCCCAGGGTACAATGCGGAGATAATCACGAACAGGAGAAGAAGGTTCATAAGGAGGCTTACTAGTGGGGCCATATCTCCCACGGGAGAGGGAGCAACATGGTGGCTGAACCTTATCTCTCTGGGGCTAAAGGGGAAGTAGGTAGGTCTTAATAGTGAGTAGGAGTGGCTCATTAGGTATGGATGGATCTGGGGGCTAATGGGAGGAGCTGAGCTCCTGAGGCAGGGGAAATGCTAACATTTCCCCATTTGTTGTTTATTAATAACTGGGGAGGGGTACCAGGCTGAGAATATGGGCGGAAGTTGTTTCTTCTGGAGCTACTTCCTGCTATAAAGGGGTGAAGTAGTCATGGGTCATCCAAGAAGTGACTGGTTGGTAAAGGTCCTCATCATTTCCATGAGAATGGTTATCAGGACCAATGGGTGTCATGGTCTCCTCTGGCTACCTCCTACAGCTTGGGCACATGAAGGAGTGACTGGGGCTGGGGTCTTTAGGATCCAGATCTGCACGGGGCAGCAATGTAAATGAAGCCTCCAGTTGACTGTAGTAAGAGGATGGCCTTGAACTGCAAGTTCCCACGTGGCGTCCTGGGTGAGGGATGTTATCCTGTTAAAAGAGACCTTTGAAAAGGTCAGGCAAAGGGCTGACAAGTTCACAGGATCAGTTAACATGTACAACATGGGAGAACACATCCTGGCCACAAGCCAGAAAAGTTCCATTTGGAGCATAAACCTAATTGTGGCCCATTACAAGAAAGAAGGAATAACTGGACTGGAGGTAGGAAAGGAGTATTTTGGGGGCAATTGGGTAGTGGTCTGCTTGGGAGCAACCAGCCAGAGGCTAATATATGTACAAATAGCAAGTAACAAGGGCAAGAATGCAAGTTCCTGTCCAGTTGGAAAATGGACAGGTATGGACATTATTTCTCTTGATCCTGGCCAGTTGGAACATGGACAGGTATAGACATTAGGTGAGCAAGCAACTATTCCCCTTGATCTCCCGGCTCCGATTAATTTTGAAAGGGCAAATTTAAAGTGACTCCATTTAGGATGTGACTTCATCTCTTAATCCTCTCCATGGTTCCACATTGTCAGGACTGACCTCATCCTAAAGGTCTAGGTGCTCATTGCTTGGATAGTTTGTCCCAGTAGGCATTCATGGGGTTTGAACTCAAGGGCTGGGCACTGTCCCTGAGCACTTCTGCTCGAGACTAGCACTTGAGCCACAGTGCTGCTTCCAACATTTGGCTTGTTACTATGATTGCTGGTAAGTTGGGAGATGGAGTTTTTAGAGGGATTTTGTTTTCTGCCCGGGCTGGCTTTGAACTGAAGTCAAAGGAGTCTTCACCATAAAAGCCCTTTTTATTTCCAATTAAAGCAACAGGAGAACAATAGAAGTAGAGTTTACCTGTAACTTGTTGAGAATTGACCTACAAATACTTGCCAGAGTTCTGCAATGACAAAACTCAGTAGATGTGTTAGGGAGTCTTTAAACAACAACTGATTAGCAACTTTAGAGTTCCTTGGGCTATTTAGCCACTAGCATTGTGCCAAGAATCCAAACTTGACACCTTTTTGCTATTTACCAAAATGCATCTAACTGCAAAATAGCATACAAACCAAATCATATCACTTAACATTACTGGCAGGTGGAAAAGAACACAAATGAATAATAATCAAGAGGGCAAAGGGTCAGGACAATGCAAAAGTCTTAGCTTCACTGGATCTGAAGTGGCTTATGTCTTCCATCCAGAATCAGAGGCTTCATTAGTCATATGTGATGGAGGCAGGCAGGAGAGATGGGTTGGATCTGGCAAGGCTGTGGTGGCATCTCAGAGTCCCCTGGATAGATTGTCACACCTCCTGCTGGGTTGCCTGCAAATTTCTACACAGACTGGTACTCTGAGTACTCTGGTTTTTGTAGGCTGGTGCCCTACTGGTTTAAGCAGGGTGACAACTTTAAAAAGATTTTAGAAGGCTTGGGCCTTTAACCATCTTCCTAGTCACAAAATCCACACAGACCAAAGGCCAACCAAATCTGCTCTCTGCAGCAGCCATAACAGTTTCTGAGACATGGAGGGGGAAGACACCAATGCTACCCCAAGGCAACCCTGTGGCCACCAACACAACTCTGATGCTTTTAACCATGGAGTAAGAGTCACAGACATGTGTCTTAACTTACTGCACAGTTGAAGTCTCAGTTGCAACTCTTGCCATGATAGGCCTGCTATAAACCCAACTCTACTGAGCGACTTGGGGCAGGCAGAGCCAGAGCAGGAGCACTCTGGGCCTATCAAAATCTTCACAGGAACACCACCAGTGACTCCTAGATTCCCTGAGCAGTTTCCCATGCAAGAGAGACAGAATAAGGAATCACTAGTAGTGAAACCAGGCAATTTGAGAGCAGACTGTGGAGGCAGCTTCCTGTAGCCACAGGCTGCCACTGTCCAGGAAGCTAGCACACATGTCAACCTGCATCCTATAAAGCAAAATATCAATTCTGGGTCAGGAAAATCAAGGTCAGCATCTACATCTGCACACTCATTCCAAAATGACTCTGGTCCCTTGATCTTAAAGAGTTTATGAGAGCACAGGAGAGAAAAGAGAGAACAAAATCTTAGTCTATACCAAAGTATTGTTAGCATCAGAGGTACACTTGACTTTTAGCATAGATGGACATAAAGAATAACACACTGGTTTCACATCAATGTACTTATACCATGTGATACATATTTGAACCTTTTGGAGGTTTGCTTAGACACACTTGCTTGCACCCAAACATGATCAGTTTGGGTTTAAAACTGTTTTTTTTCTTTTGGCTTGGAGTCTGGTGATTAGAGTCAGGATTGCCTCCAGGCTGTTTACTGTGACTCCAACCACAGGCTGCCAGAATTGGTTTAACACAAGGCTTAAAGTAAGTTAAAATAGTAGTCAAAAGCAAGTAATTTTGAAACCATGATGCCATTTTTTAACATATTTTTCAGACAGACAGACAGACAGACAGACACTTGTGCACAAGCTTTGGGGCACGCTTAGATTTTTTTTTTTTAATTGGCCATGTAAGTTTTCTGGAATTCCAGTAGCAAAATGACATTATTTTGCCCATATTTTGGAATCACGTGGTCAGTTAGAAAGCAAAAAAAAAAAAACAAACCCAAAAAACCTTTTCCAGCAAACAAAAATTTTCACAGATTATTCGGCAAGGAAACAGAGAAGCCACATTTTAAGAAACCAATTCAGCTCCAAGTGGAAGCTGAAGTGGGATGCTATGACCAGAGAAGGTCCAGGAGATGGGAGACAGGACACGAACAGAACACAGACACGTGGCATGGTGTAATGGTAGCAGAGCTGGTCAAAGCCTTAACAGGGTCACAGAAAAACACCTTCACCTTAGAGTATTTGAGTTGCAAGGCAGCAGTTACAGAGTTCAGCATGGGGGCAGGGTTACAGAGAGCTTGATTCTCCACGTCCCTGCCATGCCTCTTGCAATTTGGCAAGCCCATTACCTGGGGGCGGGGGACTCCATCTCGGAGAGTTTTTGAAACCTTGATGGAACCAAGATGGTGCTTGTTAAAACCAATTTTATTGTCCACCATGGGGTCAATGCTAGAAAAAACTTAGGATTTAGCCAACAACAAGCAGAATTTAACAGAATCTCCAATTTTAACAAACTTCAATAAGAAGAACAGAAAATCTTCCTTTGTGTCTTTCAAAGCAGATGTTAAACAAACATTGGTACCTTTGGAAGCTAGTACCAGCCCATCCTATATCACAGGCAGGAAGGCAGGCAGGCAGAGTTTAGAGAGACAGACAGACAGAGAGGGAAAGAGAGGGAAATCCATCTGCCCAAGCACTCATAAAAGTCACGTAAGTCCTGTAAAATATCAGGGGTCCAGTGTCCCATGAAGGGGCCACATGGAGTTCCAAATTTGGGGCCAAATTTGATTGCATAAGGCTTAAGATTGGGTTCAAACTTGAGCAGCTTTCCTGAAGCATTTTAGACTGTTCCCCCCACCCCCCTTGAAGGGTGACCAGCAAAGCTGAACTAGAGCTACCCACCAGTGTCCCAGTGGGGCTCTGTTCAGTTGACTACAAAATGGAGTCAACTGTGAGGGAATAAACAGCTAATTGGAGTTGTCACACCAATTGCTGATTTCCTTGACATAGCCCGGTGGTTTATGTTCTCCTGGAGTGGGGCTCGGAACTTGTCACCAAGATTTTGGTCTGTACGGTGGCCCAGCAGCCTTGGCCCAGTGGCCTTACAGAAAATTGGATCCGAACCCCTGGCTAATGGTCATTCACCCTGGTTGGAGGTTCGCTTCCATCATTGTTGTGGTGGATGGAAGTAGAGTGCTTGGTCAGGAGAAAGCTACCTCGGTAATCCTCTGGGTGGGCTTAGGACAGCAGAATAGGTCCCGGGGGCCAGAAATCGGGGAGCAAATCCACTGGGGAATCTATCCCGGGTTCAGCACCAATGAAAGGGTATGTTCTGGCCATCGTAGGGGACCATGCGGAGGTAGTCACAGACAGGAGAAGAAGGTTTAGAAGGAGGTTTATTAGTGGGGCCATATCTCCCACGGGAGAGGTAGCAACATGGCGTCTGCCCCTTATGGCAGCTTCTCTGGGGCTAAAAGGGAAGTAGGTAGGTCTTAACAGTGGGTAGGAGTGGCTCATTAGGTATGGGTGGATCTGGAGGCTAATGGGAGGAGCTGAGGACCTGAGGCAGGGGAAATGCTAACACCGAGTCTTTGGGAACGAAAGGATCAATAATTAGGAGAGGGCGTCCCCAAAGGTCCTAATTAAAGGGTGTTAAAGGGTCAGGAATGGATGAGACTCCTGGAGTCTCTGGGGACCCTACAGACAGGAAGGTGGGGGACTTCTGGAGTCCCCAGGCCTGTCTAGGTGCCTCCGCCATGGACCTGGCTGGTTACCTTATCCTGAAGGCTTTTAGGTGATGGTAGGTAGAGTCAGTCAAATGGCTTACAGCCTCCTGCCTGAAGACCACAGTCCAGGAACAGGTGAAGGAGAGTGAACAGGGGAAATGAGGCCTTTTCTACGCAGGGGGCCAATAATACCTCAAGCCAGGAAGGGTGGCCGTCCATGAGGCATGCACCGCTTATGGAGGCAAAGGCCGCGAGGTTGCTTCAGGCAGCTGTTTAGCCCAAAGTAAGTTCGGTGGGCTCTGTGCTCCTGATGGAGAAAGGCCTTGGAAAGAGAAGGAAAAAGGCTCTGAGAAGCGGCCAGGAGGCGGGTGAAGGGACCCAGTTACTCCTGGCGCTTTTCCTCTCCCTGGTTTCAGCACCATATGTTGGGGAAATGGAGGAGAATGAAAAAGGAATAGGCCGGACTCCATCATCAACAGGCAAGGACTGTTTATTGAGGAACAGCAAGGGCCACAGACCTTCCTGAGGGATTGGAGGCTGTGCGAGGGGGTGAATTGGGGACCAGGCTTATATGAGCAAGGAGGCAGGTTATTGAAAGCACCACTAGGTCTAGGAAGTTGGGGCTTTTCCATTTGGCCCACAATGGGTTGTTTACAGCTGGGCCTAGGTGAGATGTCCTGCCTGCATATAAAAGCAGGTTCCCATAGAGGTTTTGCCTGGTGCCTGCATATCAAGGCAGGTTTGCACCAGGCAGGTGCTGCCTGGTGTCTGTATGGGCCTGAAGCAATAGGGTGGGGGTCAATCCTTCACTTTCTAGAGTCTGGCACATCTTGAGGCCTCTTTCCTCACCATGGTGAATCTCAAACTTCTGCTGGCTCCTCCAGGAGAGAAGTAGCCAAGGATATGATGTGGCCGATGCAGTTCTACCGTCATTGGCATTAGCAGGCACCTGGACAGGGGGATTCTCCCACAGTTCTTCAAAGGCTAGCCTGCCATGCCAGTCACAGAGTGACTATGAGACCTGCACAGGCAGGTCTCACACAGAGCAGGAAGGTTCTTTTATGAACATAGCTTTGATTCTGCTTCATGAGATACAAGAACTATGTTATTATTTGGCTAAAGGCAAATTCATCTTCTTCCTATTTCTGTTTGTTTTACTGTAAATGAGTAGATCGATCCTTTTGTATTCAACCTGGGCCAACTGTCAATATCTTGAATAACCTTTCCCTAGTCACCCAACTAAAGGTAATCTCTACTTCCCACTTTCTTCTTCTCCAATGTACTGGTTTAATTTCATTCATGGTGGTGATATAACATCTAACATACATCTGAAATCCCTTCCTCCCTCCCTCCTTTCCTCCCTCCCTCCTTTCTTTCCTTCCTATCTTTCTTTCCATACTGGGGATTGAATTTAAGCTGGCACTTGCTAGTCTAGAGGTTTACTACTCAAGCCACTGCTCCTTTTGCCTTTTCAGTTTGTTTTTCAAATAGGATCTCATGTTAACTTAGCCTGGACTGGCTTCAAATGGCAATCCTCCATCTGCCTCCCAAGAACTGGGATTACAGGCATGTACCCCTATGCTCTGAACTCCTTTGTTCTTTTCTTTGTGTACTTGTTTTAGATCTTCAATCCCATACTATAATCTTTATTTAGGGATAAACATTTGATTCACTGTAGGAGGCTGTGTGTGTGTGTGTGTGTGTGTGTGTGTGTGTGTGTGCGCGCGCGTGTGTGTATAGAAAATCATCTGCTATATCCTAGGTATGTAGCTTCTATCCACCCAGCATCTGTCCTCAGGATGAATGTCCATAGGGCAGGGAAGCTGCTCCCTGCTTGCAAAGGAAGGGCAGCTCTGAGCATGGTGCATGTTCTTCCTGCACACCTCCATGACTCAGCTATCCATCTGGTCCAGACATTTTTCCTCCTGGGCACCTATTTCATTACTCAGGAGTTTCTAAGCAGAATCTGAACTCTGGACCTTTGCACTTACAATCATGAGTTCACTTTTTGAACCTGTGTGCAATCTGGAAACAGCCTAGAATTTTTGTGTATGCAAACACCATATGGCCCATTTTTTTTTTGAAGTGGAATAGATGAATACATGAAGACAGGTGGGGATTCAAGGATTTTTTTTAGAGAGTAATTTTTCTGCTAGCAAAGTCTTATTTGGGGGACCCACCTGTTCAGAGTGGCATAGAGAGATGCAGCACGGCTGGCTGCCTCTCTCCTCCATCCTCCATCACCATGTCCCCAGCTCTACTCACAAGCCCAGAAGCCCAGTGCCATGTACTTCCCTATGTAGCCAAGGTTCCATGACAAGCAGAGAGCACTGGTTTGGGGAGCAGGACCAACTAACTGAGCCCAAGATGACTCCTTTCTAAATGTTTTTCTTTGGATGTTTACTCAAAATTATCTTTAGCAGATATATATTTAATACCAGAAGGGCAAGAAGTTGCACTTCATCAGTCTTCTGAAAGTTTGAATTTTCCTGTATATATCACGTATCTGGAAAAAGGATCTAGGAGAAGAAACAGATACCCTTGGATGGGACATATTATGAGAGTTGGGATGGCTTAGGTTTAAATTCAAGATCTCTAGTTAATGCCAGTGCTAATGACTCATGCCTGCAATCCTAGCTATTCAAGAGGCTGAGAAATGAGGATTGAGGTTTGAAGCCATGCTAGGCAGGAAAATCTATGAGATTCTTATTTACAATTAGCCACCAAAAAGCTGGAAATGGAGGTGTGGCTCAAGTGCTTCTAGCATTCTATGCTAGCATTGAGCAGAAAAGGCTAAGGGACAGCGGTGCCAGGCCCTGAGTACAACCCCTACCACTGGCACAGCGAAAATAGGAACAAAATAAATAAGATCCATAGTTACTTCATGTAGAAACAAGAACAAATATATCTTCTCCTATGAGTTAGGGTACTTTAATACCACAATGTAATTAATTATTTCAATACCATTTAGAAAATTCGAAACTTTTAGCTATGCATTGTTCCTCTGCTTTCAATTTTGGTGACACAGGGAGGACTACAGGCCTCAAAGTGAGATCACTGAGTCAGATCTAAAGTGGCCCCAGTAGAAGCCAAAGTGCAAGCACACTAGGAGACTGAAGACACGGGTGAGAGTGCGGCTACCACCGTGGTCCCTGCGCAGCCTCACCCAGCCCTCTTCCCATCTGAAGTGAAAAGAAGATTCAATTCGCTTAAGATGCAATTGATGGAAAGTAATATAGCCATATTGATTTACTCAGGATTAAATCCACTGGAAAGAAATCACTATAATCTAGAAATTGTAATGTGGAAACAAACACTGAATAGGACTTAGGGTGCAATTTGGCAAGAAAATGTGATAATCACATAAGCAGAGGGCCCACGTGGAATACTGAAGAAGATAATTGAGGAAGACTTTATGGTGATTTATAGCCATGTTCTCCTGTACCACCCCCATTCACCCCACTTTGCACCGATTAGGTGACGGACCTAGAAGGGCCTGTTCAACCAAACAGAAGAGCAAGAGTGAGAATGAGCAGGTGACTCAACTTAGACCCCTTTTATTTTTTATTTTAACCATACCTTCAGTCCCTTTAGCTGTACTTAATTTTTACACACAGCCTTGCTTTTTGCTGAGGTTGGCCTGTACCTGAATCCTCCTAGTTATGTTTCCTGCCATAGTTAGGATGACAGACATGTGCTACGTGTCCAACTTTTTCTTTTGAAATGGGGTCTTGATAACTTTGTTGCCCAGCTTGCCCTAAAACTGCAGTCTTCCTTATCTCAGCCTCCCTCACAGCTAGAATGATAGACACAAGCCACTGGAACCTAACCTTAGACTTCTTTGGCCATCTAGTTGGCCCTGCTTTGCATGGAACCAAGAAATGATTTGTAGTGGACATGGATACATGAATGTATGGGAGAGGACTCTTGCTGCTGGTCCATTGGCTCTGTCTCCTGGCCAACTGAGATCTGGAAACTTCACACAAGTTTACAGAATGGCTGCTTTTAGATATGGAGACAACTTGCTAACATTTATGTTTGGAAGTGGGTGGTAGAATTTAACTAGGAGGGACTAAAACCAAGGACAAAGGTTAAAAAACGTAGTGCCAGACCTGCTCACAGATAGCTGGAACAATGAATGTGGAAGGAAAATGAGCCTCTATGAAATACCAGGAACCTGGAATGCATGGCCTCATTTATAACTCCTCCCCTTTTAACAAAGGACAAGGAGACACAGATAGCTGACATAATTAATTTTGGATGTCAATTGGACTGGGTGACTGGTGTTTGGTTGCACATTATTCCTGGTGTTTCTGTGAGGATGATTTCCAATGCGATTACTGTGAACTTAATGTCCTTGACAAAGCATTGGCTCAAGGTGGCTGGGTCTCTCTTCAATCAATTGAAGGCTTGAAGACAATAAAATGACTAACCCTACCCTCAGATTCAGAGACTTCAATCTTTGAACACTTTTAGTGCTTGCCTTGTGACTTGAACCAAAGCATATTTTCCAGAGTCTTGAATTTGTTGGCATGTCAACTGCAACATATGCCACCAGTTATTCTGGTTCTCTGCCATTCAGATTCATAGTGGAACCGAACCTTTGGCTCTCCTGCATCTCTAGCTTTTCAACTCACCTCGCAAACTTGGGAACTTGTCAGCTATCATAATGACAGAAGCTGATTCGTTACTGTGGGACATGCCGGGGCATGTTACATCAGAAAGAGGCAACTAGCTGGTCCCGCCTGTTTCCCAGCCCCGGGGTCACGTGTGGCTATTAGCTGGCACCGCCTCCCAGCCTTGTGACCAGTGTGGCCAAGAAGGGGCCTGATGGTGAACCCGGAGGCGGTCCTGTGGGCTGTTATGTAAAATAAGGCTGCCTCTTAGGATTGGTCCCTCGGCCCTCCACCCTTGATGGACAGCTCAGGCCTCCTCACAGTCCCTAGATAGGTGCATGTACACCCCTCCCCTTCCTGCCAATCTTTGACCTGATTGGCTCCTGTGCCCTATTTAATAGAAGGATCTACCTCAATAAATGAGACTTTGCATTGACTTAGCTCCTGTATGTGTCTGTTGTCCTCTGGTGAGGGAGGGCTGGGTGCGGGCGGTCCGTAGACTCTTTCGTGTTTCCCCATCTCTCCCACAGGTCAGGAGAGGGCGGGAGGCTAGAGACCCTTACAGTTAATACATAACTCTGCATCTACTCTGTACTTGCACTTGTACCTGCCCCTCTATCTGCACCCGTATCCATCACCATCCATTCTCTGGTCTGTTTCCCTGAAGAACCTGACTTAATATACAGGTTGAACACATGCCCAGATGACACAGCTAGTGGGCAGCAGAGCCAGGATTCTAACCCCAACTTGTCTGATTGACTTAAAATGTATGCTGGAATATAAATAGGTAATAACACATATCCAACTGAGAGCAATTCTACACTTGTGTGATTCAAGATTGTGGCAGGGAAAAGGTATAAACATCAGAGCATTAGAACTCAAAAACGAACAAGGACACCGAGGGATACTAAAAGATGCAGAAATTTCCCATATTTTTCCCATCTGGAAATGATCTTGAATGACACTACTAACCACCAATGAAACCTGATTACCCAACACTTTGCATATATCTAGTGTTTATGCTAACCTGTGGTACTTTGTTCTAGTTTTACATATAAACATTCAACAGAGAGGATATCTCATTTCATTTCCATGAATTCTGACCTACATTTGGGGGGCCTGGTCATAACACAGAAATTTCAGCTATTGTACCACTTCTCTTAACATCCAATTGCTTCTGATGTCCCTTACCACAAAAATAAGTTCGTGGGTATATATATATAATGTAACATAATATTCTGTAATTTTCTAAGCCAAATCCTGGATTCAATTCAGATTTATTATCAGAGCAATACATAGGTAAGAATCTGGCTATAGGAAGAAAAGAAAAACCAAGGAAAGGAAGATATTATATCAAGGCTGAGATATTCACATCAATGTGTGCTAAATATACTTGCTAATAATAACTGTTCTCATGTGGGTCATAAAAGCATAGATTCTGAGCATGTAAGACAACCGTAGCCATTTGAAGTACTGAGCTTTAGTACAGAAGCAGGGAGCCAAGAGTATGAAGTCTTTCTTTTATATTAGGCCTCGTTACAAGGCTCATAAGGAATTGGGGTGGAAGAGGGCAGGGAATGGTTCTCTTGAGGAAGAGAATAGAAATTGACATAGTAAAATGAGTTTCATATACACCTTATGTTATAGAATCCAAAATGAAGGCAACTGTATTATTCTGTATATCACAAAGAAGGAAACAAATGCTGAGAAATACAGCTGCTATCCATTGTAAGACAATGTAATTTTAGGTATGTTAAAATGAGAAAAACCAATGTGCGTTAAAATCAAATATATATGGCTACAGCATGCGCTCAGCATGGATAACACCCTGGATTTAACCCCTAGCACCTGTATACACACACACACACACACACACACACACACACACACACACCAAGTAAATAGGAGAGAGAGAAAGAGAGAAGAGAAGTTCCTATCATATACTCATTAGTATTCTCTTTGGAGATTTAGAGTCAGAGCAAACATTTAAACAGTCTCAACTTACTCTTAGTCAACCTCTGTGTTAGCTTCTGCTGCTGTAACAAAAAAGAAATAAACTCAAAAGCAGGAAAGATTCATTTTTGCTCACTATTTCATAGACTTCCACACATGTTTGCTTGGCTCCATTGTTTCTGGTGCAGAACATCATGTTGGAAGGTTATAATGATGAGAAACGAAAGGCTGCTCTCCTCATGGTTGCCAGGAAGCAGAGACACAGTGTGTGTGTGTGCGTGTGTGTGTGTGTGTGTGTGTGTGTGTGTGTGTGTGTGCATGCACATACACATGAGAGAGAGAGAGAGAGAGACTCAGAGAGACAGAGAAAGAGAGACACCAGGGACAAGATACAACCTTCAACTGTACTCCCGCAGTGACCTACTTCTCCCAACAAAATTCACCCCTTTTCTGTGTGTGCCAGTCATGGGTTTTGAACTCAGGCCTGTGCTATGTCCCTTAGCTTTTATTGTTCAAGCCTGGTGCTCTACTACTGAAACTATAGCTCCATTTGCAGCTTTTGGTTGGTTAGTGGAAGATAAGAGTCTCATAGACTTTCCTGCCTGAGCTGGCTTGAAACTGTGATCCTCAGATCTCAGCCTTCTGAGTAGCTAGGATTACAGGCCTGAGCCACTGGCACCTGGCCTCAATTGAACTACTTAATAGTCCATTCAGCTATGTATTCATCAGTAGACTAATCCACTGATGAAGTCAGAGCTCCCAGGACACACTTGCCACTCCACACTTGACCTCTCAACACTGCTGTACTGAGGACAAGGCTTTGATACATGCATCTCCAGCAGACGCTTCATGCACAACACAGCCTCCTTTACTTTCCCTCTGTCAGATTCATACTCCCTTGCCTCACAATCCTTACATATTAAGGAACTACAGACCATATTTTCCCAGTGAAAATATTTTCAGCTATGTTTTCAAACACGAGGTACAAAACAAAGATGTTCCGAACACAAATCTGTTCAGTTTGTGTTTGTTAGTTCCTATAAGATTTTTTTTCAAGGAATATTAAAACCAATTCATTTGTTTATCTCCTTTCTCCTTTTTCTAACCTCATGGTCAGTTCATAGTTTAAAGTTCTTTATCTATTTTTAAAAAATGTGTACACCACTGCAGAAAACGTCTTTCTGTAAGTCATTCTTGTTCAACATCATCAGCCTAATCTTCCCTCGGAGGACTGACAGGAAATGTCAACATTGTATGTCAGGGACTTCAAAGGCACAGATTTGGCACTTTAGGAACAGCAAAATGTGCTTTATAAAGAAATATATCTACTGTAAGCCTCCTGCCGTGGGCATCTGTAACTCGGAAGGCTTGAACTACCTTCTGGGAATTTCACACACGATTGTTCTTCACTCAGCCTTCCTCTCTAAAACCCAGAAAATGTTCTTCAATTAAATACTCTGCTTCTTTCTACACACTGCCTGACAAACAAATATTAGAAAGAAGTTTGCTTAAGTTAAACTAAGGGAACAGAAAGTCAATGCTCATTACTGTTTCAGGAGAAGACATGGTTACTCAGTTTCCCAATACAGCAGTTGTTAAAAACAATCTTGTAAGAAATATTTCCAAAGGAGAAGTCTTTCCATGAGAAATCTCTGTTACCTTTTGCATGAGACATCTATATCACCTTTTACTGTGACCCTAGGACCTACTCATCTTCCTGGCTGGCTGCCTATCTCTTGCTATTCTTGAGTATCCTAGGCCAATGATCCTAAGCTTATGTGATAGCTGCTAGATGGTGTTCTCATGAAAGATATGTGCTGGCATTCCTAGGTCCCCCATCCAGCAAATCACTTGGGATTTTTTCTTACTTTTTGTTAGGAGGGGTGTTTGTTTTAGTGAAACAGAAGTTTGACACATGCACTGGTAGGCAAACACTCTATCATTTGAGTCACACCCATTCACCTACCCTTTTCTTTATTGCACCTGTTTGTTTTGCAGATAGGGTCTCATGCTTTTGCCTGGCTGGTTTTAAAACAATAATCCCCCAGCCTCTGCATCTTGAGTAGCTAGGACTCTATGTGTGACCCACCATGCCTTATACAGCAAATCATGAATCAAGCAACTGCTATTTGCTAAATACTCTTGTAAATCCTGGGATTACGCAAGATTAGAAAATGAAAAATCTTTGCCCTCATGGCAATTTTTCTAACAAGAAGAGATAGAAAATAAGCACATAAATATGGGTATACAACAATGGGCAATAAGTGCTGTGGTGGGGTGAAAGCAGGCAAGAAGCTTCAGAGAGGGGGTGATTATATTATGGAGTGGGTGAAAGAAGGTGTGCTCAGACACTAGACACTCATTAAACAGAGATGTAAAGAAAATAGTGATATAAATAAGACATAAAGAAAAATATAAATAATTCAGGGTCACATGGTGTTTAGACATTATATATTACACATTAAAGCTTTTAAAAATATCTTTTTAAACTGAGAGAAAGGGATGAAATTGTCCAAAAGAGAAATGTATTCATTGCCTACCTGCCTTACGAAATGGTAACCCCTGCCTACATCACTTTTAGAATCACAATACAAATTTTAAGAAATTTTTAAAAACTCTCTTTACAAGGAAGGTGAATTTATATGGTGTTCTAGTTTTCAAAAGCTGAGCTTCATTAAACAAAATAAATACTGAATTTTTAAAGTTCCACTACCCTCAAAGTGATAAACAATGCAGCATTGCAGAAAAAGTAAACATAAAACTTAATCTACTTCACAGACCTCTAAGCTCCCAAGTATGAATGGAACATTGCGAACCTGAGTCATCACCTCTTGGATTTAGCCATAGTAATTGTTGTGTCATTATTAACATGTGTTTATAACAGGGGTTGGCAAAATATAGCCTCCAACCAAATCTGCTCTGCCATCTGTTTTTGAATTGCCCACTAGCTAAGAATGGTTGTTATATTTTTATGTGACTAAAGGGGGAAAGTAGAATAAGACTGAATGATGTCTCATGATGAAGACATTTTATGAAATTCAAATTTCAGTATCTTTAAGGTTGAATTGGAATGCACAGACCCTCATGTTCATGTACTGAGGTCTAGGGCTGCTTGAGTGCTCAATCGAGAGTTAAGTAGTGACAGAGACAGGTGGTCCACATAATGGAAGTACTTATTCTCTGCTGACTCCTGGCTCATCGCATCCTGCTCGTTTTGCACCTTGCAGACGCGGGTACCCCACATAGGCTATCATTCCTGCCTTTTGGAAGCTGTGTTGGAGAGAGAATTTACATACGATCCTAGGGTCTATTTTACTGTGCAATTCAGTTCGTTTTGACAAATGTGACAGTTCTGTAATCACTACCAAAACAAACACACAGAATATGTCACCACAACAGAAGTTGTGTTGTGGCTCTTTGTAGTCAATCTCTTTTTCTGACTCTTGGCCACTGGTTTTCATTTTGTATTACTAGACAGTTGCCTTTTCTAGAATAGTGTATATCTATAACACACAGAATGTAGAACATAATAAAGTTATGTAGAGACAATAATAGAATCATAAACATTGCATAGTCTTTTTTGTTTAGTTTCTTTAAGTTATGATGCAATATTAAATTATGTATCATTTACTCACTCCTTTTTATTGTTGAATGCTATTCAATTATATGAATATACCATAACTTGTTTTTTTTTCTTTCAAATTTTTATTATCAAACTGATGTACAGAGAAGTTACAGTTTCATACGTTAGGCATTGGATACATTTCTTGTACTGTTTGTTACCTCGTCCTTCATTCCCCCCACTGTAACTTGTTTTTCCATCCACATATTATGGCTATTTCCAGTTCAAGGATCTTATTAAAGACAGAAATAATCAGATATAAGTCTTTGTGTGGATATATTTTTTCATTTCTCCTGGATAGATACCTAAGAAAAGGATTTGTAAGTCACACGGCAAGTCTATATTAAGCATTTAAAAAGTCTCCAACCTCATTTTCTAGATGACTGTACTATTTTGAATTCTTAGGAACAATGTTTTACATATTCTTGTCAGTGCTTGGCATTGGTCTTTAATTTCAGTTGTTCTGGTGAGTATACATTTTGATTTTGATTAGGATTTCATTGATCTCTATAGATCAGTAAGGGGAGATACGACATTTTTACAATTTTGAGTCTTCCAATCATGAGTATAGTATATCTGATCTCATTTAGGTTTTGTTAATTTTCAGATCATGGGTCTGACATAGATTTTGACAGATTTATCCTTAAGCATTTAATATTTTTGATCCTTTCAAAAATAACACTGTTCTAAATAACAATATAATATATATAAGTATTAATTGCTAATGTGTTGAAATATAATTTGAAGTTGTGGAGTGATTTTTATTCTGCAACTTTGAAAAAAAAATAGTTCTAATAGGGTTGTTTTATCTTGTTTTTGTTGATTTTTAAAATCATTTCAGATTTTCTCTTTAGAAGATCATATTGTCTGAAAATAAATATCACTTATTTTTCTTTCCAATTTGTATACATTGTTTTTCAGTACTTGGGCTTGAACTCTGTCTTGCACTTGATAGACAAGCTCTTTTTCACTTCAGTCCCCACCTTTTAGTCCTAGGTGGGTTTTTGTTTGTTTGTGGTTGGTTGTTTTTTTTAATTTCATCTTTTGTGGGGTGGGAGCAGGTCAACCTTGGCCACAATCATTCTACTTTTGGCTTCCAGTATAACTGTGACCACGAGCCCATACCTCCATGCCCAGATTGTTAGTTGAGTTGGAGATCTTATTAAGTTCCTGAGCTGGCCTCAAACTGTAGTTTTCCTATTCACTACCTTCCACATAATTGGGATTATGGGCCTAGCTCCAATCTCTATGCTTTTTATTTGTGCATTTTGCATTAGGACCTATACAGTATGATATGAAATAGAATTAAAGTAGATGGTACTTGGATGGGAAAGGCTTGATGCCTTGGATAACAAAACAATTGCTAATTGTATAAAGAATATCATGGGGTGAGTCTGTCCCTTCTCACATCCCTGCTTCTGTATGTGTTGGCATCACTCTTTGTTAAAATGTTTTCACATGAGTTGTCCTACAGTTCCAAGCACACAGCTCTCAGTCTAGTTCAAAGGTTTTCAATTATGGATAGTTTCCTCCCACTCAGGTCCTAGTCTCTGAGGACATTTAGCATTGTCGTTGCAGAGAAAGAGAGCTAATTTCTATTAGCAGCTAACAAGTAGAGTCCAAGGTTGCTCCTAAACATCCTGCAGTGCACGACTTTTATAATGAAGGACTATTTGGACTTGGATGTCAGCATCAGGAAAGAGCTTCTCCTATTAACAGTTTAACCCAAACCCTAGGACTAATTCTCACTGGCCCAACTTGTGTCACATGGTCAAGTCTGAACCAATCACTATAACCAGAAAACAAAATGTTAACTACTACACCAGTACATGTGTAGTAGCTAACACATGTGTTAGCTGCTTTATGAGATGAGATTATGTCTACTCAACCACATGAACCATAAATTTGGTAATAGACAGCTGCCAAAAGGTGAAGTCTGGTATCAGAGGAAAGGAGAAAGAAAATGCAAAGATGGCTAAATAGACCAAAAGAAAAACAAAACAAAATAATAAGTAACAGTAACAAGAAACCAACCAACCAGGGGGAAAAAGCCATCTAATAAATTAACAAGATCTTCCTTGGGAGATGGGACTTGGCTAAGTTGTAGAGTCAAATAGAGATGTACACCAGACACTGGATTGATTGTAACAGAGTTCATGCTCATCCTTCACTACAAGATAGAACAGAAAGGGTAACAGATGCTTTGGGAATTTGCTCAGGAGAGAATTTGTAGGACATATTGAGGCGGCCCTTGGAGGCCTTTAGTACCTTGAGAAGGCTCAGCCCCACCCCACTGAGAAGTTCTCAGCCCCACACCAGTCTTATTCATCTCCTGGTAGAGGGAGTATTTTCTCTAGTGAAGCGTTATTAACAGTTATCTTTCTGATATCTTCCAATGCTGGTAGTATTGTGCTATTCACCACTTATGTTTTAAACTTCTTTTCTTTGTCTTCCCTTTAGAGAAAGAGGCTGCACAGCATTTCCCGACAGGCTACAGGGAGGCACAGTACTTAAACGATTGCTCTGCGCTGCGCTCTATTTTCTCTCTCTCCATGTTTTCCCACAAAAGGCATTCTTTGGGGAGAAAGCTCTGATCAAAAACATGTGAGGTAATAATATCACCTCTATTCAACATTTCTCCATGTAAAAAGTTAATAAAGCTCCAGGAAATACTATAAAGCAGTGTTAGAGCACGCATGTGTGTGCGCGCGCACACACGCACACGCACACACAGTAATAAAATGCCAGGATTCAGGAGGGGGAGGTAATTTTTTTTTTTATCAATACTGGTTATAGATAGATAACTCTACAACTTTGAGGTCCATCTAGATGAAAAATATTACCAAAATGTGAGATCAACACCAATTCATAATGAATATTTCTGACCTAAAAAGGCACCAAAGGACAAACAAAGTTATGTAATGAAGGTTTTGATCTTGACACTAGTAAAACAGCCTTCTCCACCTATTCATTTTCTTTCTGGTTCCCAAGGAAATTGGGCTTTTGAATAAGAAAGCAGTAGGGAATCAATTTACAAGGTGCACGCGAGGACGAAGCAAGGTGGGTCCTGCCCAAGGTTGTTATTATACAAAAGCAACCTCTAAAGCAATTTTCCACTTACCTTTCTCTGCAATAGAAAACCAGAGTCTGTAAGAATGTTTGAAGAGTTAAAAGAGAGTAAGTGGATTAGTGTCATTCCCTGGTGATTTATGAAGTTTTAGATAGAAAAGTTGTTGAAAAGTATTCATTAGTATGCTTCAGCAATCTGGACCACTACAAGTCAGAGGGTAACTTTAGGTTCTATTAGATGCTGGGGGCACACTGGTATTTCTGAAGCTCTCATGAAGTTCCTCCTTAATTTTCACCCCCTGCTGACCTTGCCAACAAGAGTGAATAGAAGCTTTAGAAGAAAACCTTGGAAGAAAAATTTAGACTGTTGTTCTTCTCTGTTCTTTGTATTCTCTCTCTCTCTCTCTCTCTCTCTCTCTCTCTGTGTGTGTGTGTGTGTGTGTGTGTGTGTGTGTGTGTGTGTGTGTATCAGCCCTCCAAGTAGCAAGGGTTACAGACATAAGTCATTCTCGCCTGGCAGTTTTCAGTTCCTTTAAACACTTGAAATTCACTATTTAAGAAAAAAATCCCACAAACCTCTATTTCCTTGGTTCAAAAAAATAACACAAACAAACATAAAAAAAACTGAGCAGAAACCTAATGCTTCCAAATCCTTGGTGATAAAGATAATGGCTAAATTCATTAAGACCATGGCTGAGGGTCACTCTTATTTATGGTTTCTATTTTAGGCAAGATGGTGGATCCTACTGCATAGTTACACTATTGGTATCAGCCAACAAAAATAAGATTGTTGTAGAGAGTTTATTCTAGATTTAATCAAGGGGAAGGAGATTGGTGATTGCTGCTATCTGGTCTCAGGTACAGAAGCAACCCTGATTTTTACCCTGCTGACATCTTTCCATCTCTAGCTTAGTAGTTCTTTTCCTCAAACCACCTTTCTCCATGAAACCAGAACAGTAGCTGCTCAAGGCTGCAGAGCCCGCATCTCCATCCCTGGAGAGGAAGTACTCCTTTCTATCTAGTTGTTTAAAATCCCAAGTGGCCCACAGTTCTAGTTCTGTGCTGAAGAATATCATGTTTAAGTCCCAAAGCTAGAGGAGCTGAGGACACAGATTGACCCAAGGTGGGAACACAAGCTTAGGAGAAGAAAGCAATAGCTCCCTAAACCTGAAGAAGAACAAAACTTCGGAATCTGGACACAACAAATCATAGACTACATTTAGTGGATCCCAAAACCGCTTTCCCCACACACATTTTAACATGGATTAAATCATGGTCAATATCAGGACATAGTTTAATAGGCAACATTTCTCCTTCTTTAATAAAACAGGCCAAGAGTGGTTCATCTTAAACTTGATGATATTTTGGATTTGCTTAAATGTAGTATGTCTGCAAGCACATGAGGAGAGTAAAACAATCAAGCTAGCTGTAGTAGTGACTGCATGGATCAAGGAGGAACATACCACAGGAATCAAAACCCCACTAACCAAGGGAGGGAAGAGGAAAGTTCAAGCTATGCAGATCATCTTGTTGTTTTTGTGCACGAAGAACTTGAGCTTCTGTCACTGACTCAGACAAGTTGCCTGAGGAAAATTGTTCAACTCCCAGAGCCTTTGTTTCCTGGCTTAAGAACTGACAGTTCAGTAGCTTGCCTACTTCTTTGGAATGTGCTAAGAGTGAAAAGGTTGGCAGCCCACCCCATGCAGGTCTCTTCACCTGCGCTCCCAGTTATCAGAGCAATTACTGCAGTGATAGAGGTCATCTCTGAACACCCTTGGGTGCCCACAAAGCTGCTTGTCAGAAGCTCAGTATTCCAGGCACTCAGCCGCTCTAATGTTCCCGAGTCACATTAGAAACACTTTCTTTCCCTGCAGAAGTTTTAATTGCTGAGGAAATATCAAAGGGGCACTGTGGCAGTTACAACCCAAATGACTTTGTGGGGCCTCCTGCTGTGCCCTCCAATTCTGTTTTCAAGATTTATCTCCACTCAGAATTAACTAGAAGAAGGAGGAGAAAGGGGAGGAAATGCTAAATAGCTGCATCATGTTACAACAAATTAAGTTCAGTTTCCACAACGGCAAAAATACACTGGATGCATAATAAGCAGGTTGGGATTTTAGTTTTCTGGCGTTTTGTTTTGTTTTCAGTGACTTTTCTGAACATTATCTTTGGTTTTCTTTTTTAAAGTATTTCCAGATCCAACATCTTCATGACTTTTTTTTGGCTGAATGAAAGTAGACTAGGCGTATATTCTCATGTTGGTTAGTACAGAAACCTACTTGTTGCAAAGTACCAATGGTAAACCAGTAATGGTTTTGAGAGAAAGAGATAAAATAGGGGAGACTATTTTCTCTCCAGGATGTCCTCTGAGGCAAGGATTGGAGAAATAATGAAGGTATGATTGACAGCAATTGATATCCCTTCTGGAATGCCACGTCCCAGGCTCTTGCCAGACCTGAGTCATGAATTCCAAGTCAGTAGAGGTCACCATACTGGCTTATTATTTCACAGTGGGAATCTGAGGGGAGAGAGCAGACGTGTTCTGAAAGTCTAGAAGGAAAAAGGTGACATATCATCCTTGACAGGAGAGGATCTTGAAACTACTGGGCTGCAGGAAAGCTTTGTCATGGTTAGAGACTGGCATTCCAGGGCTCCATTTAATTCTGTGAGTGACCTTCGAGGATCCACCATGTCAGGCATCTGGTGAGACTGAATGAATGACTCAGGACTCAGTGGAAAGACAGAAGATTCTCTTTCTTACACCAGCCTTGTCCCATGGCATGCTTGCTCTCCCATTTGGGGGCATTGTGAGCATGTATTCAGTCATCCCATCCTTCATTCAACAAGATGTCCAGTGCCTGCCATATGCTTGCATATGTCTGAAGCTCTGGGGTTATGGCTGAAAATAGCTTTGAGACCAATTTCTTTGAAATAAGCAAAATGCAAAGTGATTCCTTGTCTTCACAAAGACAGTGCTATGATGCCAGGACTTCAGTGTTCCTGTGAGGACACTGTGTGGAGCCCTCGATAGGCAGGGTGATGTGAGTTCCAGGCTGGCAGCATGCAAACATGGCACCTCCTTACTCAGAAGATTACCTAATGGGGGCTGGGAATATGGCCTAGTGGTAAAGTGCTCACCTTGTATACATGAAGCCCTGGGTTCGATTCCTTCGCACCACATATATAGAAAAATCCAGAAATGGCGCTGTGGCTCAAGTGGCAGAGTGCTAGCCTTGAGCAAAAAGAAGCCAGGGACAGTGCTCAGGCCCTGAGTCCACGCCCCAGGACTGGCAACAAAAACAAAACCAAACAGAGAAGATCACCTAATGGGTGTAGAAACAATGCCCCCAATTCAGCTGGTGATGAGTCATGGTCTAGACGTCTTACTGCTACCTCTGCTACCATCTCCCAAAGAAAATAGTCTATTTATACCTAGGCAAGTATGTCCACCCAATTCCTCCTTGTCTTTAATCTGTCAGACTCCAAAAAGGCAAAGCTCCCCTCCAGCATGGGGCTGAGAACCCCTCCTTTTCTGGAGAGACAATATGATGTGGGTGATGTCAGACTTCGGAGTTGGATAGAGCTGGCTCTGAAACTTATCCCTGTAGTGTTTCCACTGGGACTTGGGGGGTAGGGGGCGCAGATTCCACACCTTAGCTTGAGCATCTGTCTTATTAGATAGATACAAGCCTGTCCTCATGGTTCGGCACATAATAGGAGCAGCACAAATAGTGACCTTAAGAAGTGTATTCCTTCCTGGAAGTTTCATACTGTAAACATATGGCTCCTGACTGCATACATTAAACTGGGCTTGGTGGAAGCTCATTTGCAAGTACTTAAGGGGGTAATCATCAACCATCTAGCTTCTGGGTGAGTGAAGCCAACCCTAGGGGGTGAACTCACACCACAGTCTCTTCTGAATTCACCTGTCTCCTCATTGAAATAAAAATGTGTGGTCTGGGCTGCAGTATGGGAATCAATAATATCTACCTTTGCTTCTTGCAAGAAACAAAACCTTTCCTGCCAATGAGGCCCTGGTCCTCCTTTCCCAGCTTCTCCTGCTGATCCATGTGATACCAAGTCCATCCTGGAATTCTCACACCAAAGAACAGGATTCTCCGTGGTGGTGAAAGAGGGCCACACCTAGCCTAGGGAAGCTGTGGCAGGGGTGTGAATGGAGATACCCAATGATGTCCCTCCTCCACGGGACTGGCCACCATGCCGAGCCACCTAGGACTTGGCAGAGGGAACAGATCTTCTTGCTGGCTCCTGCTGGAAAGCACATTTAGCCAGGGCTCTGGCTACATCTGTCCCTGGAATGACGAACTTCCAGAGAAGAGATGCTATGAATTAGGGATTGCACTTTCAGTAAATTTGTTTCTAGTTAGGTAAGTCTCTGTTGCTCGCACATAAGATTGGTTGGGTGCTGGTGGCTCATACCTGTAATCCTACCTACTCAGAAGGCTGAGATCCGAGGATTGTGGCTCAAAGTCATTCTGGGCAGGAAAGACTGTGAGACACTCATCTCCAATTGATCACCAGAAAACTAGAAAAGGTGCTGTGAGTCAAAGTGGTAGAGTGCTAGCCAAGAGACAGAGCCCAGGCCCCAAGTTGAAGCCCCCACAACCGAAAAGAAAAAGAAATTATACTTTCTTGTTCCTATGACTTCCCAGCCCACATCCTGGTTGTGACTGCTTGTCAGAACCTCATGCCTTGTTTCTTGCTAGGAATATTCACATATATATCTGCTACCTTCAAATAAGCTAAAGAGAATTGGCTTGCTGAATGTCAAGTCTACTTCCATTTCACACAATCACCCTGGGTGCCCCAGGTGTCCTGATCCCTCTGTAGTAATTAGCACCCTAGGAATTTAATCTTTGACTCTTTTTCTCACATCATGTATTCATTCTGTTCTCAATAAGCCAGTTAGGAACAAATATTACCTATTCTTATGAAGCTTTGGCACTGGAAATGCTAGCCTAAGCTCCCACAGACACTGTCCAGCCTTCCAGGACCCTAGGTCCAGTGGGACAGTCCTTCTTTCTAATGAACATGAATTCTCCTTCTCCAAAAGCATGTCCATCTTGTCCCTGAACTGTTTGCACAAGCGCCTTGCCTTGGGCTGTTTTCTTCACCAGCCCTTCTGGTCTGTCTTCCTTTGATGTATTTTGAATCATATCACGTCCCTTGTCAGACACCCACAGTGGCTCATTACAGTGTTGCAAATCCAATTAGGGCCTGAGATAATGCAGCTCCCTCATTCCCTGGCAAGCGCCTGTCTCCCCTCTCGCTCTGTCTTTCTGTCTCTCTTCACCCGGGCCACCTGTACTCTCACCTCTAGCCTCGAGTCCCCTGTCACATCCTGGCAGTTCCCCCACATAAAGTGTTTCTACCACTTCCATGGTCAGATGGCAGCATGCTCCTGAGTGGTCTTTCCACATCAGTGCCATCCATCGGGCTCTGGGTTCTAGAGATTCTCATATCCCCTGTGCATGCAGCTATTTCCCTATACCGTTTTAGTGGCCTGGGTATTTTACACAACAGAATTTTTAAAATATACATATACACTTAATCAGTACCACCTACACAAGTATTTGTTTATTTTGTGATGTTAGGGATCAAACTTAGGGTCTCATGTATAATAAGTAATTGCTGTATATATGTGGTATCCCCATTACCCCCAGTTTATATAGTTTTGGGTGCAGTACTAGGGCTTGAACTCAGGGCCTGAGCACTGTCCCTTAGCTTTTTTGCTCAAGACTAGCACTTTGCCAATCAACCCATAGCTCTGCTTCTGGCTTTTTTTGCTGCTTTATTGGTAATCAGAGTCTCACAGACTTTCCTGCCAGGCTGGTTTCAAACCATGATCCTCAGATCTCAGCATCCCAAGTAGCTGGGATTGCAAGGAGTGAATCACTGGTGCCTGCTTCTTGGTTTATATTTTTGGTGGGTTTTTCTCCCATCTGGTCCTCTGTCTTATAGATTTCTTAAAGGCACAGGCTGTATCACTTGTATCTACCTGTTCAAATAATTTGAATAACAAGGATAATGGTATTAATATTTTGATCTTGTTCTTATTTGTAAGTGCTGTCACAAAGATGATAAATGACTCACAGGAACACTTTGAAGTGGGAAAAGCAGCAACAGCATGTGGTTAAGTAGTTAGACTCCAGATTAAGCAACCTTAAAATCTTGAGTCTGTCATTCATTGCAGGCATGTGTCTGGGCTCATTAATCTGTGAACAGTGCATAGAAAACATTCTTTGTGCATAGGGGCCTCACAAAAATTAAATAAAGCTGGGCTCTGGTGGCTCATGCCTGTAATCCTAGCTACTCGGAAGGCTGAGATCTGAGGATTGTGGTTTAAAGCCAGCCTGGGCAAGAAAGTTTATGAGACTCTTATCTCCAATTAACCACCAGAAAACTGGAAGTGGCACTGTGGCTCAAAGTGTTAGAGCATGCCCAGGCCCTGAGTTCAAGCCCCACAACTGTTAGCATTTCCCTAGCCTCAGGTCCTCAGCTCCTCCCACTAGACCCCAGATCCACCCATACCTAATGAGCCACTCCTACTCACTATCTACCTACTTCCCCTTTACCCCCAGAGAGAGAAGCTGCCACCTGGGTAAGGTACAGACACCATGTAGCTCCCTCTCCCGTGGGAACTATGGCCCCACTAATAAACCTCCTTATGAACCTTCTTCTCCTGTCTGTGATTATCTTCGCATGGTCCTCTGGGATGGCCGAGACATATGCTTTCATTGGTGCTGAGACCCAGGATAGGTTCCCTGGTGGATTTGCTCCCCCATTTCGCGGGGGGGGGGGGGGATGTCCAAGCTGCCCCCGGGACCTATTCTGCTGTCCTAAGCCCACCCAGACAACCACCGAGGTAACTTCTCCTGACTGAGTGCTCTACTTCCATTCACCATGACAATCTACAAATTTGCCCTCACACCCAGGGTAAGCGATCATCTAACCGAGGGCTCGGATCCGATTTTCCAATTTACTGTAGGGCCACAGGGCCGTGGTTGCCAAGTTCCGAGCCCCACTCCAAATGACCATAGCATAGGGCCACAGGGCCGTGGCTTCAGGGCCACACTCCGCACTGGGTCCGGGACACAGCAATCATGGTTACGACCACATTGCTGATTGTCTCCTACATTTCAGCTGACCAGAGTAATACCGAGGACGCTTGGTATTTAACTCCTCAGCTCCGCTAATCACTTACCATGGGAGGGGCACAATCTAAAAGCTGCTCAAGTTTGAGCCCAATCTTACAAATTTGGAATATTTTACAGGACTTACATAACTTCTATGAGTGCTCAGGCAAATGGAGTTCCCACACTCTCTCTCTCTCTTTCTGCTTCTCTCTAAACTCTGCCTGCCTGTCTGTGATACCAATATTTGTTTAACATCTGCCTTGAAAGACACAAAGAAGGGTTTTCTGTTCTTGTTATTGATGTTTGTTAAGCTTGGAGATTCAGTTAAATTCTGCTTGTTGGCTAAATCCTAAGTGTTCTCTAGCATTGACCACGTGGTGGACAATAGAATTGGTTTTAGCAAGCGCCATCTTGGTTCCATCAAGGTTCCAAAAACTCTTGGAGGTGGAGTCCCACCCATCCCCCAGGTGATGGGCGTGGCAAATTCCTCAAGGCTGGGCCAGGATGTGGAGACTCCAGCTCCCGGTAACCCTGCCCCCCACCCTAAACTCTGTAACTGTGGCCTTGCAATTCAAATGTGCCTTGCAATTCAAATGCTGAAGGTAAAGGTGTCTTGCTGTGAGCCTGCTAAGGCTCTGACTAGCTCCGTGGCCATTACACCGTGCCATGTGTCTGTGTTCTGTTCGTGTCCTGTCTCCCATCTCCTGGACCTTCTCTGGTCATGGCATCCCACTTCAGCTCCCCAGTGGAGCTGAACTGGCTTCTAAAAATGTGGCTTCTCCATTTCCTCGTTGGATAATCTGAACATTTTTGTTTTCTAACTGACCACGTGGTTCTAAAATATGAGCAAAATAATATCATTTTGCCACTGGAATTCTAGAAAACTTACATGGCCAAAAAAAAAGAAAAAAAGAAAAAAAAGAAGTTCTAAGCCCACCCCAAAGCTTGTGCACAACTGTCTGTATGTCTGTCTGTTTGTCTGTCTGTTGGTAAAACATGTAAAAACTGGCATCAAGGTTTCAAAATTACTTGCTTTTGACTACTATTTTAACTTTTAAGTCTTGTGTTAAACTGATCTTTTCAGCCTGTGGGTGGAGTCACAGTGAACAGCCTGGAGGTGATCCTGACTCTGATCACCAGACTTCAAGCCAAAAGAAAAAAAACCCAGGTTTTAAACCCAAACTGATCATGTTTGGGTACAAGCAAATGTGTCTAAGAAAAACTCCAAAAGGTTCAAATATGCAGCATGTGGTATAAGTACAATGATGTAAAACCATTGTGTTATTCTTTATGTCCATCTATACTAAAAGTCAAGTGTGCATCTGGTACTGACAATTCTTTGGTACAGACTAAGGTTTTGCTTCTCCATTTTTCTCTCCTGTGCTCTCATAAACTCTTTAAGATCAAGGGACCAGAGTCATTTTTGGAACAAGTGTGCAAATGTGGCTGCTAACCTCAATTCTCCTGACCCAGGCTTGATATTTTGCTTTATAGGATGGAGGTCGACATGTGTGTTAGCTGCATGGACTGTGGCAGACCGTTGCTACAGGAAGCTTCCTCCACAGTCTGTTCCCAAACTGCCTGGTTTCACTACTAGTGATTTCTTATTCTCTCTCTCTTTCATGGAAAACTGTTCAAGGAATCTAGGAGTCACTGGTGGTATTTCTGTGAAGATTATGACAGGCCCAGAGTGCTCCTGCCCTGGCTCTGCCCCCCCCCCCCCCCCAGGTTAGAGTTGGGCTTATAGCAGGCCTATCATGACAGAGTTGCAACCGAGACTTACTCCAAGGTTATAAGCATCAGAGTTGTGTTTGGTGGCCCACAGGGTTGCCTTGGGGTAGCATTGATGTCTTCCCCCTCCATGTCTCAGAAACTGTCGTGGCTGCTGCAGAGAGCAGACTTGGTTGGCCTTTGGTCTGTGTGGATTTTGTGAAGATGGTTAAAGGCCCAAGCCTTCTAAAATCTTTTTAAAGTTGTCACCACCCTGCTTAAACCAGTAGGGCACCAGCCTACAAAAACCAGAATACTCAGAGTAAGCAACCAAGGAATACTGGGAGATTTCAAATGTCTTTAACCAGTCTGTGTAGAAATTTGCAGGCAACCCAGCAGGAGGTGTGATTATCTATCCAGGGGACTCTGAGATGCCACTACAGCCTCACCCAAATCCAACCCATCTCTCCTGCCTGCCTCCATCACACCTGACTAATGAAGCCTGCTGATTCTGGATGGAAGATATAAGCCACTTCAGCTCCACTGAAGCTGAGACTTTTACATTGTCCTGACCCTTTGCCCTCTTGATTGTTATTCATTTGTGTACTCTTCCACCTGCTGGTAAGGTTAACTGATATGATTTGATTTGATGGCACATGGATCTCATTCAGTCTGCTGTTCTCTAAGTATTACAGAAGAACTCTGGCAAGTATTTGTTGGTCAATTCTCAACAAGTTACAGGTAAGCTCTACTCCTATTGTTCTCCTGTTGCTTTAACTGGAAATAAAAAGGGCTTTTATGGCTAAGACTCCTTGGATTGCAGTTTGAAGCCAGCCCAGGCAGGAAAAAAATCCCTCTAATACTCCATCTCCCAACTAACCAGCACAGCTAGACTATAAGCTTGGCTCATGAGAACCAGCCAAATGCTGAAAGTGGCACCGTGGCTCAGGTGGTAGAGCACTAGCCTTGAGCAGAAGTGCTCACGGACAGTACCCAGGCCTTGAGTTCAAACCCCATGAATGCCAGCTGGGACAAGCTATCCAAGCAATGAGCACCTAGACCTTCAGGATGAGGTCAATCCTGACAACGAGGAACCATGGAGAGGAGTAAGAGGAGATGAAGTCTCATCTTAAATGGAGTCAATTTAAACTTGCCCTTTCAAAATTAATCAGAGCCGTGAGATCAAGAGGAATAGTTGTTTACCCACCTAATGTCCATACCTGTCCATTTTCCATCTGGACAGGAACTTGCATTCTTGCTCTTGTTACTTGCTTTTTGTATATATATATATATATATATATATATATATATATATATATATATATATATATATATATATATATATATTAGCCTCTGACTGGTTACTCCCAACCAGTCCACTATCCCTAAACACTTCCTTTCTGCCCCCAGTCCAGTTATTCCTCCTTCTTTGTAATGGGCCACAATTGGGTTTATGCTCCAAATGGAACTTTTCTGGCTTGTGCCCAGGGTGTGTTCTCCCTCCCATGTCGTTTATGTTAACTGGTCCTGGGAACTTGTCAGCCTTTTGCCTGACCCTTTTCAAGTCTCTTTTAATAGGATAACATCCCTCACCCAGGACGCCACGTGGGAACTTGCAGTTCAAGGCCATCCTCTTACTACACTGCTCTGCCCAGCACAGATCTGGACCCTGAAGACTCCAGACCCAGTGACTCCTTGATGTGCCCAAGCTGCAGGAGGTAGCCAGAGGAGACCGTGACACCCACTGTCCCTGATAACCATTCTCGTGGAAATGATGAGGACCTTTACCAACCAAACTGTTAAACAAATACTTCTTGGATGGTACCAGGCCAAATGACGAATCAAGGACCCCTGACTACTT
The DNA here is from genome assembly GCF_023159225.1 of Perognathus longimembris pacificus. Classification (NCBI taxonomy): domain Eukaryota; kingdom Metazoa; phylum Chordata; class Mammalia; order Rodentia; family Heteromyidae; genus Perognathus; species Perognathus longimembris. The sequence goes on along the minus strand of NC_063176.1, from coordinate 27,784,876 downwards.
CGCCCCTTTACAGCAGGAAGTAGCTCCAGAAGAAACAACCTCCGTCCATACTCCCAGCCTGGTACCCCTCCTCTGATATTAATAAACAACAAATAGGGGAATGTTAGCATTTCCCTAGCCTCAAGTCCTCAGCTCCTCCCACTAACCCCAGATCCACCCATACCTAATGAGCCACTCCTACTCACTATCTACCTACTTCCCCTTTACCCCCAGAGAGAGAAGCTGCCATCTGGATAAGGTACAGACTCCATGTAGCTCCCTCTCCCGTGGGAATTATGGCCCCACCGATAAACCTCCTTATGAACCTTCTTCTCCTGTCTGTGATTATCTCCGCATGGTCCTCTGGGATGGCCGAGACATATGCTTTTAACAACCACTCAAAAAAAAAAAAAAAAAGTTGAGTCCAGGCAGTGCCTAGCACATAAAATGAGCCCAATTAAGACTAGTGTTAGGTTGGGACTGCAACTCAGAAGTAGAAAGCTTGCCTAGCATACACACAGCCCTGGATTTGATCCTTAAGACACACACACACACACACACACACACACACACACACACGCTATTGTTGTTCTTATTTATGGGAGTAATTGTCTTCTACAAATGTGGAAACTGAAGCTTTAAAGGGCAAAATACTTTACCTCAGAGATAGAATGGGGTACAGACAGGTTCTGCAATGCCAATGCCAATACATATGCTTATGGCATATGGAGTAAGCCATGACCCCTGACAAAGCAAATGCTCTATTTACTCCCCAGCAGAGTGCAGTGCATGTTGCTGAAGCTTCTGCACATCTCCAAACCCCTAGAAGTTCAATGCTTAAGAAAGAGCTGACTTAAAAGAACCTGTGGAGACACAGGGACGACATTGTGAGCTCTGCCCTAGTCACCCATGCCCAGTAAATGGGTGGAAGGGCAGAGATGCTGAGCAAGGCCTCCATCATGGCTGCCAGCTAATGCAGAGACCTGTAGGGAAGCCACTGAGGCTTTTTTTCCTTATTGGGGTGGACCTTACAGTGAGGAGGAACAAGTCCCCAGAACAAGGTTTATTTTTAAGGGAAACATCTCTCAGTTAATCAATGTCACTTAAGTTTTGCTGTCAGAACATGGAGCCCAGGTTCCTAATCTGCACATCAGGGACAGCCATCCACCACCACTGGGTTATTGGGAGATTCAATGAGATCATGCATGCTAAGTACTCAGCATTGCATCCAACATATAACAGCATTCAAGACAGACCCCCAAAATCCCAGGCTCAGCTCAGGGGCTGGTCCTGGCTCCATTTACCTAGGTTCTCCATGGGATTCAAGAAATCTAAAAAGTGGTAAAGTCAAGGCATTACACACTTTTAAATCACCTGCCATCATTACCAAGAACAACTTAATTTTTGCCTAAGAGTCTTCTAAGGTCAGAGAAAAAATCAAGGAAGAAGAATAAAGATCAGAGCAGTGAGGAGTGAAGGTAACAAGAGGCAGGGTCTAAAGAAGGGGGCAGCTGTGATGTGGGAATACAAGTCATCAACAGAGGAGATGTTTACAGACTAGGTGGGTGGTGGGTTCACCCAGGCCTGGAGGGAATTTTGACTACTCAGCCACTGTGTTCAGACACTGCACAGACCTGTTCAAAGACCATGAAACCTGATTTTGGAGTTGTGGTGCTCTAGTCTGGAAGGCCTTCCCAATATCTACTTGCTCCTCACCTTCACATTATTGGGAGGTGGTAGAACATTTGGAAAGCGTTAGGTCATTGACATATACCTATCAGAATGATGATAGACTACGCTCTCTTCCTCCTTCTCTTTTTTCCAGCCCAACCATATGGTGAATGGTTTCATTTCATGTGTGAAGCCTGTGTTCCCACTATGACCGCCACCTTCCCAGGGCCCAGGGTAATGGAGCCAATCAATTAAAATGGAAACCTTAAAAACTGTGAGCCCAAATTAACATTTCCTCTTTTTAGTTGTTTGTGATGGAAACACAAACAACTGTTATCTGAAAGGGAATATGACCAGTCTGCTTTTCATATTCTCACAGCTTCCTACATTCCTTGAGCTTCCAGATAAACCTTCTTTTAATTTCTAAAACTTTGGAGGCTAGCATTAATGACTCACAATTCTTCTGTTGACCCTGTTGGGGGAAAGCCTTTCAGATCCAATAGCCTGAGGGGATTGTGGCTGGTGGGCATGCTGAGCTAGGGGGGCACAGTGGCGGCCTCAGGTCCCTAAAGTCAGCTCAGCCAGTCCTAGGGAGAGCCCATCAGGAAACAGAGCTCCCTCATTCACTCTGGTCCCTTGGAACTAATGGAGGGGAATGGAGATTGCCAGGGGCTAAGTCAGGGCCTGGGGTAGCTGGGGCTGGAGCTCAAGTTCTGGCTTCTAATCTGATGGCTAAATACAGTTAGATTCAGTTTGTAAGATGTAATTAAACTTAATATATGTAAAGCTATAAGGCCTGAGGGGCGACTGGCACTCTTGAGTCCATTCCACTGATTGGAGTTTTTGAAGCTGCCAGGAATATGGCAACAGGCTCTAAGAACTGTGTTTTCTATGGGGCCGCATGTATTTAATGAAAGAAATTCTAAGCATGCGCCGATATCTGCATATCAGGTCATCAGTTACAGACATGGACAACTGTGCTAATGTAGTCTGTATAATAAAAGTAATGATGAAAAAAGAAAATGGAAAAATGGAGATAAGAGAGAAAATAATACTCATAATCTGTTTGCAGTTGTATTTTCTAACAACATTAAAAATATTTTGCTTTCTGAGTCAAGAACTGACATGTTTCTGCAAAGGAATGGCTCACTAAATCTTTGTTGAGCCCATTATGACAAAAGCGGTTTAACAGGCTGGTTCTAGCTGCTTGGAAGTGAAAGTGAAATAGTTCCAGTCTTAGTTTCCAAGACTGTCAGAAGTGAAAAGTTTCCCTAGCCAAGCAAAAACACACAAGAGAGGCACACAGAGAGGAAAGGAAAAGAAGAGAAACCATTCAACTGAAATTAGGAAATCATGATAGCCTAGTTTCAGGCTAATTTGCAAATAATGCAAATTTTGTTGCTATTTGGCTAGAGATTTTTTTTTTTTTTTTTTTTTTTTTGCCAGTCCCGGGCCTTGGACTCAGGGCCTGAGCACTGTCCCTGGCTTCTTAACGCTCAAGGCTAGCACTCTGCCGCTTGAGCCACAGCACCGCCTCTGGCGGTTTTCTGTATATGTGGTGCTGGGGAATCGAACCTAGGGCTTCATGTATCCGAGGCAGGCACTCTTGCCACTAGGCTATATCCCCAGCCCTGGCTAGAGATTTTTTAATCTTCTTTGATATCTCTCAGTTGTTCTTACCAAGTAATCTTACGCTCTGCTTTCAGCATTTTCCAACAAATGGGTTCAAAACCCTCTGAAATTTGTTGCTTAGAAAATCCTTAAACAGGCTAGAAGATCGTGTTTCCAACTTTTTAAAGAGTGTTGACATGTGTCACATTTATACTGTTTGTATCAACAGATGACAATTTCAAACTCTTTCAAAAAATGCTCCTTTTATATACAGGTTTCTTTCGAAAGACTTTCTAATATGTCAAAATGCCACCTTTACCTTGAGGAGACAGAAGGAGTGTGTCTATTTGTTCAAGAATACCTGTTCGGTAACATTTGTCATCATGGTAAAGGTCTGAAAATACAAAACACTTCATTCTCGTAAAAGAAAAATGTGGAACTCTCCTTTAAGTTGAACAAATCTACCCAGAACTTCTCTGTAAGGCATTTCCAGGCTCATGCTCCATCTCAATAAAAGAGGAAATGATTCCATTCTCTGAGATAACTCAGTCCTTAAATCCATATCACCAGGCACCTATGGTATCTCTATGGTATCTGAAGAAGATGGAGCGAGTAAGCGCACTGCCAATACTCTGCCTCAGGGACTGCTCTACTGCTCTCTGCCCAAATGAGGTGTTGCTTTGCTGTGTGTGGCAAAGACCATTTGATATTGAGATTAAGAGTACCTGTGACAGTCCACATAATGTGTTTGTATGTATGTGCGTATATATATACCTAGACTACCTAGGTATATATACACACATGTGTATATATACACACGTACACATACATATATGTATATATATATATATATACCTTCTAGATAGCTGTTTGCTTAGTATTCAGTTTTGCTATTTTTAAAGGTGATGTAGAAAGGTATGCTCCTAAGCTGAGTGAAAGCAGTGGTTGGTAAGGAAAACTTAGCTTGAGTGGTTGGGCTTTAAAGACAGGTGTGAGGCCTGGGAATCTGTGGAAACATGGAGGAGTGACTATAAAAGTTTGACCTTCTAAGTTAACTGATTAGAAAATTTATCCCTTTTATTTTTGGAGATAATTCCTATTTTTATCCCATTCCACCATCATACACCATTGCTCCTTGAAGAATATCTTGTCTGTTTCTAATTAAAGTAAACTGACATTCATAAGAGTTTCAGAAAGCTCAAAAAAAACAACAACAATGATGCCCTTTGAACTCACCAAACATCCACTGGGTGTTACAAAAGTTGAACTGAGAATGACTTCAAGCTGTGTGTTCACACACAAAACAAATATGTATTTATACATGTACATGGTAATTAATGGATAATTTCAATTTAATGTCCACCATTAACTGTTGAGTAATGTTCATCATTTGGTGTAAACAAGCAACAGAAAACACCCACTCAGATTGTTAAACGTGCCTTTGATTTCCAGTCTCTACCTTCTGTTCCTGGCTCAGCAAATTAAATCATTAAGTGTTCTCTAGAGGAGGGAGATTTTCTTGTCATTTGTTTTATTAAAACATTAGTCAACACTTGACTGATGTTGGACATAAAGTTATACATTAACCCTGTATTAAATATTGTCTATTGTGTGTACATAATGTAGCTGTACAGAAAAGATTCCTTAGGCATTTGGGAGCCCAGTGAGCAGCCTTTTTCATCCATGATCAAATCCTGAACCAAATGAAAAGTGAGACCAAAGAGAAAGGGTCAAGTCAGGAAACAAAAACCACCCCCTATGCATTCCCTCAGAGAGTTGATAATGGGTAGTGAGACTTACACATGATGCACCTGGGTTTCCTGACATGAACTCTAGAATTAGGCTGGCCAGCCTATCCAGGCAAAGACACCATCACGGGTGCAGTCTCCTTAAATCCCCAAGCATGAAGATGGGGATGTATGTGCCTGAAAAGGAAGAGAAGTCTCAGTCTATTCAGAGCTGTGAAAAATTACCATCAACAGGTTGCTTACAAGCAACAGCAATGTGATTCTCACAGCTCTGGAAGTTGGGGCATTCATAGTTAAGATACATTCTGTATCACTTCGGTAATATCCCTTCAAAAAGACCACTAGTCCCATTCAAAGTGGCTCTTCCTTCACCTCTTTTAAGTCCTTACCTCTAATTCCAACACTCTGAGAGTGAGGACTTCAGGGTATGAACTGAGAGGAAGAGGTACAGACACAGACACTCAGAGCTGAGTCCCAAGCCTCAGGAAAACTATTGAGAGTCAGCAATGAGATGAAGGCACTCCTCCCTCCTCTTTCCATTGCAGCCCAGATGAAGTGAATTTATATCAAGAACTGTGCCCAGGTTCAGACTCGGGAAAGAGGCAGAAAAGGCCAGCAAAACACAGGATGAAATCAAGGCATACAGGAACTATAATGCCATTAAGGCATTTGAATATAGGCACCACAAGGGCAAGGATTATTTGGTGTTTGCTCACTGTTGTATTCTCACAGTGTCAGAAAGTTGTCCATTACATGCAAAATGTTCAACAAATATTAACTGAATAAACAAATGACAGGATTAAGTAAGCAGGCAGGGGGAGGAAATAAATGTAGAGCTCCTGTTCTCAAAAGGCTGTGAGCTATCTTTAAAATAATAATAATAATAACCTTTTTAGGGCAATGCATCTTTTTTAAAAACTTGACAACTTTGGCAACACAAGATGTCATAGATTTATGGCTTAGCAAAAAAGTATGGTTTTGACTACTAATATTTGATGAATATGTATCTGGTCCAAGAGCTCTTCAAGAGAATTATAAGCTCTTCAAAATAAGTTAGTAAAACAAGGTGATCACTCAAATTTGTTTGGATAGTAAATTTTGGAATGTTATGCAGATAGGGTGTGATCTAGAGTAACTTACATTTTCTTTCTTCATTCCTGCAGAGAACCTTTATGTTATCTGTGCTTTGTATAACTTCAAGACATTCTCCAGGTTTTATCTGTAGGTCCTTCGCTCCCCACTTTTTAGAAGTTAAGGAGGGTACAACTTTGGTTGAATATAGAACTCTAATTCCACCATCATACTGGAAAAACAAATACATTGAAATGACTGGCTGATGTGCACCATTATTATAGTAATTCATTTGTTGAGAAATTTAGTCAGTTTAGTGTTTTCTAACAATAATATGAAAACATTGAAGAAAATTGGAAAACTTCAGGAGAAGGAGTTTGATCTTAATCTTACCAACTTTGTATATAAAATGGAATTGGGAGGGACAGGGGAGAATGATGAAAGAGGTAACATTGATCATGATGGTATTATATTCATAATCAGCCTTGTTGAATGACAACTCCTTTGTACAACTACTCAAAACTAATAAAACATATTAAAATAAAAAAAGAATTATAAGCTCTTAACAAGAACTACTGCCTCTAAACTTTGGAGAACTCTTTTGATGTAGGTAGTATACTTAGGGAAATATCTTGGTATAATAAAAGGACCATGCTCTGAGTTCAATCCCCAGTACCGCCACCACCACCCCCTGCACCAAAATGGTATGTATAAGTTGTTCTAAATAGTTAAATTTCTCAGTTTACACTTCTATTATGTTGTACTTCACTGTTGAATCATTCCTCTTCTCCTCCTCTACCTCTATCTCCTCCTCTACCACTATCTCTTCCTTCTCTTCTTCTACTCCTTCTCCTTCTTCTTTGTCTTTTTCTGTCTCTCTGACTCTCTACTTCTCTGTCCCTCTCTCTTTGCCTTTTTCTCTGCTTCTGTGCCAAGTTTTCCTCGTCTCTGTACGATTTTCTTCCTGAATCTATAAAACAACGATAATAACACTTAACTAGGTAGTAAGGCTAAGTGGGATAATGAGTGTTACCACTCCACACAATGTCTGGCACACCGTCAGTAGTTGGTAAACAGTAGCAATTGTTCATTCCTTTAACATTGACATCACACACTAAGTGAAGTCTTTGTGCCAGGCTCTAGATACATCTATGCATGTATGTAGTTGGTCCATTCAGCAAGGATGATGGGCTCTCATGTCCATTTTCTATCAGGTGGACTTGGAGTTGGTGGATGCTGGGATCAGCTTCTTCCTAACAATATTCTGTACTTTCATCCCATAGTTAATATTGATAATTGGTATGCCTCATTTTCCATGTCTTTTGTCAGAGAGATCATAAAGGTACAGCGATTTCTGTGTTTAAGAAGATGATGCTACAAAATTACAAAATTTACAGTGCTCTGTGGAGGTAGAAAATACAGGCATAGCATACATATAAGCTCCTGTGGCGTATGAGGGACAAGGTAACAAACATTACAAGAACTGTATCCAATGCCTAACGTATGAAACTGTAACCTCTCTCTACATCAGTTTGATAATAAAAATTTGAAAAAAAAAAAGAAAAAGAAAAGCTCCTGTGGGTCTGAGGGAGCCCCACAACCATCATTCTTCTTCCTTGAGCACATTTTAAATAGGATGATATACAAGAAAAGAACAGAGACTGAGGAGTTGCTCGAGTGGTGGGGCACTTCCCTAGCAAGCACAAGGCCTGGGACTCGACCTTCATTTACCACAGAAGGAAGAAAGGAAGGAAGGAAGGGAGGAAGGGAGGGAGGGAGGGAGGGAAGAAGGAGTCAAAACCAGGAGTCAAAAACATCACCCTATCTTCTAAGAATACTCATATTGGAGAACAAGGAGTCTTAAATAGTCAGGCTTCTTGATTACTAAGTTCTAGAATGAGGCAGAACAACCCACCTAGTCACAGTCAGTGTCAGAGTGGAGAGTCCCTACAGGGACGTGTCTGTGAACCTTGATTTCCATTAACCCTGAAAGGAGAAAAAGAACAGTGCAGGTTAGCACAGTGAAGAAAGCTGAGACCCCTGCCCTAATGCATGAAGAGTTAGTGTATCAAGAACTTCCCCAAAATCTGGAAAAGAGGCAGAAGTTCCAGAAAATGTAATGGATGCCTTTGAATACACCTGAACTAAGGGCTCAATTATCATTGGTCCTTCAGTGGGTTTCTTTCTGTTTTATAGCATTTCCCTTCTTCCCTTCCTCCCTCCCTCCTGTTCTCTTTCCCTTCCTTCTTTCCCTCTCTTTTGCCTCCTTCCTTTCCTCTCCCTCCTCTCTCCCTCCTTGCCAAAGATCTGTAAGCAGGACTAGATGGCTTGGTGCCAGAAAGGTGCCAAGGTGAATTAACACTGATTCCCTTCAGGGAAAATGTAAAACTGCTAATAACTTGTTTGCAAAGGTAGGCGGGGTGGCAAGTGTAAGCTTAACGCCTCCTGCAAGCTGCAGCTTGCTCTCCTGGGAGGAGAGTATTCTCAGAGTTCCAAGATGTCTGATGCACCTGCCCAGGGCAGTTGGTGGAATTCACCAGTTTTCACTCTCAATTCTCATGTCTCTGCAGCAACCACAAGGCTGTGTATCCTTTGTAGGGTAGCTGGGACTTGTTAGGTGTTGTTTTCTCTTGCAATGAGGACCATACAGCCTGAGGATAAGACAGTGCCTGCCTGGAAGAGATGTCACAGGCTGATGGGTAGTGAGGTCAGAAGTGTAGGGCATTAGGATCTGTGACAGGTCCCCTGGAAGAAATGCCTTCTTCCCATGTGGTTTCATGCAATCAATTCACATCAGAGCTCAGGGCCTGTCAAAGATGATCTCATTTACTCATTCACTTATTTACTGTCTGTCTTGTCCACAAGAATATGAGGTCCCATCAGGATGGAAGCCTCATCTATCACCTTCACCTTTGCAATATCTTTCAAGAACAGTGCCTGCCTCATAATGATTAGAAGAGATTGTTTTATAGGAAAAACAATGAAGAAATGAGCCCTTTCCGAGGTGCCCACTTAACAGAAGGGGAGTCACAAAATGACCCACTTTCCTGTATTGTACAGGAGAAAGCTGAACTTGAACTTACTTGAACCAGCAGTATTCTCTCTCCCTAAATTTAGGTCTTCTGTGAAATGTCATTGTCTCTGTGAAGCCTTCCTTAGCCAATGGTGGAAACTCTAGCAGCCAACAGCTCACATTCCTTCCCTTTCAGTATTCCACTCTCTCCCAATGCTTGAGCATCTGTCATGACACAGATACTTTGCCTATTTTGTCTGGTTCATCCTTGGTAGAATGTAGGCTACATGAGGGCAGGAATTTTGTCTGTTTCACTCAAAGCTGTGTCCTCACCACCTAGCACAATGGCCAACATAATAATAGCATTAGTGACTATATTTGCTCTCATGAAAGGAATGTGCAGAAACTGTGGCTCTCAGGCCTTGAGACACAGTTCACACAAGCTGAGTAAGAGTCAGGAGAGAGGCAAAGAGAGAAGAACCCTAACACCAAGCCCATGACCCTGCCCTTGTGGCTTTGAGTAAACTTGCTAGAGTTTGAGTTCTCCCATCTGTGCAATGAGACCGGAAGAAATGATGTCATTTTAATGAAACCCCTAGCATTTATGTAGCACACAGCAAGTACCCAATAAATATGATTTCTCCTATCCTTTTATATTGTTTCTGTGAAGATCGCAATAGGTCCTTGGATCTAAGAGGCCAAAGAAACCAGAAAGCCCTTGAACAGTACAGAGAAGGGGGAGCAAGGAGAAATGGGCAGCCCTCTGGAGACCTGTGAGAGAGTCCCAGGCATTGTCCTCTTCACACTCTGCCTGGCCTGGACATTGATGTGATAGGCACTTGACTAGGCACAGTAGGCAATGTGTCAATCACATGGAAGGAGAAGTATTGGTACAGTGGGCTTCTGTCAGTCTCTCCCTGCAGCATCTGCAGAGAGGGTGCAGGACAGGAGGTGAGTCTTCATGAGAATGAACAAGAAGCCTTTGGGCTCTTGTTGCAGTTAGAAAAAGCTGCCTTCATTTCTTGAAATCTGTGCTGTCAAGTGAAAGGTAAAGGACCAGAGCACGCTGGGTAGGTGTCAGTAGCTTCACAAGCCATGAGCTGTTTTCCACCCCTGGTTTCACTGACCAATTTTGACTTGGTTCCTCCATGAGAAGAGTTGAGTCACAGGAAAAAGATCTGCCTGCAGAGGCAGGAGAAGAGTTGTTGTCTAGGTGGCTACAGACATCTCTGCCAATTCCAGGTGGAGGCAGTTTACAGTGAAAGACCTGATGTTGATATCAGATCTTGATCCTTGTCCCACCTCTGTAACTTACTGATTAGGACAAGTCACTCACAGTCTGTAAGCTCTGTTGCTACCCAGACAGTGACCATATATATTGACCTGTAGCTCAGTGGGTAAGAACTTGCCCGGCATGAACAGGCCCTAAGTTCAATCTTCAGCACCATTAGGAAAAAAATCATCACATTAATAATAGCTGCTTCGTAGAAGTAAACCAGACCCAAAGAAACATAGGTTGAATGCTTTCCCTCATTTGTTATAACTAGATTGTGCATATAAATCCACAAGTAAACACACTGGTGGTAAAAGACAAAAAAAATACACTTGGACGTAATATAATATACAGGACTCTAGAATTCACACAGTGAGATCAAAGGCGGATATTCTTAGGAGATATGCTATGTGCATATGATATATAAAATGATGTTTACTGAAATGAACTCCAAGAAATGGAAACAAGAGGCTTTTTTTCCCTCTCCTTTGCCACTTTTTTAAAAAAATTCTGTACCTTTTGTCTTGTACATAAGGTTATCTGTTTGGGGGCGTGTAAGGGGAGCACAGAAACGGGGGACATAGTGAACAAATGCAACAGTGATACTCACTAGACACGATGTTGAAAATGAACTATACAAATTGTGGGGGAAAGGGTCAGCAGGGGAAAAAACTAGGAGAAAACAAGGAAAGAGGTGACATTGTTCAAAAAGAAATATACTCATCACTTGACTTACATAACTGTAACCCCTCTGTACATCACCTTTACAATAACGATTTTAAAAAATAAAACAAAATAATAGCCACTTCGAAGGAGGAGGGGATAAAACAACTCAGATATCCAGGTTAGACCACCATCCTATGGCTACAGAGACTGCCCAGCAGAGGGGCTTGCCTATTTCACACAAACTAATTATGATCTGACAAATTGCCTAAGTGGAAGAGGAAAATGGGGAGAGGCAATACAAAACAGTAGTCCTGAAACATAGAAAACAACAGCTTTCTGGGGCCCACTGCTCTGTCTCCTGAGTTGATTTTACTTTTGCTTTGTTAAATAAATGCTTTGTTACCTTAATATAACTGCCCTCATTATTTCTGGCTTTATTTCTATACTGTCAGAGAGCATGACCAAGATAATGTATCATAGGCTAGGGCATTTTAAATAAGATACTCCAAGTATGTTTGGCATATAGCAAATACTCAATAAATATTGTTGTTGTGACAACAGTATCTGACAGTATAGTAGCTGATCACCTACTATCCTAGTCAAATGATTGTCACACTGATGTCTAGGCTCTGCAAGACAGGAAGAATCCCCAGTCTGCTTCCCATTTCTCCTTGTTTCTCCCTTCTCTCACATTCTTGTTGCTGCTGGGGATATAGAAGTGAGAGCAATGTACAAAAAGAATCCTCTGCCTGCAGCCTACATTCTATAGAGAAGAACAAAGGATGAGAAGGAGTAAACCAGCCAGGATAAGTGTTTTAAAAGGAAGTAAGGCCAGGAAGGGAATTGAAATGATGGCTGGTGTCATTTCTACAGGTGGCTGGGAAGGGTCTCACTGAGGAGGGGGTGTTGGATGAAAGATTTAAGAGAGACAAGAGATAATGGCCAGGTACCCCCTCCACCCACCTGTGAAAATGGAGGCAAGTCATTTAGTTGTTTTGTGTCTCTGTGTTCTGTCAAGTGAGCATCTAGGACAGGGTTCATTTCTTCAATTGTTCTAGAAAGTATTTATATCCTCATAACTACAAGGCAGGTGCTGCTTTTAACAGAGATGTTGTAAAGGTGAATGTGACGGAGGAGTCTCCTGTCCTCATGAGACCTCATATTTTGTGGGGAAGACAGACAACAAATAAAGTCATTATATTTGATAGGCCCAGCTCTGAGGTGAATTGGATAACAGAAGAAAGTAATATTGGGGTGGGGAGAGGGTCTCTAGGAGATAAAACTCAGGGCTTTGTGCATGATAAGCAGAAATTATGCCACTGGGCTGTACACCCACCTACTAGTGTGGTTATGACTATACTAAGAAAATTCTGATCTCTAATATTCTTAGTGTAGTCGCATATTCTTAGTGTAATCACCCAGCCCTACTCCCCAACCTTCCTGTAGCATTGCCTCTGTGGATCGGGACCTCATAGAAGCCACAGTAAGCTGGATCTGAGCCAATCTTGAATGGGAAGCCACAGCACTGAGGAGCTATGGGAACCATGCAAGGCATAGCAGGGAGTAAAATATTCCCAGAGCCTTGGGGGGGCTCCCCTGTCAAGTCCCAATAACATTTATAGTTGGTAAAGTCAGAAAAGGCCAGGAGTCATTGTTCTGAAATATCATCATACCTGAACTGCCATTGTCAATTGACTTCTTTTAGCCTTACATTTTCAGATTCTTTCCAAGCATGTGTTTCTTTTTATGTTTTCTCTTCTCTCTGCCTTCAGAATTCTGTGCCTGTGATTGTTCTTCTTTTGATGGCTACAATATTCCTTCCCTGCTGAATCTCTCATACCTTTGATTTTTCTGATCAGTGTCCTAACCTTGTTATGTTAGCTTGGTTTGCATTCTCCTCTTTGCAGCCTCAGTGGCTCCCACGGTAGGCCTGGCAGCTGCTTCATTAGCAAGCTGTTTATAGGTTATGAATAAAGAGAGTAAATGAGAGAAGACCCAGCACCCCTGCACACTCCTCCCCTGCCGTGGAATTGCTATTTAGTGTGTTGTCTGTTTATCATTTTTCAGCCAATTGCAGCTCTTTTGGACTCTAAATGGAATTTAACAGATTCATCAAGGGATTTCTCAGGCAAGATATTCACCCGGTGACTGTATGTTGAAGTTCAGAAAGAATCCCATGTTGTTGGTATCTGTGTCCAGGGTTCACCTTGGGGAACTATGAATCTCAGGATAAGTTTTCCATCCTGTAGAAGCCTCTCTGCCGGGGTTACATTTTGGTTGCCTCCTGCATCATATGAACTCTGGCTGTATGGGAGATTGTTGGTTTTATTCTCAAATCCCCTTGATTACTATCTTAATGCCTTTTGTTTTTTAAATTATAAAGAGAATTATGGTGAACAAGAGAAACAAGCTCTCTTTCTTTGGATTTAAGGCCCACGCATTTTCTTGGAGCTGGGCCTTCTAAGTAGTTCTCCATGTTAAGTTTCCCACGTAAATGAATCCATATTGCCTTGTATACTTGGTCCTGGTCGGAATTTTCTAAGTGCAGTGAGATGCTAAAATCACAAAGCAAGCTGATACAGAAACTATATTTTGTACTTAGTCTTTAAAGTGTCTTTGCTCACTCCTAAATATTTGGGGGCAATTCATCTTCCAGAGTCTTTCCAAAGCAAGCATTCGGCATCGTTTTCATAAGAATATTATCTTCTCTGATGTAAACAGAAAGAACTTTTTCTGCCACCTCAAATTTACATTTCTTCTTCTTTTTCTTTGTTGTTGGTGCTGGCACTGGGTCTTGAACTCAGGGCCTTCAATCTCACCTAGTTTTTTTTGCTCTACCACTTGATCTGTTCCTTCACTTCTGGACTTTTGCTAGTTATTTGGAGACAAGAGTCCTTTGAATTTGTCTGCCCGGGCTTGGTTTCCTACCTTGATCTTCAGATCTCAGCTTTCTGAGTAACTAAGAATATAGGCATGAGTCACTGACCCTGCATGTTGAGTCTCTTTCTTGTTTTATCTAATATTTACTTGAGCCTCTACAGAAGATGTGTTTTAATACTATGATCTTATTTCCCTCTTTTAAAAAATCTTAATTTTTACTTACTTTGACCAGATTATTAATTATATCTTACTGAATAAAAGCCCTAGTCTACTTCACTAAAAGTAAGTCAGCTGATAAAAGGAGAGATTCCAGATCTTCTAGCCCTAATCTCTGAGTTATTTCACATACTTCTATTAATGAGAACTATGTATTAACTGTTAGTTAAAATTTCTATTATATAAAAGGATTTTCAAAGTCTTATAAATAATAATTTTCTATAACCGAATCTGTCCTATACTGTGGGTTATATTATATTCTTACCATTATATCCTGCTAGTAAAAATATTTTCCATGCTTCACATATGAAATCAGGTTGCATCTACTTTTAAGTGGAAATGGCAACAAGCAACAGCAGATATAGGCTATTGAGGTATGCATCATGAATCTGCCCAGATGTAGAGAATTGTATCAGACTAACTACACCCAGGAAAGAACAGATAAAATAGACACTGTTTGTAGGGCATATAGGCTTTATAGGGAAATTGTGTAATCATCTCTAATTTCCACTATACCATAATGAACATTTGGTATGGACATTTATTATTTTTCCTTATGTATGATTTTTATATATGGTTACCTTTCCCACAAAAATATTCAACTGTATAAAATGTTTTGTATCCTACATATTTCATATAGAAGTATATTGCTAATATTTTCCCATGCCAATCAATAGTCTTCTGTGACTTAACAAAATAATACTACCTTCTCTGTGATTTTGCATATTTGCACATAAAATTTATTGTTTTTTCAAATTTTTATTATCAAACTGATGTACAGAGAGGTTACAGTTTCATACATTAGGCATTGGATACATTTCTTGTACTGTTTGTTACCTCGTCCCTCCTCCCCTCTTCCCTCCTCCCCCTTTCCCTATCCCCCCATGAGTTGTTCAGTTCACTTACACCAAACAGTTTTGCAAGTATTGATTTTGTAGTTGTTTGTCTTTTTTTACCCCGTGTCTCTCAATTTTGGTATTCCCTTTCAATTTCCTAGTTCTAATACCAGTATACACGGTTTCCAATATACTCAGATAAGATTACAGAGATAGTGTAGGTGGGTACATAAAATTTAATATGTAAATTATATGTATAATAACTATGTGCATAACAGGAGCAAAGGACTCTTGGAAATCACATGAAGTGAATTATGGGAGCATTAGTGTATGGACCCTTGGGAGAGCCACGAACCATTTCAATGTTCCATGTGCTGTAAGCCTAAATCAGGATGTTTTATTGACATGGAATGTCATGGTCAATAGAGCAGACATTCTGATTTTCTATGATTGTTGTATAGCCCAGGATACTTCTCCAATGTTGTATAACCCAGAACAATTAATCAAAACATCATGAGTTAATTTCTAGCTAGGGAATAAAGAAGTGTCAGGAAGAACAACATAGTAAAGTCCAATCTTAACAGATCCCCACAAACATGCCATACAAATAGAGCCTTCTCTAATTCTGTCCAGGACTAGTCATTTCTAGTCCATGTATGGCCTCATAATTTCCCTCTTTCACAGACACTTTCAACAGTTGTAGCTCTCTCTGCACTAGGCCCCTAATATATTGTTTTAGGAGAACAGCATTGCTCTTATACATACAAGATAAATACAGGAAGTTCATTAAAATCAGACACCTGATCTACACATTTTCTAAAAACCAATTTGGAAAAGTCACTTAAATTTAGTTGAAATGTTTCATTGAAAAATTGAGTTGGAAGCCATTAGCTATTACTACCTAAATTAAAAGGCTTGATGGAAAAAAATAAAGCCCTTCATTCACGTTTTCTTGCATGTAGTGGCCTAATCTAGAAGTCAGAATATCTGTGGTTAGCACGGAGAATGAAGGAAAAAAATAGTTTTGAGTCTAAACTCAAATAAAAGATGATAAGTGAATTTTTCCAGAAAAGTAAATTTCAAAATATGATTAAGCCATAAGAATGATTTGTTTACATGACATTTGTGGCAGGCTATTTTGAATGGGTGGACTTGGGTAATCAAGTGAAAAATAAGAAAGAACTAATTAAGAATTAATGGACTCTTTGTAAAAGTACAAAGCTTTTAAATTACCCATATAGATTAAGTCTTTCCATCTGATACAACGTTGTGCTCTTCTGATCTTTGCCACTGTAGTAATTTACATTGCAGACCTAAATCAAGATCAATGAACACCACCTTTTTCTAAATTGTGATTGTGTCATCCACAAATATTTATTGAACACTTACCATGAGCCATTGCTGGAGGACATACCAATGTTTATGAAGGTAATTATTTATACTTAATTCCTTTATGACCATTACATCATTTAAGGAAAAATCAATAATTTTGCAATATTCTTAGTGCCTCAGATTTCAAGAGGAAATAAACTCTTTGATCTTTTATGGTAGCTAATTCTCACCTACACATAAGCAAGATTTACTAGTAAGACTTAAGCAGTGGTAGGATTTCTTGGTCATACTCTATTACCAGCTGTCCTATCAGGCAGACACCCTAACAAACACTTCCACTTAGGCTCCTTCTTTGAGAACAAGGAAGAGTCAAGCCATATATCTTCTTATATCTATGAAAATGTCATTTTAAAATACAGGTCAGTATTTTATTTTAACTCTTGTCAGTCATGGAGCTTGAACTCTGGGCCTGGGCACTGTCCCTGAGCTCTTCAGCTCAAGGCTAGTGCTCTACCACTTGAGCCATAACACCACTTCCAGTTTTCTGGTGGTTAATTGGAGATGAAAGTCTCACAGACATTCCTACCTGGGCTGGCTTTGAACCAAGATCCTCAGTCTCAGCCTCCTGAGTAGCTGGGATTACAGGAGTGAGCCACCAGCACCCTGCATTAGGCCCATATTTTTATAGTATTACATTAGCTAATATTTGGGCCACTGGGTTTGAATTAAACATCAATTTAAAGTACTCAGTTTGTCAATCTCTATCTAGTCAGACTATCTTATTTTCAACATTTAAGACACTATGATCATTTCTTACTTCTTGAAAGATGTCCATCCTTTTATTCATATCTTCTTGGAGGATTTTGCTTTGTAGCATTATTGAGGTATATTTTATATAACATAAAATTTTACCTCTTTCAAGTGTCCAAATTCAATAGTTTTTATTGACTTTACCAAGTGATATAACCAACACCATAAGTCAGTGTTAGAAAATTTTTATCCTGCCAATAAGATTCCTCAGGCTCATTGGCAGTATAACCTTTGCTTACCCTAGCCCCAGGCTTCCTGGTTTCCTTCTACTTCCCTGGCTACTCTTTACTTCTTTACAGGCTCATTTGTCTTTTCTGAGCCCACTAATTCAGTTTCTCAAGATTCTGCATGGACCCTCTCCTCTTTCACTCCATAGTCTTCCCTTCTCTTTGCCTTACGAAGACAGCTTCAGTTACCACCTGGAAGCAGGTAGTTCTCTATGTGGCTCCAGATCTGTACATCCAAAAAACTCTCTTAACCAAGGGTAGGGGTAACACACCTACCCCACTCCCATCTACTCAGGGGGCTGAGGGAGGAATATTGCAAGTTTGAGGCCAGCCTGGGGCTATCAAAAGATTAACAAACAAACAAAAGCAATTCTTTGATACCCTAATTTTGGATATTGAAACACATCCGAAAGCTCCCGTCCCAGTTCAGTTGCTTAAACTTAGTCAGTGGGATTGAGACACAAAGATAAAATGTGATGATTTCCAGAGTTACTAATAAAGCTGGTCTATGAATCTGCCTACACATGTATCCCTGCCTAAGAATGCCCCAAGATTTCTCCAAAAGACCACCCCAAGACCAAAAATTCCCGTAAAGGTCTTGATAAAATTCCTATCACAACACTTTTACGTTATCCTGAAAAGTAAAACATTTGTTCAGAACCTTCAACCAGTGTACATATACAGAGGAAAAGGGTGATGACCTTCAATGACTTTTCAGCCTCAAGATGTCCAGGATCCTGGTTTGAGACTGCCCAGTATCTATGAAGAACATGTGCACTTTCATCTTGATGAGTCTCAACAAATCTGGGCATACACAAATTCTCATTTCTAAAATAAACTGCCTATCAGAGTTTGAACCAAACAAAGGACTATCCTAGCTCCAACCCAATGACTCAACTATCTTTCTTAATAGTCCCATAAAAGAAGGAAGGAATGTTATGTTTGGGGCTACAGCACTTTCATACAGCCTGCATTTTCCGTGGGGTGTACCTTCGCTTTCCCAGGCTTCACTACTGCCTGTCTGTGTCCAGCTCAATTCTCTGGGACTGAGGAACTTGGAACTGAGACCTTAATGGGAGAACAATCCACGAGATTCTCACCCAGTAACCATAACATTCATTCACATGCCCTAAAGATGGCTAAAAATAAACTGAAGTGCCTGTAATAATCTCTTTTCTCTGCCATATTTCTTTCCTAATAAACTATCCTGTCACTTTCATCATGCTTTGCATCTTAACTGAATTCCTCTTTCACCAGATGCAAGGACCAAGGTAGACTCTACCTACCAAGGAGGTATCTATGTTGACTCTCCTGTGGCAGAATCCTGTGCCAATTCATTGTTTAGAATAGAAAGTCTTGGCATCACCTTTGAAAAGATTCCTCTCCTTTGTCATCTGCACAATTAACCATCACCAGGTTTCTTCATTTTTTTAAAAAATCTTAAATATCTCTTAAATACACCTTTGTCTTTAACACCCCTGTCATTAACCTGGTCCAGGGTTCCACTAATAGGCAAGAGATAATGTTCGTGTCTGAAGTAAGGAGGTCAGGTCTGGACTGCGCCATCTTAGCCACATGGTGAATTGTAGGGTATGGCATCTTGGCTTCATGGTGAAGGGAGGGAAGTCTCACCCCCAGGTAATGGGTGTGCCTGAATTCCTAGAGGAAGGGAAGTCCCACCCCCAGGTGATGAATGTGCTTGAATCCCTAGAGACAGAGTAGGCACTTGGCCTATAGATTACTGAACTATCAGTCCAGTGCCTGGGACTGGGAACTTCCTGTGACCTTGCCCTCTGACCTGACCCTTTTTAGACATAGACCAACTCAGGTGCCATTACCCTATGCCACGTGTCTCTCTCTCCTGTCTCAACTCTGGTCATTATGGCATCCCACTTCAGCTCTCCACTGGAGCTGACTTGATTTGTTGGTATTGTTTTTGTTCTTTCTTTCCTCTCTAGCCTGTTTCCTAACGGTGTGAAGTGGATGTGCAGGCCTTTGTAACAACTGGCTGCTTGCAGACTGCTAATGCTTTAATAAATACTCCAAGAGGAACGCGGTTCCAGCTCCTGAGTCTGGGCTGTGGCCCTGGCTGGTCAGTAGACATTTTACTTCCCCAATAAATCCATCTTTTTACTTGAAAAATAAAAAGACTTCAAGATTCAATCCTTCAAAATGTGGCTTCTCTGATAATTCACCTTATAACAGGGTCTTCATCTCTTCTCTTCTTTCTCTTACAGATTCTCCATATTGGAGCCAAAGTGGAATTCCTAAGGCATAAAAATTTAAAAATCTGATAATTTTACATAAAATAAACTATCTATTAACCTATACTTATTATCTTATGTCATTGCAGATCACTCCCCTGCCCTATTTCCCAGCCATATAAATATTGTTTAGTTTTCTACAAAGTGCACATAATTTCTTCCTATCACCAAGCTATTGCAAACTTGTTCTCTTCTTAAACGTCCTCCTCTATGGAGGTAGGATAGACAGGCCACATTTTCCCTAATCTATCCTGCCTCCACCTTACTTGCTCCCATCCACCTGGTTAAACTGCTATCAACCCTTCATATCAATCCACAAAGCCAGGATTGGTGCACACCCCAAACTGTAATCTCAGTTCTCAGAGAGGAGGAGTTTGAATTTAGGGCTAGTCTGGAATAAGGAGGGGGATACTGTCTCAAAAAGCATGCAAGCAGCAAACAAACAGAAGAATCCCTTTCTCTCAGATCAATCCATACTTCTTTATGGAAATCTTCCCAATCTACAGTAATCCAGGTCATCAAATTATTAGTTTTCTTAACATTCTATAATTTCCCTTTACAAAATGTACCCATTTTGTAATTATGCAGTTACTTATGATTATTTTACTGTTTGTCTTTTTACCACACTTAAGCTCCATGAAGACAATACCTATGTCTTTTTCATCCAAGAGCTAGCATACAGGAACTATTCAATAAATATTGTACAGCACATAAATAAATAAATAAAATGTACCACATTAGTAAAACCAAGCAGTACACCATAGCTAAGATCTGGAAATTGCTTTCCTTACATGTTTCCCCCTCACTTCTTAGAGATAGTTTCGTCTCATATATAATGTGTTTTTGCCCAGAGAGAAGAGCTCAATTTAAAATGAGGAGCTATTTCTTGACTTTGGTAGATCATGGAATCAAGTTCTTATTACTTTTCTGAGAATATGTCCTTAACTCTGCTAGGTCTTTATTTCTGAAATGATTTAACCTGTCTCATTCCTTAGAAATGAAATTAATGCACATCGAGTGGTGCATTAGTAAACACAGCATTTTCTAGGGTAAAGCTCTGATTAGTACCTCTTGCCAATTTCTGGTGTAAATACTCTGACTACAGCCAATTTGAAAACACCAACCTGATATTCCCAAAACAAAATGGAGAAGAAATCCATATAAGCTTACTCTTGCCAGCAGTCTAGTCACTTCTATCACACCACTAGATATGACAGACATTTGCCTCCAAATTTTTTTTTTTTTTTTTTTGTGTGTTGTTGTTGTTTTTTTTTTTTTCTCAAATTTTTATTTTCAAACTGACGTACAGAGAGGTTAGAGTATCATACGTTGGGCGTTGGATACATTTCTTGTACTGTTTGTTGCCTTGTCCCTCATGTCCCCCTCCCTCCCCCCCTTCCCTCCCCCCCGCCCAGTTGTTCAGTTCACTTACACCAAACAGTTTTGCAAGTATTGCTTTTGTAGTTATTTCTCTTTTTTTTACCCCGTGTCTCTCGAATTTGGTATTCCCTTTGAATTTCCTACTTCCAATACCAGTAAACACGGTTTCCAATATACTCAGATAAGATTACAGAGGTAGTGTAGGTACAAACATAGGAAGGTGATACAAAACATCATCAATAATAGAAACTACACATTCACATAGGACATTGAAAGTAGTTATAACTGTGATATATCACTTGTTTCCATATCATGGAGTTCATTTCACTTAGCATCATCTTATGTGTTCCTAAGGGTATAGCTATTGGGCCTTGTGATGCTCTGCTATGGCTTGCCTAAACCTGTACTAATTATTCCCAATAAGGGAGGCCATAGAGTCCATGTTTCTTTGGGTCTTTGCCTCCAAATTTTTATTTTCTGTCCTTAACTGGAAATATTTGTTGTTCATGCTTCTGTCCAACTCTATGTGATCTTCCTTATTTTTCTATTTTCAAATACTTTCAGTGAGAAGAGATTGGTATTTAGAACACAGAGCTATGAGGGAGAGGTTTCATTTCTATTCCCAAGTCTAAATTTCCATTTCTGTCATGCACTCTTAATCTTCCACAAGAACCAGGCAAAGGGGTTCACTTATGTTTGCAACTTTACAAAGATTTGCATCAGAAAGTAAATCCCATCAGAAAAGAAACACAGGCTCCAGGATCTGACCAGGAGTAAATATTATTCACGACTGTTTACCAATAGTTTCACATGCCTATGCAGAAACTTCATAAGCAGTTTTCAAGGCAGTATTTACACAAAGGATTAGGGAAAGGGCAAAAGTCTCAAGAGAGAAAGCTCACCAAAGCATATGTCTTTCCAAGCATTAAATTGTCAACAAATTAAACTTCTGCTCCACCCTAGAGCCCAGCTTCCCAGCCAACATTAGACCCACGTGTGCTGGCAAAGATAAAGTCAACAAGCAAAGTACACAAGCCATATCTCCTACATGATGGCATGCCCAGTGCTACTTGGGTGTGGCACCCCAAGCCTGCTGGAAATCCTCACAGTAAGCACACCACCCCAATCCTGTCTTATTTTGTGGTTGATGTCAGGGGACAGAACATTGCTTCTGAAAACAATGATAGCAAAGCCAGCAAGGGCCCCAACTGTTTGTTAAATGTCTAATGATTAACAGACACTCCAGCCTCTGGGCTGCCACTCAGGCAAGTCTGTTTAGTAAACAGTCAACCACCAATACCTTGTGTAGGTTGAACAGATGGTTCCAGGGCTCAGAACAACTGTGTTCCCCAGAATTTCACACAGCTTGGGCTAATGAAGGCCATAAAACTTAAGAAAGGGATAAACAGAAATGCCACCACTACAGACCTGAAAATGAACAGGGGATCCAATCTCCTGGTAATGAAATCTGAAAAAGAAAGATGAAAGGGATGAGAGAGAGCCTTGGATAAAAGTAGCTGAATTGGACAAGGGGATTTGAATTCACTAGAAATGGTCTGTGTGTGATTGAAGGCTGAGGAGAAGGAAATAAAATCCCAATAAACTTTTCTGCACAGAGTACCTAACAGAGGCCACATAGTGAAAGAATGAGTCATAAAGTTCAGCCAGTGGCTCAGACATCTCTAAGTGGAAACCACTGATTGCAGGTTTTTAAGAAATTCTTTGAAAAGTCATAAATGGAATACTTGACTGACCCCATCATAGGGCTTCACACTTGCCTCCCAAATGTTCCAAACAAAACATGCTAGTTGGGGCTGAGCTGTGACTATCATAGCTCACAGAACTAGAGAACCTATCCATTGTTGCCTTGTTCTGATAACCTGGTACCCCAGAGAAGGTCAGCTTTCCACTTCTGTGACAAAACACCAGAGCGAATCCACCTGAAAGGAAGAAAGGTTTGTTTTGTTCATAGTGTTAGCGGTTTCAACCCATGATCTGTGGCTCCAGTGTATTTTGGGCCTGTGGTGAGGCAGCACATCATGGTGAGAACATATGACAAAGGAGGACCAGCAGGAGGACAGGGATCAAATAGTCCTCTCAAAAGCCCATCTCATATGGGCTGGGGATATAGCCTAGTGGCAAGAGTGCCTGCCTAGGATACACGAGGCCCCTAGGTTCGACTCCCCAGCACCACATATACAGAAAACGGCCAGAAGCGGCGCTGTGGCTCAAGTGGCGGTGTGCTAGCCTTGAGCGGGAAGAAGCCAGGGACAGTGCTCAGGCCCTGAGTCCAAGGCCCAGGACTGGCAAAAAAAAAAAAAAAGCCCATCCCATATGACCTAACTTCCTTCCACTAGGCCCTACCACCTCCAAAGTTTCCACCACTTCCTCTTCACATAGAGGCCTCTGGTAGACATTTATGTAAACCTTTCATCTCCTTTTTGCTTTTATAAAATGGGCACATCGGGTTTGACTTGGTGTATCTCTCAGTGAAAGTAGGATGGCTCCTAGGAAAGAGGACAATATAAATTCATTTTGGTAGGACCTAATTGTTAGGTCCTCTCCCTGAGGGCTACATGCAGATGCCCCCACCTCATTGTCTCCACCCAGTTACCTGGGTAACCTGCAGACCTGGAGGCAGTTACCTCCCCTTTCCCTGAGGTCACCTCCTAATCCACCTGGCCACACCCCTTGCCCCTGCCCTAAATAAAGCAGGGCTGGGTGGGGGTCTCTCTCTCTCTCCCTTCTCTCCGGCCATGGATCATCTTGGCCACAGGTCAGCAGTTCGGTAATAATCGTTCTCCTTTACCGGCTACCTACTTTAAAAACCTAACATATATGGTGCCGTGACTCGGCAAGGGCTTAAGAGTCAGGACAGGCAGAATTCCCATCTATTTTTCTCCTTTTTCTGGGAGTATCCCCAGTCCTGACGGCCCTTTTTCCGCAAACCGAACTGCTGCGAGTAGCCACGCAGCACTTTTCACTAATATCATTGCTGGCCTCCACATCCACCTCCACCTCCACACCACGTGTCTACCCTGGTGAGTGAAACTGCTGCTGCTCGGGTTCTCTGCAGCTCCGTCCGCCGCTTCTGCCGCTTCTGCCTCTTCTGCCCGGTAAGCTCATCCACTCACCAGGTGCCTCCCTCCCATGCTTTTTGGGTTTTGCATCACAGTCACACCCAAGCCGGGACACTGCTAGCACGCCTCTTGACAGTGCAATGAGGCCTGCTCAAAATACTCGCTCAGATACAGTTTTTTCCACTGCAATGGTAAATGGTTAGAAGTCACTTATATTCAGGCTCTCTCTCTTTCTCTTTTCCTCTCTTTCTCTTCCTTTTTCTCCCTCTCTCTCTCTCATCTTCCTGCTTACTTGCTTACTTTATAAAATTCCCAAGTCGTACCATCGTTGTGTGCCTTGCTCACAAAGCTGCCTCTTTTTACAGACCTCTGAAACTGAGGCTTGACCACCAATGTGCTTTGTCAGCAAAGATATCTAAAAGTTCTTTTCTCTAGCATTGACCACGTGGTGAATGTTGGGTTTAACAGGCATCAGCTCAGGTGCCATTATGCCATGCCACGTATTCTCTGTTAGTGTGTTTGTGTCCTGCCACCCCCCTCAACATGGCATCCCACTGGCGTTTATCAAAATATGGTTTCTTCATTTGATAATCTGAAAATTGTTGTTTGCTAGCAAAATTGTTTTTCTAACCGACCACGTGGTTCTAAAATATTGGGGAAAAAAAAGAAGTCATTTACTATTGGAATTCCAAGAGTCTACTGCTGAAATTCATTTTTGCATGCTGTAAAACCTATGTGCACAGTGTGTATGTCTGTGTAAATGTCATTTATTAGTATGTCCATCTAGCTATATATCTGTGCTAAAACTCATCACATCTACTGAGTTTTGTCATTGCAGAATTCTGGCAAGTATTTGGTCAGTTCTTGACAAGGTACAGGTAAGCTCTAGTCCTCTTGGTCTCCTTGTTGTTTTAATTGGAAATCAAAAAGGGCTTTTGTGGCAAAGACTCCTTGGATTGCAGTTCAAAGCCAGCCAGGGCTGAAAATCTCTCTCAAACTCCAT
Source organism: Perognathus longimembris pacificus (assembly GCF_023159225.1). Lineage (NCBI taxonomy): Eukaryota > Metazoa > Chordata > Mammalia > Rodentia > Heteromyidae > Perognathus > Perognathus longimembris. The sequence goes on along the minus strand of NC_063176.1, from coordinate 27,759,816 downwards.
CTCCCAATTAATCAGCGAAGAGCCAGGCTGGAAGCATGGCTGAAGAGACTGATCTCTTACCAGCCAAATGCTGGAAGTGGAGCTCAAGTGGTAGAGTACTAGCCCCAAGCAGAAGTGCTCAGGGACAGTGCCCAGGCCCTGAGTTCAAATCCTGTGAATGCCATCGGGGACAAGCCATCCCAGCAACAAGCACCTAGATCCCTGGGACTCAGCCAGTTCAGGGAACAAGGATCATGGAGAGGAGTAAGAGGAGAATTATGTCAGATCCTAAATGGAGTCACTTTGTCTCGCCGGGGGATCAAGAGATAGTAGCTTGTCCATCTAATGTCCATACCTGAATATAAGAACTAGCCAAGTCATCCGGTTTTTAATTTTGTGCCCTAAACCCTTCCTTTTGCCTTAATATTTTTTTGTCATGAGACTTCTTCCAGGCTTCATTCAAGGACTGGCATCTATCACCAAGGGACCCTGCTGCTCGCCTTCTCCAGGAGAGGCCACATTTCTGCCTTTTACCCCTAATGCCGACGCCCCTTGCCAGCAGGAAGCAGCCAGAGAGAGTCTTCGTCCTTTTTCAGTACTATTAAAAGGCTGGAATGTTAGGTCCTCTCCCTGAGGGCTACATGCAGATGCCCCCACCTCATTAAGTCTCCACCCAGTTACCTGGGTAACCTGCAGACCTGGAGGCAGTTACCTCCCCTTTCCCTGAGGTCACCTCCTAATCCACCTGGCCACATCCCTTGCCCCTGCCCTAAATAAAGCAGGGCTGGGTGGGGGTCTCTCTCTCTCTCCCTTCTCTCCGGCCATGGATCATCTTGGCCACAGGCCAGCAGTTCGGTAATAAACGTTCTCCTTTACCGGCTACCTACTTTAAAAACCTAACACTAATCTACTTCAAATAAATGCTGTCAAATTTTAAAAGAGAAAATTAACACAAACACAACCCTCATAGATTGTTGTATAGTAAATCGAATACAAATGCAGTCAGGAGAGAACAGGGCCACTATGTTTTGAGAGGTCAAATCGGGAATCTTTTTTGGTGGCCAGGAGGCCCATGACTGCACATGGACTCCTGTCTCAAAGGTCTGCAGCCCTGAACGGAGCTTACACAAATTTTTTAAAGACCACATGTTTGGAGTGAAGGGCTAAGCAAAAGCGGACCTTATTAGGGCATACTCAGGTACAGCAGAACTTTTTCCTCTAGGGGAGATAGGCCTCAATCTTCTAAATAGGGGAAGTCTTGGAGGCTACTCGGAGGGAAGTGATTCAAGCCATTTTGGGAGGTAATCAAGGCAGAGCATTATCAATGCAAAGCTTTCCTAAGGCTATGATTTCTGCATCTCTGACTCAGGTTTAACTTTTTATTGTTACAGAGGCAGAATGGTGACTTCCAAGATACAGATGAAAGGACAAATTGTTTGGAGGATTTCTAATTGATTTTTCTTAAATCCATGCTTTTTTTTTTTCTCTACTCTTCCATTGTCTCTCCTCCCCCTCTTCCTACATCACTAAACTATCTCACCTTCATCTAGGCATCTGTAATTCAATGAACGGCTTCTCTCACTTCTAAGCTTTTCAGTACTGGGTAGAGAGCTCCCTCAACCCAGCAAGAGGCACCAGGATGGCCCTAAGAAGTTACTTAGACTCAGCCTCCTCACTTCAAGATAAACTGCTGTACAGATCAGTAGTACAAGACATATGAAAAGTACATCTGGAAAAAAAAAAAAACTATGTTACTAACATAAAGATCCACCCCAGAGGAGAAGAGGAAGGTAGCCACAGTCCACTGCTGTCCACTAGAATAAGGAGCAGACCTGATGCTGTCTTCAGCATCACCAAGGGACAGGTGCCTGAGTTTCCAATAGGAGGGCTGATGGACTAACAGCCCATTGAGTCTAACTGAGATGCTCACGTAGCACAAGGTTTGGGGGAATGATATCAGAAGGAGAATGCAGCAAGATGAAACAAACTCCTTTTGTGCAAGATGTGACTACAAATCAGGATTCTAAAACACAGAAGCAAAACTAAATCTGAGAAAGTTAGCCAATAATATACAATTCAAGAGATCAATTCAGTCTTAAGCTATTAACTTACTACAAGTAATATTAATATTATAGTAATAGTTGCAACTACTGTATTTCACTGAGACTAGTTATTCAAATGGACCAAGCTGAAAGAGACTTTGTAAATATGTTTAGGAAATAAAGGAAGAGGCCTGGAGACGTGATTCAACTGGTAGAACACTTGCCTAACAAAAGCAGGGCCTTGAGTTCGGTATTTTTTTTTAAAGAAAAATAAATAAAAAGAAGAAAGGAGGAAGAAGGAAAAGGAGGAGAAGAAAGAGGAAGAAGAACAGAAGGAGAGACAGTAGAAGAGTAGAAGAGGAAGAAAGTGTAGATTAAAAAATCAATTAGAAATTCCCCAAACAATTTCTTCTTCTATCTGGATTTTTCAAGTCACCATTCTACCTCTGTAACAATAAAAAGCTAAACAAACAGAAGAGCAACTCCCTTTACAACTAACAGAACTAGAGGGTGTGTAGAAGATGCCAGGTGCAGTAGCTACTAGGAATTATGTGTGCTTGTGTGTGTTTGTGTGTATAATTATATACATATCTATATATGTTATGCTGGGGATTGGACCTGAGACTTTGTGCACTATTATTTGAGCCACTCCTCTGGCTCTTTTAATTTTGTTCTTGAGGCAGATTCTCATAGCTATTTTTGCCCATATGCCATCAAACTTGCCATCCTTCTGCCTCTGATGCCCCAGTAGCTGAGATTACAGGTGCATGCCACCACTCCCAGAACTTCAAAGGCAATTTCAATAAATTTCTGGGGACCACGTCTGAACTAAAAAGACAATTCATGAGAAACTCAATAGGCCTAGCCTCAGGAATTGCTTCTGCTTTTATGGGTTTTCTGTCTGGAACAGCAGCATGATCTGAGAAAGTGCCTAGATGGAACAAGGAAGGAGGAACTCTTCTGAAATATTTCAGGCCTTTTCCACAGCCAAAGCATGCTTTCCAGAGCCTGTCCCACTGTGTGCAGGGTACTTTCCTCATTCAGCCTTTTTCAACCCTGTTCACCTAGACAGCGCAGATCTGAGAAATACGTTTGGAGATCCTATCCCAGCGATACAGAATCCTAAGATTCCAGAACTTCTCCTAACAATATAAAAATATCATAGATCACGCTGAAGGAACTACAAGATGTGTATTCTTTCTGAGAAGTGTTTAGGGAAACACAACATCATGAGGGAAGACAAAAATAAGCATCCAGGAATAGTTTTAAACCTCTGGCATCTGTAGCTACAGAAAACATTCACCATAGCCCACTTTGTTACCAGATTAAAGTAAAGGTCACACACACATCAGGGCTATTTACCTTAGTCTCTATTACACGGTGCAATGTTTATCTTCCAACAACAACAACAAAAGAACTGTGAGGTGTGCTAAGGGCCAATAAATTCACACCCTGAGGAAACAAAGGAAACAAAGCCATCATCTGACTTAGACCTGGGTATGTCACAGACATTACAATGATCAGATGCTCTGAAAAAGCCATGGATAACATGTTAATGGTGCTAATGAAAAAATAGAAGACATGCAAAAATGTAAGCGTGACCTATATACAGAGATTAAAAACTAAGAACCTAAAGAAAGGGCTAGAAACCAAAAGTACTGGGACAGAAATGCAGACTGCCTTCGATGCCATCCATATATTTAATAAGGTCAAAGAAAGAATCAGTGACCTTGAAGAAAAGTTGCTAGAAATTTCCCAATCTGAAATTGAAAGAAAAAAAGGGGAGGGGGGGGCAGAATGAAGTGGGACCAATTCAAAAGGCTGAGTATGAGCATGACTGGAATGCCAAAATGAGAAGTAATAGAGGAGAAATAATATTTGATGTAATAATGGACAAGAATTTTATAAACATAATGACACTAAACCACGGGTCTAAGAAACTTGGGGAACACCAAATGGGAAAACCAAACCCGACACTTAGGCAATAGTATATCCAAATGACAGAAAATCAAACATAAATAAAAAGTCTGGATTAAGCCACAGCAGAGACAAGCACACTACTTGGAGGGGAACAAGACCTGAAGAACAGCTGCTGTCATTTCAGAAGCTGTTATGAATTGCTTTGCATCCTTCAGAATCTGTAAATTGAACTCCCAATATGGCTGAGTCTGCAGATGAGTGGTTAAGGACCCTCTACAGGACTGCTGTCTTTACAGAAAGTGGATTCATCAGGGATCCCCCCACAGGGAAGGCCATGTGAAGACAAGACTAGGAGTTTGCAAACCCAGAGGTTTCAGAGAAGTCCACCCAGCTGACCCCATGACCTTGGACTTGCCAGCCTCTAGAATTATGAGAAAATTTTGTTGTTTAACACACACAGTCTGGCCAGGTGCTGGTGGTTCATGCCTGCAACTCTAGCTACTCAGAAGGTTGACATCTGCTAATCACAGTTCAAAGCCAGCTCAGGCAAGAAGTCCATGAAATTCTTATCTCCAATTAACCAGCAAGAAGCCAGAAGTAGAGCTGTGGCTCTAGTGGCAGAGTACCAGTCTTGAGTGAAAAATGCTAAAAGACAAGTAAGTACCCAGGCTCTGAGTCCAAGCCCCAGTACTGGCACAAAAATAAGTACATAAATAAGACACCAGTCTGTGGTATTTTTTCTTTTTTGTATGGCAGCGCTAGTGGACTAATATAGCAGTCATACTAGCATGGTTGTTTTAGAATGGTGTGAAGACATTCAGACACCATGTCACCACATTTCAGGCAGTGACAGAGCACATCCATGACCCTTAGCTCTACTGCTGTAGCCCAGGTGTGTAGTGAGCTGTACTGTCTACACTGTGCAAGCACACTCTGTGATCATCACATCATAAAGTTGCCTAGCAACACATTTCTCAGACTGCAGCCCACTGTCAACGGATACATAACTATATTTAAAAGGCTGAAGGAAAAAAAAATCCCCACCAACCTGGAATTTTCTATCCAATGAAATTATCCTTCAAAAGTGAAGTTGAGAGAAAGACCTTTTGATGCAAACAAAAATGGAAAGAATGCAAGAAATGCTAAACACACTATGCAGCCCGGAAGTGCAGGTTCATAAGAAAGGATGGATGTCCGAGAAAGAGTAAATAATAGAAGCTATTTTATTTCACTTAGGCAGTACTGACCTGATCTAAGATTGTTTTTGTTTCATTGTTTAAGGTATCATTGTACTACCTGTTGGGGTTATAGATAAGAGAAATGACTAGAGGCCCTACCATAGGCTTTATGGGGACCTAGAGACAGAGCAGGCATAGTCCCTACCTTAAGGAACTGAAGATCTGCTGGGGCCTGCTATTGGCCAGGACCCTACGAACAACTTGGAGCTGGGTTGGGGCCTCCTTTCCTTCCTCTCCAAGGCCTAATAGCTTCCTGTTCTTGGCCACCACTTCAGAACTGTGTGTCATTTAAGAAAATCTCCTACAAGAGTTCTTTTCTCCCTTTTTAGTAATTGGAGTGACTGTGAATTAAGGTTAGGAGGGCATGCTTGCCCTTACTGTGTGCTCTCCCTGTCTGCCTTGGATCTCATTAAGGATGACAGATACTGTAAAGTAGCCCTCATAGCCCACTGCAGAGAGGGTAGAGAAGGCTGGGGGCCGTTGGCAGGCTGTCAAGGGTCCTGAGGTCTGAGAGAAGACCCAAGCTTTGGTTCTCTCAGGCACCCTGTTAACACCTCACCATCGAGCTTCAGCCCTAGATTTTTAAAAAGATAAACACAGAACTGAGGTCCATGAATACTTCATGATGGGCTTCTGAAGTATTTCCAGAGAAAGACCATAAAGAATGGGAAGGTACAGTAACCCAGAGTGGTGATGGCTCTCAATTTCCAAGACTGGAAAGGAAATGACACCAGAGGAACATTCCAGTCCCAACAGGATAAATGCTAACAACCCATGTACTCAAGAGAAGACACAGATTTAAAGCTGATCTTCAAAGTCACCAGGAGAAGGGCGTTTATCCTCCTCCTCAGACCAATGGCCCTTAGGCTTCTGATTCAGCCTACCTATCATAAACCCCTCCATTATGAGTTAGCGTTTTTTGTTTTGTTTTGTTTTTTAATATCTTTGCTGTCCAAGTAAAGAGAAGGCCTTCTCTTTCAAGGCAAGGCTTCACTTCTTAAACATCTTCCTGTGATGCCAAGTACAATTTCCTCTCTTTGTAATCGCCCTACAGGTTGCTGGATGTCAGTTTACTTATTCCCAAGTACCTATTTACACGGCTTTGGTCCTATTCATTACAGGGGGCCTGTGGTGTAGAGGTGATCCCATATACTGACAAAGTACTATTATTGTCCTTCTGAGTGTTAAATTTGTATCCTAATCTTTCTGAAATTACATTGCTTAGATATGGTATCCTTTCCCTAGAAGCAATAATGAGTTTGAGGATATGTTAATCGCCCAATTTCTGATCACAAATCTATCACATCACAGGTTGATAGTGCCAAGTCTCCTTTTCTTGATCTTAACCACTTACCCACACTGTGGGTTTTTGTTTGTTTGTTTGTTTTTTGGCCAGTCCTGGGGCTTGGACTCTGGGCCTGAGCACTATCCCTGGCTTCTTTTTGCTCAAGGCTAGCACTCTGCCACTTGAGCCACAGCGCCACTTCTGGCCATTTTCTGTATATGTGGTGCTGGGGAATCGAACCCAGGGCCTCATGTATATGAGGCAGGCACTCTTACCACTAGGCCATCACTGTTTGTTTGTTTTTTGCCGAGAATGAGAGGTGATATCCACCATTCCTACAGTTTAGATATCACACTCACTCTCTATGCCCAAGCAAGCTTCTCTGAGCTCTCTTCCACCATTATGGCCTCAGCTGAGGAGCAAGAGTCAGAGTCTTCCACCAGCAAGACCCAACCAAAGAGACTTGGGCTTCTGAGGACTCTACCAGCATCTTCATGTCATTACTTGGAGTAGACATTACAGCTCTTATCGATTCCTTCTACTGGAAAAACAAGACAATTCATATAATACTTGCCAACACTTATTGAGCCGTTATTATTACTGTTGCTTTTAAACAGCACCCACTAACTCAGGTAAGTTTTTCAAACCAGACCTGATGAAGCATTTAAGCTCTCAGGGCCATCTCTTACCTGTAGCATTACTACTCTAGTATCTCTTTTGCAGGATTGCTATGTGGATTAAGTATACTTTACTTTCCATAGCACGCGGCACAAAACATCTCAATACAACCACATGTACAAATAGAGATAAGGGAATGGAAATGGGACAGGAGACATTCCATTTGAATCATCTGACTCCTGTCTAATCACGATTGCCATTAAAGAAAACCATGGTGATGGACACACGCTGAAATAAAAGACCTGAGTAGTGAAGAGAAAAACAGGGAAAACGTGGATTCTGGGATATAGCTTAGTCATATGTGACTTTGTGTTTCATATTCTCACAGGGTGCACAAGAATTACTTGAACTGTTAAGATGACTTTGAAATATGGCCTTTGGAATGTTCAGGCCTAATTCCCAAATGAGCCAAAATATTTCACAAAGGCCTTAGTGGAGAGGGACAGAAATGACCCAAGGTGACTTCTTGCTCCAAACCAAGAGAAAGGAGAGGGAAAAATTAAACTACATTAACTAGCCTAACAAACTGAGGAGTCAGATCTGTCAACAGTAATGGCTGTTGTCTAGTTCATTAAGAAGACAAAGCTCAAACCCAGACAGTGAATATCTGGAAAATTAAATGAACCATTACACATTTGATCACTTTAATGACTCCAGACAATGTTAAAGAGATTCAGGCATCAAAATAATATTGCCTAGTAACTCACATATTGATTATTATCTAATGCATAGTAATTGAAGGAAAAGGAGGGTGTCTCAGAGTACCTGTAGGTGGGTGCCAGTGGATCATGCCTATAATCCTAGCTATTTGGGAGGCTGGGAATGGGAGGATCATGATTTCAGGCCAGCCTAGACCAAAAAAAAAAAAAATGGTGAGGGCTGGGAATCTAGGTTAGTGGTAGAATGCTTGCCTTGCAAGCTCTGGGTTTGATTCCTCAGTACCACATACACAAAAAAGCTGGAAGTGGTGCTGTGGCTCAAGTGGCAGGGTGCTAGCCTTGAGCAAAAAGAAGCCAGAGACAATGCTCAGGCCTTGAGTTCAAGCCCTGTGACTGGCAAAAAAAAAAAAAAAAAGAATTGGTGAGACCCCTTCTCATTCCATATCTGAGTGCAGAGGCACATACTTATCAGTCCAAGCTGTGTGGGAGGCTGGAATCACGATTCCAGGCCAGAGTAAGCAGAAAAGTCCACGAGATTCCATTTCCATGGAAGAAAGCTAAATGCGGTTGCCTGTGCCATAAACCAGCAACTACAGGTAGCCTACAGTAGGCAGACCAAGGCTCAGACACATACCCACGTGGGAACCAAGACTGTATCTTAAAACCAAAGTAACAAAAAACAAAACAGCAAAACCAACCCCTTGAAGGAAGGCAGCAAAAAATAGAGAAACACGGCAGATGTCTTAGTGTATCATTTCAGGGAGAGAAAATCAGTATAGAAGTGGAAAATTCACTTGGCTGCTTTATAAAATTGCCATTTCCGGTTCTGTCTGAGAGCCCAGAAGGGTTCATGCATGCATTCACTAGGTTTGAATTGTTGAAGGATCACTGCAAAAATAGTGTGGAGTAATTAATATGGCAGAAGCTCATCAAATTGTCTCCAAAAGGTCACATGCATGATGCACACAGCACAATTAGGAGGTCAAACTGCCCTGTCATCCTGTACATCATTAGCCGTTTATAGGGGTCAATACTCTTCAAGGATATGGGCCCAAGACTGAAATTTCTTAGAAGCTGGCAGAATTATTAGACCTTTTTGCATTTTCTTAATCATCTCAGGCTAACACATTTTTAAACCCCTTAAACACATTAAAATAAGTCATAACATCTTTTAAGCCAACAGTCTCATGAATAGATTAAGGTTCATTCTTGAGTTGCTTAATAAGAGAAAGAAACAAATATAATAGCTAAGTTGAAATCTTTAGCCCCATTCTGGCCATATTAAAGTATGATCAATAAAATAAAGTGCACATTTCTGACCTCTGTCCTTGCAAATCATGTCAGAACTTTAGGAAGGAAAAAAACCTGTTACTTTCACAATAAAGCAATTTACAAGATGACATAGGATGAAGGGAGAGACAAAAACGGACCTTCTGAGACTTTGTTATGATGATCTACATTCAGAAAGATTTTAAATTAAATTAGCAAGCATTTATTAATTGTCCTATCAAATTTTTTAAGTAAATGAAATCCCTAAAATGTATTCGTAAATGTGTGTATCAGAATATGACTTATAAAAAACTGGGTGGGAGGCACAGCAAGATTGAGAGCACTAGCTTAAGTACACAGGAAAAAAAATAGAGAAAAGGAAAATTCTTGTCACATAACATGCATTTTCAAGCACAAAAGCCATTTATTGAGCATCAATTATGTGTTGTATACTATATTACACCATATTTAAATATGTGACTACATTTACTACACAGGATAATCTAAGAACAGGTTGTGAGATTTCTCCATTTTATGAAGTAAGGTAGTGATATTTATAGAGATTATGTAACTTGCTCAGGATGACCTAGTCAATAGGTAGTAAATCTGTGACTGCATATCTTTTACTTTTTGTAGTTTATTTATTTGAGTGATTGGCTAGTTGTCTTTCTATTATCCTTAAGTATTGTACAAAGTGGTTTCAGTTCAACAGTTAAGTTTGTGAGTGTGATGCATCCTGATCAATGTCATTCTCCCCAGTCTCTCCTAACCACACCCATCCCCTCTGCTTAAACCTTTTGTTTTGGATAGCATGCCACTCTTATTCAAATCCAAATGCCTTAAAAAAAAAAAAAAGACGTCCTCTATTCACCATCCAACATGCTGTGTTTGCTTTTCTTTCCCCTTTTTCCAGTACTGGGGATATAATCCAGACCCTTCCATATGCTTGGCAATTGCTTTCCTAATGAGTTATAATCCTTGTCCCTACCATGATCTCTTTACCTCCGAGTTACCCGAGCATCCTTGATATGTCTGAATTGTCCACAGGACACATCTACAGATTCCTCCATCTTTCCCTTACCTGATTGGTCTCTTGCCTAAAGTACTAAACAAAGCCAACAAATTACTGTAGGTCTGAATTCTTTTCTACCATCAAAACCTGGGCCTTTAATGCAAGGGTTGCTTCTACAGACATCATGTTAACAATTCTAAGCCCCTATGACCTTCTTCCTAATACCTATGATTCTCTTTACTCTTGATTCTATCTGTGCATATACCATTGTCCCGTAAGGGCTGATTTGCATTGATTTTCCCATTACTGGAAGGCCCATTTGAGGCTGGGGTGTTCCTGACACACTTTGGGTGTACCCAGTTCTGACTCATAAAACACAATGAGGGATTTACAGCTCTGATTTCTGCCACAGGCATAAAATTAGCCACCTAATTCCATGTTGATTTCCCCCTACACACACACACACACACACACACACACACACACACACACACACACACTAATTACTTCTTTATTAAACTACTCATGTCCCAGCAGGAGGGGATGTTGCTGTGATTGTACCTTGATGGAAGGGAAACCGAATGCATGTGCTGAGTGCCTTCCCTTTGCTGCTTCCCTCTGCACTATGGCTGGCATCTATAGGCTGCCTTGTCTTGATCCCTTCCTGTGGCTTTATCTGGCTCACTCTGCTCATCTATGGCCCTCTAGGAAGCCAGGTCTCCATCTCCACGCAGCTGTCTGCTCCATTCCCATAACCTTTCTCTATATGTCTTCAAGTGCTAGCTTCCTGCTGTGACCAGGCCTGAGCTACTCTACCATCACCTGTATATGTCTCCCTGAACCCTCCCTCTATCTTTTTAATTGTTCCCCTTACTAAATCCTCCTAAATTTTCACTTTGCACGTTCCATCAGTTCCTGCTTTTTGCACTCTGATGCATATAAATGGGCATCCGCATGACTTAAGTCTCTCCCGAAGGCACTACGGGGAAAATGATTGCCTGCTTAATCAAGTGACATTGTGAAAGATTAAGTCCTACCTATGCACCTCATCGTGCTGGCTTTTTATCACAGCCACCTTCCCCTTATTTGGGAAGGAAATATTCAGATGAGTGCATCAGGTTATGGTGCTGATGAAAGGATGCCTAACTGGCTTCATTCCCAATGCCTTTACTATGGAAACCAGATTACCCACAAAGCTGCCTGAGCCCTCAGAATGATCCTGTTTAAAAACAGTAAGGGGCTAGCAGTATAGCTCAGTGGCACAGCTCATGCTAAAGGTCCAGGGTTTGCTTACCAATATCATAGGAAAAAAGAAGGAAGGGAGGGAAGGAAGGAAGGAAGGAAGGAAGGAAGGAAGGAAGGAAGGAAGGAAGGAAGAAAGAAAGAAAGAAAGAAAGAAAGAAAGAAAGAAAGAAAGAAAGAAAGAAAGAAAGAAAGAAAAATAAAGACACAGAAAATGTTGCCCTGATCTTGAAGAGGTAAACATCATTCTCTGAAGTTTCCTGAAGGAAACCAGAGCCACATTTTTTTCAGAGATCATCCAAATTCTCTGGTTTTTCAATTTCTCTTCTTGGTTTGTACGTGCATAGCCTCTAAAGACGGGAGCATTTCTGGGTAGTTATTAATGTGTTTGAGGACCAGATCAAGCCATTTCAAAATCAATCCACTTGGGCAGAGGCCAAATAGATCACTCATTGGCCTTCAAGAAGCAAAGCCAGGCTGCTTCAGTGACACCAAGCCCAGCTGGCAAGGCTCAGGACACTCAAGATCAGAAGCCACCAAGCCTCCTGACATTCCCTGGGGCCAGAAGGGCAAATCCAAGATGCAAACAATAGTTCTCACTATATTTATATTCATGTTGTGTATCTATGCAGATGAGAATAAAATTCTCTAAGTTATGAAATGCCAGCCTGAACATCCATTGACTCAAGTTCCTAGCCATTTTGGCATGCTTTGGCAAGCCATTCAGCATTTCTCTCTGCCATTGTTTTCCCTCTCAAATAGAAGAGAGGACTGAATTACCTAACCATGTGCCGTCACACGTGAGACAGAAGGACTGAAGGCTGGCATGCAGGGCCTCAGAGCACGGCAAGGAGGAAGCTGCACATGGGAGATAAGCTGCGTGTGTTTTACTTCCAGCCCCGATCTTTGAGAATTTGGCCCTTGGTAAATCCTCCAATAACTTTCTGCATCAGCTTCCTAATCTATACAGATCAGGGGGAAATGAATATGTTCCTCAGACTTGCAATGAAAATCAAATGAGTTGCATATGTAAAATATATGCAGGAATGCCCATCTTTGAGGAGTACTAAGGGTAACAAGCACTTCTGACGTCAGAGCGGAGCAAGAGTGTGAGAGTGGGACTGGTTTGTGTGACTTCTGTCAGATATATTTGTTTTTATTCAGCATTTGAGAACTGTGGAAACCCAGCCTCAACTGAAGTTACCCTAATTATAGCACCAGATCGAGCTGTTGGGAGGCCTCGTTTAACAAAAGCTTTGTCACAGGACAGTTTTGCCGAGCAGACTGTGCTCTATTGTTTTCTCTCATTATCTGAAATGAACAGTTTGCAATATGTGACAATACCACCAGCATCTGCTTTCGAACATCTCTACTCACGAGAACCAGAAAACACCCATGAAGAAAAGACTTCTCTTTCTACTATACTGCACTCTTTCTAAAGCAGCTTCCATAGGGAGATTAATTATAGAAGCCACAGTGTTTCCTGAAAATGGTAAAAAAAAAAAAAAAATTTTAAGGAATACGAGGACACTGCTTGATAAATGGCTGGATTCTTTATTGCCTCACAATCCCCAAAGAAAAATGCATGTTTGAAAGAAGCCAGGATGTAATGGAAATCTAAGTAGATGGACTGTAAAATGGATTTTATTAACTATTTACAGTGGCTGTATAAATTGTTTTCATCTCTGCTTGAGAAAGTTCCCTGTCAGGGTTTCTGCCCCTTTCTTTTTGATTTGCAGTTTAGGGGTGACTGACTACAAATGTGAGAAATTGTCAGCTTGATCCCCCATTAGGCCTCCCCAGGTCATGCTCACCTTGCCTTGGGAGCTGGACTGAGTCCTTCAGAGAGAATGTTCGCCACTAAAGGAAAGGGGAGTTCCAAGAGATGAAAAAAGCCTTTGCACTCCGGAGAGTATCTCTTGCCATCGCTGCTCCTGGCAGTCTGTCTTCGTGCAAGGACGGAGCCACTACGTACAGCTAAGCAACAACGCAGTCCTGTAGAATAGACTGTAGGCCAGGTGTGGGCGAAGCGCTGAGGTCCCAGCACTCAGGAGGCAGAGACAGGAGGATTTTGAATTCAAGTTCAGTTGAGCTTAAAGGGTCATCCTGCCTCTACTACAATTTGCTCATCTAAATATGGCTTCTTTTTAGCTCAAACAACAAACATGCCATATAATTGAAAAAAATATTCATTTACGTGTGTGTGCGCGCACATGCTATTCCTGAGGGGTTTGAACTTAGGGCCTTGGAGCTGTCCCGTAGCATTTTTCTTTTTTTTCTCAAGACTAGTGCTCTTCCACTTGAACCACAATTCCACATCCAACTTTTTGGTGGTTAATTGGAGATAAGAGTTTCACAGACTTTCATTTGGGCAGGCCTTGAATTGTGATCCACAGCTCTCAGGCTCCCGAGTAGCTAGAATTACAGGTGTGAGCCTGTAGCACCCACCCCTTTCTATTTTGTAAAGGTGATTTGGTCTTTTCCCAAAGTACACAACTACCTTTCCCTTCTTCATGGTATGGGCAAGTCCTTTCTGGATTGTCCAGACCTGGACTTTATAACTCTTGATCAAGCTTCTGGTTCACTTGCTGAACTTGAGCTTGTGTGGAGGCTTGGGGTGGATGACCCTAGAAGTAGACCAGGTACCTACAAAATGAGAACACCCCCAAAAGTGTTCTGGGAAAAAAAAAGAACATGAAATGAAATACTGAGACTGTCATTGCAGTGGGAAAAAAATGTGAGAACATTGTTCTGCCTCTACACTTAATTATGGCTTAGTCCTGTTTTGATTTTTAATTATATGGGAGGATGAAACACCATAATCTCAGTGCTGCCATCCTTAAAAATCTTAATGTAACTGTGATGTAATGTAATGAAGTTGGGCTTAGGTGCTCATGAGAAGACCCCAAATACATAGCTGGTGTTGTGCACCCCATGAGAACAGGGACTCTGTGTCTACTGCCCCGGTACCTGCCACAGCCTTGGCACACAGCACCACACCACAGAGACCCCTTCACAGTAGTTTCTGTTATTAGCTCTTCCGGGGAGCTGCTACAGACAGCTCCACATAATCAACAAAGCCAAAGGATGCTCAACATGCTATAACGCTTGGGGAGCAAGATAACTGTGCACAAAAACAATCAGGGCATGCCCTGGGCTGGGTATTTCACAAAACTCAAGTCTCCTCTCCTTCCCCTTGCCAAACCTTAATGTCCATCAGGGCTCCATTTTACATACAAAGAACTTGAATGCTTACCAGGTGTCAGTGGCTCCTGTCTGTAATCCTAGCTACTCAGGAGGCTGAGTCTGAGTGCCGTTCGAAGCCAGCCATGGAAGATAAATCTAAGAGACTCTTCTATCCCATTAACCAGCAAAAAATGGGAAGTGGAGCTGTGGCTTAAGTAGTAGAGCATCAAAAAGGTAGAGCAAAATAGCTAAGAGACAGCACCTATACCCTGATTTCAAGCCTCAGTACAGAGAGAAAGTGAGAGAGGAAGAAGGAAGGATGGAAGGGAGGGAGGGAGAAAGGAAAGGAGGGAGCAAGGAAGGGAGGGAGAAAGGAAGGGAGGGAGGAAGGAAAGAAGGTGGAAGGAATGGAGGGAGGGAGGAAGGAAGGAGAAAGGGAAGGAGAAAGGAAGGAAGGACCTGAAGTTTACAGGTTGAGCAACTTTGATGACAAAGGTAATTAAATGTGTTGAATAGCAAAGTGAAAGAATGGAGCACCAGACCAAGGTCAACTTGGCTCCCAAACAAATACTCTATTCACTTGAAGTTCAATAAATTGATTGCTGGTGTACAGACACTAAGACAGATATGCATCGAAAATCAGCTCAGCAAGTTATGCTTAAAAACTGTTGTGCTTTAAAAAGCTGATGATGTTTTGTAACTTGATAGATGGTTGGTGGGAATGAGGTAGGGGGAATTCCCCATCTTTGGTAGATCTCTAGATAACCATTCCTGGATCTGAGTAAGAGTTAGAAAAGTGCTGGTCTTTAACACCTCAGCACTTCCTAGGAGCTTTGAGAAGAGCTGGATCTGGGGTAGAGCCCAGTACAATTGATTCTGCCCTGTGTCTGCTGAGCTGTGAAGAAGGTGGGATGGAGGGTTCCTAAGGAAGTGGACAGTGATGCTGGGAAAAATGAAGCCCAAGAACACACTCCTCATCCTCTTTTCTAGCTCAGTACAAGACTATTTAAAGGAAATCCTGGAATTAATCCATCCATTAACCACACAATTAATCAAATGGTGGCAACACACAGAGGAACTGCACAACACTCTCCAGGTCACAGGCAGGGAAGAAGGCCAGAGGGGAGGTACCTCACTCTTCTGCCTGGTGGATGTCTACATTTCCAGGTGACATGGAACTAACCAGCCACTCTTTGTGAAAAGAGTCTGAACAAAAGTGGGAACAAGTAGCAGGCTGCATGATTAAAGAGCTTTCCTTATGAAGAGCAAAGTTACCTTGTGTCTGCCTTTGAAACAGGAACCATTGTTGCCTGTTGAGTTGGTCCAGGGTAGGGCCAGAGTGCAGAGTGATGGACAGACAGCCATTCAGAGTTCTTCCAGACAGAAATTCCTTTCACCATGTGGCTTCTCTGGCTAATTTCCTATTCTATCTTATTCTTTCTAGTCTAGCTTTTCACTACTTCCATTTATGATGGAACAGAAAAAAAGTTATTCCCTAGTTGTACAAAGCCAAGCCCCATTCTTGAAGAATAATAAAATGGGAAAACTCACCAACACACAAGTTAGACAATGAAAGGAGAAATTCGTAGACCTGAGGTCATGGAATGAAATGGAGAATGTGCATTTTGCTGCCTCCGTGGCACAGAAGAGAGAGAGAGAGGAGGACAGGCTATTATAGATAAACACGCTCATATCTCGTTTACCTGTCTAACTAGCTCTCTGCTTCCTCTGATATTTGGATACAAACTGAGTTGTAAAATAAAACATCAAAGTTAATAGCATGAGTTGGGTGTTAGGTGTGATAAGTTATAAAAAGGAGACAGTTTATGAGTGTGTTGAAAAGAAATTGAAGAATGCAGGCATAAAGTCATAATGAATTGTGTCAACGAAGAGATACGGGGAATAAAAAGGAATGAGATTTGAAAAATACAGAGTCCAAGTGGCAGGGAGCTAATTATCCTGACATCTAGTCTTACAGGAGGCTAACAGTTCAACTGCTAAAAGTCACCCAGGAGTGAGCCACAGAGATATTTTTAAATATGCCATTTTCTTAATCTATTGTGCCTATATCTGATAGTAAAACCCTTAAGGACCAGCTGCTAGAGCAAACTATGAAATACTCTGTTCAGCACTGTGCTTTAGACATGAGGAGGTTATTAGCAATAATAAGACTCTCACCACCATTAAAGTGAGCTCCTGGAAGCCAATGCTAGGGTTTGGAGAATCAAATAACCACCAAATGAATAACTCACTAGTGTATTTTGTGTTGCTATTTTTACCTGACTAGATTTAAGGCTGGGGAACATGGAGGAAAACAATCAAGAGCAGAACTTACACAGAGTTCTACTCCAGAACATTCATCAGTGTGGTCATTTAGGTCAATTTATGGAACTACAGTCTTCTAGATGCTCTTCATGAATGAGCTCATTAATCTTTGCAGCATCCCTATAAAATAGATTCTGTCCTTATTAGTCTTCTTTTATACAGATTAGGAAACTGAAGCTCAGGGATACTAAAGAATTTATCCAAACTCACTCAGGAAACAAATGGAGTCATTTGAATCCAGCCTTTCTTCCCTGCAGAGTTCATGCTTCCATCCACTCTGCCACGCATCGTCTTCAAACTTGACAACATTTACCTTATGCAGGCAATGTGCTATATACTCTACCAAGTATGTCTGCTCCCTGAGATGCATCTGTGGATATGATGTAAACCCAAGAAACACGGTCACTGTCTACACGGGACTTAGGATCCAGAAGAAAAGGCAGACTTGAACAAATAATTTCAAATTCTCAACTAAACTCAGTGTACAAAATGTTCTGAAGCAGAAAAGTGTTAGGATATTTTTTCCCATATAATACAAACACTAAATTATGCAGTCTCTCTTCCAGCTCTATCATTCTCTTCTTTTCAGAAATTTACAATCTCAATTCAAATGTGAGCCAACAATACAAATCAGTTGACTTAGCCACCCCCACCAATCTAGTCAACCCATAAAGCTTAGGCTAACCTGAGCTCCATGCCTTCTAATTATACAGCCTTCCTTCTTAGACCTTCATTAGCAGTCCTGCTGTGATTAATGTAAGCCGCAGCATTGACAACACCAACATTTTCCCATATGCCAACCTATCAGTCTCTCAACCATCTTGAGAAGCTTTTTATTTTGCAAGTGATAATAATATTTATTGAGGTCACTGATACATGCCAGACCTAGAGCTAAGCAGTGCACATATTTTATTCAATCAACTTTCCTTAGAACTCTACACCTCAGATATGATACACGTAGAAGAGGTCCAGGCTGAGAGAAGTGATTTGTCTCAAGTCTAACGTCTGGGGGTTGGAGAAGCAGGGGCTGTCTGCTTCATAGTCTGAGTTAAAGGTCCCTTGGAGGGAGGTCTGATTTCCCAAAGCCATACAGCCAGAACAGGGCAGTGTTGGAGTTACAACTTAAATTCTTTGTTCTTCCTTGCATAACCCAGATACCTCTGCAGATCTTTCTGCTTCGGGAATTTGAAACATAGGTCAGTGGAAAGCTATTTTGAAAGTAATTTAAATATATATAAATGGACAAATATGCTCTACTTTGTTTTAAAATGATGAGATGATTGCTTTCAAGTTGGTTTTATTTGTGGGGAAAAAGTTTATTAACAAAACATTTCCCATAGATGACTAAAGTTAATCCCTGACATTCCCTTATTCAGTGTCTTGAAAATATTTGTTATTGGGAGATTAAAAGTAAAAAACTGCAGAAGCACAGAAAGCATGCCTGCTACTCCTTACCTCAGCTAAAAGAATGCTCCCCTCCCAACCAGCACAATCAGCAAAGGTGGACTTGGCCTCAAAATGCCAATTTTGATATCTTTAATGACCTTAGAGTTGTCATTGGGTTTTTCTATGACCCAGTCTTTTTTTTTGTTTTGTTTTTTGGGTTTTGTTTTTGTTTTTGTTTTTTTTCCAGTCCTGGGCATTGGACTCAGGGCCTGAGCACTGTCCCTGGCTTCTTTTTACTCAATTCTAGCACTCTGCCACTTGAGCCACAGCACCATTTCTGGCTGTTTTCTATATATGTGGTGCTGGGGAATTGAACCCAGGGCTTCAAGTATATGAGGCAAGCACTCTTACCACTAGGCCATATTCCCAGCCCTATGACCCAGTCTTATACCTGTAAATTTCTTAATATTATATATACCAAGCACATTTAATCTACAGTTGTTATGTGATGCTAGTCAAGGGATATGGTGACCCACAGTTTAAAATTCAACTATATAACTTCGGGCGTGGATGTTGAAAAAGATGGATGAGAATGATAAAAGGGATTATATTAAACAAGATGCAATGTCCAAAGAGAAATTACTTATTACTTGACTTATGAAATGATAGCCCTTCTATATCACCTTTATAATAACTTTAAGAGATGTAATATACTTACAAATTACTTTATTGAATTGAAACCCCTTTGTATGACTGCTCAAAGATAACATAAATTTTTTATTCAACTATAAATGATGAATTGTGGCTCATTTTCAAACTTTTTTTAAAGACTTGGATTTAAATTATCAAAGAAAATTTATGTGGTGCAAAAAGTTATTTACTTTTAGAAAGACAAGTATAAGCAAAATTAGGGACAAATTAAATCACAAGGGTTTGAACACAAACAGAAGAATGTTTTAAATGAGATTAAGGGACTATGGGCTGATTATAGAACAGGTTTTGACCAGCAATTTACTTCCCTGTCACTAGATGGGGCTCTCGAGTTGAGGTTACTTCCCTTCCAAATTTGCATTTTGTCTAAGGCAACTAACAGAATTCAGCTGGGGTTTGTGTTCAGTGCTTAAGAAGATAAGTTATTGGAAGTTATTCAATGGGAGTCCTAATAAGAT
Organism: Perognathus longimembris pacificus; assembly: GCF_023159225.1. Lineage (NCBI taxonomy): Eukaryota > Metazoa > Chordata > Mammalia > Rodentia > Heteromyidae > Perognathus > Perognathus longimembris. The sequence goes on along the minus strand of NC_063176.1, from coordinate 27,740,426 downwards.
TGACTTTTTTTTTTTTGATGACCACAATGGTCTTATTGAGCAAAGCTGGCTTTTTTTTCCCAATTTAACATGAAATAGGTCACTATTAGAAAAGACAGCTTTACTGTGTTTGTATTTGGGATTAACGGATAAAATAAATAGTTCTTTTCTTCCCACAGGGGTTGATGAGCCAGCTTTATTCTAAACGACTGAAGACTTCTGTTCTTTTCAACAAACACAGCCCTCCAATTAGGAGCTGCAAATAAGATTATATGCCCTGAATAAGTCTGAAAAGGTCCTTTTATAATTAGAAAGTTTGTGTGTGGGAAGTGGAAGCAGCACTAAGTGCTTGCTGTGGCTTCATTAAAGAGTGACATGAAGATTTCCCAAACCCTCATCTGAGTGCTCTGAAATAATAAAACTTAAAATTATGAAAAAGTAAGTGTCCATTTCTTCTCCTCTCTTTTTTCCCTTAGAAGTCTTCCCATTTGAATGGTAAAAAACACATCAGTGTTGTTGTTGTTGCTTTTATCAGGCATATTTTAGAAACTGTTTCATCAAACACTGGACAGATTGTTAAAACGCAAGCGAAGATAATTTAAGTTGAAAGATAAAGTTAGCACAGACTGTATTTTTGCTTAAACACTTATGATGGCTGCTCAGTCATTGCTATGACATACTACTTTGTTAAGTACTATGGGGTTTAACTTATGATAAGCTTTTTGGCCTGTGGACACTGTGGTGATTGTGTGCATCTCCTCTTCCAGATCAAACAGAGCTTATGCTGTGAATGGGCATTTCCTGGATGAATGAGCTCCCAGCCGCCACCACAGACACAATGCACTTGGGACCAGTTGAGTGCAGCCCTGAGAATCTCCAGAATGCAGATCCCACTGTGCAAAGCTTCCTGCAGGACACAGTTTCCTCTGAACTATGAGGACGACAAGACTAGAAAGACGAGAAGAAAAGCTGAGAGTCTCCAGCTATGGGGAAAGCAGCAGCTCTAGACAGGGCAGACAGAAGTGTATCCAGTCTCCAGCTCTGCAGCATCCACAGCAATATTTTGAGTGTTAACAATGGACCAGACAGTGTCCTGGGACTGAGTCTGAGCAAGGGACAAGAAAAAAGGTCCTGCTGTCACCAACCTGACAGCAAAGGCACCAAAAACATCTTAGAAACACTCAAAAACATCTCGGGAACAAATGAATGTATCTTCTCCATCAGGAACCGCCTCCCTCAATTTGGTTTCCTAAACTTTGTAGCCCATTTAATAAAAACAAATTGTAGATACCATCTCCTGATATTTTAACACATATATATGAACACACACACACACACACACACACACACACATACACTCTCTTAGTTTATACTCACTGATTTCTTCATGAGTCAAGATTTTGTTCATTTTTATTTTTGATCATTTAAGTTATGAAAAATACATTATTCAGGAATAAGACTCTATAACAAAAATAATACCTTTCAAACTACTCTCCCTACCTTGACCCTATCTCATACAGAAATCACAATACCTCCCCCCCACCTACACACACACATTTAGGAGTCATCATGCCAAACTGACAATAAATGTAATTAATGGCTACCTGTTGGAACAAGAAAACTTTCTTGTGCAAATGGAATCTCTGGCTTTATGTTATAGCAAATTATCATTTAAGGCAGGGGCTCTCTGGTCTGGCTTTACATTAGAGTCATTGGGAAACTTTATGAATATTCCTTGCCTGTGCTTTCGTGTGGAAGACACCAAAAGCACAAACAAAAACAGACAAGTAGAAATACATGAAGCCAAAAGGCATTTTCACATTAAAGGAAACAATCGAATAAAAACTGCAGTCCTGTGGTATGTACAATGGATTCTTAATTGTGTTTTCCTTCCTCCCCACTTCATTTGCCTTCCACTCTCCCCTTGGCCCCAACTCCCTCTTGCAAGTACCTATTTCTTGATAGTTATTTTGTTGGGTTTCGACTTAATCTTCTGATAGAATTGTACTATTTGAGTTCTTCATATAATCTATTATACTTCAGTTAATTCATTTGTAATTGCTTGTATGCCTCCTAGTGTGTTTATTTATAGATTTACAGGCATATTCAAATGAAGGAAATTATGCAACCTTTTTTTTCTCAGTTTAGCTAACTTCACGTACTATAATTTTTTCCCCAAGTCTTTCCAATTCCTTACAAACAGTACAATAGCACTCTTTCTTATGGATGAGTAGAATTCCACTGTGAATATACATGCCCCATTTTCTTGATCCATTTATCCTATAAGGAGCATCTGGGCTGATTCCATATCTTGGCTATGGTAAATAGTGCTGCAGTGAACATGGTTGTGCTTGTGGCTTTACTGTATACTTTAAAACTTAAAAATTAAGAAAAAATATGGGAAGAGGAGGCCGGAAAGTGGATGAAAATGTTGAAGGATGACATAGATCAAGATTCATTGTATACATAACCTGCTTTGTTAAATAGCAAAACAAAAATCAATACATATCCTAAAAAAATAAGAAAAATGAAAGAATGGTTGAGTTGGGAAGGATGAGTGAGAATGTTGAAAATGATGACATTAATCACAACACACTGTATTCATAAATTTCTTTGTTGAATGGCAACTCCTTTGTACAGTTGTGGGGCTTGAACTCTGGACCTGGGTGCTATCCATGAGCTCTTTAGCTCAAGGCTACTACTCTATCACTTGAACCACAACACTACTTTTGGTTTTCTGGTGGTTAATTGGAGATAAGAGTCTCACAGACCTTTGCCCCGGCTGGCTTTGAACTGATATCCTCATATCTCAGCCTCCTGAGTAGCTAGGATTATAGGGGTGAGCCACTGGCACCTGACTAATAAAAATATTTTTAAAAATTCAGACAGTGCAACCTATGGAATGGAAAGAATGTTTGCAAATCATATATCTGACAAGGAGTTAAGTTTAAAAAAATACATAAAGACTTATGTAATTTAATGGCACAGAAATCCCAGATAATTCCATTTAAAGAGTGGACTTAAATACACATTGCTCCAAAGCATACATACAAAGAAGAAAAAAAAGAAACCAATAGGTATAATGAAAAGGTGCTAGCATCAAGGATCATTAGGGAAATGCAAATCAAAGCCACAATTAGATATGACCTCACATCTCTGAGGACATACTTTATCCAAACAATATAGGATGTAACAAAGTGCGGATGAGAATGTGAAGAAATCAGGAACCTTGAACACAGTTGCAGAAGCAAAACATTGAGAAGGTAATATGTAAAGAAAGCCACCTATAGCTTCCTCAAAAATTTAAAAATAAGCTACCATGTGACCCAACAATTCCACTAGTGGGTATTTACTAAAGTGACTCAATCTTCATTTGCAACCCTACATTTGTTGGAGCCTAGTTCACAATGTCTGAAAGGTAAAAACAATCAAAATGCTCACAAATGAATGAATGGAGAAAGACAATGTGATGGAATATTATTCAGTATTTAAAAAGAAGGAACTCTTGACATATGTTGCAATGTGGATGAACCTTAAAGATAAATAAATAAAAAGATAAATGAGTCCACATATATGAGATTTGTACAGTACTCAAATTTATAGGTGCAAGAAATAAAATGTTGGCTGCCATGAACAAGTGAAAAGGAAGTTGGGGAGCTGTGAGCCAGTGGGTGTAGAGTTCCAGTCATGTAAAATAAAATAAAGTAAAATAAAGACCACAAAACAAGGCCACACAAAAGCTATCAGCACAACCATATTCATTGCAACATTATTTACAATTGCTAAGATTTGGAATCAACTCAGATGCCTCTCAGTAGATGAATAGATCAAGAAAATGTGATATATATATATCTATATATATATCTATATATATATATATATATATATAATGGAATTCTATGCTTCCATTAGAAAGAATGGCATTCACAAGGAAATGGAAAGACTTGAAAAAAAGTATAGTAAGCAAAGCAAGCCAGACCCAAAGAAATATAGGGAAAAATGGCATTCACAAGGAAATGGAAAAACTTGGAAAAAATTATAGTAGGCAAAGCAAGCCAGACCCAAAGAACCCATAGGCTGGATGGTTTCCTTCATTTGCAATAAATAGATGATGTCTAGGATATTCTTAGCAGAGAATCAGAAAATCTCAATAGTTATATGCATATGGCTACGTAAAAGGGTGATTAGCTAAACAAATCTCAAGAAATGGAAAAAAGAGGGTTTTTTCAGTGTACTGTTTGCAGTTATTTCCTTTTTCTTTCTGTCTCCACCCCCCCTCTGGTTTAGTCCCTGCTGTCATTGTTTTTTATTTCTGTACCCTTTGTCATGTATAGGTTTATCCATTTGGGGAGGGTGAGGAGAATCACAGAAATAGTGGAACAAAGAGTGATCCAATGCAACAGCAATGGTACTAACTAGACACTATGTTGGAAATGAACTTTACCACTTGAGGAGAAGGGGGCTGAGAGGTGGAATGGAAGAAAATGAGGGAGGGGTCACACTGTTCAAAAAGAAATATACTCGTTACCTTACTTACGTAATTATAACCCCTCTGTACATCACCTTTAGAATAAAATTAAAATAAAAAATAATTCTAGCAATCTATGCCACAGGTAAGTAGAACAATGTGCATATCATTAACAATATGGTACTATAAACTTAACCAATCAAGGGGGTAGATGCCATTGTACAAATTTTGTTGCTACAATCAGAATAAAAAGCAGCTCATTCCTGGGCCTACCCTATCCAACTAAATCTGACTCTCAGGGAGCTGGGTAGACATCCTTCAGAGGCTAGTGATAGTGTTTTTCTCTTTTTATTGTGCACATTGGAGCTATATGTTATAGAAACGTCTCAATAAGCCACAAGATCTTTTGAAAATTTTCCATTCCCCTGCCACATTTTCTCTCTAATACAATTACGGTACTTCATAATAGCACCATGAACTTCTAAGTTTTCTGTTCTAGAAACTTAAGGAAGTCATTCTAATTAGTTCCAGTCAATAAACACATCTATCTATTCACTCCTCTCTATCCTTCTCCAGTATTTTTGGGGGGAGGGGGGTTCTGAAAATAAATTGGTTTTGGTTTTGAGGCTGGTTCTCACTCTGTATCTTATGTGACCTGGAACTTGCTATATAGCTCAGAATGGCTTCAAATTTTGCATCTCCCTACCTCTGCCTCCAATATGCCAGGATTATGGTTGTGCACTGAGATGTCTGGGTCATCTTTGACATTCTTTTAACAAATAACCTTTCAGAATAAACTTTAAATAATAACTTACGTGTCTCTTTTACCTGCTAGAAAAGGAGGGGAGGGTCAAAGAAAAGAGGTAAGGGCTGGGGATATAGCCTAGTGGCAAGAGTGCCTGCCTCGGATACACGAGGCCCTAGGTTCGATTCCCCAGCACCACATATACAGAAAACGGCCAGAAGCGGCGCTGTGGCTCAAGTGGCAGAGTGCTAGCCTTGAGCGGGAAGAAGCCAGGGACAGTGCTCAGGCCCTGAGTCCAAGGCCCAGGACTGGCCAAAAAAAAAAAAAAAAAAAAAAAAAAAGAGGTAAACTTCACATAATATATTTGGTGTCCCTATAAGTTAGCAGCTCTGAGTAGCAATCACATGGTGTTTGTTTTGTTTTGTGTTTTTGATTGGACCTGACCATTGATTTGAAGATGGCTGTGTATGGCACGGACAGCTCTGCACAATTCTTCCTTGCTGGCTGTTCCAGCAACATCACCACAGGCAAGCAATGCTCTGTCATTTCCAGCCTACTCTCAACTTTCCATAAGGCCATCTCTTGTCTAGTTTTTGAACATTGGCAAGCTTTTTCAAACTCCTACAACACATTCCCCACTCCTGCCCTTCTCCATGTGAGTAATAGCTTTTCACTCTCTACCATCAGCTTCTACCTTAGCTTAGGGGTGCGAACTAGACATCACAGCTCCCAGACATCACAGATTCCAGGTAGTACCAAGTGCTTTTAATATGGTGCTTTTTATATGGTCGGCTACAAAACTGACTTTGTCGAGGGAGGCCGTCTAGCAGATCACCCAAAAAGGAATGCTGTAGAGGAAATGGCACTAAGCCATAAAATTTTAATTGCAATGTAGAATTACAAATGCAAGCCAAAGTTGGCAAAATTTGCAAAAAACGAGAACTCACTATGAATTTTGTAACGATGCCAGGAATAGTTGCGGGTGGAACCCAACAAACACGCACAAGTTACATCAATACACTTTCTCACTCATTCCCAATCACCAAAACCCAAGGCCATCTCTCCTTTTCTCCAGCTGCTGGTGAAAACAGCCAGAGGCAGATCCCATGAGAAGAGATGAGCTTCCTGTAAGCTTTTATCTCTGTAATTAATGGAGAAGATGGGGGTTGAGTTCTGAGTGGGCTTTGCTATGCTAAATACTGAGGTTGATTTGGAGGCTATTATCTACTCCAAAACCTGTGGAAGTGATATTTTTTGGATCTGGCCTGACAGACTTGATTTCCAAGGAACCATGAGTATCTATTACTGGGATCTTATGTATTAATGGGCAAAAGGGTATTGAATTGCATACTCTATAATTAAATCCATGGTTGCTTTTACATTTAAAGTGGATTCTGATATTATTTGCATGCATCACTGAAAACCAATTATTTATACATGTTGCAATTTTGACTCATAAAAGATGAACATTTGTTTTATAGTTTTTTGAGGAGGAGAAAATGCAAGAAATAGAATATAAGTTTTCTGTAATTATCAGTTACCAAAAATATTTCCTTTTAATCTAAGAAGACCTGTTAAATAGGAATGTTTGCTTCAGTTTGTTTACTTGCTTGTAGTTATTTTTGTTAAAATTCACACGTCCAATTATTTGACTGTGACATAGGAATTATGTCCAAGTAATTGGAAAAGCGCTTGCGCATTGGTAATTAAAATTTCAGAGTGAAAAGAATTAAAAGATTATATAAGAGGCAATAAATAATATTATCTTCTAGTGAGTGGCTGTCCCCTTTGTCTTTGAGAAAGGACTAATACAACTTTTCCAGGCTGTGTTTTTAATTCATTCTACTTATTTGTGACTGGGAAGGATGAGGTAGTCATGGTTAATAACCACCAGCTACCTACCAGACACTATCACGGGACAAATAAAAACCACTGCTCTCTCAAGAGACTACATTTTAATGTGTCACAATGTCTGGAAGTTTAAAATACCACCCACAGGAAATTATCAGCTAGCCAATACACTATCAACATTGAGGGCAGAGAACGCACTGCAAACCCCTGCATTAAGTGCAGGTAAGATCATGAATATTTCAGACACTACAAAAATGTCTACAGGCTCATAAAGTTCTGAAACTTATGAGGGAAGATTAAATTTGCTGATTTGAACACACACATGAAGCCAAGCATGCTCATTATTTTTGCAACCCTTGCCCAAGTGGGCAGCAAAACCCGGAAACTCACCCAAGTGACATGCATGGATGACCCTTGTGTCAGAGTCTGTTGTTCCTTAGCTTCTAGCTTTAAATGCCTGATGTCACAACCCCTGGCCTCAGTTTCCAGTGCTGTAAATAGAGGCAACAATCACCATCCCCCATAAACTGTTAGGAAAGATGAGTGAGTGAAGCCCTTCTTAAAGGGCTTCATTAACTCACATTATCTCAAACTACTGTAATGGCTCCATTCACTTCTCCTTCCTCCCTCAGCCCCCTTATATGTTTAGAATTCAGCTCTGCTACACCTCCACCAGCTCCTTTTGAGGTGCACTCTAGCCATTTCCTGGGGCTGCCTTGGCAAGGAGAGGGGCATAGGAGTAACTTTGTCCTCGCTGCCTGCTGTCAGGTTTGAAATGACCTCATTAGTGGCTTATGTTTTTGCAGACTGCAGGCACTGGAGTCTTTGAAGAAATCCATCTAGAAATGCAGATTCCCCTGGAGAGCTCTCTGCCAGTTCCACCGAGAACAGAGATGGCATGTATGCAGCACAACACTGGGAGAAAAGGGGGCTTTGCAGCTGTCTTTGCAAGTACTCTATTTAGGAGAGAGAGAGAAATCCTGGCTCTGTGCCGCCATTTTCCCTGGTGCCCTGAGAACGGTCGCAGGTCCTTTCCCCAAGCTACATCTGGGGAAAGCAGAGCTGGCAGGAACAATTCTCAATGCACAAGAGCCTGGAAGCCAAGCTGATGAAGAGTTCAGGGAAGCCGAGAGGAGAGCAGCAAATCCTTCTGTCAACAAGAACTTCAAGGAAGCAGCCACAGACTCAAAGATTTGCCCAGGCCACAGAATGTCGTTTTCTCTCTCTCTTAGATTGTTGAAAGGAAGAAAGGGCTGCATCTGAAACACAGGAAGTCCAGGTGTGAGTTCCTTTGTTGACTGTTATTCTGGGTTATGCTTCTGGGGTACAGTGGTAATGTGACTCTTCACAGAAGGTGGTCATCTGATTAGGCCAACTCCATCCTGTAGAAGCACACTGGGAGGCACAGATGTGAAGATGTCCTTTAAGATTTCTGAGTAATCCCACTGAAGAAAAGAAGAGAGAAAGAGAGGGGGTGGAAGAGGAATTAATTTCAATATGGCCAGGATAACATGGCCCCTGTAATCGATATTTTGAATTATTCAAAGATTTTTTACATTTTTTTTTATTAAATCTAGGTCCAGTGCAGAGTTTATACTGAGTAAGCATATTCTTAGGGTTTTGTGGTCACATGTGTCTAGCAGCTATCATTTTGGACGGAGAAAGACTAGACCCTTCTTTGAAAACTAGGATTAGTCAGAAATTTCCAGATTGTTATACTCGTGCAATGTCTTCCATTTGGGTACAAGGGAAGAACTTGTGATTCAGTCTTCTAGGATGCTGCTCCTGTTTGATAAACTGACACCTGCTCTCTCTTCAGGCACCTGGAGGCAGCAGCCACTCTGACCCCAATCCCTTCCCATTTCTTTTTGTTATTGGTGGTGGTCATGGGGCTTGAACTCAGGGCCTGGGTGCTGACTCTGAGCTCTTTTGCTCAAGGCTAGTGCTCTACCACTTTGAGCCACAGTGCCACTTCTGGTTTTCTGGTGGCTAAGTGGAGATAAGAATTTCATGGGCTTCCCTGCCAAGGCTGGCTTTGAACCATGATCCTTGGATCTCAGCCTACTGAGTAGCTAGAATTACAAGCACCTGGAACCTGGCTCCATTCCTATTTCTAATGTTCCCTAGGGGCTCAGTGTTAAGATTTCTCTGAGCATCCATACCTGCTTTTGAGTGTTTGCAGCTTTCCTGACAAAAAGCCACACTGGGTAAAGATAGAGAGCTGGGAAATCCCAGGAAAACGCTGAACACAGAGCAAACACAGAGATTAGATGACATAACACGTCCTTGCTGAGGGGGACAGTGGCCAGTGGGTGTGCCGGAGACCTTCACCCAGCCTCCTGCTGCGCTGTGCTCTGCCTCCCCCCACTCCCACCCACTCCTGAGAACCCACCATCCCTCTCAAAATTCTTCCCATTACTCTCCTAGCCATAGGATACTTTCTTCTCATCATCTCCTTGGGACTCTAGCTTTCTGGAGATTTCAGAAAGGTTTGGCCTTCTCCTAAACCTCATGCCTCGGCCCAAAGGTCTCCACCTTAAGGGGAAAAAAATCTTTCTCTACATTTTTGGGACAGAATGTTACTTCATAGCCCAGGCTGGTCTTGAAACTGCAATCTTCCTGCCTCAGCCTCTGAGTGCTGGGATTGCAGGCATGCAGCACCATGTTCATCAAAATTCTCTCATTGACCCCTAAGTAGAAGAGTAGAGATAGGTACGCATTCTCCTAGGTGTGGTACTCCTCACATTTTCTAACTATGATCTACCTGATCATTGTATGATTCCTATCATGTGCTTCATGTGGATATGTTTGCCCATGTTTCCTGGACATAATACAGAATGTTAGTCCCTCTCTCCCAGCCAAACACTATCATGGACTAAATCCTACTCAAGCCAGAAAAACTTAGTCCCAGCTCTCGATCAAATATCCAGTCAACTACTTGGCTTCTTTCTGTTTCATTTCTAACTGGTTTTTCCCTGCTCCTCCCAGCAGTCCTTCCTGAAGTTGTCCCAGGCAGCCAGTCTCCAGAGCTCCCCTGAGTCCCCTTTCCCACATTCACACCTTCATCATCTCCACTAAGAGTCTGTCTCCCAGCTCCTCACTTTATATTTCTGGGGTCACTATAATTTTTCCTGTCCAAGTCTACATTCTCAAAGGGAAGAGGCCTACCCTGAAATTCTTAAACTTTTAATTATGCATAACAATGCAAAATCCAGTCAAAATGATTATGGGAAAATATTGGTAACTTAGAAAGACAGACCATAAAGAAGCTTGATGTCAAGACGGTGGCAAGTTCACATATCTCTGTCAGCCCTGGGGGTCATGTTCTGCTATTTTTTTACCCTTTCTCTATGACTTGTTTCAAGATTCTGTCAAATGCATTAAGAATTTAGAACACTCCATACAGGTATCCCAGCTTCTAGAGAAGACACTAAACTAAAAGATGCTCCCGAGATGCTTGGTGGATGGAACATGATGGTAAAAGAACAGCTGCACCCAATGCCAGTGAGGAGCTCTTGTTGGAAAGACTTTGTGCTTGAGACAGCAGCTTGGGATGGTGCCTCTGTCTTCAATGAGCATCATGGGTCCTTGAGAGTACATCACAAGGAAGCTAAAGGGTCTCTGATTGCTTGTAGAAGTGTGTCTGTGAAAGATACAGGACCAGAAAGCATGAACGACTTTGCTTTCTTAACTAAGAAATGTGCTGGGGTGAGCTGCACAGAACAAAGCTGGGAGCCAAGAGCAGGACGTGCTTTCAGAGAGAAGAGCTAAAGATTGTCCTTGTGATTTGCAAAAATAATGACAACAACAAAACCAGATTCATGGACCTTCACAAAACTATCAATAACAGCTCGTCCTTAAAAGCTATTTTCATGTCAGTCTGAGACCGATGAAAACCAATGTAGCCATTGCATAAATGCGAACTTTGAGGCTGAGACTTGCTGAGAGACTAGGAGGAACAAAATCAGAGTTACACACACGATTCCCTGATTCATACACCATTCAATGCCGTTATCTCCTAATATTATTATTAAATATAAAGCCATCATTTATTATCTTAGAATGCCTATTTGTAGAGGACTGTTGGCACAAATACTAAGTGCTATGTTTTTATTGAATTTTGCAAATGACTTGAAAAATTACCTTAACCTACTAATACACATTAGAAAGTTTGCTCAAGGGTATAGTAAGCAGACGTGTATTTCTGCAGAAAATGACATTGTTTTTATGAGTGTAGAGGCAATGTCATTAAACAGGAAAAGATATTTACTTGTAACCAGAGAATCTTTTATTGACTTGAGAATTTTTCTGGCATGTTGACTAGAAAGTGAGCAAAGGGGAGAACAAAAATATGTACAAAGAAAATACCCCCTTTTGTGCAGCAAAGAGGGCAGTTTTATAAGAAATAACTGCACGGGCTTGCTCTTATATCTCTTGTTTTCCTCCAGGTCTTAATAAAAACTCAAACCAGCGTCTGCAAATAGCAGACCATTTGAAAGGAGGAAAAATAAATGCCCAGAGCACTCCCAACCCAATCAATCAAACCCTAGACCAAAGCCACAATTGAGCTATTTTATTTTTATTACAACGATCCATAAAACGGAGAGGGAGAACCTCATCCGGAATCCAAACTAGCCCAACACAGCTACTTCCATTTCTGCTCATTCCCTTCCAGTGTTCCTAGTATGCATCATTCTTTCTTAAGTCTCTAACCTGTTGTTTTCTTTGCATAACACCAAATATTCCAGAAGGAAAGAATTGAAGTTGAGGTATCATCCTGTTCTGGGGTGGAAGTGTTCTCTTTGGGAGCTGATTCAAAGCTTTATCACCTTGCTTCACAAGTTGTATCTGAGTTAAAGAGAATTTATTAATATTGTCCTTTAATCCCACATGAAAATCAGTGTTTGGTCAAAATTCAAATTTCAGTGATAACATATATTCCATAATAACTTCTGTCTTTTAACTCTGAATCACTTGAATACACAAGGCCCATCATGAGTATTAGCAATGTGAAAGTTAATGCCATTACTTCAGAACCAAGTGACATTAATAGATGCAGTTAGGTACATGATGGACAGTTTGTGCCATTGGATCATGCTGTCTGCTGTTTCAATGATGCCAGGGTTCAAGGAACTAAATTCTGCTAAAGGATTCTGCACTAAATGACTTGATAGCGTATGATCTGTGATCGCAGCTCCTCTCACCTCAGCATTCTATTGAGCAGCAATTGGGGCTGCATCGCCGCCCCCCCAAAGGTTTTAGAGTTGAATTGAATCTTTGATCTCACAAGTGGAATCATAAAAAGTATTTGTTGATTACATATTTTACCACCTCAAAATATTTCTATTCTAGTGGAGTCTCCAATCAGCATAACTGTCATAGTCAAAAGGAAAGAAGGTATTTGAATGTGTCCTTGAAAAAGAAAAAAAAAAAGGAATAACAACTCCAACTCCATTTAAAATATAAAACCAAAGTCCAATTCAGCTCTTGCAGGCAGCCTAAATTCTCCAATATCAATGTGCAGGTCACATCTGAGATTTTTCTTGAAAAATCAAGAGAGAATTACTTTTCTAATGACCCTGAGCATAATCCTTTTCAATAAGTAACAAAAGAGGCAGATGGATAACTCATATATTCCAAATATTCTTGGAAGGTAGGACTAATTTTCCCAACTGAAAACACCAGAAAGAAGCACTATCTGGTATTTAGTCTTAATTTTACAAAGGAAGTATTGGAAATTTTTAATGATTCCTAATGATCTTTATTTTCCTAAGAATGCTACTTACAATCTTGCTCAGTTGCTGCTTTAATCATCTTTGGTGGTTATCTCTGAGGTCTGTTAGGCTTCTTCGACCTTTCTAAGGTTTTAAACCTGTTGTTTTGTATGTCAAGTTCAAATTTCATGGCATTTCTCTTACCCCTCCAGCCATCCATCTTTCTACCCACTAGCTTAGGCATGAATTAGTCATGGTACTTTAGGGGCTGAAAATATGTGAGATTCTAGCTTCCAGAAATGTAGAATCAATTCTTACAAGAAACAAACATGCCAGAAATGACATATTGCTGGACAGAAAGGTCTTCCCAAGACAATTCATTCACTATGTATAAATTGAGAGGTACATCATTTCAAGAAAATTTAGGAATAATATAGGAAAAAAAGAAGCAAGTAATAGAGACAGCCGAAGAAGGTTAGGGAAAGCTGAGTTGACACATACAGAACTATTCATTTATCATTGTGGAAAGGTTGTTGAAAAGGAAATGGTTACCATACTATTAAATAATTAACTAGTGATTATTGGTGCAACCCTGGTTCTCACTAGCCTGAGATTAAATCCACTCCTTTCGTGTAGGTTTGTACATTCTGCAGGAGGAGAATTGAGGTAGAGCAAAAATTGTGGGGATAAGTGGGAGTAGAATGTGTTGTTTGCTTGCAGTCTGTGTGAAACTTTTTTTTTTTTTTGCTTGTCCTGGAGCTTGAATTCAGGGCTTAGGCACTGTCCCTGAACTTCTTTTACTCAAGGCTAGAACTCTACCACTTGAGCCACAGTGCCATTTCCAGCTTTTTCTGTTTATGTGGTACTGAGTCTTCGTGCATGCAAGGCAAGCACTCTACCACTAAGTCACATCCCCAGCCTCTCTGTGTGAGACATTTTAACTGGGAAATGACACCTCTTGCCATGGAGAGGGGCTGAAACAAATGTCCAATGGCCATGTTGACCCAAATACTCTTCAACAGGTGAATGAAAAGTAATGAAAGGGAACTGAAGGTATAGCTCAGTGGAGCAACCCTTATCTAGTAAGCAAGAAGCCCTGGGATCAGTCCCCAGCACTGTGAAAAAAATAAAGCTAGTAAAAAAATAAAAGTAATAACACCAATAACAAAAAGTCTTTTTTGTACTTAACCCTGGGCATAAAGGAGGAGACTGGAAAAGTCAGATTTACTAGGAAAATCGAGAGCATGCTGAAGGCATGGAAGCATTCCCCCAGACCTTTCTGGAACTTATGGGGTCTTAATTCACTTGTTTCTGCTTCTTTTTAATGCAAATAGACATTTGGATGAAACACCTAAGGGTGAGCATTGTAAGCAGTCTTCTTGGTTTTATGAAGTAATGAATGTTGGAATTGGTAGGGAAATATAAGCCATTTCTTCAAGCTGCTGATAAGCCTGTAGACTTTGTTTTCCTTTCAAGAATTTTTGAGACTATTTCACAAAGCTGGAATAGAGACATGAATTATTTTTTTTCTGATGTGAAAGTCATAGGAGGAGATTTTCCTGAAGGCATCTGTGGGGGAGTAGTGTGACTTCCCTGGTGTATTTCACAGCAAGCTCCCTAAGGGTCCTCTTTTGAGTGGGTCACATGACATCTTAGAAATGGCAAAGTCACAGAAAGCCATTGTTTTTACTAAGTTCCTGCACTAGACCCCAGTAGATTAGGCTAAAAGTCAAGATGGAGTCACTCGTGCTAATGTTCCAAATCACCAAGCTGAGACTAAGCTATTTATGTGACCTTTGGAGGAACTGGATTAGAGTGATAAGAGCCAAATTTCCCAAACAGGCCAGTTACAGTTGGCATAATAAAGAAGTCCCCAGCTTCCTTAATCCTTACACCAAAGAAAACCCTGAAGTAATGGGATGTTAACCAATCAGTTGTTTTTCTGTTGTTCTGCCCCCACTCTACAAAGAAAGTAACTTTGCTCAGACTATTGGAATAAATTGAATAGTTTCCTAGAATTGAAAAATAAGCCAACTAAGACCTTTGAACTAGATTTTTTTTTTGTACCTTGACCATATGTAGGGGCTGTGTCAATCCTTGTTGAGTAAATCAATATACTCGTAGTTATAAAGTGATATTATTAAAACAGAGACATCCATCTTTTTACACCATGAAACTTTATGCCTCATCACTGCTCAGATTGGATTGTATCACTAATGTGCTGATATAGATAGATAGATAGATACATAGATAGATAGATAGATAGACAGATGACAGATAAGCAAGGCCTAGAATGGTGGCACATGTTTGTTGTCTCAGGAGTTGAGATATTTGGGAGACCAAGACAGGAAACTGAGGCCAGCCTGAGTTATATAGCAATATATAACCTTGTCTCACCTTTCGGCTTTCTGACTAGCACCATGGTGGTCGGCAAGAACAAGCGCCTTACAAAAGGCAGTAAAAAGGGAGCCAAGAAGAAAGCGGTTGATCCATTTTCTAAGAAAGATTGGTATGATGTGAAAGCACCGGCCATGTTCAATATAAGGAATATTGGGAAAACACTAGTCACGAGGACTCAAGGAACCAAAATCGCATCTGATGGCCTCAAGGGTCGGGTGTTTGAAGTGAGCCTCGCCGATCTGCAGAATGATGAAGTCGCATTCAGAAAGTTCAAGCTCATTACTGAGGATGTTCAGGGCAAGAACTGTCTGACCAACTTCCATGGCATGGATCTCACCCGAGACAAAATGTGCTCCATGGTCAAAAAGTGGCAGACCATGATTGAAGCTCATGTTGATGTCAAGACTACAGATGGTTATTTGCTTCATCTGTTCCATGTTGGTTTTACTAAAAAATGCAACAATCAAATCTGCAAGACCTCCTATGCCCAGCATCAGCAGGTGTGCCAGATCTGGAAGAAGATGATGGAGATCATGACCCAAGAGGTGCAGACAAATGACTTGAAAGGAGTAGTTAATAAATTGATTCCAGACAGCATTGGCAAAGATATAGAAAAGGCCTTCCAGTCTGTTTATCCACTGCATGATGTCTTCGTTAGAAAAGTAAAAATGCTGAAGAAGCCCAACTTTGAATTGAGAAAACTCATGGAGCTTCTTGGTGAAGGTGGTAGTTCTGGCAAAGCTACTGGGGATGAGACTGGTGCTAAAGTCGAGCGAGCTGATAGATACAAACCACCAGTCCAAGAATCTGTTTAAAATTCAGAGTTTTAATAGTGACAAATAAAAGGCCTATTTGTGATGGTTTGCATCTCAAAAACAAAACAAACAAGCAAAAAAAAAAAAACAAAAAACCAACCTTGTCTCAAAACTAACAATAACCTGTGTGCCAGTGGCTCACACCTGTAATCCTAGCTACCCAGGAGGCTGAGATCTGAGGATTGTGGTCAAAGCCAGCCAAAGGAGGAAAGTCCATGAAACTCTTATCTCCAGTAAACTACTCAGAAAAAGCCAGAAGTTCAAGTGGTAGAGTGCTAGGTTTGAGCACAAAGAGGCTCAGGGACAGCACCCAAGTCTTGAGTTCAAACCCCAGAACCAGAAAAAAAAAACTAACAATAAGAAAAAATATAATAAAGGAAAGGAAATTAGAGAAGGAAACTTTTTAACCCGTGTGTGTCTGTGTATGTGTGTGGTACTGAGATTGAATGTAGGGCTTCATGCTCTAACTGTCTCTTAGCTGGGACAGTACCATTTGGGCCATATCTCCAAATCTGCTTTTTGTTGTTTATTTTAAATGTCGAATCTTATAGACTTTTCTTTCCAGGCTGGCCTGGAACTACAATCCTCCAGTTTTCAGCCTCTTGTGTAGACATGAGCCACCAGCACCTAAGTTCCATTTGAAAATTTTACCATAAGGATATGTTATCTATTTTTAACACTTTCAATGACAACTAAATAAATGCCATACGAAATGTTTGACGAAATGTTTGATTGAGAGGGTTTGTTCAGATGACCAGTGCTATTCTCAGAGGTATCTAAGGTGAAGCAGGAGAGGGGAGGATGGGACAGGAAACAGAAGCTTGTTTTAGGAAGCAGAGCTGACTCCATCTTAGGGAAACATGGTAGGAAATGTTGGGGGGAGTAGAGCTGACTCCATCTTGATTAAGAAACATGGTAACAATTGTTAAAATGAAGCTAAATATTAGGTCAACCTGACCCCCAAATTCTGCTTCTGTAAATGGCTTGCTTAACTTGTTTGTTGCTTGCTCTATTCCCTGCGCCAACCCCCTACATCTGTGCTTTTACCTTTATAAACCCCAGCTCAAGGACTGTTGGGGGTCCCGAGTCTGTAGTGTGCCCCTGGCCGGTCAGCCCGCTCTTTTTTATAGTCGAAGTTTCAGCTCCTGAGTTTGTGCTGCCTTCCTGGCCAGTCAGTTCACTTTTTGCGTCCCCAATAAATCCATCTTTTTGCTTGAGACTGTCTCTGAGTGGTAGACTCTTGGAGGGATGTGGAATCTCCTCCCTTGAACCCCGTAACAAAGCTGAAATAGTCAGGAGAAGCCGATTTTGTTTCTGTGACTTAAATTTTATCCCAAACTAACAATGACCAAGGCACGTACTGAGATTTGACAGAATCAGTATCCCTGCAAAATTGAACGGTATTTTATCGCCTCTCTGTCTGGTGTTAACAAGCTAAGCTAATGACAATTACAGTTGAGCAAGTGATGGAGGGCCGGATTTTCATCAGTTAAATCTGGTTGTGCAGTCTGCGGTCGACTATAACACTTCAGTATCTTCCATGCCCAAATCCCCAGGCTAAAATGGAGGCTCACATCCCTAGGACCATGATCCGTCTCTCTTCTGCAGAAGAGAAACTTGTGTGGGTAGAGTCAGCAGGATTAGTTCCTCCAAGTCTGTCCTAAGAGGATAAGTGCAGCCACCCATAGACCTGAGAGACGAGGCTTGGGAATTCACTTTTAACCCTGCCCCATGAAACTAGTATAGAAGAAAGTCTGTTCCGAGGCCTTATGTAATGCACTGTGCACACAGAAACAAGGCCTATGAATTCCCAGGCAGATTCTGTGACCCAGCCTCAAAACCTGCCTGAGTTCTTTTGTAAAGGCCTCCATGTAAGCAAAGCAATATCACGTATCCCAGTCTCTTTAATTTTTGGCTTCTTTCTGACACTTGTCACTGTAAGTCATGTTCTTCTTAAGACTTTCATCCACATCATTAAGATCTCAGGTACAATTCCAATGAAAGAAATTACAATTACCACTAATTACAAAGTACCTTCCACATTCTTTGTACACTGTGTAGGCCTTCCATTTTGATCCTTACAACCACATTTGATATATCATAGTATGATCATTGCTGGGTAAATGCAGTTTAGAGAGGAGAAGAAAATTTACATTTACTTCCAAACAATGTAACATAAAATAAGCTACTTAGTGAATATCTGCCACCCTGCATACACTGTATCAGTTACCAGGGTGGAGGGTGGCATGTTAGAATATGAGTTTAAGCTAGACATTAATGGCTCATGCCTATAATCCTAGCTACTCAAGAGGCTGAGATTGGATGATCACAGTTCAAAGCCAGATGAGACAAAAAAGTCCTGAGACTCTTATCTCTAACAAAATGCTGGGGTTGTAGGTATAGTTCAAATAGTAGATTACCAGTTTTGTGTTAAAAAAAAAAAAAGGCAAGCAAGAGTATGATTTTAAGCCCCAGTACTAGCAAGAAATAAATAAAAAGTATTGGTTTTAGAAACAAATCCCTACTCCTGACACATGGAAGTTGCCCAATGACAAATTGCCCAATGGCAGTTATCAATATCATGGTCATCACCATCATCTTCATCTTCACCATCATCACCATTGTTATCATCCTCATCAGACAGGAGCTTTCTTCTCCAAGAACAGAGTGCTCTACTTCCTTGTAACTGTCAGGGTCCTCAGCTCAGCAAAGACCTTTTAAATGTTCCTAACATACGTATTGGTGGGTTAACTGTAACTTGTCTTTCCAGATATACTAATGTTAGGAAAAGGACAAATAAGGAATGTTAGAAATCACTGTTTAGTTCTAGAAGTCAGTCTACAAGGACTCTCATGTCGTTTTCCACTCTTAACACCCAGGACCTGGCACAAAGTGGGCAAGTTCACCACCTCAATTCCAGATAACAAAGAGTCACTGGCTAGTTTAACCCTCCCCCCCCCAAAAAAAAATTGAAACAGTCTTTCAAAAGCAAGAAAACCCCAAGGCAATAATCCAAACTATTGCTTTGCCTGACTGAGAGGAACCATGGTCTTGTATGTTTTAATCTGTTGACCTTGTTAACGGAAGGCATGGAATAAAATTATGTTTACCTGAATTTTACTACAGCAGAGCTCAAGGAAATCAGTTAACATCGGAAGTTAGCATAAATGTCTTAAAATCTTCATCTCCTGCAGCCAACAGTAACATTGCGACTCAAATGAAAATGAAAAAAACAGGCTTCCAAATACTAAGAGATTTCTATCTTCCCATCACTTTAACAGCAATGCCATAAAATATGTTCTAAAACAAACACAGAGCACTAAAAATTCCACTGTTTAAGCTAAAAGTCAAACATCTGTCTCCCTGCCTTCCAGTTGCACCTTGGTTCCCCAGAGGCTCCGCTAAAAAACACAGAAAATCGGAGCTTATTCCTCTCCAGGAACATTTTAGGGTTAGTTCTGAGATTTTTAATCATTTTTACTAGTTAATCACAGCTTACCCTTCAATCTAAACAGATGTGGAAAGAAAGACCATCTATGGAGTGGAATCAGCCCCGTGATCCCAGAGGATGTGAGGAGAGTGTGGAAGGGGAGAGGAAAGCCGGACCAATCTCACTGGAACTCTGCCTTAGTGTACTTTCCACATGACCTTGGCCTTGATGTGCTACTTAATCTTCCTGAGTCTGTTTCCTGTTTATGAAAAAATACAATAATATCTGATGTATAGGGCTGTTGTAAGAATTCAAAAGACAGTTTATGATTTTTTTGGTCTGGTATTAATAAGGGCTCAGAAACAAAAACCATTGTACCATTATTTTTCTCCTTCAAGTAGATAGAAGGAAATGAACAACAATCACCACTTACTGAGCAATGCCATAAAATTTCATACCTTTTGTGTATGTATACTTGTACATCGAATTCTTAAACTCAGGCTTTGAGAGCAATAGCATTACCCTTACTTCATAGATAAACCACTCAGCTATCACACAGTAGAGCTGAAATTCAAGTTCAGGTTTGTTTCCCTCTAAAGTCTGGCATGCTGTTTTCTCACACTCAAGAAAGAGATCCAACAAGTCTCAGGAATGTTGGCTTCTTCCTTTCAGAGAAGCTTGTGTTTTAGTTGTCAGTGTCCTGAAAGGTAGCTTCAGTGATGTAATTGATCATGAGCAAGTGATCCTAATTCTGCATCTTAATAATGATGCCTACAAGCTGTCCACCTGTCTGGATAAACCTCTTTAACTAGTCTGGTGTCACATGATTCAGAAACTCTGACTCTAAGAAATGATTACTTAACCATTCTATCAAAAAGTTTGATTCCCAGTCGGGCACTGGTAGCTCATGTCTGTAATCCTAGCTACTCAGGAAGCTGAGGCCTGAGGATCACAGTTCAAAGCCAGCCCGGGCAGGAAAGTTCCTGAGACTCTTATCTCCAATTTACCACCAGAAAACCAGAAGTGTTGCTGTGGCTCAAGTGGTAGAGCACTAGCCTTGAGCTGAAAAGCTCAGGGAGAGCATCCAGGTCCAGAGTTCAAGCACCACAACCTACCAAAAAAAAAGTGTTTGATTCCCAAATCAGTATGATTATCCCTCTTAATCCCCATGAGGGATTAGTTCCAGGAGTCCCCCAAGACCTCCACCGCAGAATGTCACAACCCTTGGAGGTTCAAGTGTCTTGGAAATAGTTAAAAGGGCCAACAAATCACTTAATTTTTATGAGTCAAGTTATTTCCCCTGTACAATGAAGGATTTGGATTATATTGGGCTCTTTACAGATCTACTACATTTTAATGATATAAAATGGCATAATGTTTATAAATAACTAATATACTGAAATGCTATGTATATGCTAGCTGTATTGTTTAGGGGGAAAGGCCAAGAAAAAGTCTGTAAAAATTTGGTACAGACACAATTTAATAGTTTTGATCCATAAACTCCATATAGTCTACAGATATGGAGTTTGTGTTAGAGAGGGAGAGATCTGTTTGCTGTTCCTTTATGGTCCATTCTCTTCTTTCTGCTTATTTGGTGTTTAAGTAAACTCTTGGTGCAATGAGTATTGCATGATTGATGGTGAACACATCAAAGTTACACAACAACTGTGCTACCATCCTTGGCTCCTGTAAGCCCACTGCTATTTTGTCCTAATACTGTGCTCTGGGAAGAGTGTGGGTGATTGCTAAAAGATTCAACTGAGACAACTCTGAGTAAGTCACTCTAACCATCATTTCCATTTCTGAAATTGTCTTGGCATATCAAATCAGAATGATGAACAGATCACTCAACCTTTATGAGTCTCAGGTTATATCCTGTATAAAATGAGGGACTTGGGTTATGATGTGCTTTTTCCTGCTTTATTATATTATATTATTCTACATGATTATCCAACCTAGTGATCTCAAAAGTAGAAAACAATCTCAGAATACAAAATAATAAATTAACTGTCATTAGGAAATGTTTATGTTGATTTTTAAACTCTCTTATAGATTCTATTAGAATAGATTACAGCCACTGAGAACAGAAGCATCTAACTCTAAACAAAAATATAATGAGGATGTGTGTATCATAGTGATTACACATCTCTGTGACAATGTAATAGTATGTCACTAAGAAGCTCTCTCATCATGAGTCAATATTCTGGTATAGAAAATAAATTTACAACCAATGAAAACATATATAACAACTAATATATGTAATGTATGTACATTTAGAATGCTTAAATGTATCAAGAAGACAAAAGTATTTTAACAACTTTATTTCCAATCTACATGATATCAAGCTTAAGGACAAATAGTGTTAATAAAAAATGCTATTTTAAATGCATCTGGGAATGTTTCATTTATATAACTAAAACAGATTATCTTATACTTTCCTACTAATCAGTTCTCAAGAAAGGAGTTATGTGAGACATTTATTAAAATAGATTTTCAGACCCATTTTATGAAGCTGAGGATTGAAGTAAGCATACTTAATCTATTTTTTGATGGAATCCCAAGGATTTCATTCTAACCTGAAGTACTTTGAACCCAAGTATTTAAGCTTCAAGCCAAGCTTTCAGCACTAGAGGACCTAATATCCTGAGCTGAAAAAGTACTTATATTCTTTAATGTACACATCAGGTCAGACTCTTGTGAGTATGTTGGTATGCACAATACAAACACCTATATCTACTTTTGTGAACTTCATCAAAGCAACGAGTCACTCACTGCAAGATATTTTTTAAATAGTCTTGTTTCTATGTTCATTTAGTGGATTTTTTTTGTGCCAAAGGCACACGCACAAACCACTCAAAGTAAAAACATCAGAAGACATAAAGGACCATCAAGGAACCAGAGAAATCTTAAGGTGTGGAAGAGCTACTGAATGAGCTACTGAAATCAGAGAGTCGAAGTACTGACCTCTTCTTTGGATTCACAGAGACAAGGCCATCAAACAATTGCTGGCTAAGTCCTCCTTTGTGGAAAAAACTGAGTCTTGGTTGTCTGTCTCTCCAGTACTTAGAATAATGACTAGCACATCTAAGTTACACTATAAATTTGCCTTCTTTTAGAGCATAAATGTAGGCATTGAAATGTATCTGAGACATATTTGAAATTGGTGCTTACCAGCACCATTAGCTACGGGACTCAGGAAATTATCACATCTGTCTGATGGATGTTTGCTGGTGTCAATGAGAGGCTTTCAAAGTCTTTGACCTGTGTGCCTTTCTTACCTCATTGTACACCATACATTTATATGGACAATGGTCTGTCCATATCTCTGAGTTTCGTCAACTCCCACCTTGCCCTTCCCTATGCATACATTGATGCTAAGGACTCATTCTTAGGTCCTCATTAAGTGTCTGGTAGGCCAGTGAATGCCCAGTGAATAAATGGCTCCAGGAACTTGCGGTGATAACCAGCATGCCAAAGGAACCAAGAGAACCTTAGGTTTCCTGTTACACAGAGCATCTCATCTTCAGTGATCAAATGAAAATGCAAATTTAGGGAAAACAAACCGGGTTACTTGGAGGACGGGGTGTACTCAGAGGATATTAATGTCATGTGCTTTCCTGAGGAAAGGGCTTCTAGTTTACTTGCAAGCAAAATGTCAATTCTAATTATTCAAACTGACATCCCACAGGAACTTTTATGAAAATGGAGGCAGGTCCAGAAGAATGGGCAGGAAGCACAGTTTTCATTTTGGAGATCAGCAACTGGCAGACTGTTTTGATATGGGAAATTCTTGACTGGCTGAATTCAAGTCTTTTTCTTAATAACAAAATCTTGTTGAGTTTGTTCTCTGACATCTCACTTCTATTCATTTCATTAAATAAGCCCTTCCTCAGTTACTAGCCCCTTTTCTAATACAGTACAATGTGAAATAGGAAGAGATTTTTGAGATTAAGTGATAAGTCCTTGAAAAGTGATGCATATTTTATTGTAATTATTATAATTATGAATGCTATTCATGAGTCAGATCTCCTAGTTGATACATCCATTATCTATTGTCTCAGTAGTGCACCAAAACAAACAACAACTATAAGATTCCATTGTGCACAAAAATAAACCTTTATTTAACTTATGAGTAGGTAGGTTGGGCAACTTGAACTGGGCTCCGCTGGGTAATTCTTCCCATCATTAGGTTTTCTCAGTTGTGTTGGGTGGCTGTCTGTACCCGGGTCTAGGAGTAACTTGGTTATGAGACCAAGATGATTGCTCTTTTTTTCATGTGATTCACATCCTCCAGCACACTAATCTCAACTTGTTGCCATAGCAACGACAAGGGGAAGAGTGAACCAAATTTCACAAGTTCTTTTCACAGCTCTGCTGATAACATCTCATTGAATATAGCCAAGTCACATGACTGAATGAAGGGTCATCTGACCACTAAGAGGTCCCACAGGTTTCATGAGAAAGGTAGGTAGCAGATACAGAAGAGACAAAATTTGAATCCACAGAGCAGTCAACTTTCTACATGGGGCATGCTACTTTTGTTGACTTGGGAATTTATGTCACTTTCCTTTTATAGAATTAAAATCAGTACTGATTTTTGGAACCCTTTAAAATTAGCATTTTTCAAACTTTTAAATTTACTTTATAGTGTATGTGCATTGTGACTCATTTATACAAAAGTTTCATTAAAATATTTATTTCCCCTAACAATGAATATTTCTTTTTTTTTTTTTTTGCCAGTCCTGGGCCTTGGACTCAGGGCCTGAGCACTGTCCCTGGCTTCTTTTTGCTCAAGGCTAGCACTCTGCCACCTGAGCCACAGAGCTGTTTTCTATATATGTGGTGCTGGGGAATCGAACCCAGGGCTTCATGTATACGAGGCAAGCACTCTTGCCACTAGGCCATATCCCCAGCCCCCTGAATATTTCTTTTTATTGAATTGTTTAATACTTCAACTTTTTAGTTGTCCCCTAAATTAGCATCAAGATTCACTGAGCCAAAACTATCACATGAAAAACATTGGTTTTTACTCATCCTTGATCTTGCTCTAGGGACTAGTGCACAAATATTAGAACAATTATAACATCTGAAATAAGAATGTCACAAAACAAATAAGAATAATGCGGGGCTGGGAATATTGCCTAGTGGTAAAGTACTTGCCTTGTATAAATGAAGCCATGGGTTCAATTCCTCAGCACTAACTTAGAGGGGGAAAAAAAAGCCAGAAGTGGTGCTATGGCTCAAGTGGTAGAGTGCTAGCCTTGAGCAAAAAGAAGCCAGGGACAGTGCTCAGGCTCTGAGTTCAAGCTCCAGGACTGCCAAAAACAAAAAAACAAAAAAACAAAACAAGAATAATGCCTGAGAAGCAAAAGTGGTACGTGTGTGAGTGGCCTGGGCACCACTTTTCCTGGTCCCCAGATCCAGGGGCCTCTTGATGCCTTGATGCCAACAAGCGGCAAAGGAAGGTAAGAGTGTTCATAGCAACACTTTCCTAAGACCTTTAATTTATCAACACATTCACAAGGAAACTGAAGCTTAGGGAAGACAAGTTATTCAAGGTTGCACAGTATTTGTCAGGGTAGGAATTTACAGATCCCAAGTGCCACATATTCTAGTAACAGCTCCCCATCCTTCATCTACGCCCTTGCATTTCATTACACAGTGGACAAAGAAGTGTGTCTCACAGTGTTCACACTACGAATACACACTACTGTGTGAGATCAACATACATTCACCAAGAATTCACCAAGAGCAAGACTAGGCTTTGTGGCATATTGAGATAGGTATGTAAGGAGGGGTTCTAGTATATTAGGAAAATGACAGTGTGGCAGCTGGGGAAAAATGACATACAAAATTTCCCAGATTTTGCTCCATAATCTTGTAAATGGAAGAAAGAGTGACCAGGAAGAGATTTGCATTTACTTTGGCAACAGATCTTTGATTTCATTGTTGTTGTTGTTCTTGTTTTTGTTATTTTAGAAAGAACCACTACTTTAGGACTCCTGATTATACAAATCTAAGGTACATTACCATCCATTGTTCCTGGGGAAAACCCTAATGCAGTGAAGTAACTCAAACTGAAATATTTAATGATATGTTTAGTCTGGTAAATTGAGTAGATGTTTATAGACTGCCGTAGATCTAGATTATTTGTTCCTTAGAGAGCAGTTATTTTTCTAAACACAGCTTTAATCTGCTGTGGGCCTCTTTAACATTATGTGTTTATTGGTGAAGGTGGGGAATGTTTGTTGTCTAGGTCTCTATCCACAGCACCTCAGGAGAACAAATGGACTCAGCTCAGGGAAATAGACTGGGACATCTGCCATATGACACTAAAAAGCCCAGGTCAAGAAAATGAACTAGTGTCAGACCAATGGGCAGTGGTGTCTTGGGAGTAGAGGGTCTACAAGATGGGGCTTATCCTTCTGGATATTCTGTCAATGATTCTGGTCTCCAAAGTCTATCCATTGATGAATAAGGGCCCTTCCCCTGGATGCTGAAAAGTAAACCAGCCCTTGGCACCTGGCAGTAATGTAGAAGAGCTGCAGAGAGAAGTTCTAGGTCTGACATTTAGGACAATTCATAAGCTCACACTTGTTATTTTAATATTCTCCCTTACACCTTCTATTCTTTAGATAGTTGGTGACAACGACCTATCTAGTGCTTAACATGAAGTAAAAATAACTCTGTCACTTACAAAGCCCAAAAAGTAGCAACAATAGTACTCACAGTTTTCCCATAAATAATAGTAAATTCATAGGCTGAGGAGATTAGAACAGACTATAGAGGATCCAAACCTAGGGAACAGTCTTCTATGATCTGAATGTCTCTGTCTCCTCTAAGCCCGTAGGTAAATCCGATCACCAGTGGGAGGTAATTAGACCATGAAGGCAGAGCATTATGAAATGCAGTAGAGCCCTTATCAAGAAAGGCCCAGAGGGCTGGGGATATAGCCTAGTGGCAAGAGTGCTTGCCTTGTATACATGAGCCCTGGGTTCAATTCTCCAGCACCACATATACAGAAAATGGCCAGAAGTGGTGGCACTGTGGCTCAAGTGGCAGAGTGCTAGCCTTGAGCAAAAAGAAGCCAGGGACAGTGCTCAGGCCCTGAATCCAAGGCGGAGGACTGGCCAAAAAAAAGAGGCAGACCCAGAGAGCAGCTTGTCCCTTCATCCATGAACAGTCACCACTAGGAGGCGCCATCTGTGAACCACAAAGGAGGGTCTCATCAGATACTGGATGGACTAGCTCCTTGATCTTGGACTCCTTAGCCTCCAGATTTCTGAGAAATCCATTTCTATCATGTAATAAACCACTCGTGTACGGCATTTTGTCAATTGATAGATTAAGACTCCATCATTTAGTTTCCTGGTGGGAAGCTTTCATGAACAGCTGGTGATAGAACTGAATCAATAGAGCGTAAGCAAAAATAATCTGGACAAATTTCTTCTGTGGCTATGATAGCACAGTGGATTTTCTGAATCTCCATATAGATCATTTAAAAATACTGAATAAAATATTTATAATTTATTTTAAATGCTTAACTGAGTCGAGGACAGTGAAAGAATCCTCCATATAATAAAAGTAGAAAAAAGACATGAATCCAACAATGACTGGGCATTGAAGCTAAATATTGTGTTGAGAAAATTTGCCCATGTGTGATTGTAGAGTTTGTTTTAGCAAAGTATAAGCACATGAAGGACATGGGAGGCAATGCCTAGGACTTGTGCAAGCTAAGAAGACTAATTGAGTCTTCACAAAGCCAGTCTTAGCAATGGCAAAAGACTCTCTGAAGGAAAATTAGGGGAAAAAAATCAATTAATATCACTGAAAGACAACAAAAATGCTTGCCTTGGCCAGCGTTAGGAAATAAGAGGTCTTCAAACATTTACCAACCACGAGGTGACTGTCACATTGGCTTGGTGTGAAATTTATACTACTTGAGAGCCGCAAAAACCCAACCCAAGAATGGGGTATCTGTCTAAACTTCACATAAAATTTTTTAAAGATTATTTGATATTAAGGAATTATAGTGCTTATTTTAGAGGATAAGAAAATTTTAGCATTGTTGGTTTAAAGGGGAGTTCTTATCTATTAAATGTATCTGCTGAACTATCACAGATAAAATTGTACGGTGTCTTGTATTTGCTTCAGAATAACTTGTGGCCTCACAGAATGTCTTCTCTAACACCATCATCTTCAATTCAGAATAAGTTGTGTAGGGTAGGAGAGACTGTGAATAGAGATACAGAGGAAACAAATTAGCCATGATTTTTTAAATT
Organism: Perognathus longimembris pacificus; assembly: GCF_023159225.1. Taxonomy (NCBI): domain Eukaryota; kingdom Metazoa; phylum Chordata; class Mammalia; order Rodentia; family Heteromyidae; genus Perognathus; species Perognathus longimembris. Next base: position 27,712,742 of record NC_063176.1, on the reverse strand, counting down.
GTTTGGTATAGAAGTTTTACTATAGTATTTTTAATAATATGTTAACAGATTTTTGCCTTAAAAGGGTTTTTTTAATGACTAAGGAGGTGTGAAGAAAACAGAAGTTACAAAAAAATTAAGTATTTAAAATAAATTTTAAATATTCTAAGCAAAGATTAAAGGTTCAGGAGGCAAATTGTGTATCCTAGCAGATATAATTAATAGTGGGAAGAGTTAACTGGAAGGTAAATCTGAAGTAATTTCCAAGAATGCAGCCAAAAGTCAAAAGGAAATGGGCTGTATCAGAGTCTGTGATTCCATTGGGGACCAAGTGATGCATGCTGTTGACTTCCCTAAGTCACAGCTTGCAGATGGCACATTGTGGGATTTCTCAGCCTCCATGATCATAAGCTCTGACTCCTAGAACACATCTCCACTCATTTCTGCATCTATATCCATCCTAACAGTTGTGTTTCATTGGAAAACTCTGTCACATACACCATGTAAGTCACAGGGCAAATTGGATGAAGCCATTCTAAGCTCTTTCCTTTTAAAGAAGGCTGAAAAGATACTCATTTACTCTAGCTATTGTTAAGACAATAACAACAAATTTTGGAATAACTCTTGTCTTAGTTTATTCTCTGCTGCTGTGATAGAATGTGTAAAACTGGATACTTCACGATGAACAGCTCTGGAGGAAGAGAAGTCCAAGAGCATGGCGCCAATGTCTAGCTGGAGGTCCATGCTCATCTTGCTGTGAGAGGCTGCATCATCACATGGCAGAAGGTGGAGAGGCAAGAGACAGGAAGAGCACGAAAGCCACAGAGGGCCAAATGCACTTTTATAGTGAATCCGTGCTCACCATGTCTAGCCCAGCTTTCAATAATGTCCTTGATCCATTCACAAGGGCAGATTCCACATGACCTAATTGCTTCTTTCTTGGACCCACTCCTCAGTACTGTTGCATTCATGATTAAATCTTCAATACATGCTTATGGATAGAACCCATTCAAATGATAACAAACCACAATATAATACAACATTTCTTATTCATGTATTTTTACAACTAGAATAATAGAAGATTGAGTGAAAAACAACTTGATAACTCATTAAGTCAAAAAAGCCATAAGAGGGGCTGGGGATATAGCCTAGTGGCAAGAGTGCCTGCCTCGGATACACGAGGCCCTAGGTTCGATTCCCCAGCACCACATACGCAGAAAATGGCCAGAAGCAGCGCTGTGGCTCAAGTGGCAGAGTGCTAGCCTTGAGCGGGAAGAAGCCAGGGACAGTGCTCAGGCCCTGAGTCCAAGGCCCAGGACTGGCCAAAAAAAAAAAAAAAAGCCATAAGAAACAAGAACAAAAGATACAAACCTGTAAACACAAAGACCTATTAAAAACACAATAGAATAGTAGCAACATATCTAAAAATAAAAGCAAACATTAATAAATTCAATTACTTAGTTATAAAGCAACAATTCAGTTGACTTTAAAAAGAAAATACCTAGCCAGGTTCCCATGGTTCAGGCTTGTAATACTAGTTACTTAGGAGCCTGAGATCTGAGGATCTCAGTTCAAAACCAGCCCAGACAGGAATGTCTATGAGAATCTTAACTCTAATTAACCGAAAATGGAAAAAAAAAGAAAGAGAGGGGAGGAGGAAGGAAGGAAGAAACGAAGGGAGGGAGGGAGGGAGGGAGCGAGGGAGGAAGGAAGGAAGGAAGGAAGGAAGGAAGGAAGGAAGGAAGGAAGGAAGGAAGGAAGGAAGGAAGGAAGGAAGGAAGGAAGGGGTACAGCACTAGCTTTCAACAACAAAAAAAAAGACAGTGCCCAGAACTGGCATAGTCCCCCTGCGCCGCCCCCCAAAAAAACAAACAAACAACCTTATCATATTCACAGTAAAATACCTAGAGTATAATAGAAATATTGACAGAAGTAGTCTAACTAAACATAAATTTTAAAAATCTAGTTGGTTGTATGAAAATGACACAAAACAGAATGTAAAGAAAAAGTTATTACTGGAGATAAAATAAGTTAATATATGATAATAAATTATAATTTAAAATGTGGAACTTTCAAAACATATTTCTAAAGAATTCAGGAGTCAATGAAAGAAAACATAGCCAGATGCCAGTGGCTCATGCCTATCATCCTAGCTACTGAGAAGACTGAGATCTGAGAATCACAGTTTGAAATCAGCCTGGGCAGAAAAGTCCCTGAGACTCTTTTTTCCAATTAACCAACAAAACACTGGAAGTGGAGCAGGGGCTCAAGTGGTAGAGAGCTAGCATTGAGCACAAAAGCATAGGGACAGCACCCAGGTCCTGAGTTCAAGCTCCAGGAACAGCACAAGAAAAAACATATTTTTTTTAAGTTTTAATATTTAAAAAGGGCAGAAGAAAGGCAGAAGAGAAGAAGAGAAGAAAGAAGGGAGGAAGGTAGAAAGGGAGGGAGAAAGCTAGCTTTTTTTTTTGCTAAGAATCTGCTTTTATAGATGTACTCTACAAAACAGTCATTGAAACAAATATTTCTAAACTACATGTACTATTCCAGTAATAGAAAATAATGAATGATTTTCTAACTATTTTATATGGATGCAGGCTAAAGATAAACAAGAAAGAAAAGTTAAAGGCTAATTTCCTCAAGAGTACAAATGCAGAACTACTGAACAATTAGCAAGCAAATCCAGAAATGGGAAAAAAAATCACAACTAAGTCAGGCTTACCTCGATAATTCAAATTGAGTTTAATGTTAGAAAAATCTACTAGTGTAGTTGAAAACACATTTACCCAATTACAGTAGAAATTATATAATTATCACACTGGTATAACAGAAATGCACTCAGTAAAATTTATTACCAAATTACAGTTCAAAATAACTTTAGTAAGCTAGGAATAGAAGGAACTTCTTAATGTGATAAAAGTTTTAACAGAAACATGTCCATATGTACAAATTGAAACAAATCATCTCTCAAATCAAAATATTAAAAGCATTCTCTTCAAAGTATGACATGAAACAAACATGTACAGGAACAGAATGCCTAGTAAATATTTTACTAAAATTGGTATCCAATCCAATAAAACAAAATCAATGGTAGAAAAATAGAACTAGAAAAGAATGTAAAACTTGTATCACTTTCTATGTTGTAGACAAAGTGGATTTATATCATTAAGAGAATTATATACAGTGGCTCTCATTTCAATTCATCCACAGCAAATAGTAATATAATACAAATTGTGTGAACTGTTACAAAATTATAATGTGCCAAGGATACATCTCAATAAATTCCCAAAGCTTAGTTGGGCATAGTGGTTCAAGCCTACAATCCCAGAACTTGGGAGGAGGAGGCAGGAGGATCTCTACTTTGAAGCCAACCTGGTCTATACAATAAGACACTGTCTCAACAGCTCCTTCCAAAACTAATAAAATAAATTGATAAGTATGCTATCTTTATGGATAATAAAGCTTCATACTACAAAATACAAATTTTTTACCAAATTAAAGACATGAAATGCTATGCTAACCAATATCTCAATGGAATTTTTTGATAATATATCATGCTGATTATAAAATTATGTAGACTAACAAATGGATAAGTAAATAGCCAAGATCTATCTGAAGAAAATATTAAATACAAGATTTTTCCTTCCATCAAGTCTTATTTTAAAGCTATGGAATTTGATAATGATATTAACAAAATGAAGCTAGAATCTTATCTTACACAAAAGTAGATTTTAGTTGGATTAGCAATAGAAGATTTATTAAACAAGATGTGATAAGCATAAATTATAAAGAAAAATCTTGATATGTTTCATTAAGCTAAAATTAAGAGTCTGTTTTTCAAACAACCACAAAGATGGCTTCAAGATAAGCTTGAAACCAGGAAAAATACTTGGAGCACACATAACCAACAAGTTATTGGGTATTCAGGTTGTAATACTCATAAATTTAATAAGAAAATGATAATCCAATAGAAAGTAGATAGAAGCTATAAAAAGATACATCATAGACAGGAAACATAAACAAGCATATAATTAAAATGTTCATACTTTGGGATGAAAAGAAGTCACAGAGCTACTTATTCAGTCTAATTTCACTTATGTAAATTGAAAAGCATGCAATACTGAAAAGATTGTTTAGAGACATATTTTTACATAATAATAACTGAATTTCAAAGACAGCTTGGGCAGGAAAGTTCCTGAGACTCTTATCTCCAATTAAGCAGCAAAAAGCCAAAAATTGAGGTAAAGCACCACCCTTGGGCACGCACACACACACATAGTGTACACAAGAAAGATATATTAAATGTACAATTTAGGATAAAGATTATCTCAAATGATAGGATGAGGAATGTGACCAGAATGGAGTACAGAAAATAAAATTCAAAGATACTGAAATATTCTCTTTCTCTTAAATTGTGAAAGAACAAAGGATGTTTTATGAAAATTTGTCTTACACTTTCATAACAGAGAAATCCAAACATATACTATGACTTAATATATAATGTATATATAGAGAATACATAATGTGTACACACATATTATTATACCCTGTGGTGGATTGCTTGCCATATAGATTTCACATGTTATCCTTCCTATGATACACCCTTTGTGATACAAATATCAAACTCCTTGCCACAAGTCAACTTCTTTAGTCCTAGAAATTCTACTCCCAAACAACACATTTTCCCGTTTGCTTTTTGTTGTAAGTAGCCATTCTTCCATTGGTCTTAATCAATGTCTCCTTTCTTGAACTTATGCAATTTTCCTCATACCCTAAGACCACCTTAAAAATCAGGCACCCTGACCTTCTTTTGCTCCCTCATTATTATTTTAATTATTAGTATTACTTTATTAATGAACCTTGAAGACACCCAAAGATATTTCCTTTTCTAAACAGAAGGCACTTGAAAACCTGAGAAAGTTTACCCACTTATGTTCTGGCTAATAAAGGAAGAACTTGAGGGAGCCAGGCCCCAGAATTGAGAGCCAAGAGCAACCATCACTGTCAGTCCCCTTGTTTGTCCTATCAGTATTCCCTTAGAAATAGACTTGACCCAGGGCTCAATCATATTCTTCTTCAGAGCAGAAAATAATAGGAAAACGATCCCTGTTTTCACAGGTTAGATAGATAGATAGGTAGATGATAGATGATAGATAGAATCTTCAAATAAAAAAAATTATGCAGATAGTTCTTGTTTTTGTGCTTATCCAAACAGAACTGCAGATTTCCAAGGCTGATTTATTTTGTTCATGTCCATGGAAATTATTTTGTTAGATGAACACTTTTCTAAACACTAATATGTTTTCCATGCTTTCCCATCACAGTAAAGACCGAGGATTTTAAAATAACATGACTGAGCTCCAAGCTGAAACTTGAACATGGAAAAGTATGTAAGTCCCCAGGGTAGATCTGGTAGGGAGATAATTAAACAACTTCTTTGCTTTCTTAAGAAACAAGAAGCTCTTCCTACTTGCTTTGCACAGCAGTAATGGGGAGCAAATCAAGACAAAGACAGAAAACTCTACTACACATGATATGTTTCCAGAGGCGATATCTTTCCAGAGGCGATATCTTTCCTTATGCGATAGGGCATTTGTGGTATGTTTCAAGTGTCATTTTAAAAATAAAACTTCCTTTTTCTAAAATACTACTAAATTTATTATTACCACTGCTAATAATAACAATAGAGTAGCTATATATTCTCACAGTTTCCTCCATTTTTGCCATCTAACATCAACATGACACATTTTTACAATGAATGAATCAAAACTGAAATACACAATACTTGCAAAACTGTTTAGTGTAAATCTACTGAACAACTCAGGGGGGAAAGGGATAGGGGGGGGGGGGAATGACGGAGAAGGTAACAAACAATACAAGAAATGTATCCAATGCCTAAAGTATGAAACTGTAACCGCTCTGTATATCAGTTTGACAATAAAAAAAGAATTACAAAAAACTGAAATACAATTAACTGAAGTCCATACTTTACTCACATTTCCTTATTTTCCCTTAATATCCTTTTTATGCCCATCACTTCATCTACCCCCCACAGTACATTTAGTAGGCTTACTACCCTGGGCTTCTCCTCATGGAGACACTGTCATCTTTTATGACCTTAAAAGCTTTGAAAGGTACTGTTCAAATATTTTGTAGACTGTCTTTCAGTTGGAATTTGTCTGAGGTTTTTCTCATAATTAGGCTAGAGTTATGCACTCAGGGAGGAAGAGCAAAGAGGAAAAAATGTCATTTTCATAAAGTCTCATATTTGAAAATCTATTTTTCTGTTTTAGAAGGATGAATGTGAACATGGAGGAGTGAATGTGTACTGATAAATAGGTTGCAAGGGAATAAACTCAAGTGTTACCTGAAACTATCTCAAAACAGTAAAGCTACTAGATTATTGTACTTCCCACTTTTTGCTTAGCTGTGTTCTTTGTCATATTCTGCAATAAGTATGCACATTAAATTGGAAAAAAAAAGTAGTGTCTGTTTTTAGATCTGTCCACACCTGTCTCAAAGGGAAAAGAAAGAACATAGCTTCCTCAGATGCATAAGTTCTTTGCAAGACTACTTCAAATAGTAATAATAATAATCAGGAAGTATTTGTAGGTCACTCATCACAGGGACTGGACCTACTGGGCTTCTAAGGAAGTGTGCCTCTGCCTCTGCCCACCACAGCTGCTTCTTGGTCAGTCTATACACCTGAGAAAAAGCCAGAATAGGAGGGATGGGAGGAAAGGAGAACTGGGAGGAAAATAGACTACACACTAAGTTGTTCTTACTCTGAAGAAAAGCTTTGAACTTAGTGGCTCCAGCCACTGTGAGGCTCTCATCTTTATCTTTCTGTGTCCACTTATTATGCCTCTGTTTTACTCCCTGCTTCTTTCATAGATGTGTTGATTTGTTCTCTCAACTAATATGAGTGTGTGTTAGTTATATGTTAGTTATATATTATACATGGTAGATATAGTATATTATATAATATCTATGTGGGTGTATATATATATACATATATATATATATATCCATGGTGATAGACATCACAAAAAATAATGCAGCAGGGTAAATAAGAATAGTTGGATGGAGAAATAGGAGTTTGCCATTATAAAGAAAAGAAAGCGCTAGGAATGTGGCTTAGTGGTAGAGTGCTTGCCTAGCATGCATGAAGCTTTGGGTTCATTTCCTCAGCACCACATAAGCAGAAGAAGCCTGAAGTGGTGCTGTGGTTCAACTGGTAGAGTGCTAGCCTTGAGCACAAAGAAGCCAGGGACAGTTCTCAGGCCCTGAGTTCAAGCCCCAGGACTGGCAAAAAAAAGGTGTGGGGGGGAGAGAAAGCTTTCCTTTTGCCCTTTGAGGATTGAATAAGTGAGTCTGTGAAATAAACTGACAGAGACAGATTAACAGGACAAAAACATACAAATATACATGCATGGATGCATCTGAGAGGGGAAAAATGTGAATATTCTGTACCCACTGAGATCCACAAACTTGAACTCCTTTCATAGGAGAAAAGATAAGAAGGATAGCAACAACCAAAAGTGGAATAAATGATTTGATGGTAGAATGAATGAACCCCAAGAGAGTAAGTGAGGGCAGGGAATGCAGCTTAGTGGCAGAGTGCTTGCCTAACATGCATGAAGCCCTGGGTTTGATTCCCCAGCACCACATAAACAGAAAAGGCTAGAGTGGCACTGTGGCTCAAGTGGTAGAGTGCTAGCCTTGAGCAAAAAGTAGCTCAGGGGCAGTGCCCAGACCCTGAGTTCAAGACACAGGACTGGCAAAAAAAAAAAAAAAATAGTGACAGCCACTGACAAAGCAGTTCTCTCATGGTGGTGACTTCCAGCCACCTCTACCATGAGCTTAACCCTCCTGCTTGATCAGATTTCCAGGGAAGTATTTATGAGGACTGAGTTCCTTTTGGACAATCTATGTTCAAGCTTTTAAAGGAAGATTGAAAAGGCTCCTCTTTGCATTTGTCTTCCCCAAGGGCTTCCAGTTTGAAGTCCAATGTCTCTTAACATTGGCATATTTTAAAGTAATGTTTCCTGAGTTATTTTTCTATTTAAGAGAGAGTAGTGGGGAGGTCCTTGTAGTAGAGCTGACCTGACCCCAAAGTTCTTCTGTAAATGGCTTGCTATTTGCTCCACCCTTTGTCAACCTCCTACATCTGTGCCACACTTGCTCATTTACTCTATCCCCTGCGTTAAGGCCCTACATTTGTGCTAAGCTTTTACCTTCAAAAACCTTGCCAAATGAAGTGTTCAGGGCTCTTAATCCAGATCCGCTGAATCGGTGATGGTTGTGAGTCCAAGCTCAAGCTTGAAATGAAGACTCTCGTGCATTTGCATGGGAATTGGCTCCTTGGTAGTTTGGGGGGAACCCCAAATCTGGGCATAACATCCTCTCAGATGGAAAGATAGCTGGAGAGGAATTAAAAGTCCCTGCAGCAGAAGGGGCAAGCACAGAGAACTGAGGTGGGACCGAGGTCTCCGAAGCGACAGGGTGGGGATGGGAGATGGGGCAGTGTGGGATGGTAGGAGGCATCTCAGATCTGAATCTAGCAGGGCCTCCACCCTCAGATGGAACCCCACTGGTGCGTTTTTAGATGAAGTGTTGTAGGATCTGAATTAGGTATTTAAAACATCTCTTTGGCTTCTGTTCAGAGTTATGAGGGGTGTGGAAAGCTGGAGGTGGGGTGGGAGCAGGGAAACTGCAGACACTTGAATTGTCATGTAAGGAGATGCTAAGACATTGACCAAGTTGGCAGTACTAGAGGTGGAAAGGAGGGAGACTCCACACAAAATGCGAGGAGACCAATTATGCTAATAAGACAGGAAATGTAAGAGTTCCACGCTTCATACATATGAAGCTATTACATACACTTAAAAATAGATTGCTTTACCCCAATTGTCAGCCTTTAGATTGGTTGCAGTTTGACAACTTCTTGCACATCTCTTAAAGAGACAATGGAAAGGAAGGAAGACTTCGCATTAATTTCCTTTCTGAAAGTTCTCTCTCTTCCCAATGCCATCTACTGGAATATATCTTTGGCTTTAAGCATACTTACTTCCTTGCTAAAGTCATGGCATTATTTTAGGTTTACATTTCTAATTTATCAAAAGGTATTAACTTCAAGATCTATTTCATTTCTTACTGTTTTGCTCAACACCTCTAGAATTTGTGTTTCTGTTAGTACATCTAGCTTGTAGCCTTTCTGTGCTCTGTGATAGTCTACACTATCTGTCATCCTACTGATACATATTCGGGCTGCCTACAAACTCCTGATACTATATCATTTCTAGAATATTCTTATGCAAATGGTGATGTTGACTCCTCTGTGGCTGTCGCTGGGGCACATTCTTCATATTTTAGTGATTAATCCTGTAAGGTCCATCCCCAGAGGGCTCCGGGCAGATGCACCCCCACCTCACTAAGTCTCCACCCAGTTACCTGGGTAAGCAGCAGACCTGGAGGCAGTTACCTCCCCCTTCCCTGAGGTCACATCCTAATCCACCTGGACACACACACACACACACACACACACACACACACACACACACCTGCCCTAGATAAGGCAGGGCTGGGTGGGGGTGGCCCCATCTCTCCCTTCTCTCTGGCCAGGCATCATCTCGGCCACAGGCCAGCAGGTCCGTAATAAACTTTTCTCTCCTGCCTGAATACCGTGTGGTGCTCTCCTTTACCAGCTACCTATTTTAAAAACCTAACAAATCCCAATCAGTTTCAGATGTCATTTTCGTCTATAGTCTTTAACTCTATCTAGTTTTTTAAATTAAATTTGAACTAAAACTATTATTTTTGGACTGGAGCATGGCTGAAACAGTAGAGCGCTTGCATAACAAATGCAAACTCCAGTATTGCCAAGAAAGCAAGAAAGAAGAAAAGAAAGAAAGAAGACCTTTATTTTCAATGTAACCAAATTATGTCTATCTTTTTAAAAATAGTTGAAGTCTATAGAGTTCAGAGGACTCTTAAATAAGGACATAAGCATAAAGTTGTAACGTGGTGAAGGAGGAGGAGGAGGAAAAGGAAGAAGGACGAAGGAAGAAGCAGCAGCAACTAGGTGCTGGTGGCTCAAACCTATAATCCTAGCTACTCAGGAGGCTAGGATCCGGGGTTTGGGGTTCAAAGCAAGCCTGGGCAGGAAAGTCTGTTTATCTCCATTAAACTACTCAGGAACAAAAAGCCAGACATGGCACTGTAGCTCTCATGGTAAAGCGCTAGCCTTGAGCACAAAGAAGCTCAGAGACAGTGCCTAGGCCCTGAGTTCAAGCCCCAGGACTGGCAAAAAAAACACCACAAAAACCTGTTAACATTGGCACCGTTTATCTCTGAAATTGATGTGCAAAATATATGTTTCAGGCACCTATGGAAGTGCTGGACCCTACTTATCTCCCACCCACACTTTGTCCTCTAAGAGGCCAGGTGCTTCACTCTCTTGGGCCCCGGAGAGACCCTGGCCAAGGCCTCTTAAAATTGCAACCTCGCAATTTAAAGTGAGATTTAGAGCACAATAGAAATGGACTTCACTGGTGTGTCATTTATCTCTCCTTCTGCCTAACAGCATGGAATTCTAATAGTATGCATTTTTATCTAATTAATAAATTATAAACATGATCTGTTTGTTTACAAATAGGAATTCTTTAAGTTTTTGCTCTTGCTTGGCTTTTGTTTTTGTTTGTTTTCACTTCATTTTTGAGGTAGGTCTCGCTGTGTAGCCCAGGATGGCCTTGAACTCATCATGATCCTCCTGCCTCAACCTTCTGAGTGCTGGGAATACAGTTAGAAGCCATCTTGCTTGGCTTACAACAAAGAATTAAGTCTTGTATTTACCTTGTTTAAACAACCCCATGAAGTGACACTCTTACTTCCATTTTACCACACTCACAGCCCATAGGGTGGGCATGTGACCCAAAGTGAGCCAATCAAAGTCCTTCACGAGTTTTTTCTGTCTGGACTCCAGGAAATTATCTATTTCTGCAAATAAGTATACGATGTTGCCACAGGCCATTCCACTCTTCAGGTGAGGGAGTCTAACAAAAGGGAGACATTGATCCCTCATAAAATCATTGAGGCCCTGGATCCAGCCACAGCAGAAACTAGAATCAACCCAGGTGCTTTAGTTTTGTGGGCCTTCCCTACCCTCATTAGCCCAACCTGGCTCTGAATTGACTTTCCTTCACAGGTATTCAGAAACAGCTCTTCCTGCCCTGGAAAACCAACATGTACTTCCGTTAAATTCCTGGTTGCTAGTGATCCTTGACATAGCCTTCCTTTCATGAGGGAAACAGAAGTAAGGCCCTAACTCCCAGGCTCCACATTGACAAACACACAGGCATGCGATCCAGGTCCTGGCAGCCTTCTGACAGCAGAAGGACTCCTCACATGGCTGTAGTCCCCATCTTTGCTGTGCTTTGGAGAACAGCCTCTCCACCATCCATGTACGGCAAGGATGACAAATGTTCTCAGCTCAGAAGTAGCATTGGCATTGGAGCAGCAGGAGCCACAGTAAGGTCAAGTTCCTGTTGCTTCCTGTTTGGCAGTAGCAACAGCAAAAAAGTAACCTTGTCAGGCCAGTATTGCAATGGGATGTGAGGCATTGCTCATGAACACACAGCCTGGACCTGCTTCTCAGATCTTTCAACCACTGGGGGACAATTCTAGTGAGAAACAGTCCTATAAAAAATTTTGAGATGGGCTCTCATGATGTATTATAGGCTAGCCTTGAACTCACAGTCCTCCTGCTTTAGCCTCTCGAGTGATGGGATCACCGTGTGCATCACCCCTACTGGCTAAAAACAGTCCTTTTACCATGTGTCTGTTTAAACTAGGCAGAATAGTATCTGTTACTTGCAACTAAGAACTCTGGGTAATATGGGAAAGGATCTTCACCAGCACAGCAATAGACAAAGGCCTAATATTCGTCATCTACAGAGAACTCAAGAAACTAACCCACTCCAAACCCAGTAAACCAATTATTAAATGGGCAAAGGAGCTAAAGAGAGACTTCACAGGAGAAGAGATAAAAATGGCAAAGAAACATATGAGGAAATGTTCAATATCCCTGGCAGTAAAGGAAATGCAAATAAAAACAACCCTGAGATACCACCTCATTCCAGTTAGGATGGCCTATACTCTGAACTCAGGCAACAAAAAATCCTGGAGGGGATTCGGGGAAAGAGGAACCCTTCTCCACTGTTGATGGGAGTGCAAATTAGTACAACCACTTTGGAGAACAGTATGGAGTTTCCTTAAATAGCTCAGCATAGACATACCCTATGACCCAGCCATACCACTCCTAGGCATGGTCTCAGGATACCATAAAGACACCTGCACATCCATGTTTATCGCTGCACAATTCACAATAGCCAAAATATGGAAATGACCCAGATGCCCCACTACAGATGAATGGATCAAAAAAATGTGGTACCTGTATAGAATGGAATACTACATAGCGATTGGAAATGATAAAATAATGGTATTCACAGGAAAATGGTCAGAGCTTGAACAAATAATGTTGAGCGAGACAAGCCTAGAACACAGAGAACAAAGAGGCATGGCCTCCTTGATATATGACTGTTAGCGGGACAGGGGAACAGTAGAGACCAGGTCTGCAAAATAAAAAACTTCTTTTCAAATGGTATTTCCATGTTTGGGTCAGCGACTTTACATTATGTTTCTAAAACCAAACAACTACTAAACAAACATAAAAAGGTCTAGTATAGACCTATTAGTGGATCACAATAGCTCAGCAGCTATGTACACATGATTATATAAAATGAGGATAAGCAAAAACAACTCCAAGAGGACACAGGAGGATTCTATTATTGTCATTATGTTTAATGTCCTAGGTGAATTTCCTTTGGCGTACCCTATGTAGTTACTGTATATGATTTTGGTACACTGGATATTGTATATATGCTTACCTGAACTAGGAAAGGGAAAGAAAAATGAGGATGTAACAGATATCACAAGAAATGTACTCACTACCTTATTATGTAACTATACCCCCTTTGCACAACACCTTGTCAATAAAATTTAATTGAAAAAAAAGAACGCTGGGTAATATTCTCAGACATAAACAGGTGTTCCAGAACAGGAACCAGGGCTCCCATTTGTCATCATAACCAGCTCATACTACAGTACCTGACACAACACAGTGGGTGATAAGTCATAGGATGAAATAAAGGTCTTATCACTATTCTGCCCACAGTGTGGGGAGGAGAGAGGAAATAAGATTACACACATTTCCATTGCCAGAGAAAATAATTGCCCAACCTTCAGTGACCTCAGTTTCAGATTTTCTTTCTTTGTAAATATAGACATTGACACACAGATATCTCTGTCTATCATTTATCTAGAGATTAAGAAAAATGTGTTTGCTAAATTTATGTTGTTGCCAGGCACCGGTGGCTCATGCCTGTATTCCTAGCTACTCAGAAGGCTGAGATCTGAGGATCAAGGTTTGAACTCAGCCTAGGAAAGAAAGTCTGTGAGACTCTTATCTCCAACAAACTATTCAGAGAAAGTCAAAAGTAGTGCTGTGGTTCAAGTGGTAGAGAGCCAGCCTTAAGCAAAAAGCAGATCATAGATAGCACCAAAGCCCAGAGTTCAAGCCCTAGGCTTGGCAAAAAAAAAATTTTTTAAGATATACATTGTTTATAATCTGCTCTCTTTTTTCTTTGTTCATCCTTTCATAATTTTTAAATATTTTCAACATTGAGCTGGGCACAGTGACTCATCCCTGTAATCCAGCTACTTAAGAGGTAAAAGTGGAGAGGAAGATGGTGCTGTCACAATAGGGAGGCACCCCAACTCGCTCCAACCGAGCTGGGAACTCCAGCACTCAACACCCCATCAAGAATCCAGCAAACCCAACAACCAGAAGCAACAGAGAAACACAGGAAACAAAAAAGAACAACAAAAGAAGAGCCTATAACCTGCAGGGAGCCGGAAAATCTCCAGGGTACCCCTCCCCCACCTGCCGACCCTGGCCCGAACAGGGCCAGGCTGGGAAAGGGGACCTGGTGCCGGTAAACGGGACCACAGACCGTCAGTGACCAGAGAAGCAACAGCCAAAAAGTCACGCCAGGAGTGCAGAGTCCAGACAGCAGGAGCTCCACAGACCCCAGACGGAGCGCAGACCGACTGAGTCAGATGGCTGCACGGGACCGAACGGCCGGGAACAGTCAACAACAGCAGGGGAACTGGGCGGCGCAGACGGGGAGAGCCAGACGGGGAGAGCCAGGACGGCTACCACAAAACAACCGATTGCCACACCCCAGCACCCCAGCCCCGAAAAGCCCACAGCAGCGCAGGACACTAACACAATCCAGGACCAGTAAGTTTCCCACTGTCCCCCCCTCCCCCCCGCAATGGATGACCATCTCTAGCAGAGACTCAAACCCTACAAAGAATCTAGAACTCCCTCCCTCCCCCTCCCTACCCCGAGGGAACAAAGAAGCCCCATATCTAGTGGCTCTAGGACCCTATAGCCTCTGGGAGGACACAGGAGCTAGCAGAGGTGGAGCAGTGCCCAACAAATTGACCGGGAAACACCTTAGACAGGTGTCCCCCAAAGCCCCAGCTGAGGAGCCTGAACCTGGCCACACCAGCCCCGCGCCCCCAGCAGGGGCCCGGGGACTGGTAGGCCTTGGAACGCCACCTGAGGCGCCCTTGTCCGCATGAACTTTTTGAACAACAGTCACAGGCTTGCTGGTGTGCAATACCAGCCCAGCAGGGACACCTAGGCCAGGGCACCAACACGCACCCAGACACTTGAACCTGCTGGGGTCCACGCATACCACCCCCCACAGCAGACTCGCGAGAGGGCACAAGCACCCTCCAACAACTCGGGGCAGCACGCCCCCAAAGGAAGCACTAGAGTTCACACGCACGTGCCTCCCAGAGGGCCAGCATGAGCCAGCGTGCTAGCCCTCCAGCAGGAGGATCTACTGCCCAACTCCCCTCGGGAGCGCACAAGTGGGCAAGCTGCCCGCTCAGCAGCAACACCAGCTCTGATAGGCACACTCCACACAGGTGGGCAGGGCCCCCCAGTGGCAGTACCCATTCTGATAGGTGCACTCTGCACAGGTGGGCGGACCACCCCTCAACAGCAACACCTGCTCAGACAGGAACAATCCACACAGGTGGGTGAGCCACCTCTCAGCGGCAATTCTCAATCTGAGAGGTGAGCTCCTCTGATCATGGTACCAAGTGGGAAAAGAATCAAAGAAGGGAAAAGTCTTCATGCCACACTGAATCAGCGACCTGCAAATCCCCATCAGGGGTACACTAGGGTCAGCACAACACAGCGGCAGGGCACAGTCCTGCAGAGAAAGACACAGAACCTACCCACCCCCAAGTGCAGTGAAGGTGACCACCCTGTCAATAACTGAGATGGTCACACTCACCCATTGGGCAGTAATGTTCCACAGCCAAACTCAAACCCAGAACCAGGACACAAACAAGTTTCCACTGACGGACCAGCGGGAACCAGCACAAAGCCAAGCCAAGGTCGCCACCTACAGGTGTAGATCTCCAGATGCTCAAATCACAAAGAAATATTACAAATTTCATGAAAGGTCAAGCCAACTCGCCAGCTCCAAAAAGCAGTACAACTGAAGAGGAGATGGAGAATAAAAAAAAAAAAAAAACAAAAAAACCTGAGGCTAAGATAGCAGAAATGATGGAAAGACTCAGGAACGAATTCAGAAAACAATTCCAGGAGTTTAGAATGGAAGTCTCAAAGGACCTTCAGGGAGTCAAGAAAGAAATGGAAGCAAAAATGGATACAGTGCACTCCTCTGTTAAAGAAGACCTTAACATCCTGAGAAGTGAAATGCATGAAAAAATAGATTTAAAATACAACTCTTTAAAGGAAGAAATTTCCACGATCAGAGATGATCTGGCAACTATAAATAGCTCGCTGACATCCACACTTGAAGCCACATCACAAAGAATTGACCATATTGAATCCCGAATCTCTCTTTTGGACAACGATGCAGCTGATAAGGACCAGAAAATTACCACACTCCAAGAAATGGTTAAATTCCAGGGCAGACTAATCCAGGAGCTAGTGAACAAAGATAAGATATATAATCTGTGCATAACTGGAATAGATGAAGGAGCTGAATACCAGAACAGAGGGCTATAACATATTTTCAATAGAGTTATCGCAGAAAACTTCCCCAATCTCACAAGGGAGACTCACCCAAGTAACCAAAGCCTATAGGACGCCTGGTAGACCAGACCCTAGAAAATCCTCACCCAGGCACATAATAATCAAGACTTCAGACCTCAAGAATAAAGAGCAAATTTTGAATGCAGCCAAAACGAAGAAAGAGCTTTATTACAATGGAAAAAGCATCAGGATCACAGCTGACCTCTCCACACACACCTACAATGCATGAAGAGTGTGGAAGAACACAATCCAAGTCCTCCAGGCCAACAATTGCCAACCCAGAATTAGATATCCAGCAAAACTAGAATTCACCTTCGAGGGAAAACCGAATCTTTCCATAGCAAAGAGGATCTAAAGGAGTATGTGAATAAAAAAACAGCCTTACAGCGAATTCTAAGAGGGGAACCCCACACAACAGAAAACCTACAGATAGAAACAGAAAGAAACTACAATAGCCAGAGCCCAACAGAAAGAGCAGCTAAATAAAGAAAAGAAAAAAAGGAGAGGAAAAACAGCCTAACAGGAAAATGGAAGGGAAAAAAATACTCTTATCCATGATCTCTTTGAATATAAACAGTATAAACTCTCCGATAAAGAGGAGCAGACTGACAGAGTGGATCCGCAAACAAAAAGTTGCCATCTGTTGTCTTCAAGAGACCCATCTTACATCAAGGGACAAAAACAGCCTCCGAATGAAAGGATGGAGCAAGATCTTCCAAGCAAACGCACCTACCAAAACATCAGGAGTGGCCATACTGATTTCAGACAAGGTGGACTTCTCATTAAAATCAACACAAAAAGACAAAGAGGGGCACTACATTTTAATACAAGGAAAAATCCAGAATCAAGACATCACAGTGATAAATGTATACTCACCAAACAAAAGAGGCCATACATATGCCAAGAAAATTCTCACAGAACTACAGAGCAAGGTAGACCCAAACACAATCATAGTGGGAGACTTTAATACTCCACTCTCTCCAAGAGACAGATCTAACACCCAGAGGATTAGCAAGGGAGCTGAAGACCTAAGTAACACCATATCCCAAATGGATCTGATAGATCTGTACAGAGTCTTTCACTCTACAGAGACCCAATACACATTCTTCTCAGCAGCCCATGGAGCATACTCCAAAATAGATCATGTCATAGCCCACACAAAGAACCTCAGCAAATATAAAAGTATTGACGTCATCCCATGTATTATATCTGACCACAGTGGATTAAAGGTAACCCTCAATAACAAAGGATACCACAGAGGATATACAAATACTTGGAGGCTAAACCCCTCACTGTTATCTAACACTTGGGCCACAGACCAAATTAAGGATGAAATTAATGAATTCATAAGCCACAACGACAATGACAATGTATCACAAAGAAACCTATGGGATACAGCTAAGGCAGTACTGAGGGGCAAGATCATTGCCCTCAGCACTCATATTAAAAGAATGGAAGCAGAGCAGGTGAATAACCTCATGATGAAACTAAAACATCTGGAGAAACAAGAAATGATTGAATCTAAAACGATTAGGAGGAGAGAGATCACAAATATTAAAGAAGAGATAAATCTGATTGAAAGTAGAAAGACCATTCAACAAATAAATAAGACTAAAAGCTGGTTCTTTGAGAAAATAAATAAAATTGACAGACCCCTCGCAAGACTTACAAAAAAAAAAAAGAAGAGACTCATCCGTAAAATCAGGCACTCCACCGGAAAAATTACAACAAGTACACACGATATTCAAACAATCATAAGGAACTATTTTCAGAACCTCTACTCACTAAAAAACAATAATTTTACAGAAATGGAACAATTCTTAGAGAAGTATAAACTGCCCAAACTGAATCAAGAAGAAATAAATCAACTAAATAAACCAATAACTTACAGCGAGATACAGGGGGTAATTAAGAGCCTCCCAACAAAGAAAAGCCCAGGCCCAGATGGATTCACCAGTGAACTCTATAAAACCTTTAGTGAGGAGCTAATACCAATACTCCTCAAACTCGTCTGCGAAATAGAAACAGAGGGAGAAATCCCAAACTCATTCTATGAAGCTAATATTATACTCATCCCTAAACCAGGCAAAGACCCAACAAAAAAAGAGAACTACAGACCACTAATGAACACAGATGCAAAGCTCCTCAATAAAATATTAGCTAACAGGATCCAGAAACTGATCAAGAAAATTATACATCATGACCAAGTAGGCTTCATCCCACAGACACAAGGATGATTCAACATCTGTAAATCAATCAATGTAATTCACCACTTCAACAGAACTAAAATCAAGGATCACATTGTTATCTCAGTCAATGCCCAAAAAGCCTTTGACAAAATACAACCTCCATACTTATTAAAAGCTCTGGAGAGAACAGAAATAGATGGAACATTCCTTAAAACAATAAAAGCCATATACAACAGACCAACTGCTAATATCATATTAAATGGGGAGAAACTAAAATCATTCCCCCTAAACTCAGGAACAAGACAAGGATGCCCACTCTCCCCACTTCTTTTCAACATAGTGCTGGAATCCCTAGCCATAGCAATAAGGCAAGAGGAGGACATCAGAGGGATCCACATCGGCAAAGAAGAAATCAAGCTATCCCTATTTGCAGATGACATGATCTTATATTTGAAGAACCCAAAAAACTCAGTCCCCAAACTCCTACACCTAATAAACCATTTTGGCAAAGTAGCAGGATACAAAATCAATCCACAAAAGTCAGCAGCTTTTCTATACACCAGCAATGTACAAGCAGAAAAGGAAATTATGGAAATAATACCATTTACAGTAGCTAAAAATAGAATAAATTACCTAGGGATCAACCTAATTAAAGACGTGAAGGGGGCTGGGAATATGGCCTAGTGGCAAGAGTGCTTGCCTCCTACACATGAAGCTCTCGGTTGGATTCCCCAGCACCACATATATGGAAAATGGCCAGAAGGGGTGCTGTGGCTCAGGTGGCCGAGTGCTAGCCTTGAGCGGGAAGAAGCCAGGGACAGTGTTCAGGCCCTGAGTCCAAGGCCCAGGACTGGCCAAAAAAAAAAAAAAAAAAAAAAGACGTGAAGGACCTATTTAATGAGAACTATAAAAATCTAAAAAGGGAAATCAAAGAAGACACAAGGAGATGAAAAGACCTCCCATGCTCATGGGTAGGCAGAATCAATATAGTGAAAATGGCCATTTTGCCCAAATTGTTATACAAATTCAGTGCAATCCCCATCAAGATCCCACCTACATTCTTCACTGAAATAGAGAAAGCAACCCTTAAATTCATATGGAACAGCAAGAAACCTAGAATAGCCAAAGCAATTCTAGGCAAAAAAAAAAGCAGTGCAGGAGGTATCACAATACCAGACTTCAAGCTCTATTATAGAGCCATCATAACAAAAACAGCCTGGTATTGGTATAAAAACAGACCTGAAGACCAATGGAATAGAATTGAAGACCCAGAAATAAAACTGCACTCTTATAGTCAGCTGATATTCGACAAAGGAGCTAAAGATGTACAATGGAAAAAACATAGCCTCTTCAACTACTGGTGCTGGGAAAACTGGGCAGCCATATGCAGAAAACTCAAAAGTAGACCCTAGCCTATCACCATGCACCAAAATCAACTCAAAATGGATCAAGGACCTCAACATCAGACCTGAATCCTTGAAACTACTGAAGGACAGAGTAGGAAAGACGCTAGAACTTATAGGCACAGGAAGGAACTTCCTGAATAGAGTCCCAGGGGCACAACAGGGGAGAGACTCAACAAATGGAACTACTACAAAATAAAAAGTTTCTGCACAGCTAAGGACATAGCCACCAAACTAGAAAGACAGCCAACCATATGGGAAAGGATCTTTACCAGCACAGCAACAGACAAAGGCCTAATACCCATCATCTACCAGAACTCAAAAAACTAAGCCCCTCCAAGCCCAGTAAACCAATTAGGAAATGGGCAAAGGAGCTAAAGAGAGACTTCACAAGAGAAGAGATAAAAATGGCAAAGAAACATATGAGGAAATGTTCAACATCCCTGGCAGTAAAGGAAATGCAAATAAAACAACCCTGAGATACCACCTCACTCCAGTTAGAATGGCCTATACTCTGAACTCAGGCAACAATAAATGCTGGAGGGGGTGCGGGGAAAGAGGAACCCTTCTCCATTGTTGGTGGGAGTGCAAATTAGTACAACCACTTTGGAGAACAGTATGGAGGTTCCTCAAAAAGCTCAACATAGACCCACCCTATGACCCAGCCATACCACTCCTAGGCGTCTATCCTGAGCAACAGGTCCCAAGATATCAAAAAGACATCTGCACTTCCATGTCTATCGCTGCACAATTCACAATAGCCAAAATATGGAAACAACCCAGATGCCCCTCCACAGATGAATGGATCAAAAAAATATGGTACCTATACACAATGGAATACTACATAGCAATTAGAAATGGTGAAATATTGGTATTCGCAGGAAAATAGTAAGAACTTGAACAAATAATGTTGATTGAGACAAGCCTAGAACACAGAAAACAAAGGGGCATGATCTCCTTGATATATGACTGTTAAGGTGGGGGGAGGGGGAGACAGTAGAGACCAGGTCTGCGAAACCAAAAACTTCTTATCAAATGGTATTTCCCACAGGTTTGGGTCAGCGACCCTACATTATGCAACTAAAACCAAACAACTACTCAACATATAAAGGCCAAAAATAGACCTCTCAGTGGATCACAACAGCTCAAAAGCTATGTATGTACGTTCATATAAGAAAAGGATAAGCAAACTCTATTGTTGACATTACATTTAAAGTCCTAAGTGAATTTCCTTTGGCATAGGCCACATGGATACTGTATATGTTTTTGATACACTGTGTATCGTGTATATGTCTACCTGACCTAGGAAAGGGAAAGAAAAACAGGGTGTAAGATATCACAAGAAATGTACACACTGCCCTATTATGTAACTGTACCCCTTTTGCACAATACCTTGTCAAAAAAATTGTTTAATTAATAAATAAATTATTTTAAAAAAAGAGGTAAAGGTAAGAAGATCCTGGACAGCACAGGTAAAAATGTTTGCATGACCTTGCCTTAAAGAACAAACTGGGCATGGTGGCTCATACTTGTAATCCCAGCTATGTAGAAAGCAGAGGTAAGAGCCTCACCGTCTCAAGCTAGTGCCAGACAAAAGTATGAAGCTTTATCTGACTAAGCAGAGAGAGCTTTGGCATGACTCAAGTGCCAGAGTAAGTACCAGGCCCTGAATTTAAATCCAGTATTGGAAAAAACAAACAAACAACCTCATATATTACAGGGCTTTATTTCATATCAACACACTTTTCCCTATCATTCCTTCTGGCTAATAGCTGATTCACTTGTTTACACGAACCATAATAGACTAATTTTGGATTTTCACGTCCAATATGTATCTATTACAGATGCAATATATTTCATAATGCACTAAATTATCATTGATATGGTTATGCATACAGTATTTATTACATCCAATCTGTATGAATCTGTATTCTTAGAGAAAATTCCCTGAAGTTACATTTCTACTCACTTGACCAGGAAGATTCTCTTTTTCTCCATGAATTTCCTTCATTCCTATCCCTATTCCTTGCTTTTAACTCTATATCCCTTGAAAGGAGACAACAAAAGTTAGAAATCTACCAAATTACCCATACCAAACATTAAAGACCTAGAGGATTTGTTGGTTTATTCCTAAACATGTATGTGTTTGCTCACTTAATTATTCTGCTAGATTTGTCAAAACAAAACCCATCTCACTGGGAGCAAGTGGCTCCAGCCTATAATCCTAGCTCCTTGGGAGGCTGTGATTGAGGGGATAGTAGTTTGAGGCAAGCGTAGAAAGAAGAGTCTAATGCAGTTGTGTGAACCTGTTAGCTCAGTTAAGATAGGAAGCCTAACATAAGCAGGCTGAACCTTGGAACACACCCTGGCAAGAAACGAGACAATATCTCAAAAATCATTAGCTAAAATCAGGGCTGGAGATGTGACTCAGGAGGAAGAATGTTTGTCTTCCAAATGCAAGGTCCTGAGTTCAAACTGCATTAACACACACACACACACACACACACACACACACACACACACACACACACGCACAAATTACATCTTGAATCTAGCTTGTCCATGGTGTTTCCAGAGTCAGTCAAGAAGTATTCTGAGGGGCTGGGGATATGGCCTAGTGGCAAGAGAGCTTGCCTCGTATACATGAGGCCCTGGGTTCGATTCCCCAGCACCACATATACAGAAAACGGCCAGAAGTGGTGCTGTGGCTCAAGTGGCAGAGTGCTAGCCTTGAGCAAAAAGGAAGCCAGGGACAGTGCTCAGGCCCTGAGTCCAAGGCCCAGGACCGCCTCACAACCTGTGGATACAGCTGTTGGGGCAGAAGAGACGGGACCAGCTGCTGGCCACATTTCCTGCTTTATTTTAAAAGGTAGTGTAAGAAATGAGGAAAAAGAGGTAATATCAGGGCTTCTTCTGTTTTTATTTTTAAAATGTTCATAATTAAGTATTTTCCAGCAGTCCAAAGATGTAAGTTATCTAACGAGTTAAGCTGTTTATTTTGTTATTTGGTTACGGAAATGAAATTCTTGTTCTTGCACAACTGTAAATGTTTTGTTGCTAGATAGTATGATTTGAGACCTAAATTGGCCTCTGGTTTCCCGTGCATCACGGCATATTTTGTAAAACCATCTACTGCACTTGAGCGTGAATGAATGGGTAGTAGCCAAACTCAACCTGGAGTGACGGACCTGCTTATACCTAAGGGCAGGAGCAAGCCCCTCACAATGCAGCTGCATGGATTTTTAGTGCCCACTGAATTATATATATATATGTGTGTATATATATATATATATACACACACATACATATATATAAACCCAAAGTAGTTGGAAAAAATTATTTGAAATGACTAATTTGTGCTATCTTTATGAAATATGTTAAATGTAGCTTTTTGAAACAGAAGCCTTGAATTGAAATATAACTAATACTTGAACATTTTTGTATATATTTCTTTGTATATAATTTTGTGCAGTACCAATGATAAAAATATGGTATAATAAAACCAGATTTGTTGATCTTTCAGTTATGGGCTCAAAGAATTTATTCATCTCTAACATGACATTGGAAAACATTGGGCGAAAATAGGAAAAATGATGATTGTTAATGCTGACTATGGGTCTTAAATCAAAAAGTTCTGAAATCAGTAAGTTTGTTTTTCTAAAAATTACATCATGGAATATTTTCTTCCTAACATCGATGCTTTTCACTCATTGTTTGAGCTGGGGAGAAGCAGTAGTAGTCAAAGCTTTATGAATTGGGATATTTTCAGATTCCAAGTATAGATTTTTTTTAGAATGCCATTTTATAAATGGCAGTTTGCAGAATTACATGATTAAGAACTTTTGAAAATGGAAAGATTAGTTTGTCCTGTGTTTAAAGCTGCTTTGTTAGGTTTCCTATGTTTTATTGTCTTTTCTTAGTTTCCATTTCATTATTTCTTTTCTAGTTTTGGTGATTTAGTGATTTTGTCATTTTTTACATCAACTCATGGTCTTGTTTTTACATGGTAATTGCATGTACTTAGATCTATCTAAGTAGGGACTCTAAATGAATTTGGGTCATATGTGTAAGCACATTTTACTGTAAATGTTTGGGTTTCTGAATTTACAACAGATGTTTATTTCAATATGTAGTAAACAGTATCTTAAAGTGTCCTATTCACAACTGTTAATTAAAAAAGTTATGATTAATATAAAAAAAGAAGGATTCTGAGGTGAGCTAAAAAAAAGAAAACTATCTTACTTTGGACATACTCTAGGTAATTGAGAATAAAAAAATGCATATTCTTTTAGCTAACCTTGAATTGATAAAGAATAAGTTCAAGTGAAGAAACAGAAATGTCTATTGACTCCTGCGAACTGGGTTTGATAAGTGAAACCTGCCAGCTTCCCTATTTTGTGGCTAGCAGGAAGCCCCACAGGGTAATGAAGACTTCCCTTGAGGATAAGTGGAAATAAATGGGGCCCCTAGCGATCATCTATCCAAAGCATCTCTCTCATTTGAGGCTACCTTGTGGTGAATTCTCTTTGTCTAAGAGATAGCTTTTCTGGTTCCTCTCTAGAAATATATCATCTCCTCAAAGATGCATGAGCATAAATAATAGAATAATTGTAAAAATGAACCATGTACTCCTTTGTATTCCAGCAGTTGCCATGACAACAAGAGAATCACCAGTGTGGATTTCCTATGAGCCAGTCACTTGGCCAATGACCAGATTCCAGCTCCCTTAAAGCAAGAGCTGTTTCTGCAGCCAGTCTGTGAGCCCCTCTTGTTGCAGAGTTAGAGGACCTTCAAACCTGCCAGAGAACTGGGACCCACCTTCTAAATCAGCTCCACATCTCTCTGTAATCCCTCTTGAATTACACCCTCAATAACTTCCCTAATGGAATCATCAGAGAAGTGACTCATACCAGCCCCAAGTGTTCATTAAAAATATTAGTACTAATGAACTAAGATAATTTATTTGAAACATGCACTTGAAAGTGCTCCTCATTCTATTTCCAGTGTAGTGAATTATTTTTCTTTCAGTGAGGCAGGAAGCTCTGTGGCATTGCCTCAATCTGTTACATATTTGTACATATTTGAGCTGTTTTGTATTATGTTTTTTTTTGTCCTCCCACTCCTCTTCTTCCTTCTCTGTCATGGTGGTTACTAAGCCTTGCTCTCTACGTTTGCACTTGCTGGCCAGCGTATATGTAAGAAATCACTGCATCAGGGATCATAACTGGAAAACAGTCTGGAAAAGCTAACAGAAGCAAACCCCTGGGGAAGGCCAACATGAGATGTTTCTCTCTTTTTGAGGATGACAGAGGAAGATCCATAAATACTAGAACTTCACAGGCTCCAAACCAACTTGGAGCTCTCCTTTTATCCCATCCCATTCCATCCCACCCCACCTCACCTCATTGCATTTCATCCTATCACACACCATCCATACCATAGCATACAACAGCATACCACTCCACACCACATGGCTCCACCCCACTGGGCCCTAAAGGCTTTTAATGATAACTTCTGTCCTGCATGCAGAACACTTATCTGATTCCGAAACCATGCTGAGTTCTCTCACTCCCTACCTGCTGGTACCCCTGGGGAAGGAGGGACCCATTCCCCATCCCTGTGAGGATTCTGGACCTCTTTGAATCTGAAAAAAGCTGGAGATTGTGCATGCTTGTTCACACACACACACACACACACTTTTTCACACACATTTTCTCTCACTCACACAATCCTGTTGAAGGTTGGAGTAAGAACTGCAGAGCAAAATGTATTAGGACAAAGGTCAAAGGTTAATCCAGTGTTCTACCCTTACCTAATTTCATCAAGATTGCAAATAAAACACTTCTTTTGATCCCCAAATATTTTATACCTGGCTACACACACAGAAATAGAAAACAAATTAAAAGAGAGGTATCATGCTTGTTCTGAATGAATTGAACATGCGAATGTAATTTTAGACAAGTAAAGAGGAATGGGTAAAATTAGTGAGTTCTCTGTCATTATGTCTGTCTGCCTGTCTGTCTGTCTCACATACACACACACTTTGCAGAAAGGAGGATAAGGAAGGAAACGACGTTGTGGGCTGGAATTAGTCACTGAAGACTTCATAGAAGAAACAACTCTTACATGAAAATCTCACTCCCAACCACAATGGGGAACTGGAAACTGTCAAAGAAAGCTAACCTCCCTGAGGTTAACAGTGTGATGATTGAACTGTCTTCTTTATTAGTGCTAGAATTCAATCCTTCTCACATCCGGAATCAGGAAGGAGAATGAATGAACAGTTTATAGAAAACGAGGCACTTTTCATTTGCCTAAACGTGGCATAGCTCTGCATATTCTCTCAGTTTTAAAAATAGTCATGGAAAACCAACAGTGCCAAGAAACCATTTCCTTGTCAACCCAGGCAGGGTTACTAAAGTCAGAACTGCTCTGTGATGTGAAGAGTTTGTGGAAGTATTTCTTAGGCAGAGGAAAAAATAACAAAAGGGGTTTTTCTACTTAAAATATTTATATGAACAGGAATACTGTGCTATATCAATCAAATGCTTTGCTAAACTATAAATCCAAGCAACCTTCCTTGATGCTGCCTGGGTAGAGCAGCTGAACTATGAAAGATCAAGTTTATACAAAAGTGCATAAGCAGACCTTGGTTATCCATATGCAATGGTCCCAAGAGCGAGGGTATAGAATATGACGTATGTGCCATTGACTTTCTAAAACAACCAGAAAGGATGTCCTGGTTACTGTCTTTTTTTGTTTAAGATTTTTAATACTACTTCCTGAGCTGACCTGGTGATTTAGACAAATTTAAGCAGGGCTGTAAAAAAAAAAGAAAGAAACGATTGCATTTTGGAGTTTTACTCTAAGCTTGCACATCTAAAGTTCAGAAAATGGCATTTAAGAAACATCAAGTTTTCACAGAAATGAGTCAAGAGTGCACCCAATTTGAAGTCTTCTGAGGTAAGGGCTTACTTCCAAATTGAGTAAGTGCGAGCACTTTTAATAGGTATGGAAATAACCTGAACCTGAAAGCAAAGGGGGAAAGTGAACAATACAGTTAGAACCTGATCCATTTTCAGTGTTTAGCCTGATTTGTAAATCAGTGTCATTATGCCAGGCAAAATCATATAAGATTGGGAAAGAAATTACTCTATTGAGTGAATATACCTGTGTATTTTTGAATTTCATTATATTATTGTGGATTTTTGCTGGTTGTTTGCGGGGGGGGGGGGGGTGGAGTAGATAATAGTTGGAGAACTATTCTGTTGAGATCATACGCAAGTTTCCATCCTTCCTGCTCTTCCAAGTCACTAAGGCACCCAATTCCACATTCAGGATCCTTCTGTGATGTTGTTCTAGCCAAACTCTCTGCAGTAGCTGTTACTACCTTTCCAGACTCTTTCCAGTTATTCTTCAGAGTCTACTGCACAAGAGGAGCATGGTTCATGCCTTTTCTCTTCTCCTTCTCCCTCTTCCCTCCCTTCTGGCTAGGCAAGCATTCTACCACTGACCTACTGCCCCAACTCTTGCTACTTTTCAAACTAGTCTTCATCTTCTTGGTTCTGTTTATAACCAATACCTTCTGACTCAAAGGTGTCATAAAAATTTTTATTCTTTACCTTTTCCCCTTCTTCATCTATACATCCTTAGTTTAATCTTAACAGTGGCATGATTTTTGATCATTTATCTCTCTCCTTTGTACTCACTAGGCAGTTGTTCTACAACTTGAGCCATTCCTCTACCCCATTTTACTTAGTTATTTTGAGGACAGGTCTGGTTTATTCCTTGACTGGCCTGTACCATGAGCCTTCTCTCTAAATTTCCCACATAACTAGGATGATAGGTGCATGTCACCATGCCCAACTTATTTTATTTTTTAGAGCTGAGGTCTCACGATCTCTTTCTGCTGAATAGCTAGAATTACAGAATTGTGTCACTGTGGCTTTAATCATCTTTTAAAAACCAACATTTCCCAAACACTACTTCACCATACACTTTTCTCCTAAACACAGGCCCAACCATCCATATTGCATATGAGACATTCTTACATAAATGATCCTAGGCTGTTTCAGTTCAGCACATCTAGAATAAAATCATTAACTTCATCCAAAAACACAGCATTCTTCCTATATTTCCTTCCTTGGTCAATACCACCATTATTATTATTATTTTTTTTTTTTTTTTTTTTTGGCCAGTCGTGGGCCTTGGACTCAGGGCCTGAGCACTGTCCCTGGCTTCTTCCCGCTCAAGGCTAGCACTCTGCCACTTGAGCCACAGCGCCGCTTCTGGCCGTTTTCTGTATATGTGGTGCTGGGGAATCGAACCTAGGGCCTCGTGTATCCGAGGCAGGCACTCTTGCCACTAGGCTATATCCCCAGCCCCAATACCACCATTATTAATTCACTCATCCACTTGTATGTATTGAGCACTTACTGATCCCTAGGCACTGCTACAGGTACTGGGGACATGAGTCCTCAGGCTTCATCTTTCAAGTAGCTGACATTCTAGAAGAATGACTCAAGTTAACATGAGAAATAAAACTTGGAACCTGACCCACCTCTGTCTCCACTGTCAAACACTTATTAGGAGTTGCTTTCATATCTTTGTTGTCTTACAACAGGTCTTTGGCTGCTTCTTTTTGTCAGTCCCTTCCTACTTCAGTCCATCCTTCACTTTATGACAAGAGTAATCGTTCCAAGCTTAGCATCAGTGGCTCACGCCTGTCATCCAACCAACGGAGGGGGCTTCTTCCATGCCAGCTGAAACAAAACAGTCTGTAGACCGCATCTCCAAGGTGGTATGTACTTATCAATCCATCTATGGCCACAATCCAAACACAGGCAGATCACAGTCCAGATATGGCCCAAGGCAAAACAATTGAGATGTTATCTCACAGTAACCAGTATGAAAAGAGTGGCTGGAGACCTAAGTCTGTGGTATTGTGCCTGGCTAGCAAGCATGACGCACTATGTTCAAACCCCAATACCACCAAAACAACAAAAACAAAAGGAAGGGGTTCTCTCTAAATTGCCAGTGGCTAAAGACTTTAGTGGCTTCTCATTATCTAGAGGGTACATGTCTAGTCCAGCCTAGCAGTCTTCCTCCCATTGCAGGTAGCTTAGCTGTTCCACCCGCTATGTGTCCTTCCCAAGCACATCAAGCCCTTCCCAACCTCTGTGTCCTCAGAGCAAAATGTGCTCATCCTCATTTTCTTTGCTAGTAAAGACAGAAATAATGGACTAATAGTTACTGCGTACTATGTGTCCTAAGTGCCCATTCCATTACCAGAGAGAGATGAATCTCTGGCCAACGTAGAGATGCTAGCCTTCAGGGAGTGGCCTTGTTCTCCTGCCTCTGGTCAGGAAGGAGGAGGTGTAGGTAGAGAGTCAAGCCTGGTTTGTAAATCCAGATTCAGAGGCCCCTCAGGAGGTTGAGAATTAATGTGAGCTCTGATCTATGGCAGTGTTAACTACCAGAGACCTCAGATAGACATAGAAATTTATGCGAGAGACCTTGCCAACATCTCTCAGGCACAAACCTACAACACTGAAGGAACAAAACACTCAATTTTCCTCACTCAGAGCCTATTGCCCTGCCCACACCCCCTGCTTGAAGAAGGAAGTGGAGTAGGAAGAGACAGTACAGTACAATGTTTCATATATGTGTTCTGACCACTACACATGTGGAGTCTCAGGCTCCTGGGTCTGGAACGCACCTAGCTCATGGTACCTTTGGTTGCCAGACATTTGTGGAGCCAGGCCATACAGTCAGCCCTGGAAAAATCAGACTCAGACATTATTTTTTCTTTGCATCCATTTTCTATGGACATCAGGATGCTGATTTTAATATAGATCTCTTATGATGAGTTAGAGGATGGCAGAGTGACTTTTATGAGGACAAACTTGGTTACTATGTATGTAATTCATTGGGGCTTTTAAGATGTAGAAATGTGATTGCTTGCCTAGAGTGGGGACTTTTTCCTTTATTGCATATCCAAGTTTGTTTATGAAATTGCCTGGCACCAGATAAATATTCCTGTATGATAAGAAGAGGGACTGTTTATGTGACCTTGTGGGGTGGTTATGGTTTGATATCCTATGTCTATAAGCCATTTAATTACTTTACATCAAGACAGGGGATCTGGGGGTATATACAAGAGGCTGGGCTGCCCCCTTAGCTCAATGCACTAAGAAGGAGGACACTGGTGTCTTCTTTTCCTGGGATGCCCGAATTCCATATACACTGCTCCAGAGGCAGCCCAGACTCCCTCCCCACCACAGAGCTGGGCAGTGAGGTCAGGGCCTCCATCCCAATGAAGATGATGGGATCTGAGAGTACAGTTTCCAGGGAGTTCAAGGCAGCATTATAGGAATTCCCAGTGAAGGAAGGCAGTCTTGGAGAAAGTATATTCCTAACCTTTGGCCTCTCTGTGTATTTTTTTATTTTAGTAAAAAAATTTTGTGTGCCAATACTAGGACTTAATTTCAGGACCTTGGCTCTATCTCTTAGCTTTTTCACTCAAGGCTGGAGCTCTACCACCTGAATCA
This sequence comes from Perognathus longimembris pacificus, assembly GCF_023159225.1. NCBI lineage: Eukaryota > Metazoa > Chordata > Mammalia > Rodentia > Heteromyidae > Perognathus > Perognathus longimembris. Next base: position 27,682,417 of record NC_063176.1, on the reverse strand, counting down.
CAGTTCCACTTTTGGCTTTGGGGCAGTTAATTGGAAATAAGTATCTCACAGATGATCCAGCCTGGGTTGGCTTCAAATCTCAATCCTCAGCCTCTTGAGTAGTTGGGATTATAGGCATGAGCCACCCATGCCTGGCATAGTTTAGTAATATTTTTAAAGATATACTGTCACTATGCATCTGAGGCTAGCCTCAAACTCACAACCCCACCCTCACCCCTTGCTTTAACATCTGAGTTGGATTAGCGACATGTATCACAATATCAGCTTCCTTTCTCTAAAAAATGTCAGCTACTACTCATCACTTCCACTATTTCTCAGGCTCTGTGTTCAGTGTTCGGCATTCATGGTCATGTCTGTCCCTTCTGAGAGAGGCTGAAACTGAGGTATGTAGAGGTTAAGTAGCTTGCCTAGAGTGCCCACACTTCTAATCATTCACACTTCACTAATTCAGTCCCAAAATGCCAAATAATAACCAGGCAATCCATCTTTTTCAAACTTACCAAGTGTACAATCACAGTTGCCATCTTTCCTCCCAATGTGCCAACTTAAGACTGCTGTGGTTTACTATAACTCACATCTTCCCTGTCATCAGCTCCTTTCAGGCTCTTGCTGAATTCTGGATTTTGCAATTGCTTTCTTGTCAGTCTCTCTGCCACCATCCCCTCTCTCTAAACCTGTGTGTGATCTTCTTAACGTTCACAGCTCCTTTCTGTTCCCACCTCAGAGTAACCGTGGCCAGTCCATTGCTGTGTGATAGCAGAGCTACAGGCTTAACACAAGACAGACACCTTGGGGCTGGCTTTAAGCCCTGCCTCTTATTCCCCTATTCTTCTGTTCTTCAGTTTCCTCACGAATAGGGTTACTTCTACTAACTTTCTAATGTTGGTGTAAAGATAAAATAATATTATCATGTGTAATGTGTCTCTTACAAGTCCTGGTCCATGAACGCTTAGTGCTTCATAAAAACATTAGTTTGTATCCTTGGCAAATTCTACACTGGAAACTACATTTCTCTACAGTGGGTTTTTCACCCATCTTTATTTTGGTTTAATTTGTTTGTTGTTGTTGTTTTTTCAGACAGGGACTCATGATGTAGCCTAGGCTAGCCTTACAATCCTCCTGCCTCAGCCTCCCAAGTGCTGGAGTTACAAGCATTCACCACCACCACACTTGGCTTGATAGTGGCTTCTTTCTTTTCTCCCTTCTCTCCTTCCCTCTTTCTAATTCTTTATATTCTATTCTTTTTTTTTTAAGATTGAGGATCAAACCCAGAGCCATTTAGATGCTAGATAAGCAGTTTACCACTAAGCTACATGCTTCTGCAATATGTTTTCGCCTACCATTCCTCCTATCACTCCACCTACAAAAAGTCCCTCTTCTAGGTAAATTCCACTGGGCATTTCATTTTTCTTCCTAAGCACTTTTTATTTTCCCATACCATCTCTCCCCCGTCAACCAGAAACTTACCTATCCAATGGGGTTAATGAGCATCTATCTCTTTTTGTACGTGTACTGTGTGTGTGTGTGTGTGTGTGTGTGTGTGTGTGTGTGTGTGTGAGAGAGAGAGAGAGAGAGAGAGAGAGAGAGAGAGAGAGAGAGAGCCAGTCCTGGGGCTTGAACTGAGGGCATAGGCATTGAACTTTCCTGCTTGGGCTGGCTTAGAACCATGGTCCTCAGATCTCAGCCTTCCGAGCAGCTAGGAACATAGGTATACGCCACTGACACACAGCTTCTGCCTCTTATTTTTTTCACTTCTGGACTTCTCTGGCCTGGGGAGCTTTCTTTCCTCCTCAGATGTCACATAACACATCTGCAACCATCATTCGGGCACCAAATTCTACTGTGTTGTGTGTTGTTTTTTAGAAATTCTACTGTGTTTTTTATGTATTTACTGTCAAAGTGGGTTTACAGTTTCATATATAAGGCCGTGAATACATTTTTTATCAAATTTGTTACCTCCTCCTTCTAATGTGTTTTGATTGTAATATTGTCTGGGCATCGCTGCCCTGGCTCACTGAATACTTGAGGGCCACTCTGAGGGAGGGGCTCAGTCCTCCATCTCCCTGCTTCACATACTATCTTCCCTTTGGCTTGCACTGAATTAGCACCCAAGAAGTATCTGTAATTGAAAGACAGAATCACACCCAAAATGAATCCTATCAAGGACAAATGGCTCCCAGTGTGCCTCTGTCTCTCCCTCTGCCATGCTTAGTCTGTGCATGCTTCCCTAGTTCCCAAGCTCTCCTGAGGGTGGCATTATGTTGGCCTATTCACATGATGCATTGCACAGATAGATAGATGCTTAAGTAAATGATGAGGTTATGATGATAGCTTTCACTAGAAATTTTTAAATGGTAAGCTATTGCTGCCCTGGTTCTCATCTCCAAAATAGCATCTTTACAGTTTTCCCTGCCAGACCCCTAGTCAAGAATTTCTTCCACATCCTGGGCAGTAGGTGGGAATGAATCACTGCTCATCCTCCGGGCTGGATGGGCTTCTGCAGAAGACTCAGAAAGAGTATCTGTAGAATTCTGTCTCTGCTTTCTGCTGTCCTCCTCTTCCCCACATTGCACATACTTAAGAGCCAAGATCAAAGCTTTCAGGTTACTCTGTCTTATACTGGGCCTTGCTCAGTACTTCACACCTAATTCTCAGAACATCCTGGAATCGCATTGCTCCTTGTATGCACAAGGTGGCCAGACAATCCGTGAGCTCAGGAAGGGGCAGGAAGTGTAATGGGCGCCATCTGCAGGTTGAAGCACCTACTTGCTGGGTTGAACTCATCCCCTGATCTCGGTTCTCTCTGGCAATAGACAACAGGTCAGACAGAGTGGCCACCTCATTCTCCCAGAAACACTGAAGGACATCGGTGAGGAGACCCTCGTCCTAATCCATGAGAGACATATCCTATAATAGGAAATACACCTTCGGGGTCTTAGGTACTGAGATCTAGAAACTGTCACTATGATATAACTTAACCTATTTCCACTAATATCCTCCCTAATGTTTATCAAGAGAAAGGAATTTGGACACAACACAGCAAATTGATTGTTTTAACATTCTTTAAGAAATTATGGAGGCACTAATGTCAAGGAATCTATTGGCAGCCATGCTTGCTGCTTTTCAGAGTTAGAATGAAAACAATATGCTATGGTTGAGAATGGTAGAACATACCTGTAATCCAAGCTACATGGGGAAATAGGTAGGAGGAGGTGCTTGTCCTTATAGTCTGAGGAGAGCTCTAGGCAAAACCATGAGGTCCTATCTGAAAAAATAACTAAAGCAAAAGGAGCTAGGGACATGGCTCACATGGTAGAGCACCTACTTAGCAAGCCCAAGGTCCTGAGTTCAAACCCAGTATAGCCACATACACATAAAAATAACCCCATACCACAGGGTCAAGGTATCAGACAAGGCAACAACCAGTCTGGGAGTAACACATTCACATAATAATTAATACTAACAGGTGCCATTTAGTGAGCACTTACTATATCCCAGGCACCATTCAGAAGCTTTTTGCATAATTACCCTGACTGGTTCTTACTATGCTTTCATGAGCAGCTCTGTGTGCAATGAGCCCCATTCTGCAGATGATACCACTGATTGAGAGATGCACGCTCAGGAACACAGGTGTAAGAGACAGAACCTGCACTGAGGAGTCAGAAAAAGGACTTGTGTTCTTACTGGAAGTCCCCAGGATACCCCTCTAGCTGCATATGAAGAATGTGAAGGTGAGCCACAAGGCTGACGTAAATTCTCTTGAAACACTCAGCTATTGTAAGTACCCTGTGGATAAATTTGCCTACCTAAGTGTTCTGCAAATTTCTTCCCAATGATTCTCAGCTAGCCAGGAAGGATAAGCAAGAGTTAACCAAGGAACAGAACAAGGAGTGGGGAGGAGGGGGGAGGGCAGAGAGCCAGGTTAATGACACACACAAGGACAGAGACATGTGCACACAAGTATTTACAGGCCACTTAGGTTTGGGGTAAGCTGAGTGAGAGACTGAAGTCAAGGCCAAGAGTGGACCTGCACTTCTGTTTCCTAGGAGCCGAATGAATGAAGTGTGTTAGTTATGTATCACGTGGCAGGCACCAATTTAAGGGTGCCACATGTATGAACATACTTAACTTTGCAAAAGACCGGGGAGATGGGAACTACTACTTATCTCTATTTTATACTTGGGGAACCCAAGGCATAGGAAGGCTAAAATTCTTTTGCCAAGACCACACAGCTAACAAGTGACAAACCAGGAATTGAACTCAGAGCCCATATTAACCACCACACTGAGTCCTTGAATACAGGCTCCTTGGGAGCAGAAATCTTTATTGATTTTATATGCTGATGAATCCCATGTCTAGTACAATGCCTGGCACAGCATGGGCCTTAAAGAAGTAATTGTTACATGAATTAATAAAATGGCATTTAAGTAATATATGTGTAGGTTTGCTCCCTGAAGAATTCTACATTTTCCTCTTTGCAGTTACTTATAACATTGTACACCTGCTCTACACCCTGCCAAACCCATGCCGTTGATTCTCATTAATCATATATAAATTACATCTCTTTTTTTTTTCTTTAAAACCTAAACCCATTCCATTTCATTTAATGTGGCAAATGTCTATCAGGCTCATGCTATATTCTGGGGTTTCTTGATGCTCAGATATTAACAGTGGACTGGGAGTCTAGCAAGGCAGAGTATGTGTGAGAGAGAATCGTACATGGAATATCTGATTTTGTACACAGACAGGCACACCATTGCTCTCCTGCAGCGATATCCAGCATGCCCTAGAGGAGGCCACACCCAGAACACATGGTACAGCCAAGGAATAGCAAAGACACATTGTGGCTAAAACCAGGGAGACTCACAAGTAGTCAGATATAATTCAAGCACAAGCACATCGTGCCCAGGCAACAGGAAGAAAGTGAGCAATCGATTTACAAGGAACTTGCCAGTGAAGTCTCTCTTCCTGGTAGCAGCAGGCGCCATCAGAAATTAAAGTTGAGAGGTGACAGGATGTGCTCTCCATTGGTATTTGGGTATAGATGTTATTTGAAATGATTATTTCTATTCAGGTAGCCTTTTCTAATCTCCCTGGGGGGTTGGGGGAGTCTCCTAGGCGCTGTCATCAGATCTGAGTGAGCAGCCCAGGCTGATCACAAGACTGTTGGCCATGTCTGATAGTTTCCTAATCTTAACAGGGAATCTGAACAGCCTTTGTCTCTGTCCTTCACCGCGTTGTTTGCTAATCCCCACTTTGGGGCCCGTTCTGCACCTCCCTCTAATCTTTTGAAAGATTTATAGCCCCCGCAGTTCTGCATGTGACAGCCCCCACTGATGTCAGTTACGAGAGACAGAGGCTGGCCCAGAGATAGTCAGTTACAGTTGGGGACATGTGACATGCCTGATGGAATTGTACTATGGAAAGCAACATTTCTCTGGGGAAATAACTTGGCATTTCAGCTCCGTACAAGGGCCCATCCGGGAGAAGCGAGGATGAAGTGCCAATTTACTAATGGGAAACTACAACCTTCCCTCTCCCTTTCTGTGGGGAGCTCAAATGTGCGTTGGTGGGGGTCCGTTTGCATTTCCTCCTATCTCAGGAGGCATTGGTGGAAATACAGTCTCTAAATATTGAAGGCAGAACTAGAGACTCAAAAATCACTTTGTTTTTATTTGGCCCAAACCCCACACACTGAGCAGATGAAATATGCATGAGGGAGGGAAAAGCATGTCCACACACGTGGCAGGTCTGGAGGTCCGACTGAAGCCATAGCTTATCCTGAGCCCGCAGTGACTCGCTAGGAGATGGAGCTAGTGGCTGTGCCGCCTTTGGTTGGATTTTTTTTTTCCCCTGGCTCACACACAGATTCTCCCCCTCCCCCCCCCCGCCCCACGCTATTAAAATGCACCTGCCTACATTTTAATGTTGGATCTTTGTGGTCTCCAAGATTTTCCTTGGAGTTTTTTTGACAAGGGACTTGCAAAGGGAGATGACTCATGGGCTGAGGAATAGGCCAATGTGGTGGCTTGGGAGGTATCTTCAGCAGGTGACTGGATTGTCTCAAAGTGGTCTCTCTGAGTTATGAAATACCATAAGGCCTAGCAATGGGACCGGGACTGGGTATTTCCTTGTTTTGTTCTCACTTGGGTAATGCTCTATGCTCTACCATTTGAGCCACACCTCCACTTCCATCATTTTGGTGGCTAATTGGAGTTAAGAATCTTGCAGACATTTCTGTTGGGCTGACCTTTGCACCACAATCCTTGATCTCGGCCTCCTAAGTAGCTTGGATTATAGATGTGAGCCATGGGCATCCAGTGGAACTAGGGTACTTCTATTCCATGAGGACTTTTCTATAGGAAGAACATCCTGTTGCTGTTTCTGCTAGACTGGGATGAGCCAGTGGAGTTGGAAGCCAGCTATGGGAGGATAGCTGGTGTGTTAGAGAGACGGAGATCAGTGTGAGCTACACAGAGCCAAGGAGGTGAGCCACGAAGGTCAAACCTTCATGAGCCTTCCTTCGTGGCTCACCTTCTTGGCCTGTTGCCAGTCAGAGCTGGTGTGAGTCTCTTGTCTCCTGCCCTGAACTTTCTTAGCAGCTCTCTGCAGTCTTCTCACTAAGGCAGCTTGGGGCCAAGCAAGCCTTATCATCAAGGCCTCCATCTCCCCAGTGACCTCAGAGGTATTGGATAAGAAATACTCTTCCTGCCCCCAATCCTAGGGTGTGTGTGTGTGTGTGTGTGTGTGTGTGTGTGTGTGTGTGTGTGTGTGTGTGTCCTGGTGGGGAATCCTGGCAGTACAACCCTAGGCAAAGAGGCCTTAAGGGTAGAAGGACTACTTTCTAACCACTGTGGTTGTCTGCCTTCTAGGGGAGAGTGATAAACTTCAAGAAGATGAAGAAAGTGAGTGCTGCTGCTCACTGTGCAGGGGAATTCAGCTGGGTAGTTGGCTCAGCTCTGTCCTATCTCTTGATGCATGTAGACATTTGGTAGTGAGAAGGGGCCAACCACAGGAAGATGGAGGTCTGTGGTGCTATCTAAGACAGCATCCTGGGAATTGCTGTTTAAACTCAGCCATGAGAACAGGAAGGAATCTTAGTAGAAGAGAGGACAGGGGGAGCCCTAAAACAAAGACTCCCCCAAAGCTGGCAACTACCCACCCATCACTATCCTGCCTCTTTCTGCATCAAGAATTAGAAGTGAACACCCAAATCAAGCTGTTCCAGTTGGCCTACAACTATTACAGCATACAGCCTGAGAAGCCCTTGAAGGCCTTGTTCTGGGCCATGGAGCAGCTTGATGAAGCAGAAAGACAAGGCTGTGCCCTGGGCTTCACCCTGGACCAGTGTCACATTGTCGCCTGGTGATAGCTCCATATTCAGACTCCAGCTTCCCAGGCATGCCCTGGAAAGGAGCCCAAGCATAACTCCTGGTGGTCATATAGCTACCCTACTCCTGCCTTAGCTTAATCTGTCATGTAAGCTAGAGTCTCCAATCCAGCCAGGCAGCAACCTTAGAGCATGTAAGTACCTAAGCCAGAGTGGGCAGAGGCTAGAAAAGCCAGGAAACTGATTCTAGGATCCCACACTGTTCCTAAACACCCCTACACAGACACATCTGTGAAGTTCAATAAACTTTAGACAGTATAAACTCAAATCTAAACAACACAAAATAGTCTGATTTTCAAAAAACAAAATCTCATAAGAAGTAATCCATCCCATGCAAGTAATCCTCAATAAGATCAACAGCTGATTTATGTCCAGAAGATATAAAATACAGAAAATACTAGGGTAACATATTTGGAATGTCTTCAAAGAAATAGCAGAACATCCTTTAAAGTAGAAGGAGAAATTAAGATGTTTCCATACACACAGGAAGTAAGATCATTATGTCAGTAGACATGCTCTACAGGAAATGTTAAATGGACTCCGTCCTTCAGGCTGAAATGAAAAACACTAGAAATGAATGCAAAGACATATGAAAACCTAAGTAAATAATATCAGTAGAGGCAATGAACAGATCATTTTAAAGCCATTGTTGTTGTACTTTGAGTTTATAACTCCTTTTCTTTTTCTTTTTTTGGTCAATATTTGAACCTAAGGCCTCATTCTTGCTAGGTAGATGCTCTACCACTTGGGTTATACTCCATCTATCTTGTGCTTGAGTAATATTTCCACTAGGGTCTCACAGTTTTGCTCAGGAGTGGGCCTTACATTGTAATTCTTCTACTTAATGCCTCCAGATCAGCTTGGATTACAGGTACATATCACCATGCCTAGTATCTTTGCGAAGATAGGCTCTTGTGAACTTTTTGCCTGGACTGGCCTGAACCACCCAATCTCCCTCTCCTAAGTAGCTAGGGTTACAGAACTAAACCATTGCTTCTGGCTTCCTTCCTCCCCTCTATAGCTCTCCTTTTCTCTCCCTGTCCCTCTCACCCCCCTCTTTCTCTCTCTTTTGCCCATCATAGAGCTTGAACTCCAGGCCTGGGTATTTCTTCTCTTTTTATCTATGATTTTAAAGTAAAATGTGGGCCAGGCACCAATGGCTCACACCTGTAATCCTAGCTACTCAGGAGGCTGAGATCTGACGATCATGGTTTGAAGCCAGCCCAGGCAGAAAGGTCATGAGACAGTTTACCTCCAATTAACCACCAGAAAACCAGAAGTAGTGCTGTGGCTCTAAGTGGTATAGCACTAGCCTTTAGCTAAGAGACTCAAGGACCGTGCCCAGGCTCAAGCCCCACAACCAACAACAACAACAACAAAAGTAAAGTTCACCAAACTAATGACAAACTTATATTAACAGGAATACAGCATATAAGGATCTCTGTGATACTGACAATATGAAAGGAAAGAATGGAGATGTACAGAAGAATATTTGTGTGCTACCTCCATTTGCCTCCTCCTCCCTTTCTTCCTCTCTCTGTCACACACACACACACACACACACACACACACACTCTTTGGGTTTTTATGAGAACATATTGGGGAGTTTGGTAAATGTAAGATGATAAATTGATTTCCCCTCATGCATGGGACATAGATAATTTGAAATGCAACAAAACTCAAACAGGTGCCACATATTTCTCCTTCTCTAAAGAGTGTTCCCAAAGAAATTGCCACCATGGAATGTAGTCACCTGCTTGGTCAGCTTTGGATCACTGTAACAAAATCCATAGATGATGACACTCAACAACAGACATCCCTCTCAGTTCTGAAGGCTGTGGGTTCAAGATCAAGTGTTGCTGACTCGGTGACTAGTGAGGACCATCTACTTGGCTTTCAGATAGTCTTCTCCCTGTATCCTCTCATGGAACAGAGTGGGAGACGGGCATTGTGTGAACACTAGTCCCATCCGGTCAGGGCTTCACCCTTACAACTTTACTACCTTACTACTGCTTTACTCCAGATATAACCATGCTGGGGCTCATTATTTAAATTTAGTTTTCACTATTTCTCTTGTCCAAATATAGGCACACAGAGGCTGGGGGCTTCCACATATTTAGGGAAAAGCACAGTCTATCTATGCACCTTCCTCCTTGTAATCCACACTGTTGAACACCCAAATTGAGAAAGATATGCATACCTGATGACTTATTCTGATATATTTTTAGAGAGATATTTTTTAAAAAAGAAAACCTTCCAGAAATCTTAGAAAATATAAAATATATCAAAGAAAGAAGGAAAAGGGAAATCAAAAGTTACTGACAAATCCCATAACACCAAGATAATATTTTGACGTTCATGCTTCCAGCTAATCTATGTAACTATCTACTTATCTGTGTTTTAATAAAAACGATCTTCCTCTAGAGACAATCTTGCAGAGGGCTGCTATATGATTATAATTCAGTTGTGTTCTCTGCAGATTGATCATGAACCCTATGTCACAGCTCATAAGCTGAAAACCATCTCTAACATTAGATTCTCAAAGAAATGTAGAAATACTGTACTTTTTAAACATGACTTCTGGAGGTTGATGCGGGTATAAAAGGTCACCTGTATGTGAGGTGCTGGTGGCTCATACCTATAATCCTAGCTACTCAAGAGGCTGAAATCTGAGGATGAAAGTTCAAAGCCAGCCCAGACAGAAAGCCCATGAGATTCATCTCTAATTAATCACAGAGAAAGTTAGAAATGCCACCATGGCTCAAGCAGTAGAGCACTAGGCTTGAGCAAAAGGGAGCTCAGGGATGGTGCCCATGCCCTGAGTTCAAGCCCCAGGAATAGCAGCAAATTAAAAAGTCATCTGTATCAGATACATATGTTTTGTTTGTCATTATCCTCCAGGGGCTCAAACTCTGGGCCTGGCTACTGTCCCTGAGCTTTTTGTTTTTTTGCTCATGGCTAGCCCTCTACCACTTAAGCTATTTTTGTGATTAATATGAGTCTCTCCAGCTTTCTTGCCTGGGCTGGCTGTGAACCTCAGTCCTCAGATCTCTGCTTCCTGAGTGGCTAGGGTTGCAGGTATGAACCACCGGCATCCAGCTTATCCTCCTGACTTCTAATGGTAATCCTAACTTCTTTGTGAGGTAAGTGTCCTCTACATCCACATTTGTGCCCTGATCCCTAATCTGCAGGGTAGTAGGGCATCTTGGGTTTGGACGAAGTGACTGGAGATCATAACTCAGTTCATATGTTTGGCCTTAATGTGGCCAAGCTATGCAGAATTCTCAAACTGAGGTTCCACTGTCAAACTCTTTCTTAGATCTTAGTGACTCATCATCTGCAATGCTCAGAAGTCAGAGAGCATAATGAGGAGGAATGAAAGTCTAGTGCCATGGGTTGGACTGTAACTTCCAAAACAATACACACAAGTCCTATTTCTAGTAATGCAGAGTGTGACCTGTTTACAAACAAGGTCTTTGCTGAAGTAATCTAGTTATGAGGTCACTGGGGTGGACCATTCTATTATTGATCAGTGTCTAACTCAAAATGGGACATCTGGATACACAGATATAGACAAATGTGCTCAGGAAAGACACTGTGAAGACACATAGAAAGAAAATGGCCATGTGACTGGTGTGAGGCATCTGCATGGCAAGAAGCCACAGATCACTGACAAAGACCAGAATCCAGAGAGGCCGGGGATCCTGCAGAGCCTCAGATGGGGTCTGGCTCTGCCAGCACCCTAGTTGCAGCCTTCTCCCCTCAGAACTGTGAGACAGCACATTGCTGCAAGCCCACCCAGACCTCACAGCTTTCAGAAGCCACCGTATTCATGTTTTCCCTTCTCTGGCCCATCGGATGTCTCCATGGGCAAATCCACTCCCCTCAATGATCCAGGTTTTTAGAAAACTAGGACAGAAATCCCTGCCTGTGATTCTCCTAGTGGAACACGTGTTCCAGGGCGAGAAGAAAGGCAATTCCATGGCTTATTATCTCAAAGTACTATCCAAGAGTGGAAGAACTTCATGGAGTGTCTTCTTTGGTGAGCATGTTTCTGAAGGTACAGTGGGGTCACCTAGGTTAGAGTCAACAAATGGCAGTAGTGCTCCGACTTCAGAAGCAAGCACCCTGGAGGTGTTGGTAAGTTATCCCTCAGTGCCTGGACTCATCTCCGAATCCTCCAAGCAATGTTTGGAACCCCCAAAGGTGGAGACAAAGGTGATTGATCTGGGTGTCACAAGTGCTCAGCTCAGTGGTTATTGTCTCTGAGCCTGGACTGAGTAGTAGAAAAATCACACAGTCACATGCATTTTGAACTGTACAAATGTATGACCTTTAGTTTTATCCAGGCCCTGAATGTTGCCTAAATATCACGTGTTTCTTTGGTCAGTTTCTCATCTTAATCCACATCTAGAATTCCCATGTCTGCTTTTCTTCAGTCCTTCCTCGGCCCCAGACAAGGGATGTCCTTGCTGAAGGATCAGAGGCGAGGCAGCCTTGGACTCCTGCTTTTGCTCTGTTATCTGAGTCATCACTCCCTGTCCCTTTCCGAAAACTGTGACCTCTCTCCCTGCACAAGCTCCATCTTCCTTCTATGTCCTTTGTCGTCCTTGCCTCCACCTCCATGGCCCTGAGCTGCTAGAATCTAGGCAGTTCAGGACCCTCTCCCTGTGTCTGTTTACTATAAACTTGGGGTGTTTCCCCTGATTATTTATACATGAATATACATGAATCATTGTCTTTCTCCTGTACTCTTACCATTGGCACAAACTATCTTTTCAAGTATGAAAATATATAGAAGTCCTTTCTGGGGGTAAAAAAGAAGCCAGGCACTGATGGTTCATACCTGTAATCCTAGCTACTCAGGAGGCTGAGATCTGAGGATCAAGGTTAGAAGACTGCCCAGGCAGGAAAGTCTGTAAGACTCTTATCTCCAGTTAATCCCAGAAAAAGCCAGAAGTGGCACTGTGGTTCAAATGGTAGAGTTCTAGCCTTGAACCAAAGGAGCTCAAAGACAGCACTCAGGCCTAGAGTTAAAATAAATAAATAAATTAATTAATTAATTAATTAATTAATAAAATAGAAAAACTAAACCAAACTAAACTAAAAAGCTCTCTCAGCCATGAATATCTTTTAGCCTCCATTGTTTCCTCATTTAGACAATCGATTTCTTTCTCTTCTTTTTTACTTCTTTTTATGTGTACACATGCGTGTGCATGTGTGTGTTATTGTTGTGGTTGAGACAATGTCATTGTGTAGCCCAGGTTAGCCTTGAACTCACTCTATCTGCCTCAGCTTCCCAAGTGTTGGCACTACAGGTGTGCACCTTTATGCCCAGAGACAATTCGATTTCTTAAAAGAGCTTTCTACATCCATTTTTGCCTTTGTATCATCTCAAATTCCCCTCCCCTGTTTATCCCCAACCCTGCCTTCACTCTCTATGCTCCTTGAAGGAGATCAATCTTTCCAAGATCACTGAAGGCCCAGTGACAGCCAACAGAGAAGCTCTTCCGTCTTTCCCTAATAGTTCTCCTCTCTGCTCTCCCTTCCCTTCAGGAAGCTCATCAGTACTGGCATTTTCCTCTCGTCTGGACCTCTTCCTGCAATTGCAGCCTTGTATTCTATCCTGGCTCCCTCTTAGCAGCAGCAAGGCTTCCTAAATATACATGTGCAAAACCCAGCCCATCTTACTCACTTGTCCGTATCCATCCTCTGTCCTTATCATGGAAAGCTGTCTCCACCCAGCCATCTAACCCAGATGCCGGGAGTGGCTCCCTTTAAACCCCATTGAGTTCCGGATTCCTCCCGTAGAATCCTGCACAGCATTCTATTCATGCAGGAGGGAAACATCAAAGTGGTTTCCTACTCTCACTCAGTCCTCACAGCCCAGGTGTCAGTGACACCAGGCAAGTTCCCTGCAGACACCAGCCATGGGTCCTCTCATTCTTTTCAGTTCTGACACTATCTGCCTAAGGTCCATAGTCCCAGGGCTCAGGACACAAACTTGCCCCCAATGCAGAAGCCAGGTGCAAGAAGTAAGTTGTCACCTCACCTCTGACCACTCAGCTATCACCCAGGGGCCCAGGATCCCTTTTCTAGGCCCCACAGCTTTGCCGGAACAACAACCCACAGAACTCAGGGAAACACATTTGCCGGTTGATTATAAAGAATGTCACGAAGGATACAGATGAAGAACCAGCTGGGAAAGATGTTGCCATGGTTTCAGTCACGTGTTGGAGCTTCATCCCTTAATGTGGCTGTATTCAAAGATGGGGCGGTGGGGAGGGGGTTGGGTCATGGAGTCAGAGCCCTTGTGCATAGGTTCATGCCTTTCTTGAAGAGTTGGGATAGCTGTGCCCAGAGTTTGGCCTTTTCTTGCCTTTCACTTGCCTCTGCTTGCTCTTCTACTTCCACAACAAGCTAAGCAGCCGCACACGTTCCTCACCAGAAGCCAAACAGGTGCAGCTGCCTGGTCTTGAGCACGATAGTCTCCAGAACTGAGCACCAAATCAGCCTCTTTTCTTTGTGAATTACCTACCAAGTGCAATGTCTGGTGTTTTAACTAACCAGAAACGTGTGCCTTTGTTGATCTCTTCTTCTTTGAGACAGGGTCTTGAACTGTAGATCAGTATAGACTTGAACTCATGATCCTCCTGCCTCTGTCTCCTAAGTGCTAGAATTACAGGCAAAGACCACAATAACAATCTTATTCTCCTCTTTTTATTTAAAACCTTGGATTAGAATCTTTCCTAACAACCTCATTTTATCTTCATGACTTCTTTAAAGTCCCTATTTCCTGCTGTTCTTACGTTCTGAGGTCTAGGAGCTTGGGCTTCAACATATGAACAGGGCACAATTCCTCCCTTCCCCTGTCTCTTTATTTCTCCACCCACCTCCATCTTCCCGCAGACTTGCAGAAAGCATGATACCCAGCCACACTGACCTTTCCTTCCTACCCAATGGCTTTGGGCACTGGAAAGATGACCCCAATCTTCTCATCCCAAGCCCAGAAAGTCCTGGGGAAGAGATCCATTGGCCCAGTGAGGTCAAGGCTGTCATGGCAACATGGGAATTGAGTGTCTAGAGAAAGACAATGGAATAGATCCCATTCCCAGTCTTCAGTTTTGCACAAAATATTTTTGGGAAAACATCAACTCCTCATTTTCTAATTGTTTCACAGCTTCTTTCTTTTTTTTTTTTTCTAATCCCCATTCTTCCATGATTAAGGGAACATTCATTTCTTCTGTAGGCTGTCTCAGAGAATGCAGGTTCCCTCAGGCCAGATTATTTTAATTTGACTACCCTGAAAAGCTGGAATCTGGAAGGGAGGAAGATATGCCTTCAGGTGTCCATTCCAAATAATTGCACTTCACTTGCAAAACTAGAAGAAAGTATGTTCTTTTCCCCAACACATATATACTGCCCCCTTCCTGGGTCCCAACCCAAGCAATAAAGCCACTGAGTCATTCACTTCCGTTCCTGCAATGATGTCTTTGTCACATGTGCCATGCTTTTCACTATATGCTGCTTCTGTCTGGCTCTGTGACAGGATGGTTGCTCTGGGAAAGACAAGCTCTGCGGGGTTCTGAGCATTCAGAGAATCTAGCAGCAATGAGTTCCTGCTATGCTCTGAATTTTGTGGCCCCAGAGTCATATACTGTGCCTTAGTTTCCTCATCTGTATCAGTGATATCCTCCTTAGTACAGGAGAGAACACGGTGGCTTCTCTAAGCACCTCATATGTTTAATGTCAGAAGAAGGGAAGAGCACTGGATAAGTCATCCTTATTTATTGCCTCTAAGGGCTTGTTGTACTGATTGCTACTCCAGGGAGCCTTCTAAAGCACAGAAGACAGTCCTGATGAACAGACCCATAAGGAGCCATGGAAATAGGTCTCCAAAATACAGAGATGTTGGCAGACCTATGTGTCCTATGGTTTCAACATGCTTAGATCTTCGCTGCCCAATGAGGTGAGAGAACCAGCATGGTGTTACCTGAGATGGTTAGACGTGCAGAAGCTCCAACTTTACTGGAATCAGAATCTACTCTTTAACAAATCCCAGGTCATTCACATTTGCACATTAAAGTGTGAGAAGGCTGGCTTAGGTATTACCTCATAGGTTGATAACCATTTATATTTCCACTTCTGGAAGCTCTTCAAAGAGCTCTGCTCTTTGAAGCTGATGAGGGTTCCTTACATCTGAAATCAATGGCCACTGTGTATCTATGGAAGAAAGTCAACAGACACAGGAGCTTCTTTAAAAAAAAAAATCTCATCCATCCTGGTTTATCACAAGCAAACATAAGACATTGAATCTTGAGTCCTACAGTATAGAATTTAGAACTGTGAAAGCCCAATATTTACATAAAGCTTGAAATTCATAATACAACCAATTGGATCCACTGGTCTGTCATACCATCCTCAAGTTTGATGCTTTTCTCTTTTGTTTCCACACACACATTACAACCCCTTTAGATCTCCATCCAACCATTTTTAGACTTCTTGCTAAATTTTTTCACATATTGTTTTTCTCTGATAAAGAGAGAGAAAGGGAAACAAAGAGAAAGAGATAAATCACTGACAACTAAGCTGATGACTTTTGTTTTAGTATTTTTCATACCTAACAGAGATCTTAATAGTATCACTCATACTTGACAGAGATAATAAAATGTACATAGTAGGCAGACAAATAAATATTGGCTTAAACAAAGTAAATAGTTGTTTTTTCTTTAACATTTTACCTATAGAAATAGAATATCAAGAAACTATACAAGTCCCTATTCAAGGTGCCATATGAGGCCTAGTGGCAAGAGCGCTTGCCTCCTACACATGAAGCTCTCAGTTCAATTCCCCAGCACCACATATATGGAAAATGGCCAGTAGGGGCGCTGTGGCTCAGGTGGCAGAGTGCTAGCTTTGAGCGGGAAGAAGCCAGGGACAGTGCTCAGGCCCTGAGTCCAAGGCCCAGGACTGGCCAAAAAAAAAAAGAAAGAAAAAAAAAAAGAAAACTAACAATCAAGGTATATGAACCCTAGAATTTTTAGGTAAAAACTAAATGAAAGAAAATTATACATTGAATACGTCTATAATATAGATGAATTGAAGATCGTATGAGGTCACAGGTAAAGGAAAGGATGGGAAGTTGGGAGAAGATATCAGGACACAGAAGAGGGAAAGGTAGGCTGTGGTTGTAGTCTCTCAGCAACCTGGACAGTGTGTTGAAGGAGGGCAGCACAGACCAGGGCTTAGGTCCTTCAAATCATTCTGGGCTCCAGGACAGCATAGAAAGCAATTCACAGCCTTCCTGAGAAACATATCTTAAGAAGAAAGGGTCTAGAATGAGTCTAGGATTCCTTGTAGTCATTGGAGTTTTCTCTCCCCCCATGAGTCACCCTGGGAACTGCTCTTGAAATGTCACTTTCACATGGATCTTTCAGTTCCTGTCCTTGTATTATGTGAAAGCCACGTTCAACAGGGACATTCATATAATGTCCATGCTTTAATTTTTTCTATAGAAACAGAACTGAGAGATAGATGGGGAGGCAAAAGAGGAAGTCACTAATGTAAAGCTACCTTGGGTGATGTGGTCCCAATATCTGGCAGATAGAGAACTAAAAGCTTTGGAAGTGCTTACACTGTGTGGACCATACACCTTTGTTCTACTTATCTTGTGTCTGAGCCCACAGAGCAGAACAGGCAGGGAGAGCTCCGGCGAGAAAAGGGAGAATGAGCCATTCACATACGGCAGAGAGGAGCTCTGAGTCTTCTTGTGGAAGCTTCTCACATAGGTGTGTAGAGGGAAAGAAGGCAACATCCTGTAGGTGGGGCTGCTGCTACTCTCATGAGATGCTCTCACAGTACCTCACTGTTGCTTCCAGGGTCGAGCAGGTGGAAGTGTACAAAGTACACAAATGAATCTAGCCAGTGCCTGAACCCAATTAGTACGCTAATCTATGGGTGACAATGTATACCTTCTTCTATTTTCTATACCAAAGTAATTGTTAGCTACCAGTGCAGCTTATCAAGTGTACTGAAATTAAATTTATGGACAACCTAAAATGTTTCATTTATAAAAAAAAATCTTCCTCTGTTACAAAATTTGTATAAAGAAATTTAAGCCCTAGGGCTAAATTCTCTTGCAAATTAAAATCCAAAAACAAATATCTTCACCATGTCACCTTGTGAACAAATTCCAACATCCTGAAGTTGAAGTCAGAGAGTTCTCCATTCAATAAAGGAGAAGTGAGTTCTTTCTGTTCTTTCTCCAATCTGACTCTCAGTGGAGATGAATAGTTTCTTCATACCTCGGAGTCTCTAATGAAAGTCGTCATTTCAGAAAATGTGAAGATTCGACATGACATATAAAATGATGACAGCACTAGCTTCATTTCCACAAAACTTAGGCAGCAAAAGCTCTCTCAGTTATTTATTCAAGGACAAATTGGGTTCCAAGAACAGGAGCAGTAAAAAGTAGTGTATGCACTTACCTTCTACACCATGTTTTGAAATAAGCATTCTTTGTGGAATGGCTAAATTAAAGTACTCTGTGTTCCCTCACATGTTTTCTGAAGTAAAAAAAAAAATATTTAAAATCTACTCACTGAGTATCAGGGGCTCATGACTTGTAATCCTAGCTACTCAGGAAGCTGAGATCTGAGGATTGTACCTCAAAACCGGCCTAGGTAGAAAACTCTACAAGACTTTTATCTCCAATTAATTACCAAAAAGCAGTAAGTGGCCCTATGGTTCAAGTAGTAGAGCACTAGCATTGAGCAAGAAAGCGCAGGGACAGCACCCATGCTGAGTTCAAGCTCTGTGTCTCACCCCCAAAAATCTACTCATCAAATTTCAAGAAAATGTTTTTACTGACTATAGTCATGTTGTAGATGTCCTAAACTTATTCAGTAGGTCTTCTGTGAGAACTGTCTTTGCCCTCACCCATATCACAGGCTTTCCATTTCTCCTTGAGTTGTTATCGATATCTCACTCAGAAATGGAGTTTGGGCTCTGAGAGACACTGGCATTCATATTCTTTTGGAACTGTAAGCAGCAAGAAGGAAGAGGAAGGAGAAGAAGAGGAGAAGGAAGAATAAGAGGAGAAAGAAGGAGGAAGGGAAGAGGAAAAAGGAAGAAGAGAAGGAGGAGGGGAGGAGGAGAAAGGAATATGAAGGGAGAGGAATAAGGGAAAGGAGAAAGGAAGAGGAGGAGGAAGAAGAAGAGGAGGAGGAGGAGGAAGAGGAGGACAAGAAGGAGAAGGAGAATTGCAGTGGTTCACATCTCTTGTTTTGGTCATTAATCCCCCAGTCCATGTTTTCAGGTTTCCAGGTTTTATAACCACCACCATTTCCCACCCTTTCCCAACTCTTTTCTGAACAGTGGCTAGCCAGTGCTTGCAGGTTCCCTTCCTTTCTGTGTCTGAAAGCAAACAGCCTCTCTTTCCTGATGGTCATGTCCCTTCTTGATTCATCAGCCTGCTTTTCTGTGTTTATTTCCTTTCATTCTTCCTGCATTTCTGTTCTGGTAGTAAGCCATGTGTCCCTTGTCCTTTAAGCACTGTCCTGGACTGCCAGAGCCATCTGACTTCTAGAGACACGTTGCCAGGCTTGGACCTTTCTAGTTGTCCTCATGGACTTTGAGTCCTCTGCCTTATCTCAAGATAAATACTCACTTTCCTTGGTCTGTCAACAAAACACATTACTCTTGGTTAAGCAAAGTTATCTAAAATCGTGGGCTAAACTTATACAACAAATAATAAAAAAAAATCATATGAACATCTCTGTGTTAGAAGCCATTGGCTAAGCCAGATGATCCCAAGTAACTTATCAAGTTCCCTCCAATGCAAATCCGGGGTGCATTATGTCACTGTGCTCCCCAGCTTGGACACTGATAACCTCATATATTAGTATTCTGCAGCATGAATGAAACTTAACTTGTTTTTCTCCCCCTTGTCCTCGCCTTTGTCTAAAAGGTCCTACAAATCAGTGTCCTCCAGTGAGAAGTCAAGTTGCAGCACATCTGCACATTGAAATGGAGAGGTATTGTTTGAAAGCTGTGCTGGGATAAAACCAGTCACTCCCTGGAAATAAAGTTTCCAGAGGCAGCGCTGCTGGATCATGGATCACGACTAAACTCCACATCGCGTGTCTCACACCTCTGAGCCTGATGCCTGAAGTCAGTGGTCAAGTTGGTGTGCTGTTTATGTATCCCTCGCTTATTCAACTGGACATAGGAGGAATCAAACAACCACAGCCTTGCCCTCCTCCAGAGAGCAAGCAACTGAGCTAGGGCCTGAACTCAAGATTCCTGCCAGCCACATCTAAGATATGTCACCTCTATGGCCTCACTCAAGTTTCACCAGATGATCATGAACCCATAATCTGGTGGCTACTGAGATTGTAGGTCTCTTCTATGCTGATCTCTGTGGCCTACAATGTTGTCCAGTTGAACTATGGCCAGGCTGCTCCAAGGGCTCCAGCCTACTAGCATCCACTTCTAATCCCTGCCCACTCCTTCTGCCTCCCCTCCTTCCTGCCTCCCCTCCTTTCCTACAGTTCTCTGTCTTCCCTTTAACTGAAGGCCCCAGAAATTTGAGCCCCTGCCTCTTCACACTGGGACCCCCAACTCCTCTCCTGGGCCTTTGTCTCTGATCACATAAACCTCACAGTACATCCCCAAGCATCAGGACAAAGGGGGATTAACCCAAATGCACGTTCCACATCTGCCACTCATGGAAAGACATTTTAATCCACACCGCCTCCGCTGCTGTGTCCCTTCTCTGATTGTCGCCTGGGGATAACACTGCCTATTTTCTCCAGTGTGGCTGTTAAACTTTAAAGACTCTCTCATCCACCATGGCTTTGGGGCCTGAGGGGAAGCTATTACTGCTAGACACGTGCCAGGAGGGCTTCACTCCCTCTGCTTCCCCGTAGCCTCCCTCTTGCTAGTTACGTGCTTTACGCACCTCCTGCCAGCACTTCTCCATGCTATCCAAGCTACATGGGGGTTGACAAATGCTATGTAAAAGTCCATTCAATTAATCAAAGGGCCGCCATGTCAATCCCCTAATGACACAGCAGCTAAGAGGGTTTTTAAAGTTGTAGCGCTCAGGACCATTTCCCTCAGTGGACTGTAGATTAAATAGCCAAACCTTATGTTCAAATATCTATTCTAGTACATGATGCTTAACAAAATTTTAGTTAATAGAATAAGGAATCTAAATAAGTAAGAAAGGAAATAAATAACCAAGTTATACTGAGTAAGGTTTCCTCACCACCCTAACCTTCTGACAAGCTTGCAAAGCATTATGATCCATTCAAATTTGGTCTTCCATGCTTCCACCCACATACAGTGCTCCCTTGTCACGTGTTGTCCTGATCGCCTTCCTTTATGACTTTTTCTCCTCTCTGTAGACTTGACTGTTCTGGATATTTTATTGAAATAGAAGCATGCCACAAGTGGTCTTTGTGTTTGGCTTCTTTAGCTGAGTGTATCTGAGAGTTAATCTACATCCTAACACATGCTAAGGCTTCATCCTTTTTGTTGCTGAGCGATACTCTCTACCATATAAATGTACAAACATCCCTTTGCTCAACAGAAGCACATCCCAAGGCCCCCAGTGAATACCTGAGAACTGCAAATAAGACCTAAAGGACATCTATAGAGAGACAGACAGATAGACAGACAGACAGATGGATAGGGATATAGACATAGAGAAAGATTGTTTTTTACTGTATATACAAATACTATGGTAAAGTTTAACTTACAAAGCAGGTACAATAAGAGATTAACAAGTGCTACTAATAATGTAGAACAGGTACAGCAAAATATTGTGAAAAAATTGCTAGTATCACTATGTTTGTCTTTCAGAGCCATTATTAAACAAAAAATAGGTGTTTCCTGAATGCAGGCACTGGGATAGTGGGATGAGGGATTTGATAGCTGGCATAGCTACTAGATGACGAATAAAAAGGTGGCATATACAGCACAGATACTCTGGACAAGGCTAGCATGCCACCTTTTGAGAGATCCCGCCATGACTGCCAAGTCAAATAAAATTCCTCTGTAACCCACTCTAGAATTCCTCTTCAGAACTTATATCAGAAATTGAGCACTACTGGCTCACACCTGTAATCCTAGCTACTCGGGAGACTGAAATCTGAGGATCACAGTTCAAAGCCAGCCCAGACAGGAAAGTACATGAAACTCTTATCTTCAATAAACCACCAGAAAAGCAGAGGTAACACTGTGGCTTAAAGTGATAGAGCACAAGCCTTGAGCTGAAGAGCTCAGGGACAGTGCCCAGGTCCAGAGTTCAAGCCCCACTACCAACAAAAAAAAAAAAAGAAAGAAATTGAAATAATTGTTCTTTTTATGATCATTTGTTTATCACCCATCTCCCCCACTGCATTCTAAATCTTCCTCTGTGTCATAGTGCCTTGCCCAACCTAGCACAGTAAAGGTCTTAAACAGGTAAAATAAATGATGGCTAGATCCCTAGGTACCCACAGCCCTTCCACAGGACAATGTCTTAGACCCTCACTTCTTTATAACTATTGCTCAGGTAGAGTTTTCTTTAACTTAATCACAAGAATACAGGCTGTTCCTTTTTATTCCTTCATTCCATAAATAGGTGCCCAGGACAAAAGAGCCCACTTACCTTCCACAAAAATGACTCTTAATAATACTACACTCAGTCACTGGAGTAGAAGGAACAGTACAGCACTGTGAGTCCTGAGCTAGAGACTATATATGTAGCTAATCACCATCAGATTTCACAGTATTTTCCAGAGACAATCACAGCTATGACTTGAGCTGCCTTTTTCCTACTTGCCATTGGCCTCCTACTATCTCACTCTGTCTCTCTCTATCTCTGCCTTTTCCTCCTCCTCCTCCTCCTCCTCCTCCTCCTCCTCCTCCTCCTCCTCCTCCTCCTCCTCCTCCTCCTCCTCCTCCTCCTCCTCCTCCTCTTTCCTCCTCTTCCTCCTCTTCCTCCTCCTCGCCCCCCCCCTCTTCTTTCTTCTTTCTTCTTCTGCTGGTCCTGGGACTTGAACGTAGGATCTGAACTTTTGCTCAATGCTAGTGCTCTAAGCCATACCCCCACTTCCAGCTCTTTGGTGGTAACTGGAGAGAAGAGTCTCACCGACTTTACTGCCCAGAGTGGCTTCAAACCACAATTGTCCTGCCCATGTTACCTGGCTGCCTCCTTCTCTTTTATTTTCTGCCTATTCTTGGTCAAAGGGGTCAGTCCCCTTACCTCCCTGATTGATCACCACTACTTCTTCATGGCTTCTTTCCACAATTCTTAGATAACCAGATCACCCATCTGTTAATTTCCTGATAAACCTCATATATTTACTTTGGGCAAGTACTTTGATGAATATTCAATGTAAGAGAAAATAAGATTTAGGGAGAGAACCTCACGTTCATGCTTACAGCGCCCTTACCACATGCTCATTATTCACACAACCTATCAGTGTTACTCCAAGATCTGCTGAATCCTTGAAGTCAACGAGTGTCTTGAAACTCTGCAGATCAGTACCAAGCACATAGCATCTGGTAGTAGAGATTCAGTTCCTAATGAAGGAAGGTTGTACGGTGGGTGGGAAAGATGGGGAGGAGAGAGGAAAGGGACAGTGATACATTTACACAGAATTCTATTTCTTCAGTATGTTCTCTAGAAGTTGAGCTGTTCAATGTGGTAGCTATTAACCAAACATGTTATGAAAATTAAAATTGAGGAGGGAAAAACTGGGAGAGATCAAGGGAAAGAAAGAGTGACATTGCCCAGAAATAAATGTATTCATTACCTGACTAGATAACTATAACTATCACTATACATCACCTTTATAATAACAATAAAAATTAAAATTAATTGAAATAAAAATCAAGTGCATGAGCACTAGAGATTCAGTATATGAGCCTTAGTGTGCCCAATACCCAAAAGTGGCCAGTGTCTGCCACATAGGACAAGGTAAACACACACTATTTTCACTAGTGCAAAAAGTGCTATTGGACAGAACCCAGAAACTTCCTAAGCACCCGCCCATGTTTTGTACTGGGGATAAGGGAAATATTTAGCAAAGGTTCTGCTAAGAAATGTGAGGAAATGAGGATGTTCCCTTCATCTGAGACTCTGAAAATAATGTAGGTAATTCCACTTACATCTTTCTGAGATGATTTTAGTATGTGAATAACTCAGAAGCATCTTTGTTTGGTAGGGTGTGGTTGATGTTTGTAGTGCTAGGGATGGGGAAGAGAGGGACTGTCCAACCCAGACTCTAGCACATGCTAGACAAGTGCTGCACCTCTAAGCTACACTGTCTACAAGACTGTCATTGAGATCAGATTTTTTGTTGTTGTTGGTTATGGGGCTTAAATTAGGGGCCTGGTTGCAGTTTCTCCGCTGTTTTGCCCAAGGCTAGTTCTCAACTACTTTGAGCCACAGCTCCACTTGTAGTTTTTCAGTAGTTAATTGGAGATAAGAGTCTTACAGGGATTTTTCTGCCCAGGTTGGCTTTGAACCAATATCCTCAGATCTCAGTCCCCTGAGTAGCTGGGATTACAGGTGTGAGCCACCAGCACCTGGTTCAGATCTTTTTTTTTTTTTTAATATAGTAATACTATAGAGAGACTTGGCTTGCATGATTCTAAGAAGATTCTAAGAATCCTATGATTTCACAACACAAACTTAAAAAACAAGGTAATTCAAAAGAGAACCACTTCCTTATGATGAATTACTCCCATTACTCTCAACCCTGACCTATGTTTGAAATACCAGCCCTCTGCCACTGGGATCACACCAGTGAGGCAAATTAGCAAGCCCCATAATCGCAAAGGGTCATCATGCATGAAACCGCATTGATTCTAGCCCATTAACACAGACTGTGAAAATGTGTCTTTTTTAATGTACTAATTTAGTGAATTATAAAGAAATGCTAAAGGAAATTCTCATTTCAGCAATCTTTACAAAGCATGTTCACTGTAATGTGTATACCTGCTATACATTTTTACACTTATTAAAATGTATTCCAGAAGGCTTCAACTTAAGGAATTCATATTAGTTCTTGTTGTTGTACTTACTTAAAAAAATAAAATAATAGTGTAGTTTTGGGCTGAGGATTTTTATTATTAAAGCCAAGGTTTTGCCCATCTCTCCCATTCTACCTCAACCCTTGCAACTGCTGTTCTGATCTTATAAGACTTTACTGTCTTGTCAGATGTTCAAAATTCTATCTGGCATAGTGGTACACATCTATAATGCCAGTACTTAGGAGGCTAAGGTGGGAGAATCTTACTTTAAAAAGCAGGCTACAGAGAAGAGGAGGAGAGGAGAGGAGAGGAGAGGAGAGGAGAGGAGAGGAGAGGAGAGGAGAGGAGAAGGGAGGGGAAGTGAGGAGAAGGGATAGAGGAAAGAGGAGGGGAAATGATGGGGAAAGAGAGGGAAGAGAAGGGCAAAGGGGAAAGGGAAAAGGCATTAGAAGGGGAAAGATCTGCTCAGTCAATTCAAAAGCAGGGCACCATTTTGTTTTCTCCAGTCTCTTGAACAGAAAACCAACAAGAGCTTCAGCTGAAAGCTGAGGAAGACAGGGGCAGCAGAAACCACACAGCAGACAGAAAGCGCACATCCTCGGCAGCATGGCAAGCGAACCTGTGATGAGGAAACCAAGAGAACAGCCTTTAACAACAGATTCCAAACTTCCTGCGGTTGTTTATATCTGCAGGCAGATGAGAAGTTTCTATCTATAGCTATACTTCAGCAAAATGCTTTCCAACTCAGATGAAACCCAACAGATTGTGGGGGAAGCACAATGGGTTGCTTGCAAAGGGAGAAAAATGCGCTTTCCAGTTTGATAACTCAGATATACAATCTATTCAAGGGCTAGCTTCTCCAAACCATGCCTTCCTCTTTGATGGGGGCAAAAACCAAACACTGATTAAATAAAAGGCAACGTGTGATAGTACACAATTCAATGTAGAGTCTAGGCTGTGAGATCATAGATCCAGCTTTAACACATTACTTTGGTTCCAAAAGGCCCACAAACATCCTGGTAACTTCTCCTGACAGAAAGGATCCGCCGATGTGGAAGGTTGCTCCTGATCTTTATTAAGATGAGATACTCTTAGCCACAAATCTCAGGTGTGGAAGCATATGACCTTCCAGAATATGTGACCACAGATTGTCCGAATAGTAGGAGATGCTTTCTTTCCCAATGGCTACTGGAACATGGTGGATACCCTCACAACCTTAGCCATCACCTCCTTTCTGCCTTTCCTAAAATGACACAAGTGATTCATGAGACACATATTAAGCTTGGCTCTAGACCCTGTGAGTGAACTCCAGACTGCACTGCTCTCAAACTTGTTCTGCCAGAGGACTTCCCCTTCTCAGCCCCCAGGTGTCCAGCTGCCCAGTCCCAGCCCAGAAAACCATTCTTGACTCCTTTCTCTCTCATTCCCCACACGTCAACTCAACCATCCGAAATCTCATCATTTCACTTCTGTTACCCCTAGTGCACTTGGCAATTCTCTCTCCCCGTGGACATTGGGCAACATCTTGAGCCGTGTCAGGTTGTCATATCAAGAGGCTGCTGCTGGAATTGGTAAGTAGAGGCCAGAGATGCTGTTAAACATCCTATAATGCAAAGGACACCTCCCTTCACCTCTACCACCAACAACACAAAGAATTCTTCTAGTCCATTCTAGATGGTCAATTGCGCCAGGTCGGAATTGCCCTAGTCCAAGGCAGAGTCCCTGAGTTGGATTTTATCCTTATAAGCCCTCACTTTCTTCTCTGCAGCTGTTCCCCACACATCAGCCACAGTCATCCTGTTAAAGTTAAGTCAGATCACACCACTTTCCTGCCAAAACCACTCACATTACTTTCCTCTTGTTCAGAAAGACCAAATTCTCCAGTAGCCTCAGATCCCTGCACAGTATGACCAGACCAGCTACAGATTCTCTGATCGCATCCCTCCTTCTGCTCCCAAGCCCCGCAACCTGGCCTCTGGCTTCTTTCTGGGATCCTTCAAGTGTATTCTGGTGTTGAGGCCTCTGCTCTTGTTGCTTCACTAGAATATTCTCTCCCATTTCTATGCGTCACCACCTCCTCCTTCTCCCAAATGTTTGTTCCAGTATTCATTCCTCTAAGGTCAGCACTGACTCACTCCCTGCAGTCACAAGCTCTCTGCCCTGGCACCGGAAAGCTCCCTTCACTGTTCAATTTCCCCATCACATTTATCACACTCAGATTAACTGTGTGCTTGTCTTCTTCTTCTTCTTTTTTTTTTTTGTATATTATCTGCCTCGTGCCACTGGAATATAAGCTCCAAGACAGAAAGGATTTTTGTTTGCTTTGTCCAAAAATATTTGGTGTGGGCTGGGAATGTGGCTTAGTGGTAGAGTGCTTGCCTCGCATGCACTAAACCCTGGGTTCGATTCCTCAGCACTACATAAACAGTAAAAAGCCAGAAAGGACACTGTGGCTCAAGTGGTAGAGTGCTAGCCTTGAGCAAAAATAAGCCAGGGACAGTGCTCAGGCCCTGAATCCAAGCCCCAGGACTGGCAAAAATAAAAAGTGTTTGATGTACTTTTTAATCTGAATTATGCAAGAGTTTGACATCAAGAAGGTGAACAACCCCAGGGGACTGGGTGTTCGTCCGAAGGCATAACCCCAAATCCTTAGAACCACGGTGAAAGGGACCCTAGACGGCATCACCACTTGGGTTCATTGCTTCCATGCTAGGCCAGCTGACCCCTTTGGCCTGGACGACGACTACCGTGGTGGAAAATGGGAGGTCTCCAAGCACCCGACTCAGCCACTTCGCCTTCGCCTCAAGAAAAGAAAGTTAGACTGAATATTGTTATAATTTTCTTTTTGCCTTCTTTGCTACCCTGGCTAATGTTGATGTTAACCCTCACCAGCCTTTTCAATTATTTTGGCAGCTCACTCCAAAGTGGGGTGACCCCTTTATTTTAGCAACTAAGGAAGCCCCCTTAGGAACCTGGTGGCCAGACTTAGTAAGGTTATAGGTTCCTGGCTAGGTAAGGTCAACGCCCCTGAGTCAGCCTGAAGAAGTTACAGAAGATGGATGATTTTCACCCATCAGCCCCCCTTTAAAACCGAGGGACCAGAGTTGGCTTTGGGAAGATGAGGCAGGATAAACTAGAGGCATGCAAAACAGAGGTACAGAGACTGTACTTGTGAGAAATGGTGACAGGCCCTTTGGTTACTACTTTGGGCCCTATTGGCCCATGCCTTATCTCTATATCATCCCCTAGACAGGCAAGCCATTGAAATGGACAGAATGGAGCCATGATTGGCTCCCAAGGTACCAAAGAAAAAAAGGGAAAATGAAGTGCCAGACTTTGAAGTCAGGCCCCACTTCACCACGCGAACCCCACTTTACCACGTGAACCTGAGAAGCAGGCCCTGTGAGCAGACCCAGGGCAAGCTTATTAGGGCCCAGCCAGTCAAGAACTCTAACTGCTGGGAATGCTTAACTCTAACTGCCCCTAGAATGCCTCGAGCCCTGAGCCAATCAGATTTGTACCTGTGTCCTAATCTTGTTTGCTTGAACACCTGATTGTTGTAACTTTGTTTTTGCCTTTATAAGCCCTGTGTAATCACAGCTTGAGGCTTCCTTCTAACCTCTGCTGTGTCAGTGGGTAGGACGAGGCCCGAGTTGCAGCTTGCTTGAATAAAGCCTTGCCTTGGTTTTGCATTTCAGAAAAAAAAAAAAAAAAGAAGGTGAACAACCAGCTTGAGGAAATCATCTTATGACAGGAAGGCAGTGGTAGGAGGGGGCCTGGTATAGTAAAGGAAGCCACTTCAGGGAGAGGCAGGGATCCCCATAAAAGATGGAATACTTAGGAGTTCAGTATTGTGTACCCTCAGACTTACCAAAATGGCTGTCTTTCCTCATTCAACTCCAATTCACCATATGTTTAGTCCTCAAAGCAAATCCCAGTCTCAGGGCCCTTGGCCATGACAGTGACAACCCTGCTGCACCCCTAGACTCAGTCCCGGTCAAATGGGCACAAACTGAAGAGTCTCTAAAAAACACACTTGCTGCCATGACTGCTATTTAGCTGTTTTTGTTAAACTTACAAAATGGAACATTTTCATTTACATATACTTCCCACAATATGCTCCCTCCCGTGGGATTTCTACATTTCTTTGCATTGCTTTAAACTAAAAATAAAATGCATAATGTGCCTTAGAGAGCCTCTGGAAAACCAGCAGAGTCTCCACAAATGTTGCCATCCACAGGCAACTTGCAAACAGCACAGCGAAGCGTTCAACTCTACCTCAAACAGTAACTTTGCTAGCAATGAGTTGTTGGCATCCTCCCTAGAGGTGTCCCTGAGCAAACTGACACCCAGTGAAACAACGTGAGATGAAATAGTAGCTAT
Organism: Perognathus longimembris pacificus; assembly: GCF_023159225.1. Lineage (NCBI taxonomy): Eukaryota > Metazoa > Chordata > Mammalia > Rodentia > Heteromyidae > Perognathus > Perognathus longimembris. The sequence continues at coordinate 27,653,616 of NC_063176.1, read as the reverse complement.
GTGGTCAACATTTTACTTATAGATAAGAAGAATAGATTAACTCTGTCAGCAGAATTTGAATGACTGGAACCTGTGCTGCTGGCCTGCTCACAACCTCAGGCAGCCTTGGCTTTCATGTTCAAGGTCTCTAGATGCCTTTTTCTTCCAGGGAAATCCTCCTCCTCCTCCTCCTCCTCCTCCTCTTCCTCCTCCTCCTCCTCTTCCTCCTCTTCCTCCTCCTCCTCCTCCTCCTCCTCCTCCTCCTCCTCCTCCTCCTCCTCCTCCATCCCCCCATCCTCCTCACTAGCCTTTCAGATGGCAGTGATGTGGTCTTCTTGCCCCCACAAATGGCAGGGCTTGCTGCTGGAGGCTGCTACCCCACTGTGGGAGGCTGTCTGGGACTTCCCAGGGGCCAGCTCCTGAGATTTTTTCCATTTTAGGATGGCTGATCCCACCCAACCTACTTCCTTTCTCACAATTCTCACTTTCTTTTGTGAAAACCCTCCAAAATGGCACTTGCAGTGTTTGGAATGCCTACTTGGTAGTGTCCTCTATTTCTTTCCATAGAGGTGCCCTGAAGAACTGAGTTCCTGATGTGATTACTATTACTGCTAATAATAACAAGAACTGACATTTGTAAACTCTCACTACCCTCCAGGCCCCCTTTTAAAGACTCATTTAATTCTCACACTAATCCCATGAGCCTGGAACTATGGAAAAGTTTTGATCAGCACTTCCCAGTAGAGTGAGAACTGATTGGTAGGTAGACATAGGTATGTGGGAAATGGAAATTAAAATATCCTTTATTCTAAAATAGCCAATAAGGGCAAGCATTATTACCCAGGGCATCAGCTTCCTGAAGCCATAGCTGCAGGCAGAAAATTTCCCTTCCAGTCTAGCTTTCATCAAATTCTGCTGTCACCATGTTAGTGCCTTTAACCTTCATGTCATTCTCCAGTTAGGTCCTTCAAGTGGGCCTTCTCCCCTCTGTGAGATTCTAGCTGGTACAGGAAGCAACTATTTTATCCCAATGAGAGTTGGCCAGAACTGTCACAGTAGTATAGACAAAAGTAGATATGCAAAAGCTCTTTGGATGGTAGGAAAAATGGAACTTGGTGACTAATTAGATGCCATAGGAGATACTCGTTATCTGTTGTTATGTGAAGAATTGCCACAAACTTAGTGCCTTTAAAATGATACGCTCTAATTATGTTGCATTTTTCTGGGCAAAGGAAGAGTTCAAGGCATGGCTTAGTGGGGTCCTGTGTATCAGCATTTCTCATGAGACTGCAATCAGGCCACAGCCTAATTCTACCTGGAGGTGCATTGGAGTCAAGCCCAAGTTCCAGCTCACATGGTGGCTTGACAACATGGCAGCTTGCTTTTAAAGTCAGTAAAAGAAGAACTACCAAACTAAAAGGTACAATCTTTTGTACCCTAATCACATCAGTGACATCATCACCTTTCTATTGGTCATAAGAAATTCATTGCTGTTACCCTCAAGAGAGGAGATTACCCAAGAAAATAAACTCCAGAATGTGAGAGTCACTGGGACCATTCTACAACCTGTCTGCTGCATGAGGAAGAGGGAGGTAATTCCAGGGTTGATGGGTTTTGTTTGTTTGTTTGTTTGTTTTACTTTGAAATTTTGCCATCAAGCAAGTCAGAATTGGAGAGTAAGCGATCCGAGGGACAACGAGTAAGGTAGTAAACCTTGGCATTAGTGGAAGTCATAGAGGTATAGAATTGACCTCAGTATAACTGAAAAGAGAGGCTTGGGTTTGGGGGACAGACCACAAGGGCAGGCCTTGGGGACTCCAAGGTGTTTTTCTTTCTTTCTGGTTCTTTTACTTGTTAGAAAAATCAAGCATAAAACAAACCCAAGACCAAATCCCTGTAGGAAAGATGAAGGAGAGGAAAACACATTTGTGTTTTCAAGAGCAGGAACTGCATGTTTTAACAGATGCATTTCCTTGTTTAAAAGAGGACAGGAACCAGATCAATTGTCTCAAGTCTTGAATTTATTCCCTGAAGGAAAGACTTAGGCTTCTTCTGAAAGAAAAGGTCTTCAGAGGTCTTCTGAAACAGAGGTTTGGATTTAGAGATAAGAGAGCTAACAGGCTGAGCTGGGTGTGGACAATCTGAGAAACACCAGGGTAGAAAGTCTGGAAACTGCTGTTTACTCCTTGCCATGCTGCCTCTTAGCTCTGTGCCACCTTGAGACTCATCTTCTCCAATCTGTCTTTAGGCTCATCCCATGAGGACATCACATGTCCTACTCACCTCCCTAAGCCATCCCAGGACCACAAAGTCTCCACTGGATAGAGTTCAAAAGACTCTGCAATAGTGTGGAGAAGTAAAGCCTGGGCCCCCTCCTCCATTAGCTTATGTTGGCTCTTGCTGTGTGTTAGCCTGCTTTATTAAACAGAACATACAAGCATGAGAATTGGTCTGCTCCATTGCCAAGACTCCTGCCTGATTCACAAAGCAGAAGTAGACAGAAAGTTAACTGAACTACCCACAAGCGTTCTCATGACTATAGAAAAGCCTCACCTTGTTTCACATGACCACATTTTTTTCACCAGTACTTCCCAGTTCATTTACCACCCATGACCTGATGTCATTTTTTAAATCAATATCAGTATTGTGGCATATAGAGGCAACCGAGAACCAAATAACAAATGCTACACCTGCATCCTTGATGGATATCCATGTTTCCTTTGCATCTCAGTTTCTTCATCTGAAAAATGCTCATTTTAGAGTTCTGACAACACCCAAATTATACCATTCTGAGCATGTTCGAGACCCTGCATTGATGAATGCTGTCCTTCTTACCTCTGCTTGCCTCTGCTCAGAATGGAGACCATGTGTTCCTAGAGCCCCCCTCCATATTGTCATCATACCCAACTACATCTCCGCCCCTTCCTAGAGCTCTCATTTGCAGCACAGTCAGAGCCAGGCTCCCTAGTGGGACTGGCTTCACCTGGAGGAGCCCAAGTCTAGAGGGACACTTACTCACTGAAACATGCTCCAGGAGGTCAACTGCCTGTAAGACTGGGACTCTACACTTAGCTCTCACCATCCTAAGTGGAACTAGACAAACAATGAGCAAAATCACATGTATAGTGAATAAATGAAGCAAGGAGAGGTACAGGATGGGGTAAGAAGTGGCCATTCTACATCAGGAGGTCAGAGAAGTCTTCTCTGAGAAGAACTTGAGGACAATCACACAAACAGTTGGAGTGAGTTGCTCCCAGTAGGGAAAGAGTATTGATGAGGAGAACTCCAATAAAAAAAGAATCCATATAAGCTACAGGTGGGATGGGAGCACTGTCAGGAAGACCACCATACCTCTAGGCTGAAGGAGGGGTGCATCAATTTCCTATCCTGCCTCCTCCTCCTCACATTCCTGTCCTTCCTGAAGAGGCTGAGATGGTCGCTCATACCCACCTCAACATTCCTTAGTGACCTTAGGGGCACAGCAAGTCACTGAGGTAGCTATTACAACGGGGAATACGACCAATACCAACCCTAGATGTGAGCACAGGGTGGGCCAGCGTCTCGGGAGCAAGAAATAGCCCCCTTAGTGAACTGGGACATGAGAGTAGAGCCAACAAACAACAGAGGGTCTAGACATGGACATGAGATATCTCAGGAACAGGCAGGAAGTCCGTACTGATCCAGACCCCAGTATCATCTCTGCCTTTCTCCTTTTCACTGACGATATTCTAGCCACATCTTTCCCCTGACTGAACCCATTTCTAACTCAAATTCTCCAAAATTGCTCCTCCTTCTGCCCTTGAATGTTCTCCCTGACCTCAAGCTTTGCACAGCTGCTACCCTCTCTGAGAGGCCTGCCCCCACTACCTTCTCCCAGATTGCAAGCACACGCTCAGAAGAGAAGCTTGCTGGCCAAGGAAGAAGCCCCAGGTTGGGTATCTGCTTCAAGCCAAGGACAGAAACTCGGTCCCAGCACTTGGGGTGTGAATTCTCAGTGTGGATTCCAAATGGTCAACCAGCATTCCCTTTGGAATGCCCCCAGGAGATTGGGAAGGGCAAATGAATTCAAAGATAGGTCCCTAACACTTGGGACTTGGCACAAGAGGGTTTTTATGATTTGAAGGTTTTGTGGGAATTTTTCCTTTTCTTCCTTCTTTTCCTTCTTCACATTCTTTATTTGCTTCTTTTCTTTTTTTTCTCCCTTTCTTTCTTTTGGAGGGGACTACAGATAACATAAAATTTTAAATTCAAAACATACCAAAGGGCATCCAAGCTCCAGCGCCAGCTCTTCTTGCCATTCAACTCCCCACTCTCACTAGTGAAAGCCATGAATGTCTAGAGACATTTTGTAGATTTCTGACTGTAGACTTTTGTATATCTCTCCTTACCCAAATGGCAGCATACTGTACTCACACACTTTGCTTTTCCACTTAAATTTGCCTGAAAGATTTCCCTTCCCTGCTTCTTCCCTCTGTTTGACAGCACCTTAGCAATCTCTCCTTGGTGTTCCATCACGTTTTATTTAAGTAGTTCTCATTTGATGAACATGTGGGCTATTTCTAACCCTTTGCTGTTAAAGCCAGCACAGCAGCAAGCCATCTTGCTCACAGGTCACTTCACCAGGGGTAAATTCCTGCAGGGTTGCTATATTAGAGCTACCAGCAGCAGTCTTGGTTTTGATAGACTGTTCTGGATTGTTCTTTGTAAGGAAAAACCCCATGTGGGAGTGCCTAGTCTGATTTTAGCTCCCTTGGATAGCGAAGGTAAAACTATGAAAATATGACTGCTTTAGTACAAAATCTCAATGCTCAGGGCCTGGACATGGTTGGAGCTCAGTAAGTGTTGTGGCTAGGTACAGGTGTACAGGAGAAGGAGAAAATAAGTCAGAGGGAGGATGGGTAGATGGCTATCTCAACAGGCTACAAAATTCACTGCAGCCCAAGGCCTGCCTCCTTCTAGAAGGTTCCCTGATGACTACAATCTGCACTTACCAGTCCATCTTTCCATTGGTGCCAGGGCCACAGAGCTTAAGGCTTAATTGTTTTTTTGCTTCATGTGTCTCTTTTGTATCTTTATATTAAAGATGAATTCCTGCAGGACCAGAACCATAGAAAACAGCAGAAAAGAGGACATAGAGGGTGTACTCCCCTCTGCCCCCATCATTTGCCAGCTATGGTTCTCTGGGCCAGTTGTTAACTGCCCTGGCAGCACTCCCTCATGTATCAAATGGGAGTGATGAATTTGTACCTGCCCATTCCATGCATGGTATGCAGAGAACTGGGCAAGCTGTGGGAGAAATGAGCTTAGCTCCTCCTCCTGCTCAGTATCAAGCCCTTAGTGTAATGCTGCCTCTCAGGATCTTCCCCATTGCTCAGAGTGATGGTGAACCAGCAAGACCTATCCTTTTTTTTTTTTTTTTCACCAGTCCTGGGCCTTGGACTCAGGGCCTGAGCACTGTCCCTGGCTTCTTTTTGCTCAAGGCTAGCACTCTGCCACTTGAGCCACAGCGCCACTTCTGGCCGTTTTCTATATATGTGGTGCTGGGGAATCGAACCCAGGTCTTCATGTATACAAGTCAAGCACTCTTGCCACTAGGCCATATTCCCAGGCCCAGCAAGACCTAATCTTCTATTTCACCACAAACCCTGGACACTTTAACCAGTATTCAATTTCAGTTGAACTCTGCATGTACCTTGGTTTTCATTGCTATAAACATCTCAGATTTCTTTGTCTACCTGGCTCGGGTTAATGTAATGCATAGGTTAACTTACCAGTGAATATTTACTTCTATCCAAACAAGGTCTCAAACAAGATGGCAGCCTCTTTGCCTTCACTAAGTCTACGGCTTAGTGTGGTGGCATGGCCCATAGCGTTCAGAAAAAGGAGGCAGAGGCCACTGTGGTGCATAATTCATGCCATAATGGCTTTGCTTTGGAAGTTGCAGAAGCCAAATTATCCAGATTGTAAGCAGACCTTTCCTGGAGGTACCTAGCCATTTGTTCTGCTCTCTCATTCGTGTTAGCACTGAAGCTTTTATCTCAATGCTCTGAATTTCCTCTCTGGAATATCCCTTTAATAAGACTCACCCTCCTCCTCACCTCCCTGATCTTCCCTCTCCGATACAAGTTGCTAATGATGTATGCATGTGCCAGACTTGAACAAATGTTGAGCTGCAAACTACTGTGTGCCTGTTAATTCCATCCTCGGCTGGCGCGGGCAAGGATCCTTGAGTGCAGGCAGATGCTGCTTCCCCGGGGCTTCTGCGCCCAGCCACCAGCTTTGTTGATGAGGAAGGAGGAGACTGTCTCCATGACTGCCATTTGAATATAATTTATTGGATTCTGGAAAGAAAATGGCATGTCAAAAAGGTACTGATCACAGAAACAGTGAATTTTGATGGATGGCACTTGGATTGCGGATTTCAAAGGACCGGGCTTGTGAGGCACACTGCACAGGTAAGGTGAAATACTTCATAGCTGTGCCAAATGAATTCCTTCTACTTAGTCATGGTGTCCCGTGAGAAAATAACAAACAAGACACAGGTCTTACAAGCAAGAACACCACAAATAGATTGTGTGACTGAATCCAGGCTCTGAATTCCAGCCAGTTATTTTGGTGGCTCTGAGCCTCATTCCTCATACCGAACATGGGAATTCTAGGAACACCTTATCGGCAGCTAGTTAGGAGACTGGCATGAGTTAATTAATGTAGACAGAACCATTCAAACAGTACCTGGCATTTACTAAGGGCTCTATTGATGTTTTCTCTGTCTGTGGGGATTTGTAGGGAACTATGTCCTCTGCCAGACCCTGAGCTGGGCCTGTCTGTTCCCAGTTTCATTCTATTCCATGATGGCCCTTGTGTTTTAGGAGAGGGAGCAGATGAGAGGCCATGCACTTAGTTTTCTTTCCTAGTCTTTCCTAGCTTTATATGGGTACCTTCTGTTTGTTTATTTACTTGCATTTCAATTACATACAGAAAGATAACTAGTAGAAGTAGAAACTGTGTTTAAGTGACAGGACTGTCTTTAAGTGACAGAACAGGCTTGGTTTTCTTCCATTTAAAAAAAATTGCTTTGACTGTGATTAAATCTTTGAGTGAGTGAAGGTAATAGGGATGGGGTGTATGAATGAATAAAGGCACAGGGGAAAATACAGTAAGATACAGTGTGATAAAGGAAGTGGGAAACAGGAAATGAGTATGAGGGGAAGGGCAAACAGGATGGGGGAGAATAATGGAAGGAGTGACAGATCAAGAAGCACTGGGAGTTGGGAATCATGCTCAGTGGAAGAACCAAGTGCAAGGCCCCCTGAGTTTGGTCCTCGGCTCTGCAAAAGGAGGAGAAGGGAGGAGGAGGAGGAGAAGAAGGAGGGGGGAGGAGGGGGAGGAGGGGGAGGAGGGGGAGGAGGAGGGGGAGGAGGAGGAGGAGGAGGGGAGGAGGAGGAGGAGGAGGAGGAGGAGGAGGAGGAGGAGGAGGAGGAGGAGGAGGAGGAGGAGACAGCAGCAGCACCAGCACTGGACACATAAACAGACATGTCAAATTGTAACCCCCTGGTATAATCATTTGACATTCAGAAAATCTGTTATAAAATTTTGCTTTATAGCTGTGTGTGGTGCTGCACACCATGTAATTCTGTGGCTCAGAAGGCTGAGGCAGGAGGATCATGATTCTAAGGCCTAGGAAAGACTTTGTCACAAAACTGAAAGTAGAGGGATGTGTGACTCAAGTGGCTGAGTGTCAGCCTTGAGTGGGAAAAAAACAAGCGAGAGGCTCTGAGTTCAAGCCCTAGTACCAACACACACACACCAGAAAAAGTGTGCTTTACATTTCTACTGCACCAAGCACTAGCTTCCAGTTACAGCTAGAGTTTTTGTGCTTTCCAAATGTCAGCAGACTTAGCTCTGTCTTATGAATAATGAAATGATGGACCTGGACCCAGCGGTGTGTCCACATCTGGACTGTGCTGGTAATGAGAACTGTGGCGTTTTTACTTCACTTTTCAAGTCTTGGTAACATCTCCAAACATGAAACTGCTTAGTGTTGGGGTCCATCTTCCCCCCTAGATGGAAGGGGCCTGATGCACCTCCCCCAGCTGGGGAATGCGGCCCTTCCATCCTCTCCACATTGGAATCCGGAGAAACCGGTCGGGCAAAGAGACCCCCGACTTAGCTGGCAGCCAGCCTGGCGCCTACCAGCCCCGCCCTGGTTCGGCGCGCTCAGAGTGACATAGCCCCTTGGAGGTCAAGTGACCAGCCCCTTGGAGGTCACCTGACAGCTCGTGGCCTATGGGAATCCTGGCCAACCCCCTTCCCCCGATCATCTACCCTTGTCCCTCTCTCAATAAAGTTAGTTCGCTCTCAGAAGCTGACTCCGTGGTCTATGTGCGTAGGTAGGAAAACGGTCACATTGCCACATGGGTCGCGCGCACGCCAGGACGGAGACGCCCCTACGTCTCACCCCGACAGACCTGCAGGCTGAGGGTTGGGGGAGAGGACGATACGAGGGTAATAAGAGAGAAAGGAATAAGCATTTGAGCCGGAGCAGAGAAAGCAGTCCCCACAGCTTAGAAGCTCCTGCTGCCTCCACAAAAGAATTACCAGCAGACCAATTCCAATTTCTTGGAATAATTACCAACAGTATCTATACCAAAACTAATATTAAAACTATTAAGAGATGAAATTGCCTGAGTTCCTCTACAAGTTCTGGCCACAGCTGCCAGCCTAGAAAATTCTAAATCCATTTCATAACTAGAACCCAGAAACAATGTTCTGGGTGGTTCTGGGGGTGCAGGGTGAAGGGTCCTCAACTGGTGATGGCCTTCCTGCTGGCACAATCCCAAGGCTGGGCAGAGCAGCACATGTTGAGAGGCAGGGAGCGTGGGCATGTGTAACCCTTATATTTTTCTGTGTTCTCCAAATTTCTCCAATGTATTATGTGTATGTTATTATTTACAAGAAAATTCTATTAAACTGATTTGTTAAATGGAAGAAGAGCAGATTTAGTCCCTTTTCATTTATCCTGGAGTAACTCAGAAAACCTGCCCTTTTGAGGACATTAGTAACAAATTAGCACCTGTAGGTCTTGAGTTCAAACCCCAATAACAGCAAAACAAAGCAAGCCAGAAGTCAAGAACTCAATGCCACACACAAGATCAACATCTGGCTTATGGCTGATGTTACACCTGTTTATTTAAGGGTCATTAACAGTCCTAGAGGTACCTAGGTCCCTACATAATTTAGCGTGTATTCTATTACACATAAGATAAAGATGAGTATATAGCACAAACCATCTAAAGTTAGAGTCAAAATAAATTTTGAAAAACACACCCTTGTGAAAGAAGGAACTGCTTATATTTTAGAATGGCCTTGTGAGTCCCTTGTGAATTGAACATTTCTGTAGGGTCCTGGCCTGAATCAGGGGCTAATCACTTTGTAGCCACAGAGATCATTTCTCCACAACAATACTACTCAACTTTCCATTTATCTTTTCCAGTTTCCTGCTCACTTGAAAAATCTGTTGAAAAGAGATTAGAGTTGGGATGGATTGGAATTTTTTAATGGAAAAAAATTAATGCAAGTCCTATCTCCCACTAGCCTGCTTGAAAGCTAAAAGGTAGGCTGTCTGAGCTCAAGCATTCAGTGGGGATTAGAAATCCTTGTCAATCTACACATCACAAATCTCAAGCATCTTGTGGAAGGTAAGGAATGGCAATGGGTGCGAGGGACAATATGCCTTTTCTGTGCCCTCCCGGTTTTGCAACTTATTGCCACAATAGAAATCTAAGAAGGAATTGTCCAAAATATGATAGAATCTCTTATTAGAGATATATCATCAAAAAGTCAGGCAAAAAAATCACACACAACACACACACACACACACACACACACACACACTTTAGTAGCCTAATATAGCAATCATATATGATTTCTCAGGGCAACTCTGCTTACCTGCTGGGCTCTGCAAACCTTGATGGGTTTACCCATGCAGCTAGTGGCTGGCTGGGAGCAGCATCTCAGCTCAGTTGTCTTGAACCTAATCCGTACTCTCCCACCTTCCAGAGGGTCAGGCCAGACCAGTTTACATGTGATTGGACAGTGACCCATGAGGAAGAATGGATGTAGCGATTATCTATGTTATGGCAAGCTCAAAGCTGACTCTCTACCCCTTCTACCTACAGACCAGCCCAGACTCCTTGGACGGAGGTAGCTGCAGAGTCATCTGGCAAGGGACATGGTAATGGGAGGGGTGAAAGACGACCCACATTTGCAATCAACCTACCACAAACTTGAAACATTGGAGGATGTAAAATGGACAACACCAATCATTGTTACCATTGTTTGGAGACAGGATAAATCACAGGATTTTCATAAAGTCGAAGGTCAAAAAATATACTGAGAATTATAATCAAGGATCATCTGAAAAGGTATCAGCACCACTTCAGCTCGTATGTCTCCTCCATTGCTCCAAGACCTTTTCTCCCTAGTGGAAAATCTCTGAGATTCTTGGTGACTCTATGAAAGATAATTCCAAGTCTCAGCCCCTTCAGAATAGAATTCTGCAGCCTTGTGAAGGGCTGGAAGATGCCCAGTCTTGCGGAGTATAGAGCAGGGAGATCATTGTGGTTGCTTTAGATATTTTAACAAGGTCTCTTGATCTCAGATTTTTTCTGACATAATCAGGTTCCAACAAAAGGTAGAAACATGACAACTGGAGCTATTTTTCTGTAGCCCAAGAAACTGCTTCTTTTAAATGAGATTCTAAAAATGCATATTTGAGACTTTATGCATGGTATAATTGCAGCCACGGAATGGTACATGTGAAAGAACAAGGATAGGCCAAGAATCTACTAAAGGGGAAACAGTTACATTCAGATGATGAAATGGTTCATTGTGTTTTTCCTCATATTTCAGAATGTTCTTTGATGCTAGGGTTATATGGTCTTACAATAAACAAGTAAGAATATAAATATGTCGAAGGCAAAGATTAATAAGCATTTATCTTCTACAATATACACATTGAACCACAGCAAAGGCTTGGTATTGTCTTTTCATTTTATTATCCTTGAGGCTGACAATGAAATATTCAAATGTCGAGCAACACAAAAGCAACTTTGAATTATACTTGAGGAAGAGTTATGGGACTCCACTATTATTATTTAATTCATACAAAGTGCTTTAAATAAGTGGTTTGATCTTCATCTGGTGATATTTTTTTATTTAATGTATTTCTATAAATGTGTCTAATGGTGACAGACCAACAGCGCCCATGTGCCAAAGTGTATTGAACAATACAATCACAGTAATTTGAAAAAATAACAAAAGAATAATCATGACTATATATTCTCTGGATGGTTTTGAATACAAATGCAAAAATTTGAGAGGAACTTTCATAATTAATGTATGTGAAGCTAAAAAGAAAAAACTGGCTCAGTGGGAAACATTTTAACTTGGAATATCAAATAATGAAGTTAACTTAATGTAAACGCAGAGGAAACATGCTCTGTCCGCTTGTTTTCTGGGGTTGGGCACAAAGCTTTTCATCTTTATCAGAACCTGGATAAAAGACATGCAGCATGATATGAATCAGAAGAGCTTTTTTGCTCTTAAGATCATTTGGTAGCTTGTAAGAGGTGAGCCAATGGTTTCAGCCTATTCTTCAATGCTGCCCCTCCTCATATGTCCCCCACCTAGTCCGAAATAGCCACGAGAACATTTTCTCTCCATGCAGTACTTATTCTTTCTGAATTATTTTTGCATACATTTTCTCGTTGATGAGCCTTCTAACTGAGTGGATTGAATACTACAGACATTATCAACCTCATCTGACAAATTTTTAAAAAGAAAGAGAAAAGGCACACAAAGAGATATAAGTAACTAGTTCAAGGACATACAATTGTAAGTGGCAAGACTGGCTAGGCTCGCCCTTAGGAGCAGCTCAGAAGGACGGCACTTAGAGATGCTGCCTATAATTAAGGGAAAAAATGTACACTTTGACATGCTTATTGAGAGAAATCAAAAACTACAAAAGCAAAAAGGAGATCATTTAAAATGGCCATGAATCCATGCATCCAAGAAACCACTTTGAACACTAAGAGCTGCTCCTTCTGGCTGTAATAATCGTCTTTGTATTTTACTGAGCAAATGGAAGAAGAGGATTTCCACATTCTCCCCTCACCAACCCTACAGACCCCAAACCAGTGTCTTCGAGCTCTGCCTTCCCTGCTGGTACAAGGGACAGATGGGCCCCCTCTTTTCACTACTTATTCAGCACCTCACCCTGTTTCCCTTTATCTGGTCCAAGACTCATTCTACAGTTACTTTCTTGGCACTTCCATCCCCATGTCAGATTATTTCCATTAGTAAGGAAACAGACCAGAATTTTCATCTTGTTCAACTTCTCAGAACAAAGAAACAAATAATAAGCAAATGATTATGGCCCTCATATCCCTCTCCCATTTCAGCATCGTTTATCCACTCATCTTTATACCCAAGATCCTCACAGACTCTCTGGCTCTCACTGTGGCTGTTTTCATTTTTTTCAGTACTGTGGTTTGAACTCATAAACCCCAAAGTGCTGTGCCACCTGACCTCCAGTCCTTTGTTCTTGTGTTTTTTTTTTTTTCATCTCAATACTACCTTTGCCTGGGCTAGTATCAAATGGTGACCTTCCTACTACTTCCACCATCCAAGTATCTGGGACCACAGGTGTGTCTCCACCACCCATCATTCTGTCTTGAGCATACTCCAAGCAGCCTTTCATCCTTACCACTGCACTAAAGCTGCCCTTGTCCAGATCAATAGCCCCCACATTCTCGAATCTACTGATGAGTCCTTAGTGAACTTCTGAACCCTGCATTGTCATTTGATGGCATCACTCACACTCATACATTCTTGCCTTGGCTTCCAGGATATGGCCCTCTTGACTTTACTCTGGCCACTTCTCACCTCTTTCAATTCTCCATGTGAAGGTTGGTCTCACAGTGTATGATGCTTTGCAGAAAAGGTAGAACCCTCCTTTCCTAGTAAGAGGAAAATAGCTCACTGGGGGCAGGACATGCCATGGAAAGGAATATTGAAATCCCAGTCTCCTCTCTTCTTCCTCCTCTTCATCTTCTTCCTCTTCCTCTTCACTGCTATGAGGTGAGCATCTCTGCTCTCCACAATGATGTTCTGCCTCATTATAGGGCTGGAATCAATCAACCATGAATTGAAGTGTCTAAAATCATGAACAAAAATTAATCTCTCATCTTTGAAAGGTGATTTTTCTCAGACATTTTGTCATAGTGAAAAGCTGACCAATAGACTCTTTCTCTCCCTAGTCCTATTATTGTGTTTCTACTTGTAACTCTACAGTTAGGGATATCAGTGGTCAGCTGACCTAAAGTTACTTGTGTGTTGATAATTTCCATGTTTTATATCTAGCCCTGACTTCTCTTGAGCTCCAGGATAATGTCCCACTGTGTGTATGTCTAGAAGGCAGACTGAGCCTGGCACTGGTAATGCCAGCTACTCAGGAGGCTGAGAACTGAGGACCATGGTTCAAAGCCAGGCTGGACAGAAAACTCCATGAGACTCTTATCTCCTGTAAACTACTCAGAAAAAGCTGGAAGTGGTGCTGTGGCTCAAGTGGTAAAGTGCTAGTCTTGAGCAACAAAGATCAGGGACAGTGCCTAGGCCCTGAGTTCAAGCCCCAGGACTGGCAAAAAAAAAACAAGCCAACAACAGGAGACTGATGTGTGCTCCCCTGTGTCCTCATCATTGGTTTAAAAAGTATTGTCAGTCCAATTCACTGAGAGTTCTTCCAGACGGGCCAGTGTGTGTTGGACTCCAGTCACTACCTTTCACACCAACTCTACTCTGGAAGCAATTCAATATTAAACTGGGCCCATGGTGAGGGAGGACATGATGGCAGGGACCATGTGGTGATGCACAATGCTGACTTCATGGAGGACAGGAGGGAAGAGTGAGGACAACATATCATCCTAACAGCAAGCCCGCAAGGACCTACTCCTTCCAACTAGGTCCTACCTCCCATGTTTCCATCAAATTATAAACCCCTTCAATGGACTTATCTAATGATGAGGTCAGAGCCCCTCCCCCCAATCCTAATACTTCCCTGAAGTCTGAACATGGCTGCACTGATGACCAAGTATTCAACATATAAGTCATCGGGGGAACATTCCAGATGGCAACCATAACAATTGTCAAAAATACTATTGTAATCTGGGTGTGGTCATACATGCCTGCTTCAAGATGCCTACAAAGCAGAAATGGAAGAATCACAGTTTGAGGCCAGCCCAGGAAAAATAAGGGAAATGTTATCTCACAAGCCAACTAGAGGGACAAGCATGGTTGTCAGACCTACAATCCCACCAATGTCAGAGGCAGAGATTGAGAGGATCCTAGTTTGAGGTCAGTCCAAGCGAAAAGTCAGAGACCTCATCTCAGCAAATAGGTTAGGCATAGTGGTCACAGTTAATCTCATCTACGTGGGAAACAGAAAGAAGGAATGAGAGAGCTTAAAATGGGAGATACTAAAATAAACAATGAAAGAAAATAAGGTAGAAAGTATGACTCAAGTGCTAGAGCACCTGCCAACTAAGAAGGCCCCAAGTTTAAATCCCAGTATTACCAATAATAATTTTAAAAAACCAGGATTGGTAGCACTTTCCCATTTGATACAAAAGCATAAGGCCATATCTGATTTATAAAAGGAGTGTGGCTCAAGTGATGGAGCATCAGGTCCAGGTTTAACCTGGTACTGCAAAAATAGATAAACTTGGCATTAATGGCCCAAACCTGTAATCCTAGCTACTCGGGAGGCTGACATCTGAGACTTAAGGTCCGAAGCCAGTCTAGGCAGAAGAAAGTCCAGGAGACTCTTATCTCCAATTAACCCCAAAAATCCAGAAGTGGAGCTGTGACTCATGTGGTAGAACATTAGCCTTGAGGGAGAAAAGAAAACCTCCCAGGGACAGTGCTGAGGCCCTGAGTTCAAGCCCCAAGATAGAAAGGGGGGGTGGGGGGGAAGGTAAAGAAAAGGAAAAGGAAGGGAAGGGAAGGGAAGGGAAAGGAAGGGGAGAGAAAGGAAAGGGGAAGGGGAAGGGAAAACGAAGGAAAGGAGGTCACAAGATTATTTGACATCATTATAGTGTACATATTTGAAATGATATCAATCTAGGTTCCCTCCTGTCCTCCTGAATTTCAACAGAGTGTGAGCAGACACCAGACAGGCAGAATTGTGATACAGCCAGCACTAAGGGCTGAAAAAAGGAGGAACTGGAATAATAGGAGTTGTAAGATGGAAATCTAAGTACCAGAGTGAAGGAAGGGAAGATGGAAAAGCTGATGAGAAAGGAGAGAGGCTGGAGAGGAGTGAAGGGAGCAGCTGGAGTTGAGGAGTACCTTGGACACTCAAGGTCTAAACAAGTGCTCAGAAGGATATTAGGTTGGGAATCTCAGATGGAACTGGGATTGAGGCCCTATTTATCATCCCATATTTATAGCCTCAGTCCAGTATAGTCCATAATACTATGGTATCACCATAGTATGGCAGAAAACATGCAGTGGAAAGAGCATTGGAGTGAGATAGTCTTGAGCAGCAGACAGAGCCCACTGCATACCTGCCCTAGGAGCCCAGACAATGCTTGTTATCTACCCACTTTCAGAATACTAAAGTATTAAAATGGTGCTATAAGCACAGAATAAAGTCATGCACATAAATACGGACAGAGTGATAAGTATGCAAATCACTGAAAGATATCTGTATCTGGGTATAAAATTGATGCACAGTCTTCAATTTATGATAGTTCAAATAGTGACTTTTGACTTTCTCTCAGTGCCAAAGTGTACACATATGATACTGTTTTACACTTTCAAACACTACTCAATAAATCACATGGACTCTGCAAGGTTTTATTATCAAATGAGCTTTGTGTCAAGCCATTTTCTTACCTGTGGACTAATGTAAGTCTGCCTTGGTGACAATAACTTTTCACTTATGATGGGTCGATCAAGATGTTAATCGATTGTAAGGCAAGCACTGTCTGTGGAAAAATAGTGATCTATAAGTGGGCATTAAATTGCTATAAATAGATAGCAATTTATATGTTGAGATTCATATCAGGTTCTCTGCCCATGGCAGATGCTCCACAAATGTAAGCCCATTACACCCACACATGCACATCTACATCTAACCACTCTCGTTTCTCCACACTTCAGAAGATACGAACCAGCTGATGTAAATGATCTTCTTTCACCAGCCCTCATGCCTTAAGAAGCAATACTTTCTGGCCCTGGGAAACCTCTTATGCAAGCCAGAAGACAAACCCCTCAGTACGCAGCAGGCTAGCCTCTCCTCTCAGTGCAGATGCTCATAGACTAACCATTGACAGAGACCTTGATGCTGAGCTGGACAGTAAGCAGGCTGCAAATAGCCTGGTCTTTCATGCACTCAGATGCTGATGAGACTATCTATTTTTGCTTGTATTTTCTTAAACATTGGTGGGTTGCTCTTGACTTTAACAATAAATAGACTGTGTCAGTATGTGGATAGCAATTTAGAAAATATGTAGATCTCCAACTTCCACCAATGAATGCCCCAAATGGCCTCACTGTCTGCAATTTAGAAATGACAATACTCCTGAGAGATGGGGCACAGCAGCTAGGAGACCAGATGTTCACAGACAGAAACCTGCATCTCATATCCTCATTTCTGTCGGCCTCCCTATTTCAATTGTTTTGTCATGCCCTATGGTAAGCCTGGAGCTCTGGGTTTCCATTTAGAGACAATGGTAAAAAGAGGCTATCCTTTTCATTTCCAACTTAAAAGAAAATTACTTATTACAAAAACAACACCAATGTAAGCAAACAGGATGAGACATTTTTATCAAAAGAAAATTTCACGCCTGAACCAAATATACTAAGAAATCAAAATACTTTCTTTCTGATAATGTGTCTTTTACCATTTCTAATTTGTGATAATAGTATCTTTTAGAAAAATAAAGGAAGGGACTGAGAGAGAATGAGGGAACAGAAGACCCTGTATGAAAAGAAATGTACTAAATACCTGACTCGTGTAATTGTAATCCCACTGCATTTCACCTCACCTCTATAATAGCAGAGAAGAAGAAGAAGAAGAAGAAGAAGAAGAAGAAGAAGAAGAAGAAGAAGAAGAAGAAGAAGAAGAAGAAAAAGAAAAAGAAAAAGAGAGGAGGAGGAGGAGGAGGAGGAGGAGGAGGAGGAGGAGGAGGAGGAGGAGGAGGAGGAGGAAGAGGAGTACCAAGGCTAAGTGAGCATCCAGACCCGCCTTCTCCCACCCTCTTGAATAGCTCTTCTATCCACATATATAGAAGCAAACCATGGGAGGCCTTCTCCTCCTGCCCAGCCCACCTGCAGATGGTCCAATGAAACACCCAAGCTCGCCATCAATCAATGCTGTAAAATGTTGCCCACTGTGTGTTCAGCTCTCCTCTATACACAAAGGTGGGTGGGGGGAGAGATGTAGAAAAGCAATAGCAAGGTCCCTACTCTCCAGGGGCATTACCATGGCAACAATAAGGGGCAGCAGAGGGAGTGGGAAAAGGGCACCATGACAGTGAAAGGCCAGTGCCTCCCTCATGAGTGCAGGGTGCAGCTGCTTTCTTTGTTCTTTGAATAAAGCCATTGATTGTAGTTTCTGGGGCAGTTTCCCAAAAGTGTGTCATGAGAAAGAGGAAAAATGTTAATGAACTAAGCAAAAATAATAATAATCTGAGGCCACATAATGGTTAAAGAAAAACTAGCAGTTGGGTTTTTTTTTCCCCCTCCAATCTCAAAGAAACACTACCAACAGCAGTGTGAACCTCTCCAAGGGCCCTGAAACTTGCTGCAGTGCCCAGGCTTACCTAGAGGCTGAGATCCCCTGGAACCATGCCAACAGGATGCCCTCTGCAAAATGTACCTCCAGAATGATACTCATGTCTACCACAAACCATCCACTAGACCATCCTAGAAAAAAGAAGTAAAAAGAAGCCATTCCCTGACTTTGTTCTAAGCCTGAAAAGTGGCAGAATACAAGAGAAATGAGCGGCTGGTCCAGAGGGCACTGTAGGCAACCGGACCAAGAGAAGCAGGAAGGCAAAGTTTCCAACAAGAGCCACAATTTAGGAAGCAACTTTTCTGTTTCCAGCACTGAGCTTCAATGAAGCCACTAAGCCACAGATACTACTGTACCCAAGGCCAAGGGCAACCCCCAAGCAGAAGGTTCCATGAGCCAGCTCTAGGCCACTTTACTGAGATATCATGGAAATCCAAGCCTTTCCCTTCCAAATCTTCTCTTCACAGTGTATGTGGAAATCTAATGAATAAAGTCAAGAAAGGCTCAGCAATTCAGCCTTCCAGGATTACTCAGTCCATTCCAGATCTCACCTCTCCCCCTTAGTTTGCCCCCCATAGTTTCCATAGATCACTTCATGCTTCCACCTTCTAGTCCAGGGCTTCTCTACTTTTGATGCACATTGGAATCATCTGAAGATGTTTGTCTTTGGCTTTAAATCTTAGTGGCCAAGCCTCACCTCAGATAAATGCAGTCAAAATCCCTAGTGGAGAGAGTCAGGTATCAGTCATTTTACAACTCTCCAGGTGATTCCAACCAATATTAAGAGCCACTGACTAGAGATCCCCCCACCACCATTCCTGCACCACCACTGGTGAGTTCAGTCCTTTTCTTTGATATAGCAGATGCCAGAGGATTGGAATAGCAAGTTATCATCTCATTTTTTTTTGTTTTTTTTTTTTTTTAGTTAAAATTATTTTTTCTACCTGTTGTTGAATTTGCTGGGATTTTTTTAAAGTTTCTTTTGGGGATTGATTTTTCACATGATTTTTGTTTGGTGGAGATAAACCTTACTAGAGCTCCCCGTGTCTTGGAGTTACAGTCATGCATCATCTTAACGGGGCAACTATTTTTTTTTTGAAACTGAGCTACTCTGGAGGAGGCATCTGAAAGCAAGAAACATAGCATATGAAAGCTTGGAACACCCTGCTACAAGGTATGAGAGAAAGATGGGCATGAGAAGAAGCCAAGAAGAAAGAGAGAGAGTCTGACCTGGACTGGCTAAGGAGGTTAATCAGCAGGGACTTTGAGCAGTGAAGGGCACCGCGGCCGGTGGCCCCATTTTCCTTTGCAGGAGCAAACTCATGGCTGTGAATCTGTGCAGAAACAGATCACCCAGCCTGTGGCATGGCCTCCAGCATTTTACTGGCTGCAGGAAGTTTGCTGCCATTAGAAGTTGAAAACTTAGAGCCTAGAAGCGAGGACTCATATAATTTCTCTAATTCTCTCTCACACACACACAGGTTGGGGAAATACTTGGTGGGAACAAAAGGCAGAAATCTTGAATTCCCTCAGGTCTCCACAATCAGAGCAGAATTCAGTGTTGTGTTTGCTTCCCCTCTCTCCCTGATGCAGTCAGGAGATAATCTTAGGTTGAATTCTGCTTCAAGGGAGGCCTGTGTACAAAGTGGGAACTCACTGGCCTACAGTCTGCAAAGCTTCTTGTGACTAGCGGTGCCTCTGAGTACACAAATAAAGGAAGTTTCTAAGGTAACAGCAGCACAGAAGCAGACAAATTACTCTTGACTGGCCCCATCCTGGACCCATAGATAGCAACAACCTATAAGTTAGTAGTACAAGAGCCTCCCGCTGGTTTGCCTCTATCTGGAACACCCAAGCAAATGTTTGGCAACTGAGCTATACCAACCCTGTCAGTCAGTCCAGTAGGAAGAAACTGCAGTTCAGCCCTGCTTGATCATAACAAATACTTCAGTTGACAAACTGCATATGCTAAAAACTTTTTACCAATAACTTGGCCTCTGATGTGTAAAATCCAAAGCAGAAAACACAAGAACTATGAAAATACAAGATAATATGATTTCTCCAAAAGACAAGATACTGAGATCTGAGAATCCTGTTTTAATGCCAACCTGGGCATAAAAATCCCTGAGACTTATTTCCAATTAACTACCAAAAATACAGAAGTTCAGGCATTATCCAAGTGATGGAGTACCGTCCTTGCACTATAAAAATAAAATAAAATAAAATAAAAAGTAGGGGGGAGAGGCCCTGAGTTTAAGCCCCAGTACCAGCACAAACATGCACACAAAGAACAAAAATCAAGACTTCCAAGTAATAAATACTCTTAGTAGTGAAATGAATGAAATCTCAGTTGAAGAATTTCTATAACAATTATAAGGAAGGCCAACGAAAAGGGTCACATATATGAATGCCTGAATGAATTCCAAGAGAACACAATGAGCTGAATGAAAAAAAACAACACAGAACATGAAACGAAGATATATCAATTCTGAAAAAAAAATCAAATTGAAATTCTGAAAATGAAATAAAGAATTCACTTGAAATTATTAACAACTTTTTTTTCTTTTCCTTTTCTTTTTAGCACTGGGGCTTAAAGCTCATGCTTCGTAGGCATGTGCTCTACCACTGAGCCAGGTCTTCAACCCTGAATGCCTTGACAATAAACTGCATCAAGTTGAAGACAAACTATGGTGGCTTGGAAACACAAAAGAGGAATTAAAACATTCAGACAAAGATAAAGAAAAAAATGAACTCCAAGAAATGGAAACAAGAGATATTTTTGTTATTGGGCTTTTCATTTTGGTTTTGGGTTTGGGGGTGTTTTCTCTCCTTTGTCACTGCTTTTTATTTCTGTACCGTTTGTCTTGTATGTAAGTTTATCTGTTTGGAGAGGTAAGGAAAAGCACGAAAAAGGTCAAAAGGTGAACAAATGCAGTAGTGATACTCACTATGGTGAAAGTAAACTATACAGCCTGTGCAGGAGGGACATCAGGAGGGAGAAAACGAGGGAAGAGGTAGCACTGTTCAAAAAGAAATGAGGTCATTATCTGGCTTATGTAACTGTAATCCCTCTGTACATAATCTTCACAATAAAAAATTTTGAATGTGAACAAAAACAAAACATGTAAGATTTCTGAGACACTATTAAAACACCAAACATACAAAACATAAAAAAGGAGAGGATGTGCAATCAAAGCCATAGAAACCATGTTCAATGAGTAGTAGGAGAAAAATTCCAAAATCTTAAGAAAGAAATGGTCACCCAGTGACAAGAGGCTTTAAAATACTCCACAGACAAGACCAGAAAATAAATTCTCAAAAGCATAACAATAGTTAAAACACTAAATATAAAGAACAAAGAAAGGATATTGAGAACTTTAAAAGAATCACCAAGTCACATACAAAGGCAAACCCATCAAAATAACAGATGTCTCAACAGAAACCCTAAAAGAAAAGAGTACATGAAAAATGATATATTTCAAACTCTGAAAAAATACAGACCTTTTCTATAATTGCTCTAGATGTTAATAATCTCAATTCTGCAATCAAAAGACAGAGACCACACCAGTGATCCTAGCTACTCAGGAGACTGAGATCTGAGGATCATGGTTCAAAGCCAGCCCAGGCAGAAAAGTCCCCATGAGACTCTTATCTCCAATTAACCATAAAAAAATGGAAGTGGTGCTGTGGCTCAATTGGTAGAATTCTAGCCTTGAATATAAAAAAGCTCAAGGATAGTTCCCCACCCCCCAAAAAAGATAGACTAGTGGAGCAGATTAAAAAGCAAGACACACTCTGGGGCATCAGTGGCTCATCCCTGTAAAACCTATAATCCTAGCTACTAAGGAGGCTGAGATTGCAGGAAAGTCCCCATGAGACTCTTATCTCCAATTAACAACTCAAAAACCAGAAGTGGAGCAGTGGCTCAAAATGGTAGAGTGCTAGCCTTGAGCAAAAGAGCTCAGGGACAGCACCCAGGCCCTGACTTCAAGCTCCAGGAACAAAAACAACAAAGCCCAAGAATTTGTTGCTTATAAGAAAATTATCTTATTTGTCAAAAACAACCACAACTTTAAAGTGATAGTCCTAGGAAATGAACCCTGAAAAGCAAACAAGAATAACAATAGTAATTCTTCCTACCAAACCACAGAAATTTTTCTAAATACATCGTCCATTAATGTATAAATAAAGACTTAAATTAAATTGAAATTTCTAATTTTATTCTATCAGACACAATGGACTCTGAAATTCAGGAGCAAAGGAAACTACAAAAAAACACATGTCGACTCAACAGTACATTGCTGAAATTATCAATGGGTCTTTGAAGAATAAAAGTCAATCAAATAGTCCTAGGATCAAATGAAAATGGAAACACAACTTACCAGAACCTTTGGAATACCACACAGGGATGTTTATGGCTATGAGCATCTTCACTGAAAAAAAATGAGAGTTCTCAAAAAGGTGACAGAGTGATCACCTCATAGCCCTAGAAAAACAAGAACAAGCCAAATTTGAGACAAAAAAGAAATCATAATTTAATGATCAAGGCAAAGTAAATAAAATAAAGACCAGAAACAAATATTACAGAACAATTGAAACAAAGAATTTGTTCTTTATAAAGATTGAGAAACCCTTAACTAAACTTAGTATAAAAGGGAGAGAAAAACCAAATTAATAAAATTAGAAATGAATATATTAATAAAAACAATGAAAGTTAAAGGAACATCAGGGAATATTCCAAAAACTTAAAATAAACTAGAAAATCCAGAAGTGGTAGACAAGGTTCTAAAGCCTATCCTACCAATAAGAAACCAAGAGGACATAAACCACTTAAATAGACCTATTCAGTAACGACTGATGTGATTAATACAATCATAGTCCAACAAATATTGGCAAGGATGCAGAGAGAAAGAGAACTCTCATACATGATTCATGAGAAAGTAAGCTAATGTAACTACCATGAAAGTCAGTATGGAGGTTACTCAAAAATTTTCAAGTAGACCTACTTTATGATCCTGCCATCTACCAATGAAATATAAGTCAATATGCAGTTGAGATCTCTCCATACCCAGATGGATAGTGATATTATTCACAATAGCCAAGCTATGGTATGTGCCAAAACATCAACAAATGGATAAAGATAATATAGTAGATACACACAACAAAGTACTATTAAAATCTAAAGAAGAATGCAATGATGTCAGTTGCAGGAAAATGGGTGGAACTAGAAATCATCATGCTGAGTGAGATAAATTGAACTCAGAAAGACAAATATCATAGACTCTTTTTTATATAAAGACCTAAGTAATAATAATAATTAATAATAATACATAAACACAAAGGGCCTTAGGGGAAGAATGGTGGAAAAGAAGGAATAAAGTAGAAGGTGATGAGTGGTTCTCTCAGGAAACACATTTCTTTTTAATCGGGAATGAACTTTCTTTTCAGATAATGTGTTCTTTCTAGAACTCTCATGTTCTAATTTATTAATGTCTCTTAATGATTATGTCTCTCATTTATGAGAGAATTTTCTTCTATGGAGATTCAACCTCACATCAGTTCCTCTGAGTCATCATAGTCCCTATCAACACATAACTGGGTGTAGTTAGGTTGTAAGAGCACAATGCTTACTTCCTAGTGGCTGCCCATTGACAGTCTTTGGTTCTTGATAATTCCTGCCAACTGCACAGCCATCTTGATGCCTTTAAGCCACTTTTGTTCTAGGAGTCACCCACACATATATTCTCTCTCTCTCTCTCTCTCTCTCTCTCTCTCTCTCTCTCTCTCTCTCTCATCTCTGTGACACACACACACACACACACAGCTCCAACCATTTGGCATCTCATAAAAGCACAAGCACAGAACATTAACTCACAACCAAGATGAGTCAGTGCTTAGAAGGCTATAGGGAGCTTCTCCCAGAAATCAGTAAATAAACAGGAATCAATGTAAATGGTGGTCTCAGGGCCCATCTACATAACCCAGTTCAAAAAATGGGCACAAGAACCTCCCAAGTGCTGGGATTACAGATGTGTACCACAACAAACAGCAACAAACATACTAAGGAACAGAACTTAGGCATAACTAAGTGGTTATCTGCCTGATTGTAACAATTGTAGGGTTTTTTTTAAGTGAAATTTTGCAGAAAAAGAACTAACCCTAAACAATGTATATTGCTTTGTATTTCTTAATGGTTATGTTTTTTGCTAGATCCAACACTCAACTTATTATAAAAGAAACTTATTTATAAGTTGTCACAAAATTTTATTTTTTTTACTGTCAAATAAAAGAATATTTTTATTTGCTTAAATAAATAAATAAAATGGGCACAAGAATGAAAGAAAACTCAATCAAAAGAGCAGATGACTAAAATATGGCTCTAGATCCAGGATGAACTTGGTACAAACACAAAGGCTTCTAAAACAGTAGTCTGTAGAGGAGGAGGACCAAAAATATTGAACTATAGAAAACATATTAGCATTTCAATTAGTATTTTCATTTATGGTAAGACACTTTTGCCAGGCACTGGTGGCTCACACCTGTAATCCTAGCTACTCAGGAGGCTAAGACCTGAGGATTGTGGTTCGAAAAGAGCCCTAGCAGGAAAGTCAGTGAGACTCTTACCTCCAATTAGCTACCAGAAAACTGGAAGTGGCACTATGGCTCAAGTGGTAGAGCACTAGCCTTGAGCTGAAGAGCTCAGGGACAGCACCCAGGTCCTGAGTTCAAGCCCCACAACTGAACAAAAAAGAAAAAAGAAAAAGAAAGAATCTTTCATTTTAGTATACAAATTGATAATCATGCAATGTATGTAAATTTTTAAATAAATATAAGTAAGATTAAACAAATATAAAAAGGCTTTATCATAGGGCATATGGTTTTTTGAAGTTTATTACTATTCTTGTTGTTGTTTTTTCAGATAGGATCTTGCTATGTAGCTTAGGATAGCCTCAAACTCACCATCCTTCTGCCTCAGCATTCCCAGTACTGGGATTAAAAGTACACACCATCATGCTTAGTTTATTGTTCTTCTTAATAATTAAGTTATAAAATCTTCCAATATAAAAAAAGGTCCGTGTTCAATCTGCAGTAGGAGATGGTGAAAACAGCAAGAGTAGGCCAGCAAATACTCCCAGCACTATTGAGAAACAAATGTCTTAATCAGAGAATGTGTATGAAGGTACACAGAGGTATATTCAGCAACGATGGCCTAAACGTCAATTATTTAATGGTATGAACCTTCTTCCTGCAACCTTCTCACTTTCCTACAGGGAGATCATGTTTAACCAGCCAACTCTCAACTCCAAGTCTGTTTGGATCATTGTAAATGCATCCGTTAACTTCCTATTTTGTCAGGAATTATGTCGTATGTTTATGAACCAAGTACTTAATTATCACAAACTTATCAGCTCAACAACAGCACCAATTTATTCTCTCATGATTTCAATGGAGTCTAGTATATTTCAGCTATCTGCTCAGCCTAAGACCTCACAAGACAGAATGAAGGCGTTGACTGTATATTTTTGTCTGAAAGATCAACTAAGGAATGGTTTGCCTCCAAGCTCATTCCTGTTGCTAGCAGAATTCTTCCCTGAAGTTGTAGGTCTATGTCTCATTAGCTTGCATCTTGTTCACCTACTGGCGATCACCCACAGTTGACCCTTGACACTGAAACAACCCTAAGTAGACTGTCTCACACTTGCAATATTGCTGGGTTCTTTGTCCTAATTCCAGGACTGGGACTAACATACACAGATAATCATAATCAACTGTCAAGGTCAACCAATATGATACCTTCATCACATCCACAAAGTCCCTAGGTTAATGTTTGAATGAATATTTGACAAAAGTGTGAGTACACTAGGGCCAGATGTTCTGGGGGTCAGCTCAGCATTCTGTCAGCACAGGTGGTCATAAGCACCCAGCTGTGCATTAAGGAGGGCTGAGAATCTCTGGCTGGTACTTGCTTCCCCCGAGATTCTCTGGGAGGTTGCCCACTGCAAACCAGTTTTAAGATTAGCACTAAGATGGAAATTGTTGTAAAGGTAAATAACCAAATGAGCCTAAGGCAACATTTCTGATTACGAAAGTCCTCCTCAGTGGTGAGCAGGTGGCTACTAAGCACCCAGACTAAGGACATGAAGTCTACTGGGTAGCCTGAGGAGAAAGTTAAGGAGATGGAGCAGATAGAGATTCTGATCCAAAAGCCACAGGCTGGAGTTCAACCCCCAGAATGGAGCATTAGTGGGTCCCAGAGCAGAAGTCCATGCTGTCTGTAAAGATGACAAGTTCTGCCACCATTGATGGAGGCAGAAAAGACCCAGAGTATTCCATTGGGACACACAGACCAAGGCTCTTCTTCCTGTGGAAGTGCGTGGCACAAACCCTTGCCCTACTGGAGAAGAAACAGAGATATAGGAGGGTCAGAAAATCTGAGCCTCTGGGAACCTGTAGCTCATGCCTGTAATCCAAGCTACTTGTGAGGCTGAGATCTGAGGATCCGGATTGGAAGCCAGCCTGAGCAGGAAAGTTCACGAGACTTATCTCCAATGAATCACCAGAAAAACCAGAAGTGGTGCTGTAAATCAAAGTGGGGGAAAGCTAGCCTTGAGTGAAAAAGCTCAGAGACAGCAACCAGGCCCTGAGTTCAATCTCCATGACGGGGAGAGAGAGAGAGAGAGAGAGAGAGAGAGAGAGAGAGAGAGAGAGAGAGAGAGAGAGAGAGAGAGAGAGAGAGAGGGAGGGAGGGAGAGAGAGAGGGAGGGAGGGAGAGAGAGGGAGAGAGAGAGAGAGGGAGAGGGAGAGAGAGGGAGAGAGAGAGAGGGAGAGAGAGAGGGAGAGAGAAGGAGGTAGGGAGGAAGGAAAGAAAGAGAAAGAAAAGAAAGAGAGAGAAAGAAAAGAAAGAAAGAGAGAGAAAGAAGGAAAGAAAGGAAGGAAGGAAGGAAGGAAGGAAGGAAGGAAGGAAGGAAGGAAGGAAGGAAGGAAGGAAGGAAGGAAGGAAGGAAGAAAGGAAAGAAGGAAGGTCAATATGCCCAAAAGATCTGAACTGAGCCAGACTCTTGGTCTTCTCAGAGTAGGAGATTCTTGACCTCAGGATTTGTGTGCACACACACACGTGTGTGTGTGTGTGTGTGTGTGTGTGTGTGTGCGTGCGTATGCCAGTCTCAGAGCTTGAATTCAGGGCCTGGTTGCTGTCCCTGAGCTTTTTTTTTTTTTTTTCCTGCTTAAGGCTAATGCGCTACAACTTCAGCCACAGCTCCACTTCCAACTTTTTGGGTGTTTAGTTGGAGATAAAAGTCTCACAGACTTTCCTGCCCCTGCTGGCTTCATTCCTCCATCCTCAGATCTCAGTCTCCTGAGTAGCTAGGATTAGAGGTGTAAGCCACTAGCACCCAGCTCAGGCCTCTCCCTCCTCCCCCTCTCTCTTTCCTTCCTCCCCCTCCATCCTCCCTTATCCACTTGCTCTGCTTTTGCTTTAGTTATTTTTCAAGTAGAGTCTTGAGTTTATTCACAGGTCAGCCTGGACATAGAGCCTCCTTCCTACCACTTCTCACATAGCTGGGCTGGCAGATGATAGAACTGTGTTGTTACTGCTTGATATGAGGTCTTGTTAACTTTTTGACTGGACTGGTATCAAACTATAATCCCGATCTCCACCTCCCATATCACTGAGAATATAGTTATAGGGATGTAACTCTGTGCCAAACTCTAAATTCAGTTAAGATTTAAACTCAGTTGAGTCACACATGTACAAGCATGTATAGGCAGGCATGCATGCATGCGTACACACACACACACACACACACACACACACACACACACAATCAGACAGAGTCACCAGCACTGGTGGCAGATTTCCTGATCCCCAATTTTCAACACATAATGAACCTTGAGAATCTAAGAATTTGCCACCAAGACTTGTCTTTCTCTGTGCTTTACTTAATTTCATTAATAAATGAAATTCTTGAATATTCATCAGTGGTAATTATTCAGCGTGTGGCAGCAGGTCTAGGATCATCCCCCACTCCCACCCCCTCACCCCACCCCTAACACACACACACACACACACACACACACACACACAGAGCCAAGGCCCTGACAGCCACAGCCATTGGTTGAAAGATAACTGCTGCAGTGGGCCCTCACCTGCCTTCCAGCTGGGATGACAATGGGAAAGCCAGAACAAAGAGCAGGTCACCAAGCCCTAGCTCAGTGTGATGCTTCCCCCTTGTGGCCAACCTGTGATTTGGACGAAAAGGAAAGCATCTCCACAGTGCTTCCATGCCTGGGGGCTACTCTCCTTCTCAGGTGAGCCGCCTGGGCTTGCATCTGGGTGGACTCTCCCAGGCTCCAAGTTCACAGATATCATGTGGAAAGTGGAAACCCTGGCTTCTCCATTCACTCTCCTCTCCCATGCAGATTAGGTCGCCAGAGGGCAGGCTGCCTGTGAGAAATTCTTATTCTCAAAGATGAGGACCTACAAAATGAAGTCTCCACATGCACCTCCAGGCAGGTGATTTATCACTGTTCCTGTCTAACTGTGGGACATACCAGTGGCTGGCTGTCAACAGATGCTCTACGGCATGTTGCAAGTGGCTGATGTCAAAGGAGGACGGCAGGCTTTATAACCGTAAGTCCCAGGTCAGAGGCTCAACTCGCCAAGTGACAGATGTCAGAGCTCAACTCCCCCATTACCCCAAATAAAGAGATGAGTAGCTACTCTGGAGGCTGAGATCTGAACATCGCATTTCAAAGCCAGCCTGAGCAGGAAAGTCCGCAAGACTCACATCTCCAATTAACAATAGTTGTGTTTCATCAGGTAGATCACCAACTGTGAGCAAAAAAAGGTAATGGATAGAACTCTGGTCCTGAGATCAAACCCGAGTTCTGGTCTAAAGAAGAGCTGGGAGTGTAAAGGGCAGAGAAAGGAGACCTATTAGTGGGCCTTGGCATCCATCTTCCCCATAGAGACATGAATTGTAGGCTTAAGTGAAGGAGGAATTGGGACAGGGGGATAGGCATGCATACTTATTAAATAGTCCTGGTCCCAGGTGTGGCTCAGTGGTCAGAAGTATGGTCCAGGGGTGTCATGATTGATTGGTCAGGCAGGACCAGAACTCTTTGAAGAAAGTCTTTCATGTTGATGTGGATGGGAGTGGGGGGTGGGGGGAATGAAGGGTGAGGGAGTGGGGGGGGCTTGCCACAGGTTATTATCAGCCTTACCTTCCTGGATCCCACAGGTGCCTGCAGTGTGGATGGCTCAGAGCCAAGACAGATGTAAAGTAGAAGCAGGGATGCCAGCTTTGTAAGCTACTCAATTTGTGGAACCAAGTAAGGAACCAGTGCTTTGGGGCAAAAACAGTTTTTAAGTATCTGTTAGAGTAACAGAGAATTGAATTCTCGTTTGTGGTAGAAGCTGTGAATTGTCTATTTCTCCATGAATAATAGACTTCTGCATAGTCAAAGGCTTCAGTGGCTCCAGCTAGCTAGACACTTCCCAGCACCATTTGCTGGCTAATGGGATAGAAATGGGAGTTGTTGAGTGAGACTTCTAAAAAGGTCCTTCTTGGGGAGCAATGAAGCATACACCCTTTTGCTCTTTTGTCTTCCTTTATTTCTTGCCTGGAACTTGAAGCTGATGGCTGTGGTTCCAGGGGCCATCCTGGGCCAGGAAGTAAGCTTGAACATCGAAGCTGCACGTGAAGGCGTGGGGCTGGGCAGGAAGAGTTTCTGGGTCTCTGGTGTATGGGAAACTTCCATGACTACCTGGGTAACTCCCAGGATGCCCCTTGATGAAAAAGAAAAAAAAATAAACCTCAAATGCTGCCCTGCAGAAGGGCCAGATCAGCTTAGAGGCAGCAATACTTTTCGAAATCTGTTCACCGATGAAAACATCCTTTGGCAAAGACTTTCCACAAAGATGCTTGATGCTCTAGATGGTCCCCTGAGGCCCACCTATTCCCCTCCTGAACGCCACGTTGATTTAGATGGCATTCAAGAAGCTGAGGAATAGGAAAACTTATTAGAACTCTCCCTCCAAACAGCAGAGAAGACTTTGAGGAATTGGTGTAATAACATAGAGCCAAGCCATATCTACTAAATAAATATCACCATGAAAGGAAGAAAGTAAATTTTAAACACGTTTTTGGGTCTTATGTTGCTCTCCAGCAACCCCTAGTGGTACTGGAGATCACCTGCAGCCCAATGCCCCTGAGGCTCTACTGTCAGCTGCAAGAGGTTTCAACTCAAGAAACTGATGATGCCTCAAATGCACTCAAATCTGGGTACTAGTCAGGAGACTCTGGTAGGCTTTGCAAAAACAGTGCACAATGACAAAAATAAATTATCAATGAGTACCTTCCATTCATGATGGTGAAACTAGATTGTTGAGAACCAATTGGGTTCAGAATGTCTACTAACAGTCTGTCTGTCTGCCCATCTGTCTTTCTATCTGTCTGTCATCTATGCCTATCACTACCATTCCTCTGTCCTCTGCTATGTGCCAGCCCTATGAATGTGATTCGGGTAAATACATGGTCACAGTATCCTGGTTTTATAGGACACTCAGCTAAGAGATAAATAAAGGTCAAATATTTTGAGGGACCTTTTTATTTTGCTGAGAAAATGAAGGCAATCGGGAAGTACGTAAGATATAAGCAAGGAAGTGATGGAACCACATCTGTCATGTACAAAAGGTCTGGTTGAACGTGAAGGTAGAATGATGGATTAAGTGTCTCACACATCAAGATAGAGTGGCCTAAGGCAAGTGCTGGGTACAGAGAAGGAAGAGGATAATTTAAAAAAAAGATACCTTGGAGAGGAACTGATGGGCTTCACAAATGAGTCAGGCTTCTAACTCAAGCAGCTAAGGCATTGGTGGTGGCAGATATATCAGAAAGAATGACATTGCCCCATTCGTAAGGAAATGGAAGGACTTGGAAAAAATCATACTAAGTGAAGTAAGCCAGATCCAAAGAAACATAGACTCTGTGCTTTCTCTCATTGAGGAATAATTAGTACATGTCTAGGATAATCCTAGCAGAAGATCACAATAGCTCATAGCTATGCCCATATGAACACATAAGATGATGCTAAGCGAAATGAACTTCAAGTTATAGAAACAAGTGGTATATCATTGTGGTTGTTATTTTCAACATACCAGGTGAAACCATGCCTTTTTTCATATTTCTTTCCCATGGTTTTACCCATGATATCACTGTAACTGATTTTGGATATTGTATATACATGTGTTGGAACTAGGGAAAGGAAAGGGAGTGACAAAATCAAGAGACAAAGGATAAAAAGACAAAGCAATGCAACAGCAACACTTACAAAACCATATGGTGTAAACCAACTGTAAACTCATGGGGTGAGAGGGAAATGGGGAGGGGGCAGGGGAAGATGATGGAAGAGGTAACAAGTTGGATAAGAAATGTACTCACTGCCTTACGAATGAAACTGTAACCCCTCCATACTTCACTTTGACAACAAAGAAATTTAAAAAAAAGAATTGTTGGCAGAGACTTGAGAAGGTTTGGAGCAACATCAGAATGGGAGATTGGAAGAAAGGAGTATGGTGAGTTTAGATGTCAGGGAAAGAGCTTTGCACCTGGAGCCACGGTCCTGCCCTGACACCCCTTTGTCCAACTGTGTTTTCTTCAAGGCTATATTTGTTTACCTGACATGTCCCAACCACAGGGACAAACTAGCAACCAAAGTTGTTTGCATCTTCCCCACAATGCATGTTAGATAGGTATTTGAGAATCACACTACAAACCCTCCAATCCCAAATTCCTAAGGTTCCATATCTGGCATTTATGCACCCAGGTCAGTATTCCCCTGTGCTACATCAACCCAAGCCAGGGTCCAAATATGAGGATCCAGATACCATGGTCCAAAGCCAGCTGGAATTATCCAGACTCACTAATCTAAGACTATTTGCTCTTCCCTGCCTTTCCTTTACAACAAAATGCCCAAGAGGGTGATGGTCCCTGATCTACCTCTTCCTACCTCTTGAACAACTTGAGTGCCCCCTCCTCTTGCAAAATACTAATTACCTTTGTTCAACGGACTTGGCCTTTCTGTGTCATCACGCAGCCCTTTTCAAAATTAAGAGAAGCCAAGTGCCAGTGCCTCATACCTGTAATTCTAGATACTCAGGAGGCTGATATCTGAGGATCATGGTTCAAAGCCAGGCCAGGCAGGAAAGTCCATGAGATTCATCCCCAATTAGGCACCAAAAAAAGCCAAAAGCAGAGCTGTGGCTAAAGTGGTAGAGTGCTAGTCTTGAGCAATAAAAGCTCAGGGACAGCTCCCAGGCTCTGAATTCAAGCCCAAGCCCCAGGACAGGCATAAATAAATACAAGAGCTGGTAGTTCTAGATGAGTTATCTTTCCTAAACTTCTCTTTGCTCATCAAAAATATATGAGTACTGTAGGAACCTGGAGCTATATCTTAGTGATAGAGGACTTGCTTAGTATGAAAAAGGTTCAATCCCTAGCACCAAGAGACTAATAGTGCAATAAGGTACATCACTAATAAGAATTACTTCATGTGATTGTCATGAAGCTAATCTTCAATATATGACATCAAAGTGCACATAATAAGTATGTTCCTTCTTGTCATTTGTCCTCAAGAATCTAATCAGCTACTGACTTTTCCCAGAAAAAAAAATGTGATTCTTGGGGATATAATGACTTTATATTCATGGAACACTAATTTTGTCCAAGTGAGAGGTAAATCCCTGTGATCTATCAAAAGCAGCAGATATAGAGCTCTAAGGAGATGGATTGGTTGGTCTTACCTAGTATAACCTACACAAAACTCTACATTTAGAAAAGCAAAATCTGATATATAGAAACAAGTGGTTGGAGCTGAGTACTGTAATCTTGGCTACTCAAGAGGCTGAGAGGGGCTGGGAATATGGCCTAGTAGTAGAGTGCTTGCCTTGTATACATGAAGCCCTGGGTTCGACTCCTCAGCACCACATATATAGATAAAAGCCAGAGGGGGTACTATGGCTCAAGAGGTAGAGTGCTAGCCTTTAGCAAAAAGAAGCCAGGGACAGTGCTCAGGCCCTGAGTTCAAGCCCCGGGACTGGCAAAAAAAAAAAAAGAGGCTGAGACCTGGAAAATCATAGAATAAAGCCAGTTTGGACAAAACAGTCTAAAAGATTCCATTTCCAAAATAACCAGCAGAGCCAGAGATGTGGCTCATGCAGAAGAGCACCAGCTGTGAACAAGAAAGCCAAGAGAAAGCACGAGGTCTTGAATTCAGACCCTGGTAGCAGCACACACACACACACACACACATACACACACACACACACGCACGCGTGCACACACAAGCACACACATGCACTTGTGCACACACAAACACACAGTTGGATTTATGCTCATTCTATTTAGAACTTTTTCAGGAATCAACTAAATGAAAACTTAATTATTGAGCTTTTGTTTAAACCCAATTGCTAGCTTGTAAAAACTTCCCACCAGACTCTTAATTACTATTGTTCTAAATGCAATAATTTACAAACAAAAATGGAATAAATGATGTTTTGGAAAGAAAGGTAATCTATGAAGGGAAAACAAAAGGGAAACAGAAGCAAAAATGGTATTTTCCAGCTATTGAATGGAATTATTGTTGTTTGAGGGGAAAATGTAATCGTTTCCACAGAGAGTGTCCTTCCCCCCTCCCACCACCCAGTTCAAAATGCTTAAGGGGAAATGCTTGTCAGTGAGCCAGAGTATAGAAACCAAGATGGTAGGTAACTTTTAAAGGAGGTAGACAAGAGAGTTCCTGGAGAACTTGAGGCTAATTTCCCTTGGTACACAATGAGGACAGGTTACAGAAAGACCCCAATATGGGTAAGACAGGTGAGGTGCTTGGGATAGATACAAAATTTAAGTACCACTGAGATCCCTAACATGGCCAGTGTCCCCTGGCCTACAGCACAGCTATGAAAATGAAGGCTTTCCATTGTCAAGTCATTGATATGGAGCAGATCTATGAAGTGGCTGGTTCTTGGCGGTAGCGTAATCTGAATGTGGACTATTATGTGCTCTACTCCAAGCTGAAGCATG
This sequence comes from Perognathus longimembris pacificus, assembly GCF_023159225.1. Classification (NCBI taxonomy): domain Eukaryota; kingdom Metazoa; phylum Chordata; class Mammalia; order Rodentia; family Heteromyidae; genus Perognathus; species Perognathus longimembris. The sequence continues at coordinate 27,619,698 of NC_063176.1, read as the reverse complement.
CCTCTATGGTGGACTGGGTCCCTTGCCAAGAAGTCTCCATCCAAACCTAACCAGAATCTGGAATCTGAAGAGGAATTGAAGTTGACAATGTTTGCTTATTCAGACCAGAAGTGGAACAAATTCTCAATAATCTCAATGAGTTGAAAGACAGTGTTTCTGAACATTTTTACCCCAGATAGTACAAAGAAGCCTCGACCACCCATGTACTTTATTCCAATAGTGCCTGTGGCACTGTAGTTTTTTAAATGCCCATGCCCTCAACACAAGCAATCTCTGACAATTTTTTCCCCACATTTTGCATCTTCTCTGTCAAGATTTGAGGTTCAGCGTAGAGGCTTGCTGCTGCTCCAACTCTTCTTTCCACTCCTCAGTGATCACAACAGCTGACAAGTGGCCAATATAAGTCTGATATCTTGTTGTTACTTATAGATCTCAGTGGGTGACACGATGGGGGTTCACTGTACACTTTTTTTCAACTTTTTGTTTGAAAACTACAATAATAAAATGTTAAGGAAAAAGAAGTGATGGTAAATGCAGTGATAGAAAACTTAATATATGAAGAAGAAAAACACTAGCAATGTATTTTAACTATGTTTTTAAACCAACTTGATTTCATTTACAATGGTGAATATAATTCTTCCCCTAAATCTGGAGGTAAATGAGTGCACTGTGGAGAGTGTTTGAGTTTTCTGGGTGCAGGAGAATCTCTAAGCATGAGTAATGACTTTTCAGATGGGTCCTGCTAAAAACGTCCCAAATATTCCCTCTCACCAATGTTGTCCTTGTCTTCATTCAAGAAGAGTATAACTACGGTGCCGGTGCCGTAGGGATTTTGCATTGATGCTCATGGGCAGGGGCTTTTGGTCAACATTGAATTTGGCTTCCGAAATTGCCAGAGGCTACTTGTGTTTTCTTAGTCTGGGCCCTGGAGCTCCTCCCATCCTCCTGCCCTCTGTGGATGAGTAGTTAATTCAACCCAGCAATGAATATTTGCCAAGTATTTACTGTGCACCAGGTATGGTAACCAGGGATGTCAGCAAGCAAAGGAGATGCCAGTCCTGATACTGGTAGTGCTGTGTGTGTGTGTGTGTGTGTGTGTGTGTGTGTGTGTTTCTGTCTGTCTGTCTGTCTGCCTGTCTCTGTCTCTCCTTCTCTCACTCTTTCTCCCTTTTTCCCATTCTGTCTCTGTCTCTCCTTCTCTCACTCTCTCTCCCTTTTTCCCATTCTGTCTCTGTCTCTCCTTCTCCCCCTTTCCCTCTCCTTCTCCCTCTCTCTCCCTCCCTTCCCCCACACTTTTTCACAAGCTGGCACTCTCTGCCACTTGAGCCACATCTCCAGCCCTGCTGGTTATTTTGGAGATGGATTGTTTCAAACTTTTCTATCCAGGATAGGAACCCTCTGCAACAAAACATACACACACATACACACACACATACACACACACGTATATATATGCACACATCTGCCTATAATGCATATTAGCTCACTTATCCTTTCTAAATATGAGTTTCATATCAAAGTGTAAAATCTCTCTGATAAATAAATGGGTCTAATGACTTTGATTCCTTAATGAAGAATTGTAACCAGACAACTGTCCTATTGCTTTGATTTGAAACTCATTGTCTTTATTCTTATCAATGTCCACACATAACAGTCTGTGACAGTATAATGGACTGATAGCATTTGCCCTGGAAGTGAGGTTAGCCAGTAGAACTAGTTCGAGTCAAAACAGTTTTCAGCTCCAGCACAACTTTTGTTTATAGGACTGATGAACTCTGCTCCTGCCTTTCAAAGATGTGTTCTACCTGCTGGCTATTATCATTGAATATTCATAAACATACTTTAGAAGGGGAGGACCAATTAATAAACTCAAATTTATTTTTCACTTGGCTTATAATACCCCTATCTTTTCTGCCTAAAAAAATTAGAAAACCAAAACATAGCCTTCAACGCCCATCTCAAATGTTCATCTTCAGTTTTCCCATACATAATGAAAAAAAGTTCTTTTCTCTGTACTCTGAAAATACTTGAATTACCTATTACACTACATTTAACCAAAAGCTATAAGATGCAGCTAAATAAATGCTTAGAGGGAAAATTGTAGCTCTACACCTTTACATTAAGGAAGTACGGGAAAACACTAAATAAGCCCTAATTAGGCAGAAAAAAAGTAATAAATACTAGAAATCAATGAAATACAAATGGAATAAATAGCAAAGAATAGACAATGAAGTCAAAGCTGATTTGAAATTATCACCAAACTTGAGTAATGTCTAGGAAAAATTACCAATTTAAGACTTAGCACACAAATGATCAATACCATGAGTGAGTGGAGGGACAAGAAAACAGAATGTTGCCTGATCCCAGTGGCTCACGCCTGTAATCCAAGCTACCCAGGAGGCTGAGATCTGAAAATCTCAGTTCAAAGCTAGCCAAAGCAGAAAAGCCCATGAGACTCTTATCTCCAATTAACCACCAGAAAACCAAAAGTGGCACTGTGGCTCAAGTGGTAGAGTGCTAGCCTTAAGCTGAAGAACTCAGGGACAGTGCCCAGGCCCAGAGTTCAAGCCCCATGACTGACCAAAAAAAGAAGGAAAGAAAAAAGGAAGGAAGGAAAGAAGGAAGGGAGGGAGGGAGGGAGAGGGAGGGAGGGAGGGAGGGAGGGAGGGAGGGAGGGAGGGAGGGAAGGAAGGGGAGGAAGGAAGGGAGGAAGGAAGGAAGGAAGGAAGGAAGGAAGGAAGGAAGGAAGGAAGGAAGGAAGGAAGGAAGGAAGGAGAGAGAGAAAGGAGGAGGGGGAGAGAGGGAGGAGGGAGGGAGGGAGGGAGGGAAGGAGGGAGGGAGGGAAGGAGGGATGAAGGAAGGGAAAGTAAAGAATGTTATCTGCAGCTTCATGCTAATTAATTCAATAACTTATACTAGCCCCAAATATCTTCCTTAAAAATAAAAACTACCCAGTCGGGCTGGGGATATGGCCTAGTGGCAAGAGTGCTTGCCTTGTATACATGAGGCCCTGGGTTCAATTCCCCAGCACCACATATACAGAAGACGGCCAGAAGTGGCACTGTGGCTCAAGTGGCAGAGTGCTAGCCTTGTGCAAAAAGAAGCCAGGGACAGTGCTCAGGCCCTGAGTCGAAGCCCCAGGACTGGCCAAAAAAACAAACAAACAAAAAACTACCCAGTCTTTCTCAAGAATAAATAGGCCCATATGGATTTAAAAATTGTATTAGTAATTTATAATCTTCCAAGAAAGAAGTTTCCAAACCCAAGTAGGAGTTATGTAAAATATTTAAAGAAAAATAACACCAACTCTACACATATTCCAGAAAATAGAAGAGAAAACGTGTCTGAAATCCTTCTGTGATGCCATCATTATCTTGGTACCCAAGAAAGGCAAAGGTACCACAACAGTAGACGACTAAAAGTTATCCATCATGAGTGGCAGACTGGAAACTCCTTAATATATACAGGATTGTAAATCCTATGAGGATTTAACTTCAAAATGCAGGATTGCTTTAGCATTAAGAAATCTGTCAATGTGATTCACCATACAAACAAATTTAAAAAAGAAAAACTATATGATAATCTCAATATATGAAAAAAGTACATTTTTACAAAACCCAGCATCATTGTAGCAAAAATCCTCACCAAACTAAGAATAGAAACAGATTTTTCTTAACCTGTGAAGGTCATCTGTAAAAAAAACTTATGCCCACATTGTATTTAATGATTGAATATTTTCCTCTTAATACCAGGAATCAGGCAGTGGTGTTTAGCACTTCCACTCAGCTTCCTGCTGGAGTTCTCGGCTCATGTAATACAGTACACATACACATACACAGACAAAACAAACTACAAGGCATCTATCTATACTGGGTAGGAAGAAGTCTTTATTTATAGATGACATTATTGCGATGTAAAAACATTTCTAAGGAATTGCAAGATGGCCAAATATTAGGTTAAACACATTTCTATAAACTAACAAAATAGAAGTGCTTTTAAATACCATTTTAAAAAGCATCAAAACATGAACTATTTATAAATAAACAAAACATATGTAAATGCGGTTTAAAAAAAAAAACCCTATGAGATACAGCTGGCAGTCTGGATGTGTGAGTTCCACGTTCACAGATTCAAACAACAATGGATAAGAAGTTAGAAAAAAAATTCTAGATCTTTCTAACAGAACCAAACTTGAATTTATGGAGTGCCATGCCAAATCCAGGCAAATGAAATAATGTGTGAGGGTCATGCCTGTAATCCTAGCTGCTTGGGAGGTTGAGATCTGAGGATTGTGATTCAAAGCCAGCCCGGGCAGGGATGTCCCTGTGAGACTATTAGCTCCAATTAGCCATCAAAAACCCAAAATGGAGCTATGGCTCAAAGTGATAGAGTGCTAGATTTGAGCAAAAAGAGCTCAATGACAGTGCCTAGGCCCTGAGTTCAAGCCCCAGGACTGACAAGAAAAAAGAAAAAGAAACAATGTGTAGAGACATCCTATGGGGCCTCCCTGTATTTTACAAACCCTCCCTCCAGTCTTGTGTGGGCCTTGCTCACCTTTCAACTTGTTGAAAACTTTTTAAGGTAGGTTCTCAAAGCCCAAGCTCAAACTCAGGCTGTCCTTGAACTCATGATTATCTTTGCCTTTGCCCTTCAAGTCCTGGGATTACAGCTATGCACCTCCACTCCCAACCTCCTTATATTTTGTTAATATACTATGTAGCTATATCTAAGATGGTTGGATCTGTACTGACCATGACATTTTCTTTCCATTGTTCCCTAATAATAAGCCCTAAATATGCACATAGCTCTCGCACTATAAAAGGTATTATAACTACTCTGGAGATATTTAGAGTATACAAGAGGGTCTATCTAGGTAATATGTAAATGCTGGCCAAACCATTTTATATAAAGGAACTGGGTATTTATGGACAGGGCCGGGGTGGGGGGGAGAGGGAGGTGTTGGACAGAGGGATGACTATGTTGAACTGCTCTCCAACATCCAGGAGGGGGACCCTGTCTTCATTCTACTCCGTCCCAAACAGATTTAAGGAAGGATAGAGGTGAAGGAGACAAAGGAAGTATCTGGACTCAGAGCAAGGACCACACCACCAAGCAGAGTTGCTCGGTCCCAACTCCCCACTCAGAAAAGCTCTGCCCTGGGCTGGGGATATGGCCTAGTGGCAAGAGTGCTTGCATCGTATACATGAAGCCCTGGGTTCAATTCCCAGCACCACATATACATAAAATGGCCAGAAGTGGCGCTGTGGCTCAAGTGGCAGGGTGCTAGCTAGCCTTGAGCAAAAAAAGAATCCAGGGACAGTGCTCAGGCAAGCCCCAGGACTGGCCAAAAAAACACACAAAACAAAACAAAAAAAAACAACAGCTCTGCCCCCTAGTAACCTGGCTGTGGCCAAGTCACAGCTTTCTCAGAAGCCTTCAGAAGGCTGCCCACCATGCCCTGCTCCTCTGCTTCCCTCAGTCCGTCTAGGGAAGGTCTGTGGCCTGTGCCCACCTCCATTCTCTGCTCTGCTCTGTGACACAATGAGCTGGCAGGAATGAACTCTACCAGCTGCCCCATTTAGACTTCTGCATTTTAGAGATCAACTCAGCAAAGAGAAGACTGTTGTTCTAATAAACATTTGTGGATGAAATCAATTTTTTCAATGACTTTCTGTGGCCTGGATCATTGCATTCTCATGCATTTTTTTTTCCCATTTGAAAACCAAACCCCAGCCTTTCTAGGAAAAAAGAAGAGAGGTTTAATCATCTCAGGCTAATGAAAGATGCATCCACGCTGGAGATGTCTTTGTACACACCTGATCCTACCCACAGCCCTGTGGGAGAGCAAGTTGAATAAAAGGAAAAGTAAAATGGAATACTTAGGACACAAGCAAAAAAGCTTTTCTCCATTTCATAGAGCTACTTAGCCCTAATAATCAAGACTAAAACATGGACCCACCAAAAGATCTGCAGCTCAAGCATCACATAGAAAAGACTAGATCTGATTCTGTTTGGAACTGTCAGCATGAAAAGTAATGAAATTCAAAATAGATGGGCTACACATGCTCCAGAGGGAAGTCATTAATACCCATGAATAATGATAAAGCAAAATGCCATCTGCCCAGAGAATGTGGCAAATCTTTTAAAAATTCCAATTAGCTTATAAACCAGAAAACAGGGAGCAAATGTGTTTCTCCCTGCCACGTGGGACCCTGTGTTCTCCAAGTCTCCATCGCTTTATATGTAAACATAAACGTGGGTGATGGAAACCTGACCCATGCATAAATGTATTTGGGAGATTGCATTCATTCTTCTTTAAGACATGGTGCTGTTTATGTCACAGGGTGCAGCAGAATGATAGAATCTGCTAATTAAGGCCACATATGTATTTTCATGTATTTTTTCATTGGGGTGGGGTGGGTGGCAAAAATGACGTCTGTTATGAACACAGCATATTAATTCTGCAATTGGATTCAATCCTTATCATACTTGGAGCTAGAAATAATGAAGCATTTCTATGGCTGTTATCCCAGGGAAAATTGCCTATTTATGATGAATTTATATATTCTAGGTCATTTTCCTAAGCTGCATTTCATGAAGCATATCACTATTAAAGTCATAATGCCCATTATTAGAACTGCACACTGTAGCTTGGAAAAGAAATTGTTCTCATAACAAATGTGTAGCACAGTTCTAAAGATGGACATGTCCATCACTTGTCTTTGGCTAGATCCATGTAACAAAGGAAACTACTTCTGAACACGGGTCTTTTCCAGTTATCCTTTGCATTTTCTGTGGCTTGGCAGTATAAATGATAGTGGAATTGGGATATCTAGACTCTCTAATCCCAGTCCTAGCCTTACAAAGGCATCAGATTCTCAGAAAAGTCACTTATCTTGCAGTACCTTGGTTTCCTCGTCTGTCAAATGTCTTCCCTTGCCATAGTAGAATTTCTAAGAATTGCTAAGAAGAAAAAGCAAAAAACAAACAAGCTCCAGTGGCCCATGCTTGTAATCCTAGCTACACAAGATCCGAGAATCATAGTTAGAAACCATTCTGGGCACAGAAGTCTAAAAGTTTTATCTCCAATACTTAGCAAAACACAGAGTGAAGGTATGGCTCAAATGGTAGAGTGCCAGCCTTGAGTGAAAAAGCCAAGCATGCGTGTGAGGTCCTGAGTTCAAACACCAGTATCAGCACACAAAAAAGTCTTAAAAAATGTATACTGACTTGACAAAGTCGGCAAAGCTGTCTCTAGTGTATTAAGATGCCATGTTGCACACTTAAAAAGGAGGAGAGAGTATCTCTCCAGACAGCTCAGGATGCCCTGCAAACACCTGCTGTTTAGATGAGCATAATTATTTCCAGGATGCACCTCTTTCCTGGGGCCGGAACAAGGCAGATCCAATCCTCCATCTTCAAAGCCCAAGGAGATGGGCTTTGATCTGCAATGTCAAAGATCTGCATTAGGGTAATAGGGAATTATTCTGGAATAGGATTCTATATTCAGATTATTAGCAACATCATTTCCATTATCCATGAGTGGAAAATAAAGTGAGTAATAAAATCATAGCTACTTAGGAGGCTAAGAGCTGAGGATGGCAGTTCAGAGGCAGCCCAGGCAGAAAAGTCCACAAGACTCTTATGTACAATTAACCACCAAAAAGCTGGAAGTGGAGGTATGGCTCAAGTAGCAGAGCACCAACCTTGAGTAGAAAACACAAAGAACTGGAGGCTGAGTTCAAGCCCCAGTACTACCCCCCCCCCCCACACACACACACACACACACACACACACACACACACACTTACTCATTTGCCTCAACATGCCTCAGAACAGAACACAAACCCCTGAGACTCCCACACTTACCCCCAACTCATCGGTGCCAGTCTGTTCTGAATCCTGAGCAATGCAAGTGAGAGGAGATTAGGAAATTGCAGGTAATCTGCCAGCCTGTGATTCATATGCAGATGTTCAAAAATTTACTGTGGCAGTTGTATGAAAACCAGGGCTTAGCATCAATTTGCAGAAATATTTGCTTAGCATCAATTTGCAGAAATATTTCTGCCAATGTTATTTGCAGGAATCATTTCAAACTACATATGCACAAGGATGTCTGTACAAGAATGTCCATGGAGTAATTTCAATAGCAAAAACTCAGAAAGCAGAACTGTCTTTCATAGCAACGACATTGGAGTCATTGCACTAATTAGGGTGTATTTACATAATGTGACATCATGAAGCTAATTTTTTTTAACAAAGGAGATCTATATACAGTTCCTAGATGTGTCTAAAACATAGTTCTAAAAGAGAAAAGCTCTAAGGATCACGGCAATGTGTCAACACAGGTTCATCATCTCTAGCAAGTGTACTTTCTACTTGGGAACATTGAAGATGGAGGGAGCTGTGCATGTGTGAGTTCGGGGAGGTACAGGGAAATCTGTGTCTTATATTCAATGTTGCCAAGAGCCTGAAACACTTTTATAAAATATATATATATATATATATATATATATATCTGTGTGTGTGTGTGTTTGTGTGTGTGTGTGTGTGTGTGTGTACTTGAAGTCAGTGCCTGGGTGCTGTCCCTGAGCTTTTTGGTGTTCAAAGCTAGAATTCTGCCATTTGAGCCACATTTCTAGTTCTTTGATGGTTCATTGGAGATAAGAATCTCAGACTTCCCTGCCTGTGAGAGCTTCGAACTTCAACCCTCAGATCTCAGCCTCCCAAGGAGCTAGTAACTCATGACATGAGTCAGCAGCACCAGGCTATGTTTTATTTGTATATTTTATATTTATTATACAATTCTATTATATAATATTTTATTATACAATATATTTTATATGTTCATAAAAGAAGAAATCCTAGATGTAGTAGCTTGCAGATGTCTGTGATTTCCAGCATTTGGGAAGCTAAAACAGAAGGATGAATATTTCAAAGCTAGCCTGAGCTAAACAGCAAGCCCCTGAGAGAGGGGATGGGGAGGGGAGGGAAGGGGAAGGGAGGGGAGGGGAGGAGAAGGGGAAGGGGAAGGAGAAAGGGAAGGAAGCAGAAGGAAAAGAAAGAGAAAAAGGAGGGGAAGGGATGGAGGGAGGGAAGGAAAAGGGCACATTACAGACTAATATGTAAACTGATCCCTTATAGGCAAAGACAAAGTATAAAGTAAAAACAGAGCAATGTAAGTACACACAGATATGTATAGAAGGGACACTGAAGAATAAAGAATCCATATCAAGTAGTATAGTTTTGCCTCTGAAACAGGGACAGGAAGGAGACTCAATGAAGAAGAAAGGCTTTAGTGTTGTACTTTGTGTACGTCTATGCTGTTGGAATGTTGTTTTGAGTAGATGGGTCTGGCCATTCCTTGCGTAGGGGAGGAAAATGCCACACAAGAAAGAGACACAAACAAAAAGACAGGACCAATGATGAGCCACAAACAAATCATCTTCACATCAAATACTATGTCTAAGGACTAGCTATAACTCAAATAATACCTTTGTTTCTTTGAGACAGGATCTGTTTTCCAGACTAGCACTGAGCTCCTGGCTTCAGCTAATCAGGATGTGTCAACCTTCTGAGTAGTAGAGCTCTCAGATGCAGGCCACTGTGCCTGGCTACTCAAATATTATCTTAAATCATGAAGTTTCTAGTGTTTCATGAAGACTAATAGAAGCAAAATATTGTGGTACATGCCTGTAAGGAGGCTGAGGCAGGAGGAACACAAAGATCATGAGGTCATCTTGAAGTGCACATCAAGATCACATCTCAAAGAACAGGAACAAGAAAACAAATAATACTAACAAGAATAGGAAAATAGCCTGGCGCCAGTGGTTCATGCCTGTAATCCTAGCTACTCAGAAGGCTGAGATCTGAGGATCGCGGCTCAAAGCCAGCCCAGGCAGGAAAGTCCATGAGATTCTTATCTCCAATTAATCACAGAAAAAGCCAGAAAAAGCCACTGTGGCTCAAGCAATAGAGTGCTGGTCTTGAGCAAAAGGAGCTCAGTCACAGTGCCCAGGCCCAGAGTTCAAGCCCCAAGATTGGGAAAAAGAAAAAAAAAAAAAAAGCAAAATACAGACTGATCTGATTAAAGGTAACTTCTTTGTATAACTACCTAATAAAAATATACATAAAAAGGACATAATGTAGAGTCCTACTGAATATTGCTAAGAAAGGAAGTTGGACAGGATGGCTTTAATTTTATGATTAAACTAAAAACAAAACATGTGGTAACCTCAGCATAACTTAAATTATACATAGATATGTATCATTTATTGAAATATAAAGATCTTCATTTACAGGCTTTTAATGGAAAACACAAACAGGGGCAAATATTTGCAATACATCTTGTATTAGTAGACTCTCCCTATCAAGTCAGACCTCACACATTTACCACACCAGCATTTGGGAACATGTTAAGTATTTTTCTCTTTATTATTTCTAAAATATAAATTTTGGACATTCAAAAGTGCAACAGTTAATGTGCCTGTGGGAATATCACAGTTAAAAAAATATATAAACAATGGCAGTGGTACAGTTTGTCATAAATGTTTGGCAGTATTCTCTAAGTCTATATAGAAATACATATATACATATTGATGTATAACATCATTTTATCTTCCGTCCCTCTTCACAAAAATAGGACCATTTTATACAGGTTGGCAGACCACGTTTTTAAGGACCGCATTGATCATTTAGAAAGTCACAAATTGCGTTTCTCAGGCCAGCTTTGATTGTCATCATAAAAACAGAAAGTAGGAAGGATTCACATATTTTCTTCTAAGATTTGGAAAGAAAGCCAAAAAGACAATGAATCTAGGATATTCTGTTTGTTTGTTTGTTTTAATGCAATCCACATCCTCTCAGGTGGGATGTTAGGCTGGAAGCTGCTGGTCTGAGAAGCTTCGTCCAGGTCCCACAAGTATCATGCAAAATTCAAAATATCAGAATGCAAAGCACCCACAAAATAAGGCTGTATGAGGGAGAGGGGATGATAAACAGAATGCTTGAGCTGGGATTCTAGAAACATAAATGTATTTCAAGTCTAATTGGCTCTAAGGAACCTAGTCAGGTTTTCCTTTTTAATTGGCTAATCTGGCTCAGTCTTCACACTTCCTATGAGAGAGAAAGGTAAGAAAGTCGGTGGCTTGCATTGAGATTAAACCAGTAGGTAGTCAAGTACCTTGTTATTGCTTCTGCATTTTGCAAAGCATCACCTGCCGGAAGCACAGAGTGATTGCAGCAATCATAGCCCATGTTTCATTCATATGGTGGCAGCAATTAAGCATATTGCAAAGAATGCCAATGAACCCACACTAAGCAGCTTGACAATCCAGCCGCCACTCTGAATCCAAAATGTCAGGAAAATTCATCATTTTCACCAAAATATTGACCTGCAATACAGAGACTTGGCACACAGTTACATCCCTTTCATCCATGCTTCTTTTCAAGTTGGACAAGCTCAATTCACCCGTGCCATGGGAAGTAGTGTCTTTGTCTTATACTTTCAGAAGACATACTGAAACCAAGACATCACCCAGCTTCTGCTAAGACTTGAAAGTGAAATTAAGGGTAGCAATTGCTTGGTATTAAATGTCCCTGACCTGAAGCCAAGGTCTTAAATTGTAGGTTCCCTCTACAGTTTAACTTCTAATCCAATTCCAAATTTCCAATTCCAAATGGTTGTTTTGTTTCTCTCTCCTCCTCCCCCCACCATGGTAACCTCCTGTAACCTAAGGCAGGGAGTTCATAAAAACTGAGGTTCCCTCAGATTTAAGTCATCCACCACCTCTTGAAAAAGGGAGCCAGAATCTACGGATTCTGACAGGTCACTGTGGGAACTGAAGAGCCAGGCTAATGCTCACAGAGTCTTCACTGTGCAACACCATTATGGCTCACGGTTGCCCACTCTTCCTCTTTGGAGTGAGAGAGGACAGAAAGGACCCAATATTAGGGTGTCCTTCTGACTGTAAAGGTTCATAGATTTAAAAGATATATGTGTTGGAATCTACCAAAGTATCATTGGCCAGGAAAGAAACCCTTACACAGCTAGTTTTTCTGCTGATGATCCCAATTTCCACAGGCTCACAGCATAGAGTCCCACAGAACACAGGTTTATGACTTTACAATGAGAACATTTTGGATTCTGGGGTTGTGTTTGAGCCTAATCCCATTACTCAGAGGTTATTAACTGTGTTTAGTACAATGGATTAGGAAATCTATTTAGTACATAATTTTAAAAAGACTTTGACTTTCTGGATAACATTACTTATACTTTGCTTTCTATGTTTACTAAATTTAATCCGCTAAAGCTATTATCATATTTCATAGAGAAACATAGGTTATTGAGAATAAATGTCAAAAACTGTCAGACTTGTTACCTACTTAGTAAGGGGTTTGTTTTTTTTCCTAAATTGTGCTTTCTCTGTAGGGAAATCATGTTACATATTATATATTTAGCATTACTGATATCAGTAGTAGTATTATAAATGTAGGTTACAATATGCAAATGAGTTGTTGGGCTTCTAAATGACCCAAATCTATTTTAAAAGGTTGGTTAGTTGTTATCTTTTATCTCTTTTATCACTAAAAAGAAAAAAAGTAGCAAAATGTGGTAGTACCAGTACCTTTAAACGCTCAAAAAGTGGTTTTGCATGCACTTCACAAGAAAGTTCAACAGCAGCTGATACCAGGTTTCAAGAAGGAAGTACATGGATGGATTGAGTGGTCTTTTCAGAAGTCCAAAGGAGATAGGTTCATACAAATCTAAGCTCATCCTTGGTTAGAGATATTTACATAATTACAATGCTGGAGTTGTGTTGCAGTACAAATTGTATACACGGAAATCTCACCAGTATCCTGGAAACACAAAAGTCCTCTGGGGCCTCCTCCTCCCCGTCCATCTGTTCCACACATCACACACCACTGAGATGCTACTGATGCAGTGCAAGAGGCCACACGGAAGTTCATTCTAGAGTCTTCCATTCATTCAGATTTACAAGGCCCCTTGTGGTTCTTGGCTTGAAACCTCTCATTATACACTCTCCAGGTCCTCCTCTCAACTTTTGCATGGCAATGAAGTGGTTTTCTTAAAGAGATCCAAAGGTGGCTCCATGAACAGAAGGAAGCTACCTCCTGAATACTTCCAGCCCATTACAGGAAGCTGTCTTCCACCAACTCTGAGGAGTCTATACCAATGTCATCCATCATGTCGATGTCTTCGATAGTCTCGTCCTCTCTTTTAATGAAGGTGGAACTGCTGGAACCTGTCTCAATGGCACTCTCTTCTGAAGTCTGGGAACTGCCAAGGAGAAAAAGAAAAGTTCAGGCCACATACAAACCAACTCCACTCTGTCCACATTTCCAGGGAAGCTGCCCAGGCCAAGGGGCTCTTTCTGAAGCATCTTTTCATGTTCAAACCCGGGATGCCTGGTGCAGCAGGGCTGCTACGAAGCTGCCCGTTGTCCATGGCTGCACCAGGCCAGTAGAAAGCAAGATGCCCAGGCCACTTTTCCTTCTTTTGTGCCAAGATTTTGTTTCTTGTTTTTTCAATCCGAGTGGCTAACCAGCTATAACAACTTTTCTTGCCCTACCCAGTCATAATGGAAGAATAAATCATGCCTCATGCAAAGGTGCGGGGAAGGGAAAGGCCAGGAGGGAAATCAGCAGTAAACGCATCCACACCAGCCACCTGCTCTCTCCAGAACCTGCCCAGTCTCCGGGTTGTGTGCTCACAATTTTCCTTGAGCAGTTTCCTCCTACTTCTCATTACCTAGTGTCCTTGGTGACTCCAATGCTGAGGTTGATTACTCGAATATTGGCTGAAAGGGGGAATTCTAGAGTAAGAAAGCCTTAGGTCTGGAATAGACTTCATACATGTTACACAACCCCCTGAACTTAACTTGGTTTCCCAGCCTATGAAATGGCATGACAGGGCTGGGAATATGGCCTAGTGGCAAGAGCGCTTGCCTCGTATACTTGAAGCCCTGGGTTCGATTCCTCAGCACCACATATATGGGAAACGGCCAGAAGTGGCGCTGTGGCTCAAGTGGCAGAGTGCTAGCCTTGAGCAAAAGGAAGCCAGGGACAGTGCTCAGGCCCTGAGTCAAAGCACCAGGACTGACAAAAAAAAAAAAAAAGAAATGGCATGACAACAATGCCTAGCAATATACCAGTTCAGATGATCAAATAAGGTATTAACTATCTAATATATTAAGTCCTCAATAAATGTGACTCTTTTTTTTGTCAGTTGTGGGGCTTGTACTCAGGGCCTGCGCACTATCCCTGAGCCTCTTTGTGCTCAAGGCTAGCACTCTACCACTTGAGCCACAGTGCTACTTCTGGTTTTTGAGTGGTTAACTGGAGATAAGAATCTCACAGGGACATTTCTGCCCCGGCTGGCTTTGAGCCACAACCCTCAGATCTCAGCCTCCTGAGTAGCTAGGATTACAGGCATGAGCCACCAGTGCCCAGGGAGCCATATTATTTAAACTTATACCTGAATTCAAATAAAGCCTAGATATCAGCCGGAAACAGTTGTGAATTCTCTATCCTGCGCCCCCTGCCCCAACACACACAGGGGTGGGGCCTCTGGAGACTCAAGTGCTGTTCACCACCCAGGTGTGACAATCTTATCCATCACCTGTGTCCTCCCCTTCAGGCTGCAGCAGGGAAGATAGCAGCTCAGGTGCATCTACCTGTGTCTGTTCCTCTTGCCCAGATCTTCCTCCTCAGGAACAGGGTCGATGTCGGGGAGAGGGATGATGTAGCCGCTGTCTGCACTCAGTCTCTGCTCATCCAGGCTCCCCTCCCAGTCCTTCAGCTTATCTTCTTCGTTCTTATAGGTGACACCAATGTATGCATTGTCCGTGTCAATGCGCATACGAGCCACAGCAGGATGGTCACTCTTCAGGAAGTCCAGGTGGATCTTTTCATAGCTCTGTAAGCATTTACATATCATGTTTAGTCAAGGGTTACTGACTGACTTATGATGATGAATGTGGATGCTCAGAAACTATATGTGTTGAAAACTATCTCACAGACATGTGGGATTTAGACAAGGGAAGGAAAGTCAAACATTAGTCACCCCAGAAATGTGGGACATGATGGAGAGATAGCTGATGATAGAGAATTTCTACCCACATGTCTTCAGATACCAAAATCCCTTCCCTAAGTCAGTCCTGGTGACTGTGGGCCTTCCACTCCGACCAGGATAAGCATGAAGCCTTCTGAACCCATCACCACATATGTCCAGGGCTCACACTGGTCCCACAGAAAGAGATGTGGTCTTCCATTGGGGACTTAATGCCCTACACCTTTTTAAGTCCCAAATATTGGGCAAGTCTAGCCTTTCATATGAACACACACACACACATACACACACACACACACACACACACACACACACACACTAGTTCAACAATAGTTTCAGTCCCTTCCCAAAACACACCTCCATCAATCAGTGTCTTTGACCAGCATAAGTTAATTACTTTCTGCCTCTTCCCTGCCTCATTTGTGAGAATCAGACTCTGAACTAAGCAACAGACTGTGTTAGTATTCCAGCTCAGCTCGTGGGAGGGTCCAGAACCACCTCCTCACGCTGTGCTCCAGGGAGACGGAAGAGAAGCAGGAAGTGTGGAAAGTCTGCACAGAGCCTAATCTGAATCTAAAATGAGGTACAAGTTTATCTGAGTTTGCTTCTCAAGGCTTCAGCAGAAACTTGCTCCGTTCATTTGTGTGTCCTGCCCAGGTCTATGAAATTACATATGTTCCTTTAAACAATGCTTTCTATGTTGCAGAAAACCAGCTGGAGCTACAGATAACAGCTGGGTTGTCCCTTCCAGTCAGCTGGCAAAAGTCAATTTCTTGTGGATTTGAGTGCATTCAAATTAGTGATTTAATGGCCCTGGATGTCCTGAGACTTTTAACTGCAAAGTAGCTCTTGAAACTCAAACATCTGGAAAATCCAGGGCTTAGAAGTGTCATTCCTGCAACGTGAAAGGGGAACCCTGTGGAAAAGAGAATGTTTCATCATTGCTCCTAGGGACCATGGAGCATTCCAGACACAGGAAGCCCCCAGACACAGACAGCATCACACAATCTATGCCCTCCTTTGAAAATGCTCCTTTCAAACATGAACAAATACCAGCTCTTCTCTCCTCCCTTTCCCCATGGCCTTTAACCTACTGTAATGAGCCCAGACAAACCTTTTTATATTGCCCAGGTAGCAGATTCTCCACTATCTCACTCAGGTGGTAGAAGGAGGGTCTCTTCTCAGGCTCGCTGTTCCAGCATTGCACCATGATCTCATAGCTAGAGGAGAGGCAATGAGCTTAGAGTGGACACGGAGTGAGAGAACAGGACCCTCCCACTCCATGCACCCTTAAGACATAGGCCCACAGATGGGGAGGGAGCTCACACTTCACTGGTGGCATGATCAGGCTTGGCCATCCGGTACCCACTCTTGATCTTATTGTAGAAAGTAGAATCCACCATCATGCCAGGGTAGGGCGTGCCACCTAAAAGATCAAGGAAGACAACGACAAGGATGACAAAGTACTTCCACGTGAACACATGAGCCACACATTGCTGGTACACTGCATGACAGAATACACAAGAGAGCACGGACAATCCTGAAGCCCTGATATCCTAGTTCTTTCAAGGAAATGAAGTATTATTATCTCCTATTCTCTTTCAGAAGCCTGCTTAGATCTTAAATTTAACTAGGCCTCTAGGTGATTCAGTCAAAATTGTGCATCTTCAGAAAGAAGCACTGAAGTGGTTCTCTGGGCTTCTGACCACTGAGGCTATATACCCAAGCAAACAAACAAACAACAAAAAAAAAAAGCAAGGAGAAATTCTTTTTTTTTTTTGCCAGTCCTGGGCCTTGAACTCAAGGCCTGAGCACTATCCCTGGCTTCCTTTTGCTCAAGGCTAGCACTCTGCCACTTGAGCCACAGTGCCACTTCTGGCCATTTTCTATATATGTGGTGCTATGTGGTGATAGGGAATTGAACCCAGGGCTTCATGTATACAAGGCAAGCTTTCTTGCCACAAGGCCATATTCCCAGCCCAAGCAAGGAGAAATTCTGAATCATCAAAGAAACTCATTTTCACCAGAAATGTTCAGATTGTTTTAGTAAAATTCCAAGTTAGGCTGGGCACCAGGGGCTCACACCTGTTATCTTAGATACTAAAGAGGCTGAGATCTAAGGATCTCAGTTTGAAGCCAGCCCAGATATAAAAGTCTATGAGAATCTTATCTCCAAATAACAAACAAAAAGCCAGATGGTTCAAACGGGAGAGTGCCAGCCTTAAGCAAAAAACCTAAGGGACAGTGCCCAGTCCCCCTGTTCAAGCCTCAGTACACACACACACACACACACACACACACACACACACACACACACACCATACACAATTCAAGCTGGAGCTCAAAATGTCTAAATAATTACTGCCTTGAAGCAGTACAAGACTCCCTTAAGCCACATAGTGGGATGGTCCTCCACAGAGGGAAAGGACCTGGAAAGACCAGGGAGGTGTAACTAAGGTGTTCATGGCCAAAATCAGGTCAAGTTCAGTTCCTTCCCTAAAACCTTCCAAAACAGACTGCCTTTCTCCTTCTTCTGAACTCACATTACAATTTTAAGTCAGCACCACACAGTTAATTGCTAGGCATGGCAGTGTAGCTAGCCCTTTGGAACCACCAAACAATCATGATCATGCCTTATTCTTTCCTTAGGAGCCCAAGTAAGGACTAATATTGGGGTTGAAGGTGGGGGTAAAATGGCTGTAATGTGCAGCATTGTTTCCATCCTGCATCTGAGACAAACATTTCCCCCCTTCCAAGTAATCAGAAGTCAGGCTCATACCAAGAGAAAAGATCTCCCAGAGCAGAATGCCATAAGACCAGACGTCACTGAGGGTGGTGTAGAGGTTGTCAAAGATGCTCTCAGGGGCCATCCACTTCACAGGCAGGAAGGTCTGCGGGGAAAGAGGGAAGAGATTAACCTCTCAGACTATATACTGACAACCTGAAGCAATGATGTGGAAAAGGGTCCTCCTCAGGCTGCCAATGACTTCCACTAAAGATCTTGCTCACACTGTTTTTCATGATGTTTGTTAGTATGCTCTCAGTACCTGACACCTGGAAGATTTACAATGAGTATTTGATACATTCAGGATAATGAGATCTAGAGGATCATGAGTCAAGGCTACACCAGGCAAAAAATGTCTACAAGACTCCATCTCCAATTAACCAACCAAAAGCCAGGCTGGAGGTGGGACTCAAGTAATAGAACACCAGCCTAGCAAGCTCAAGGGACTAAGTTCAAACTCTAGCAATCCTAAATTAATTAATTAAGTGTAGAAGTTTTCCACCACTACAAAGAGTCAGCTATTAAAATAAAAATTTCATGGCCTCTTTTAGAATCTGGTTCAGGAGAAATACCAAACAGCATAAAGTAGCCACATTAGCATCACTCAGCCTCCAAGACGGCTAGGCAAATAACAGATTCATAACCTTGGGTGAATAGGTGAGAGAGTCCAGTTATTTGTTCAGTGCTAGAAAGTGTCACCACTAATGTCACTGCCATAGGAGAACCAGACAGAGGCCAGAGTCTGAGGTGAGGCCAGTGTCTTCTTGGTGGGTACCACATTCTTCAAAATGCTGTGTGTCCTGAGCTACTTCATCAGCTCACAAGTGAAAGAGATGGAGAGATAGCTCTAGTGGATGCTTCAATGACTATAAGACAACTGTGTCTCTAAGATCCATTAATTTAGCCAGTTGCTAGTGGTTCACAACTGTAATCCTACCTACTCAGGACATAGATCTGAGGATCACTGTTCAAAGCCAGTCTAGGTAGGAAAGTCCAAAAGACTCTTATCTCCAATTAATCACCAAAAAACCAGAGTGGACAGTCCTAGCTTTAAGCAAAAAAAAAGCTCAAGGACAGCACCCAGGCCCTGAGTTCAAGCCCTAGGACCAGGGAAAAAATAAATAAATAAATCCCACTAACTTAAAATCCTTTTGAAAATCCATTAATAACTAGAGATGCTGTCCTTGGAAATGCATGCTTATGCACAAAGATACACAGATACACTGGCGCAGGCACTTTATGTGCTATAAAGAAGGAAACCGGGGCATGGAATAGGCAAAGAACTTACCCCAAACCTCAGCTCTAGAGCAAAATAAAGCTAGTTGGTATCCACACCCAATCACCTGTTAAGTCAGGATTTTTTTCTACTGGCTCTCCAGTGCCAATTCATGAGCCCTTAGACTCTGTTAAAGCGACAGGCCTGAACAGCAACAAGCAACACTTGACTTCCAAGATTGAGGGGAGGAGGAGAATGAGGGTACCAAATACGGGCTGGTACATACACTGCCTTTTGACACGTAGTTGGAATCATGCATGATGTCTCTGGCCAGGCCAAAATCACAGATCTTCACAATTTTCCCTTGTGCCAGGAGGACATTTCGTGCAGCCAGGTCCCGGTGGACGCACTGCATGGGAAGGACAAGGTCAACCCGGCTGTGGCCAGACCCAGTCTCGCAAGACTAGCCACTCTAAGACAGCTACCCAAAATGCACCCCTGTAGGGGCCCTAGCATGTAGAGCTGGTCTTCCTCTATCCCTTAAGGGCCCCAAAACTCTACAGTAAAACTCCTGGCCTTGCTTACGGGAAAAATCAAGATAAGCAGGTAAGTAGCAGTTAGACTGCCCCTGCCACTCCAAGATCACCCCCTAGAGTCCCCTTCCACACAACCTTCACTTGTCACCTCTAAAGAGGTCTGTGTCTTGAACTTACATTTTTTGAAGCCAAAAACTCCATTCCACGGGCCACTTGATAGGTGAAACTCAGCAAGTCCAACAGAGTAAGGCCTTCAGAGTTATCATCCGAGAGGAGGTTTTTGACTTCTGAGTCTGCATAAGTAGAATGAAAAGCATTGGGGCTGGAGGATGACATAGGACCTCACCTCTCCCACTTCCTGAACCCACACAGGGCTGGACCACCACCTGCAAAGGCCCGTCCAAAGACCACTGTCCCAAGTACTTTCTAAGAATTGTTACACCTCACAGGGGCTCCATAAGCTATGCCAAGGGAGAGGCTGAGGATACAGCTCCATGGTAGAGCATTTGCCTAGGCATGAAGCTCTGGTTTCAATCCCAGCACTGCAAATAACTGAATAAATAAGTAAATAAATAGATAAATTTTTAAAAAGTCTCTCTCTTTAAAGAATAATTTATTCAACTTCAGTATTCCTAGCCCCAGCATTTGAAATTCAAAATGCTCCCCAAATTCAAACCTTATTGAATGCCAATGTAATGCCAAAATTAAAAAAAAAATCCACAACAGACCTCATTTGACAGCTTACAGTCAAAACACAGACACAGTAAAAATACTGCATAAAATTATCATCAGGCAATGTGCATGAGGTATATACGAACCATAAATGAATTTTGTATTTAGACCTGACTCCCACTCCCATGACACCTCATTAGGTAGATATAAATATTCCAAAATCTTTTTTTAAAAAATCCAAAACACTGCTGGTTTCAGGCATTTTGGATAAGCAACCTTGAACCTGCATGTAGAAACACATACCGGGTTGTCTGTGCACACGCGTGTGTTCATACTTATAGCCCTAGAAGCAATCTAAACCAATCTCCACACACAGATTTTTTTTGTTTGTCCCCTAGATTTGTTGTCTCTATCTTAGCCATCACCTCAGCTATCTTGAAAACCCATACACATACACACTAAATTTGTCCATCACAAATACATGAAGACACTTGGACAAAATGTTCTGGCCCAAAGCCAGTGGCTCATGCCTATGATCCCAGGTCCTGGAAGACTGAGGTCTGAGGATCATGGTTTGAAGCCAGCTCAAGCAGAAAAGTCCATGAGACTCTTGTCTCCAATTAACTACCAAAACACCAGAAGTGGAGGTGTGATTCAAGTGGCACAGCACCAACTTCAGCAGAAAAGCCAAACAAGAATAGGAGGTTCTGAGTTCAAGCATTTAGTATGGGCAGGAAGACCAAGTTTCTGAGGGTTGATTGTTTTTCTTTTTTTTTTTTTTTTTTTTTTTTCTCAAATTTTTATTTTCAAACTGACGTACAGAGAGGTTACAGTATCATACGTTGGGCGTTGGATACATTTCTTGTACTGCTTGTTGCCTTGTCCCTCATGCCCCCGATTGTTTTTCTTTTTAAAACTGTCCTCAATTACTGTAGTTATAATTTGTCTAGTAAGCAAGCACAATATGCAGAAAACTACCAGGTCACTACAGATCCTGTTGCATGGACTTGTTTTCCTGTGCAACAAATCTACTTTTCCCAGTTCATCCCATCTGGATGGGCCCCATGGTTTCGAAGAAGGCGGCAATGTCGGCCAGCAGTTCTCAATCCTTTCTGAGAATTTTCACAGCCCTCACCATTCACATTTTTTTTTCAGCCAGCTACAGGAAGGCCAGAAAACCATGGTCTGCCTGCCAACAGAGCCTGGGCTTGAGCGTGACTCAGTCCACAGTGCAGTCTAGGAAGTAATATAAACTATTTTTAACCACACGGGAGGGGCGAGGAAGCACCAGTGCCGAGAGCTCTCAGTGGGTAAACTAAAGTGTTTGGAACGTCACCCATTTGGCAAGGTGAAATGACTGGAACTTGAAACTGGAGAAATGGAAACTAGCATTATGTACTATGCTTTGCAAAACAAGCACATTCCTTTTTTTCTGTTGGTAATGAGCTGTACCTTGCTCATGGAAAGTATTCAGAGCACCTTAGTGATTTCCAAATCACTTTCCCTGACAGCTTAACACTGCTCCATCGGGCATGGCTCCAGCTAGGTAGCTACCCTGGAGTTCATAAATACTTCCAACCACACCACATACGCCTCTGTTTTGAAACCTGTCTTCAAACAACAGTCAGTATAAAAACTCATCAGGAAAAACAACTTCTAGTCATCTACTCTACAGCATCTACCACACTGGATGTTAGGAAAGCTAAAAGCAAGGATTACTGAACTCACAAATAGCAGAATCATATAAAGCTTCACATACACACAATGGAGGAAAGGTGACATTGTTCAAAAAGAATGTACTCTTTGCCTGATTTATGTAACTGCAACCCCTTTATGCATCACCTTTATGATAACAATTTTTAAAAAAAAAAATTTAAAGACAAAATAACAAAAAAAAATTTGCCAGCTTCCAATTTTGCCATGGGCACTTTAAAAGAAAAACAATGATTATCTATCTTCATTTTTAAAAAATGTAAAAAGACATGATAAGAAAAAAGCAAGTCATTACATTAAAAATAAATGTTGTTGGACATCTGTGGCTCATGCCTGTAATCCTTGCTAGTCATGAGGCTGAAATCTGAGGATCTGAAGATCATGGTTCAAAGCCAGCTTGGGCAGGAAAGTCCATGAGACTCGTCTCCAATTAACCACCAGAAAACCAGAAGCGGTGCTGTGGCTCAAAGTGGTACAGTAATAGCATTGAGCCAAAGAGCTCAGGAACAGGGCCCAGACCCTGGGTTCAAGCCCCATGGCTAATGGGGGAAAAAATTAAGTAATTATATTAAAATGTAAGAAATCGATTACATGACTCTATTTATTTACTTAGTTATTTTTGCAGTGGTGGGGATTGAACCCAGGGCCTGGGGGACAATAGGCAAGGGTTTTCACTAAGCCACACACCCAGCCCCTATTTAGGTATCATGTGCTCCATGAGTTCCTCTTATCATCCACGTTCACCTTCCTCTGACATCATATTCAACCACCAGAAGATCAGAATGCCCAGAGTGAGTACAGACACTTTTACCTAACATTGATTTCTTCTTATAGGAGGCTGGCCGGTCGTACAGTGATCTCTGGATGTCTGAGTATTTAGACACCTCTTTTCTTTCCAGCATGGGGACATACTGTGTGGTGTCAGCTTGCTTCATGTCCATGTAGTCACCGTTGTTTTCAAAAGATAAAATCACATAGCTGTAAAAACAGATGAAGAAGTGTTATGCAGGGTGAACTCTGGAGTAGGTACCCAGTAGATAGCTTGCTGGATGCTGATTTGGGTATCTATAGTATGCAGATAACTGAGAAAGACATGAGGGCCACAGGATGAGCAGAAGCAAAGTCAATATGTACCCTGCACATGAGGTGGTTGAGGCTGGGAGATGAGCAGTAATCAATTACACCAACACACAGTCATCTCAAATCCAGCTACACTATGAGAGTAGAGAGGTTTATGTCAGCAAAATGAATTCTGGGGGAACATTCTGAAGAATGAAGCCAATTGACAGTGGTGAGAAACATTATGGGCTATCTGGATTCCACAAATGTTCGCCTCCATGATCCTTCCTTATTGATTTGCCTAAATTGTCTTCAGGGTAGCTCCTCCACACTTCCTGTCAGCAGGAAGAGACTTACTTCCTGAAGAGCCACCTGAAGACAGGGGGCTCTGTTTCCATAGATTCAAGAGTATTGTGAAGCCCACTATATTGAAAACTTGGGAAAACCCATGACATTAAATACACAATTACTCTTTCTACCTTTTAAGTCAAGCCAGAAACCTGGCTACCAACCTACCAAACCTACCACCTGATAAATTTAGCCCCTACATGATGTCCATTAAGTAATTTAATACAAAGTGGATTCACTGTCCTTTCTGATCTTACAGAAATTCATATCTAGAGATCATTACAAGTTTCTGTTTACGGGCTGGGAATATGGCCTAGTGGCTAGAGTGCTTGCCTCATATACATGAAGCTCTGGGTTCAATTCCCCAGCACCACTTATATAGAAAATGGCCAGAAGTGGCACTGTGGCTCAAGTGGCAGAGTGCTAGCCTTGAGCAAATAGAAGCCAGGGACAGTGCTCAGGCCCTGAGTCCAAGGCCCACAACTGAAAAAAAAAAAAAAAACAAGTTTCTGTTTACAAGTTTCTGTTAGGAGATGCTCTCACAGGCTTAATTTATAGGCCCAGGTACAACAAGGACCAATAGTCAAGCCTGGAGATCCTTGTGATATAAAAACTCAGGCATCTCTGACCACAGATGCATTTTATACATCCTCATGGATTATAGATAGAGAGCAGAATGGCTCCCCAAATGATTTCAACTCTCACTCTGACTCTCACTCAAGACTATCAGCATAGCCTTCCCATACGATGCCACAGTCCAAAATACCTCCAGACATCATGCATCCATCCTTGCTGTCATGGATGACTGAACAGGCTGCTGGAACCTTTGCTATCTGTGGCACAGAATCTCTAAGGACATGGGTTCTCTTCATTTGTGAGGCTTGTAAGACAATGGCACAGCAGTGCCACACTTACCTTCGTGTGCTTTCATCAGCTGGGTTCAATCCAAAGATGTCCAGCTCTTTCTTTGGTTTCTCTGGGTGGTGGCTCATGAAGCTATCCCTATTCTTATGCAAATAGTTCACCAAATCCCCATAGAAGCAGTACTCCGTGATGATGTAAATGGGGCCTGTGGAGACCAAAACCAGTTAGGAGATGGGCAAGAAGAACAGAAAGGCCAGGAATTGCAATGTGTGGACTGTTAAGAGCTGTTGCTCCAAAGCAATGAGTTTCTATCAATTCAATGGACTTCACTAAATTTGAACCTGGTCTGCCAATTCACACAACTCTAGGGGTTCACACAACTCTTATTGCAGGTCAGTGAGCCTACCTGACTTAGTACAGGCTCCCAGCAAGTTCACAATGTTCAAGTGCGGTCCCAGGTGAGTCATTATCTTCAGTTCAGACATGAGTGCTTGCTTCTCACTGGATCTGGCTGTGGCTGTGGAAGAAATAAATCAAGTTTCAGTTCAACTGAACTACCTACTTCTCATTCACAGAAACAGTGTGATTATCATTTTATTTATGAAGAGTCTAGAAGAGCAGATGATCCACTCAGTGTAGACTCTAATGACTACTCTTTAGTCTTTAGGGAAAAAAAGAGACTACTAGAAATAACAACTCCTGATTTCCAAATATATGAATGATGATAGCAATCAAAAAGGAAAAAATGTCTCATCAACAAATAGTTCAAATACATAAAAACATAGAACCCACTAGGTATTCGTGGCTCACACTTGTAATCCTACCTACTCAGGAATCTGAGATCTGTAGATCATAGTTCTAAAATAGCCAGGGCAGAAAAGTCCATGAGACTCTGATCTCCAATTAAGCAACAAAAAGCAGGAAATGTAGATGTGGATCAGGTGGTGGGGCACCAACCTTTAACAAAAAAGCCAAGGGAGAGTACAAGGCCCTGAGTTCAAACCCCAGTACTAGCACATGCACGCACGTGCACGTGTGCCCACACACACACATAACTAGGGTCAAAAGAACCCAGTTAAAATCTTAAGCCTGCTATCTACTACCTCTATCTTCAAAATAGGACCCACCAGCAGCACTTACGTTTGAGCATCTTCACTGCCACCTTCATGACAGGCTGGGACCGGCTCAATCCATAGGCTGTTCCTTCAACCACTTTCCCAAATGCACCAGACCCCAAGATCCGACCTGCAGACAAGCAGAGCAATGAATACATGCCAGCCTCAGGCGTTCCCTCAGCTTCATTGGCCACAGCCAGTACTCAGAGGTGCACAGCTGAGTGGGTGTTTTGCCCATATTGAGAAGCCTAATTATTCCTCCAAGTCACCATGTCAAAAAGAGAATAGAGCCCACAGGGAAGGAAATTAGTGTAATTGTTTTTGTCAAATAATATTTGCAAGGGGACGGAAAACAGACGGGAGAAAGGAGGGGTGGCCCTCCCTGTGTGAACATTGGCTCCCAGCTAGGTGCTGGCCAGGCCCTGGGCTCTTCTGCACTTGCCTCTGTGGCTTCTGCCCAAATCCCCTGATTCTCTGCCCTTCTGTTTTCTGCCTGCAAACAGAAGCATCCTTTGCATAACATAAATCCTTAACCACTGGAAATACTTCAGGACTCAAAACAATCAGTGATTGCAAGGAATGCACAAGTGAAAGCTTCAACTGTGACTGCCTGTGACAGAGCGCCTCTACCATGGAAGATAAGCATACCCTGAGAACAAGCCTTTCCTTCATGCAGAGAAAAACAAAGAGAAAGTGAATCCCACCCTCAAGGTTCCCATGACCCTCCAGGGGCCACTCTGTGCATGGGCAGCCCAGGCAAGGAAAGACAATAGGAGCCAGCACTGCCCTCTCCATGGGTCTGCTGTTGTCCTGGTGCCCATACAGGTCACCTCTACAAACACCTCGACTTCACCCAGAAACACAAACACAAAGCAGTGCATGGCAGACATTTTTGCCCTTGTCACCCCTGCTCCCCATACTTTATTACTTCTTAACTTCTATAAGCACTTCATCCCTTTTTGAGAAACAGTGGGAAAATATAATAAAGAAAGCTTAAGCATAAGCATTTGAAATTGGAAGCCACAAGGATGACTTGTTCTTAGAGAGTTATTTAAACCTAAACCTTGCAGTGTTCTGCAATGAGACAGGTAGGCAGGTAATTAAAATATAACTGTACTTGGTGAAATTATTCATTGTGACACAACCTCTAGCTCTAGCTTTTATTTCCCTTTGTCTTGTTTTCATTCATTCAGATTGTAATTTGAAAAACAAAAACAGAACTCCCTTGGATTTCATGCATTGTTCTTAGCCCAGGAAGAAAATATTTGAAATCTATAGCAAGTTGACTTGGTTATTTTCACATGTTTTGATCTTAAATGTACCTATATTTTTGTTTCATATTCCATATACAAGACATTCCTTATGGGTCCTCAGAATGTACTGGTACAAAGTATACTTTGTAGCTATTGTATTTGTTTCTTATTTAGCCCTTTATACTTACAGAAATTCATTTCACTTTTAATTTGGGTTATTTTCAAAGCAAAGCCATTTTGGTTGATCTCTTTGCCAGGCTTTCTCATATTCTCTTCTCCCTTTATAAAATTTTCCTTGTCTGTAATTTATTATGGTATGAGACTTTTTTTAAGTCATTGCAATAATGCAATTAACTCTTCTTATGTGTGCGTGTGGCAGTATACCCTTTTTAAAAATAAAGATGGAAGTGTTTCTGCTAGAAAATGTTTGTCGTATGCTCCTTACAAAGCAAAGCTCAGATCCCTATTTGTAACCCAGGCCTGGAGAACAGAGGCCTGGAGGTGGCCCACACAGGATCTTACCAAGCACCAATCCATCTCTTGGAAACTCCCATCTTGAGTCATAAGGCAGCTGCATCGGGTCCACATAAATATATTCATGTCCATCAGGGCTGATTGATTCAATGACCCTCCAGCGAATTTCATACCTTGGTTTCTATAAAGGACCAGGACAGAAAACCCATAAGTTATCAAAGGTCTCAAGACACCTAATCTTCAATTGCAGCAGCAGCGATGGTGACTAGACAGAGGAGAGATCAACACCATTTGTTCTGCCTGGCATCCCTGGGTCCTTTCTCTGGGCCAAGCCCTGAGCATGGCTGCTATTCTCATTCTGACTGGCTTAGAAGATGTTTAGTTCTCTGAGAAAATACCTACCTGCTTCCAAATGACAACCAGGACAATCAGTGATATGATCACAATCACCAACAGTACCAGAACTGCAGCTGCCACTGTGAGTTCAGAACGCAGGGCTGGGAGACAAAAAAAGAGAGATGGAGGACATTTTCCTAGAAGATACACAGTAAGGTGGAGGGGGCTGGATATCTCTCAGTGGTGGAGGGGGGAAGTATAAGGGTTGCCTGGCTCCCTGGAGGAATGGACAATACTGTCTTGCAAACATCTGCACCCACCAAACTAGACAACTCTTCCCTGGCAACAGTAAGGAATCAAATTCAATTCAGGAAATCAACATTTTCCCCCAATGATGCTCCAAGTATAATCTCAAACATAATATGAATAGGAACAATAAACACTAATCAGTGACATGGAGATTGTACAGAAACTTCTACAGCATAAGCTTTATTATAAAGCTTATTTTTGAAAGATTATAGGGTTTTTTTTATTCCCTTGGGCTACATCCTTTCAATTGCTTTAAGTCATTGTATTCAATATGCATTATGTAAAAAATTGAACTGTGCAACTGGTGGGCAGAGACAGAGGGGGAGAAAATGAAGGAAGGGGTGACATTGTCCAAGAAGAATTGTACTCATTACCTGATTTATGGAATTCTAACTCCTCTGTACAACTCTTTAATAATAACAATAAAATTATATTTTTTAAAAAGAATTGGATCTATTGCCAGGTGTCCATGGTTTACACCTATAATCCTCGCTCCTAGAGAGGCTGAGATTTGAGGATCACAGTTTGAAGCCAGCCAGGACAAGAGGGCAAGGAAATCTATAAGGCTCTTATCTCCAAAAACTACCAAAAAAAAAAAAAAAGAGCTAGGAGTAGAGTTGTGGCTCAAATGATAGAATGCTAGCCTTGAGCAAAAGAAGCTCAGGGATAGTGTCCAAGCACTGAGTTCAAGCCCCAAGATCTACATTAAAATGAGAAGAATAATTCCGTCTCAGCTGCTGTAATAAGCAATGAGATAAAATAGTCTCCACCCCACACAGGATGGTTTAGACTAGAAACTCACTAACTATACTGTTATACAAGCAAAATGCCCAGGAGCTTCTTCAAAATGCAGCTTTGTGAGTGAATCTGCAAGAAGCTTCTGATACTCAGAGATAGCCCCTTAAGTGCATTCATAGAGGAATTTTTAACTTGAGACCTTCATTTGTATAGGGACCTATCTGGGTCTGTGGGTTCCACCTGAGGAAGGCAGGGCTCAGTTGATGGCCCGGTATTGTCCTGACCACTGAGCAACTTACTGGGGGCCACCAGTTTCAGTTCTCGGTTCCCAGTCCCGAGGAGATTCTTAGCCAGGCAGCGAACGGCAATGGTCTCCTCCACTTTGGCAAATGTCACTCGGCCCTCCACGGTACTCTTGTCTCGAGGATGGATCTCCGTGAGGATATTAGAGACATTGCTGGCTAGAAATGTCCACGAAGTTTCATTGTTACATCTAGAGAGGAAAATGACATAAAAACAGAGCAGATTATTGAGAGTTGTGAAGATGAGCACACCTGTGACCTTGCCTATTTCCTGACCTAGTCTATACTTGCAGGTACTACAGGTTGTCCCTCTTATTATGTGAACACTAAGACTCATTTGCACACACCCAACTAAATAACTGAATTTAACTGTTCTTGAAGGGGACAGAGAGGAAACATGATTCAATAAAACAACTGATCCCAGATCTTGAGCCTATGAACAAACTGAGCAGTTGAACATCAAGCTTGTTTAACAATCCCAACTATCTAACCCTTGAAAAAGGTCCAGCACCCTCCCTTCCTAGCACTCACACTGGGAAGGGTCCCTTAGGTGTCAGGAGAGTTGGGAGAGTCCTGGATTGAGTTGTAAGACCCGGAGTCAGCATGCAGTCATCTCTTAGCCCTAGGGGAGGGTAGGACCAGGACTCTCAGCATTTAGGGAGAAGCAGACTTGTGGACACAGCAACGACTATGGAGAGAGGTGACCCAGAGCTCACACGCCCATTTAAGAAAGTAGTAGAAAAGGGAAATGAAGGGAGGTTTAGCAGGACTATGATCAAAATACATTAGATACAAGTACAAAAATGTCATAATGAAACCCATTGTTTTGTTCAAATAACATGCATTAATTTTAAAATAACTAAAGATCTAGCCAAGCATGGTGGAACATGCCTATAAGACCAGCACTTAGGAGGCTAGGCAAAGAAGAGTTTGAATTCCAGGTCCACCTGAAATATAGGGAGACCTTATCTTATTTAAAAGAAAAATAAAGGAAGAGGAAGGAGGGCAAAAGGGAGGTAAGGCAGAATAGAGGGAGGGTCTGGTCACAAGGGCACTGTTTTCCTTTAGGTTTGTATGTCACTTTAGCCACCAAAGCAAAGTGCACCAAGTAAGAACTGTGATGCAAAAAATATGGGCTGCAGTATGAAAAACCCCTCTGCGGACAGTGGCCCTTAAAATCTATCTTTTTTGAGAACTAAAGAAAGCCATGGGCCTTCTCCCTATGGCTGTTTATGAATACACACACACACACACACACACACACACACACACACACGCACACTGGACTAGACACTGGTGTCTACATTCCGAGCCTTTCCTTATAGTTTACAAGTAGCATGAGCCTTAGGCTAAATAAGAATTGCAAATACATAGAAGGGCCAGACAAAGAAACAGCATGCATTTGAAGTCCTTTGCGTCAAGCAGGGAGCAGTCTGAGTACAGAGGAATAAGGGACATCTGCTTTACATACTTCTTAATGTCCTTGCAGATCATCCACTCAATGTCAGGAAGAGGCATGCCTCTGGCCATGCACCTCACAGTCTGTCCCCCGCCAGAGCCATGGTGATCATCCACCAACTCCAGAATGGAGGAAGGCACTGCAAGAGGTAGAAAGAGGTGAGCACTGGGCAGTTGGCATCCCAGAATGTGTGGAAACTTAAAGGGACACATGAGTTCAGAAGCTGTGGCATTCAAACCACGGGCTGGACCCAGTCGTCTGAGTAATACTCCTGCTTTAACAGACACACTTGGTTAGGAAGCTTCTTTTTACAGGCTCAATGTTTAAGGATTTGTGTCTGGGATATTTTAAAACCAGAATGAGGAAAGTGAAAATTGCCTATGGTCATTTGGCTTGAAATACAAAGAGACTCTTTGAATTGCATTAGAGCTTATGATTTGACTAATGGATTCCACTGAAGTATAATCCGAAGCAGCATTTACCCAAGTGCATCTATGGAACTTTATTAGGCATTAAAGAGTCTTTCTTCAAAATAATCTGTGGTTAAAGAAGCTACAGATAGGTTAATACTTGTATCACCAATTTACTTTAAGGATCAAGAACCCACCTACAACAGCACCTGGACCATAGAGGAACTGTGCAAATAAATGCGGAACTTGAATGTAAGCAGACCCAGGCACTATGTTCTGGCAGGGACCACTCTACAACATCTGCAAGGGAACCTAAGAAAAATTCTCCAAGGTGACTGAAGGTCATCTGGACCAAAAAAGCATTGCTTTGTCCTTCTCAGAACTAGAAGCACATGGGCTGGGGATATGGCCTAGTGGTGAGAGAGCTTGCCTCGTATACATGAGGCCCTAGGTTCGATTCCCCAGCACCACATATACAGAAAATGGCTAGAAGTGGCGCTGTGGCTCAAATGGCAGAGTGATAGCCTTGAGCAAAAAGGAAGCCAGGGACAGTGCTCAGGCCCTGAGTCTAAGCCCAGGACTGGCCAAAAAAACAAAAAAGAACTAGAAGCATAAACAAGAGCTAAGAAAGCTGTTCCCACTCATAGTATTCAGAGTAACCAGACCTCCTGGGCTTATGAGATGAGCATCCATAATCCAAAACACTAGGGATTAGAAGTTTGGGGGGCTGGGGTTGGAGCTTAGTAGTAAAAGCACTTGCTTAACATGTGCAAAGCTCTGGGTTCAATCCTCGACATTGCAAAAAAAAAAATCATAAATACTTTGGATTCCAAATTAGAATACTTCCATAAATGCTTTGGATTCCAAATTAGAATTTAGAATACTTCATAAACACAATGAGATACTTTGGAGAGATGGGAACCAGTCTTAATATGAAATCCGTTTACATAGATACATCTTTTATTTGGGTGAGGGTAGCGTTAATTGGAGGTAAGAGTCTCACAGACTTTTCTACCCTGGCTGGCTTTAAACCACAATCCTCAGATCTCAGCCCTCTGCAAAGCTAGGATTACAGGCATGAGACACCAGCACCCAGAAATTTTTATAATTGGTGTGAACATGATCAGTTGTATCACTGTCACCCCTTTCCATTAGACATATCCCAGATGTGAATTTGTTAATTAGTTGTATGTACTTGTGTTGTGACCCCACCCCCACCCCTAGATGTCAGGGGTTAGAGTGTGTGTTATCATGTCTGTGCTCAAAAAGTTTCAGACTTTGCAGCATTCCAGATATCTGGATTAGGAATGCTCAACCTCTCCCCTGCATTTGTAGGTACAACAAAGCTGCCCCTGACCTGTGTCATCGCCTGTTAGTTCCTGCTTAAAGTGTTGCTTTCCTCCATAGCCTGGGAAAGGAATGCCAAGCTGTCTGGGAGACAGCCATTCTGAGAGCTGGCCTTGCCTTGGTCCACCTTTACATACCTTGAGTTAATAGTTCAAAAGTATAGCTCTTCACATCATCCTCATTTTGAACTACGATTGTATAATGGCCACTGTCTTCTTCCTTGGCACGGATCAGTTTTAATTTGCTTCGATACCTTCAATAAAAAAAGAACTTTAAGCAATAGCTAAATAAACTCCACAATTACCACGTTCAACATAAATTCTATTTTTTGTAAAAAAAGAAATTTGTGTCCATATCAATCTCTTTTCTGGACTTCTCAATACAGTTCCCATGTATTAAAAGGTCTGAATCACAGACACCAAAGAAAACCCAATGTTTTGAGATAAGCAAAAGCCATCTGCAAGAGTTATCAGAGGCAAGGCTTCACTTAGGAATAAGAATAGACACTGCCCACCGGCTTTTTTTCTTTTTTTTAAGAAATTCCATGACTTTTTAACTTGTAAACAAAATACCTATTTCCCCTAACTATCTGTCATTTAGATGATTCTGCTGGACAATGGAACATTGAGGACAGATGGGAGGTGTTCTTTCTGTTGATCAGGACAGGAGTGTAGGATACAATAATCCTAGTTAGATTTTGTTGTTATTGTTTGCATTTGCTTAAAGAAATTCTGGAGGCTTTCAGAAGAAACTAGCAGAAGTATTTCCCTGTGGAGAGGAGGGGATAACTAGACAAGTGGAGTCAGCAATAGAAGGAAGTTTCTTCCATACATTCTCTTCTGGCTTGATTTTATTTGTAACACCTGGGATTCCATCACCAACTCAGCAAAATAAATTATTTTTTTAAAAAGACACTTCTTCATACTTTTATTAATAAGTTTTCCAAAACAGACTTCCTCCATGTAGTATACATGATACCTGGCTGGCTGTGTGAGTGAAGACAGTAAAACATCACAATCGACAACAAACACAAATGGCATGGTGAAGAAGAGCCTTGATCATTGGGAAAACTTTGGGCATTATTGAGATGCCCCTTGCTTGTTTCCTTTTGTGTGCTTACTGTGGACCAGTGCAATCATTCTGAGGATTCATTAAGTGAGACTACATGGAGAGAGGCTCAAAAACATTCTGCAAATACTGGGTCCAAGGACCTGTATGAGAAGAGGCTGGCCTGGCTTTTCCTGTTAGCTGTACCATATTAGATTTTCTTTGGGACTAGAATTCCTTAGAGCTCTCTCAGGCACATCTGGCAGCTGGTGACCAAATGATTCTGTGTTATTTCTTACCTATGTATGTTCAGCCAGTGGGACCACTGGTTTTAATTCCAAATACCCCCTTCACTATATCTGGCCCACAGTGAAATACAAAAAATACGTGCTGAAGGACTCTCTTTTTTTGAACATATAAAAGACTGTTTAAAGGACTCTAGAATCACTGGAAAAAGCAGCTTTCCAAAACCACTTAGTTACTGAGCTTGACTTGTCATTGCTATTGACACAACCTGCAGAACTTGTTTAGACCTATGTGAAAAGGCAGCTGTGCCAGGATTATCCTATTCCTCTTGGGCTTTCACAGTTCCTAGCAGAAAGCTGCCTACCTCATGTGTATCTTCATTTGATGTCACCAGAAAGCCTTGTAGGGCGGGGGTGTGGCACAATGGTAGAGAAATTGCCAAGGCACAAGAGGCCTTCCCTGGGTCCCATTCCCAGCATCACAAAGGAGAGAGAAAGAAGCAGGTGGTGGTGGAAGGGAGGGAGGGATGAAGGAAGGCAGGGAGGAAGGAAGGAAGGTAGGAAGGGAGGGAGGGAGGGAGGGAGAGGGAGGGAGGGAGGGGGGAAGGAGGGAAGGACCTTTTAGATTCAGTATTCTTCATTTTCTACCATTACTCTATAGAAAATATAAAATTCGGGGCTGGGGATATGGCCTAGTGGCAAGAGAGCTTGCCTCGTATACATGAGGCCCTGGGTTCGATTCCCCAGCACCACATATACAGAAAACGGCCAGAAGTGGCGCTGTGGCTCAAGTGGCAGAGTGCTAGCCTTGAGCAAAAAGGAAGCCAGGGACAGTGCTCAGGCCCTGAGTCCAAGCCCCAGGACTGGCCAAAAAAAAAAAAAAAAAAAAAAAAAAAAAAAAAAAAAAAAAAAGAAAATATAAAATTCCATGTCTTGGACACAATTCTTGCCACCATAACCACACAAAATTCTTCTCAATTATTAGATATGGAAAATGTAGTTCAGTGACAAGTAAAGTGAACTGATGGGGAAAGTTCTGATGTCTCTTTTCCTGCGGGCTTGAAATACAGGACTAATTGTATTTTCCCTGGGAAGATTCTTGACAAGGGTATGTGAGTTAATTAGCTGGGCCCTTCAA
The DNA here is from genome assembly GCF_023159225.1 of Perognathus longimembris pacificus. Lineage (NCBI taxonomy): Eukaryota > Metazoa > Chordata > Mammalia > Rodentia > Heteromyidae > Perognathus > Perognathus longimembris. The sequence goes on along the minus strand of NC_063176.1, from coordinate 27,585,241 downwards.
GACATATTTTCTAATTCTTGGATATCATCATAGCTTAAAATTGCACCAGGGGCTGATGGTGTAGCTCAGTCCTAAAATGCTTACCTAGCATATAAGATACCCTGAGTTTCATCTCCAGCACCATGAGAAAAAAGGGGGGGAGGGCAAACTGTAATCCTAGTAACTGTAATCCTAGCTACTCCTAGATCTGAGGCCATTGTTCAAAGCCAGCACAGGCAGGAAAGTCCATGAGAGTCTCATCACCAATTAACCACTAAAAAGCCCTCAGCGGAGGTGTGGCACAAGTGGCAGAACATGTATATAAAAAAGCTAAAAAGACAGTGCCAGGCCTTGAGCTCAAGCCCCAGTAAAAAGAAAGATAGACTACTACAAGAGACCTCAAGATTTCATGTGATCTAGTTTCTTGCCTTGAAGAACATAAGGTATTCCTAATCCTAGTTTATAAGAAGGAAGAAATGGAGGCCAAGGAGTGACTTAGCCAAAACTTCCCCACTAGTTAAGAGATAAGAGCAACCTACCACTCTTTCTTCTCATTTAATCCTTAAATACCTATCCACATATCATTACCTCATTGCAGTGTTATGACAGAAGATGGTTTTAACTCAGATTACTATGTTTTCTAGGTCGACTTTTTGCTTCATGTGATAAATGTGGGAAAGGCGTTCTTTACCTTATTTCCTGGATCTTTTCCACATCTGTGGTGATCTCAGTGAGATTTTCAATCAGAGTTGAATTGTCTTTCAGCCAAGATATCCTGGGAGGGGGGTAGGCCTGCACATCCACCACAAAATGTTTGACTTCATGCAGGTTGACAGTTTCCAACAGGCCAAAGGTGGGTTTGATCTCCACAAACCCTTTCTCTGTGCATAGAAGAGAAGTTTCTGTTATACACAATCATTTCTACATTCAGATCCCGATGACTGACATTTTAGAAAGCAGAATGTACCATGGACAGAAATGGTGACTTTCTTCATTTCTTTGACCTCCTTAGTGGCCTGGCGGGCAGTGCATTCGTAATCTCCACTGTCTTTCACCGTGGCATCGGGGACTGTCAAAGTGTACACCAATTTGATGGTCGGGACTTTGATTTCCTCCAGCATCGTGATGCCTTTGCCTTTCTACAGTAGAGGAGAAGAAAACTGACTTTTAAAGAGCTCTCTCCTCAGAATGGTTCCTAATGGAAACTGTGGCCTCTGGGAAGTAAAGATCTGTCAATGTGATCAATCGATCTGATCAGATGCAAGGGGTGCTCAGTAATGGGGAGGCTGCATGTATGTAGGGGCAGGAGTTATATGGGAAATCACAGAACCTCTCCATTTTCCTGTAAACCTACAGTTGCTCTAAAATACTAAAAATGGTAAAAAAAAAAAATCCAGGTCATAAGAAAATCAAATTTTAAAAGGACCATGGACTGAGGATGTAGCTTAGCAGCAGAGCACATGCCTAATATGTACAAGGTCATGGGTCCAATCCTCAGCACTGAGAAGACACATTTTAAATTGGAACAAAGGAAAGTATATTTAATGATAGTGGTAAAGTGCCTCTATGACAATGCTGAAGGAAAAAAGGCCTAACAACATACTATTTAAAGAATAATACCTGGGCTGGGAATGTGGCCTAGTGGCAAGAGTGCTTGCCTCGTATACATGAGGCCCTGGGTTCGATTCCTCAGCACCACATATACAGAAAATGGCCAGAAGTGGCGCTGTGGCTCAAGTGGCAGAGTGCTAGCCTTGAGCAAAAAAGAAGCCAGGGACAGTGCTCAGGCCCTGAGTTCACGGCCTAGTACTGGCCAAAAAATAAAAATAAATAAAAAAATAAAGAATAATACCTATTATCAAACATTTATGTATATATTTTTTTAAGGATTCATCTCCCTCAAATCTGAAGCATTGATGAAGTTTCTATGGTAAACTTGCATTGCTTTTATGAAAAAAATTATAAAATAGTACTTAGGTGATATATTTGTGGGCCAAATAGCAGGAGCTTTGGGTGGGGGGGCAATTGGAAAACAGTTTTCCATCTCTCATACGTGTACAACCACACTGTCTCTTTGCTGAATGATTACGGAGATGGAGGTTCACTGAAGGTGAGCCAGGCCCACAGGAGGCGAAACAGGGAGGCACAGACTTCCAGGTACCAAGGAAGAAGGGAAGAAAGGATGATAGGAGATCCACACTGTCATATGCCTCAGAATCCAAAGACATGATGCCAAAAACAGGGGGAATGGAGGATTGATTGCTTCAGCAATTGGCAAATGTTTAAAATCCATTGTTTCTTGTTCTTCTAACTTTTTGCTTGCTATTTTGGAGCCATAAAACCTTCCTGTTCCTTTCTGACTTGTGAAAAAGAGAGCTCCGTGCAGGATCTTTATGTCTTTCTGAAGGCCTGGTTCACTGCTGTCATCTCAAATGGTCCCACTGGCCAAGGACCCATAACACGCTCCATAGGAGGCCACTAAGCACCACGTGCCCATTGTACACACAGAAGCTGAGGTCTTCGAGAGGCTCCGGTGCATGCCCACCAGTGACAGGCACCTTGAGCACAGAAGGTCATTTAAGTCCTGCTATACCTTCTCCGTGCCCCTTGATGCACTGAGGATACCTACCACTTCTCCTGGATACGCCCACTGAAGGTCAACCACCTCGTTGTTAAAGACAGCACAGGTGACCACGACCGTCTCCCCTGACTTATACACAGTTTTAAGAGCTTCCATTTCTAGATCCAGTTGTGATGTGGCTATTAAAAAAAAAATTACAAGGACCTAAATACCCACAGTGTAATTAAGATCATATAAGGTTTGGGCATATTTATTTTTCTTAAGAAATTCTGAAAAAGTATTTTGCAAACCATTCTGATCAAGACAAAATGTAACTCCAAAGCCTCGATTTTTGAGTTGATCTACATAACTTGGCATGTAGCTATCATACAGTAATATCACACAGTAACACTAGCAAGAATGAATTCCAACATAGAATCCCACGCATTTGAATTTCTCAGGGAATGGTTTACTTAATAATGTATGTATCCACCACTCACTCGTGGCCAGCACCACTGTAGGCCATTTACTCCTGGCCCAGCCCTTCTCTTCTCATCCACTCTGCCCCTTCAGGTACTCTTAGCACTTTCTCAGTACCCTACACAGTGCCTGGAACAAAAGCCCTAATTAAGAGCTAGATGAGATGGGCACTGGTGGTTCATGCCTATAATCCTAGCTACTCAAGAGGCTGGGATCTGAGGGTCATGGTTCCAAGCCAGCCTGGGCAGAAAAGTCCATAAGACTTTAATCTTCAATTAACCACCAGAAAACCAGAAGGGGTGCCGTGGCTTAAAGTGGTAGAGCACTAGCCCTGAGCAAAAAAGAGCTCAGGGACAGCACCCACGTCCTGAACTCAAGCCCCACAACCTACAAAAAGTAAAATAAAATAAAGAGCCGAATGACCTAGTCCTGTTGCTGCTATTCCTCCGTGCATAGCAAGTGCTCTGTACATATCTGCCAGCCCTACCCCTCGCCTGCATATTTTGCCATCTAGGTTAAGTGTGTAGATCTAAGAGACGAAGCCAAAAGTCGGTAACAACAGACTGAAATCATTTAATTCTTAAAATTACTTTAGAAAATAATAACCTAGGCATCTGACCAACCTCCTGGGCTATGTTTGCTTCTAGGGTTTCTGTAATCAAGACAATAAACCAAATAGTAAGAGGCTTATAAAGCAATCAAAGAATTCCTTATAGTATTTTGAAGTCAACCCACAAAACTCTTGCTTACATGGGTACGCAAGCTTTAGCCTTTAGTGAGTTTTAATCCCAGAATTATTAGAGCAACAGAGGTCATCTACGCTTGATACAACTCCGGATCTCCATTTTCTAGTGACTGTGATTCAAATGGAAAAAAAAAATTCCTCGTTGGAATGTTTTTCTGATTTAAAGAAGGAAAGAGAAGGGAAAAGTACCTTTCAAAGCATAGACATTAAATGGAATGGTCTGGAACTTCTTCCCTCGGACAGTGGCCTCACAGATGTAGGGCCCCATGCTGAATGTCCCATTGAAACCCTGCCTGCTGTCGTAGGAGGCAGGCACCAGCCCATCGCTGTTGTGCAAGGTCACAGGCGTATCTGGGTCCGTAGTACGACAGGGTATGATAGCAGAATCATCATCTTCCACAATGACTAAATAATCCATCATCCCCAGAGGCACAAAAGCCACATCCGGGTCTGTGATATGAAAAAAAGAAGAAGACTTTGTATTAGACATCCATTTCACTTTTACACATATATGCAGAAGGGCAATCCCATTGACATTATAATTGTTAATTTTTACATTGGTGGATTGCAGATAGTTCCACTTGCTAGGCAAGGGCTCTCCCCCATGAAGCCACCCCCCAGGCCAACACTGCTGTTATCAAGTCTGAATTTCACATTTATACACAGCTCCTGAAGAGCTATCCCTACCAACATCCAGCTAGCAGGACATTTTTAACAGCTAGCAGGAGACTTTCAAGTCTGAATAATATTCCACTGCCTGTACCTAATGAAAAAAAAATGCTGAGAAATAGAGAAATACTAGCCAGGAATCCAAATCAAAACATATACAACAATTAGGACGGAAAATGGAAAATTAAATAGCCTTCAACTCTGTTCAAAAGAAGAGGACATCATCATAATTCTTATATTATGAAATGCTTTTAGAGAACCCTAATGCTTATAGCCAATCTTATTAAAAAGTAGGCCAGGAATCTACTGAAAATAAGCTCCCAAGTAATAACTTAAAGCTGGGAGTGAAGTGCAGTGGCAGGAAGCATGCTTAGTTTGTGCAACATCCTGGGTTTGGCTCCCAGCGTGTTTAATTCCACAACCTCACTCTTGCCTTTCCAAAGAGCCCACTAGCTAATCCACTGTGCTAAGTAGGACTTCGTTTTAAGCATAAGCTCCAAAAAATGCCCTGGCCCTCCATGACTGCTGACAAAAAGGTCCCTGTGGAGCCACTTGGGTGGTGTCTGTGTTGCAGGCAGGGTGGGAAACCATTGTGAATTAGTTTAGACAACTCAGAACTTCCGGACTCACCCCTAACAAACCCACACTACCACCATTCTTTTCATAGCAAGGAAAAAAGCTCTTCAGAATTAGAACTTCACTGAAGGGAATTGAGTGTAGCATTATGGGTGAAGTTCAGATGAAATTCTAAATAGCTTCCCTTTCCAGGACAGGGCAGACATTTTGTTTAAAATGATGTCCCATACAAACAAGTGGCAGATCCCTAGGGATGCCCATAGTGATAGAGCTGCAAAGAAGGAGCTGACTGGAAGCTGAGAAAGAAAGGCACAAATGTTGATTATAGGACCTCGCTACCTTACCCTGGCCAAAATAACTAAGATCCCCAAAGACAGAAAGCATTATGAGTGCTGGGAATATGGCCTAGTGGCAAGAGTACTTGCCTCATATACATGAAGCCCTGGGTTCAATTCCCCAGCACCACATATACAGAAAATGGCCAGAAGTAGTGCCGTGGCTCAAGTGGTAGAGTGCTTTCCTTGAGCAAAAAGAAGCCAGGGACAGTGCTCAGGCCCAAGTCCAAGGCCTAGGACTGGCAAAAAACAAAAAAAAGCATTATGAACAGCTTGTTTGTTTTAACGAAGAACTCTTTGTTTTGCCCAATGGTACACTGCAATTGCCATCACTCAAATCTGTGTCTACTTGCCAGTTCATGAATTGGGTTAGTGAAGATTTGAACAAACAGAGATGCCAGTTAATTCAGGTTCAAATACAGAGATCAATGTTCCTGACGCATCATTCCCAGCATTCCTTTAAAACACTAATCTTCTACGTCATCGTGCACTATCTACACAGTGGTTAAGTAAATCAGGGTCCTGTGAACAATGCCCTATATGGAGACAATACATCCAGGTAGAAACCAACTACAGAATTACAGAAGAGGGCACAGTGAAGGCAAGGTAGGAGGTAGACCAGATATCTTCCAGGATCATAGCTAAGCCTGGAATTGGTACAGTTGTTAATCCTATAACCACAAAGGATTTAGCTGTCCAAGGCCTGAAAACCATGGCATCTTAAGGTCACCCTCCCCAGCCATGCTTCCTACCTATAGCTGAATAGAAGTGGGATTCATCGGCTCGAGGCCCAACCCCTTCCTTAAGTAGTACAGAAGCCTAAGGATGTCCATGCTTTCAACCACCCTGACCATGCAGTCAGGTGGTTCTTCCAACCTCTGTAGGATTCCTCTCTCCTAACTCTGGAGACCTTTCCCCTAATCAACTCCTACACGCCTTGTGGCATCTTGCATCCATCTCTCAGAGGACACAGAACAGCATTGTTCCCATGGGGCTTCCCTGTAAATTTTAATTAAGACAAAAAGAAACCTTTTCCAATTGATCAAGAGTAAATGCAAGCTGGAAGCATGTAATCCTACTCAAGAGACTGGGATCTGAGGATCAAGGTTCAAAGCCAGCCCAGGCAGACAAAGCTGAGACTCTTATTTCCATTTAACCAGCAAAAAATCCAGAAGGGAGGGGGGAAAGCCTAAAATGGAGATGTGGCTCAGGTCATAAAGCACCAGCCTTGAGCAAAAAAAAAAAAGACAAGCAAGAATATAAGGCCCTCCCTGAGCTCAGGCCACAGGATGGTCACATACACACACACACACACACACACACACACACACACACACACACAAACACACACACGTGCGCACGTGCGCACAAATAAATTCAAGTTTGTATAAATCTGAAAATTTGAGTGGCTATAACGAATCTGTTGTGCTGAACTATAAGTAACGCAAGACAAAGCCTACTCACTCATTCTTCTATCTCCATTACTGAGTAAAGTGTCTGACTTAATATGAAAATTGTTGAACCTGATTGACCTGAATAAAATGAGTATTTTCATATTTTTGCACACCAATAAAAACATGCTACAAAAATATGATTTTCAAGGGTGGAAATGTGGCTTAGTGGTAGAGTGCTTGCCAAGCATTCATGAAGCCCTAGGTTCCATTCTGCAGCACCACATAAACAGAAAAATTTAGAAGTGGCGCTGTGGCTCAAGTGGTAGAGTGCTAACCTTGAGCAAAAGAAGCTCAGGGACAGAGCCCAGGCCCTGAGTTCAAGACCCGGGACTAGCAACACACACATACACACACACACATACACGTACACATATAATGATTTTCAAAACTCAGTACATACAACTCTGAAATGTTAACCATGAGTATTTCTTGATAATAATATTACCAGTGATCTTTATTTAATTCTGTTTGTTCTGCCAGGCATGATGGCATGCACCACCAATCTCAACTCTCAAGAGGCTAAGGCAGAAGGATTGCAAGTTAGAGACCAGCCTGGAATTCATAGAAAGACCTTATAACAACAAATGTGTGCTGTCAATTGTTTCAAAATTTCCCCACACATATATTTGTTTACATTTTTAGGCCTTCATGAATTGAATGAGACAGATAGAGAGAGAGAGAGAAGAGGAGGAGGAGGAGGAGGAGGAGGAGGAGGAGGAGGAGGAGGAGGAGGAGGAGGAGGGGGGAGGAGGAGGAGGAGGAGGAGGAGGAGGAGGAGGAGGAAGAGGGAAGAGGAGGAGGAGGAGGAGGAGGAGGAGGAGGAGGAGGAGGAGGAGGAGGAGGAGGAGGAGGAGAAGGAGGAGGAGGAGGAGGAGGAGGAGATGAAGTTTGGTGTCCAGGAGGCTTATCCAACTCACCAGGCACAAAGATGTAGATGTGCCTGCCTTCGATCTCACTTTCCTCCACCTGAGTGTGGTTATAATAGCAAGTGTACAATCCAGTGTGGGCTGCTGAAGCCCCAACCACTTCTAGTACCGTCACAAAAAGGCCACTATTGTTCTCCTCATTTCGGATTTCCACGCTGGGGTTCTCTTCTTCAGACATGGGGTACTGCCAGCTCACTTCACTCTCCCCAAAGCATCTCAGAGTGAAAGACGAATTCAGCTGTACAACCTTTTCATTTTCATTTGGAAGGATGGAGGGTAATGAAAGCTGGCAGAAGATGAGGCTCGGCCCTGCAAAAGAAAAGCATGCTCTGAATAGGATGTGATCAGAAAGGAAGGGCTCAGCAGAGCCCGGAGAGGAGCCACAGTAGCCCCTTATATGAACAACGACCGTTTCTGCGCAAAAACCCGTTAGCCTGGATACCCATGAAAAGACTTCCATTCTATCAACCACTGCATCTGCTGAGAGTGGCGAGCGTCCCAAAGGCCTGGACACCCCACCAAACCGCCCAGATTCACGCCTCCAACACTCAAATGGATAGAGGATGTCTGATTCTTTCAATTCCATATTTCAGACAATTATGTGTGCCTATAAAATATCTCAAGATGCTGTGGGCTGGAGTACATATGGCTTCTTATCGGGCACATGCCCTACCAAAGGTTCCCCTGGTTTACAACAGGGGGCCTGGGCTGAGAACAAAGGCACAGAGTCTGAGGAAGAAGGCACAGAGCAGATGTGCGTTCAAAAACAGAAGTGCACATCTTCAGTTACTTACAGGCCCCTGGTGAGCTGTCTCTCATTAGTGACTTCCAGAGACCAATGCAGGATGGGGTAGATGTTAATCCAAAGACAGTAAGTAAAACCCAAGCTCTAAGTGCACCTTAGAATCTCAAAGTTCAATCTGACTTCTTCTTATCCATAAAACAAACAGGAGAGATAGTAGCATAACTTAATTCGTTAATAATCAATGGTCTCCAGTCTCCCTAGGAGTGGGGACCCCAGCCAAGTTTAGAAGAATATTCGTAGTATGTTAATACCTGGATGAACACTTATAAAATATGAACAAGATTTCAACACGCATGCATGGCATCCTCCTGATGAGAAAGAGTTACAATTTCCCACAAAACAAACGTTCTTCTGTCAATTCCATGCTCTAAGCTACCTAGGCAAGCATCCTTCATTGAGGCAGGGCGAGCGCCAAGGACAAGAGTGTTCTGTTCATTCTTTTTGGGCCACACTAGAGTGTGAACTCAGGGCTTGCACCTGCGAGGCAGATGCTCTGCCACTTTAGCCACACCTCAACCCAAGTGTGTTCTGTCCTTTATTTCTTTTAATCATGCTTGAATTTGTCTGATCTGCCCCTGCAGGAAGAACAGTGGCCATGGAAGAGGGTAGTTGTGAACTTTCCACTTTTACCATTTCAGTGGTAGGACTGTGTATACCCTCACTAGAGGGCACTCTTTTGAAATGGAATTCGTGCAATACATCTTGAAAGAGAACTGAAAGTTACTATGGTCGTTCCATAGAACTTTCTATCTCCCCTCCTTAGCGTTTGGCCTGGGTACTCAAAGTAGAGGTAACAGACCCACAGATTACACAACTTAGAAGCAAGCATCCCAAGAACCACGACATAGAGGGCAGGACACATACCTGTAAGGAGACAGCCAAAGACCAGGAAGGCCTGACGGGAAGCCCCCATAGCTCTGGAAAACTGCAAACGTCAAACAAAAACAGATTCAGCCAATAGAAAACACCAGATCATTTCAATTAAGAATGCAAACAGCATGATGGATTCTCTGTTTCTAGATGAGAGCAGTTTTTGCTCTGAGTGACTTACCACTTGCTTCATGTTTCTACACTTTGGATGGCCTGAACAGAAACAAAAACTTGAAGATAATCTGAGCCAGGCTCTAGGGGTTCATGCCTGTCAATTCTAGCTACTTAGGAGTCTGAGATCTCAGGATAGAGATTCAAAGCCAGCCTGGGCAGAAAAGCCCATGAGTCTCCTATCTCCAATGTACTAGCAAAAAAAAGTCATAAGACATGGCACCAACCTTGAGCCCCCCCCCCCAATCTAAGCAAGAGTGCAAAGCCCTGAGTTCAAGCCCCAGTACAAGCATACAATAAAAGGTAACCCATACACCCTAGACCCAGGTCCCATTGAACCTGGCTCATGCAATGGAATGCGCTGAAGACACCAGTACACTGACTTTAGAAATGAGGCCCGCGCACGTGACTCATGTAACTAGCCTCTAAAGGGGAGGGGCTCCACATCTGCCTTGTTTAGCCCAAGTTGTTCTGTGTTCACGTGTTTCTTTTTGACGGAAAGGATCCAGCAGATACTAACTCAGAGGCAGACTCCATGGTGCCTGGTCATGCTTTACATTAGCCTAGCTGCAAAAATCAGATGTTAGCTTCAGAAACCTCCTGACGGAACAGGGTCTATTTGAAGGTTCAATGCTGAGAAGAGGGGGGCACTAGAGACAGAGAGACAGAAAGACAGAGAGGGAGAGACATAGTTGATTGTGAGTAGCAGTTGAGGCCCGGAGAGGTTTAGCAAATAGCTCAAGCAGTGGCAGGATTCCAACACAAATCCGTGAGCAGCGGCAGCCATCGTGTTTTGACTCCACCACGGGGTCTCTCTTAAGGAAAGGTCATTGCTTCAACCCTGTCCTACTGTCTAAGCCCCATTTCCTGCTGCAAATGGGAGCCCCATTCCTTCTCAGCTCACCGCAGAGGGAGGAAAGCAATGGCAGTGTGGTGAACGCGTGTTCTATTTGCATGGTGCTGGCTGGGTTAGGATCCTGGCAGGCGCCAGGACATGGAGTTTCCACACTGCCATGGTTGCAGAGCCAGGCTGGCCCTCCTGATGGGCCTCATTTAGCAGTAAGGATGGTGAGCTTGTGCACAAAAACATCAGCCCCCCACTGCCAATCCACTTCACCAACTTCAAAGCGGCTTGCAGCACCAGCCTGACACCTCGTGCACCATCACGCTTACATCCCGTATTTCTGCCTCGAGGCCGAGCCTACCATGCACCTCTCAAGTCCTGCTGAGCTCCATGCATTTGCAGGACAGGCTCTGCAGACTATTCTATCCTGGCCAGGTCCCCGTCAGATTCCCTTCTGTGTATCCACCCAGACAGAGTGGACCCAAAGCCAAAGGGATTATTCACTGACATCCAAAGCGGCCAATGGAAACAGGGCCTCCAAGCAAGTAATCGGGTGCGAATCCTGAGCAACAACATGTGTTTGCGAAAGATTTCAAACTCCTGTCTGTGATAACAGCAGCTCCTTGGCCAGAAACTCAGGTGAAGTTTCATGTCATTACTCATGTGCAGCACAGAATTTCCTCAGAAATAATTGCAGTCTGCCCCACAGGAGGTGCAGGACGCCTGGAGGCCAGAGGCCTAGAGGCTTTCCCAGGATAAGGAGCTTGGGAGGGAGTCTTGCTGTTCTCAGGGCCAGGCCTTTCTACCCTGTGGGTGACAGCTCATCCTCAGTGACCCCCTCATGCCAGGGCCACAAGTCAGATTCGCAGACAGCTACTGGAGATACAGGCGCCGCAGTCAGCGAGGGCAAAGCACCGCTGAGAGAGGAAGAGTACACGCCATCCCCATCTTCTTCTGAAATATTTCCTCTCATGCCAAATTTACGTGAGGTTTCCATCTCTCCATCCTCTATATTAACATCTCAAGGAGAACTGTCAGAGAAACTGAGCCACAAGAAAACATCTCCAGCAGGGGGCGCAGCTTCTCCCAGACCCATCCCTCTGCATTCCTTCTCTCAGAAAACCGCAGATATCACACTGGATCACAAATCTGGCATTCATCTACCACCTCCCTCAGCCTCAGTCTCTTCTCTACACCAGACTAATGATTGCTGATGCCTGCCTTCTCTACTGGCAAGGAGCGAATGCGCATGGTTTTATCAGATATGCTTGACTTTTCGTATTGACTTCCTCCTACTATGAGTTAGAAGATGGTGACTTCAGACAGCTGCTTCAGCCTCTCTTTCCTAAGAAAGTGAAACCCTTGCCAGGCCCTAGTGGTTCACGCCTGTAATCCTAACTATTCAAGAGGCTGAGATCTAAGGATCAAGTAAAAAGGTTAAGGAAGAGTATCCAGGCCCTGAGTTCAAAACCCACCAATGGCACACACCCACACACACACACACACACACACACACCCCACACATGACAGAAAGAGACACACCCACACACACCAGAGAGAGAGAGAGAAAGAGAGAGAGAACACAAAGCCGTGGAAACCACACAACTTGCTCTGTGGAAAGTGGATCTGAGTTTTGATTCTCCAGTCAAGCAGTTCATTTGTACATATCAGCTATCACCCTGGCGCAGCCAACAGTCCCACACACAAAAACAAATCTGATCACAGCTACTGTTCATTTTCATTCCCTCTCTCTCTCTCTCTCTTCCCTCCCTCTATTTTTTCTTCTTCTCACTGATAGAATCTCACTGTGTAGCTCATGCTGACCTCAAACATGAGATCCTCCTGTTTTAGCCTAAGTGCTTGAGATTACAGGTGAGTACCACCATGCATGACTACCATTTCTCTTTAGGCATGCCATCTTGTCCCCTGCAAACAAGTGAGAATCCACGGAAGGCGACTTTATGACCCAAGACAACACACTAGGCTAAAGCATAACAGAAGTGAGCCAGGCTAGGCCTCTACTTGGTTTGGGCACCAGCTTCCTCACCAATGCTTCCCACTGCAGAAATAGTGGATATCAAATTTCACCCCACCCTGGCACAATGAGAGACCAGGGCAGACTCTCCCTGCCCCAGAGCCACTGGTGACCTCAATGCTCTGATTTCCGAGGCTGTGTAATTTCAGCTCTCCTAAGTTAATTCTAACTGAAAATTACACATCTTGTTGTTGGTTTTTTCTCTCTCAGGAGTCTTTTACTCAGTCTCAGGCAATAGGAAAGCAGGTCTGTGTCAGTGGCAACCGCTCTGTTTTCTAGACTAGAGTGTGACTCCAGACCCACACCCAAGCAGACCCTGCTGTTGTTTTGATCTCCTGTAGCCCATTACACATTCCAGGGATGGGTGGTGGCTGGAGAACTTTTAGAGAAGAACAATCTGAGCCCATAAAACTTTCAGTTCCCCCCTGCACCAGATATCCAGCCATAGGAGGAAAAAAGACACTTCTTTTTGATTGTTTCTAAATTGATGTAACTCTGAAAATAGGACAACCTTAAGAGGAGGAGCATGTAATAGCCACTCACTTAAAAAAGGACTCTATATACCCACTTATCTTCCCAGCAGATCAACCCGCATAATCTGGTGGGGTAGGTAAACACTTTGTACATTATACAGATGAAAAGGATTAACAATTAAAGCACAGTGCTGGGGATGTAGCTCAGTAGTACAGCACTTGCTTAGCATGAGCAAGGACCTAGATTTCATGTCCATCACCACTCAAAAGAGGCAGAACATTATGGAAATGTCCACAGGATCAACGTTGTCCATCCAATCCTTACAGGAGAATAAAGCCAGTGGGTGAAAACTCCATCTGCCTGATGGATGTCTCTGCTGTGTTTGCCATCTCCGGGAAGCAGTCACAGGGACATGGCCGTTCTTCAGAGTGGCCGGCAGATGGCAGTGTTGGCCTAAAGAAAGACGAGCTTCCCGGGGTTCAGAGAAAAGCAAGCACCACTGGGACCGACTCTGACCTAAAACGTCCTAACTTTTAATTTACAATCGCTTCCTTTCTTGCACTGTACTTTTAGCTCTCGTGGTGACCTCAATTGCAAGCTACAGCATGGGAGAAGAAATAACAAAAGTGTTGTTGATGCCTCAATCTCTTTTGAGCCCTTGGAGAATGACATCCAGGATGGGTAGGGTCACCGTTATCACCGCCACCAGCATCAACACCTGGAGCACCAGCGCCAGATAACCGGGCTACGGGAGCCAGGAAGACCGCTGCCCACCCAGGCCGAAAAGGTTATGGGGGACTCTCCACCCGGGTTTGGGGGGAACCTATGCTCCAGAGCCTTGGTATCCTCGCCCCTCGGGGCCGGGAGACGACACCTGGACCGCGACCACGAGGGACCGTCACGACGCCCTTCCCAGACCGCAACGCCCAGTCGGTTTGCTCGCCAGCCAGTCACCGCCCGCACCCCCCCCCCATAAGCCCACCCGCCGGGGTTGGGGTGGGGGCAGCCCAGCGGATTGGGAACAAATGTTGGATTTGCACAATCTTGCGGAGTCCGAAAACAAACAAAAACAAAGAAACAAGCAGCCACAGGCCGCGGGCAAGATCAGGAGACTGTGTGTGTGTGTGTGTGTGTGTGTGTGTGTGTGTGTGTGTGTGTGTGTGTGTGTCGCTCCTCTCGGAGACCCCAAATCTCCAACCCAAATCAAAGTTTCGCGCCCACCCCTTCGCCCTCCCCGACGCCCCCCATCCCTGCCCCCCAAGCCCACCCAGGGCCTGCAGGGTGTCCACCCCACGCCTCCAAGAAAGCAAACGAGCGCCCGAGAAGCCGGACGCCCCAGGGCCCGGGGCCCTGACACGGGCGCGGCACTCCCGCACAGCTGCGCGCCCAGGGCCGGCGGGGCGCGGGGTGCGCTCCGGGACCTCGCTAGGGGGCGCCGCCGCCCCGCGGATCTTACCCGGCTGGCTCCGCCGCGGTCCGCACCTCTGGCTCCGGATCGCCTACACCCGAGGCTCCGACCACGGTCCGCGCCCCACACCTCCCGTCCCGACCTGGCCACACTCACACCCAGACGCCGCAAGGGCTGCCTCCTCCTCCACGCCCTCCACGGCTCCACCGCCCTGAGATGGGGGGGGGGGGGGGACTGCGACCAGCTCGGGGAACCCACGCTCTCGCTCTCTGCCCAGCGCGCTCCGAGCCTCCGAGCTGCAGAGGCCGGCGCGCCCCGGGCTGGACTCAGGGCGTTCGCATTGTTGTCTGTGGAGACCTGCGCGGGGCTGGGCGGGGTGGCGGGGTTTGGGTTACAGGCGCGCGCCAGCGCCTCCTACGGGCCCGAGAGCCACACTGCGTCCCACCGCCTACGGCCCGACCCTGGGCCCTCGGGGCCGCTGGGGGCCCAGCCCCGCGCCCCGGCAGCTTGCCAGAGTGCGCTCTTCAGCGCCCACCTTACCCAGCGGTCGCCCTGGCAGCTCCGCCCCCCGCGCCCCCCCGCGCCCACCAGCGCCCCCCACCCCTGGTTCGCGCGGGAGGGAGGGAGAACTGCTGTTGGCCAGGAAGGAGGCGCCCCAACCCCGAGGCTTGCTGCCATCCGTCCCCTCCTATCTAGCATCTCAACTCCGTTCCCGGTTCGCCTCCAGTTTTAAAACAAAGAAAATGCCACGGAGCCACTACAGCTAAGACAGGCGACCGGCCGGGCCGGGACTAGCGAGTGGGGGGGCGGGGGGAGCAATTGACTCCCTGACAAAACAACCTCCGCTGGTCGCGATCCCACAGATGCCCCTCGCCGCGCTTCCCCAAAGCCCACGTAGCGGGTAACTCCGCGCGCGGGGCGTGAGGACCCCCGGGAGCCTCACCTTTCCGTCACCTGGCCACCCTTACGCGGTCTCCAGAATTGCCACCTTTTCTGCCGGCTACGTGTGCCCTGGGCGCGCGCAGCTGCCCGGAGGCCGGAGGGCGTGCTGCCCGCTGACCACCGCGTCCCCGCGCCGCGCGCCGCCCACGGCCGGTCCCCAGGAGGCAGAGGAACCGGCCCGCCTCGGCGCCAGACGCCTTCGCAGCGGGAACGGCCCGGCCCCTCCCTCGCAGCTCCCCCCGGCCCGCGCCCCAGCTAGGAAGCCAGCAGCTCAGCGCCGACGGCCGAGCCCGAGCTGGGCTCTGCGTCCCTGCCGATCTCAGGACCCGGACGTCGGGGGAGGGGGGGGGAGAGAGAGACGGGATCACTCCTTTCGTGCTCCCTCTTGCTCTGTCCTCCCCACCCCCCACCCCCACCCCCGCCGCCTTCGGGCTAGCAAGGTCCAGCTGTCCTGGAGTCAACCCCCAAGTAGAAGCAACCACACACGAGCTCCCAAGCAGGATGAGTGTCAGAGCAGGAACAGACAGGCCTTGGCCTGTCGGGGCGTCGAAGCACCCCCCATGAAAAGGAGTATGGAAAGGAGATGGGGGAGGGGAGGGAGAGGAACTGCCAGGGTCCCGCTCGGCCACACGGGAGAAGGGTTATGTAAAAACCCAGCCAGCGGGGCGGCAGATGGGGTGCAGAGACCAGGCGTGTCCCAGAGTTTGGGGGTGTTATTCCGGCGGACTGTAGGGTCCTGGGTGATGCCTCTGGCTCCCCCAAAGTTCCTCGGTTCTAAGACAAGTCAGCCAGTCCAAAACATTGAGCAATTCGGCCACGGAGCCAAAAGGCCATTTCCCACACCGCCCAGTCCTGGGCTTTTCCAGGCAGCTTGGAGGCGCGAGTGGCCCACACTCGATGGGGACCATCCAGAGGGTCCCCCCAGCCGGGCTCTTCCTCCGGCCCTCGGGGGCGCGCTGAGGGACACTCCCTCCCCGCACTCCCCGCATCCTAAAGTCTCCTCGGGGAAGGGAGCGGGCGCGGGACCGGCGGGGCGGCTGCGGGAGGCACCCACAGCACGCAGACAGCTTCGCCTTTCCGACCCAGGCGCGTCGCCAAGGCCTGGCAGCTCCCGCACACCTGGCCCCGAGCGCTCTGGCTCGGATCACCACTTCTTGGGGTCGGGTCCCACTCCCTTCGGCTGCGAGCTGGCCGGCACCCTTTCCAAACAGAACCACTGGAAGACCCCGCCTGCCCACCCAGGCACTTCGGGAGCAGCTCCCCTCCCGGGCGTCGGCCGACTTCGTTAGGGGTAGACGGTGGGGGAAGGAGCAGAGACCCCGGGAAGCCTAGTCGGCAGCCCGCAGGGTGAGCGGAGCAGGAAAGAGGACCCGGGGATCCACGGAGAGAGAGGACGAGGCCGCCGCGCGGGTGCGCGCCCTCGCCACTGCCACGCATCCCAGCGCCAGAGAAGCTCGGGGGCGGGGGGAAGAGAAAGTCCCGGGCTCGGGGGCCCGGAACACACTGGCGACAGACGTTTGCCTCTCACCTCTCTGCCTTACCTGCACGCCAGCGCGTCCGTTCACAGCAGTCCTGAACTTCTCAGTGCCAGCACTACCCCAGAGCCCTCGCCTCTGTCCGGCTCGGGGCCGCGATCGAGCCGCCACCGCCCGGCCCAGGGCACCGCAGGAAAAAAAAGATTCCACGGAAGGAGGCGATCGGGGACGGGTGGGGGTGGGGACCACGGCGCACTATGAGGGCCCCTCGGCGTGCAGCTCCAAATTCCTTAAATCCCAGTTGCTGGAATGTGAGGCACCGACGACTTCTTCACTCGGGGCCAAATGTGTTTGTCATTACCCCAAGACCGCTCACTCGCGCCGCCGCCGCCGCCGCCGCCGCCGCCGCCTCCAGGCCAGGCGCGCAATCGGAGCGCACCGCGGGGCCGGCGCCCGCGGGTCCTCTCGCCTAGCCCGACCCCGTGTCTATCCGCCGGGGAGCTCCTCAAATCCTCCCCCCCCAAACCTGCGCCTCTCTGCCCGGCCTGGCAGCGGCCACGGCCGAGCGTAGTCTGGCCTGGCCCCCGGCTTGCACTAGGAGCAGTGCCGTCCAGTAATTAGGCGCGCTCGGCTGGCGCCATGTGCACTCGGCTGGCATCTAAAGTCCGATCTCCTCCAGCTGAGCCCTTCGCACCTCCCGGCCTCCCAGGCCCTTCCCAAGCCCCACTCGGCGCGACACCAACGCCAAACTACGGGGCCCCACCAACCCCACCGACTGCAGCGCGGTCCCCCCAAAGTGCCGGGTATGGAATGAAAATAGTCATTAAAAACCTGTCGCTTCCAGAACCTACTGCCAAGAAGAGGGCAAACACCTCCGCCACCACCCCCGGCGTTCCTTGGTGTTCATCCCAGAGTCCACCCCCACCTCAAAGGACACCTCAAAAATGTAAGCCTAAACAATTTCTTTGGGAGGCCATAGGGTTCTTAGAAAAACACTACTTTTAAAAGTAAGGCTGGAAAATGTGTTTTTAAAAAATCTTCAGCTTTCTAACTCTATGGTTATTCCCTCTGCCCAACGAAGTTGATTCAGAAAAATAAAAATGACTCTTCTGGACACACAACTGGAATCAGCTCCATCCCCCCTTTTTCCCCTCACTGCTCCAAGTTTGAAGTATTTTCGTGTCTTCCAGCTCTAAGATCTGATCAAGGACTTCCCTCCAAAACAAAAATATTTTTTCCCACTCCCTTACCTTCTCCGACTGTCAAGCCACAAGGAAAATCCTACACATGGGCGTGGAACAGTCCGCCCAAGGCCTGCAATCCCCTCCTTAGCTCCAGTCTCTGTTTCTCTCCCTCTAACTCCAACTGTAATGGACTCAAAAACCGCGTTTTGTAATTGATTCAATGTTATAGTCCATCCTTCTAAAACTAATCATTTGCTCTAAGTAAATAGCTGTCAGGAAATGAAGCCCCCCCTCCCATCAGCCTCTTCAAAATAAAAGTTACCCTCGAACTCACTGCACACTGAATCCCTCACGTCTCCAGATTTCGCCTTTTGCTCTTATGCAATCAAGGGGTCCTGTCCCAACCCCCAAACTTCAACAACAACTGGGGGGCGGGGAAAAGCAGACCAGATGGGGTGGGGGTGGATTCTGGGGGGGGGGGGGGGAGGAGGGGGTGACGCTCTGCCGGGAAAAGAGGTTCCGTGAAACTACAAATAGCCCATCGTTTCCAGAATGAGCTTGCCCCCCAGTTAGGGGGATATTTTCCAACGCTGTTGTAGTTTTGTGATTTTTTTAAAAGAAGAAAAACAACGCGTAGAATTGCAGTGAATGCCTAGAAGAGAAAATAAATCTGGAATCGAGTAATGCCCTTTCTTCTAGAAACTCCTCGGCCAAGCAGAATTTGGGGAGCCGTCTCCCGGCGGCCTCGTGTCTTTGAACAAGGGCATCTCTTGGGGGAAAGTGGCCGCGTCCTTGCTAATCCCTTAATGAGATTAGTTAACTGTTGATTCTAATAGGACTTTGGTGGGTTTTTGAAAGACGGGACGGAGTCAGACCGGGGGGTCACATACGACCGAGGGTCTGCGTCCTTTCGGAACATTCTCTCACACAACGACCTTTACTCTTTTGGAGCTAGCTATCTCGTACCTTTTGTTTTCGGGGTTATCTTGGAAGGGGTCTGCCCTGGCTTCTATCTCCCGCAAAGGCTCATTCTTAGGGCTTGGAGTGTGCAAGCCCAGCGTCCGACCTCCGCATCCGAGGGGGCAGGGCTTGTTTGGGGTGTCCCTGAGTTCTCCTCTGAATGGACCCAACCCTACAAAAGTCCCGGGAGTTGAGAACTGGGCCCCAACCCGAGGGCCCCAGGACTTCAAGCCAGTGTGGGGATGAAACGATACCGCTCGCGAGGGAAAGGGGGCGCTGGCGCTCCAGGAACCAGACCCGGGCCGGCGGGGCTTCCCGGCGAAGCGGGGGAGGGGAGGGTGCTCGCCTTCAGCGCTCGCGTTTTGAATCTCTTGTTTCAGTGTGTGTGTGTGGGGGGGGTCATCCTTTACCTTCTGTCCTCCCCCAACCCCACCATCTCGCCCGCACCCACTCAAAACGGGCAGGTCGAGACTGACCCCTCGAATGACCATCGCCTCCCTCACGCGGAGGGGGGCACAGGGCAGTGGGCCACCGCGAAGCGCGGGTGGTGCCTGACTTGGACAGAACAGGAGGGTGCCGGGCGCGGAGAACGGGCGCCTGGGGCTGGGCTGGGGGCCTCGTTTCCCCCGAGTCCTCTGCGCGCCCCCTCGGGTGCAGCTTCAGCTCGGGCGACTGCCGCGCTCGCTATTACTTCCACATGTTCGTGCCTTCAGGAAATCATTGAAGGCGAATGTATGAACGGCCCCTTGTGTGGAATGCTAACAGGATACCGTAATGCTTGTAGATGAAGAGCGGCCGCGAACCACATTCCTCCAAAACGCAATCGAGAGTGCGCAGTAAAAGGCAAGCCTGGGGCTGGCGATCATGCTATTAGTAAAGATAAGTTGAGGCCTGGGTGTGTGTAGATACACATATTCATGTGTACATGTGTGAATATATGTATAACATGTGTATATAGAGGGAGATGTACACACACACACACACACACACACACACACACGGATCCCTGCACTCGGGGCCCCAGAATTCCCAGTCCACAAATGCTAACTGCACAATTCATTTCGGCGAGGTTTAAGAGGAATAGAGAAGCGGACGGGGGATTGGGGGGGGGGGGAGGCTGGGACTCTAGGGCGGTAACTCTGCAGGAGTTTGAAGCAGAGAGAAATGGATGAGCAAGCAGGCACCCCGTTTGTCCTTCTGGTAGCAATTACCTGCCTAATTTGAATGATGCCTTTGTCATGATCATTAACAAACATTTGCTAAAGGTTTCCATGTGTGACATTCTCCCAGGTTTAAAGGCCTGGGGAGCCGACTCCACAGATATAGCCCTGGTGGGGGGTGGCTCAGAGAACCAAATGGTTAGGGTGGGGGAGATTGGGGTCTGAGCAGAGCAAAGATGGAGACCAGTCAACATCTGCCTCCCTCACAAAAGCAAAACAAACACTAGTGGTCCGGAGCAACCTCGAGGCAGGAGGCCCAGGAGCCCAAATGACGGGTTTCTTAAAGTCAGTGCTGCCCCCGCCCTCTCCCCTGCTCATAGGCGGGTTTGAATGGAGTCGTCCGCCCACCCGGGTCCGAGACAGTGGGAAAGGTCGGGTTTGCGCCTGTCACTCATTCTTGGGGGGGGGGGGGGGGGGAAGGAACGAGCTGAGCTAGGCCCCTGTTGTTGTAAGATTCTTCCAGATTGCTCCCGGGACGCCTGGGGTCCTGGGTGGTCCTGGGGCCCGCAGTGGGCATGGGGGGGGGCTGCCTGGACGGGGCGGGTTGCAGGATGACTATCCGCGGCTGGGATTCGGCTCCGACGCCTTTCGGGGAACCCGAGGCCCTGTGGATCTGGGCTGCTGAGCGAAGGATCCGATCTGCACGCAGATTTTGATTTTCAACCACCTAGTGCCCCACCCCCCATACACACTGTCTACGAGCGGATGGGGAAGGAGGCCCAATCTCGAAACAGAATGGGGTCCGGAAGTTTGAGGAAAGGGCCCCCCGAGGGCGGTAGTTCTGGCCTCGACCTTAGGCTTCTAGGCCTGCAGGCAGCAAGAAGTTGGGTGCCAAAATAGAAAGAGAAGCAGTAGATTAGCTGGCCTTCGAAAAGAGGGTTCCGTAAACGGTTTACAACCGCAGCACAATGGTCACATCCCTTCCCGCCCTGCATCCCTGGTTGCGACGGCCCCCGCCCGCGCCGCGCCCCACCTTCCCAGCCCCGCGCCCGCTCCGCTCCGCACCGCTGTGCCCGGGGGAGCTCCGAAGGTCCTCTGGCTGTAGAAGACTTAAAGATGCGAAGTCTTCAAAGCTGTCAGATGCGAACTCACTTAGCAACCAACTTGTGAATTGCTTTTCAACGAAGTTGGCTTTGGCGGGCGGCCGGGGGTGAGAGGGGGTTCTAGGCTTCTGGATTTGAAAACTCCGGGTCGTTTGTTTGGTGGTGGGCAAGAGAAAACGGCGACTGCCCCTTCTCCCCCACTTCTCACCCCACTTCCCACCCCCTGTGACTCTGGAGCCGCCTCTTAGGGCCCAGCTGAGGGACTGGGGGTTGGGGGGGGAGGAGGACTGATGTGCGGACCCCACTTTGAGACGGAGGAGGCTTCTGCCCCAGCCAAGGGTCCGAGGGTCTTAAGTGGGCCAACGGGCCGGTGTCATTCGGGGTGACTGTTACCCTCTCTCCAAGTCTCCTCGCCCCCTCCTCCTCCTCGTGGTGGCTGGCTAGACGGAAAGGTGCCGGTTCCAGGGTCTTTAGCGTTCCAAAGACTTGAGGCCTGCGGATGGCCCTTGGACTGGAGTCTGTCCCGCGGCCCAGGTGAGCCCCACACTCGCTGGGAGCCCGTCCCCCATCTGCTTTTTAGATGCCCTTTACCTGGGGAAAGAGCCCAGCTTCCTCCACCCAACAATCGCTTGTCCTCCACTCCCCTCCTTTGCTGAAGGCCTTCGGGTTTTCGTTGCTTTTAATTTGAAAAGCTGTGGACCCGGTGGGGGAGGGAGGAGGAGAGGAGATTGGGAGGTCTGCTCTTTATTAGGGGCCTCACCAGCCAGCTTTCCAGCACACAGCTGGGGCTTGGGAGCCTCAGGAGGGCTGGCTCTGTTTAGGTCAGACTTGCTGAAGAAAGGGCCTTGTCCTCTGAAGTCCCTGGAGGACAGCACAGCCCTGTGCTTTCTTTTTTTTTTTTTTTTAACGCCTTCTACAGAGAGACATTGTAAAGTGAAAAACAAAAACCAACAACAGTGAAACCTGGGCTCTTTGCTCATCTATTAAATGAGAAAACCCTGGAAAAGACCCTCAGGAGGAGACTGAATCATATCCAAAATAAATAATGTAGCTTATATTCACATTTATATACTATATTTAGATACAAAATAGAAGCCATGCACCAGCACGGTTCATACCTGTAATCCTGGTTACTCAGGAGGTTGAGATCCAAGGTACAAAGGCCAGTCTGATCAGGAAAGTTTGTGAGAGTCTTATCTCCAATTAACCACCAAAAAGCCAGAAGTGGAGCTGAGGCTCAAGTGGTAGAATGCCAGCCTTCAGGGAGGGAGGAAGGGAGAGGGAGAGGGAGGGAGGGAGGGAGGGAGAGAGAGAGAGAGAGAGAGAGAGAGAGAGAGAGAGAGGAGAGAGAGAGAGAGAGAGAGAGGCCAAGGTTCTGAGTCTAGGTCATGAGTTCAAGCCCCAATACCAGCACAAAAAATTAGAGATGGGTCCTACCTAAGATGCTCAAGGCTGTTAGTGCTAGTGCTAAGGATACAGCCCAGCTTCCTTGGGTTAATGGACCAGTTGATCAAAGTTGCAAATGGAGGTAGAAGAGAAGCTAGACCTCAGCTAAGGGATTGGAAAGGGCTTCTTGTGAAAGGGAGACTGCTCTCCCAGAACCTAGGAGACATAAGGAGCCAGTTAGATAGGCACTCCCTTCCCAGTGTGCCTGAGCTTGGAGGTATGAGAAAACACAGTCCTCAAAATTAAGTAAATTTACAATAGCTTTCACTCTTAATAGTCCAGACTGGAAGGACCCAGGAAGCTGTGTGGTGGAGACCTTCTATTATAGGCCGAGGTAAGAATCCAGGCTTCTCTGTACTTGTGTGGCTCAGGCCTGTCTGTAATCCTAGCTACTCAGGAGGCTGGGATCTGAGGGTCTTGGTTCAAAGCCAGCTAGGATAGGAAAGGCCAGGAGACTTTTATCTCGAATTAACAACCAGAAATCTGGAAATGGCATTGTTGCTCAAAGTGGTAGAGTACTAGCCTTGAGGAGAAGAGCTCAGGGACAGCAAGCACCCAGGACTGATTTCAAACCCCATGATCAACAACAAAAAGAAAAAATCCATGCTTCCTAGTAAGGAAATGTAGGAAGGGCAGGACCGACGCTGTGTAGAAATTTAAACAAGAAACGGGAAGGCCACTAGAGCAATCCAGCAAGGGAGTTTCTTTGCCCTGGCTTCTGATTGGTTCCTGGGTTTGGAGAAAGTGAAAAGTGATTAGATTGGGAAGATTGGGAAGTCCCCCTCACTGATTGCATATTATCTGTTGGAAGCAGCCAGAGACTAAGTTTCAGGTAGTGCCTTGAACTTGATTGATCCACAGGGAAGGGATTTGGGAAGGAAAATAAGGCTACTTTAAATGCTTTGGGGATGGGGGGACAAAACTCACAGGAAGGATTAAAATAGGAAGAAAAAGCTGAAGAGTTTTCCATTTGGAAGATACTATGTTGAAAAGGAATAGGCAGGCAACTTTATCTCCTAAATATTCCACTTTCCTCTGAGAATCCATACAATGGAGCTCATTTGAATGTAAAAATGTAGCCTCCCCAGCAAAAAGGAAGCCAGATAAATTGTAGCCAGATTTATGGAGGGGCTTGTATTTATGAATGACCATGAAAATTCTAAGAAAACATGGAGCTTTAATTAATATGACAGGCAAAAGTAGATTGCCTTTCTCTCATTCAAACTCCACCTTTATATCTACATTTGGATTTCAGGTCACCTAATGACCCAAAACTGGGTTAAAGCTAAGTCTTTGCCCTAAGGATAATAGATAAAACTTTTCTACTTCCCAAGCCTACACTCACCCAGCCTCATACTGGGAAAACTGAGGCAGAGCTATCTTCCAGGAACGAAAGAAAATAGATGTAGGATTGCAAGAACTGAGGATATATACATTTTCTCCCTTTCCATATCAGTATTAGAGACTGATTTTTTTTTCCTTCTTGCTGAAACAAAAATCACTCTCTTTCTCTCTCCCTCCCTCCCTCCCTCCCCCCTCCCTCCCTCCCTCCCTCCCTCCTTCCCTCCCTCTCTCTGTGTGTGTAGTCACCAAGAAGAATTCTGGCCAATAGACTATAAACAAAAGCTGTGCCCTAATATCTCTCTCCTGTAATCTTAGCTACTCAGAAGGCTGGGATCTAAGAATCAGTATTCAAAGACAGCCGAATCAGAAAAGTCCATGAGACTCTTATCTCCCATTAACCACCAAAAAAATAGAAGTGGCGCTGTGGTTCAAAATGGTAGAGCACTAGCCTTGAGCAAAAGAGCTCAGCCACAGCACCCAGGCCTGATACAAGCACAGGTTGTGGTTGTAATTTGTAATAGGGGTCCTTAAAAATAAAGTGCATACTCTTAGTCTGGTCTTATTGGGAATGGAGGGGGGGGAGCAGATGTGTCATAGACTATGAGGCTAAGCTTGAAAATGGGCATCAAATTGTAGGGTACAACGCAGTAGAGGTTCTAGATTAGCTTGACACCCCAAACCTCCCTCTGACTACCTTTTGCCTTCTGGAAATGGTTGGTGGCAGAAATAAAATTACATCTTAGGAGACTTATCTTGAATTGTTCCCGTTACACTGTTATGCCAAGTCACAAAACGACCACCAAGAAGGCCACCGAGACTGAGACGTTCCGAAATGCAAAAGCAAGGCAAGGCTTTATTCAAGCGGGCCTAGGCCCAGGCCTTGTCCTACTCACCGACACAGCAGAGGTTAGGAGGAAGGCCTTGCCTTGCTTTTGCATTCCGGAACGTCTCAGTCTCGGTGGCCTTCTTGGTGGTCGTTTCGCGACTTGGCATAACATTTGGGGTTTTGTCCGGGATAGCCCCAGAGACCCCCGAGACCCCAGACTCCAAAGGTAAGAAAACAGCACTGTTCATTTGTCTTGTCCTGTAATTTGTCTGTTTGTCTGTTTTGCTTTTGCATTTCGGAATGTCTGAGTCTCGGTGGTCTTCTTGGTGGTGGTTTCACAACTTGGCACAACAACACCAGCCTTGAATCCTGATAACTGGAAATGCCTTACTCATCCTAACTACAAGTACAAATACCACCTTCATTCAAAACTGACCAATGGGGTAGAAGAGCTGGGAGCACACACAGCCTAGAAGACATCCTCAGAAAGACCACGTGCTGTCTCCCTACCCAGGCCTCCTGGCAGGAATATTGTCCTATGCAATTTCACATATTGTGTGGTCACCTCCATTTGTCTTTTGTTATTCATTTGGGGTTTTGTTGTTGTTTGTTTGGAGGGTTGTTTTTGTTTTTTGAGGACAATAATTCACTCGGAAGCCCAGACTAAGCTAGAACTCCTGACTCAGCCTCTCAAGTATCAGGATTACAGGCAATACAGTGGCACACCTGGTACCAGAACTTATCTTCAGCTAATCAGTGACATAAAAGGAAAGTAGAAGGAGACTCAAGAACGTGTACAGCGGTTGTCTTTACCATATCTTTTCTTCCACTCTCATATTTTCATTATATGTATGTATGTGTATGCATATGTATATGTGTATATATGTTTATATATTATATATTATTATACTATATTTATATAATTTTTGAAACAGTGTCTTGCTATGCTGCCCAGACTGATCCAAGTTCCTGAGCTCAAATTATCCTCCTGCTTCAGCCTCTGTAATAGCTGGAACTATACACTCAGATTTTATTAAGAAACAATGCTCAGAGTGGAAAATCTTTATATTACTTTTTTTTTTTTGGCCAGTCCTGGGGCTTGGACTCAGGGCCTGAGCACTGTCCCTGGCTTCTTACCACGGCTCAAGGCTAGCACTCTGCCACCTGAGCCACAGCGCCCCTTCTGGCCGTTTTCCATATATGCGGTGCTGGGGAATGGAACCAAGAGCTTCATGTGTAGGAGGCAAGCGCTCTTGCCACTAGGCCATATTCCCAGCCCTTTATATTACTTTTTGTTTGTTTGTTTTTGTGGTGCTGAGGATGAGAACTATGGCTTCAAGGAGGCGAGACAGTCACTCTACCCTGGAGCTCTAGCCTCCAGCTTTACTTTATTCCCATGACCTTTTGTAAAGACTACAGCCAGAACCTTAAACTGTTTACTGTTTGACTTTTAGTCAAAATAGGCTAAGGTAGGACTAGAGGCTGGGATCAAGTTTGTAGAGTGCCTGCAGGTTTGAGATTCTAAATTCAAACCCAGAACAGCTGCCTGCCCCACCCTGCCAAAAACAAAAATGCTATCAGAAAAGTAAACTTGCCCCATACAGTGAGGTAATGACCTCGTGAAGCTTAGGTCAATCTCCTCCAGGCCCTCAGGAGAGCAACACTGAGAGCTGGAGGTGATGTTTCCTGCTCACTTCAGCTCAACAGAGGACACTGATTCTCTCACACAGAAATAATATGGCATTTGCTATCTGAGCATGAATCCCAGCCTTCCACCCAGAGCTAACCCTGAACCTTTCAGCCTGGATTTTCTCAGCTCATCATTTGAATAAAGGGTTTCCTCCCAGCCTGAAAGATAAGAATTGAATGAAGTTAGCTTTCTTCTTTGGCCTGGACAAGCTGACAAATATTTATTCAGTGCCTCTTATTTGGGAATGGTGCTAGACTGGCCATGACAGACAACTACAGTAAGGAGCTCAGCTTCTGAGGTGGGAGCCTGATGGCAAACAAACGGGGTCCTGATTCAGTGGCAGGGTGAGCAGTACTGTGGACTCTGGCACAGACAGAGACGTCACAGGAAGCCCTAACTACTCTGATGCCTCTAGAAAACGATATTGCAGAGATGCATAACATCTGAGGAAAGAATGCTATTACTATTTATTGTGTGTGTGCAAGTACCTCTAGGGCTCAAACCCAGGGCCTCTCACTCTTGCTTACCTTTTCTGTTCAAAGATAGCACTGTACCACAAACCACAGCTCCATGTGTGACTTTATTGCTGATTAACTGAAGACAAGAGTCTCATGGACTGTTGTTCTGTCTGGGTTGGCTTTTTGTACCTTGATCCTCAGTCCTCAGATCTCAGCCTCCTAAGTAGCCAAGATCACAGGTGTGAGACATCATCATCTTGGCATGTACTATTATTTTCAGTCATTCACAAATGTCACATAATACTCACTGGACACTAGGTTGAAAATGAACTATCTAACTTGTGGGTGGGGGTGGGAGGGAAAAACTGGGAGAGGACAAGGGAAGGAGTGACATTGTCCAAAAAGAAATGTACCCTTTACCTGACTTATGTAACTGTAACCCCTCTGGACATCACCTTTATAGTAATGATTTTAAACAATTTTTAAATAAAGGTCACATAAGCAGTGTAGGTTTGGGGCAATGAATCTCTGGAAAGGACCAGTTTTAGTGTCCCCAAAGGCCTGCAATAATATTAAAGCAAACAACTAGTGAACACTCTTGACTACAGACCCATCATTGTTCAAAAGAGACTATTCATTCCCTAAGATTGGCTATCATAATATCTGAGTGTAACTAAGACGTCTCAAATCTGCCATGCTGGAGGTGGAGCTATCTTGGCCTGATAAGAGGAATTCTGGTGCAGTCCTCCAATGCCTAGAGCTAATGTTTCACTGACTAACAATGACAGAGTGATTGTCTTTGATTAAGGTATATTTCCAATTATCCACTAACTGCTTACAGCCTGTTTGAGTCTGCACTACAAAAATAAGATAACCGAAAGTCAGCCTTTCAAGGATTGCACAACATAATCTCCCAAGTCTCTTGCTGTGTGTACTTGGTTAACTATTCATTGTCCTATAAGTGTGCTTATGAATCAACTCACATACAGCAGATGAAATGTTAAAGAGCTGACCCTGGGTGGCAAAAATACTAGATTCGATGTTCAATTACATCTCCGCAGGGCTGTGATTTTGAACCACCAGAGGGCGCAAGAGGCCAACTCAGAATCTCGGAGAGCCCAGGTCTAGTACCTGAAATCCAGCCAAACCTTCCCAAAGGTTTTAAAGAACTATGTCAGGACCTCTCCCAATCTTAAACCTCCCCATCACCCTTGGAAAAGCAAGCTGTTCCAGCATGGCCTTCCGCAGGGGGGAGGTTCTGCATAAACTGTGACCTTTGAAGTCACCCTTGGGCCACTAAGTACTTGGGGGAAGAGAAGTGAATGTTATAAATCCTGGGAACTAGAATCAGAGGATAGTGAGTTAGAGACCAGCCCAAGCCTAGGTAGGTGTGTGACCTTGTCTCAAAAAGGGTACTTGACTAGCTCATGCAAAGCACTGGGTTCCATCCCCTGCACCTCAAAAACAATCCACTTGCTAAGAAACTCTTAAACAATGACTGGAGACAGTGACTCAGGGCCTGAGTGGTTTTCACTGCCTTGAAGTATGAGGACTCTCGTCAGAAGCCCCAGTAAAAGTTTCACCAAAGTCAACTTACCCTATACTCAACCTCTCACCCCATTTCTCCTCCTGTATTCTATTTGTTATCGTGATGACATCCCAAGCCTCCTCCAGCCTGGTGGCCTCACTCACCCCTTTGCCCTCATCTCTACCAGCCTCCCATACTGATCTTCTAGATCCTTCTCCATACCCTCTTCTTTCCTTCTTGCCTCCAGGGCAAAAAGGATCATCACCTGCTCCAGCCCACAGTGCTCCCAACTGTTTTTCTCAATTCTAATCTTACCACCTCTCTCACTCTCACCAGGGGGTTCCGCTGGATATGCAAATCCAGCTGTTACTGAGTTGTTACACACTCTGGTTAGTGCTACGATCACACACACACACACACACACACACACACACACACACACACACAGAGTTCCTGCCTGACTCTCTGGCCCAGATCAGTTCTGATATCCTGTTGTTTGGGTCAGAATTTTTGACTACGTGTGGCAAAAGGAAAGTTACAACACCTGAGTTAATTATCTCAGTCGGCTTTACAGTGGATGGATGATTCGGGCAACCTTACTGTCTTCAAAACAAAGTTTTCTGATAGTCTAAGCAGATGGCAGAGAAAAGTTTGAAGACAGCACAAACAAAAACAAAGAATAAACTGATCATTTCAAAGTGACTTTCCTTGGAAGATAGGGACTAAGAACAATAAGATAATAACCCATTCATTAACATAGGGTTATCTCGGATTGCTTCTTTTGTGTGAGGCTAGAAGCAGAGGTGCCAATTCAAGTTTCCTGTTTGGGAAATTGCTATCTCTCTAATCCTGATTTCTCAGAAAGTCTCATGCACAAATGTTAATTTTACCTTGATTCCTGGGAGCTTTAATGTAAGTGACTCCATTTTTATTTCCAGACTGTTCTTCCAAGAGCTAGGTCCAAATCAGTATTTTCCCATAATTCTTACCTAACTCATATTATTCCTTCTCTTCAGTGTTTGCTGGTTGGTGGGGTGTTGTGTTTTCTTTGTCCCTTCTTTTTTCTCCATAGGAATAATCTTTTCCTCTCGGGCAACACTCTTAACAGGAAGGGATGAAAATGTTCTGAGAAGTGCACGCTAATGCTTGCTGCCTTTGTGGTGTTGGGGTTTGCTTGTTAGATCCAGGGCTTAAGAAGCAGGGAGGGGAAATAGAGGCAATACTCTGGAATTCTGGGGAGACTACTTTATGTGAATGCTTGCCTTTTTGTTCAAGGAGTTTCTTTAGGACTGATGAGGCGACAGCTATTTTGAGTCTTTGTTACAGTTGTTGCACTGGGGTTTGAACTGGGGACTTTGTAATTGCTAGGCAGGCATGCTACCTATGCCACTGGAACCATGCTCATTGTTGGTTAAGATGGAAGTTTCACCAGTTTTCTGTCTGGGCTGGCTTCAAACTGTTATCCCTCTGCTGTCTGCTTCTCAGTTAACTAGGATTACAAACATGGCCACGTTGCCCTGTCTCTCTAAGTCAGTTTTCCCAAAACAAGCCTTGCACCAATAGACAAGGCAGGAAATCTGGAATTATAAACTCTACATTTTCACTCAAATTGGTTCTCTCATAATTTCTCCCCTCTCAAATAATGATATGCCATTTGCCTCAATCCAGAAGGTTCTTTCTCTATTCAGACATTAGGGAGCATCATTGGTTTTCCCTTTCACGGATATCTTAAGTGTATCCTGTGTTTTCATGGCAGGCTATCTATCTATCTATCTATCTAGTCCAAGACATTGCTCTGGCCAGGGATCCTGTTCTAGCCCCTAGATGGCTTTCCTTCCTACCTGCTGTGAGTTCATTGTCCACACAGAAGTCAGGCTCCTACTCTCAAAATTCAAACTCTTATTTTTTATGCAAATTGTATGTACCAAAATAGAACATACATACAAAAAGGAACACAAAGCATGTGGATAACCCTGTGATTGAACATGAAGTGAATACACTTATTTGATTAGCACCATAAGTAATGTGTCCCCTAAGTCCCTTCCTGCACCTTCCATATTACCCTCTCCAAGGTATACTCCCCCTCAAATTTCCAACCCCAAACTTCTTTGGTTTGCCTACTATACCACTTTATGGAAATAGACTATCCAGCACATACTCAATATTAAAATGCCATTCAATATTTTGTTAATGAAATACATGCAAGTTGCTGCTTATAGAACCCACCATCACTTATTTATCCACCATACTGTTGGTAGATATTGGAGTAGCTTGCATTTTTTTAAGCGATCATGAGGAATAGTGGCATTGTCTTTGGGTGAGCATATGTATGTATTTCTACATGAATATGCTTAGGCTGGCAATGTGGCTCAGTGGTAATGTGCTTACCTAGCATGCATGAGGCCACAGATTCATTTCCCAGCATGTTCAGTATATCTTAGCATTATATGAATGGTGCATTTGTGCAGGACATCTGGCATTTTCAATGAAATGTAGTCACTTGATTGTATGAAATAGCTGATTTCAGAGCCAAATTCTTTGGTGGCAGATCATGTTTGCAAACCTGAGGCATCTACTGGATGACTCGCGTTCAAAGACGGCCACGGAGCAGAGACCCATGAGCTGGCAAATGTATTCTCTAGGTCGACTGTAGTTGATGTGGGAGCCAGGACAAAGGATCCAAACCAGATCTGGCTGGAATGGAGGGGTCAGGCAAAACCTCTACGGAGCTACTGTCCCTTACCTGACATTCTTTTTCTTGTCTAGTGAAGTTCAGCTCAATGTCAGTCCCTGGAGAGTTTTCCCTATTCTCAACTGGAATGTCCCCCCAGTGGTGTTCTTACCCTGCCCCGGATTATGTACATACTGTGTGTGTGTGACATACATGCCAGGAGTAGGCAGGGTAATGGAGGGAAAATGGGTACTGGGCAGACTTAATGCTGACACCTTATTTCACTTCCTCCTCTGCTGAAATTACATGAGTTAGGATGAGGAAAACCCCTAGAAATAGTGCCTGATGTATAGTAGGCACTTAAGAGGTTTACTAGTGCTTTGTAATTGTCTTATTTCTTTCACTTTGTTGATTAAAAAAATGACTGGAGCTGGGTGCCAGTGGCTCATGCCTGTAATCATAGGTACTCAGGAGGCTGAGATCTAAAGATCATGCTTAGTAGCCAGCCCAGGGAGGAAAGTACAAGAGACTCTTAGCTCCATTTAACCATAAAAAGCAGAAAGTGGGGCTGTGGCTCAAGTGGTAGAGTCATAACTGAGCACAAAAGCTGAGGAGCAGCACCCATGCCCTGTGTTCAAGCCCTGGAAGACACACACACACACACACACACACACACACACACACACACGAAGATCAGGACCATGTACCAATTGGTAGTTCTTGCCTACAATTCTAACTACTCAGGAGGCTGAGGATCATGCTACAAAACCAGTCTGGGCAGATAAATACAAGAGTGCTGGGAACATGGCCTACTGGCAAGAGTGCTTGCCATGTGTACATGAAGCCTTAGGTTCGATTCCTCATGCCACATATATAGAAAAGGCCAGAAGTGGCGCTGTGGCTCAAGTGGCAGAGTGCTAGCCTTGAGCAAAAAGAAGCCAGGGACAGTGCTCAGGCCCTGAGTTCAAGCTCCCGGACTGGCAAAAAAACAAAATAAATAAAAAAAAACAACAGATAAATACAAGAGATTCTTAACTCTAATTAACCAGCAAAAAGCTGTAAGTAGAGGTGTGGCTAAAGTCATAGAGTGCCAACTTTGAGTAAAAAAGCAAAGTGAGAACCAAGGCCCTGAGTTCAAACCCTATTCTCTCCCCCGCCCCCCCCATACACAAGATGAGTATGGTGGTGCACACCTGTAATCCCTACATTGAGGGGACTGTGGCAGAAGGATGCAGAGTTGAAGGACAGTATGGACTACAAAGGGAGCCCCTACCTCAAAACAGCCAATGGCTAGGGGTATTGCTCACAGTTACAGCATTTGCCTAGCATCTGCAAAGATCCTAACTTCTGTCCCAACACCTGGCCTCCAACAACAGCAAGAGTACCTGTCATAATGAGATTAAAAATTAGCCTATGCAAAGTAAGCCACACACGTGAAAACCTTCTGAGAAAACAGTATTAAAGAGATAACAGATAAACTTCCCAAAGGAGCAAATCAACCAGGATGCTAATGATATTCCCAGGGCCTTATCCGCACAGGAGAAAAAAAAATACCTTAAAGTAAGCTGTGGTTAACTTATCTTTCTGTTGCCTCTCTTCCTGTTAGTCTCAGAAGGAAGGTGACTTTGGAAAATCCCATCTGGGTTTTGTTCTGTGCTTCGACTTTCTCTAGCCTTTCTCTAAGGAATCAACCTCCTTTGCTTGACTCATTGCATTCGACTTTCTGAAATAATTAAGCCAGGTGCTGTGGCTCATGCCTATAATCGCAGCTACTCAAAAGATTGAGATCTAAGGATCATGAGTTAAAGCCATCCCAGACAGAAAAGCCTGTGAGACTCTTACCTCCAAATTAACCGGCATAAAGAATTTGAGGCTTTGAGTTCAAGTCCCTGCGTGCGCGCGCATGCGTACACGTGTACATGTGCACGCACACACACACACACACACACACACACACACAATCATTTAAATCTCCCAGGTACTTTCACCCTCTTACAAGAAACCTGAAAAATTGCCACATACCAATTACTTTTTTCTTGATAACAAAAATAAAACATTGTCTGTAAAATTAAATTTTACATTATCTAAATACGTTTTGATTATATACTTCCTCTAAGCCTTTTCTTTCTGCAAACTTGTTATAATTGTCTGGGGTTGTACAGCTCTGTGTTATAATTCTGAAATTATCAAGTGCTTGGAGGGGAAATTCCTTTGTATCTTTACAATCTGAGAGTTCTCCATGGCTCTGAAGACAGATGCAGTCAGCTATGTGGTTAGCATATACCGTATAGGTCAAACTGTAATTAAAATAATTATTATTTATATAATGCCCGAAATGTATCCACTACTTGAGTCATAATCACAGCAGCTAGCGACAGAAAACAGCAATTAAATAATCCAGTCAACCCCAGCAAATGCATGTCAGCCAAGATCCCAGCAGAGATGATCTGAGAATGAATTTCATGCAAACATAGCAGACTTATGAAATCATACTCTGATCTCACATTTTTATTCTCTTCATTTCTTTATGATTTCTTTTGGGGAGTTGTGTGTTTGGGTTTTCTTTTATTTTACCTTGAGCCAAGGTCTTTCTGTGTAGCCCAGGCTGGCCTCAAACTCATGATTCCCCTGCCTCAGCATCCTGAACGCTGGGATTGCAGGTATGTGCCATGATGCCCTCTCCTCTGTGTTCTATTGTTCTTCAGTGTTCCTCTGTGTTTTTATCATCCATTCACTCAATCTTAGTTTCTTCCCTTTGCTTGGAACAGAGATGCAGGAGAATAAGAAGCAGCCCATGCCTCCTAGGTGCCCTTAGTTCATCTAAAAAAAAAAAAAAAAGGCAAACATGGGCTGGGAACATAGCTGATCAGTAGAGTGCTTGCCTAGCATGCATGAAGCCCTGGGTTCGATTCCTCAATACCACAAGCACAGAAAAAGCCAGAAGTGGTGCTGTGGCTCAATTGGTAGAGTGCTAGCCTTGAGCAAAAAGGAAGCCAGGGACAGTGCCCAGGCCCTGAGTTCAAGCTCCAGGACTGGGAGAGGAAGGAAGGAAGGGAGGGAGGGAGGGAGGGAGGGAGGGAGGGAGGGAGGGAGGGAGGGAGGGAAGGGAGGGAGGGACGGAGAGAGGGAAGGGAGGGAGGGAGGGAGGGAGGAAGGAAGGAAGGAAGGAAGGAAGGAAGGAAGGAAGGAAGGAAGGAAGGAAGGGGCAAACATAAACACACTCAGACCTCTGTCCAAGAAACTCATAACCAAGTAGGAGTGACTTGCATATATGCAAATGACCTAGGTCATTAAACAACAATAATAATATTTTTATTTTTTTTTGGTCTTTCATGGGGCTTGAACTCTGGGCCTGGGTGCTATCCCTGAACTCTTCAGCTCAAGGCTAGCACTCTACCACTTCAGCCATAGATCCACCTCCAGTTTTCTGATGATTAATTGGCGATAAGAGTCTTATGGACTTTCCTGCCCTGGGCTGGCTTTGAATTGCCATCCTCACATCTCAGCCTCCTGAGTAGCTAGGATTATAGTTGTCAGCCACCAATAATAGTATTTAAGTAACTCATAATTGATGCTAAACAACAGGCTAAATGCTTTACACAGGCTATGGTGTTTAAACTCTGTCGTTCCAGCCCTGTGACAGGTGATTAGGCAGAATAATCATAGCTTTGTCTTATAGATGATAAAAATGAGGCAGGGTTAAGTCACCTAGTCTTCAACAGCCTCCACCCTCCCCAGCTCCTGGAAAAGATCCACAGATAAATGTCATCCAGCATCGGGAGGGCTCTAAACCTGGTCCAGGATGGTTTCCTGCTCCAGTTCTGCATTCCACCCACACTTCCAGAGACAAACTGAACCTTCCCTCTCAGACAACATAATTGCCTTTGATGGACTGTCTCCCAAGGGCCCACATCTCCAAAATGCCACGAGACCCCACATACACACACTTCCCTAAGAGGGGAATAGCTTCCATGCCACACTGGGGCATGGTGCTCCCAGGGGCTGCTGGGTGGCTTTCTGAAGTCTCTCTGCTATACTCTGCACATGAATCTTCTCAGTCAAAGTACATGGTGAATGAAGAAGGAAGGAAGGAAGGAAGGAAGGAAGGAAGGAAGGAAGGAAGGAAGGAAGGAAGGAAGGAAGGAAGGAAGGAAGGAAGGAAAAAAGGAGGGAGAAAAACAGGGGAGAGAAAAAAGAAAGAGAAAGGGAGAAAGAAAAGAAAGAAAGAAAGAAAGAGAGAGAGGGAGGGAGGGAGGGAGGGAGGGAGGGAGGGAGGGAGGGAGAGAAAGAAGAAGGAAGGAAAAAAGGAGTGGGGGGGAGAAAGAGATGAAAGAAGGGAGGGAGGGAAAGGAAGAAGAGAAATAGAGAGAAAGAAAGGAAGTAGGGAGAGAGGGAGGGAAGGAGGAAAGAAAGTAGACTAAAATAAATAAATGTAAAAAACTAGTGTAACTAAGCTCATGAAGGCATAAGAAATTTTGCATTTATTTACTATTTTATTAGGAAAAAATGCAAACATTTCCAAAACAAATGTTTGGAAATAAAGGTGAGGTTTTCTCCCTCTGCTTTTGCATCCATTGAGCATCTTTGTTTCAGAAATAAGCATATGTATTTAATAAGAGCCTCTGGGACCCTGCCTGCCAAGGAGAAGGAAATTTGTGAAGGTTGCTATAAATCTTATTTCGTGGCCATAGTAATGTACGTCCAACCTTGGAGCCCCCGACTGAGTCACTCAATGTCCCTGAATTAGGCCCCTCCGTCATCTTACCCATTACTGACCACAGCCCATCTGCAGAGAGGGGAGGAGCAGGAGAGACTGTAGGAAGGACAGAAACTGGCTGAAGGCTTTCCAGCAACATTGAAGCCCTCATTTTAGACTTGCAACTCTGGCATGGCTTTTCTTAATGAGTACATGAAGCCAACATTCCAGCTCAGACTCTGGAAGAAAAACTGTCCTTGCCAGCAGCACTGCTCTTTGAGGATGAAAAGCATGTCCTCCAGACCCCAGATGGAGACACCCTGTGCTAAGACCACCCTGAGTGGGGTCCAGGCCTCATCTCAGCCTCTGGAGAATTCTCAGGGCCTCCTGTCAAGGTACCTTGTCTGCCATGGGATAAGCACCATTAGGTTGAAGGAAAATGTCATCTAAAGCCCTACAGCAGAGGAAATATGGAGAATAACATTTTCCACATGGCTGTACTCAAGAGTTGGTTAAAAAAAAAAAACTCATAACTAGGATGGAAAATTCCAAGTTAACTCTATTTTTTTTAATATCCAGTGAATATTGTGCTCTAATATTCATACTTAAAGAAATGGTCTTAGCCGGGTGATGGTGGTAGCTCATGCCTGTAATCCTAGCTACTCAGGAAGGTGAGATCTGAGGATCACAGTTCAAAGCCAGCTCCAGTAGGAAAGTCTGGGAGACTCTTATCTCCAATTAGTTGCCAGAAAACTGGAAGTAAGGCTGTGGCTCAAAGTGGTGGAGCACTGCTTTGAGCAAAAGAGCTCAGAGACAGCCCCCAGGCCCTGAGTTCAAGTCCTACAACTGACCAAAAAAGAAGTGGCCTTGGAAACACCTGGGGAAGAAGGTATTAATCAAACACATTTTGCAAATCAAAGTGACTGTTCTAGCAAAATCTATTTTCAAGAGAAACATCAAAGAGCGCCCCCTGCTGTCAGTGTTAAAGGCTCTCACTCCCTATTCCAAGCGTCCACGCCAAGAACTCAAACTCTGGCTTGGTTTCCATGAGTGTTGACCAGTGCAGAAAAGTTCCTAACACCCTTAGGGTTTTTTTTTTCTTTGTTTTTGTCTTTCATTCTGTGATAATCACTTCTGTTCCTAACCTCTCCTCTCCCACAGGGTCCCAGCAGAACCAGGACTGCAGGATTTCTACACAGGTGACAGAGACACGTCTTGCCTGGGTATAGTCACTTCATCGACAAAACACAGAGCCCAAAGTGTGCTGTCAGAGGAGTCACCAGGCCAGCACACATCCAATTTGCTCGGTGTGTGGCCTGGGGGCAGTGTCCTGCCTGGGGACGGTCAGGAAGGACAGCAAGCATTGGAAGGAATGCCCCTCACCAGAGCAGCCCCACTCCTCCTGGTGCAGAGACTTTTTCTGTTTTATAAGGAGCTTCTCTTCTTCCTTTCCCTTATCCTCCTCCTCTCCCTCTCCTCCTCCTTCTGCTCCTACTTCCCCTCCTCCACCCCCCCCCTCCTTCCTGGGCCTTCTTCCAGTACTGGGGCTTAAATTTAGGGACCAAGTGCTGTTCCTTAGTTCTTTCCTTCAAGGCTAGTGTACTACCACTTGTGCCACACCTCTACTTTATGCTTTTTAATGGCTTAATGCTTTTTCAGTTGAAAATAACTCTCATAGACGGTCCTGCCCAGGCTAGCTTCCAACTATGATCCTCAGATCCCAGCCTCCTGAAGAGCTAGGGCTGCAGGTGTGAGCCATCAGATCACCATGTCAGGGGCATCCCGTGGGCTCTGTCTGCCTGGCCCTCCTTTCCACTCTGCCCCTGTGTTCTCTCCTGGTCTCCTCCTCCCTCCATTCCAAGAAATTTGGGGCACAGCAGCCTCACCCCTTCCCACACATCGGTTTCCTAAGAGTTCAAGAACAGCAGCTGAAGGTTTCCTCAAATTCTATAGTCCCCTGGATCACCTCCATGTGTCGGTCACGAGAGAATGGAAATACATATGGGGCCCAACACAAGATCACATGCTATAGATAATACCAACCCAAGGAAGACAGCCTTAGTTTGAGGCCCTCAACTGGCACAAAACATACAAAGAAATGAAGCAACCAGCCTGAGCAAAATAACAAGAGCTCTCTCTCAAAATAAAAACAAGCACAAACAAACAAAAAGCCAGTCTAAATATAAGGTTTTATTTTATTTATTTTATTTCTTATGTTTCTGGGCTTAAACTGTCAATAAATAAATAAAAGCCTCGCACTAGTGGGTGATGCTTGTAGTCCTAACTACTCAGAAGGAGTATCTGTGCACCAAAGTTTAAAGCTAGCCTTGGCAAGAAAGTTCTTGAGATTCTAATCTCCAGTTAGTCAACAAAACACAGAAGTGGATAGAGCTGTGGTTCAAGTAGTAGAGTGCTAGCCTTTAGTTTAAAAAAAAAAAAAAAAAAAGCTCAGCGTCAGTGCCCAGGCCCTGAGTTTAAGCCCCAGAACCATACAAAAATAAATAAATAAAATAAAACCCTAGGTTTACACTGGCTTTTTTTTTTTTTTTTTGCCAGTCCTGGGCCTTGAACTCAGGGCCTGAGCACTGTCCCTGGCTTCCTTTTGCTCAAGGCTAGCACTCTGCCACTTGAGACACAGCACCACTTCTGGCCGTTTTCTATATATGTGGTGCTGGGGAATCGAACCCAGGGCTTCATGTATAGGAGGCAAGCACTCTTGCCACTAGGCCATATTCCCAGCTACACTGGCTTTTTATTTGTTTGTGCTTGTTTTTTTTTGTTTTTGTTTTTGTTTTGTTTTTTTTTGCCAGTCCGGGGCTTGGACTCAGGGCCTGAGCACTGTCCCTGGCTTCTTTTTTTGCTCAAGGCTAGCACTCTGCCACTTGAGCCACAGCGCCACTTCTGGCCATTTTCTATATATGTGGTACTTCATGTATACAAGGCAAGCACTCTTGCCACTAGGCCATATCCCCCAGCCCCTGTGCTTGTTTTTATTTTGAGAAAGAGCTCTTGTTATGTTGCTCAGGCTGGTTGATGCGTTTGTTTGTCTGTTTTGTGCCACTACAGGAGCTTGAACTCAGGGCCTATGTTCCAGCTTGGCTTTTTCACTCAAGACCGTTGCTCTGCCCTTTGAGTCACCCCTCCACTTCCTCGGGATGGTCTTGCATTCATTGACCCAAGTGCTCTTCCTGCCTTGGTCTCCCAAGTAACTGGGATTATAGGCATGGTTCAAAGTGTCCAGCCCCTGTCCTGCATTCCACAGTCCACAGACAGAGAATGGAAGAAGAGGCTCTGCCTCTGGATGCCAGTGTTTTCAATGCCATAGTGCAGTGGGCATGGACATAGACAGATGATTAACTGAATGAAGCCAGCCCACCCACCCCAAAAGCACAGCTCCCTTCTCCCATGGTGAATCTCAACAAGGTGAGAATAAATAGAAACCTGGTAATGCTGGTGATGGTGGCAGTGGTCCTGTCCATTCAGGTTTTCTGCTTGCTTTCAAACAGGTAGAACGTGAATCCATGCTGAAAAGAGTTTAATCTTTAAACTATTACAAGTAAACAAAGAAATATGAAATCCAACTACGCCTTCTAGAAGCTATCTACATTCCAAGCCATCTACTTTCTTATCGATATTTCTTTTTCTGAACAGTTTGGCAAATTGAATAATACATTTTTATGGAAACGAACATACTCGTTTATCATTTGGTGCAAAGATAACATCTTCTTAAAGAAAAGAACAGGTGTGCGCTCACCTTCTTCTCATTGTGCATGCATCCAGGTGGTGGCTATTCATCGCAGACACGGCTCCAGGAACATCTGCTCACAATATTTATATTCTGCTTTTATTATATTTTTCCAAAAATTGCATTTTAACTACAGTTTTCTTTAAATTAAAAAAACTACATTCATTTCTTTCCTATTCATGTAAAAGTCTTGTTAGTTTTGTCTCATTTTGTGCAAGCTTTATGTATCACAAACAAAGCTGGATTTAAATTGTAACTTTGTAAAAGGAAGAGAGAGAGAGCAATAATACAGAGTATTACAGAATATTCTAATATTGTCATGCACAAATTAATTGTTTCTTGATTAAGAGAATTCAATTGGTTTCTGTTTTCTTTTCCAGTTGATATATATTTACATATACACATATGAATATATATACATATGAACATACATATGTATATATGTATATGTGTACATGTGTGCATATATATATATATGCTGCAAGTTATTTTAAATATACTCAGGACAGAAAAATAAAAAAGCCCAAACAAGGTTTTGCTGATGTATTGATAGTGACACTGAAAAATTCCCCCAGTGCTATGAGGAGCTTTTATAACAAAATATATTCTTCCAAAACAAAGTATGTGATAATTATAAATGCAGCCAAATTGCCCACTATGAAAAACCAAAATGCAATGAGGGATAAGAGAGAAATGCTTTTCAACATTTAGATAATAATGTACTAAAGCCCTGGGTCCACATGGTAAAACAGCTTTCCTAAGATTTTCTAAGAAATCTAGCTTGTGATATGACAGAGATATGAGATGGACAGAGATACAGCACTTGGTCTAGTTCATCCTTAGAGCAAGACAATCCTGAGCCAGTGCAGTATCCATCCTAAACCAGGCTGATCTCATCTCACCCTCCACCTCATGCCTCCCTCTTCATTAGGTTTTTTGTTTTGTTATGGTTTTTGTGCTGGTACTGGGGCTTGAACTCAGGGCCTTGTGCTCTTGCTTGGCTTTTTTGCTCAAGGCTTGCACTTTACCACCTGAGCCACCCCTCCACTTCTGCCCTTGATTATTTTAAATGAAAAGATTCATGTTACAGAACACTGTGGACACTGATGGGCTTTTCCTGGCCATTGTTCTTGGAAATATTACCGCTCCTCACTCAGCTCCTGTGGCTGGGATGGGTGGGGCAATCACAGTGTCATCTCCTTTAACAAGACCTGGTCAGTCAGACCACTCCTGCCCTGCCTCTAATGACTGGCTCAGGAATGGTACATCACCAGCCTTACACACTCTGAACCAATATCAAGACTTTTGCCAAGGAAACTCAGATCTGAGGATTGTGGTTTGAAGCCAGCAAAGTCAGAAAAATCCAAGAGATTCTGATCTCCAATTAACCAGCAAATGCATGTGCTCCACCACTTGAATCATGATGCATCTAATTGAAGTGCATGCCGAGTACGATATCAACCTTCATCTTTCAACAAAGACAGCTTAGCTAGTCACTGGTGCCTCATGCCTGTAATTCTAGCTACTGGGGGCTCAGATCTGAGGATTGTGGTTTGAAGCCAGCAAAGTCAGGAAGGGAGGGGCTGACCCGACTCAATTTCATCACTGAGTCCCGCAATCAGTGATGCTTGAATTAGTCAGTGTTAACAACCAAGGAAGCTGGGCACTGGTAACTCACACCTGTAATCCTAGTTACTCAGGAGCCTGAGATCTGAAGATTCTGGTGCAAAGACATCCCAGGAAGGAAAGTTGGCGAGATTCTTATCTCCAGTAAACTACTCAACAAAAGCCAGAAGTGGTGCTGTGGCTCAAGTGGTAGAGCTCTAGTTTTGAGCAAAAGAAGCTAAAGGACAGCACTTAGATCCTGAGTTCAAGCCTCATGACTAGATAAACAACAACAAAAACAACCAAGAAGTCTTCCATTTTGCTAAGAGTTGCCATTTAAGCAAGAGTTTTCTGGTCTTCCCAACCAAAGGAAGGAAAGGAAGGAAAGAAAAAGGGAGGAGAAGCTGCAACCAATTAAGATGGCGCACAGTGGGGCTGGGGATATAGCCTAGTGGCAAGAGTGCCTACCTCGGATACACGAGGCCCTAGGTTCGATTCCCCAGCACCACATATACAGAAAACGGCCAGAAGCGGCACTGTGGCTCAAGTGGCGGAGTGCTAGCCTTGAGCGGGAAGAAGCCAGGGACAGTGCTCAGGCCCTGAGTCCAAGGCCCAGGACTGGCCAAAAAAAAAAAAAAAAAAAGATGGTGCACAGGGAGGTTCAGAGACTGTGAGCCAAGCACAAGGGGGAAGAAAGAGCATACAACATGGGCCTTTGGGGTGGGAGGCACCCTCTATGACCCAGACTGCTGAATGGCTATTTTTTGGTCAGGAAATACAAAATGAAGAAGGAAAAATGAAAACAATGGAACCATTGGTTGTCCTACCAAAATCAAAAGGAAGAAAGCTCTTCCTGTTTTCCTTTGTAAATCTATGGCAAAGACAAAAAAAAAAAAAAAAAGGAAAGGAAATCTAAAGATTGGTGGGGTGAGGTGAATTGGTGGATGCGCATAATTCCATCATTCATGATGCTAAAGCAGGAGGATGGGGGGAGTTGAAGGCCAACCTGAACAGCATGGTGAATGGTGAATTTGACTCAAAACAATAAAATAAAATAAAATAAACCCAGCAACAAATGACATCACACAAAGGAGTAGTGTCATCCTTTCTTTCCTTTTCAGTTTTGGGCTCCATTGCTTCTTCTGATAGTTGGGGAACTGAGGGAATGATAGATCCAGGGCACACTGCTGGCTTCTTGGCGGGTCCCAGCAGGTCTCACCTCGCTGACTGCTGTTTTTACGGCATAGCTTTCTCCTTTCTACCAGAATAGTTTTTCTTTTGTTTGGCAATACTGAGGTCTGAACTCAGGACCTCATGATTGCTGGGCAAGTGCCCTACACGCTTGAGCCACATTTTCAGAAATCCTTTTTTTTTTTTTTTTTTTTTTACACTCTCACTAGGTAGC
The DNA here is from genome assembly GCF_023159225.1 of Perognathus longimembris pacificus. NCBI lineage: Eukaryota > Metazoa > Chordata > Mammalia > Rodentia > Heteromyidae > Perognathus > Perognathus longimembris. Next base: position 27,542,672 of record NC_063176.1, on the reverse strand, counting down.
TCAGACTGGCCCCATTCTTTTTTTTTTTTTTTTTTTTTTTGGCCAGTCCTGGGCTTGGACTCAGGGCTGAGCACTGTCCCTGGCTTCTTTTTGCTCAAGGCTAGCACTCTGCCACTTGAGCCACAGCGCCACTTCTGGCCATTTTCTGTATATGTGGTGCTGGGGAATCGAACCCAGGGCTTCAAGTATACGAGGCAAGTGCTCTTGCCGCTAGGCCATATCCCCAGCCCAAGACTGGCCCCATTCTTTTTTTTTTGGTCAGTCCTGGGCCTTGAACTCAGGGCCTGAGCCCTGTCCCTGGCTTCCTTTTGCTCAAGGCTAGCACTCTGCCACTTGAGCCACAGCGCCCACTTCTGGCCATTTTCTGTATATGTGGTGCTGGGGAATTGAACCCAGGGCCTCATGTATACGAGGCAAGCTCTCTTGCCACTAGGCCATATCCCCAGCCCTGGCCCCATTCTTAAGATCCTCCTTCCTTCACCTCTGAGTGCTGGGATCATAGGCATGCGCCATCATATCTGGCAGAAAATGCATTCTCAATCTATGAACCAACCAATCTGTGGGGTTTTATCCTAATTCATAGAAGGGAAGAGGAGTCACTCTCTATGATGGAAAGGTTAAAAGATGAAGGAACTTTTCAATATAGGGCAAAACTAAGACTTCCTTTTCTTTAATCCTTTTAGGGTTAATGATCCCAGAAGGGAAATGTGGGCTTTCTTCAGAGGTCTCCATTGCTCCATTTGTTTATCTAAGAAATAGGCCGCTTGACCTCTTCGCATTTGTGTGTTCCTTTACAAAATAGACTGTTCTCTTGGCCCAAGTGCATACTCCTCTCCCTGCCTCAAGGGACTGGGGGTGAGCGAGGCTGAACCCAGAAGCGCTGTCTCCTTACACAGCAAGCTGAAAGGCAGCTGTGCCCCCTGACAAGAAGCCATTTGATTGGCTGGTCATTGGAAGGTCTCAAATGAGATGCCTTTGGAAAATTAAAGATGCTACTAAATAATCTTATTTAAAGAAGTCTATGTTAGTGTGTTGTTTGTGTTCACGTGCAACTCTGGCAAGAATTTACTTTTTCCAACTTAATTTCTGTCTCAGCATTACATAACCTTAAAAACTAAAAGCAGCTTCATGTGTGAAAATATTTCACAGGTCATTTCCAAAGTAAACCATACTTATTAACCATTGAGAGGCTTAGACACTAAATATATATATATATATATATATATATATATTATTTACTATTTTTTGTCCAGGGCAAAAAAAAACTTGCTATTTTTTTATTTCTCTTTCGTAGATCCGGGTTGTTTTTTTCCCCTTTCCTTTTTTTTTTTTTTTTCCAGTCCTGGAGCTTGAACTCTAGGCCTGGGCACTGTCCCTGAGCCTCTTTTGCTCAAGGATAGCGTGAGCCATAGCGCCACTTCCGTTTTTTTCTGTTTATGTGGTACTGAGGAATCAAACCCTGGGGCTTCATGCATGCTAGGTAAGCACTCTACCACTAAGCCACCAGCCCAGCCCAGATCTGTTTGTGTGTTTATTTTAATGTTTTTTTTTCAAAGTGCATTCATACAATTGAAGTTGAACATTTAGGGAAGGCTGTTGTCAGGGTGAGGACAGCAGCCCTTTACTTCAAAATGTATAGGGAAAGTGGAATGGCTCTTACTATATAAAGACATGAGGAATTTAAGGCCAGTGGCTCATGCCTGTAATTCTAGCCACTTACAACGATCATGGTTTGAAGCCAGCCCAGGCAAGCAAGTCCATGAGATTGTTATCTCCAATAAGCCATCCAAAAAAGCAAGAAGTAGCGCTATAGCCCAAGTGTGCTAGCCTTGAGCAAAAAAAAGAAAAAAGAAAAAGTTCAAGAGCAGTGCTTAAGGCCTGAATTCAAGCCCTAAGACCAGCACAAGAAAGAAAGAAAATTAAGGAAGAGTGAAAGAAGAGGAACTAGGGCATAAATGGAAAAGGGGAAAGATGGAAAGATAAGACAATTCTGGAAAAGTGAGTAGAGAAAGCACCCATTGCTCTCCGTCTAACTGAGCTGAGCCAGGTATGTGTATGTGTATTTGAGCTGTGTATGTGGGGGTATGCATGGTATATGGGGTCTGTGGTATTTGTGTGTGTCACTTGTGGGATTGTGGGGGGGTTGTTTGTTGCGGGTGGTGTGTGTTGTGGTTTTGGTGTGTGGTATATGTGATGCGTGTGATATGCGGGGTATATGTATCGTATTTGGTATGCATCGTGTGTGTAGCATGAGATGAGTGTGGTGTGTATGTCTACAATAGGTTGTGTGGTGTGTGTGTGGTTTGTTCTGGTGTGTGTCAGTGGTGTGTATGACATGCACCATGTTTGGTGTGTGGTGTGGTGTATGATGTGTGTAATGTGATGTGCGTGGTGTATGAATCATGTCTGATGTGTGGTATGTGCTGTGTTTAGTGTGTGTTGGTGTTCATATGTGTGGTGATGTGATGGATGTGGCACGTTGTGTGTTTGTGCGTAAGTTGTGAATTGCATGCAGTTTGTGTTGTGTTGTGGTATATGTTGCATAGGTGTGTGGTGAATATTGTGTTTGGTAGGTGGTGTGTTGTGTGTAGTATGCGTTTTGTGGTATGTATGGTAAATTTGTGATGTGTGTGTCGTATGTGGGTTTGTGTTTGGTGTGTATGTGGTTGGTTGTGTGTTTGGTGTGGGGTGTGTGCATGCGTGTGTGTTTTAAGCCACAGCAGTTTGTCTCTCACAGTGAAGCTGTCAGCTGACACGCAGGGCTGGCAGGGCCACTGGTCAGCCCGTGTAGTGTGTGAAGTGCTGCTTGCATCTGTGGTTGTCCCCACCTTCCCCTGATGGTATTTTTCCACTGAGGTGGCCATCTGATCTCCCAGCAGCAATCCACCACCAGACTGTTCCTGCCGCAGGGCCTTTGCACTGGCTCCTTCTGCCTCTCAGATGTTCACAGAGCTTCACCTTCATACTCAAGTGACAGGGTCTTCATGAGGAATTCCTCCTCTACCAAATCTAAACTGGTAACTTGGTGCTCTCAGCACTTCTTCCTTCCTTCCTTCCTTGTTTCCTTCCTCCCTTCCTTTCTTTCTTCCTTCCCTCCTTCCTTCCTTTCTTCATTCATTCATTCATTTATTGCCAGTCCTGGGTTTGTTTGTTTGTTTGTTTGGCCAGTCCTGGGGCTTGGACTCAGGGCCTGAGCACTGTCCCTGGCTTCTGTTTGCTCAAGGCTAGCACTCTGCCACTTGAGCCATAGCGCCACTTCTGGCCATTTTCTGTATATGTGGTGCTGGGGAATCGAACCCAGGGCCTCATGTATATGAGGCAGGCACTCTTGCCACTAGGCCATATCCCTAGCCCCCAGTCCTGGGTTTGAACTCAGGGCCTGGGCAATGCCCTTGAGCTTCTTTTGCTTAAGGCTAGCACTCTACCACTTGAGCCACAGCTTGACTTCTGGCCTTTCTGTTTATGTGGTACTGAGGAATGGAGCCCAGGATTTCATGCATGCTAGGTAAGCACTCTACCACTAAGCCACATTCCCATCCTCTCAACATTTTTTATTCCTTTCCCCATTCTTTTTTTTTCTTTTCCATTTTAGCCAACTACATTTGTTTTATCCAAGTGATAAAATTAAGTTCCACAAAGGGGAGCAATTTTTGTCTGCTTAGTCTCTTTTGTATTCTTAGAACCTAAAATAGGTGTGACATATGACAAACATTCAGAAGCGTCAAAAGAAGATGGTATTTGCCACAAAGATTAGGTGAGACGCAGAATCTGGAGCTCAGTCATCGGTCCTAAAGCTCAGCGAGTACCAGATGCTCAAGCAGGAAGATAGAAGACCCTGCTGGCCTCCACTGAAGCCAGAGAGCCCTGCTGTTGGGAGGTCAATTATGAGAGAACAGAGGGCCTGACCAAGGCTGGCTACTGATGAACAGGCTTCCCAGTGCCCTGTTGGAGGTGAGGCGGCCAGCCCTTGCCAGAGATAAAGCCTTGGGTCATGAGGAAGAAAAGCAATGAAAGGAGCATCAAGAAGGACAGAGAAGCTGTGCAGACAGCTCTAGAGGACCAAAGAATCAAACTGGAGCTCACAGCAATGCAGAGTGGGCAGGCCCCAGGCAAACCGTGCTTACGGGTGCTAATAAGCTTAAGTGTTGGAATTTCTTGGTCTGTCATCCGGAGCCTTCTGCCTCTATTTTGCACTCATGGAGATCCATGGGGGCTGTAGCTATCCTCAGGGTCCTGCAGCCCTACCCACTGCCACTTCTGTCCTCCGAGACTGGATAAGTCTGACATCGAGGTGCCAGTCCACGCAGTTGCTGGCAAGGACTTGTCCTGGCTAGCAGGCAGCAACCCTGTTGCTATGTCCTTCATGGGGGGGGGGGGGGAGAGAAGAATTGAGATCTGTCTTCTTCTTATAAGGCCCCAGTCCTGTTGGATTAGAGCCCACTCTCATGATGACTGTGTGTGTGTGTGCCTATGCATGCACATACATACACACATGTGCACAGGTGTGTTGCTGGTGACTGAAATCTGGGCCTTAGTATATGCTGTGCCACTGAACCACACCCCCAGTCTCACATGTTTTGTCTTCATTACATGAATTCTCTCCAAAAGCAGTCATGTTAGAGATTAGGACTTACACCTAGGAAGCCAGGTGTGGTGGCTCAGGGTTCATCTGGAGAGAGAGGTGAGGCTTTGCTCGTGCCAGGACAGACAGTGCAGAAGTGCTGTGCCCTGATAAACAACTCTTTTCCGTATACACTAGCTTCTTCTCTCTCAGCTTTATATATTTCCACGTCTCCCTTGCCCCTCCCACAAAACAAGTCCAAAAGAAAGGAAGAAAAGAGCAAAGGTAACAAAGAAAAATGAGGAAGAAAGAGAAAAATGAAAGAATGAGGAAACAAAGACAAGCTGTGATGTCTCATCTGCTAGTTAGGTAGCGGTGGCTATGAGCCCTGTTGTGCCATCCCAGCCTCCACCACCCCCCAAGCTGATGGTAACCCAGGACTGAGTGGAACACCTGGACACTCCCCCCTTGGTATCTAAGCAGAGAGAACAAGACTGTGAGTAGCCCAGCTGATGCCTCATCGCACACACGGGTGTTGTCCCATTCCATCAATGGCATTGTTGCCTCTGTCGGGATCAGAGCTATGATCTGGCAGGATGGTTGAAGGACATCTAGTAGGAACAACAGCTGTCTTCAGTGTCAGGAGGCCGGCCAGAGGCTGGGAGGAGGTGGAGCCAGGAGAACCTGTGTAGTGGGTAGCATTTCCATCACCCAGGTGGTATGGGAGTAGTCCAGTTAGAAAGATGGTGGTCACACAACATTGGGAGGGTAACTAAGCCATGGGTTATTCATTCTCAAGTGCTGACTTTGTGTTATATGAGCGGTATCTACACCTTGGTGTCTTTGGTAGAAGATGGGTGTGAGGAGAGATGGTTCTGCTCTCAGATACCAAGGAGTGGTCCGGATCTGCTAACAAGAGTTTCAGGCCAACCTGAGCTACATAGTGAGTTAGAAGTGAGCCCATCTCACAAGAGGGAGGGTCAGGTCCCAAAGACCCGGGAGAGAGTACCTGCTTAGGAAGCACAAGACCCAGAACTCAAATTCCAGTGCCACCAAATAGAAAAACACAAAAAGCCAATCTATGCCACCCTTGACTTTTTTTTCAGTGCACAGACCATACCTAGTCTCCTGAGTGCTGGGATTCCAGACCAACTGTTTAGATATGAAATCCCCCTATACCCATACCCCCCATACCAAAAGACTCATGTGTTGAAGGCTTGGTCCCCAGGTGGAGGCACTATTGAGAGCTGATTGGAACATGAGGGCACCAGTGTTATGAATGGATTCATAGCTGGGGGGTTATTAGGAGGTAGGGGAGTACTGGAGGAAGGTCACTGAGGGTGGGCCTTTGAAGAATACCTCTTGTCTCTCTCTCCCTCTCTTCTCCCCTCCATCCATCTCATGCTCCCCTTTCCTCTCATCCTCTCTGTCTCTCTCCTCCTCCCTGCATGCATGAGGCAAGCACATGCTCTCCACCCCATGATGCTTTGCTTTACCCAGAAACAACCCAGCCAGACGACCATGGACTGAAACCTCTGAAAATGTGAGCTGAAATGAATGTGTCTTCAAAGAAAGAAAGAAATGAAAAAGATCCAGGCTTAGGTAGCTCTCATCTATAACCTCAACTACTCTGGAGGCTGAAATTGGAAAGATTGTGGTTGCAAATCAGCCCTGGCAGAAAAGTCTGTCAGACTTCAGCTCCAAAAATAATAAGCAAAAAGTAAGGCTAGAGGCATGGCTCGAGTGATAGAGTGCCAACCAAGAAAACGCAAGGCCCTGAGTTCAAACTCTAGGACTGACAAACAAAAAAGGGCAGGGTTTATTTCTCCAAATGAAATAGATGGAAGGTGTTTAGGGGTGGTTCTGAATGGTAGAGGCCCAGGATTTGCTCACAGGCAATACCCAATGGGAGTGGGCTGTAGAAACCCAACAAGGTTGGCCAGATGCCTGGAAATCTGGGGACCCCAGGGTGGCAATCCCAGCAGGGAGAGCCATATCTCTGAGCCTGCCTGACAGTGGATGACCTGCCTGCATTGCAGAGTTCTGTAGCTGGAAAGAGCCACGCAGTGGAGCACAATGCTGTCCACTGAGGATGTGGCCTTCCTCACCTGTCAGGTAGGACAAAGACCCCCACCCAACCTGGATGTTGGACAACACTGAGAAGAGGGGAAATGGCCCTGCAGCATAATTGAAATTGACTCTCAATGCTTTGACTAATAAACACTAAGTTCGGGGGCTCATTTGATTGGAACCTGCTCTAATTGATTAGAGCCTCACTCAGCCCAGCACATCTGTGACTATGAATAGATAAAAGAAGAAGCCGGAGGTCAGCAGCTTCCAGTGATGTAAAAGGGCATTAGGTTTTCTATCCCTGGAACCCACATCCAGGGAAATGATGATGTTCTATAAGCATACCCACATCTATCAATTAACACAATGAAGTCACTCAGAGCTTTCCAAATCTGTCTCACTCATATGTCCAAAATTACAACTCAAATTAAATTTTCATACTTCTAATGAATCCTCGACTGTTTTGTAAATGTCCTTTTAAGGATGCTGCTTTAGCCAAAAGATGCGTGTGTGTGTGTGTGTGTGTGTGTGCGTGTGTTAATCTCTGTATTCACAAATAGCTTGATACCAACAACCAATTGTTTATATTGAAAATAAGTAGCTAGCTGAGAATGTGTGACAACTTAATTGCTGGTTGACAGCTGGGAAGGCGAGCCAGCGGGCTACCTTGCCAGATCTACAAAGCAGACTGTCGGACGTCTAAGCTCCTGGATCTTTAGATTAATCACAAAAGACAAATCAGCAGAGAGGAATTCATAAAAAGAGAATAAAGCTTTGCAAAAAAAAAAAAAGAAACTGCCTTTGGATTTTCAGAAGTGATTAAAATATTTTAATAGCACCCTATTAGTGCCTTGTTTTGCTTGTCTATGAAATATTGACAAGTCTTCCCAAGAGGGAGAAATCAAACCTCTTCAGTCTCACTGTATCTCACCTGCTTGAACAAAACACAGGTACAAAGGCAGTCTTTTTTTTGTTTTGTTTTTTTTGCCAGTTCTGGGCCTTGGACTCAGGGCCTGAGCACTGTTCCTGGCTTCTTTTTGCTCAAGGCTAGCAATTTACCACTTGAGCCATAGCACCACTTCTGGCCATTTTCTATATATGTGGTACTGGGGAATCGAACCCAGGGCTTCACATATACGAGGCAAGCACTCTTGCCACTAGGCCATATTCCCAGCCCAGAATGGCAGTCTTATCCTGATGCTGGTGGCTCATGCCTGTAGTCCTAGCTACTTAGGAGGCTGAGATCCAAGGTTTGTTGTTCAAAACCAGCCCAAGCCAAAAAAAAAAAAAAAATCTGTGAGACTTTTGTCGCCAATTAACTACCAAAAAGCCAGAAGTAGACCTGTGGCTCAAGTGGTAGAGCAACGGCTTGAGTACAAAAGCCAAACAACAGTGTCTAGGCCTGAGTTCAAGTCAAAGTACTAGCACAAAAATGAAATGAAAAAGCTTATCCAGCCCAGCCCTTCCACATCTCCCAGTCCACGCAGGTCTTAAAGGGCAAACTTGTGTTTCTGCTATCCCCCTGTGGCATCTCCATGTCCTTCAGCTCTTCCCCCAGGCATGCACCCTGACCAAATACCACCCAGCATGCTTCTGTCTACGAAAGGAGGGAGAGAACACTCACATCAACAAACTGGCCGGGATTTCTCAAATCAAAGCCCTTTGCTTTTTTCTGCTTTCTAGGTATATTAAGAGAATGTTTAGGTGGGAAGTGATCATTTATTTGTGAATCAAACAGAAATTGTGTTTAAAATTGGACACTAGTCACACACCAGTGGCTAAAGCCTAAAATCTTTTTTTTTTTTTTTTTTTTTGCCAGTCCTGGGCCTTGGACTCAGGGCCTGAGCACTGTCCCTGGCTTCTCTTTGTTCAAGGCTAGCACTCTGCCACTTGAGCCACAGCGCCACTTCTGGCCGTTTTCTACATATGTGGTGCTGGCGAATCGAACCCAGGGCTTCATGTATACGAAGCAAGCACTCTTGCCACTAGGCCATATTCCCAGCCCTCAAGCCTAAAATCTTAACCACTCAGGAGGCTGAGATCTGAAGAGTAAGGTTTGAAGCTAGCCTGGGCAGGAAAGTCTGTAAGACTTTTACAAGTGGTAGTGCTAACCTTGAGCAAAAAGAGTTCAGGGACAGCACCCAAGTCCTGAGTTCAAGCCCTAGAACCAACACACACACACACACACACACACACACACACACACACACACACTGGACATTCATTGGACTCTGGTGTCTCACACCTACAATCCTAGATACTCAGGAGGTTGAGATCTGAAAATTCAGGTTCAAAGCCAGCCCCGGAAGAAAAGTCACGAGATTCTTATTTGCGATTAACCAGCAAAAACCTGAAAGTAGAGCTGTGGCTAATGTGGTAAAGTGCAAGATCCCCTTTCTTCTTTTTAAAATTTTTAGTTTTTATTGTGAAGGTGATATACAGAAGGGTTCCACTTACATAAGTCAGGTACTGAACAAATGCAGCAGTGCTACTCACTAGACAACATGTTGAGAGTGAATTATACAACTTGTGGGTGTGGATGGGAGAGAAAAACTGGAAGAGAGCCAGGGAAGGGATGACATTGTCCAAAAAGAAATGAACTCATTACTAGCCTTCCTTCCTTCAGCCAAATCTCTGACAACGAAGTCTGCACTTTGCTCGTGGTCCCTGTCATCTCCTATTCATTGCACAAAGCTAGTAATAGAAAAATGCTCTCATTTGTTTTCAGTCTTCCCACAGCAGCAGGGATTTAATCAAGGCGGCCTCACAACCCCACATTTGCGTGGAGTTTTACAGTTTGCAAGGCCCTGACCATGTGTTATCTCAATTACTCTTCACAACACACAGCTTTATGGACAAGGAAAACTGCAGATCAAAGAGTTAAGCAATTGCCTGATGACAGCTTGTAAGGAAAGGAGCCAGAGCTAAAGCCATTTCTCCCTTGATCTTCTAGTTCAGTACTCTTTTCATCCCAAAGTGGATTTTTAAAAATATTTCAGATAGGACTTTTTAGACAGAGGCTTAGGGTAGCCTCAAAGTGGAGATGGTTCCACCTCAGCCTCCTGAGTGCTAGGATCACAAGCCTGAGCCATCTTGAACTATTTTGAGGGTCCTGATAATACTGTAATACTTATTTGCAAATATAGCCTAAGAATTTTTATAGCTTGTGGGAGGAGTTCTGAGGAAGGATACAATCTTATTTACATTGCTTCAAAATCAATGGAAAGAAGAACAATTTTATTTTTTCAACAGTGGGGCTTGAAATCAGGGCCTGGGTGATGTCTCTGAGCCCTTTTGCTCAAGGCTATAGCACTCTATCACTTTCAGCCACAGCTCTAGCTCTGAGTTTTGAGTGATTAATTGGAGATAAGAGTCTCACCCAGGACTTTTCTGCCTGGGGTGGCTTGGAACTGTGATGCTCAGATCTCAGACTCCTGAGAAGCTAGGATTACAGGCCTGAGACACCTGTGCCTGGCTCCACACTTGTAATCCTAGAGACTCAGCAGGAAAGTCTGAGAGACTCTTATTGCCAACAAACTACTCAGAAAAAGCAGGAAGTGTTGCTGTGGCTCAAATGGTAGAGCACTAGCCTTGCGCATAAGAGCTCAGAGACAGCACAGCACCTAAGTCCTGAGTTCAAGTCCTACAACCAGAGTGGGGCGGGGGGTGGTAGAGAATGAAACATTAAGTAAACTCTAGAGCTACTTAGGCTATAGAAATAAGTCCCTTTTATTTTTTTCCATATATCATCTTTTTTTATTAAACTCACTTTTATTTTTTAATATAGTCCAGACGTTAGGTCTACAAACATATCCTATTTGTTTTGATTTGCAGTATTGGGGATTGAACCCAGGGTCTTGTATGTCCTAGGACAGATCTCTATCACTACGCTACATCCCCAACCCTAAATACATCCCATTTGATCCAAAATACAATGTCCTCTGATCAGAAAATTCTAGGCTTTATAAAATATGCTTGAGAAACTCTATCTCTTTATTCTTCCTTCCTCAGAAGTTGACAGAATGGAACATTCTCCTATCATTCAGTGCAAAAATGTACAATTTTTTGAGGTACAAATGTATGCATCATCATGATGTCCTTTAGAAGATTTATGTCTCCTTTGCCTAATTTCCTACAGTTCTGAGATAGATCAAAAGGTTTACTCTGCCTACTTCTGTTGGGCTATTGGACTTTAGGAACTCAAAGTTCAGAAACTTTCCTCATGGATCTGGGCAACAATTTGCCTCTTTCTACAAGCACACACCCCCCCCACACACATCCTCTGACACTCAGCTACCAAAATCTGCAGATGCTCCAATCCTTTACCTAAAATGGTACAGTGTTTGCGAATAGTCCACACACATCTCCCTGAAGACTTTGATTCATTTCTAGATAACTTATAACCCTTGACAATGTAAATGCCATGCAAATAGTCATTATATTATATTGTTTATGGATTGATATAAGAAAGGGGTACATGTTCAGTACACATATAATGTTTTTTCCTGAATACGTGTATTGTGAAACTGGTTGAGTTTGTAGATGTGGAAACCACAGCTATGGACGGCCAGCTGTTAAACCCTGGAGGAAATTTGTACAGGAGATCATTGTAGAGAAGATCTGAAAGATGTGTATCCAAAGCCCAATGGGGCTGGGGATATGGCCTAGTGGCAAGAGTGCTTGCCTTGTATACATGAAGCCCTGGGTTCAATTCCCCAGCACCACATATACAGAAAATGGCCAGAAGTGGTGCTGTGGCTCAAGTGGTAGAGTGCTAGCCTTGAGCAAAAAGAAGCCAGGGACAGTGCTCAGGCCCTGAGTCCAAGCCCCAGGACTGGCCAAAAAAAAAAAAAGCCCAATGAAGCCACAGGACATCCTTAATGGTCTGTTGTGACACCTGAACTCTGTGCTAGTCTTAAAATAATATCAGTTGCCGACACTATTTGTAAGTCATAATAAGCTGAGAATGTATTGATGTAATCTATTAGCAAGAGTCAACCAGCAATAAATTGATTGCTTTCCATTTTCTTTACTACTAGCCTACCTTCAAGATGTAAGCCAAAGTTACATCTCTTCCTCCCTTCCTCCTCCCTTCCTCCTTCCTCCCTCCCCTCCTTCATTCTTCCCTCCTTCCCTCCTTCCCTCCCTCCTCCCCTCTCTTCTTTCTTTCTTTTTGGTAGTACTAAAGTTTGAACTTGCTCTCAGCTGGTGCTCTACCACTTGAGCTCTACTTCCAGTCTGGTATTTTTTGCTGACTAATTGGACTTTTCTGCTTAAGCTGGCTTCAAATCACAATCCTTAGGTCTCAGTGAGCCTAGAACACATGAAGCACTGCCCTAGTGAAAGGTCCTTATATGACATGCCAGAGGGAGCTTTTCCCCTTCTGCCATGAGGACAGAGAAGACGCTTTCTGTGAGGAACTGCAATCTCCAACTTCCCAGTCAACAGATGCCTTGGTCTTGTATTTACTGGACATCAGAACTGTAAGCAATAAATGTCTACGGTTTACAAATTACCCATCTATGGTCTGTTGTTACCACATGGACTGAGACAGGTCACTGCCATGAGTATCCTGACTAAAACTTTACTAATATCCACTCCAAAATGCAATGTAGTCATATTAAAAATTAGAAAAATCTTCAACTGGGCACCAGTGACTCATGACTTTAATCCTAGCTACTTAAGAGGCCAAGAGCTGAGCATCTCAATTCCAAGCCAGCTTGGGCAGACGAATCCAAAAGACTCTTATCTCTGATTTACGAGCAAAAAGCCAGATGTAGAAGTGAATCTCAAGAAGAGTACCAGCCTTGAGCAGGGAAAAGCCAGGCAAGAGCACAAGGCCCTGCATTGAAGCCCTAGCACTGGCAAATAAACAAGGAAAGTCATATGTTCTGATTTGGAATAACCAAAATCAGTGTGCAGAAATATGTTCTGTATGCTATCATTTGCTATCAGTGTGTAATAAATAGGAAATGAAAGCCACAATAGAAATACAAATACACATAGACTACCTGTAAAAGAAAGACAAATTCGTTGCAACATTGGCTATATCCAGGAAGGAAAAGTAGACGAAATTTTTCAATGGTATTATAGTTTTTATTAAAGATGGAATAAAATGCATTAAAAAAAAAACTTTCCCACTTCCAACCTAACCCAAACTAATCTAACACATTAAAAAGCAGAGAAACAGGGAAGAGATGGTTGTAGGGGTGTCAGTATTGCTTTCAACAAGCACCAAGACTTGAGTTAATAATTACTACTCAATGTGCCTAAATGAGCCACCAGAAATACCATTATCTTCTCCATAGGCAGAAACCACTAGCGATCAAATGATTAGATTAACCAGACAGCCAGGAGGCCTTTTGGAATGAGGAGCAAAACTAACTGGCAGCAGACACCTCATTGCTTTGAGAATTTAAAGAAACACCAAGAATAAATTTGAGTGGGTTGCTGGTGGCTCACACCTATAATCTTAACCATTCAGGAAGCTGAAATCTGAGGATCACAGTTCAAAGCCAGCCCCAACAGGAAAGTCGATGAGACTCTTATCTCCAATTAACCACCAGAAAATGGGAAGTGGTGCTGTGGCTCAAAGTGGTACAGTGCTAGCCTTAAGCTAAATTGCTCAGAGAAAGCACCCAGGTCCCGAGTTCAAGACTCATGGCTGACAAAAGAAAAAAAAAGTAACTTTGGCCGAGGAAGGGTAAAGACATTTTGTGCTGTGGAGGAACACCAGGAACAAAATTTATACAGTGTGCATGTCATCAGGAGTGTTTGTTTCCAACACAGATCCCAGACCTATGGCTCCATCTCTGTTATAATTGTATGTGTTGACCAGGAGGGTTTATAGATTATAGCAAGTGGTTTTCTTTTCTTTTTTTCCACCTTTTTGTACCAAAGTAGTAACAACGTGATTCAAAGAAAAGGGGAGTCTTACTCAATGCTGGTGGGAATGTAAACTAGTAGAGCCATTATGGAAATCTGTAGACAGGTTCTTCAACCAAAAATAGAACCTCCACAGCGTGCAGTAGTCCCACTACTGGACCCAGGTCCAAAGGAACTTAAATCAGCATGACAAAGATATTTGTGACCTGTGAATATGGCAGCTCTGTTTCTAACAGCCAGAATATGGAACCATCGCAAATGTCCATCAACAAGTGAACAGAATACTATTCAGTCATAAAAAGCATGTAATCTTGTTGTGTATAACAACTTATATAAAACTACAGGGCCAAGTGAAAAGAATCAACCATAGGACAGCAGGGTCCGGATGATCACATTCCTATGTGCAATCCCAGGATGTTGAGAGTAGCAGTACTGGAGAGTAGGCAGAGTCCTTAGCCAACAGGTATACAACTTCAGTTATAGAGAAGGGATAAATTCTGCTATTCCATGGCACAGCAGGGTGAACATAATAATAATAATGATTTAGATATCTCAATATAATTAGAAAAGAGGATGTTTAATATACTTACCATAAGGGAGTTCATAAAAGTTTAATCATTTTATTTATTATCCTGATTTCTAATTGAGCAAGAAATCAAATGAACACTTTTTCAAAGAAGAAACATAAGTGGTCAATGGGTATAGGAATAGCTGTTCAGGTTGGTCATCACTAGGGAAGCAGTAAGAGGGCACATTACTCTTGGCAGGCGGGCTTGAAAGTGCTGGTGGAGGTGTGGAGAATGTAGAACCCTTGTCCACCATTGTGGGGGAGCACATGGTACAACTGCAATGAAACCTATGGTCCAGCAATTCTACTTCTGGGTCTACACTAAACAAGCTAAAATTAGAGTCTTTCATTTGGAGGGGTGTGTGTGTGTGTGTGTGTGTGTGTGTGTGTGTGTGTGTGTGTGTGTGTTGAGATAGGGTGTTGCTATGTAGGGCTGGATGACTTGGAACTTTAGATTCTTCTGTCTCAACCTTCCAAGTGCTGAGACTCAAGCACTGCCATGCTCAGCTAAAATGGGGGTCTTAAAGTGCTCCCTCTATATCCATGTTCATAGAAGCACTACTTAGAGTTGCTGAAAGCTTGTAGAAATCCATATGTTCATCTATGGGTAAATACAAAAACAAAATGGAGTGTGTATGTATGGTGGAATATTATTTACTCTTTTTTGTCAGTAGTGAGGCTTGAACTCAGGGCCTGGGTGCTATCCCTGACCTTTTTCGCTCAAGTCTAATGCTCTACCACATTGAGCCACAGCATCACTCCCAGTTTTCACATGGTTACGTGAAGGTTAATTGCAGTCTCACAGACTACTATCTCTGCTGGCTTCGAACTGAGATCCTTAGATCTCAGCCTCCTGAGTAACGAGGATTACAAGCATGAATCACCGATTATTTACTCTTAAAAAGGAAACAAAATTCTACATGCTACAACATGTTATATGCTACATGATGTTGTTTGGTTTCACTTACCTGAGATAGTAGCACACTCACAATCACAGAAACAGAAAGCAGCATAGATGCCCAAAAGTGGGGCTGCTGGGTCATAGGGATGCTCTATGTTTAGCCTTCTGAGGAATCCCCATACCACTTTCCATAGTGGTTGAACAAGTTTATACTCCCACCAAAAGAATACAAGCAAGACCACACTAAAGCTGCCAGCACAACTACGTTCGTTGCAGCACAATTTGTCATTGCTAAAATATGGAACTAACCCAGATGCCCCTCAGTAGACAAGTGGATCAGGAAAATGTGGTACATATACACAATGGAATTCTATGCCTCTATCAGAAAGAATGACTGCCCCATTCATAAGGAAATGGAAAGACTTGGAAAAAATCATACTAAGTGAAGTAAGCCAGACCCAAAGAAACATGGACTCTATGGTTCCCCTCATAGGGAAAAATTAGTAAACGTCTAGGACAGTACTAGAAGATTACAATAGCTTAAGAGCTATGCCAGTATGTATGTAAGATGCCAGTATGTAAGATGATCCTAAGCGAAATGAACTTCAAGCTATAAAAACAAGTGTATATCACTGTTGTGGTTATTTTCAAAATGCCATGTGAAACCATGCCTTTTTTTTCCTTCTTTTTCCATATTCCTTTCATGTGGTTTTACCCCTGATATCACTGTAACTGATTTTAATACCCTGGATATTGTATATACATGTATTGGAATTAGAAAAGGGAAAGGGAACACCAAAATCCAGAGACAAAGGATAAAAAGACAAACCAATGCAACAGCAATACTTAGAAAACCTTATAGTGTTAACCAACTATACAATTCACAGGGGAGGGGGGGAAAGGGAAGTGGGGAGGGGGGAGGCAGGGGAAAAATGAGGGAAGAGGTAACAAGTTGGATAAGAAATATACTCACTGTATTATGGATGAAACTGTACTTCACTTTGACAATAAAATGAATAAATAAATGAATACATAAATAATAAAAATATTAAAAAAAGAAAATCCAGTAAAAAAAAAAAAAAGAAATAAAGAAGCATAGCACTTGCCATGGAAGAAGGGAGGGAGGGAGGAGGAGGAGTTAACGTGTGGAAAAGGTGCTTTTGGATCACAAATATTTGGTGTGCCATTTGGTTGTTTTAAGAATGTTTTTTAAGAAAAAAACATGCAGTTGAGCCTAAACAGTCTGTCATTTCCTTAATAATAAGATTCTCATTGGGCACCAATGAATGGCTCATGCCTATAATACTAACTACTCAGGAGGCTGAGATCTGAGGATCACAGTTCGAAGCCTGTGGGGGCAGAAAAAGAAAGAAGGAACAGAAGAGGAGGAAGGGACAAGGAAAGACAGATAAGAAGAAAGAAAGAAAGAAAGAATGAAAGAAAGAAAGAAAGAAAGAAAGAAAGAAAGAAAGAAAGAAAGAAAGAAAGAAAGAAAGGGAAGGAGGGAGGGAGAAGGAAGGAAGGAAGGAAGGAAGGAAGGAAGGAAGGAAGGAAGGAAGGAAGGAAGGAAGGAAGGAAGGAAGAAAAAGAGGAAAATGTTAATATCTTAGTGTGTGTGTGTGTGTGTGTGTGTGTGTGTGTGTGTGTGTGTAGGCCAGGCCTGAGGCTTGAACTCAAGGCCTGAGCTATACCCCTGAACTTTTCTTGCTCAAGGCTAGCCACAGCTCCACTTCTAGATTTTTTGGCTAATTAAGAGATAAGAGTCTCCGGGCTGGGAATATGGCCTAGAGGCAAGAGATAAGTGTTTCACAGACTTTCTTCTTGGTTTTGGTTCAAATTGTGATCCTCAGATCTTAGCCTCCTGAATAGCTAGGATAATTGGAGTAAGCCACTAGCACCTGGCATATTCCTTTATTTAGCTCAGAATATCCTTGTTTTATTCTCAACTATTAATTGTCTCAATTTTATAAATGAGGAAAATGGAAGTTAGAAGGCTTCAATTAATTTCCCAAGGTTGCAGTGCTGGTTGAGTATGCATGCTGCCTCTGGAGTCTTCTCTTTGTCCTGGCTCTGTGTGTGTGTGTGTGTGTGTGTGTGTGTGTGTGTGTGTGTGTGTGTGTGTGTACAAATGCACCCACAAATCCTACATGCATAATTGTCCTGTACATTTGCCACACACATCTGAAGGTATTCTCTACCTCCCCACCATGTTTCTCACAACTGCTTCCAAGCCCTCTGCAATTGAGATGACTAGTGGTGGGCTGACTGGGAAGGAGAATAAGGCTTGGACCCAGAATGTATTTATTGGGCATCTACTATGTGCTAGGCATTGTGATGATTGTTGAGGATGTAGAAATGGAAGATGCGAGTTGGGCACAGTGGTGTATGGTCTACAATCCCAGCATTTAGTAGAAGGAAGTAGGAGGCCATGAGCTCAAGGCCAGCATGAGCTACCTGGTGAGTTCCAGACCCTGTCTCAACCAAAACAAAACAGAAATGAAGGGTGCAGGTGTTGTCCTCCAGCATCTCAGGGATGGGAATGGGGAAGAGGACAGATCCTTACAGGGTTCCCAAGGAGAGATCTAGACAGGGACCAATGGCTAGAAAACAGTGAGCAAAGATGCTGTTCAACACAAGGAAGAACATTTTCTTCCTTTTTTAAAATACTAAGTAATTGCACAAAGGTGTTACAATTTCTTTTTTTTTTTTTTTTTTTTTTTTTTTTTTTGGCCAGTCCTGGGCCTTGGACTCAGGGCCTGAGCACTGTCCCTGGCTTCTTCCCACTCAAGGCTAGCACTTGAGCCACAGCGCCGCTTCTGGCCGTTTTCTGTATATGTGGTGCTGGGGAATCGAACCTAGGGCCTCGTGTATCCGAGGCAGGCACTCTTGCCACTAGGCTATATCCCCAGCCCAGGTGTTACAATTTCTTGAGTTAGCTTATTAATAATACAATTCTGTTTCTCTCTTTTTCTCTGTATTTCTCTTTTTCTCTGTGTCTCTCTTTGTCTCTGTCTGTCTGTCTGTCTGACTGTTTCTCTCTCTCTCTCTCTCTCTCTCTCTCTCTCTCTCTCTCTCTCTCTCTCTCTCTCTCTCTTCTGGTCCTGGTGCTTGAACTTGGGGCCTGGGCACTGCCCCTAAGCTCTTTGCTCAGGGCTAGCACTGTCACTTGAGCCACGGCATTACTTCTGGTTTTTACTGAGTAGTTTTTTGGAGATGAGAGTCTATGGACTTTCCTGCCCTTGGGAAAAAAAGTTGTGAAGGAGAGCAGCACCTGCCCCCACAGGGAGATTACACAGCATGGAAGAACAATACTCCTCCATTTCTCTTAGGTTCTTTGCAGAACTACTCACTCATTCACATTCACTCAACCCAAAAGGTAGTCAAGTACAGTGACTGCTGATGGTGATTATTAATAAAAAACAAAACTAATCTATGTCAGTGATGTTGGAAGGCACCAAGGAGGGCAGAGGAGGCAGAAATGGGTCTCAACATACACCATAGATTCAGAAACATATTATAGAGGTGGGGGGGGGGAGGAGGGGGAGGAGGAGGAGGAGAAAAGCCAAGCACTGGTGGTTCATGCTTGTAATCCCAGCTACTCACGAGGCTGAGATCTGAGGACTTGAGTTGAAGCCAGTTCAACTAATTAACAAAAAGTGAGGCATGGAGCTGAGGCTCAAGTCTACCATTATTAGCTTTGAGCAAAAATGCTCAGGGACAGCGCCCAGGCCCTCAGTTCAAGCCCCCAAATTCCCTCTTTCCACCCCCACCCCCCACTTCTTCTTGGGGGCTGTAAAAATGAATGATTGCAAAGTGAAACTCATCTCAAACTCATTGGGGAGGACACGCGGGGAAAATTGGAGCTGAATGGAGTAATCTGTTATGCCCCACCCAAGTCTCTTTTTCCACGGTACCAGCGCCCCAGGAAAGTACCCAGCTGGGGAGCCTCCTGGTTTGCGCCCCAGGTCGTGGACAGCCGGCCTCTGGGGTCTCTGCCCAGCTCTTCAGGAGCTACAAGACAAGACCGCTCTGCTCACTTAGGCGCTGGTGCCTGAGGGGTCCGCCGGGCCCTGCGGGCGTTGCCGAGACCATTCCGAACATTCTGGCTTTCAGCTTTGCTGGGCTTTCCACGTGGGCAGAAGAGATCGGGTTCAACTGGCAGAGATCCAAGGCGGAGCCTTCTTTCCTCCGAGGATCCACCCACCGCTCCTCCCACCCCCACCCCCGAAAAGGACACACGGACACACACACACACACACACACACACACACACACACACACACACAAAAACTTTTGCCACACTATTAATATATTCCTGTTTCCTCCCACTTTCCCAATGGGCTACCAGCTGCAGAACTCCTGAATAGAAAGCTTAATTGTGCTTTGTCATGCAGAGTACCTCGATTTTCTATAGAAGGTTACAAAGGGCCATTTGAAGTGTTTCTTTCTCGCCTAATAGTGTACCATTTGCATAGGGCACCTCTGCGCCTGCCAGACCCAGGTAGCTGCGCTGAAACTCTGGGGGCCCCTGGGTAATAAAAGTCGGCTGCTTCCCAAAGGGCACCCTACCCGCCTCTCGCCTTGCACTCGCTTTTGGACTGCCCCCCCCTCTATTCCTTGGGGTCACCAACAACCCAACAACTGAGCAGCTGATATGGAGGCCTCGAAGCCTGAGGCCATCAAGGCTTGTGTAGCAGCGGCCCTGCCCTGACCTCGCAGGGGCCTGGGGCCGTCGAGGCCCGGGAGCTTAGATCTGCTCTAGATGGAGCCTTCAGAGTTCAAGTGGTGAAGTTTGCCACCTGCTACCTACAGGGCTAGAGACCAGGCAGTTATCTGGGCAAGACGTCCACCCACTAACTTCTTACCTATGGCCCAAGTGAGATGTGGAAGGAACTGGAAGCTGGTTGCCATGTGGGTAGCACCACGCTACTGCTCGTTTCTCCTGCTTGATTGGCAGGGCTGCCAATTCAGAAGATCTTTTCTTGTTACTTGTTTTGACAGTTCAAATCCAGGTCTGCGTGACATATAAAGCTAATAAAATTCTAATTTCATTGTTAATCTTATTTCATTGCAGTATAGGTTTTTTACCCTCACACCTGCATGGCAGGGTGTAATTCCATTAATAAAAAAAATCAACATATTCATTGCATGTCTTTTTCCTGATGATATATTGTGAGCAGTGCCAGTTGAAAAAGAGCCATTTATTCCCACCGTGAAAGAGCCTGCATGGGGCGGGAGCTTCACCTGCCCCTCAGTCAATTAGGAATGTATCGAAAAGTCTAGCAGAAAACGAGTTAAATTAACCGTTCGCTAATTTCCTTGTGTCCCTCCTACATAATCCCTCCTTTTCAGCTTGCCCCAGAAATTACCACATGTTGCCAGGTTCAAATAGTGCCTAATGAAACAGTGACTAAACTTCTCCTTCGGCACCACCGACCGGCCTTCAAAGCCTGCGCCGGCTCTGACTCAGTCCCAATATCTTTAAATCGAATAGAAAACACAACAAAAGTTGTTTTTTTTTTTAAGGAAGAAAGTAACTTTACTTGACGGAAACAAAGTCTAAGTTGGCAATAGCTGTCAATTCAGCGGGGGACATGCATTGCGGTCACCAGCTAGCCGTCTCCGAGGCTGCCAGGGGGTTCCAAAATGATTGGAACCCCAAGTGGGCGGGCGAGAGCATCGCCCTCTCCCAGCCAGGAGAGGGGACGCTAGTGGTGGCAAGGCCGGGGTAGATTAGGTGTGTTTGTTAAGAGGTGGGGGGGAAACCACAAAGGAAAGAGAGGAGGAGGAGCAGTGGGAGGGGGAGAGAAGGGCGGGGCAGAAAGATTGGAAATCAAGACGACAGGTTGCGTTGCGGCGAAGCAAGCAGAGATGTTGCAAAGAAAGCAGATGTACCCAGGTTAAAGCCACAGGTCTGGCTTAAGCAACTTCCCTGCCCTGGGTCCACGGCGGCAGCGCGGCGGTTTAGAAGCCTTGAGATGCAACCCCCCTAATAATTAATAGAGGTCATTAATTAATTAGGAAGGAAAAGCAGGGGAGGTGGCTTGCTGCTGCTTGACCCCAAACAATTTAAATTAGGCTTTGTGGAGGTGGTCCCCTAAAGTATGCTCTCCCTCCTCCTTCCTATTCTTTTTTTTTCTTTCAAGTTCTCAAAAATTTCCATTCGAATTCACAGCAGTCCCAGCCCGGCGGAGCTGTGCCCGAGTGCGCTCGCAGCCCCAAACCAAGGCCAAGCTGGCTGCAGCTCCGCAAAGCCGGCTGCTGCCCATGGCGGCGGGGAACTCTTTCCCAGCCTGGCGAACTCCACCTGCCTTTTTTTTTCCCTCTGCACCTGCTGTGGGTCCTTTCTCCCTGAACTTCAGAAATCAAGCTGATGCCTAAGAATTAGCATCGCTACAGTGCTCACTGGCTAAATATTGCTGAATCTCTCTCCTTCCCTCCTTCCTTCTTCCTTCCCTTCTCTCTTCCCCTACTCATCTCTCTTCTCTCTCCCCTGCCTTCCTTTCTCCCCTCTGTCTTTCCTTCTTCCCCTCCTCCTCCTCCTCCTTTGTCTCCACCTTCTCTTCTCCTTCCTTCTCCTCCTCCTCTTCCTCCTCCCCTCTCTCTGTCTCTCTCATCAGAAACTTGAGTCTCTTATTTTAATGAAATGGTGCTGCTAATACAAAGTCATCAAAGCACTCTGGTTCTTGTCTTAAAGTGACAGCTCGCTTTATGGGGCTATTTTAAATACTCCCCCTGCTTTTCAATGTCCCTCTATCCATCTTTGTCTACTCTTCATAAAAGAGGACAATATAAAGCCCAGCCTGGCGAGCTCTCCACACTCAAGCCTGGGCAGTGCCAACCTCCGCCTTTAAGCAGATTGAAATTGTCACTGCTTCATTAATCTGAAACTAGTTACTTGCCAAAGCACACAGCACACACTTCCGATCTGTGGGGATTCACTCAGAGGAGCCCCTGGGGCTTTCCTGGGTTCAGGATTTGAAAAGCTCAACAAAGATACAACAGGGTTCAGGACAGCATAGGGCTCAGCTGGAAGAAAAGCAATGCCCAGTAGAGGAGGGCAGGCATTGACATCAGTATATTAAGAGTGCACAAAACCCTATTTTCAGAAACAATGGGACACCCATAATTTCAGAGGATGCACTTGAGCCTAAGGAGTGTGGCTCTGAGAACACACCAGAGTCTCTGTCTCCACATGGAGGGCTATCGGTGACTGTGGGCTGGCTCTCAAGGCTTCAGATTGCCCTTCTCCACACAAAAGAAACTTGCACCCAAATTTCTTTGGAAGCTCAAGTGTTGTGGTTGGGTTTGTGTGTTTGCTACTAGTTTATTTTATTGTGCCAGTAATGCGACTTGAACTCAGGGACCCAGCACTGTCCTTTTAGCCTTTTCTGCTTAAGACTAGTACTACTGCTTGGGCCCACAGCTCCAATGACAACTTTGTAGTGGTTAATTGAAAATAAGGGTTCCATGGGTTTTCCTGATTGGGCTGTCTTCCAATTGTGATCTTCAGATCACAGTCTCTTGAATAGCTAGGAGTACAAGGCATGAGTCACCAATGCCCAGCAGGTTTTATTCTTTAAATCTAATTTCTGATTCAACGCTCCTTCTAAGAGATCTCTTTTAGTTCTTCATCTTCTTTGTCCCTGCTGTGTTGACCCAAGCCTGTTTCCTGCTCTAAGTGTCAGGATCTTGGTTGCAAGAGCCTTGCATCTTCTGGAATTTCTTATCTTCAGGAGTCAAACTGTCTTCCCCCCTCACATTTCTACCATTAACAAAAGACAATAGACTTTTCTATCTTTCATATTTCCAGCTGGGTTAGAATAGCAAGGGTTTTTTTTTCTTCAAAAAAAAAATCTGTTCTATTTCACTTAGGGAAGAGCCACCATAGCACTTTTTTTTTCTAAAAAGAGAAACTCAAATTTCAGTAATGTGAGCCTAAAGATTTATAAAATAGATTTATATTAAATTATGTTAATAGAAGCCTAGTAAATGCAGCAATTAATTGCATGGAAAAAATGTTCCCTTTTTAAAAGGTCTGTCACCTTAACAGGTACATTCAAAGATTCCTTGTGAATAATGAAAATAGGAACAATTGCTTTGATGCACTGAGCTGCATTCATCGTCTAGGACAGCTTTCGGCTGTGTTTGGAGAAGATGGGAGGAGCTCCTTTTAAAAGAGTGATTGCTCCTTTAAACTCACTTTCCTTTAGCAGATGAGTTCAATTGGAAGTGTCATTCTCCTCATTAGCCCCTGAAGGCTGGACTGGAGCTACTGCAACTCTGCTTCATTCCAAAATGTTCAACTGGTTTCTCCAGGTCCCAACCCAACTCAGCATATTCTCGCCCCCATCAAGGAAATCTCACACAGACTGTACACAGAGTGAACGGGACCTGCAAGAAAAGTACAACTGGGAAGCAAAAGTGGGGAAGTGCCTCAGTGAAAACTATTCTTTCTCCACCCATATGTCTACCACCAGTGGTCGAGCACTCACCCCTTCACACAAACATACACACACACACATACACACACACACAGAGAAATGATAATAATACAAACGTGTATGATGCATGAAGTCACTACATTTATATATTCACACAGAATCTGTTCAGTACTTCATTAGAGGCAACTGCACTCAGTCAGAGGGGTCCAAGCAAACTCCATAACCTAATCAGATATAATTAGAACTGGAAGAGGAATGGGGGAGGGAGAGAAACTAAAAAACATAATCGCCCCAAGTTTTTTTTTTTCTTTCTGAGGATCCATGGATATTTTGGGGGATAGAGGAGTTGGGAGGAAACTGAACTACAATGACCACTTCAAGCCAATTCAGAATAAGACCTGCAGAAGGCAGAGGTCTATTGGGACCAGTGTCATTACCTGGGTTCATTGACATCCCAAGAATGAGGTCCCTTCTGTCTTTGGTATGGTTTACAATTGAGAAGACTTGTCTGGGGCCACTGTCTAGGTCAGGCCATTGGCCTTGGGCCAGTGCTGGTCATTGAGTAGGAGGGTGAAGGGGAAAGGTCTCTGCTTCTTCTCTGATCTCTGAATGTCTGGGCTGGGCCATGGCATGGGAGGTGAGAGGTCACCCTTGCTACTCTCATTCTTCCACCCCTACCCCACCCCCACTGATCTCTGTCCTGTTGTTAAAGACACACTGATGGCCCTGCTATTTATCTCTTTCTCTTAGTGAATAACTAGGCTTATTTTAGTTTTATGTGTAAAAAAAAAAAAAGATGGTACTTCAGTTTAAACTGCCTCATGCTAGTATGGTGCTCTACCACTTGTGCCATGCCTACAACTCAGCTTTTTACTGATTATTTTAGAAGTGGAACCTAGCAATGTTTTGTTTGCTTAGGCTGACCTCAAACCTTGATCCTTCAGATCTCAGTCTCCTGAGTAGTTAAAAATTACAGACCCAAACACTGATTTTTAAGTTCTTACATTTATCTTTTCCTATTATGTGTTTAGTGGTTGCTAAGCGGTCATGTTTTGGATGACAGACATTTTCTTTTTATATAGAGATATTGAACTTGGGACTTCCCAGGACTTTTCCAGGATAGCCCAGACATCTTTTCTTTCTTTTCATTCTTTTTTTGGGGGGAGAGGGGTACTCCATCTCCAAACCTGATGCTTTTGCTCATTGGCTAGCACTTTACCAACTGAGCCACGCCTCCAACCCCAAGGCCAAGACATCTTAGACCTCTTTTTTCTTCTCTAATATACCCAACAATACTTCACTTAGAATGTCTGATGTTAAGATTACTTAGCAGAGCATTTGTGTGTGAGGGTTAGCTTGTATATTCCTAACCCATTACAATATTGTAGGTAGGCCTTTAAAATCAGACTGATTCTCAGAGTCTTATTCTCACTTGAAAACTTTGAAAAGTCAATCATTTTTTGTTTTGTTTTGTTTTTGGAGGGAGAGATTGGAAATTATATACAGTCTATCTTACTGGAGTAGGAAAACTCATGCTTCATTCCAAGAGTGATTTTTTTTTAAAGATACACTCTGTATCCAACGTTAGAGAATAAATACATCGTTCCCATTCTCTAGATGGTTTTCATGAAGAGCGAATCAAGAGGGCTGAGGGTTAAAGCCGCATCAGAGAAAGTCTACGCACGACAAATGCAGGGCTCCAGACTCTGAGCGCTGGACCTGGGATCTCGAGGCCCAACAAGGCCCAGAGTCCAGACTGATCATGGACTTGAGGGAGGGCAGAGGGGGTGAACTGGCCTGGGTGTGCATGAGAAGACAGCATCCAGATGCCCTGAGAAGGCTTCGCTCTGGTGGGCTGGAGGGCAGAGAGAGGCTGCTCTTTGTCCTCCTAGTTATTTCCAGCGAAGGAATTATTCTCTTTTTAAACGCCTGCTCTGAGCCCCTAAGAAAGGCCCTTGCTCCCACTGTGTGCAGGCGCGCGCGCAGAGGCCCGTTTCTTGGGAAGAAGGGCCTCTGTCCTAACGATTGCTCCTTAGGAAAAGCAGCGAACCTGCACCTCCTCCCTTTGGCAGCCGGCTGGGCGAGGGACCAAGCTCTGAGTTTGGAAGACCTAAGGACCGAGATCCAGGCCTGAACATCCTGTCCCCCTCCCCCAAACCCCACTGGGCAGTGGTCGGAATGAATCCACCTCCTGGGACCCCTGAGCAGACCCGCCGCTCCAGACTTGGCAGATCACCGCATTCGCTCTGCACTCCTCCAGAGTGCCTGAAAGCACTCTGTAAACTGTGTGCCCCTTCAAGTCCTGTCAAGTGTGTGTCTGTGGAGGAAAGGGGTGTCAGGGAAAATGCAGTCACATTCTGCCTCCCTTCTTATTCACAAAGGCCCGGAGTTCTTAGAGTCCAAGCAGGTGCTGATGAGGTTTCAGTTGGGACTGGCCTAAAGTACACCAGACCAACAAAAAATGTGCTCGGCTAGGCGAGCTGTGAACAATCCCTGTGGCGGGAACCTATTAGTGGGACTCAGACCTCCTAATTCCCACCTTCTCTCCCGGAGATGCAGGCCCAGAATGCACCCAGGCAAAGCCAGGTGGCCCAGCTGACGGAAAGGCTACTGCAGGAATGAACTCTTGTTCATTCGATGGTGAAGCCAGGTTAAAGTTAGGCCATGAAAAAAATCCAACAACCATAAACAAAACGGCCTAAGAGTCTAAAGGCATTTTTTGAATTATTCTGGAAATGTGAGATTGTCCGGTTTCTAAAAATTAAACTTTTTTCTTTATTGTCAATGAGTGATACAGAGGGGTTACAGGGGTTACAGATTCATAAGGCAGTGAGTAGTACATTTCTCCCTCTACTTGTTACCTCCTCCCTCATTTCCCCCCTCCCCTTCTCCCTCTCCCTCCCACCTAAGAGTTGTGCAGTTGATTTACACCAAATGGTTTTGTAAGTATTGCTTTTGGAATGGTTTGTCTTTTTGTCCTTTGTCTCTCAATTTTGATATTCCCTTCCCCTTCCCCAGTTCTAATACCGGTATAAACAGTATCCAGGGTATTCGGATGAGATATAGTGGTAGCAGGGGTAATTGTCCGGTATTTAGACAATCTGTCCCTGGCTTTTTTTTCTTCTTCTTCAAGCATTGAGGAGAATGGCTAACTTTGACAAGTCACTAGAAACATTATAAAGTTTCTAGTCTCTTGTTAATGTCATTTGGTGAGTTTCTGAGTATTTGCTTCCTACCTGTCTGATGGATGGTTGCACTTCCAAAAACTATCCTGGTTATACAAATTCCTTTGCATAACTCAGGTTTTAGTACTGGTGGGGATTAGGAAAAAGAAAGGAGGTCAGATGCCATAGAAAAGAAGTACAGGGTAAGGAGTTTTTCACCTTTCTTTATTAAATAAAATGTTTGCCTGCCATTGTAAGAGGAAAATTGGGGGGGGGGCAGCAATGATGAGTAATGATGAGTGACTTTAGGGTGTAAAGGTGTTTTTTCAAAAGTTTCTGTCATATAGAAAACTTATAATAATTCCTCCAATTCCCTTAAACAAGAGACCTACTACCAGTTTTCAGATAACATTTTCTACTGTCCATAGGATTTTGGTAACACCCCCCCCCCCGCCCCCATCCATGGCTCTTTCAATAGCGTAAGGGGAGGAGATGAAAACTGAGGACAGCAAACACCACACATGTAAAACCCTGGTCTTGTTTTATTTATTTAAATAAATATAAATATAAATCTTATATAAAACTATTCACATACAAAGGGTCTTCCAGCGACTTCGATTTTAAGCTCTCCCCCAGGCAATTTTTCAGTCAGCAATTTCGACAGGGTTTACTTTTCTAAATTATTTGCCACTTCATTAAGTTTATATTACCAAAGAAACACAAAGTAATGAAGAAACCCGGTGTTCTTTTCAAGTTCTGAACAACAGGGATGGAGAAATGGCCAGCGCTTTCAAAAGTCCCCTTACAATGTTAAACTTAAATCAATCCTGGTTTTTTTTTTCTTCTGTTAGATGATGAATGAGTTGAATTCTAAGTTATTTACATTAAAAAAAATCTATAATTCTGAGTGGATCCGCAAATAAACAGGTCATGAAGGAGATGCAAAGGGTCAGGCCCAGCTCTCAGCTACCCGGGATTTCGGTGCTAGTTCTTTGGAACCAGGGCCGGTGGGTGAGAATTTAGCCCCTGGGTACCCCCGTGTTGGCGTTGAAGAAGGGGGTGGTGCCCGAAGCAGGTGGAGTGAGAGGGTGCCCCACCTCTCATAAGGGCGAAATCTCCTTGTCATCGTTGGCAGAGGCTGGCGACAAGGAGTCCTCGTCTTCGGAGCGCGCGTAGTGCGCTTGGCCGCCGACGCACTTGCAGCCCGCGTGGCTGTTCCTCTGGGTGCCCTTGCCCTCCTTCTTGTGCTTCACCCGGCGATTCTGAAACCAGATTTTCACCTGCTTCTCCGACAGATTCAGGTAGGTAGCGATCTCGATCCTCCGCAGCCGTGACAGGTACATATTGGAGGAGAATTCCCGCTCCAGCTCCAGGAGCTGCGTGCTGGTGAATGCCGTTCGCATCCTCTTGCCATTCGTTACCTGGCTTGCGTCCGAGCCTCCTGCAGACCGGCCAAGAGAGGGCAGAGAGATAAGGCTCGCGAAGAGCGCCCCACCCCTTATGTCACCCCTAAGAACACCTGTCAAGGACCCAGGCCAACCAACACGTGCAATCTTCCCCCTCCCCAATTTCACTGTACAGTTTCTCTGGAAGGAGACACGACACGCCCAAAGCAAGTTAAGGCCTTTGATGCGTGGGGCCTCAAAAGTTAGAGCATTGAAGGAGTACTTTGGGCTCTGAACTCTCCTTGAGCAGAGAGGAGAGTTTGTGCAGCCTTAGCCAAAAGCCCCGAAATGCTTCCACCGTGGGGTTGCCGCACTTGGGTTCAAACACACGCCCTGGAAACTCGGCCGCGAGGTCGCCAGAGCCCCGGTACTGCCCTACGATTCGTGCACCTGCACACCGAGGGGCACCCGGCTGTGGGGAGAGGTTGGCAAGCTAACTTCCACCTCGGCGGCACCTCTGGGGACCATTCTCCATCGACGGGGACAGCACCACCCCCTCCCCAGCCCGCCCCCCAACCCCCGCCCCCCCCCCCCCGGCTCCCACGTCCTCCACGGAAGGCAGAAAGTTTGCTCCGAGGCGCGAAAGGCGCGGCGCTTGGGTCCCCGAGTCCCCGCCCTACCCATGGCGAGGCAGTGGAATCTCCGCGGGTCCGCCACGTTGTAGGTAGTGGCTGCGCAGACAGGTGCGTGGTGCTGCGGGTGCCCCAGGGCAGCCGCCGCCGCCGCCGCCGCCGCCGCCGCCGCTGCCGCCGAGCCCGGCTGCTGGGGCGGGTGGTGGTGATGGTGCTGGGGCGGGTGGTGGTGATGGTGCGCGTGGCTCACCCGCGGGCAAAACTGTGCGTCCCCAGGCCCCGCAGAGAACTGGCTCTTGAGCAGAGGCAAGGCCCCGGGGCCTCCTGCTGCCCCTCCGCCCCCGACCCCGGGCCCCCCGGCTCCCGCGCCCCCGCCACTAGCGCCCGCGGGCGCGCGCGCGGAGTGCAGGTGCGAAGTGACGCAGAGCGGGCACACGCAGAAAGCGCCGCTTTTGCGGGACGGGCAGCCGGGCCCAGACACCGACATCACCAACGGGGACGGCATGCCGAGGGGGATGAAGAAATCCGGCCCGGGATGCGGTTCCGGAAGCGAGGGTGCGGGCCTGGAAGAGTCCTTGATGATGAGCGAGTCGACATAGAAGGAGCGCGACATGCCGGACGGGACGGGCGGCGGCGCCCCCTCCCCTCCCGGCTTCTCCGCTCTGCCCCCGGAGCCGCGCGGGCGCGGGCGGCCAAGCTCTCGGGGACGGAGAGGTGTCGACGTCTGGGACACGAACAAAGGGGTCCCTGGAGAGGGCTGGTCCTCGCGTCCCCCTCCCGGCGCCCGGGCTCCCGGATTTTATAGCCCCCACCCGGCACGTGATGGTGCGGATAGCGCTCGGCTCCCGCTCCTGCGCCGCTCCCCACCCTCGGGATAGGCTGCCGGAGTCACAACAGAAGCGCCGCGGAGGGGCGGGCGCGCGGCGGGGAAGATGGGGGGGGGGGACTTTGCAAAGTGTTGGTTTTGTTAATTTCTCAGGGAGACCGGCCTCCTCCTCCTCCCCGTTCTCCACGCCCCCCTCCCACCCCAGCGCTGCATTTCCTAGCCGCTCCCTTTGGCCCGCCTGGCACTCCCAGCCCAGCTCGGCCCGACAGCCCGCGGTGGAGGAGCGCGCCAGGTAGGGCCGGCGGGCCGCGGCCTTCTTAATGGAGTCCCCGAGGCCGCGCACCGCGCGCCGGCCCAGGGGCTCTGGCTCCACTTTGGAACGGGGTGTGGGAGCGGAGGACTGCCACAGCGTTCTAGTCCAGGGTCACGGGGGAGGGAGGGCTGCTCCCCACCTTTTGAACTTGGTCAAGGTCACTTGGGTGTTCATTCACGACGGATCCGTTCCTAAATTCCCACCTAAAAAGCCGCCAAGCGTTCTGTTCGGATGTTTCTGAGATCTAAATGCCCGAGTACTTGGGTTCCTGCTAGGGCCACTTGGGTCCACGACTCTTCCTAGTACACAGTTTCTGATCGGTAGCCATCCCCATGTGCCGAGAGAGGCCTTAAAGAGTCACCCTTTTCTTTCTCCGTGCTGCTTTTCTCCATAGTCACATTGCTGTGTGTCTAGACAAAACTCCATCTCAAAGAACCTGGAGAGGTTAAATATCAGCCCTCCTAGAGATTGTGCACCGACTGGGGGAAGAAGGCCGTTGCTTTAAGTCTAGCGGTCTCTTATTTCTGTTATCTTGGGCAACTGGGAGGCAAACCAGAATGTCCTGTCCCGTGTAAAATCCAAGAAAAGGGGTACTGAGCCACTTGAGTCCTGCCTCTAGTTGGGAGATGTGGGTTCGTACCGGAAATCTTAGTGGTACAGGTCCCCCAGGAGAGGTGTGTGCAGCCAGCTGCGTAAGAGAGGGGACTGCCATCATCATTGGGCTCTTGATTTTTGAGGGGGGGGGGGGGAGGCAAACCAGCAGAGCTAACAGAAGTCTCTTCTATTTTCTCCCTACAAAGAGCAGGCCACAAGTCAAATCCTTGTCTCAAAGTGTGTAACTTTAGGTCTGAGTTCACAAAGGCACTAGGAAACTTGATGACAGAACTCTCTCCATCTGAGAGGACCAAGTGCTCAAATGCAGGGTGCACCAGCTGGAAGCATGGATTTCTGTGTGATTTTCTCTCTTCCTCTTCCCATCTCGATTACCAACTCTCTAGCTTGCTGGAGAATGGTAATTGGGTTGTAGGGACGCCCGCTCTAGGGAGCCCAGGATTTATGGATGGCAATTAAAGTTTTATGAATTGCAGCTGAGGCTGGTTATTGAGCTATTTGAATGTGATTAGAATTCAATTAGAAAGCGGTTAGTGGACGGTGGGTCTCCAGAGTGTAAACAGACAGCTATTCCAGAAATGTGCTAATCCAACATCTTGTGACAACAATTAAGGAGTCTCAAGGCCGAAACATGGGACAGCTCAGCTGTAACTACTTTTATACCACAGGGGTAGCTCACACAGCCTTCACAAATGCCCAGTCTCACCCAAGCCCTCCCAGCCCAGCCTGTTCTACCTGGAGTTTGAAGGGAGAATCGAGCAAGTCCTAAAATCTTTCAGAAACAAGGGGGAAAAAAGATTTGGAATTCAGCAACTGAAGGATGTTTTATGAGTGTTTCAAAAAGGGGGGGTCTGTGTTGGGATGTAGCTCAATGGCAAAGTGCTTGTCTAACAAGTACAACATCCTGTGTTCGACCCCCCTCACCAGAAAAACAAAAATAGTTTTAAAAAACACAAACAAACAAAAAGGTCCACATTTTTCAAATAGTGCTTGGCCCTCTCATCCCACTTGATTCTTTGACTCATAGTTTTCTCCTTGTTCCACCTCTGGGCTAGGTAGCCATAGTCTGGGGGTAACATTTGTATGACAGCATTTTCAGCAATTTTGGGTGGGCTTGTAGAATGCCTCTACTAATGTGCTAGAAATAGTGCATGCATATGGATCATTTTATTTTAAAGAATCTTAATTATTGCAAGAGACTCGCAGCTCATTCAGTGTGCCTGGTGATGGACACATTGAGTTTCCAGTGCCAGGGAATTTTGAGAAAGATGTGGGTCTATGGGGTCACTATGGGAGCTCACTACAGGGAGCCAAGACTTCAGGTCAGATTGAGGATGGCTGCAGGTCATGTCTGAGATACATGTCCATTAGGGGTGGTTGGTTAATTGTGTGTGTTCAACAACAAGTAATTTAGAGTTCTATTCCATGGATAGCTCTATCCAGGGAATTCTTCCTTTTCTTTAGTTCTCTGAATTTATAACTGTCTGCAAGTCTTTCTCTTCCAATCTGCATCTCCAAGGCCAGCCCACGTATTTACATCTCTTCTCCTTCTAGCCTTCCTCTTCAGGCAGGACCAAGGTGCCACTGGCTTTGTCCAACCCAACCATTTCTCAGGGAATAAGCAGAAAGGGACCCCTACACTCAGTCTTCCTCTAAGAGGGACCAGACAGACCATCGGCGTGTGCCCAGGGTGCTTGCATCACTGCACAATTTTATTTCTCAGTGATTCTGTCCGATAAAATTTCATCGTCCATTAAGTAATCCCCAAAATGAGAACACTTATGAGCCTATAATGAGCTCTAATTGCAACGACTTGGGGAGCCACGTGGAAGGATTTATTCGGTATTAAGCAGTCGGGTACAGAGTACAGGCTGTTACCTAAGCCATTACTTTCATAATTCAAGGAGAAAATTAGTTCTTTTAAGGGAGGGGGAAATCTTTTGATTTCCCCTCTCTGGCTCAGGATGGTAGTCTTCTTTTAGTGCAAGCAAGTGTCACAAATGCAAAGGTAACCAAATTGTTTTCCTCACTCCTCCAGGCCAGGCAAGGCACTCCTTACCCAACTTAGAAAAAAAAAAATCAAACTTGTTCTCAAAAAGAGCATCATCGCTGCTTCTGTGTCTTCTTCTGGACTCTCAATTTCAGGCTTGGTGAACAGTTTCCTTGTAGCTCAGCCTTAAGATCTGGATTCTTGATTCTAGGCTTCCAAAGGTCTTCTAGTAGTTTTTCCCTCCAGTGGGGTGGAACCTGACCTGAACCTCACATTCTCCTCTCAGATCTCTTTCTTCCCATTTCCTTTCAGAGGCAAAGTCAGGGAAAGTGAAGGGCGGAGACTTAGCATTGATTATTCAACAGACCCCAGAGTTCTGACCTATTGAGGTGCTTAGCCCTTGTTTTTTTTTTTTGTTTTTTTTTTTTCTTCTTCTTCTTCTTCTACCAGGCTCTAATTCTCACTTCACCCCTCCTTCTTCCACCTTCAAAATGCTCCCCCCCTTCCATCCCCTGTGCCTTTATTTCCCCCTCTCCATGTCAGCATTTGTACACAAGATTCTCCTGCTCTAAACGGCGGCTGCAAGCCAGGCCGGACAGCCAGGGACTTGGCAGGGCTGCCTCGGATTTATTTGCTCCTCTTACATTGATTTCATATTAGTTTCCAAAGCAATGAATGATCTCAAAGCTGGGTTTTGTTAGCCGAACACAAACAGGAGACAGGACTTACTTGCCCCCAGCTCTCTTTAATGAGGTCATTATCAAAGCGTGAACAAGTCTATGAATGTTTTATTGAAAGCGCATCGTTAACTTGTATCCATCCTTTTCTCCAAGTGGCATTGTGATATTGCTGTCTGTGGCACATCTTACCCGATATAGCCCGAGATTTCCCCATTCTCTGTAACCAGGCAACCCTTTCTGAATACCCCAAAATTGAAAAGAACCGCTTAGTCTTCAAGAAAGTCCTCAATAATAGTGGAAAAGAACAAAGATCCAGGAGACAACAAAATGCCACAGGGGTGACTTTTCATGAGCAATTATCTCTCATTAATCAGAAGAACAGCTGCAATATTAATTTTCTCTCTTTCTTCCTCTCTTTTCACAGTCCCCAACATTTGAATAATCATAAATTTTGATTTTATGAAGGAGTCACATTTTCAAGGGCTGGAGGAAAGCAGCTACCTAGGTAAAGACAAGGAGAAAATGCTCTCGATTTATTATTATTATTTTTGGGGGTTGGATAAAGCTGCCAACAAAGCAAAATGGGAAAAAAATGAAAATAAGAAACATTAGAAAAAAGATGCACCCCCTCCCCTTCTTCTTGTAGATGGCTGGGAACCAAGACTCCTTTTTCCTCCACCCCCTTCCTTCCTACCAACCCTCCCTTCTTCCCTCCCTCCTTTTCAGATCCCTACTCCCCCACCCCATTCCGCAATTTTACTCTGAACCGGGCGGAGGGAAATGTCCCCGGCGTCTGGCGTGGGAGTTTCAGTCGGGTTTCTGCCCGTTTAACTTGCAAACGTGAAGCCAAGCGTTGTCGATCTGACCAAAGGGACACTCTTTGGGCGTAACGTTCATTGTGGCCATCAAAAAGCCCGCCAGCCTTGGATGAACTAAGACTTGCATTCAGCAGAAACGGGGCGCCCGCTTTCCTTTCAGGCTGTGGAGTGGCGATTGTTCACACGACGTGTAGCCAGGATGGAAAACGTGGGTCCCTAGATAAGGCTGTAACCTGCAAACGAGCTTGGAGAGTTAAAAGAATCTCATTAAAGCAGAGGCTGCAATTAGCAAACACTCTTATAGAGAACCCAAGCTCCTCTTGAAAAGCTGTGGGTCGGATGAAAAGCGGCAGTTGGGAGCTGGTCCCTACATTCCTCCATTGGTTGAGTGATGGGGCGCTCTGGGCCTCCGCAGCCACGGCCTCAGCTGCCCCAATAGTTGCTTTTAATGCAAATTCAGGCTGGGCCATTCCAGAGACTTAACAGGTTGCAAGCCCCGGCTTATGCACCATCAAAAATGATCTTGCTTCTGCCTGGTGTTTATTCAGAGTGGATGGGCTTTGAGAAACCTGAATTCCCTTTTGTGCTTACCACAGTTGGAAAAGTTCAATTCAACCCTCCTGGAAGAGGAAGGTCTTCTGGGAAAGAAATCAGAGATTTGGCTCTGAATTTTAGGGAAAGACCAATTCTCCCAATCTCTCAGCCCTCAGGATTTCGATGGCACCAAATGCCCACCATGCAGCCCTTCTCTTGCCAACTTTACCTTCATTACCCACCCTCCAAATCCTCACCCATCCTCAAAGCTCTTCTCTGTCATCAGAATAAAATTTATTGAGTGCCTACTCAGTGCCCAGCGTGTGCTGGACACCACAGGGAGCCTTCCTGAAAAGGCCAAGACAGTATCCAACTGAATATCGTTTCATTTCAGTAACAATGGTCGGAGGTAGGGAACAATTATCTGGATAATTGAAGCAAGTGCTACACCTCCCTCCCTCTGGACCCAATCCCTCTGGCACTTACCATTTTTAGTACCCTTCTCAGAGATGGTAACTTTGCATGAGGAGAGCAGGAAGGATAGGGGAAAGTTGAGTTCATCAAATGCATAACAATTCCCACTTTACTTGGTCTAAATTTACTGCAAACACTGGGCCAAAATAGCTGCTTCATTATGGGAATCAAGAGTTATTTTTAACGTCACTAAAATGAAAGTGAACCTTTGTAATTTGTAATAATACAGCTTTTCTAGCCTTCAAAGTTAGTCACCTGCAAAAATTACCTGGAGAGCTTTATGAAAAAGAAAATACCAATGGCCACTGGTCATTAGTGGCTCACGCCTGTAATCTTAGCTACTCAGGAGATGGAGATCTGAGGATTGTTGTTCAAAGCCAGTCCAGGTAGGAAAATCCACAAGACTCTTATCTTTAATTAAACAGCACAAAACTGGAAGTGGGGCTGTGGCTCAAGTGGTAGAATGTCAGCTTTAAACAGAAAAGGCTAAGGGATAGTACTCAGGCCAATATTTAAGCTCCTATAAGCTCATGATACCAATGCCCTAGAGATTTTGATTTAATGACATGCAGCCAGCACATAGCTTCTGGAACAGGTAAGAATTGAGAAATAACCTGTAACACCTCTCTCCTACTCCCTCCATCCTAGAACATGCAGACCTTAGCTCATAAGGTCTCCGTCTTCAAAAGCCTTTGCAATCAGGGTATATTCCTTTTGGTTTAATTGCTAGTTCAGTACCTTTCCCATTTGACAGCAAACTACTCCTGGGTCTGTTTTGTTTGTTGGATGTCCAACCCCGAGAGGGTATAAATCAGGAGAGCAAGTCACACTTATGGAACACCCAATTCTTCATTTTTACAAACAGGGAAACTGAGGCTCTGTTACACTATACAACTTGTCCAAGGCTACTATCTTGAAAGTAGCAAAGGGAAGATTCAAGTGTCTTTTGTTGCTGTTGTTATGGTTTTGTTTTTCTGAGACAGTATCTCCGTGAAGCCTAGGCTAACCTCAAACTGTTGATCCTCTCGCTTCCACCTTCAAATCTGTGTTTCTGACATTAAGACCCGGATTCTCTCTTCACGCAGTTCTACAGCTTCCAGTAACCGTGTCCTGGGGCAAAATGGACAGAGAGCATAAATCCTGATTATGAGAGCCGGTTGGTCCCCAATCAGTACTCACTCCTGTCCCCAACCTGGAGATCTGTAAGAGGCCACCCATGAATGAGGATGGGGCGGGGTTAAAATACGGTGGGGGATAAACAAGCCTAAACTGCCAGGCTGCACCTTGGGCTGGGGTGGGAGGTGGGGGGTGGGCAAGGCCAATCTGTGAGAGGTTGAGAGGCCGCAGCACCCTAGACGGAGTAGGGGGTGCTCCCTGTCTTGGGGGGAGGGGGCAGGCAGGCTCTAGGACTGAGTGGGGATAAACATGCACCACCTGCTCCACCTCTGCTCTAATTCTTGCAGCACCGACTTGCACTGCCCAGCTCCTCAAAACATCCCGTCAGCATCAGCCCTGGGCCCTCAGCACTTTGGCATTCACACTCAGGCATCAGCCTCATGGCTACAGTTGCGCATGTGTGAGCCTAATGCACGTGCACAGGAAGCTAATGCGCATGCGTGGGGGGCCACTTCTGCCATCTCGAGGGAGTAGGCATGCGCATGTGGAGAGTGAGCATGTGAAGAGGGAGGGGTGAGTGTGTGGGAGGGTGTGTGAAGGGCAGATTTGTGCCCATCCCTGTGTGAAGAAGTGCACTGGGATGAGGACTGGGATGCATGCAGGTAGGTGCAGCATGGAGGAGTACAGGCGTGTGAACACAGGATTGTGAGACAGAGAGACACTGTATGAATGGGTGCTTGGAAACGGGTGTCCAACTGGGGTGTGAATGCCAGAGCGCATGCATGCAAGAGGCGCATGAATAGTCAGCCCCTCGCGGCCCGCGTCTCCTGCCTGTGGGCTGCAGGTGGTTGGCAAGAGAGCAGTCAGTACAGGTAGCCCGTCCCTGGGTGAGTTGAGGCTTGAAACTGAGTGTCATCTACCCAGAAGGAAGGAGGGAAAAGGGAGGAAGAAGAAGGGGGCGGAAGTGTCACTCTCCTTGAGTCACAATCTCTTCCTGAGTGGGAGGAGATCTGGGAGTGTCGTCCCTGAGTCCTCTCTTTCACCCTGCCCCAGGTTTGCCCACTGGTCCCGAGATCATGGCAGCGTTATGTTGTGCCTGCAGTAAGCCAAGCTCGCCCTGTAGCCTTTGGGAAGACAGAACAGAATAGCTTCTGGAGTCTTTGAGATGCTTAATTGTGACTGCTTTCTAGGGTGGCCTTGATGGAAACACAAAATTTGGCCTCTGGCTTCACGGGGGAGCCTACAAAACAGACCCTGGTAGTAATAAAATAATGCTTTAACAACAAGTATGCATCCATTTTGTCTCCATCCCAGTTTTTTGTTTTTTGTTCGTTTTTGGCCAGTCCTGGGCCTTGGACTCAGGGCCTAAGCACTATCCCTGGCTTCTTTTTGCTCAAGGCTAGCACTCTGCCACTTGAGCCACAGCTGCCACTTCTGGCCATTTTCTGTATATGTGGTGCTGGGGAATTGAACCCAGGGCTTCATGTACAGGAGACAAGCACTCTTGCCACTAGGCCATATCCCCAGCCCCAGTCCATCCCAGTTTTAATCCTTTCACTGAAGCATGGAATTTGGGCTTGGAGATAGGAAGTCCTGGATGAGTGGCTTCCTTGTCTTTAGCAATGGAAGCAATAATGACACTCTTCTAGAGCGGTGTGAGCATTGCATTAGATCATAACAACTATTAGCACAATACCTCCTATGTAGTTACCCCTCAATTTATTTCATCACCATCAAAGCTTATGATGATGATGATGATGATATTGTTGATGTTGTTCCCAGGTCAGGTGGATTATTGTGGGGGAAGAAGAGAATCTTTATTTGTGAGCCACAAAATTTAAGAGATTGTGGATTTAAATTAGTGTATAATTTATATTACATCCTTTATTAGCATTAGTCTGTATCTGATGCTTCTTCTTCATTGATTGCTAGGAATTTCTCTGCTGGGTGAATTTTCTCAAAAAAGTTATCAATGGGAAGGGGGAATGCCACAAAAACACAATATTGTTAGAAAACTGCAAGAAGAAACTGTAAGACCAGAGTTTTCTTTTAGGCAGCTTTTAGAGCCTTTTCCATCCACCCATGGTCCATTAAAGTGAAAGAGAATGTTTTTATAGTAACAAAAACTACTTCTAGTCATTTAACTTTGTGAGCAAGACTTTGAATTAAACATGATACAGGAAATAAGTTTCCTGATTTAGCTATGTCTACTTTCCTGGAGCAAGATATTGTTCAAACAAAAACAATAACCAATAACATTGATTATTCTTTTTAAAGAGTCTGTCTTAAGATTTAAAAAAATTGAACTAGAGTCAAAATAATTTGGGCTTAAACCAAAAGAGAACATCTTTAAAGATTAGGCTTCCTTATAAAGATGTTTTTCAAAGCAGGGGGACAAATGACAAAGAAACCTTCTAGACCAACAATTGCAGTATATAGCTCTTTGAGTTTAATGGCTGGAAAGGAATTTTGCCCTGATCCAGCTGACCCATCTCATGTCACCACTACAGAAATGTAAGTGTCGAGAGATAAATGCTCTAAGAGGTCATTCTTGCCTTGAAGTCACCAAGTATGACTGTCTCTATTTTCTTCCCCTACTCACAGTTTTACACTAGAGAAGATGCCTAGGAAATTAGAAGAGAAAAAGAAAGAGGAGTGCCAGCTCTATGTCCTGTTGATACAGTTTTGTTACTGACAACTTTATCTTCTGGTAGCTCAGAAGCAAACCCTTTGAATCTTCTTTTCTTTCACTCCGTACTTTCTTTTTTTTTTGGCCAGTCCTGGGGCTTGGACTCAGGGCCTGAGCACTTTCCCTGGCTTCTTTTTGCTCAAGGCTAGCACTCTGCCACTTGAGTCACAGCGCCACTTCTGGCCATTTTCTATATATGTGGTGCTGGGGAATTGAACCCAGGGCCTCATGTATATGGGGCAAGCACTCTTGCTACTAGGCCATGTCCCCAGCCCCTCACTCCGTACATTTAATCTGCTGGGAGTCCTGACATTAGACTGTAACTTGAAGACTTTCAAATGTATCTAAACACGGACCTCTTCTCAAAACTGTCATTATTATGGTGCTGACCCAAGCTATCATAACTTGTCAGCCTCTTCATTGGACTCCTTTCCATATTTGTTCTTACCTATCTGTTCTGATCCAAGCAGCCACCAGGAATCTTTGAAACAGAAGTCAGAGCAAAACCCAAAGACTTTGTCAATGACCCAAAAGTTCACCTGTTATTTGGTAATGGCTTTATCTTTGACCACTTTTTTTTTTTTTTTGCCAGTCCTAGGGCTTGAACTCAGGGCCTAGGTGCTGTCCCTAAGCTTCTTTTGCTCAAGGCTAATGCTCTACCACTTGAGCCACAGTGCCACTTCTGGCTTTTTCTGTTTATGTGGTCTTGAGGAATCGAACCCAGGACTTCAAGCATGCTAGACAAGCACTCTACCACTAAGCTAC
This sequence comes from Perognathus longimembris pacificus, assembly GCF_023159225.1. NCBI lineage: Eukaryota > Metazoa > Chordata > Mammalia > Rodentia > Heteromyidae > Perognathus > Perognathus longimembris. The sequence goes on along the minus strand of NC_063176.1, from coordinate 27,503,245 downwards.
CATCCCAGCCCCTCTGACCACTTTTAACTTCAGATTTCCTCTTCTTGTTGATCTGGTCCTGCTTTCTGGGCAGGACTCTTCTGCAAACCCCTTGTGTCTTTCTTCACCTTGAGGTCTTTCCACCAAAGTCACTCCCACACTCGTTTTTTAAAAATCCATATCTAAAAGGGGGAGTGGGGAGGGGGGAATGAGGGACGAGGTAACAAACAGTACAAGAAATGTGTCTAATGCCTAACTTATGAAACTGTAACCTCTCTGTACATCAGTTTGATAATAAAAATTTTTAAAAATTCCAAATCTATAGAGGGTGTCACAATCTGTTCCTGTAATCCCAGCTACTAGGGAAACGGAACAAGAAGATCTCAAAACCAATAACAGCCTTAGAGAAGTTATCCAGAAAATAAAAACAATGGGCAGGGGCATAATTCAAGTGGCAGAAGGCACTGGTTTAATCCCCAGAGTTGCATATATAAAGTCCTTACTGTACCCATGCATTCTGACCTCTTTATCATGCTGTCTCTTTCACCTGTAGCACTTATCACTTTCCAACATGCCATATAATGTGTTGTTTCTGTCTTTATTGCTAAAACCTCTTTATTGCTAGAATGGAGGTGATACATGTCCAGTAGGGTAACAGAGAACAGTACATGAACAGTTGTCACTCAATCCATGTTGGATGAGGGGTAAAAAGAATACCAGTTTTGTAGGTAGATGCCTAACCATGATTCCGCCTTACCTCTGCACAGCACTTTGGGGTTTATAAATTCTCGGATAAATTAGATCATTAGATCTGCACAATTATATAAGCTAAGTAAGACCTTTAACTACTGTTTCTTTCTTTTTTTTCTTTTTCTTTTTTTTTTTGGCCAGTCCTGGGCCTTGGACTCAGGGCCTGAGCTTCTTCCTGCTCAAGGCTAGCACTCTGTCACCTGAGCCACAGTGCCCCTTCTGGCCGTTTTCCATATATGTGGTGCTGGGGAACCAAGAGCTTCATGTATAGGAAGCAAGCACTCTTGCCACTAGGCTATATTCCCAGCCCTACTGTTTCTTTCTTTCTTTCTTTTTTCTTTCTTTTTGAAGTATTGAAATTTGAACTTAAGGCTTCATTCTTGCTAGGCAGGTGCTCTACGGTTTGAGACAGGTCCCCAGCCCTGTGATTCTTATTTGTACAATGAAGTATTAAGAAGTTAAAAAGACTAGCCCCAATCCCAATCCAAATCTACTATCTAAAGTGTCATTTTTTTGTTTCATTTTCTGTTTCTAGACTTCTTGGCTAAATGAAGAACCCTAACAGGTTGTGGATTCACTGTGTGTCTAACCAAGGCCTGGCCAGAGTATTATGTAGCTGCTCCATGGTGCTTGGGAAACAGCACAATAGCCACATTCTCTTGTTTTTCTAATATACACAATGTGGAAACCAAGAGATATTGCCTTGTTTTCCAGAGCTTACTTGGAGTCAGGCCTGAATTTCTGGGCTTGGCGCTATGCCCTCCCTTGTCTGACTGCTCTCCCTTGTCCAACTGCTCTGGGCAATCAACACACTGCCTTAGTCAGGGCCTAACAGTTCCTCATGTTTGGGCTCTCTATCACTTCATCAGATTTAGCTGATGAGCTCATTGACTTCAAACTGATTGGGCAAGACAATATTCCTAATTCTCTTGGCACACATAGCTGCATTGTTTTGCACAGACGTTTGGTAATAATCAGCATCCTCTTATGAGATCTGTCATATCTATCTCCATAACTATTAATAACTGTTGTTGAAGAAGAATTTGTCATAGTAAAACACAAAAGTAGTTTTAAAAGGTAGTCACTTGTGAAGGAAGGGGAGACACTGTCCAAAAAGAACTGTATCCTTTTTTTTTTTTTTTTTTTTTTTTTGGTCAGTCATAGGGCTTGAACTATCCTGAGATATCCTTGAGCTTTTCTGCTCTTCTACTTTGAGCCACAGCATTACTTTTGGTTTTCTGGTGGTTAATTGGAAACAAGAGTCTCATAGACTTTCCTGCTCAGGCTGGCTTTGAACCACAGTCCTCATATATCAGCCTTCTGAGTAGTTAGGTTATGGGTGTAAGCCACCAGCACCCAGCAAGACATGTACTCCTTACCTGACTTATGTAACTGTAACCCCTCTGTACATTGCCTTTATAATAACAACAGAACTTTTTAAAGATAATAACTCAGAAGTCAATTCCAAACACCTATATAAAGAGTATTTTTTTCTCCAAGGATGTTTATTTGCTGGAAAATACGTTACCTTTTGTAATCAAATGTTATAAATTGCCATTTTCTTTGGCAATTCTGGGTATTTAACCCAAGAGGTTGTACATATTAGACAAAGAAGCAGCATTCTCAGCCCAAATTGTTACTTTTTGTGTGAATGAGGAAATGTAGTGTTTAAATATTTTTAAGATAAGGCAAAGAAAAGAACATTTGCTTGTTAGAATATTAATTTACTGTTCAATTATTGGCTGATTATCTCCATGCCGACTGTTTGTTTGCATTAATTCTTGGGCTTAAACTCAGGGCCTGGATGCTATTCTTTAGCTTTTTCACTTAAGGCTGGCACTCTACCACTTGAGCCACAGCTCCACTTCCTGGTTTGTTTGTTTGTGCTTCACTGAAGAGTCTCACAGACTTATGCATGGGTTGACTTTGAACTGCAATCTTCAGATCTTAGACTCCTGCATAGCTAGACTACAAGTGTGAGCCACGGACACCCTACTAGCCAACTCTCAGTTATATACAATGTTTCTGTTTTATTTCCTTTACTGATTGAAGCAGAAGTAAGAATGAATAGGAAAGGTATAGTTAGGAAAGAACAATAATAACAAACTCAAACAAGGCAACACAGTCCTGGAGGGATTTTATTTTACATACTGTGTTGTACTCAGAATACCATTTCTATTGCTTCCTCCTGCAAGGGCTTTCTGTCTGTGCTTTCTTTTCCTTCCCCTCTTGGTACCTCTCCTCCCCTTCTGAGACAAGGTCTGTCTCAGAGGCTGTCCTTAAACTCAGCATTTAACCCAGGCTGGCCTCAGACTCATGATCCTCCTGCTTCAACCTTCCAGTTTAACCCATTATTATTTACTACACTCTCACATCTGAGATATGCTAGACCACACAGCCATCAGTGAATTCTGATAGGTATGACATTGCACATCTGTGGAATCACGGAGGAGAAAGCTTTCTTCCTGCAGGCAGTAGGAATGCTGAGATTGAGACAAACTGTTCACAGGAGATGCTCTGAATTAAAAACAATAGCAGGAGAGAAGTCTAGGCCAAAGTTCATGATTGAGCCCAGGCCCAGAGGATGAATGTGCACCATGTTAGTGGAGGCAAAATACTGCATGCAAAACAGGGGTGCAGCCAGGATCTAAACAGCATGTGTGGGGTCATGTCTGTATTGCATTGTCTCTCTGTATTTAGTAGTCTTTGAAGCATCCAAGTAGAAAATTGAGAGGATGATAGGTACTCCTTGACTTAACAATGAGGTTACCATCCAATAAACATATTGTCAATTGGAAATACTGAACCAAACATGAATTTTAATACTCTAACCTACAGAATACTATATAGCATAGCTTTATAGTGCACTGTACAGTGTTGTTATTTTTGTTTTTTGCCAGTCCTGGGGCTTGAACTCATGGCCTGAGCACTGTACCGAGATTCTTTTTGCTCAAGGCTAGCACTCTACCACTTGAGCCACAGCACCACTTCTGGCTTTTTCTATATATGTGGTGCTGAGGAATCGAACCCAGGACTTCATGTGTACTAGGCAAGCACTTTACCACTAGGCCATTCCCAGTGTTGTTAATCTTTGTGAGAATATGGCTACCTAGGAGCTATGGTTTGCCACTAGCATCATGTCAAAGTATTGTTCCGTATAGTGCTAGACCAGGAAAAGATCAAAATTCCAAATACAATTCCTATTAACTATGGATTCCATTTGCACTATTGTACATTGAGAAATGGTAAATCAAGCCATTGAGAGTTGGAAACTGTCTTATATTGTAACTATTATAGAGGATAGATTGGGAGAGAAAAGAGACAATACAAAAGTCTAAACTTGAGAATACAAAGGTCCAATTAATTTGTTGAGGGCAATACTAATAGGCCTTGGCTACTAGTTAAATGGGATAGGGGTACGGAAAGAGAAACGAGTCAGTGTAGTCTTGGTTTTCTCACATAAGTATCTGTTGATATATGGTGGTGTTGATAAATACAGTGGTTACAAATGGAATAAAAATTTATTGTTGCTTCCATTAGAATTGTTGCCAAAGGGTATAGAAAAAGAAGCAGATAAAGCACTTAGTTTAACACATTTTGAGTTTTTAGAACATTCATTCTGACAGTTTTATTTGAGGTAGAGACTTGCTATAGCCCATTCTGGCCTCAAACTCATGATTCTCCAGCCTATGTCTCTCAGCACTGACATTTTAGGCTTGCTACCACCATCCTTGGCCCACCTGAAAATTTCTTTTCTTTTCTTTTTTTTGCCTGAACCCTGGATTCAAACTCAGCACCTGGCACTTTTGGTCATTGGCTACTACTCTACCAACTGAACCATGCCTCCAACCCCTCTTTCTCTTTTCCTTCCTTCCATCCTCCCTTCCTTCCTTCTTTACTCTCCTTTCTTTCTTCCCTCCCTCCTCTCTTTCTTTCTCTCTCTTTCCCTCTCTCCCTACCTCCTTTCTTTCCTTTCTTGTTTTCTTTCTTTCTGTCCTGGGGGTTTGAATTCAGGTCTTTGAACTGTATTCAGTTTACTTGTGTGACTGGCACTCTACCAACTGAGTCACACTTACAGTGCTGCCATTTTTTGCTGGTTAAGGTGGAGTCAGACTATTCTGACCAGGCTGGCTTTGAACTATGATTCTTTATTGGGGTCTCAGCCTTCTGAGTAGATAAGATTACAAATGTGAGCCACCAGTATCTGGTAGGGAATTTTTTTATGTATAGCATTAGTTGGAAATACAGATCTGAACTTAAAGGGAAATTAGGATTGGAAATAAAAATGACACCATTTAAACTGTTTTTAAGATGATGATTGTAAAAGGCCTTAATGTCATTTGGTTCAGTACCTGTCCCAAATGTTTGCAGGTACTATGTAGCACTTATTGAAAACTGAATGGGTTCCAGAGTCTCTCTGCTTTTGGAAGTGTACACACACACAGACACACCTTTTGTACTGGAGCTTTCATTCAGGAGCCTTGCTCTCTTGCTTGGCTTGCTTGCACATAGCTGGTGCTGTAACACTTGAGCAGTGTCTCTAGCTTGGCTTTTTTCTCTGGTTAATTGGAGATGGAATCTTGTAGACTTTTCTACACATACTGACCTCCAAATGTGACCCTACATGTCTCAGCCTTTTAAGTAGCTAGGGTTATAGGCATGCGTTCCCAGAGCCTATCAGGAATGTATAATCTTTTTTTGAATCTGTCTGGGGGGGTGGTAATCCAGTGGGACTGGATTATACCTTGGACACCAAATTGAGGTTGTAAGGAAACGTGGTATGAATAAGGGATTAGAATCAGAAAGAATTTGTTGAATATGAGATTAGAGTTACAAATGGCCTCCTTTTTCCAGGTGCCTTGGAAAGTTTGGCCTGATCACTCTTTTTCTTTCCATCCACAGAAATAAAATAAAGTAGGAGAATCCTGATGTGGTCTTCAGATGCTCTGCCTTCTTTACTTTACACAAGATTTCCTTCCTGTTGACCTTAAATGTTTATTAACTGAGTCAAGTATATATCCATGGGGCTTGTTGACAATTGAGTTGCCAAGAATCTATGGATTGGAGCGTTCATATGTTAGGGCTTGTGCCCGTATAATTGTCATGGCATTGCTCAGATTCTCAGTCTGAGTCAGCATCCTCAGTGACTGGCTATGTCACAGATATTTGTTTTTGTTTCCCAAAGAAGTTTAAGCACTTGCAAGATGGCCCATAAAGAGGCAGGACATGTGAGCAAAATGGTAAATCAATGAGCAAAATTAAATACAGCTTCACTATTTATCTTCAGCTATTGTTATTCCTTTTTCACGACCTGTCTGCCTTCATCTCAACCCATTCTGTATCAATTTCCTACTTTAACTAGGTAGGCCTGTATGCTCCCTAGCAAAAGTAGCTGAGAGGTGAATTTTCCTGCTGATACTTTTTTCCCACTTAAATTGCTTTTATTCTGTTCACTTCATGTTTATCTTTGAACTGGTACTAAAAACTGCAGCTAGGGGCTAGGAATGAGGCTTAGTGGTAGAGTGCTTGCCTAGCATGCATGAAGCCTTGGGTTTGATTCCTCAGTACCTCATAAACAGAAAAAGCCAGAAGTGGATTTGTGGCTCAAGTGGTAGAGTGCTAACCTTGAGCAAAAGAAGTCCAGGGACAGTGCTCAGGCCCTGAGACTTCAGCCCTAGGACTGACAAACAAGAACAACAAAACTGCAGCTAGCTCTCCCACAACATTTTTCCTTCCAAATTTCCCTGTGGTTCCTTATATGGCTATTCCTTCACCTATGGAAAGAGAAACTAAGTATGATTTCACATTTAGCCATTAGGGTACAATGGATCAAGTTGTACATGCCCTAAAACATACTTCCTTCTTCTTTCTTTTTCTTTTTTTAAAGTGTGGGCCCTGGGGCTTTAACTCAGGACTTGCACTGTTCCTGAGCTTTTTGCTTAAGGCTAGCACTCTGTCTCTGAAGCCACAGCATTGCTTTTGGTGGTTAATTGAGATAAGAGTGCCTCTTATCTGAGCTGGCTTTTCTTTTTGGTTGTGGAGGCTTCAACTTGGGGCCTGGGCTCTGTCTCTAGGCTAGCACTCTACCACTTTGACTCACAGCACCTTTTCTAGTTTTTTGGTGACCAATTGGAGATAAGAGTCTCACAGTCTTTCCTGCCCAGGCTGACTTTGAACCATGATCCTCAGATATCGGCCTTGTGAATAGTAGGATTACAGGCATGAGCCAGCCACCAGAGCCCAACAAGGGTCCAATTTCATTCCTTTGTACATGCACATCCAATTTTTTCAGAATTTCTTGAAGAGACTAACCTCTCCCCATAGTGTCTTCTTGGTATCCTTGTCAAAGATGAATTGATCTATATGTATGTCAAACCCATGGTTGGAGGCAGGAGATGTAGCTCAGTGGTAAAAGATTTGCCTAATTTGCTCAAGATCTTATATTCTGTGGTTTACATTTTTGACAGTACAGTATATCTTAGTGCTCAGTTAAAAAAATTTTTTTTCCTTTTTGTGCTGGTTCTGAACTTGAATTCTGGGATTGGGCGCTGTCCCTTCCCTTTTTTGCTCAAGGCTAGTACTCTATTACTTGAGCTATAGCCCTACTTCTGGCTTTTTACTGTTTGATTGGAGATAAGAGTCTCCTGTACTTTGTTGCTTAGGCTAGTTGTGAACCACAATCCTCAGATCTCAGCCGCATGAGTAGAGTTACAGGTGTGAGCTACTGGCACACAGATTACAGCAATGAGCTACTGGTACTCAGCTGGTTTTCTCTCTCTCTCTCTCTCTCTCTCTCTCTCTCTCTCTCTCTCTCGCCCTCCCTCTCTTTTTCTGGTTATGGGGTTTGAACTCAGGGCCTGTGCACTATCTCTGAGCTCTTTCTCTCAAGGCTAGTGCTCTACCACTTTGAGCCACAGTGCCATTTCTGATTTTCTGTTGGTTAACTGGAGATAAGAGTCCCACAGACTTTCTTGCCCTGCCTGGCTTTGAACTGTGATCCTCAAATCTCAGCCTCTTGAGTAGCTAGGATTACAGGTGTAAGTCACTGGTGCCTGGCTTAGTGCTCATTTTTTTTTAAAAGGACACAAATGGTTTCTAGATGATGGAACCTCTGGTACAGTGGGATTTGGGGGCCAAACTAGGATCAAGTGTTAGTTGAGCAGCAGCCAGAACAGCTTTGTGAATACTCCTGTCCACTCTTTCAGATGATCTGTGCCTTACCACTCCAACGAACCTTTCAGAGATGATGTGAACCTTCCCTCAATGCCTGGAAAATGGTCAAGTTGGGGGTTACTGTTCTTTTCCTGTTTAGCCATCAAATTCTTAACTTGCCAGACAACTTCCCATCTGAATGGATGGTCATGGACCCTTGCACTGCCCACAAACAGCTCTGCTCAGAATATGAAGGAGAAAGACCAGTTGCAGAATCTTCTTATATTTCTAGAAGGCTTTTTAGGTGCTCAGAATGATCCATCATAGCAAACAGTTTCTGTGAAGAAGGAAGTTAAGGTATATTTTTATGCAGTTAGGTAATTTAGAGTGGGCTGATTACAATGTTGTATGAAAACCCATGTATTCTGCTCTTTGTCTATCCATCAATAACAACTAACAGTGGTTGCAAGCATGTCACTATTTATGTGCATTACCTCATTACATCTTTACAACCTCATGAGTCCTATATAATTAGCTCTATGGCACAGATGAGGACAAATGTTGAATCATCTGTTCCTGGGTTTCTGATAGATCACCCCGGGATGGTTGAATGTTTGTGGAGTCATGTGAACTTCTTCATAACCTCTTAAGAATTGTTCATTATACTGATAAAAAGCAATTCACTTCACTTTTCATTAAAAGTATTATTTTTTTCTTGTCTCCCCTTAGTAGAAACTTTTTTCTCACAGAAACACTAAGGATCATAGATCTTAACTGCACTTCAATATTTTAGAGCCACTTTTGGATGAATAAGTCATTTAACTCCAGTTTGCTCTGGAATGGAATGGGATAAATACCATTCTGCTTATTTCCAGGTGTTGTGAGAGTCAGATGTGATTCTTCAGTGCATGTGCTTTGGATAATGTGAAATACTATGTAGACACTGGTATAAATACAACTTCTACTTTTTTTTGGTCAGTTGTGGGGCTTGAACTCAGGACCTTGGTAATGTCCCTGAGACTCTGTGCTCAAGACTAGCGCTCTACCATTTGAGCCACACCTGTTTTCTGGTGGTTAATAGGAGATAAGAGTCTCACAGACTTTCTTGCCTGGGCTGGCTTCAGTAATCCTCAGATCTCGGTCTCCTGAGTAGCTAGGATTATAGGGGTGAGCCATTGGTGCCTGGCTCTGCTTCTTTTCTTTGCTTTATTTTCTCCTTTTTTTCCCTTTGTTTCATTTTCCCCCTTTTTATTGTTGTTGAGACAGGATTTGTGTGTGTGTGTGTGTGTGTGTGTGTGTGTGTGTGTGTGTGCTAGTCCTATGGCTTGAATGCAGGGCCTAGGTGCTGTCCCTAAGCTTTTTATTTTACTCAAGGATAGTACTCTCCCACTTGAACCACACACAACGGTATTTTTTTTTTCTATTTTGGTAATTGGAGAGAAGAGTCTCATGGATATATGGATATACTTGCTTATGCTGGCTTTGAACTGTGGTCCTCAGATCTCAGCCTCCTGAGTAGCTAGGATTACAGGCATGAGCCACCACCACCTGGGTGAGACAAGATTTTCCTAGGTGTTTCAGGCTAGCCTCAAACGCATCCTGCTCATGACAGTTGGGATTATAAGCACGAGCAACCACATCTCCATTATCTTTTTAAGTAGTCATTTCTTACAAGTTCATTTCCAAATGTCTACAATTGACAGAACTAACTACAATAAAAATGTATTACTGAGATGGCTCATTTAGAAATATTTGGATATTCTAAGTTATTCTCTTGGTACTAACATGCATTTAATTTTCTGAACTTGCAGATTACATCATAGTCATACTCCATTACAGCTTCAAAGAACATATTGGTGTCTTTAAATATGCCAAGTTTAGAGTTCCTAGATTATCCCCACAAGCTGAAATCCTTCAAGCATCTCCTTACATGAGTCACATCACTAAGAGAAAGTAATACTGACTTGAGAGAATTTTTTTTAAAGTTTAGTTTTTCTGTAAACATAGAATTCCTTATGTCCCAGCAGTACTACTCTTGGACATCTCAAATCTGGCTCTTGTCTTTTTCACTATGGTCCAGTCACATTGGATTTGGCTTGCTGTGAGTTTGAAACAGCCCCCTTTCTGCCTCAGGGTCTTAAGCATGGTATTTCTACTTTCTCCTTCATTTTTTCCTACCCACCTACTTTTGCTTAGTTTGTCAGCTTAAATACTTCCCCAGAGAAGAATTGATTTGTAAGAGTAAGTTAGGTCTGTTTTCTATGCTCATGCTCCCTAGTACTTCACAGGATTGATCAAACTTCTAATAGTTCCTTATTTTTATAATTATCTGCTGGCTCTCCTCACTAAACTTTTATGCTCTCTGAAGTTAGGGACTGCATTCTGTTTATTCCCTTATGGCTAAGTCCTTAGCTCAGGCCCACTAGCTCATGGGAATCATTTAGTGTATTTTTGTTAACAGATGAGTGAGTGAACCAACACAAGTTCATATGCTGCACAGAGTCAGCTTGAGCTACTGTAACAGAATATCATTGATTCTGTCTTAGTCTGCTAAGGCTACTGAAAGGGAATATAATAAATTGGGTGGCTTATAAAAAACAAATATTTACTTCTCATAGTAGTAGAATCTAGGAAGTCCAGGATCAAGGAGCTGGCAGATGTGCCTCTTTGCACAGTGGAAGGGGCGAGTGAATACTCTGGGGGTCTGGTTTATAAGCACACTGATCCCATTCTTGAGGGCCCTGTTATCATGACTTAAGCACCTTCCAAAGACTCCACCTCCTAGTGCTATCACCTTGGGGTAGGATTTCAACATACAAGGCTTTTTCTTTTTAAGAGAGTCTCATTATGTAGCCCACAATCTCGCCTCCCACCTCCCAAGGCTAAGATTACAGTACCACCACACTGGGCCTGACGTACAAGTTTTGTGGGGTCATAAACACTCCATCCACATGGACTGGAGAGCAAGAACAACAGAAATTTATTACAGTTCTGGAGACTAGGAAGTCAAAGATACAGGTGCTCGCCTGTTTAGTTCCTAGTAAAGGATTATCCTCCTGGCTTTCAATCTACTACCTTCTTCCTGTTGTCTAATATAAAGGTACCAATCCCATCTGATGACTCCACCATCACAAACACAGATATGCCTGTTTAGCTCCCAAAGTTCTCATCTCCAAATGCTTCAGATGCTGTCACAGGGAGAGTTAGGGCTCTGAGTTTGGGAAGAGTAGGACCATACCCATCCATAGCATTATCTCATTGGATCCCTGAGAACCCCATGACATGAGTTCCATTTTTGAGTGAAGGGAAAGCTTAAGATGTTAAATTTTCCCAATGCTACTCAGCTCAGTAGTGACCAAAACTTGGAGGGCTTCAAATTGAGGAATCATTGCTTTAAAAGCAACCGAAGATTTGCTGCTTCTGGAGGCTCCCAGAAATTATCCTGTTTGGTTTTGACCAACCTGTTCTGAAGGTAAATGTAAATGTAAATGCAAGTGAGGTAAGAACTTGAAGAGAAATTCAAAACAAAACAGTGTGAAGGATGGATGCCCAGCAGGGTACAGAGAGCTCCTGATGTGGAGAGAAAGGTACTAAAAAGGCTGGTACTTCCCCAAGAAAGACTTGGGGAAGGAGTCTGACAGGAAATTTGACCCTAGAAGATGTGGGTGTTGTTTGGAATTATGATATCAACTGTCATGAGGCAATGTTTGACTCATCTTCCTTCACCCTCTTGGCCTTGTTCCCAGGTCCCACACACCAGCAAGGTTTTTCAGAACAGGAAAAAGAAGAGAGGGGGGTGTTGGAGAGAAGCAGCAGCCCTTCTTTTATATCCAAGCAGTGGGAGTTACAAAGATCTCTGTTGAATAGCTCTTAGAACAGGAACATTTCTCCCACATCAAATCAGTGTTAAGATAAAGGTGAGATCCTGACAGTCCTCTGGACCCTAAGGAACACCTAATGGTCTGGAAATAGCACCAGTAATGTTACATCTCAATTCAGATAGCAGTCATGGAGCTGTTTCTCTGAATTGTAGAAGTTGCTGGAGAGCTACTGACCTGTGCACCCTTTCCTTTGCCCCCTGGGAAGTTGTCAGCTGTATGATGATTAAGAAATATGGGGATACCAACACCTTATCATGGCAGCTGTTTGTTCAGAAAGGTGAATTCTCAGCCACAGCCTGCAGACTGTAGGCAGTGCCAGAAACAGGCTGACTTTCCTCCCTATGGTTCCCATTCTTCATCTTCTTGGTAGCCACTGCTTTGAGCATACCCACTGGCACCTGGGTCTTGCCAAGGAGGAAACTCGAGTTTGGCACAATGTGTTAGAGCTGATCTTGTGAGTGAGACCACTCAATAGCCATATAGCCATGAGAGAGTTCACGGGCATCTCTGAAATTAAGGGATAAATTACACCCTCTTGCTTACCTAAGTCTTGGGAGATGGTGAAATGGTGTATGTATGTATGTGTGTATGTGTGTGTGTGTATGTGTGTATGTATGTCATAATTTTTACAGTGCTAGGATTAAACTCAGCACTCTACCACATCAGCCACTCCTCTAGTCCTTTAGCTTTAGATTGCTTTTTAGAGAGGGTCTCACATTAGTCCCTTCAAGTTACAGGGCTAACTCATCTTCCTTCACCCTCTGCTCTGGCTCTGCTCCTACCTCTGCTTCCCTACTAATGGGGCCACAGGCAGATACCATCATGCTCAGCCTTAAATGATGTATTGTGGATGTGCTCCATAAACAGGTGAACATTACACAATGCAAAAATTGGTGGCAATTCTCATTTGAGGAGCTGGATGGAGCCTTAAATACCTCCTATTGTCACTCTATTGTGTGCCAGGCCCCCTTCTAAGAATTTTACACATACTAAGACACTTAATCTATTGGGTAGCTTAGTGAAATAGGTGTTATTATAGCCACTGTTTCATATGAAGGAACAAGGAGGTTAAATGACTTGTCCAGGGTCACATAGTAAGTGACAGAACTGAGATTCAAGCTCAGGCTTAAGAACTCACTGTTAACCATCAGAGTATGCTGCCTCTTTTGTGCTTCATTAGTGCTCTTGGCATTCTCCATGAGCACCTGATAAAATCACATTTGCTTGCCTTAAGGATAAACTACTGGAAAGCAGAGACTGTAACTCATTCATATTCACACACAGGTGCACACACACAGCACAGTGCCTGCCACATAGATGGAACTCAATAGAAATTTGTTGAGTAAATAACTCTGTGGAGGTAGACAAGTTTGACTCATCTGTGTCTCCTTCATTTTATCTTAGTTCATTGTGTCCATTTTCTCCAACTCTTCTCAACAGTAAGTTGGTTGTTTGGTATTTCTCACAGTCCACATGACCTTTGCACTTTTTCTGCTTGGGCAATACTCATATAAAGTTATACATGAACACTGTACTTAGAGAATAGTCTGAAGAACGCTGCTGGCTCCAGTAGGACTATTTCTTCTACTTCTTGTGAAGTCTCACTATCCAGACTCTCCAGAGTCCATTCCTGTCCTTGTATGCCTGGAAAGTTCTTGACTAGGAAACCAAAACCCAAAGTGACCCTGAGCCTTTGCTAGGCAGATAAATCAGTTCTTCCCTCTCTTTCTTTAGCAGAAAAAGAAAAGATGCCCTAAGATTTTGATGGAAGAAAATAGGTTATGTTTGGTAAGGGAGTTGGGGGCAAGGATGGGCATTTTTAAAAGTCTGGGATCCAGATTATCTATCAATTTTGTTTCACAACACTACTGGCAAGATTTCTTATAACAAGAAACAAAAAGTAGCACCCTTGATAGCCTTGTATGTTAGGCTTTGTTTAAGGGGCTAAAGGAAGATGTTTGGATTTGGTTTTGGGAAATCCTGTAGCACAGTAGGCAAGAATTCTCGCATGAGAACCAGCCAAGTCTGGTAAAGTAAGAAAGCTGACCAAAGGCTGGGACCCATTACACTATGAAAGCGGCAGTCACACTCAGATAAACCTCTCCTCCAGCCAGGGATTTTATGTTCAGTTTGTTTGGGGGACTGTTTGTCCCCCTCTGCTCCTCATCCTCCCCAGCTCTGTCCTCCCAGTTGGGGCCTTTGCCAGGCCGCAGACTCAAGCAGCCGGAGGGCTGGGGGCGCGGGGCACAAGCGCGGGGCCGCGCCGGCGGGAGCGCGCATCCAGGCACGCAGGAGAGTGGAAGAAGGACGGCGGCTAGAGAACGAGCGAGACCGCACGTGAGCGCGCGCCCCCGTCATTTCATCCGGCGCGCCTACGCACGCGCCCGCCCGCCCGCGCTCCCGGGAAGTCTCGCGATGCCCTAGTCGGCAGTTCCCGCAGCGGGTGGCTCCGGCTGTTGCTGTGGTTGCCTGAGTTGCTGCTGCGGCCGCCGCGGCGGAGCTAGTGGAGGTGTCGGCCCCGGGGCGGATGTTGACATCGTGTTGTTGTTGTTGCGGATGGTAATGGCGGCGAGGGCGGGCCGGACCCCATCTTCTCAGTAGCCGGAGCCGAGACAGCCGAACACGACCCCCGCGGCCTCCGCAGCCTCGCCCGCCTGCCCCCGGCGCCTGTCCTGGACTCAGGCCCCTGGGCAACGGGGCTCGCCGGCGCAGGATGGCGGACTTCGACGAGATCTACGAGGAGGAGGAGGACGAGGAGCGGGCCCTGGAGGAGCAGCTGCTCAAGTACTCTCCGGACCCGGTGGTGGTCCGCGGCTCGGGTCACGTCACCGTGTAAGGCCCGGCGGAGGGCGAGGACGGGGACGGGAGGCGAGGGCCGGGGGACCGGGGGACCGGGGACGAACTCGGGGACGGGTGGGCCCCACGTACTCGGGACGCCCCTCTCTCCGTCGCCTTTCCCGGCTTGCAGGCCTCCGCGACGGGCAGGCGACCAGGAAGTGAGGACTTGCCTTGTTTTCGTTTCCTGAGGACTCGTGAGTGGGGACGGACACCGTCCCTCCTCTGCCACCCCCCTCTGGGCCTGGCCGGGGTGCCGGATCCCAGTGCGGGAGGTGGCTTTTAGGGTCTGCCGCCCCTCTAGGTTCGGAGTGGAAAAGGCGTATTTATGACCCCCTGGTTACCCTTTGAGCCTGGTGACATATGGCTCAGAAGCCACATCTGGGCCGCGTAAGGCCCCAGTGACAATCGGTGCTGAGGCTCCCGGTGGTGTGTGGTGGTGTGTCTGTGTTTCACACATAGCCACAGGTCTTCCCACTCTCTTAACAAGGTTGGTTTCTGCAACTAGTGCATGCTTCTGAAGTTGTATACAATACGAATTTGTAGATAAATAACTATACATTTGAGATATGTAGGTGCATGTATACAACGAATTTTAAAAAAATCTACAAGCTATGGAGGGCTTCCTGTAATCTTAAATCCTTCCTTGGGGCCTGAACTTCTCACCTTGTCATTTTCGCCAACACCAACAATCCAGTATTTTTCCAAACAACAAAGAATGAAAGTTTTCTGAAAGGACGTGACTAATAAAGGGATGTAAAGACTTGAAGCTAGCAGTGAGCTGTCCGGAAGCAGGAAGTTAATGTTTCCCCCAGAGAAGTCTGGAGTTGTGTACAACTTGATGCTCTTACATTGTATGTCGCCTGTTCACGACCTAGGTCAGTCTCCTGTCCCAGTAGTTAGTATACCTCTGTATGTCATTTGACTAGTACAGAAGGGCAAGTCTGAGACATTTGTTGTTACATTTTGATACAGGGTGAGTGGGATGTGCTGTGAATAACTTAGTAATTACCAACAATAAGACTTCTCATATGAGATGGTCAGCAGAATCTTGAGATCTCTCAATATTGTCGAGATTTGCCATATGAACTCGTCCTGTTGCCACTTGGGTATGCTTATGTAATGTTTTGATGCCTTTAGCACCTGTTCGATAGTATTTAAGCGACCTAACACGGTGAAAACATTGAATAATCACTAAACCAGCACCTGGTCAGACAGTGGGTTTTATCACAACGACGACAGTTATTCTTTTAACAGTCATCACCAGCTTAATTAAGGAATATAACTAAATATAATAGATACTAATTTTTAACACATAATTATGCCATTTATAGTACCATGAACTATTTAATATTTAATTTTACTCTTAGGATTTTTTTTTCCTATATCTTTTTGCCTTGTTTTAAGTCTCTGGGGTATGTGGGTATTTAAGGATTTACAAACTTTTTCATGCTGTCTGTGCTCTCCTCTACAGTCCTCATGTCAAAGAAAAGCTAATAGCATTTTATTTTAAGAAATTTAACCTTGGCTATTGATAAATCTCTGTGGTAGAGTGCTTGCCTAGCATGCTTGAGGCCCTAGCAGAAAGTAGGTTTTATTTTCTTCTTCTCTCCCTTCCTCCCTCCCTAAGACAGTCTCCTCATATAATGAAAACAAGGGAAAAGGGGTAAAGTGACCAACCTTTGAGATTAGTTGTTGGCCAAACTTACTGATATTTTTAAAGTTTGGAGTTTTTTTTCCCCCCAGTTCTGGGGCTTGGACTCAGGGCCTGAGCACTGCCCTTGGCTTCTTTTTGCTCAAGGATAGCACTCTACCACTTGAGCCACAGCACCATTTCCAGCTTTTTCTGTATATGTGGTGCTGAGGAATTGAACCTAGGGCTTCATGTATACAAGGCATGCACTCTACCAATAGGTCATATTCTGTCCCAAGTTTGGAGGTTTTTTTTTTTTTATTTCTTAGGATGTTAGTATAAAACATTGATGACTTACTTATTGATTACTTTGATTTTTTGCAAGGATGGTAACTCCAAGGGATGTATTAATCTGAAAGTTAAAATGTATAAGTATTTAGAGGCTGGTACTAACCAGTGTTGCTATCATAACTGCTGTGTTTTGTTCCCATCACTTTCCTTCCTATCCCTCCTATGTCAGAGTCAAACTTGAGGCTTTCCTGGAATGTGTGAAATCGTTGACTTTTAATTAAAGCCATGTCATAGAGTCAGTTATTTTGCTGCTGATTTCTAATGTACTCTTAATTTTACTAAGTTACATGCTCTTATATACCTTCTTGTGATCTTACTATCTCCATTTCCACAAATAATTCCTCATTCTTGAGCACCAGTTTTTATTATGGCTCTGGACTATATCACTTTTTGCTTGTCTCTAAGATATTCTGTGGAAAATTGAAGAAATGTCACTTGAAATAACTTTGGAAACTGCTTTAAGGTTCAATGTAATCTTTATGTAGAAGATAGCACAAGAACACCTTAGTGTTTATTGATCTTTCACGTAATACAGTTAATGAAATACTGTCTTGAAGACTAGATTCTTTGGTTAGGTATCAAAGAGCTGAACACCATTTGCCCAGGTTACAGAATCATTTCAATGAATCACTTCATTTATTTAACTTACTAAGTCTTACCATTTCCATTCATTATAAGGCATATTCAATTTTTATTGTTATTTTTATTATTTGTCTTAAAGAAGCTGTATTGTTCAGGCTGCTCTTGAGATTCTAGACTTAGTAGTCTTCCCACTTCAGCCTCCTGAGTACTAGTATTAGGACTACAGGTGCATGCTAGTGTGCCTTGCCATATTTTAGAGATTAAACTCAAGAGATTTTTGAAGAACTTCTATTGATATTTCCCTCTAGGATGTAATGTTGTATGAGGATTGTGTGTTTATCAGCCTTGATTTCTTCATTGTTTAATGTAGTGTACAGATTATTGTAGGTACTGAATAGTAGTCTCTGAATTTTTTGCATCTGGTGGAATTGCCAAATGAATGACCATTTTCTGCATTTTCTAATAGAGGTAAACTAGGAAACTATCACATTGAAAAAATAAGTGGCTTTTTTTTTGGAAGTGACAGTACCAACTGAGTAGTTGGGAAATAGGCATTTGCCACCACATTCTACTCTAGGAATTTGTATTTTCCAAAAGACCTTAGTTGAGTCTCCTATGAGACACATTTGGAAAAAAAATAAATGGTGCTGTGGAAGTAGGGTCTTTGCCATCAGTCTTATTTATTAATTCTCAGATGCTCTCTAACCAACCACAGGCATATTTACCTTTCTGAACCTTAGTTTTCTTATATGAAAAAGGAGATAAATATCTGCCTTAGAGGTTAGGTGTGAGTATCAGAAATAATTTAGTGACCTGTAGCCATATAGGTATTCAACAAGTTCTTTGCTTATCATATATTTTGGTGTTTTTGCATGCACATTTTTTTGGTTGATCTTTAGCAAATTTGTTGGAAATCATTCTAAAATGTGACATATGTTTTCTTGAGCATAAATGTGAATTATAAGATTGTATGAATCATTTAGTCAAATAAGATCAATGTGTGGTGATGTCTTAGAGGCCTCTGAGGTAAGTGAGTGTTTGAGAATTTTCTCTGAATGGCAGTTTTGAGTTTTGTAAGTGTGGACTTGCTGTTTTCTGTTTACCTTCTTCTGATTGATCTGTACTTAGAAATGAAACAACCCAGTTTGAACAGTGTGTAAAGGGGAAAGTTTATTCTAAATGCTGAGATGAGGTGTTTACATTTTAATACTTTTACAGTATTTTACGCAGAACACTTTTTACTCAGTTATTCATTATCAGTTATCTTATTGAAGTTTTCTCGGTAATTTAACAAGTCCTTTTTTAAGTTCCCATTTTATAGCAGATATTTATTTTACAAAGTTTTATGTATATAATTGTGAACAAAAGGCACTTACTTTTTGCTGCCATGGAATTTATAGTTAGTAGACAAATTATATATGAAAAAAAATGCTACCAATGAGACCAGTAAGGTGCTGTGATAGATACTAATGTGATTAGAGAGTAACATGTAGAAAGGATGAAAGAATTGTGTGAAGAGTGCCCTGGATTTGGAGAAGAATAGCAGGTGCTAAGACTCTTCAGCCATGCTTGGTTTGCCTGAGGAGCTAGCTAGTACTTCTGTAATATGGCTAGGAAGTAGAGAAAAATAATTTTACCTTGAAGTTGATGTGTTCAGTGGGGCCAGAGAGGATGTAAAATGACTAGACTGAAATTGAGGAGCCCATCGCAGTAGTCTAGTTGAGGGATGATAATGGCCTTGTTAGGGTGGTGGTCTTTCGTTCTAGGTAGACATTCAGATTTCATAACTTTCCTATGAGACATGGAAACATAGCAATGGCCATTTTGCCCTCTGATTTCCCAGTTGTATGTGTTTCATTTATTTTTGGCTGTGTGAAAGGTGAGGTCATAGAACTGGAGACTGTTTTGATGGCATTCCTGCCCTTGCTGTTCTGTTACTATGGGGCAGCTTATATGAGAAGGGAGCAGCATGTACTAGAGTGGAGAGGGCTCTCTCATAGAATCACAGATTCTGAAGTAAGGGTTTTCCTTCACAAAGTGGCATACTTTAGTTCTAAGATGTGTGGTATATTTGTGAACTATTCGTTTATTAGATTTGAGGGAAAGCTCTTCCATTTAAAACTAAATTGGAGCCACGAGGGCTGAAATGTTCTCATATTTCAGAGCCATAAAATTTTTGTTTTGTTTTTCTTCTTAAGCTCTTTCTTATGAATTTTGCATAGGGTAGAGTTGGTTAGACTTTGGAATCTAACCAACTGATTTTTTGTCTGATAAGTGAATGCGGATATAATAAGCATCCTGCAAGAACTCTTTATTTTATTTTCTTTCATTTGGATGTCGTTGCGGTGGAGTCCTTGTTTTGTTCAGTGAAGGAGTTCCTTTGTACTCAGTCAACTTTTCCGTTCTATACTGTTCCTGTACTGTTGAATTGAAATTAATGTTTCTGGTAGTCAATTGTGTTTGTCAGCTTTCCATTACTATAAGAAATATCCAAAATATTTGTTATAAACTTAAAAAGGCAAAAGTTTTATTATACCTTACAGTTTTAGAGCTTTCAGGCTCTGACTGGTTGGCCTTGTTGCCTTTGACAATGGCAGTACACCATGATGGGAGCAAAAGTGGAACAAATCTTTGTATGTCATGGCTGGGAAGCAAAAAGTGTCAAGTACACTCACTCCTGTAATCCTAACTATTCAATAGGCTGAGATCGGAGGATTAGAATTTGAAGCCAGCCTGGGCAGACAAATCCTAGAGAATCATTTCCAGTTAACCAGGAAAAATTCAGAAGTGGAAGTATGGCTCAAGTGCTAGTGACCAACCTTAAGTGGAGAGAGCTAAGCAAGAGTGAGAGCTCCTGACCAGTACCAGTACAAAGGGGGAAAAAAGCCAGAGGAAAAAAACCTGAGGCAAAGATTTTCCCAGTCCTTTTCAAAGGCATGTCCTCCAATGACTGAAAAACCTCCCACTAGGCCTTACACTTCAAGTTTTCACCACACAGTAGCACTAAGCTACTGAGCACCAAGCTTCAAACACAAGGGCCTTTGGGGGCTACTCAATATCCAAGTCACAGCATATGTCCCATAATTTATATTCATAAACGAGCATAATTTAGTGGCATTGTTTTGCTCATCAGAGTTTTGTAGTAGGAGGAATATTCCAAAAATATAAATACATTTAGCTATATAAAAATCTTTTAACCTTAGTCTGGTACAGATTATTTAAAATTGTTGCAATAGCTCAGCTGAATCCTAATAGCATCAGAAAGTTAGTTAAGCCGGTGCTGGTAGCTCACTTGTTATCCTAGTTATTCAGGAGGCTGAGAACTGAGGATCATGGTTACAAACGAGGCAGGAGAGTCTATGATACTCTTATCTCTAGTTAACCACCAGAAGAGCCAGAAGTGGAGCTGTGGCTCAATTGGTAGAGTGCATATAGCCTTGAGCAAACAGGCTCAGGGTCAGCACCCATGTCCCGAGTTCAAGCCTCTACTCCATGTAGATTCATATTACTTTCACTTTAATGACATGTATAATCTGTTAATAGCTGAAAATATAAACTGGAACAGCAAAATGCTAATACTAGAATGTAAGATTATGGTACATGAATTGTGTTACAGTGAGTTTGACACATGTAATTTACTCTTGTTTCATTATTTTCCTGAGTGAGATTGTATTTTCACAGATCTGAATAAACTAAAACACTAGTTAGAATATGGTCACAAAGTTAAACATTTCATAATTGTTTTAGGAGTCATAAATGTGTCATTATTCTATGAGTACATTGTCATTTCCATTCCTTTCTCCTTGAGCTATATTGATATTCAGACAGACTTAGCTAGATAGACAAATTTAGCAGCTTCAGAATCTGTTAAATTTTTTTTATAATTATAGTTTCATCTCCAAAAATAGCAAAAAATCTGATTCCATTGAGCTCAGAGTTGAGCTTTAGGAAATACTACTATCTGCATAACCCGTGGGGTTTCAGTCTGAAATTTTTAGTTCCTATGTTCATAGATCTTTGGAACATTAAAAAAAAAAAATCCGGGGCTGGGGATATAGCCTAGTGGCAAGAGTGCCTGCCTCGGATACACGAGGCCCTAGGTTCGATTCCCCAGCACCACATATACAGAAAACGGCCAGAAGCGGCGCTGTGGCTCAAGTGGCAGAGTGCTAGCCTTGAGTGGGAAGAAGCCAGGGACAGTGCTCAGGCCCGGAGTCCAAGGCCCAGGACTGGCCAAAAAAAAAAAAAAAAAAAAAAAGAAAAAAAAATCCAAAACTCTTGATAGGGATCCCCTTATCCTTATCCTTCAAGAGCATGTCCTGCAGTCTTTACCACACACCAGTGCTTCTCTGGGCACCAAGCTTCAGGCACATGACCTTTGGGAGATACTCAGGGTCCACGCATCTCTATCCAGAGTGCCTGGAAATTCATTGTCTGTGACCACTTTTGCTACCTCCATTACTGGAGTGAGTTGCCATTGTTTCTCTTCTGCTTAATACTTAATTCTACTTAACACTCTTTCCTCTTAACACCTTGGTCTTTCCTCTTTTAAAATCCTCATGATAGATCTTCCATGGTGATCATTTTAAAATATAAATCAAATCTGTTGTCTTTTCTGTATCAGCTTTCCAAAGAAAGGTTCATCTCCTTTATAGTCCTTTTAATGGCTTCCAAGACCTCCCCTGACCTCACCCATCCTTCTCTGACTTCTTTCCTATTCCTCTTCCACTCACCTACCCCACTTTAGTTACAATGACTTATTTCTAATAGCTACATTATTCTTCTTTGGAGACTTGGTACTAGTTAGGTTGGGTCCTTTTTCTGGTGTACTCTGTTCAGATACCCTGTACCTATGTTCTTCATTGTCTTCAAATCTTTGTCAGTTATGAGCCTAACCTCAGTTATGAGTCTTAACTTCCTCCCTATTTAAAATTGAAGTGAGGGCTGGGGATATGGCCTAGTGGCAAGAGTGCCTGCCTCGGATACACGAGGCCCTAGGTTCGATTCCCCAGCACCACATATGCAGAAAACGGCCAGAAGCGGTGCTGTGGCTCAAGTGGCAGAGTGCTAGCCTTGAGCGGGAAGAAGCCAGGGACAGTGCTCAGGCCCTGAGTCCGAGGCCCAGGACTGGCAAAAAAAAAAAAAAAAATTGAAGTGCATCTACTTACTTCTTTGTTTTTTAAATAGTGCTTCCTATGTCAGAAAAAAATTCCCAAACTTTGTATTCTTACAAGTCTGAGCCAGACTTCTTTCTTTCTTTCTTTCTTTCTTTCTTTCTTTCTTTCTTTCTTTCTTTCTTTCTTTCTTTCTTTCTTTCTTTCTTTATATTTGTTTGTTAATTGAACACAAATTTTTTTACAAGGTGTTGTGCAAAAAGGGCACAGTTACATAGTAGGGCAGTGTGTACATTTCTTGTGATATCTTACGTCCTGTTTTTCTATCCCTTCTCTAGGTCAGGTAGACATATATACAATATACAATGTATCAAGAACATATATAGTATTCACAGACTTGGTCTCTACTGTCCCTCCGTCTCCCTTTGTTAACAGTCATATATCAGGGAGATCATGCCCCTTTGTTTTCTGTGTTCTTGGCTTGTCTCGCTCAACATTATTTGTTCGAGTTCTGACCATTTCCTTGCGAATAACAATATTTCACCATTCCTAATCGCTATGTAGTATTCCATTGTGTATAAGTACCATATTTTTTGGATCCATTCATCTGTGGAGGGGCATCTGGGTTGTTTCCATATTTTGGTTTTTTTTTTTTTTTTGGCCAGTCCTGGGCCTTGGACTCAGGGCCTGAGCACTGTCCCTGGCTTCCTTTTGCTCAAGGATAGCACTCTGCCACTTGAGCCACAGCGCCACTTCTGGCCATTTTCTGTATATGTGGTGCTGGGGAATCGAACCCAGGGCCTCATGTATATGAGGCAAGCACTCTTGCCACTAGGCCATATTCCCAGTCCTGTTTCCATATTTTGGCTATTGTGAATTGTGCCGCGATAAACATGGAAGTACAAATGTCTTTTTTTTATTTTATTTATTTTTTTTATTAATTGGACATAAATTTTTTTACAAGGTGTTGTGCAAAGAGGGTGCAGTTACATAGTAGGGCAGTGTGTACATTTCTTATGATATCTTACAACCTGTTTTTCTATCCCTTGTCTAGGTCAGGTTGACATATATGCAATATACAATGTATCAAGAACATATACAGTATTCACAGACTTGGTCTCTACTGTCTCTCCGTCTCCCTTTGTTAACAGTCATATATCAGGGAGATCATGCCCCTTTGTTTTCTGTGTTCTAGGCTTGTCTCACTCAACATTATTTGTTCGAGTTCCGACCATTTCCCTGCAAATAACAATATTTCACCATTCCTAATTGCTATGTAGTATTCCATTGTGTATAAGTACCATATTTTTTGGATCCATTCGTCTGTGGAGGGGCATCTGGGTTGTTTCCATATTTTAGCTATTGTGAATTGTGCCGCGATAAACATGGTAGTACAAATGCCTTTTTGATATCTTGGATTTTGCTGTTTAGGATAGATGCCTAGGAGTGGTATGGCTGGGTCATAGGGTAGGTCTATATTGAGCTTTTTGAGAAACCTCCATACTGTTCTCCAAAGTGGTTGTACTAATTTGCACTCCCACCAACAATGGAGAAGGGTTCCTCTTTCCCCACAGCCCCTCCAGCATTTGTTGTTGCCTGAGTTCAGAGTATATGCCATTCTAACTGGGGTGAGGTGGTATCTCAGGGTTGTTTCTATTTGCATTTCCTTTACTACCAGGGATGTTGAGCATTTCCTCATGTGTTTCTTTGCCATTTTTATATCTTCTCTTGTGAAGTCTCTCTTTAGCTCTTTTGCCCATTTCCTAATAGGTTTATTGGGCTTGGAGGGGCTTAGTTTTTTGAGTTCTCTGTAGATGACAGATATCAGGCCTTTGTCTGTTGTTGTGCTGGTAAATATCCTTTCCCATATCGTTGGCTGTCTTTCTATTTTGGTGGCTATGTCCTTAGCTGTGCAGAAACTTTTTAATTTGTAGTAGTCCCATTTGTCGAGTCTTTCCCCTATTTGTTGTGCCCCTGGGACTCTATTCAGGAAGTTCCTTCCTGTGCCTATAAGTTCTAGCGTCTTTCCTACTCTGTCCTTCAGTAGTTTCAAGGATTCAGGTCTGATATTGAGGTCCTTGATCCATTTTGAGTTGATCTTGGTGCATGTTGATAGGCTTGGGTCTACTTTGAGTTGAGCCAGACTTCTTGAAGTCCAAACTTTTTTCTATTTTGGAGGAACCTTGGAACTGATGATCCTCTTGTCTCATCTTCCTGAGTGCTGAGATCACCCGACCTGTAATCTTTTTTTTTTTTAAACAAAAATAAAGTTTTAAAACATACTGTGTAGTAGTTGTCTTCAGCTGTAAAATGAATCCAGAAAATACTTTAATATTTTTTCTTAAAAATTTTGTGCTGGGCAGTGGTGGCTCATGTTTGTAATCTCAACTACTCAGGAGACTGAGATCTGAGGATAATGGTTCAAAGCCAGCCAGGCCAGAAAAGTCCCTGTGAGACTCTTTATCTTCAACTGACCACTCAAAACCTGGAAAGTGGCACTGTGGCTCAAGTGGCAGAGCACTAGCCTTGGGCACAAAGAAGCCCAGAGACAGCACCCAGGTGCTTGAGTTGACCCAGGCATAGTGGGTTGTGCACACTTACAAATGACTTGAGTCCATCTCCAGAGGATTATGAGTTCAAGACTAGGAAGAGACCCTACCTGAAAAAAGTGTACTGGGGCTTCAGATATAGCTCAGTAGTAGAGGACTTGTATGTAAGGCTCTGGGTTTGATTCTCAGCACTATAAAAACAAATAGACAATTTGGGACAGCATTTGACCTTTGGTCTGTTGCCTTATCTGAGACAGAACTAGAAGGAAGATTTGCTGTCCTGAAGTAATATATATATAATATATAATGTATATTATAAATAATAAAGATTATAAATATTATATATTATATTTTATATATTATGTCATATATTATAAATAATAAATATTATAAATAATATATATTATATTATATGACATATATTATATTATATATTATAAATAATAACTAATATATAATAATATATCAAGTTGATATGTACACCAGAATTAAGTCATTATCTCAATCCATTGCTTAGCTGTTTCATTTTGATCACAATAACTTTTTTGTGCTTTTCAATTTTTCATCCTGTCTGACTACATTCATCACCAAATGCTTGCCTTTGTAAGTTGTAAACCTTTCTGTCTAGCATAGCTATCTTGAAACTAGCATCTCTGTTCCTGTTTCATCTTTATACTCCCTGACCTTAGTTTGTAAACAGGTAGAATCTTTTGCAGTTAACTTTGATAAGCTGTCCAATGACAATATTTGTGAAGTTTTTAAATATTTTAATCCTTTTCTAATTACAAAGAAAAATGGGGAGGCTATTTTAAAAGTTGGGCAATTATATTACCTGTAAAGTAGAAATACAGTACACTACAAAGTCACTACAAAGCAGAAGTCCTACATGATTTTTTGTGTAGTTATTCTTAGTTTTGCTAATTGTGTTTTTCCTAGAAATTTTGTTTATATTTAAATATTAATATACATATATATTTTTTTGCTAGTCCTGGGCCTTGAACTCATGGCTTGAGCACTGTTCCTGGCTTGTTTTTGCTCAAGGCTAGTGCTCTGCCACTTGAGCCACAGCTCTACTTCTGGTCGTTTTCTATATATGTGGTGCCAAGGAATTGAACCCAGGGCTTCATGTATACGAGGCAAGCACTCTTGCCACTAGGCCATATTCCCAGCCCGAATACTACTATATTTTGATAGAGAAAATTTGGAAAATATGAACATATAAAAATGTCATCCAGGGCTGGGAATGTGGCTCAGTGGTAGAGTGTTTGCCTAGCATGTATGAGGCCCTAGGTTCGATTCTTTGATACCATATAAACAAAAAATAAGTAAAATTAATTTAAAATTGTCATCCACAATTTCAACATCAACAATCATTATATTTTGATAGATTAAATTTTTATCTATTTATGTGCAAATATTTTCTTGTTAAAATTGAGACATTCATATTTTTTATATTTTTCCTATAAGATTATATTAATAGGAGTATTTACTGCAATCATTACAGGTTCTTCAAGTATGAAATATTAGGCTCTGTTATATTTCAGAGAGCAGAATCACCAACATGCCTTTAAGCAGTGCAGTTTTTATTGTAAGAATGCAGACTAAGGAAGACTGGAGACTGCCATTGTACAGCCAGGCTTTGGGAAATGAGTGCTGAGGATACAGTGCTGCTCTGGTGATCCAGTTATTCTGCCGTTTTTCTCAGCACCGTATGTCCTCTGCTTCCTCTGCCTCTATGATTCGCTTACTTTCACTTCTAGCTTCTGCTGTGACTTTTCCTCTCCTGAACTTCATAGTTGCTTTTTTTCTTTTTTAAATTCTTGGCCTTGAAAAAAAATTTCCTGACTTTCAGTTTCTCATGACTTTACTATATATTAGCTTCAATTTAAATTATTTCTTTGTATTTCAATTCTTGTCTGTGTACCAACTATCTTGTATTCAGATACTTTGTAAGAGAAAAGACTTAACTATGACTTGGTTAAGGTTGCCTAAGTTGGGCAGCCTGGTTGTACTTAGCCAGCCCAGGGATTAAGTGTTCTCAGAGCAAATGTTCATTTGTAGTTTTATGACGCAGAATATAGGGAGTTTCTAGGCCTTCAGAGTAAGAAGCTTTAAGTTTTTTAACAAGCTTTTTAGTTTTAAGTTGTAACACCTTTTCAGATTAATGTGCTATAATGAATGTAACTGTAAAACAGTTATCTTGTTTTAAATCCTTCATCATTAAAATAGCACAGCATTTCAGAAGCAAGGAAAAATACAGCAAACATTTCTGGCTAAAGGTAAAACAAGTTGAAGCAATCAGATTTCTTTAAGAGACAAAATTCACCATGAGTTCAAAATAATTCAAAAATGACAATACAGTAATGAATTCTGAAAGATGTTAATGTAAGGAGCTATGAGGAATACAGAAGAGTTTATAATTGAAGTAAAAAGGACTGTAGTTAATTTAGGCCTAGATTATGGAAAAATTTGAAATGCATGAAAATTCGTTTGTGGACCTAAACATCCCAGTTTACTTCTTTTTTTTGGCCAGTCCTGGGCCTTGGACTCAGGGCCTGAGCACTGTCCCTGGCTTCTTCCCGGCTCAAGGCTAGCACTCTGCCACTTGAGCCACAGCGCCACTTCTTGCCATTTTCTGTATATGTGGTGCTGGGGAATCGAACCTAGGGCCTCGTGTATCCGAGGCAGGCACTCTTGCCACTAGGCTATATCCCCAGCCCCCCAGTTTACTTCTGATAAAATATGTAGTTGAGGGCTGGGAATATGGCCTAATAGTAAAGTGCTCGCCTCATACACATGAAGCCCCTCGGTTCAATTCCTCAGCACCACATATATTGAAAAAGCGGAAGTGGCGCTGTGGCTCAAGAGGTAGAATGCTAGCCTTGAGCAAAAAGAAGCCAGGGACAGTGTTCAGGCCCTGAGTTCAAGCCCCAGGACTGGCAAAAAAAGGAAAAAGAAAAATAGATACAAAATAAAAGATGCAAATAGAAAAACCTTGTAATGGTTTTTAGGTATTCATGTAGCAAGTTAAATATTACTGAAAATATGAGATATTTTTGAAAACAGTTATAGTGACTTGTTTATGCAAAATTTTTCTCCACATTTAGTGTTATTTCTTGGATAACATTCCTAAAAGACAGTTCACTCTGACAAAAGTTTAAATATTTTTAATGCCAAATTAATTCTGAAGTGGTGGTAATCATTTATAGTTTTACTGGCAGTACATGAAATCTTCCATTGTAAAGCTTTCGTGCCCACATTAAAAATGTTTTTATTTTGTTAGTCTTTGTAGATAACTAAAATATTACTCACATTGAGTAGCTTCTTTTAGAGTATTATTAAGTGCTATTCCTATATTTTTGAACTAATAGAATATAAGATGGTTAGAATCTGAGGGGAGTTCAGCTTTCCATCGTTGCATTTCATTCAAATACATCAAATTACCATTTTATGGGATGATATTTGGCCATTTCAATACTGTCTCAGGCCAAATTAATTTTAATCAGCATGAAATATGTTTGTTTTTTTTTAACTCTATTTTTTTGTCTTTTCTTTTTTGGTTCTGGGGATCGAACCCAGAAAGTTGCATTTGCTAGGCAAGCACTTTGCCACTGAGCTACATTCCAGCCTTGAGTTTTTTCTACAATATTTAAGAATGGTTTTTACTGTCAGTTGAAACTGAAACATATACCGCATTTTTCTAAGAACGACTGCCTACTTGTAATCAGAACTACTTTTTGGTAATACTGAAACTAATCAGTTATATTATCAAATATGATATGTGGCTTTAAAATTCATTTACTAAATTAAAATGATCTTGCTAAAACATTACTTGATGATATTGTTTTGCTTGGCTTACATTTGAAAAGGTAAGCTTTGGCAGAGATAAAAGACTTAAGTAAGAGGGAAGTATTTGCTGTGACCTATGCTAAGTAAGTCATTGTAGTGCTCAGGCTTTGTGCTAGAAGAAAGTACTGTACGGAAGAACACTTGCTGAAAAGAGTTGTTTCAACTTCTCTGATGAGAAATTTGATCTGTAGACAGATGGGAATGAGGGCTGGAAGCATGACTTAAGCTAGAATACCTTCCCAGTAGACCCAGAGCGCCGAGTTCAGACCCCAGTACTGCCTCCCACCAAGAAAGAAATGGACAAAACACCGCATTGTAGTTGTTTGAATAATGACTGAGTGAGAAGGTGAAGATACTGAGTGTAAGAGAACTCTTTATAAGACATTGAGGAAGGAAAATAACTGGATGGCCTCAAACATGAAGGCAAGAGAAACATATATAAACAATACGACTAGTAGATTTATCCAAGTTTATAGTCTGTAAGAAGAGGAAGAAATATAGTGGATTGCAGAGGAGACTAGAGGATATATAATCAGGAACAAATGACCAACTTTAAAATAGTAATGATATGGAAGAAACACAGATCTAGAAAAAGAGAAGTTCATTTCTAAAAGCAATTTTAATGCTTTCCATATTACTACTTTGAGTGCAGTAAAGAATAGTACTAAAAAGGTTTCAGGCAGAAAAGTATGTGAGATTCTATCTCCAAAATAACTAGCAAAAAGCAAGAGTAGAGGCATGACTCGGGGTAGAATACCAGCCAGAAAAGCAAGCTGCATGAACCAAGTGAGTGCACTTGAGGCCCAGAGTTTAAAACCCAGCACTGCCAAAAAATAAAATAAATAAAAAAGAATAGTTTGGCAAGGTGTGGTGGTCTGTAGACAAGAGGATCCTGCGTTTGAAGCCAGCCCCCAGGCTGTGCATAGTTAAGACCCTGTTTCAAAATTACAATAAGGAAAAAAAAATCTCAAATTCAAAAAGCTTTATTTGTAGGATATTGTGATTTATTCTTGTGAAGATACTCAGTTTTTGAGATTGGAATGAATGCCTTTCTCTTCAAATACTATGTAAGTTTCTACTAAGAGCAAAGTGGGTTGGTAGTTTATTATCTTCCTGAAAGTAGCTTAATTAAAAAAAAATCAGTTCTAAAACAGAGTAGTACCTAAGTCATTATTCAAGAAAAGCTCTTTTAAGGGATAGGAATAGGTGTAACTATTGCAGATGTCCACATTTTCTTTCACACCATCAAACGTGCTGACAGTGGCACCTAAGACAATTCTTAGTATTACTTTGCCAGCTCTCACTTTATTTTTTTCTGTCCCTTTTTCCTGCTACTTCTTCCTTACTGTGTTCTTTATATTTGTGCTTCTTATTTCTTGTGTCTACCAAGGATACTTACTAAAACTTAGAACCATTGTTGATTTCTAATGCCAGGGAATTAGCAATTCTACCTATTAAAACAATATCATTTGGAGCTGGGCACCAGTTACTCATGCCTGTAATCCTAGCTATTCAAGGGATTCAGATCTGCTGATCATGGTTCAAAGCCAGTGAGCCACCAGTTGCCTGGGAGACTCTTATCTTCAGTTAACTGCCAAAAAGCTGGAAGTGGAGCTGTGGCTCCAGTGGTAAAGCTCTAGACTTGAGCCAAAAAAAGCTTTGAAGTTGTTGTGGTACAGGTGGTAGCTCAAATTAGGTGTTTTGTGTACTGCCAACTAGTTAATGTCTCACACTACTGTATAAAAGTTTTGATTCAGCTGTCATCATAATTGCTTGTTACATTTTACAAATTGCATATTAGGAAGATTTTGTGAGTCAAACTTTTGTCATGTCTCTACCTACCTCTCTGTAGGGTTCTGCATTCTGTTTACTTGAGCTTTAATTAAGTTAAATGTTTAATATTTTTGCAGTGATGATTATGTAATAACTTACTCTTATTTTTTAATAGATTTGGACTGAGCAACAAATTTGAATCAGAATTCCCTTCTTCATTAACTGGAAAAGTGAGTTTGTCAATTATTTGTCTACTATTTACATGTCTCAAAACTAGTTTTTTCTAGCTAACTATAGAAAACGTACACGAATGAGTCATGGCTATTGGAATTGTTATCACAATGCTATTATCTCTTAAACTTTTTCTTTAGGTAGCTCCTGAAGAATTTAAAGCCAGCATCAACAGAGTTAACAGTTGTCTTAAGAAGAATCTTCCTGTTAATGTACGTTGGCTCCTTTGTGGCTGCCTTTGTTGCTGCTGCACATTAGGCTGCAGTATGTGGCCAGTTATTTGCCTCAGTAAAAGAGTAAGTTGAACTATATCTTTTACTTTAGATTTGCACATAAACATATCTCAGATTTTCCTAGTTTTTATTGTATGGAATGTGGTGGGTTTTAAGAGTGTTGTTTATTTTCCAAATATTTCGAGATTTACCAGAAACCTTTCTGTTTTTTATTTCTAGTTAAATTCTGTTATTGTCAGAGAATATATCTTGTGTGATGTTTTGCTTGAAAATATGTTAGGCTTTATAGCCTAGAACTTAGTATTTCTTGGTATTTGCATCTTAAATTTTCATTTATAGTTTAGCAGCTTCATTGACATTTTGAATGGCATATAACAAACTACACCTATTTAAATTGTATCACTAAGTGATTTTTTGTCACAGCACATGTCTACATTTACATCAAATTGATGAATGTATTCATCACTCATAAAAGTTTTTCTTGTGCATTTTTGTTGATTAAAAAAAATCTAGACCTTTATATATAAATTGAATTAAACAGGCATTTTTTTTTCTTTTTTTAACCTCATTATTTTGAATTCCAGACATATTAATTCTTAGTTAATACTCAGTTCCTTTTTATAGCTAAATAATGATGTTCTCTTATGTGGATGTAGTATAATTGCTTTTATGTACATAGGTGGAATTTTGTGTTTCTTCTAGTTTTGATCTGGATAAATCAATCTATGAATATCCTTGTTCAGGTCTTTTTTTATGGACATTTTCTTCTCATGAGTTAAAGTTTGTAAGAGTAGAATGACTTGATTTATGCTTTTGTATATTTAACATTTTAAAAAGTTAATTTTTAGTTATTTTTCTGGTTCTGGGGCTTGAACTGTGGCCTGAATGCTATCCCCACGCGTTTGTACTCTAGGCTAGCACTCTACCGCTTGGGCCACAGCTCCACTTCCAGCTTTATTTTTTGGTAGTGTAGTGGAGATAAGAGTCTCATGGACTGGCTGACTTCAAACCGTGAGCCTCAGATCTCAGTCTCCTGAGGAGCTAGGATTACAGGAGTGAGCCACTGGCTCACCCTTTGCTATATTTAACTTTTCAAGTAACAAATTGTCAAAGTGGTGCCACAAGTGGAATATGATAGATTTTTTTTTTCTGCGTACATCCTTGTCAATATTTCATGTGTCTTTAACATTTCAGCCATTCTAGTAGGTGGGCAGTGTTAACAATAGGTTTTAGTTTTCATTTTTATAATGAATAGTGATATTGTATGTCTTCTTTGGTGAAGATATAAAAAAATCTTTGTTTCTGTAAGTATATAAATATGAACCCAACATGTCTACTACTAGTTTTTCCAAAAGAAACATGTTATAAATAAGCAGAGTACATCTGTTCACTGATGTCTGTGATGTTTCATTAGGCTTAATTATAGATCACTCACGGTAATTGATCTTTTGTATGTTAAGTTTATTAGCATGATGTTAAGCCATTTAACTTTTGCTTGTACTTGCCCTACTCTAGCTGATAATGGATAAAATTTGTAGCATTGCACTGTTAAACTAGGTTGGTTGCATCCATCCCTTTAAATAGCACCCATATCCATGTCAGAGGTTCAACTTTTCAGTTCACAGCAGATTTGTTCTCATCTTCATCCTCTTCCCCACCAGACAGTTCTTCCTCTGTCTCCTTTGACCATTTTATAAATGGTTCTGCTTTGACAGATATCCTTTGGCAAGTTCTTTTGAGACATACTTTATAAAAGAGGCTTTTTCCGACCAGCTGATACTGACCTCTTCTTTTACAAGGTCTATGTCATACAACTTCAGGTTATATGGAATCCTGGAAACGATGTGAGTTTAATGTATTGCTACCATGCTCCAAAACATGAAGGTTTTTTGGTGTGATCGAGTCTTAGGAAATGGCACCTGTATTTCTTAATTTCCTCTCTAGTCTACTTATTATTATTTTTTGTTTGTTTTGGCCAGTCCTGGGCCTTGGACTCAGGGCCTGAGCACTGTCCCTGGCTTTCTTTTTGCTCAAGGCTAGCACTCCGCCACTTGAGCCACAGCGCCGCTTCTGGCCGTTTTCTGTATATGTGGTGCTGGGGAATCGAACCTAGGGCCTCGTGTATCCGAGGCAGGCACTCTTGCCACTAGGCTATATCCCCAGCCCCTAGTCTACTTATTTTTGTTGTTGTTGTTGTTTTTGTTTGCCAATTTTGAGGCTTGAACTCAGGGCCTGGGCACTGTCCCAGTTGCTTTTTGCTCAAGGCCAGCACTCTGCCACTTGAACCACAGTGCCACTTCCAGTTTTTCTGTTTCTGTGGTACTGAGGAATTGAACTCGGGGCTTTGCACATGCTAGTCAAGCACTTTACCATTAAGACACAGTCCCAGCCTGACCCATTTTTTAAAAATTAAATTTTATTGACAAGGTGATGTGCAAAGGGGGGGGGTACAGTTACATAATAAGGTAGTGAGTACATTTCTTGTCATATGTGTTACACCATCATTTTTCTTCCCTTCCCTAGTTCAGGTAAGCATATCTACAGTATCCAGTGTACCAAAATCACACACAGTAACCACATAGGGTACGCCAAAGGAAATTCACTAGAACATTAAACCTAACGACAACAATAGAATCCTTCTGTGTCCTTCTCTTGGAGTTGTTTTTTGGTTATCCTCATCTTACATAATCATGTGTACATAGCTGTTGAGCTGTTGTGATCCACTGATAGGTCTATCCTAGACCTTTTTATGTTTGTTAAGTAGTTGTTTGGTTTTATTTATTTTATTTTTTTTCATTTTTATCTATCTATCTATCTATCTATTTATCTATTTATTTATTTTTTCTTGCCAGTCCTGAGGTTTGAACTCAGGGCCTGGGTGCTGTCCCTGGCATCTTCCACTTGAGCCACAGTGCCACTTCTGGCTTTTTCTATATATGTGGTGCTGAGGAATCGAACCCAGGGCTTCATGTATACGAGACAAGCAATCTACCTCTAGGCCATATTCCCAGCCCCAGTTGTTTGGTTTTAGATATGTAATGTAAAGTCGCTGACCCATATATCTGGAAATACCATTTGAAAAGAAGTTTGGTATTTTGCAGACCTGGTCTCTACTGTTCCCGCCCCCCCCCCCCCCAAAAAAAAAAAAACAGTCATATATCAAGGAGACCGTGCGCCTTTGTTCTCTGTGTTCTAAGCTTGTCTTGCTCAACATTATTTGTTCAAACTCTGACCATTTCCCTGAATATACCAATATTTTATCATTTCTAATTGCTATGTAGTATTCCATTATGTACAGGTACCACATTTTTTGGATCCATTCATCTGTAGAGGGGCATCTGGGTTGTTTCCCTATTTTGGCTATTGTGAATTGTGCAGTGATAAGCATGGATGTACAGATGTCTTTATGGTATTCTGAGACCTGTTGTTCAGGATAGATGCCTAGGAGTGGTATGTCTGAAAGGTGTTTTGTTTTTCTTTTTTGGTTGGGTTATTTTTTTTTTAATGTATTTTTTTTTTTTTTTTGTCTTTCCTTTTTTGTTACTGGGGATCAAACCCAGGACGTTGCACTTGCTAGGCAAGCGCTCTGCCACTGAGCTACATACATCTCAGTGCCTGACCCATGTTTTTTTTTTTTTTTTATATCTAGTCTTTCTACCTCAGCAAGGATTTTTATCTCAGATGAGTCAATAATTCCCTCCTTTCTTTTTCTTAACAAAACCGAGCAGCATATTGCCATGTTCTAGCATAGTTCTTTTTAAATCACCACAGTGTGTCAGAACATTTACATGGTCAGTGATGTCATTCATCCTTGCCTCTGAGCATTCTCAGTTGTATCTTCTTCTAGTCATCTTCACCTTTTTGGCATGAGAATAATTGGTTTCATTTGATGGTGAAGGTGGTGATATCACTGTTGGATATGGAGTAATTTTCCTTGTCTTTTCTTTGCCCTTTTAATTTTCTTTTCCTTTTTTCATTCCTGTGCCACTGCCTCTATTCTCAGATGAGCTTTTGAGAATAAATATGCAGAGTTCATGCTTCAATAGCCTCAGGCTATCAAAGAATTACCCATTGTTTCCTTCTTTGGGTCTATGTGAAGATGCTCTAGGTTTCTTATGCTCAAGACAGAAGATCATTTATTTTTAATATTTTGCTTATTCCAAAGAGCTTTTTATTGCATTTGCCTTCCCAACCATGTGTAAATCCCATTTTTGTCACGGAATCCACAGTTTACATAATTTCAAATAATCAATCCAAAGGCATTACAGACAGCAATTCGAGAAGTTAAGACAAGCATCAGATGAGTTTCCATAGAGAAAGTCATTTTTTCATTTCAATCTGGGATTTGAGCTCAGGGCTTCCTGCTAGCTGAGCAGGCACTCTGCCACTTGAGCCATGTTCCTAGACATAAAAACAATTTTTTTTATTGAATCTATCCAACATGTCTTTTTGTTTGGTTTTATATTTGTTGCCCGTCTTGGGGCTTGAATGCAGGGCCTGAGCACTGTCCCTGGCTTCTTTTTGCTCAAGGCTAGCACTCTGCCACTTGAGTCACAGCACCACTTCCGGCTTTTTCTATATATTTGGTGCTAAGAAATCGAATCCAGGGCTTCATGTATATGAGGTGAGCACTTTACCACTAGGCCATAGTCCCACCCCTGAATCTATCCAACATGTCTTATAGGCTTATTTACCTCCTGAGATCCAGTGACAGTGTAACAGTCAATCTTAACTGGGTCTCTGCTCCCCACTCATAACCATTTTTTTAGTAGGATATCCTGATTAAGCTACTTTGCAGTATTTACCATATTGACTATTAACGTCTTGATTACATGTCCTATGTTCTGTGTGTGTGTGTGTCCGTGTGTGTGTCCGTGTGTCCGTGTGTGTCCTATATGCTTGACCTTGGCAATTAGAGGAGGTAGTTTTAGCAACAACAGTGATCCGACATACTGCAGTTGATATAGACAGACATTTTGGCTCATTAGTGTGCTCTATACAGAGATCATCTATTGCAATTATTGGTGAGGAGAAGAGATTACATAAATGATTGCAAGTGTTTTTGGTCTCTGACATGAATAAATTGAGTAAGCATCTTGCTTGTATGTTATATTTTCCCAGTGGCTATATAACACTTATTTTTGCTAAATAAATACTTAAAATCAATGCCATTGGCCAAGAGCTGGGAGGAAGAAGTGCTGAAAACTCAAGTGTGGAGCAGATAATGTCACTGATCTGTAGGAGACTGTATGGTTGAAAGAATGGAATGAATTTTTTTTTTTGCACTAGTTACATTTGTTAGATGATTCTTTTTTTCACTGAATAGCATGCGTACCTTTGTTAGAAATTACATGTCTATCTAAAGAAAGGACCTACTTTTCATTTGTCTATTTTGATGCTAGTACCACCTTGTTTTGAGTATTGTGACTTTATATTGTCTTGAAATTGTGAAATGTTACTTCTCAAACTTTGTGTTCATTTTTAAAGTTGTTTTACTTAAAAAAAAACATCATTATTTATTTATTTATTTTGGGGGCTGGTCATGGTCACTGTTCTTGAGCTCTTTTTGCTTGGCTAGCACTCTACTATTTGAGAGCTTTTTGTTAGACAATTGGCTTTTTGTTAGATAATTGGAGATGAGAGTCTCAGGGACATTCCTGCTTGGGCTGTTTTTGAACCATGATTCTCAGATTGCAGACTCCTGAGTAGCTAAGATTACAGATGTGAGCCAGCTGTACCTGGCTTTTTTTTTTTTTTAGTTTGTATTACATAAGAATTTTAGTATCAGCCTGTTAATTTCTCTCCTTCCCTCCCTCCCTCCTTCCCTCCCTCCCTCCTTCCCTCCCTCCCTTCCTCCCTCCCTCCCTCCCTCCCTTCCTCCCTCCCTCCCT
Organism: Perognathus longimembris pacificus; assembly: GCF_023159225.1. NCBI lineage: Eukaryota > Metazoa > Chordata > Mammalia > Rodentia > Heteromyidae > Perognathus > Perognathus longimembris. The sequence continues at coordinate 27,466,442 of NC_063176.1, read as the reverse complement.
CCTTCTTTCTTTCAAAAAGGTCCTACTAGGATATCAGTTTGGATTGCAATGAATCTGTAGATTTATTTGAGGATATTAGCATCTTAAAGATATTTTACCTTCTGACATATGAACCAATATTGTTCCAGTGTTTAAGTGCTGTAAAATTTTTCTAAGTAATATTTTGAGGAAGATAGTGTATTTATCTTGTATATTTTTTGTCAGATATGTTATTAAATATCTGCCATTTTTGTGTTCTTTTCTTTTTTTTACACCCCCCCCTCACCCCCCAGTCCTGGGCTTGAACTCAGGGCCTGAACACTGTCCCTGGTTTCTTTTTGCTCAAGGCTAGCACTCTACCACTTGAGCCACAGCATCACTTCTGGCTCTTTCTATATATGTGGTGCTGAGGAATCCAATCCAGGGCTTCATGCATGCTAGGCAAGTACTCTACCGCTAAGCCACATTCCTAGCCCTTTTGTATTATTTTAAATAGATTTTAGATTTTTTTCAGTGTTTTATTTTCCTTGTTTGAGCCTGTTCCAGGAAGACATTTTGTAGACCTCATAGACTTTTCTTCATGATCACATCATATGAACAAGAAGATTATTACTTTTTTTCTCTCTAACCTGGGCACTCTTGATTGCCTTTTTGTACTAGCTGTAGTCTCTAGATAAATGTTCACTATAGATGAGTGAGACGTACCTTTGTCTTGTTCCTGATCTTAGGAAAAACATATTTGGAGGTTCATCTTTAGGTATTATGTTAATTGTAGAGATTCTGTACTTTATGAGATTTGTTGTTTGTTTTAATCAGGAAGAGATGTTAGATTGTGTCCAGTGTTTTGTGTGTCTTTAGCTAAAGGTGTATGTTTCTTTTTTGTTTAGAAATTTGTTAGGCCAAGTACAGCTAGCTACTCAAGAATTAGAAATCAGGAAGATCAAGGTTTGAGGTCAGCTCTAGGAAAAAAAGTTGTGGACCCCCATCTCAACCAACAGGGCCTGCATGAACACACTATAATCCTAGGCATTTGAGAGACTGACTTGGAACATTGTAGGCAGACCCTAAGCAAAAATGCCAGACTCTTGGGAGAATAACTTTAGCAAAAAATAAGGGAGAGGAGTAGTAGAGTTAGTGGGGTATCTCAAATGGTAGACTACTCTTAGCCCCCATGAAGCCGTGGGTTCAAACTCCAGTAGTACTATTAAAACTACATATACGTTGAATTACATGGATTGAATTTTGGATGAATTGCATCTTTACATTCTTGGGATGAACTGTACGTGATAATTTTCTTACATTTTTGGTTATATGGTTGGTTTTGGTTTTGATTTGTTTTTTGAGACTGGTTCTCACTATGCAGCCCTGCTGGCCTGCCTCTGCCTCCTGAGAGCTGGGGTGATTACAGCTGTGAGCTGTGATGACTGGCTGAATGTTTGTTGACAAGTTGTACATGTGTGTTCATGAGAAATACTTTTCTTATGCTTTCATTTTGTAATATCTGTGTCTGGTTTTGATATCAGACTAATGATGGTTTCATAAAACTAGTTGAGAAATGTTCTTTTGTCTGAAGTTTTCTCCCTGAGTTTGCAGAATATGCAAATATGCATTATTTCATTAAATTTTGAATTTTGGAGAAGTTATCATTGAAGCCATTTGGCTTCATTTTTTTTTTTAATGTAGTAGAGGGCAAAGCCTTCTCGTGCAATATAAATGCTATAGTACCCAGCTATAACTCTAGCCTATAAGTTAAAAAAATATTAAACTCAGTTTTTGAATTGATGTGGAACATTTCAGGTATTATTTTATCATGATTGAACGCTACAGCTTTTATTCAAGGAAACATTTTCTATTTTATCTTTGAATTCAAGGCAGTTAATAGTATTTAGTAGTTATCTGTTTAACTGTCCTTAAAAGTTTCTAGTCATACCATATATGGTTGATATATATGTGTATATGTACATACACACACGTGTGTGTGTGTGTGTGTGTGTGTGTGTGTGTGTGTGTGTGTGTGTGGAGGGGGCCAGTTCTAGGGCTTGAATTCAGGATTGGGTGCTGTCCCTGAGCTTCTTTTGCTCAAAGCTAGTGCTCTTATGGCTTAGTGGTAGAGTGCTTGCCTTGCATTCATGAAGCCCTGGGTTCAATTCCTCAGGACTACAAAAACAGAAAAAGCCAGGAGTGGCACTCTGGCTCAAGTGGTAGAGTGTTAGCCTTGAGCGAAAAGAAGCCAGGGACAGTGCTCAGACCCTGAGTCCCAGGGACAGGCAAAAAAAAAGAAAAAGAAAAAAAGCTAGTGTTCTACCACTTGAACCAAAGATCCACTTTTGGCTTTCTCTGAGTAATTTTTATTGGAGATAAGAGTGTCATGGACTTTGCTGCCTGGGCTGGCTTAGGACTATGGGCGTAAGCCACTAGTGCCTGGCTATAGTTTAAACTCAGGTCCTTAAGCTTTCTAGACAGGTACTTTACTACTGAATCACATGTCTAGCCCCCGAGGCTAGGACTTGAACTCAATAACTGATGCTTTCACTCATTGGCTAGTGCTCTACCACTTTACCAACTGAACTATGCCTCCAACCATTATTTTGAGATAGGGTCTTGCTTCATGCCTAGACATCCACCTGGACCACAGTCCACCTATTTTAGGTTTTCTGTCATAGCTGGAATGACATACAAGTTCCATCACACTCAGCTTTTCCTGTTGAGATAAAGTCTTGCATATTTTTCTTCCTGGACTGGCCTGAAACCTCAATCCTTCTCATCTCAGCCTCCTAAATAACTAGGATTTCAGGCTTATACCAGCACATCTAGCTGTGGTTTGAGAAGAGGTCTCCAGAAGAAACTAGAAAAAGAAGAGCCTTCAGGAAAATATTTACCAGGTTCCTACTCCTTAGGAAAAAAAATTTTTAGACACATACACACACATACATTTATATGTACATTATATATACATTGTATATTATATGCTATATAATATATATTATATATCTGCTACATGTTACAGGTTGTTTATCCATTCATTAATCAACATTGAGGCTGTTTACACTTAAAAAATGACTGTTGCTTTGAAGATGGGTCCACATATTTTTTGTTTGTGTACCTGTTGTTAGTTCTTTAGTTTAGGTACCTAAGAGTGTGGGGATATATACTTCTGTTTTATTTTCCAAAGAATTGGTGTTTAGATTTGTTATTTCTCCTTAGTGAATCAAAACTCTCCTTAGTATCTTATCCAATGGCCTATGAATTATGATGTTTTCAAGTCTGGATGATCCAAAAAGTAGCATTGTATTGATCTTTATGGCTCTTGGCACTGTTACTTCGAATCCAAAGGTAGTAGTTTTCCCAGTACTGGTAGTTTTTCTTACGTGCATGTGTTACTCAGTACTTACCTTGATGCATGCTAACAGGACTATCTTTACATCTCTGGATATGCAGTGGTTCCGTGACTTGTAGCTATCCTGATCTCCCCAGAGTTCTGTTTCTTTTACTTGGGGAGTCTCAAGGCTTTGTCTCATGGTTTTCTTACAGTGGCTATGACCTAGAAGCTCTCTACAGTTAACAAGTCTAGAAACTTCAAGCACTGTCTCATTTGTTTCTTTTGTTAGCTTCTGTCCATTTTCTTGAAAACTGTATAGCTGATAAAGTAGATACAGAAGAAAAGTACATTTTAATGAGAGTTTATGTACAATTATAGATGACAACTTAAGAGCTGATTTTTTTTTTTTGCTTCTGTTTTTTTTGTTTGTTTGTTTTGTTTTGTTTGAGGTAGGGGTTGATCCCAAAGTCTTTCACAGGTAAGAACTCTACTAACAAGTAAACTAAATCCTCAGATTTAAAATTTTACTTTTATGAAAAGTGTCCTTCCAGAAAATAGGTTCTTCTCCTTAGAAAGTAAGTACAGGCCAGGTGCCAGTGGCTCACACCTATAATCCTAGCTACTCAGGAAGCTGAGATTTTAGGATTGAGGTTCAAAGCCAGCCTGGGCAGAAAAGTACCTGTGAGACAATTAACTCCAATAAACCACTCAAAACCCAGAAGTGGAGCTGTGGCTCATGTGGTAGAACGCTAGCCTTGAGCACAAAGATGTTCAGGGACAGCGCCCAGGCCTTGAGTTCAAGCTCCAAAACTGACAAGAAAAAAGTACACATGATTTTTGGTAAGGCTTCTTTTTCCTTAGTATTGTATCTTTATGTTGTTTACTCTTAGATTGAGTGAGGATGCCATGTAATGAGTTAATGGACTGAGGAGGGAAAGAAACTGTTACTGAAGGAAGAATTGTATTTTTCACCATCCTTAATTTTCAGTTTATTTCTTTGCTCATTCCGCACTATCCTCCCCTGTTACTAAATACACGGTAAGGAAATAGGTTTAAAATCTTAGTTCACATCGGTAAAGTTCTTGAAGTCATATTTCAGTCCTATTGCAAACGTGATCTTAAAAGATTCCTCTCATAATTGGAGGAATACCTTTACTGCTCTTTCATTTTAAAGATTGTTTTGTCCTTGAAACATAGAAAACTGTTCTTATATAAATTAAAGTAGTATTATCAACACTGACAGTTTTTTCATTAGAATATAAACATGAGCACCAGGCACTGGTGGCTCAAGCCTTTAATCCTGGGTACAGTGGAGGCTGAGATCTGAGGATCATGATTTGAAGTCAGCCGGGGCACTCAGAAAGCCAGAAGTGGAGATGTGGCTCAAGTGGTAGAGGGCTAGCCTTGACCAATAATAACTCAGGGACGGTGCTCAGGTCCTACCTGAGTTCAAACCCCAAGACTAACACCAAATTAACAACAAAAAAAGCTAAATTCTCATTATAAGGACAATATTCTTTGATATACGTTGAGTCTGAAATGAGATGCCACTGGGGCTTTAACAATTTCTTACTTTCAGCATACTTTCTCCAAAGCTAACTGACATGTAGTTTTCTCTGGATGTTAAAGAATGTAATGTCATTGATGGGGTGGCGTGTGATTAGTCTGCTGTTAGCCTATCCAGTGAATTTTTATTTTCAAATACTGTATTTTGTGTTTTTCAGTTCTAGGATGTCCACTTTGGTTGTTATTGGGGTTTGAACTCAGGGCCTCATGCTCACTTTAGCTTGCTTGCTCAGTTGATGGTATACAACTTGAGACACACCTCATCTGCCTTTTGCTGGCTGTTTTGGAGATAGGTCTCACTCCACAGACTCTTAGCCTCCTGAATAGCTAGGATTAAAGCTAGCAAGCCATCAGTGAGTGCCAGGCTTATTTGTTGTCTTTATGTTTTTTAATTGTGTTGAAATTTTCTGTATTTTTTCCTTTATTTCCTGAATCATGATTCTAGGCAGTTTGGTTACTGGGTTACTGAAAGTTGATAACCTGGTTATGACTTAGGTAACTTAGAATACATCATGGATACGTTATTTACTTTAAGATATCTTTAAAATTGAAGTTGTTGTTTTTTTCCTCAAATTTATTGCTCTATGCTGTGATGGAAAGAGCAAGAGGTAGAAAGCCATTAATTAGTTTTAGTTTCTGATTCCACTATTACCTAGTATGGCTCTAAGCTCCTTAATCTCTCCAAGGTTTAGATATTTATATGTAAAACAAAAGGAGTACAAGCTGCCTAGTAAGCTTGTAGTACAGGTAATAAAAGGTAGACACTTAGAATGACCTCATCCTCATGCCCTAAATGAGGATCCAGAAATGCTTGTTCTTTATCCTTTTTTTCTTTAGTTGTCTATTTAATCAATTAGCCAGTGTGTTTTTGTTTTTTTTTTTTTAATTGCTTTTAACCTAAGCACTGATTTTTTTTTGGCAGTTATATAGCTTAAAAACTTCCTTGATAGTAATATTAATTTGTCTTATGAACAGTTTTTTATAATGTTCTGCTGTCATTTGAAACTCAATTTTAGTTCTTTTGTAACTAACAGTATTAATTTTTGACCAGCATTATAGAAAAATGATATCTAATGACAATTCAGTGAGTATTTTAGTATGTCTAGATTACTTGAAAGTTGCTGTTCATCTACAGATTTTAAAAGGACCATTTATAAGGAAAATTTGTTTTCTGATTCTATATTATTGTTGAGCCTGCTGGTGAAAATCCTGGTTCTTATGTATTATAATAGTAATTTTCAGCACATTGCAACAATATGAGATTTTACACTTATTCCAGTAGTGAGTCATGTAATTTTTTGTTTTTAAGTTAAGGTCATTGCTCACTATATATAGTTTCCTTCCAATAACTCTGAAAAATTATTTAACTATTTCATTTTGCACTGATATATAAATTTGTGTAACATTCTTATTTGAAAATACTTAAAAGTTAAAACTAAGATTACAGTAACATTTAAAGCATTGTAGTTGAAGCTTAGTTAATGTAAATTTAAGAGTGTGAAAGTCAAATATGTTTTTATTTGTTATCTTTATTTGTACCAAAGGATTTCAATTCACACATGTTGTAAATAAATCAAATATTTGAAATACTGCTTGGACTTTCTGTGATGTTTTGAACAAATTCAATTTTAATTGTTTTAAGGAGCGAATTGGTTATAAAAATTTTTAAAAACTCAAATAATAAATTAGTCATTGGTAATGAAGATGAAGTAATGGTGGTAACAAAGTAGGAAAGTAGTATCTTCAAGATTTACCTAAGTGATGCCTCGCCATTCTGAGAGGTTTATGTTTAATGGCACATAACTTGTCTGTTGGGAATAATAATAGGAAGTTAGGAAATAATAGGAAGTTTAGGAAAAAACAAATTATTAGGAAGTTCTAGTTTTTTATTTCAGGAATGTAGTTTAGGTATTTTAATATTGTAAGCCAACTTTAAATTCTCTGAACGTTTAAGGACATGTCATATCTACTGTTAAATTACTGAGTAATTATCTAGTAAGCCATTTTATAAAATGGCTTCATTATTTTATTTAGATCTTTGTGTTTCTCTTGCAGTTTTCATGTTACCACTTATTTTCATAATTCTACCAAACATGTAATAGGCTCAAAGGCAATTAAAATATAAGCCCAAAGATCTGTCTATTTGCTCAATTCTATTTAATTTGTAACTAAAATGACATTTTTGAATCTCTGTGACTTCTACTGTAATACGATAGGGCTGAATATTAAAACTAGTTTACTAGTGAGGAAAATAGAACCATTGAAGTGTTGAAATGAAGGAATGTTTTGTTGTTCTATTTCTTTTTTTTTTTAAGAGGGAAAGGGCCATTCAAAATGAGCTCTTGAGGGAAATGGGTTAGATTCTAGATGCTTAGCACTGTCTTCTAAACCAGGTTGGTGATATGATAATGCTCACAAAAGTTGATTATTTTACATGCTGTAAGTTGGTGGTCTTGGTCCTTTTATCTAAAGAATCCATGATAAAATTAGATTTCTAGTTGATCATGTTAGGCAGAAGGATTGAGGACTCTTTGGTAAAGAACCACCAACCTGTCCTTTCACCCCAGGGTGTGCACACTGAAAAGGATTAAGGCCCACTGTAGGGAAGCTTGTACTGAAGCCTGCACTGCCCTTTCCTCTGTTCTTTCAGCTAAATAGAGTTTTAGTTCCCATGACTATCAATCTGGTGCTTTCAGAAGTATTAAACTCTTCTAAGAAAATTAAAATGACATACTTTTAGAACCTGGCCCAGAAAGATATGTTTCAGTGATATTTCATGTTTATAGGTCCTATACATACAATTTTTCTGATGCATATTTGCTCTACTTATTTTTGAAAATGAAGATAAATTAATCATTTGAAATTCAATTTTTATACTATTAGGTTGCTTATCCAGATAATAACTGTAGAGTTTGACAGTGCTAACTCTTACATTCATTAGGAATAACTATTTGACAACCTTGTGGACATAAACTCTCTAACTTTTATTTTTAGATGATTACAGTTATAATGTGCTTTCTTTTCATTGAAGTTTAAAAGCTTTGGAAATGCTTTTTGTGAATGTTGAAGTGTCATATTTTTTCACTGTCTGCCAAATCAGTATTGTATTTAATCTTGAAAATATATTTTGATTTTGTTAAGTTAAAATAATTACCAAGTATTAAATGTTCTCCGTAGTCAATGCTTTTTTTTCTCCCCATTTAATTTGAGCCTTTGTTGTTACTAACAAATAATTTGTGGCATAGTTTCTTTTCTTTCTTTCTTTTTTTTTTGAATCACTGCTAGAATCTATATACTTGTCACCTTAGTTTGCTAGAAATGTTCCACTCAAATCAAGAGTTCCTTTCTGGTTTTGTATGTTCTCACCTGCTCCTCACTGTAAATCATTGAGATGTCAAGTGCAATGATTAATTAAGCTGCACGTGCAAGTGCCTTTTTTTTCACCTGTCAAGCAGGAAAGAAGTCTTACAGCAAGATTAGATGTCGCTAATTCACAGCTTTTACTTCATACTGTCAAGTGTGAAGAAATATTGTATATTTAGATGCCTATTCAGAATATGGCATAGCAGGGTTTGTTTGGTTTAGAATCCTTAAATATTACAAGATACAATTATTGTACTAAACCCTATTAGTAAACTCATAATTAGAGAAAAAGAATAAATTCAGAATTCCTGCATAAGTAATTTGGAATTTCAGGTTCATACTAGTAATTATCATTTATTCAGATACTGATTTAAGTGATCTAAAGTAAATATTTTAAGTTCATTTATGTACATATATTTATCATCAGATCTATTCTCACTATAATATATCATAGATTTAAATTTCTGATGAACTGATGATGGTGGTAATATTTTTTCCCTAAGTAATAAATATTTTCAAAATGCATTAAGCTCTTTCATCCTATTTTTCTCATAGTTTAAATATAAATCAGTAGACTTGGAAAGCTTGTTCTCTACTCTTTCATCACCCCTCATTCCCTTTAAAACCATCAGTAAAAGTAAAACCTCAAATTGCATAGTAATCTTAATCTACTATTAAAAGGTCCTCGAAAGGAAGATTACAAGGTAGATTCAGGTTTTGAATCGGTTTTACCATTGGTTTAGCAGCGGGTGGGCAGGCAGATGCCTGCTCATAGTAGAACCTATTGCCATTTTTCACCATTGATAGAGTAGCCTTTCAGAGTCAATGAGCTCTGTCAATGTGAGCTTGTCAAGGCTACAACTTCATAGACCTGAGAGGCGGTTTGAGAGGTCAGCCCTTTTCAGGTTCGCTGTGATGCAAATGAACTTTAATGCTTAAACAACTATTGGAATTTTTATGTCTGCTCCTTGTTCTTTTTTCTTCACAAAGTCATTGACGAGACATTCAGTGCTTTTTAAATTGGAAGTTGCATTGTGCTAAAGACCTAGTACAGATTTACGGAGGGCTGAAAGCAGTTAGATCATGTTCTTTTCATGGTGCGATTAGAATCAAATCGATTTCCCTACAGCCTTCAGCATTCAGATGGCAATTTTAACAAAGCTTGGGGGCTAGACAAGGGACAAAACGACTGAACTGAATGTTAATTACACTCTGCAGCCTTATTTTCTTTTGATTTGGAGCTGACTGGCAACTAAATTAACAAAAAGTGTGACCATAACTGCTGCCCTATTTTCATTTAAAAGGAGAGCTGCCTCTAAAAGGCTATCTTTACAAAGAAACAAGTGAGGTCCACTGATCATTGTTAACAAGGGCACTTTTTTTTTCCCTTTAAAATTCTTGCCAAAAAGACAGTTTTAAAAAAGTAATGCAATAAATTAGTCATTGGCATATTATTACCCAGAGAACTAGTTGATTTTCTGATTTTTCTTACTTCAGCTTGCAAACTGTAATGCACCTAGAGGCAATTTGTTGGTAGCTTGGTAGCTATGAATTATAATTGGCACCCAAATGGCTTTGGTGTGTCTTTCACATGTTCGTCAAGCTAAAAGGTAATATTGAAAATGGATTACAGTAGGGATTTAAATAAGTATTAGTATTTTGTTAGCTCTTCAAAACCAGCTTGATCCTAATACTTTTTTCACCTAGCTCATCCTTACTTGAATTGTAGGTTTCTATATTTGGTTAGTACTTATTTACAGTTGTGCCACATTAATAGCAGTAGATGCTTTTTCCTCCTTTCAAGGAAGTTGCAGCTGCACCAAGTAGCAGTCAATCCTTTCTGCACCAAGTCGATCCTTGCTGCAACACTGTCCCTTTTGCACCTGCAGTGGTGTCAGCTCATCTAACACCTGGCACCATGAATTATCTTCTTTATTTATCCTCCCAAGCAACTGTTCCAAGCAGCAAGGAACTGTTTGTGTTGCATAGTCTATTTTGCAACAGTCAAGAAAGCTAACCTTCACATTTGAATCCTGAAATAATATTAATTTGTTAAAAGTTGGATTTTACCATCAGATGTTACTTTTTATGTTGATTTAAATATTTGGCTGCTTAAAAAAAAATCTCTTAGAATAACCAATAATGATGTTTCCTTTTTCTTAACTATTATTTTGATTTTGAATCTTTTGATTTTGAATTTCCATTTTATTAACTAATATTTAATTTATGTTTGCTTATACAGTGGTAGATACTTTAAACTTATTTAAATATTGCAAAGATGTTTTCTAAAGAAGTGAGGGTTTATATCTATTTCTTTGTCTATCATCTGGTAAATGACTTGTTTTTTTGTTTTTTTGGCTTGGGTAGTTTTAAGCCAGAGAGCAGTAAGTTTGAAACAATTTTCAAGACATACATATGCCTATAAACAAGCTATTTGTACTATTTTCTGTTTAAGTTACTATTTAAGTGCTGGAACATTGGTACAGACCACCCTATATTCATACACTGTCTTAATACATCTCTCCTTTTCTCACAAAAAGCAGCTGCAAAACAAAGTTTTTCTAAAACCAGTCATGAGTAAACTTTTTCCTCATTTGTCTTCCAGACACGAAGATCGATTGAGAAGTTATTAGAATGGGAAAACAATAGGTTATACCACAAGGTGAGTACCACAGGGAGCAGCTTCGTACTGTTGGGGTCTGAATTGCACAGTATGGAAACAGATGCTTTTGTTGAACTAAAAATATGAAAGGTGGACAAATGGGCTAGTCTGTGTGCTGCAATAAAATAGAGCTCATTTTTCTTCTTTTACTCTCCTACTTGTCTAGCTGTGCTTGCACTGGAGACTGAGCAAAAGGAAATGTGAAACGAATAACATGATGGAATATGTAAGTTAAAGGGCTGTTTCGTGAGTTTCTCTATTAAATGATCATTTATTTTGCTTCTGATCTTATTCTTTCCATGATTATTAATCAGCAAAGGTGTCAGGAGCTTAATCTCTTGAGTGCAAGGATTTTCTACGGTTCACAGATGCATGGGTTTCATGTGCAAGACTGATTTATAAAGTTATGAATGACTTGAAAACAAGGCTTCACTGTGTTCTGAAAAATAATAAATTAATTGCCAAGATAAAATAGCCTGAACATGTGTTGATGGAGTGTGAAATTTTAGATGCTGTATAAAGAATAACCGCAACTTTGGTTACGCAGCAAGTCAGATATGGCTTTTTTATATAATGCTAATCAAGTTTCCAAGTATGGAAGAAAACCTTTCAGCCAAGCCAGTGGAGCTTAAGAAACCTTTAGCCTTTATAGACTAACTGCTTATATACCTTAGTGGACTTTAGAGAATCTCTCAAAGTTAAAGAATATTGCTTTGTGAAATTATCTTAAAATTATGCAGAGGAGGCTGACCATCCTGCTTATCCTTTAGAAGATACTAGTTTTGCATACGTATGCTATGATTTTAAACTTTAATTTACTGTGACTCCCTAATTTACTTACATGACTGTTCTTCTTTTGAGAAGTTCAGAATACAGGAAATTACGAATTTCTGTTAATTCTCCCTTGAGCATAAGTGCTTTATTTTAAATGTGGAAAGATTATTAGATTAAGAGAAAAGGGTTTTAGGAAGAGTTAATTGTTGAAAACTAAAAGCACAGCCTTTGAGAGGTACTTGATATAGAATTTCTGACAACTTTTGTCTATTCTTTGAGATAATATAACTACCATAGATTGTGTGTGTAAAAAGATGTATTTAAAGAGTGTTTAAACAGTTGGAAATTATGATAAAATAATTTCTTCATTAGTATTTTTTAATTCTTTAATTATCAGACAGCCAAATCACATTTTTTTCTTGGACATAAAAGATATTTTAAGTGTATCTTCCCCCTCAAACTAGCTCTATTCAGTCAATTTAGTAATACAGATTTTATCTTTATCTATTATATCAAACATGTTAATTTATGATGATGAGAAAGATACTTGATACTTCTTTGTAACCTTAAAAAAGCACATTTGAGTAATGGTATTGTAAGGTTGACCTATATGAAGGTATTACTCATGTATTTTTATCATATATAGTAAGAGGTTTTATGTATATATTTGGAAGCCAGAAATAGGAAATATAAAGTGTTTTATAAAAAATAATTTGATATATTTAAACTGAACACAGATTAAAACTAAAGTTTAAATTACTTTTTGTGTTTTTTTTTTCTCAAATTTTTATTATCAAACTGATGTACAGAGAGGTTGTGTTTTTAAATTCACTTTAGAAAGGCAAACAAAAGTTATTCCTGAGCTGGGTTTAGCTTGGTGGTTGAATGCTTTCTTTATCATGCGCCTCAGGTTGCATCTCCAGCATCAGAAAAAATATGTCCAATGCTAAGTCTTGCTATATGATTATCATTGATTCATAAAATATGCTTACAGTTTTCTTAACTAAATAATTTAGTAATCTAAAACCTTCTAAGTTATGTATTTGCAAAATTACTTCCCTAAATGTACCTGAAGTTTTACATAATTAGGCACCTTTAAAGCTGTTATATTATTCTTCACACTATAATAGAAGATATATAGAGGAGTATTAAAACAGAAAAATATTAAAAATTGTTTTAAAATAAGTTTTCTAGATTTTCTCAGATGTATAGTTGCTGTAGTTGAAACGAAAAAAAAATCCCTAAAAATAAATTTAGGGCATCCTAAAAATTTATGTCTCAATATCACGTACTACAATTAGAGTACTTAATTATCTAATGAGTTTACGTTCTTTAACTTTTCTGTAACTTACAGAAATTTCATTTGTTAAAATGTCTCCTTGATTAACCTAAACCTCATTGGTTTTTGAACATTAGAGATAACCTGGAACAATACCAATTCAGAATTAACTTTTCTTTATTCAATAGATAAGATAAAGAGAGGTATACAATTTAGAAGAAACAAGACAAGTGGCCAGTTTCTGTGGGTGTTTTGTGAAGGAAGAGTTTATAAGATATTGTTTCCTAAGAACTAATGATCCAAATATAGCCTATAATTTATATTATATAGTTTACACTGTGAAATGAGAAAAATACTAGAAATATGGAAGTGTTTTATTGAAAGTGAATATTTTTTTCAGTTGTGGGGCTTGAACTTAGGGCTTGGGTACTGACCCTGAGCCTTTTTGCTCAAGGCTAGCACTCTACCACTTTGAGCCACAGCACCACATCTGGTTTTCTCATGGTTAGTTGGAGATAAAAATCTCACAGACTATTCTACCCCAGCTGGCTTTGAACTGTGATCCCCAGATCTCAGCTTCCTAAGTAGTTAGGATTACAGGTGTGAGGCAACCAGCTTGAAAGTGAATTTTAAAGTAAATTAAGTTTTAAAGCATTAAATTTTAGAACCTTTTCACCTAGTCTAGTCCCTTAGGTAACAAACGTGAGAAATGGAAATGTAGCTCAAATGAAGAAGCTGGGTGTAGAACATAGGATGCTATGACATGTGTTGTGAGTAAATAGCAAATCCAGAGAATGGCAAACATGGCCTTGAAGACTTAGTGTAGGGTAACTGGAGCATGACAGGTTTTTGAGGCAGGCATAGATAGAAATCAAGGGGAAAAAAATGAAGATTCTCCCTGATGACTCAAGTTGCATATGTTGTTCAGACATGGAAATCATCTCAAACATAGTATCTTGAAGAAAGAATGAGCTTACCAACTGTGGAAATTATTCATGTCAAATACATATATATATATATATTTCGTTTTTCTTGATGAGTTGTATGTTCTATATAGAGTTGAAACAAAAGAGTTAATTGCAGTTAAGACAGTTCAAGTTGAGAATAAAAATTATCCCTGGGGCTGGAAATCTGGCCTAGTGGCAGAGTGCTTGCCTAGCATGCATGAAGCCTTGGGTTTGATTCTCCAGAGCCACATATATAGAAAAAGCCAGAAGTGGCGCCAAGGCTCGAGTGGTAGAGTGCTAGCCTTGAGCAGAAAGAAGCCAGGGGCAGTGCTCAGTCCCTGAGTTGAAGCCCCAAGACTGGCAAAAAAAAAAAAAAAAAAAAAAAAGAAACAAAATTATCCCTGGTCCCCTTGTATATTTTTGTGTTACTGTGTTTTCTTGTTCATTTTCCTTCTTAGGACAAATATTATTTACTTTTGCCAATCTAAGAAGAGAACAATTTAAAACTGAGAGCTATGCATGGCTGCCTGTGAGATTCTGGATTTGAACCCACCCTAAGTTACATGTAGATACATGTACATATGCTTTTCTCCCCTGCCATATATGGGGTGTGTGTGTGTGTGTGTGTGTGTGTGAGAGAGAGAGAGAGAGAGAGAGAGAGAGAGAGAGAGAGAGAGAGAGAGAGAGAGAGAAACAGAGAGAAACAGAGAGAAACAGACTGACTTACAGACTTCACATTCTTAGGGATCACAAATCCTGGTAGGTAAAATAGGAGCAACTTTAGAATTTAGAGATCCTGGAGCTGGGGATCTGGCTCAGCGGAAGAGCGCCTGCCTGGCGAGCGCAAGGCCCTAAGTTCGGTCCTCAGCTCTGGAAAAAACAAAAAACAAAACTATAATAGAATTTAGAGATCTTAATAAAAGAGTGGGAACATGACCCAGGCACTCTATATCTCTTGCCTATAATCCCAGCTACTTAGGAAGCTGGGATCCAAAAGGATAGTGGTTCAGAGCCAGCCTAGGCAGAAAAGTCCTTGAGACTCAATCTCCAAAATAACTTGCAAAAGGCAGGGCTGAGGTGTGCCTCAAAGAGAACCATCAAACAAGCACACTGAACCAGCATGAAACCTTAGTTCATACCCCAGTACCAACCTCCCCCAGATCCATAAATAATAGTGTGGAAGCATGAAGATTATTGATCAGCTACAGTCCTTTAGTACAGTAGAGATAGGGCAAGACTTGGAATTAAGACTTTTTTGTTCACATTCTTGACTCCATAATCTATAATGTTATAGATCATTGTTTTTCTCATCTAAAATGAGGATGTTTATTGCTGGGATTAAATATATCTGTGGACCATGAAAAACTTGACATACAGTTAGTCTCCTGCATGCCTGCATGCCTGCTTGCTTGTGCACAATCCCTCCACTGTCAAGGGAATTATCTTGTAAAGTTTTCCTTATCTTTTCCTTTGTAGAGCTGAGGAAGTTGTTCTGTTTGGTAAAGATCCAAAAATAAGCAACATTTTTAATGATGTGGTTCTAGGTTATCGGACAACTGTCTTTAAGAAAACAAAGTTTTACTTTTGAAAAGTAAATGGAATTAAAAAATTTGCAGGATATAGTATAACAAGTTTTAAGATAATTGTCTGTTTAAATCTTTGAAACCTTTTTCTTCTCCTTTTACAGGTTATCCTCATAGAATTTTTACCAAAGACACCGATTTTTCGACCAGATTAGCATTTACTTTATTTATAGACTTTCCAAGTATGTTGTCTTTCCAATGGTGCCTTGCTTGGTGCTCTCCTGGTGGTGACATAACATTGGTTCTACAGAATCGTGTGGTGTTTTATTTTTTGTTTTGTTTCTGTTTTGTTTTTGTTTTTAAATAACCGCATGTTCTATGTGTGCATATTTGTCAAACTTTGCAAGTTATTTCATACAGATGTCTAATACTTAAGTTATTGTGCTCTTTTCTGTTATGTATTCTGATTTTCAAGGATGACTTTTTTGTATTCTAAAAAAAAAAAAATACATTTGAACTTAGCATAAAAAGTGGCCAGCCTTTTTTATTTTATCACCAAGGTACACACAGCCCTGTATTTATCAGTTCTTAATATAGAAAAATATCTTTCTAAGGTTCTACTTGTCTGTTCTACCAAGCACATTCTTTATATTAAATTTTTCTTCCCTTTAAAATAGTAATTTTTAAAATAGTAAGTTTTCTTTAATAGCCTTTTGAAACCTGACATGTCCTTTCTCATAAAGTTCCTAATGCTCTGTTTACAGCAGATAAATCTGTTAACATTATGAAGACTTATCAAAAGTTTTGGAAATATTTCTGTCTTCAAAAGTAGGAAGGCAGGATTAAATTATTTTTATTAGAATAGACAAATCAGTGGCTGGTATGCATGTCTCTAATGGTTGCTAGAGCTCAGGATCACAAAATATAATAGCATCACAGTCTTTATATTTTTGATCAAAATGATATTAATAATGGCCTTACATGGGTTATTTTTTATTGTCATTAAATCTTCTATACAAACATGGACATACTTATTTTAAAGTTTTCTAAGAAAAGTATTTCTCTTAATCTGATGTAATTGTAGGATGGACATTATGTTTCTGAAGAGCATGGGAAGAAAAGAGAGTAAAGTTGTAGAATTAAAAGTAAGTTGGCATTTAGTGCCCCATCAATATTTAGAACAATTTATCACTAAGAAATGGAGGACATAATTAGTACTGTTTTTATCCACCCAATGGATTCACTTTCAATCCAGTTATGTGTACTTTTTTATTGAAGATGTGATATGTAAGTTTGAGTCAGATGAGCTTATTGCTTTTAAACACTCACACACACACACATACATACCTACATCTTTTTTCCTTTTGGTTGTACATATCTCCATGAATTTAGAACTTTCTGAATGGCCTATATGTACGTTTATGTTTTTATACGGCTGGAACAATACACGTTTTAATGTGTCAATAACTTCTTCCATACAGCTGTGGTATCGAGCAATAATGTGAATAATTTTTGAAATTATATGAACTGTGCTTAACAATTTGTACTAAGAATTGGTACCACTATACCTTTTTTCCTTGTATTAAATCTTTTAAATACCAGTTTCATTAATTTATATACCTGTGGTTTTTTAAAAAATATTCCTTTGTACTTGTACTTCTCTCTCTATATATACATATATGTATATATGTATATATACATACATATATATGTTTGAATAGTTAAATACCAGTATCTTATGTCCTGTTTCCTGTATTGGGCGTTAGGAATAATCTTAAAAAACTAGAATTTGAAACAATTCTTTTTTGTCTGAGAATTATTGGTTTCTGTTACCTCACACACCCAAATACTTAACAAGTTGAATTTATAGAACACTTTTTTTGTGAAGAACTTAAAGTAAGAACTCAAATATTTCTCACTTTTATTTAACTTCTGTCTAGTTGTGTCTTTCCGCCTTAAAGTAGTACAACTAGAAGTACTGCTGCCCCAAAGCTCCAGTAATTTCTGTGAAAATATTGTATATCCAATGCTCAGCCTCAGGATTTGAAAGAGCATAAAAATGTAATGACTTAGACTATGCAGCACAGTACGGCATAGAGCACTGTAGTGACCTGTCCTAATTAGTCCTTTGTCACTTATAACTTTGAAAACTTAAATAGCTTACAGCACTTTATTTAAAATATTCCTTAGCATATTTTAACATAATTTTCATAATTGGTATTAGAGATTTTTAAAAAAAAAACTTTCCTTATTTGAAGCCAGCCTAAGCTACACATATATACATATACTTCTCCCCCCGCCATATGGGGGTATGTGTATGTGTGTGTGTGCACGTGCGCATGTGCACGTGAGAGAGAGTTCACATTCTTTATTTCAAATCGTGGTAGGTAAAATGGGAACAACTGTAGAATTTAGAGATGTTGATAAGAGGGTGGGAACATGAACCAGGCATATGCTCATTTTTTATTTTTATGCCAGTTGCATAAAAATTCTCTAGAAATGTGCATTCTTATACTTGAAATGTGTAAGGAAAAATGAACTGTGCAGGCTTAATATGTGGCATGACTGCAATCCAGTTGTGCCTTGAACAGCTAAGAGTGTTTTAAGCTTTAGCCTTCATTAGTAGCCTCCAGTGTATTATCATTTCTTGAACATGTTAAGTGTCTATGTTACTGGAAATTAAAAATGTCAGAGAGAGGCTGATAAATGAACATAAATCCAAGGAAATAGTGAAAATGATAGTTGTTCCTCAGCTCTTATTTTCTGATGCAGAGTTGAAGGATATGAACCGTAGGTGCTTTTTAAACTGACCAAGAAAACATTATTGGTAGAATATCCTATCCTATTTGGATAAGAACCTATGATCCATTCTAGACATTACTGACGTTTTAATGAGTAGAACACATTCTTTTCCTATATATAGCCTTTGCAAACCCTATTAAAAGTTTAACATACAACTTTGGGTATCTCCAAACCCTGATGACTATAGTAAAATTGATGGTCACCTTACTGATCTAAAATGAAATTAGACATTTTGAGTCTTTCACAAATAACTTCCACTTGCCTATATGAAAATAGGTCATTTCAGTTTAAAACCTACAAAATAAATTTAACAAAACATTGAGTCAACTGTTTATAATTGAATAATTTGAAATCAAGAACTACAATATGATGTTACAAATGATATAATATGTATCATTTACAGAGCACTTCGGATTCTTCATTCTAGTACATTGACATTCCATCTCAATCATTTGTGACATATTAGTGTTATGTACAGTTGGACCTACAGTTGTGTGAGTTCAGACATACAAGTTTCATGTAACTTTATGCACTTACAACAGTTTCAGTTCTCACAGACTTGGCTTCTCAGCCAAGTACCCATTAGCTTAATGTCTCATTTCCACCTAGTTGTCTAAGCTTTGGCTTGCTGTTCATCAGTAGTACTAAATGAAAAGAAAAAGTATTAAAAATTGTCTTTGACCCTACTCCAGCCTCTAGTCATGGACTCCTTGTACTCTTCTAAAGTACTGTGGATTCCCGTGTGTGTGTGTGTGTGTGTATGTGTGTGCATGTAAGCATGCACTTGTGCTTGTACAGGGTCATTAGAGGATGCTAAGGATTTAAAGCAAGGCCTGAGAAAGATGGACAAGTACACTGCCACTGCTCTCTCCCTCCCTCCCTCCCTCCCTCCCTCCCTCCCTCCCTCCCTCCCTCCCTCCCTCCCCCCTACCCCTTCTCCTTAGTTTGCAGCACAGACTGGTCTTGATTGGGTATATTTGGGTTGGAAGCATGGTTCAGTTGGTACAGTGCTAGCCAATAAGTGAAAGTCCAGATCTTGGACCAAAAAAGAATTTAGGGCTGGGAATATGGCCTAGTGGTAAAGTGCTTGCCTCCCATACATGAAGCCCTGGCTTCGATTCCTCAGCACCACATATATAGAAAATGCCAGAAGTGTCATTGTGGCTCAAGTGGTAGAGTGCTAGCCTTGAGCAAAAAGAAGCCAGGGACAGTGTTCAGGCCCTGAGTTCAAGCCCCAGGACTGGCAAAAAAAATAATTTAGTATATTGAACTCTGTGTCCTCTTGCCTCAGTCTCTCAAGTGCTGAGATTAAAGACAGTCCCTACCATGCCTACCCTCTGGCATTCTTAACTAGGTGTTTAGAAGACCAACTAAAATGATTCACATTGAGTAGTTATCATCTTTAGTTCTTCAAAGATGGTAATTGAATTTTTGTTTTTGTTATACTGGTACTAGGGCTTCAACTGGGCCTTGTGTTCTAGGTGCTTTACCACTTGAGTCCTGCCTCCAGTCTGTCAATTTGCTGGTTCATTGGTGATAGAATCATGCATTTTTTTAAAGCCAGGGCTGGCTTTCAACTGATCTTCTAGGTATCAGCCTACTCTTTAGGATTACTGGTGCCCTGCTACTACTTATGTTAAAAGCAGTTTCTTAATTTATCCAATGGTGCAATTGCTGTTTTGTTTCTAGTAGATCTGTCTGTCCATACTTTGTACACAGGAAGGATAGATAGATGGACCTGACTGAGGCTGCTTCTTAAAAGTGTGTGTCTGTCTGTCTGTGTCTGTGTCTGTGTCTGTCTCTGTTTCTGTGTCCATACTGGAACTTGAACTTGGCCTGGGTGCTCCTTGAGTTTTTTTGTGTGTTTTTGTGAGTGTGAGTGTGTGTGTGTGTGTGTGTGTGTGTGTGTGTGTGTTTGTTTTTGCTCTAGTGCTCTACCACATGAGCCACAGCTCCACTTTCAGCTTTTTGGTGGTTAGTTGGAGATAAGTGTCTGAGGGATTTTCCTGCACTGGCTGGCCTCAAACCATAGTCCTCAGATCTCAGGGTCCTGAGTCGCTAGGATTATGGGTGTGAGCTATCAGCACCTGGCTGCTCAAATTACTTTTTTACAAAAGTACTTTTTTTTTTTTTAATGTTTAGCTCTTTTTAAAAAATGAAACAACTTAATTTTTCATTGGTATAATAGCCAGCCTTGCTTTGTTTTGGAAGCCTTCCATATAAGTTGCTTTTTGAAAGATGTCTAAATTGAGTTACCTTGTTCTGCACGTTTATAAAGTTTTTAAATTTTATTTTTGTGCTGGTCTCGAGGCTTGAACTTGGGGTCTGTGCACTGTCCCTGAGTGTTTTTTGTTTGTTTTTGTTTGTTTGTTCTTAGTAGTACTTTACCAATGGAACTTCTGGCCTATTTAGTTGTTAATTGGAGTGTGCTAGTACATACCTGTAATCCCACCCTTCGGGAATATGAGGCAGGAGAACTAAGAGTTCAAGGCCAGCCTGGGTTACTCAGTGAGATCCTGTCTCAAGCAAGTACAATAAACCAGCAGTAACAAAAGGGATGGCCAGTGGAAGATGAGTTGTCTGCTTTGCTGTACCAACCCTGAAGCTTCTTTCCTTTATTTTTCCTTCTGGTTCTTAATTTATTAAGACTAATTCCAGTTCTTTCTCTTGACATAAATAATAAATTTAAAATCTAGAAGGAAATAGTCTTCAAGTCTGTGAAGGAACCAACTGCTCTTAATGACCTCTTTCTGTATCAAGTTGTTGTTTTTTTTTCTCTACGAAGTTTAATTAGATAATTATATCAATCTCATTACATTGCTCTGAGACCTTCATAAATAGGAATTTGTCCATACCAAGTTAACAAAAGCCCTTTTAATTTCTCTGCATTTACTGAAGCTATTAGTGTATGCCATTCTCAGTAGAGTTAATTGTGTAATTTAGCATTGGAGGTAATAGAAGCAAAGTAGACCTGATTGGAAGGCAAGATGCCGAAGTCTCCTGGGTGGGAAATACCTGCATCTGAGTCCTGTTGTCCTAGATTACAAAGGTGAAGTCTTACAGCCTTCAGAAATTGCACATGGCTTTTTGTTTTAAGCATTTTATTCCTTATGAATGAAATTTCCATTTTCATTCATTAAAAATGGATTTTATTTATTTTTTGTCAGTTGTGGGCAGGTGCTGTCCTTGAGCTTTTCAGGGTTAGCACTTTACCACTTTCAGCCACAGTGCCACTTCCAGTTTTCTGGTGATTAATTGGAGACGAGTCCCACAACTTTCCTGCCCAAGCTGGCTTTGAATCATGATTCTCAGATCTCAGTCTCCTAAGTAGCTAGGATTATAGGTATGAGCCACTGGTGCCTGGATTAAAAATGGAAAAATATTTTAAAAAGAGCTGTCATATCCTTTAAGGAAATATCAAGAAGTTACCTTGTGAAAAGTAATCTATTTTTTTACAATAAAAAATACAGTAGAAAATCCTACTAAATAAAGGATTCAAGGAATCCTTTTAGAAGCATCGGAAATTTCTAATGGGTAGGAAATTATGCAGGGTTCCTTATGCTTCCACATAATCCTGGTAACACATTGAGGTCGCACTGCAACGTTTTTAAAATGAAGGTAACTTTGGTAAAATACAAAATTGGATTTCCAAGGTATACTTTCTATTTTTGCTTTCGTTAACAAAACTGCCAAGTGTTTTTCTAGAGAACAAATTTTCTTTTTGGTTAGGTAAAGATTTGTTGGGGGGCTGGGGATATAGCCTAGTGGCAAGAGTGCCTGCCTCAGATACACGAGGCCCTAGGTTCGATTCCCCAGCACCACATATACAGAAAACGGCCAGAAGCGGCGCTGTGGCTCAAGTGGCAGAGTGCTAGCCTTGAGCAAAAAGAAGCCAGGGACAGTGCTCAGGCCCTGAGTCCAAGGCCCAGGACTGGCCAAAAAAAAAAAAAAAAAATTTGTTGGCCTTCAAAATTGTGAAAAAATATATAGGGAGTTTATAGTTAAGCTGTCTTGCATAACACTTATGTATGAGAATGTATGTATACAAAATAATAGTCAGAATAAATGGAGCTGGATTTGAGCAAGGGGATTTTTAAATATTAGTGTGATTGCTTCGATTACTTACTGTTTTTTTTTTGTTTGTTTAGTTCTTTGTGCATGTTGTGCCTCAGCTTTCCAAGAGCTGAGATGACAGATGTGCATCACCATTCCAGTCCCAAGTGTTTTTTAATCTATTGTAATGTGATTTCAAGACACAATGTATGGGCAGAACTAAAATTCACGGCATTTAGTTTATAAAATACTTTCTATAAAATAAGAAGGCAGGGCTGGGAATATGGCATAGTGGTAAAGTGCTTTCCTGGCATACATGAAGTCCTAGGTTCGATTCCTCAGCACCACATATATAGGAAAAAGCCGGAAGTGGCGCAGGGACAGTGCTCAGGCCCTGAATCCATGACCCAGGACTGGCAACAAAAACAAAACAAAGTGCTCGCCTCATAAAATTAGAAGGCAGTTTAGGTAGAATTGGAAAAGGGTCGAGTTGAGAAGTTAAAGGAAGTTGACGGAACTAGTAAGATGTGTTGAAATGAGTGGATGGAGTACACTTGTGTACTTTGCCATGAATGCACAAACACAACTTCAGCAGACACAGCTATGTAATGTCTGGAAGTAAAATAGTTAAAGTGACATTATGAATATGAAATTAAATTGACAGTGTTATGAATATGAAGTTAGAAACTATGTACAATGAAGTCAACATTTTATATACTCCTGAAATTGCATCATGTTTGTGAAAGAATAGAAAAAGGGCCGGGGGGGTGGTGGTGGTGGTGGTGGTGGAGGATGTAGTCCAGTAGTAGAGTCCTTGCCTAGCATTCATGAGGCCTTGGGCTCTATTCTCAACACTGGGGAAAAGGGAAGGGAGTACAACTCGAATATTACCTTTATTTTCCCCAAATATCATAGTTATTTGTAAGTATTTTAGAAGCATGTAGCTTTTCAGTCAGATTATTATCCTGTTTAGACCTTTAAAGTTCAAAGTGGAGGCAGAAATAATTCTAGTCACTACTGTAAATACACATAAGTATTTTCTAAGGCCTTATTTATGAATTTTCCACATTTTTTCCATTTAGCCCAGATTCTAATGTAAACCTTTATAAAATAGTACCACATATAGGGGAAATGTATTTGTACACCTATATATTTTTCACACACCATAATATACAGCAAAGAAGTTTTTTGCAAGATGACTTCATTTACTAAAACATCTCTACAATGGGCAGTAAGGATATTTTACCTTTATCACTAGGATTGTTTAATTAAAATATAAAATGACAATTGATTCTAGGGGAAAAAAACTTTGAGGAAATGTTTTAAATTTCTTGTTATCGCAATATTACCGTTTTTAGAAAATGATCCATTATTTCTGAATTTCCATTCTTACATTCACTTTTTACAGTATAACAAGAGTCTTATACAGGTTCTTTGCAGTGTATTCAGTTTCTTTTTTCACAAATGGAGACTGTTACTGCCTGTAGTAGTTCCTGTCCTGGAATCCATTGTAGAAAGTATAAGATAGCCCAACCTTTGTACCTACAGTCTTCCATATTGTTAGAGCACCATTCAGTTTTCCTTGCATTG
The DNA here is from genome assembly GCF_023159225.1 of Perognathus longimembris pacificus. Lineage (NCBI taxonomy): Eukaryota > Metazoa > Chordata > Mammalia > Rodentia > Heteromyidae > Perognathus > Perognathus longimembris. The sequence goes on along the minus strand of NC_063176.1, from coordinate 27,442,585 downwards.
TGTGGGAGATGAATATTTCTTGAGACTTTTTGTTTGCTTTACTAAAGAAATCAACCAAGGAAAAAACCTGAAAAAACAAAACAAACAAAAAACACCCTGTAACTCATGTGAAGCATGCAGGGTGTTGTAATTTCAGTTTGCAAAGCGGTGTGATACAATGTTGCTGAGCCAAAAGCACACGATAGATTTAATGTAGCCAATTGTGTACTTTTGAAAAAAAGAGTAACTGTTCCCTGTGAGTTAATTTTGGATTTTTTCAAAATCTCTCTTTTAGGCTTTGTGCTGGATTCTTCCAGACAAATGCGTATTCCATGTGGGCCACTGTTCTGCTAAATGCTCTCAGTTCTCCTTTTGCAATCAAGATTATGTTGCTAAGGAGATTTTGCTTTTATTGGTGCCATTGATTTGTGTTAATACGTTTTGAATACCTCTCGGTATTCTTCCGTAGACAAGGCCAAAAGAAAAACTTCCCCCGAGTCCCCCAATTTACATTACAAATGGAGCGGTGGTGTAATGAAGCCAATATAAAGTGGGCAGTTGAAAGGGAACTAAAGAAGGGCACTCAAGTGAGAAATGAAGAAATGTGCCAGTGCAGTCTGGGCTGCCCTCTCTCCAGCTGCAGGAACTGGCTGTGACCAGAGGTAGAGTGAGAGAGCACTTCCCTCCACAAAGACCACCCACTTCTGGAGCTGTGGCTGGCACATCATGCATTACCTCACTGGCTAATACCAGGCTATTCAAAAGGGAGACTTTGAGAGGGCAGGAGATGGTTCTCTCTCTGTTTGCATCCATCTTAGAAGGGCTTGGGCTACATTGAGACTCCTTTTCACCTTAAGTTGTGTATAGAAATCCTCAAGATGAATCAGTCCTGGTTCTGAAGATGAGCATGTTTAAATCTTGCCTTGTCTTTTTAGATGAGAAGGATGTTAACTAATTCAAATTAGTTGTATGCTCCTTAGTTTGTCACATCCTAGATGCCAGACTCCTTACTATAAAACTCAGTCACACTGAGGAAACAGCAACTAGACTTTCTACCTGGGAAATAACATGGAAGGATGAAGCAGTGTGTCCCACACATGTAGCTTACTACATTATTCAAACAGCAGAGAGACAGACAGAGAGAGAGAGAGAGAGAGAGAGAGAGAGAGAGAGAGAGAGAGTTTGTGCCAGTCATAAGGCTTGAATTCGAGGCCTGGGCACTGTCCCAGAGCTTTTGTGCTCAAGGTTAATAGTATACCACTTGAGCCACAGCTCCACTTCTGACTTTTTTTTTTTTTTTTTTTTGGTCAGGGACTTTCCCATCCAGGCTAGTATCAAACTATGATCTTCAGATCTCAGCCTCCTGAGTAGCGGAGCCACCTAGACGTGGCTGTTTGTAAGAGCACAAAATTGCACCTGTGTGGCTGTTTGTAAGAGCACAAAATTGCACCGGTGTGACTTTGAAGATGTTTTAGGTACTTAGTCATGTCAAAAGTAATATAGAAACTATGAAAAATGATGACAGAACTACAGGGAAATTAAAAACAGAAGCATCTGAAGTGTTTGTGTGTTATTTCGAGGTAACTTTGTTATTGAAACACATTGATTCAAAATAATCAGTTCTTTAGTAATCAGTGATTTATGAAGGATAAATTAGACATTCTGAAATCACTGGAAAATAGGAAATCTTCAGAAATGTCTGAAAAAGAAGATAATTAGTTTCTGTATTTACTCATGTTTTCACAAACTTTTTTCCTAAAGATGCTTGTGTTTCAAGTAGGCAAAATCCTAAGTTCCAGGCCAATTTTTGTATCACAAAATGCACGTCGGGGGCTGGGAATATGGCCTAGTGGCAAGAGTGCCTGCCTCGTATACATGAGGCCCTGGGTTCGATTCCTCAGCACCACATATACAGAAAATGGCCAGAAGTGGCGCTGTGGTTCAAGTGGCAGAGTGTTAAGCGCCTTGAGCAAAAAGAAGCCAGGGACAGTGCTCAAGCCCTGAGTTCACTGCCTAGGACTGGCAAAAAAAAATAATAATACAAAATGCACGTTGGATTTTTTGGGGGCAGGGGGGCAGGGGAGTCCTTGTAAAAATTTCAGAGCTTTTAAAACTCTCCAGTCCAAAGACTAAAGTTGAGTATAGTTGTCAAATGCAAGCAAGAATTTATTTGTATTTTCAACCTGGTTTTTCTGGCAGTGTTTGACAATGGTTTCTGTAATCATGGGTACATTTTTGTATTATGTAATACTAAAGTTTAAAATTTGTTAAGAATGGAAAAGCCAAGATTATAGCTGAGATATAAATAATGAGAAGACATTTTCTTGTGTATATTAAGAACTGTTTAAAAATTGGAATTAGAGCTTGAGATTTAACTCAGTGTTGAGTACGTGAATAGCATGAGCATGGCACTGGGTTCAGTCTCCAACACTACAGAAAATTAAGATACTACAGAGTTAACATATACAGAAAATAACATTAAAACTAACTTTCAAATTACTTTAAGAATCTCACACTGGGAGATTCATATTGGATGTAGGCATCCCTATTACTTACTATACATAAAATGTGTTCACTGTGGCTTTACCCCAAGCATCAAATATGTGGCAGAAGCTCACTAATATTTTCCAATGACATGTAATGTTTACCAGAAGTCTTCCAAGAAATGCATCTGGAAAGCCAGCTTCTCAGTCTTTTGCTTTTAACATACTCAGCACATAGCTGAGTGGCAATTTTGCTCTCTGGAGAATTAAATCCAGAGCCTTGTGTATGCTAGTAAAGCTCCCTATACTGTGCTACCTTCTTATCTCTGGTGGGTGAAGATTTTGTAAAAGATTGTCAGAGTAACAAATCAGCCACTCTTCCCTGGTTATACAATTCCTGTTTCTTATGAATGTGTTAGCTTTGTGTCATTGTAACAAAGAGCTTACAAAGAGAAAAGGTACCAGAAGTTGGCTTCATTGCTTTGGGCCTGTAAAAGATGCAGATCATGGCATGGAGTAAGTACCTGATGGGAACAGAGCCATTCACTTAAGTAGCTGGAAAGTGAGAAAGAGAAGACAAAAGGTATCAGAGCTCCACGTTTCAAGGTCATGCTCCTAGCAGCCTGAAGACCTCCCTCTAGAACCCTCTCTTAAAAGTTCCTACCACTCGCCGAGCACCACTTTGGGGAACAACTTCTTAAATCTATGAAAAAGGTTAGTAATTAGGCATCAGGAAAGAGCCTCAAGGAAAGCTTGTATGTCAGTTTGGGATCTTTAGAATAACACTCATCTTTAAAAAAAAAAAAAAAAAAAGAATGTCAGAGCCCAAAGAAATCCTACAGATGACTGGCAGGTGTTTGTATGAGAAGCAATAGGCTGCTAAGAACAGAGAAACCCAATGAGGAAAGGGTTTTGTTTTGTTTTAAAATGTACATAGATATACTTAACCCCATTAGTATTTGAAGAGAGTAGATGGAATGTGATATTCTCAATTTTGAGAACTTTGCCATCAGTTTAGAATGGCATTATACCCAGGAGGTTTGTGACTTAAGATTGTAGGTTGTTAGTGACAATGCCAGGATTAACACCTCGGGTGTCAACCTCTTGTTCACAAATGTAGGTTCTTTCAGATAGTAAATACTATTAATCTTATTATAGTAAGTATTGTAAATAAACTTTCTTTTGTGAGTGGAAGGATGAATATTATAGAAGTGGCCTCTTGAAGAGCGAGAAAATGCCATCCCAGCTAATTGACTGAGTGGACATTAAGAATGTCCATCCTTCCAAACTTTGTTCACCCAGCTCTCTGAAAGGGATGGGATCTTAGTCCTCTCCTGCCTGTTCTGAGAGCTATGACTTAGAGATTTAACCATGTACTTCTCATCATGTGAAAACATTTACAATGGCTGGCAGCCTACCAAACCCGAGTTAAACATCGTGCAGGCTGACTAGACTGCTCAGTAGCCAGCTTCACATCAGATTAAACACATTCTCTTCATGATGAATAGCTTGGGACCCAAAAACCTGAGTTCATTGTGAGAAAAAAAGAAAAACAAAAGGAGCAGGTTGTTTTCTAAATTAGAATTATTTCATGTTTTCTGGTCATCCTGATTTTGGTTGTTAGATACACTCAGAATGATGGAAGGCAAAGGCACAACGAGTGAGTGACTTTGGGACTAATAAAAATTTTTAAAAAGGACTCCTAGAAAGTTGGACACAATGCAGCTGAAGTATGAACATTCATGAATTTCCAACTGAAAAATTAACATTTCATTAACATTTTAAATTGCAAGGTCTACAAATACCGATTTGTGTGTGTATGTTCTCATTGAATTCTTCCAACCAAACAAGTGAATGAGGCAGTGCTAACTACACTGTTTCTTTATTATCAATTTCCCTTTTTCTTTTAAAGTGTAAGCTCACTATAATGTACCGTAACATTAATTTTAATGACTCCTGCTTTATGCACACATTCCATGTATATTCTTTCTGTACTAAGTGCTTGTAGATCATGAAGGGTACTCTGGGCATAGCACTATTCTGCTGTGTAGTGGACAACCCGGCATGCATTTGCCAGTCTCGTTTTGCATCCACATGGACAGGAATCAAATCTTATAGATAAGTGGCAATGGAAGAGTTCAGCATTCACTGGAGATTAATATAGAATTTTTCAATTCCAGTTTGCCATCCTTTCAAATTATATTTTGGAAAGTTCTGTGAAGTTATGAAAAGAATTTGAGCCTGGTGCTGGTGGCTCATGCCTGTCCTAACTACTCAGGAGGCTGAGATTTGAGGATCATGATTCAAAGCCAGCCCAGGCAGGAAAGTACGAAAAAGTACAGACACTTTTCTCCAATCAACCACCAAACAAACTCCCGAGTAGAGCTGTGACTCAAAGTGGTAGAATGCTAGCCTTGAGCAGAAAAGTTCAGAGACTGAGCCCAGGCTCTCCGTTCAAGCCTCAGGACTGACAAAAAAGAAAAGAAAAAGGGAATTTGAAAATTCTTTTAATTGGAGGGAGTGACCTTAATGAACAGGCATATTGGACTTAAGAACTTGAACTAAGGAGCTGGCCATCTACCAGGGTGCCAGTTCAGGGAAGTTGACAAGCAGGTGCCTGTGAAGTAACAGAAAAGGTCCTACTTTTGATTATTGATATAGCTGCTAATGACATCATGGCTATTGACAGTGATAAGGTGACATGTTTTCTGAGAGTTTTTTTTTAATGTGTCATAAATTTGACGTGTGGTAACGACCTAGTTTTTCACTGACTGAATATCTTCTGATCAGAATCTGTAAACTTGTTTTTGTGTAGTTTGAAGGTTTACTAGCTTAAAAACAAGTTCTAGATATATTTTTGATAAAAGATTATTAAGTATACTATTAAATCATACTTTTCAATACTTTTATAAATGTGCTTTTCTTTTTATTGAATGACGAGCACTCACAGAAACTCATTACTTTGGAGTGTATGTCTTCAAGCTACCAGCAAGGCCTTTAGCTATTTTTGATGTTGCAGGATTGCTGACTTCTAGCAAACACTGTCTTCTTCCAGCATCTGGTGTGATCTTGCAATTTTATTTTAGATATACTAGAATTCTTTTTTTTTTTTTGGCCAGTCCTGGGGCTTGGACTCAGGGCCTGAGCACTGTCCCTGGCTGCTTTTTGCTCAAGGCTAGCACTCTGCCACTTGAGCCACAGCGCCACTTCTGGCTTTTTCTATATATGTGGTGCTGAGAAATCAAACCCAGGGCTGCATGTATGTGGGGCAAGCACTCTACCACTAGACTATATTCCCAGCCCATGCTATAATTCTTTTTTTTTTTTCCAGTCCTGGGCTTGAACTCAGGGCCTGAGCACTGTCCCTGGCTTTTTTTTTTTTTTTTTTTGCTCCAGGCTAGCACTCTACCACTTGAGCCACAGTGCCACTTCTGGCCTTTTCTATATATGTGGTGCTGAGGTGCTGAGGAATTGAACCTAGGGCTTTATGTATACAAGGCAAGCACTCTACCACTAGGCCTATTCCCAGCCCCACTATAATTCTTGAATGCCACGTTTTCAGACACAAATGTGTAAACATGAACAATTGGTCCGTGATTTACTTTTTTTAATACTAAACTATGTTTTGGAAATCCACATCAAATCTTTCTACTTATCAAAATTGCACTCCTTAAATAAATGTGTCAGATTCACAAGTGAAATTCATGAAGTCAAATTCACATGGAAAACGGGGTCTGAATTTAATTGGAAGGTGAGATGGGGTAACAGCTGGCAATGAAGAAACCTAGACTCTTCTGCTGGTACTGGTGTTTCACACCTGTAATCCTAGCTATTCAGTAGACTGAGCTCTGAGGATCATGATTCAAAGCCACCCCCAGCAGGAAAGTTTGTGAAACTATCTCCAACTAACCACAATAAAACTAGAAGTGGAGCTATGGCTCAAAGTGGTAGAGTGCTTCCTCATAATTTTGCATGTGACATTTTTCTCAGTAGGACCCAGCAGCTCCCTGGAATTGGAGACCTCCTTTGCTTGCTTTCCTTCCCTGTAATATCAGTCTGCTCCACACCAGGGCCAATGTCTGGCACATGACAAGTGTTCAAGAAAAACTGGTTGGTTGAATAAATTTTGTAGCCATATTTATTTTATTATAAGCTTTATTTTGCCAGTCGTGGGGCTTGAACTCAAGGCCTGGGCACTGCCCCTGAGCTGCTTTTTGCTCAAGGCTAGCACTCTACCACTTGAACCATAGCACCACTTCAGGCTTTTCCTGTTTATGTGGTACTGAGGAATCAAACCCAGGGCTTCATGCATGCTAGGCAAGCACTCTACCGCTAAGCCACATTCTCAGGCCAATATAAAACTTTATTGCAACTCTCTTCTTTTGGTAGTACCAAGGATGAAACTCATGGCTTCATACTAGGCAAGAGCTATCCTCATGAGCCACATTTCCAATGTGGCGTTTGGCTTTTATCTTACAGGTAGGGTTTCATGCCTTTGTTTAGACTGGCTTCAGACCATGATCCTCCTATCTTCATCTGTGAGTGTTTAGGATCATGTCTGGCCTTCAAAGTTTTTTGGTGCCAGTACTGGGGCTTGAACTCAGGGCCCAGGCACTTGTCCCTGAGCTCCTTTGCTCAGGTTAGCACTTTACCACTTGAGCCACAGCTCCACTTTCAGCTTTTTTTGTGTGGTTAATTGGAGATAAGACTCTTCACAAATAGAGACTTTTTTACTGCCTGGGCTGGCTTCAAACCTCGAATCTCAGATCTCAGCATTCTGAATAGGATTACAGAAATTAGTCACTAGCATCTAGCTCTTGTTTTATAAACAAACAGAGCAGTCTCACAGTGTTGTCCAAGTTGGTCATAGTCTAGTTAGGCTCAAGTGCTTTTCTTGCCTCCATGTGGTATTTTCTTTCTTTGGGTGCTAGCACCGAGCATCCTCTTTACCACTGAGCTACACTGTCCCCACCACTAGCCCCTCCTTATCTTTGGCCCTAAGCAAAGGTGACGTGACTTGTTTTCCCATGGCTCAGATTCCTTCATTTCTTACCCCATACCACATTCCTTAGTCACTTCTCACTTTGAGAAGCTGTTTACCTCCTTTCATCTATACCAGCCATGTTAAAAGTAAGACCCCAAACTCCTTTAGCTAGGGCTTGGATGTGGCCCAGTGGTTAGAGTAGAGGCCTTAGGTTTGATCTCCAGTACTGAAAGAACAAGAAAAGTCCCATCAGAATGAAAAAGAAGGGTGAAAATGATTCAAAGCAAGGAGAAGGTCAGTAAGTTATCAACAGGAGCCAAATGCGCCCTACATACTTGACTGTTTTTCACCTTTGACTTAAACAAAGCATGTACTTCCCTATGTGGCCTGTGAAAGGTAACAGCATACACGCAGACTGTCCTGTGAGGGTGGGGACAGGAAAGCACAGCAGAAGCCTGTCTGTCCCCGTGGGTCTGTCCACAACAGAACTCAGAGGATGGTTGGAGAGAGCCATGGCCCTCATCCCTCATTTCAACCACAGAATGAGCTTCCCCTTCCTCCAAACTGAATGGGTAGATTATTTTTCAAGTGAGCAAAACAATGAAACTTAGGTGTAGTTCATCTGAACGCACTTCCTAATCATGTGTGTGTGCCCAGTTAAGGCTTTAGTGGACAGCAGGGCCTGGGGATGTAGTTCTATGGTGATCCCAGGTGCCCAGGTGTCTCGCTTCACCCCCAGCACAAAAACGTGGGGGGACGGTTGGGAGGAAGAAAAGGAGACTTTTTGATCACTGCTCTCACTTTATCCCTCCTTTTTTTTCTTTCTTATGCAAAATTTGTTTTCAAATATGGAACCTTCTATATCCTAAGACAGTTAACCTTAGGAGGTAAGTAGCTCCCAGGCTGAAGTTTGAATTCAGGAACATGTCCACCTAATTTGTGTGACTGTGCTCAAGTTTGCTGTCATTTTCACCAGGTCTCTGCTTCCTTGCCTGCAGAAGGAGAGAGTGTTGTAGTCAATATTACTGGAGTGCAAAGTGGATGGAAACAGGACAGACTAGAAAAGCATTAAAATCAGTCATTCATACCTTGGGCTACCCATGATTGGTCTCCATGAATAAATGCTGTTGCAAATATTTGAAAATTTCTGTGTTCAGAATAGTATTTTTGCCAAATGGGTTCCTGAGTCATTCAAGGAAAAAAAAAATTATTCATGAGATTTTAATTACATTCTTTAATGATGGAAGATAAACCTGGATTTTTCCCCTCTTTTGTTTCTGTTTTTTTGGTGCTAGAAATTGAACTCAGGGCCATGCACATGCCAGGCAAACACTGTTTCACCAAACTTCATCCCTAGCTATATCTTTCTTCTTTTTAAAGATATTTGTGCATTATTAATAGAATGTACCAAAGTAAATTACCAAAATAAACCTGATTATTACCTATCACATTAGAGCATACTGGAGTTTCTTCTATGCTACAGAACAGGCTCCACTTGCTAAATAGTAACCGGTATCATTTGTCCTGTGACCTGGCCTTTTGTCATTCCAGCCCCAGGTGCACAATATCTTTGTGTAAAGCTCACTGCACAGCTCCGGTCCTTATGTAAACCTAACTTCTACAGCAGCCTTGCCACCGCCACTCACTCAGCAGTATTTATTGACTATCTTCGGGGCTCTCTGTTCTATGCCCCATCCACTGGCATCTCTTGGGAGATATGCCAAAGATCAGACACCAATGTCCTCTGCTTGGCATGTCCATTCTCAGCTCTGCTAAAGAGTGGAGGAGCAACATATGGTCAACTTTATGCGTGAGGGAGGCCTCAGGGACACAGTCTTTGTCCAGCACTGGAAGGCTGTCCCATCTTCAACTGGAATTTGAAAACCAACACGTGCAGCTGCATAGAGTAGCTACCCCGCTTGCTGGGAAGGCAGAGATTGAAGATGGAATCTGAGCACAGCCTTGACGAAAGGAAGACTTTGTCTCAACAAACAAGCTGGACACCATGGGTCACATTTGTAATCTCAGCTACACATGAGGTGGAGGTAGGAGATTCTTGAATTGGAGGCCAGCCTCAGATGCATAGACAGAGCCCTTCTCAACAACAAAAACAAATGAACAATCCACTCAATCTGGCATTCTTTTTTTTTTTTTTTTTTTTTGCCAGTCCTGGGGCTTGAACTCAGGGCCTGAGCACTGTCCCTGGCTTTTTTTCCCCCTCAAAGCTGACACTCTACCACTTGATCCACAGCACCACTTCTGGGTTTTTCTGTATATGTGGTGCTAAGGAATCGAACCCAGGGCTTCATGCATGTTAAGCAAGCACTCTACCAGTAAACCACATTCCCAGCCCCAGCCTGTCATTCTTTGTTTGTTTTGTTTTTGTTGCCAGTCCTGGGGCGTGGACTCTGGGCCTGAGCACTGTCCTTGGCTTCTTTTTGCTCAAGGTTAGCACTCTGCCTCTTGAGCCACAGTACTACTTCCCGCTCAGCCTGGCGTTCTTGAAAACATGAACCATCAAGGTTCTATCTGCTCCTTCAGGCACACCACTAAGGCCCCTTTCCTTAGAAATGTGGATCACAGACAGCAAGGCAGTCTGCAGGTCCACATGAATGCAGGACAAACAGGAGGGCACTGGGGTATGATAAAGAGCATTTGTAGCTTTGGGACTTTTCTTTGCAAGGCTCTTAACCTTTTCTGAAAGCCCAGCCACTGCATGTGGGACACAGCAAAAGACCATGGGGCTGGGCACATGGGAGGGGCTCTTCTTAAATATCTAGTGGTGGTATTGTCCTCAGCACACCAAGGGGACTCTGAACAATGTGGCTCCTATTAGAAATGAGAACAAGTACCTATTGTCTAGGCCTAACTGGTTCTAAGTGTTTTTTCTAGAGATAATTAATTTAATTAAAATGGTCCCTGGAGCCAAACGAGCTTCTTATTGAGCACTACACACATTCCTTCCAAATTCCAGCACAGAGCGACTCTGAATTAGCAAGCTCTCCTGCCACGCGGCCTCTGCTTGCTGAACTTCTGTTGGAATGGGAATCCTGGGACCGTGGTCCTTAGCTAGGCGAGTGGCACTCATTCATTCTGAGGAGGTTAAATAACAGATTGAGTTTCTTCTGTGAACTTTGATCCAAAAACAATGTGAGCATTGGTAGTTTTAAGAAAAATTTGGCTTACTGACTGCATCCAAATCAACTCTCCCAAGATAGCCTCAGTACATTGGTGAGCAATAGATGAATGACTAAGCGGGTTAGTGAAAAGAGAGTAGATAGGCATGTTTAGTCTGTTGTATTTTGAAGCATGTGAATTCATTTCATCTTAAATTGACCTTTAGCCAACACTACCACGCTCTCGTACTCCAGGGAGACCGAATTAGACACTGTGCATTAAGTAGCTTATGTATGGTGGATATAATTTAGTTTGCGGTTCAAAACCAGGCTGGCACATTAGTATGTGCACATAGAGTGGCCATCTCACCAGCAGGCTTGGGGCTCAGGAGGATGGCTTCCTGGATGCCTCTCTTCCACGTCAGTTGATTTGTGGCACATTTTAAAAACTTCTCTCAGCCTTTGTCTTGCTGTAACATAAAGATAATGTAAAACCTCACATGTACATCTTGGTAATGTTTGAGTATTTCATTTATTCACCATATATTGAATGCTTTATTTGCATGTTTGGGGCTTATCAATGAACAGAAGAAAAAGCCTTAGGGTTGTGTCACTTAAGGTTCTGAGAGGACAGGGGATGAGAAACAAATCTTAAGTAGAGTAATAATGCTCTATAGTACATTATTAGAGGCTGCATATGCTTAAAAAAATAGTAAGGCAGAGATGTAGTTCATGGGTAGAGCAATCGCCTATCATGCCTATCCAGGTCCTGACCTTGGTGCCCAGCACTACACAAATACAAAAACAAAACTATGATGAAAACAAGAGTTTTAGTGTTAAGAGTTGGGCTCTGAGATCTAGAGGCCTGAGATCTAGAGGAAGGTGGCTCAAGGCTAGTCAGGCTGAAAAATCCATGAGACTCCATCTCCAAAATAAGCCAGGAAGGAAGTATGGCACAGGTGGTAGAATACCAAACACAAGCAAGCAAGCCAAATTAGTATGAGGTCCTGAGTTCAATCCCAGGCATTAGCAAAAAGTAACAAAATAGGAGAGTTGCAGATCATGGGAAGTAAGCAGTGAGCTGTTACACAGGGTAAACAGGGTAGGCCTCTTGAGGTGAAACCTGGTCAAAAGCTTGAAGCTTGTGTAGGAGCAAATCCTGTGGTGGTCTAAAGGGACATCTAAGGAACAGAGAGAAGGCAGTGCAATGGTCAGAGGGCAGGGGTGTCTCAGGCATGTGGGGGAGCAAAGATCAGGAAAACCAGTGTGGATTAGAAGTTGTTAGAGATGAAGAGTCCTGAGCCTCAGTCCAGACCTCCACCAGAATCTGCGCTTGATGAAATCCTGGGTGCTTCCCAGGTGAGGCCCTTTGGAACAAACCATACTACTCAGGTGAGTTGGGACTAGTAGGAAAAAGAAGAGAATACTCAATGTGTGAGAACAAATCATTTGAAGAGAATCAACAAATTTGAATCCATCATTTTGATTAAGTGATAGAGCCACATCCACAGAGAAGAGAAATACACAGAATTCTTTAGGCTACCGTCTAGATGTTTGTTGAGTCTGGAAAAAGAAGAAAAATATTCAGAATCTAATGAAATGTAAGTAAATTGCCAAAGCCAGTAAAGTGGTAAGCAAACTGGGGTGGGTCTGGGCTGTAGCTACCCCAGGAGAGGATGTATCTTGAAGTGGGGAGGAAGCAACCTCCTCCAAGGTGCCCATATGGTGCCATGTTTTATCTTCATGCAGAAGAAAACTCAGGAAGAATGGAATCCCATACCTCAGCCCAGAATGCCCAGCCAAGCAATCCTGCTGGTTTGGAATGGTGGAAGTATTTACAGAATGGGTCTTTTAATCGTATAGTGAGGTAGGTAGTAATTACAATCACACCAAATCCATAAGGTTAGCATTTTTGTGTAAACTCAGGAAAGGATTTTTATAATCTTGAGGATAATGTGTGTTCACTTGGTATTTCAAACATTTGTAAAGGAGGATTTGACCTGCTAGAGAACTGTGATCCCCATTTAACAGCGTACTTTTTATTTGAAAAGTATAAAGAGATCTTTAAAACTCTTTTGGAATGATGACGAGAACTTGAGGTTTACTCTGGTTTCATTTTTTTCTAGGGTCATGTAAGTATTTGAGAACACTTTGCATGTTAGGAAATGTTTAAGTGCTAAGAATGATCCAGTACATTAAGTGGAGAAATGTAGTTTGCAATTTATAATAGAATCTAACTCAATATGTGAATGAGAATGTTTAGAAGAATTCAGTTCCTACAGTTTTATTCCACAGAACTTTAATCCCCTTGAATCTGATGACTACATTTCACTTGATTTATAAACAGATTAATACTATTTCCATGTGTAATGTCAAGATTTGAGGGAAGCTAAGTTTTAGAATTAGCTAAAACGTATTATTTTAATAAATTTGTCTCAATTAAAAAACTCAAGATATCTAAAAATTAGTCTCTCTTATGCTCTATAATGTTCCCAACAAGACACCAAAAGCCAGATATAGTGGTGCCTATCTGTAATCCCAGGTACTTAGGAGGCAGGGGCAGGAGAATCTCAAATTGGGCAACATTAAGAAAATCCTATCTCAAACACAAAATGCAAATGAATGAGCTGAGGGTGTGACTCAAGCAGCAAAATGAACAGAAACAAACAAAACAGTCCCATGTGTATAAGTAATTCAAGTTTAATTCAAGTTGTCTCTAGTAATCAGTAAGTTTAGAGACTTTTTTTTCCAGTCCCAGGGCTTGAACTCAGTGCCTGGGCACTGTTCTGAGCTTCTTTTGCTCAAGGCTGGCACTCTACCACTTGAACCACAGTACCACTTCCAGCCTTTTCTGTGTGTGTGGTACTGAGGAATCAAATCCAGGGCTTCATGTATGCTAGGCAAGCACTCGACCAGTAAGCCACATTCCCAGCCCTAGAGACATTTTAAAGACAAATTTTAAGTGTGAGACATAACTCTCACACATCGTTCCAAAGGCATAACCTTCAGGTTCATTTACGAAATGCTGCTGCATGTGGAATATGGAGAACTGGCCAGCAGGCTGCACAGTGGCATCTCAGGTAGCTCCCTTTAGGTGACTTCCACCACCTACTTCATACCCAGAAACCCATCCCAGGGCAGAAGGCAAGCAGCCACTGATAACCCAGAGTGGACGTTCTTCCATGCCACCTGCTATTCTGTGTATCCTCAACAATCATTAACACCTGATTCTTCCCTCTCCAAAAGCCTCAACAGAGTTCAAGCCTGCATTGCAAATTGCAAATGGTGTGGAAAATTCTAGTTTGAAAATGATGCTTCGATTGAGATTCCACCTCACCCCAGTAAGAATGTCCATTATCAGGAAAATTGACAATAACAAGTGCTGGAGGGGATGGGGCCAAAAGGGAACCCTACTACATTGTTGGTGGGAATGTAAACTTGTTCAGCCACTGGAAAGTGGATGGAGATCCCTCAGAAGGTAAAACATAGAGCTCCCCTACAACCCAGCAGCCCCACTCTTGGGCATCTATCCAAAAGATTACAAACAAGAACACACTAAAGCCACCAGCACAACAATGTTTATTGCAGCACAATTTGTCACTGCTAAAATATGGACCCAATGCAGATGCCCCTCAGTAGACGTGTAGATCAGGAAAATGTGGTACTTATACACAATGGAATTCTATGCCTCTATCAGAAAGAATGACATTGCCCCATTCATAAGGAAATGGAAGGACTTGGAAAAAATTATACTAAGTGAAGTGAGCCAGACCCAAAGAAACATGGACTCTATGGTTTCCCTCATAGGGAATAATTAGTACAGGTTTAGGTTAGTCATAGTAAATGATCACAGGAGCCTAATAGCTGTGCCCTTATGAATGCATAATGCTAAGTGAAATGGACTCCATGTTATGGAAATGACTGTTTTATCACTGTTGTAACTACTTTCAACATGCCATGTGAAATTGTAGCTTTTTTTGTTGATGATCCTCTTTTATTATTATTATTTTTTTGCCAATCCTGGGGCTTGGACTCAGGGCCTGAGCACTGTCCCTGGCTTCTTTTTGCTCAAGGCTAGCACTCTACCACTTGAGCCATAGCACCACTTCAGGCTTTTACTGTATATGTGGTGCTGAGGAATCGAACCCAGGGCTTCATGTTTGTGAGGTAAGCACTCTACCACTAGGCCATATTCCCAGCCCTGTTGATGATCCTTTTGTATCCCCTGCCTGTGGTTGTCCCTGTGCTATCACTGTATCTCTTCTGAGTACCTTGGATACTGTATATACTGGTATTAGAACTAGGGAAGAGAAAGGGAATATCAAAATCGAGAGACAAAGGATAAAAAGACAAACGACTCCAAAAGCAATACGTACAAAACCATTTGGTGTAAACCTACTGGGGGTAGAGTGAAAGGGGGAGGGGGGAAATGAGGGAGGAGGTAACAAATTTTACAAGAAATGTACCCACTGCCTTGCGTATGAAACTGTAACCCCTCTGTACATAACTTTGACAATAAATAAGTAATTGTTCAGAAAAAAAAGAAAATGGTGTTTAGCGTTGTCAAGAGTCTATTTTGGCTTCCCTCCTGATGGTGGGCTGATTGGAAGACAGCTGGATCCCTGAGTTTAAAGATGACTTGGACATTCACAGTTAGCCTCACTCCTTTTGACTGAGGCGCTTGATTCCATCAGCTCTCCTGAGGACTAGTTGCCAACAACCCTTCCTGGAATTAACTGCATTGCCTCTGGAGGTTGATAAACTCAGCTGACTGCAGGATGGAAGTCACCTGGTCCTGATCTACTGGTTTGTCACTGGGTGCTTGTTGTTCACAGATCTCTTCCACCTTTGTGAAGAATTTGAGCCAGGGAGAAAAGAAATCTGAAAAGGAGTAAGGCTTTGAAGGCTTTACTCCGAAATCCATGTGTCTAACATACCTAATGTTTTGCATATACATCCTCCTGTCTCTCTAAGCCATCTCTGGATTACTTATAATACATAATCTAAGTTGTTGCTATTGTGTTGTTGAGGAGATGACAGGAAATAAGTCTGTTCGTGCTTAGTACAGATACAATTTATCTCCTGGAATATTTTCCATTCACAGTTGGTTGAAGGCAAGGATTCAGAAGCCACAGATGTGGAGGAACAGAGGGCCTTGGGTGATGTAATGTTGTTGGTACACAATCACACTCAGAACAGCAAGGCACTACACTACCTGATCTCCTCATAAGAGTTCTGAAGTTATTATTACTTGGATATTTGTTCACAGAGTAGAGGAAACTTCCAATGCCCCAAATGGGATCTGCCCTTAATCCTACTCACCTTTCCATCACCATCTTCAACAAACAACGAATGATCTCTTTGCCATCTCTAGCTCTCATTGTCTCGCCAGTGTCTACTCAATGCTCTCACTTATTCCTCTCCACCTCCTGCATGTAATCCCCAGTGGCAGGGTGCTAACCTAGCATGCACTAGGCCCTGAGTTCCATCCTGAGCACCACAAGCAAAACAGCAACCATAACTTTGGTTTTCCCATCTACATTTAATCTTGGCACATGCCAGCCATTAGTGATTTTATGGAGTCAATGGATTCAACCATTGCCCTAATTCAGGTAAGTACAAACTTGCCCTTCCTGAACCCCCTTGAGTCTCAGGTCTCCCTGCCTCTGATGCTTATACTCTCCTGACCTACAGACCTGAACAGCCCAGAGCTCAGAAACCTGGGCTTGCCCAGATGGAGCCAGTCAACTCTTCTCCCTTCCTTGGTACCATTTTTCTTATCGACGAAGCCATTCTTCTTGGCCTGTGTGCCTAAATGAGGAACCCAGCTCCTTCTTGCTGTATTCCATTGGTGTCTCATCAATGCTGTATTCTGAAGGTCTGTGATCTCAGCTTAAGAACTCCCTCCTTATAGGAGGAAGACCAAGTATAGTCTCCTAAATCTTTCCCTTTTCAGCCATGCTTTCTTTTCTCCATCTTCTCTAAGCAGGAGAAGCAATTTTACCAACACCACCAGGACTATGGAATACTTTTGAATGCAGGTCCCCAGCACATGGAGGACAACCAACAGTCCCTTCCCAGACATTTAAAGCCCTACCTTTTTGACTCCAGCCTCTCCCTTCACTCATCTGTAGTCACTTCCGGTTGCTTGATTCCCTGCAGGTGCCAAGTCAAGCCTTTCCTGTGCGCTTTCTGTAGCTATTTCTGACCAGAATGTCCTTGACTCCTGCTCTTTTGGAGAAATAGCATTGTGCTTGGAAAGCTTGGCCTTGCTGAGGCCTCTGGAAAGAGCTGGACCTGTCGGACTGGAACAACTTTGTGCATGTGAGGTTAGCACACGTCCTAGATCAGGCTGAGGTACAAATTACCACAAGACAGTGCACACATTTTTTTCTCAAGTTCTGGAGACCAGGAAGTCCCATATCCACACAGCAGCAGGTCAGGTGAGAGCCTGGTAGAGAAGGGAAGAGAGGGAAAAAGACTGGACAAAGAGGAGGAATTGTCATGTCTTTTTTTTTTTTTTTTTGCCAGTTCTGGGGCTTGGGCTCAGGGCCATGACTGGCTTCTTTTTGCTCAAGGCTAGCACTCTACCTCTTGAACCACAGCGCCACATCTGGCCTTTTCTGTTTATGTGGTGCTGAGGAATAAGACCCAGGGCTTTGTGCATGCTAGGCAAGCATTTTACCGTGAAGCCACATTCCCAGCTCCTTGTCTTTTGTTGTTGTTTGTTTTTCTGTTACTTCTGGGGCTTGAACTCAGGGCCTGGGCACCATTCCTGAGCTTTTCTGCTAAAGGCTAACATTCTACTGCTTGAGCTACAGCTCAATTTCCAGCTTTTTGGTGGTTTGTTGGAAATAAAAGTCTCAGGGACTCTCCTGCCCAGGCTGACTTTGAACTAGGATATTCAAATCTCAGCCTTCTGAGGAGCCAGGATTATACATATGATCTACCAGAGCTAGGCTCATGTCTTTTTGTATAAGAGGACTAACCTTATTTGGGAGGACTCCCACCCTTATGACCTGATTACCTCCCAAAGGTGTCTGCCTCCTAATTCTGATCTCCAGATTTTACACTACTGACTTCATACACATCAAAATTTCAGGACACCATCAGAGACAGCACAAATTCAATGCCTGTCAGGTACTGAATGGAAGAACTGAGAGTTAAGAGCCTCAGGGTTCTACCCTAGAGGTTTAGGCAATGTTCCACAAGGAGTTTGCTTTCTTATTAAATCAAATTCATCTTTTTCTTTTCTTTTCTTTCTTTTTTCTCCCCCCCCCCTCTTTTTTTGACCCTGGCTTGGGACTTAAACTCAGGGACTGGGCGCTCTCCCTCTATCACTTGAGCCATGGTTCTACTTCTGGCTTTTTTTTTTTTTTTTTTTTTTTTTGGCCAGTCCTGAGCCTTGGACTCAGGGCCTGAGCACTGTCCCTGGCTTCTTCCCGCTCAAGGCTAGCACTCCGCCACTTGAGTCACAGCGCCGCTTCTGGCCATTTTCTGTATATGTGGTGCTGGGGAATCGAACCTAGGGCCTCGTGTATCCGAGGCAGGCACTCTTGCCACTAGGCTATATCCCCAGCCCTACTTCTGGCTTTTTGGTAGTTAACTGAAGATAAGAGTCTCATGGACTTCCTGCCTGGGCTGGCTTTGAACTATGATCCTCAGATCTTGGCTTCCTGAACTAGGATTACAGCTGCGAGCCACCAGTGCATGGCATAGAGTTCATCATTATAAAATATATGATCAGTGGTATTTAAGGATAGTTTTCACAGGATCCAAGACTAGCTTTCTCTTCTTATTGGAGTCTTCCCTTAGGATTGACACTTGGGAAGTGAACTCACTTTGGGTGGAACCATGGAAGCCCTTTAGGAACTCTTGCAACTCCTCTCCTCTGTGGTCCTTTCAAGTTATGAGCTGATCACTCATGGTGGCTCCAGTTGCTCTCCTGGTATTAAAGAAGTCAAAGCTGAGAAGGAAATCATGATCTTTGTGATTATTGTGGCCTTGTATGTGCCCTACTATCTTTCTGGAGAATGAAACTGATCTTCCTTGTTTCCTCTCTCTCTCTCTCTCTCTCTCTCTCTCTCTCTCTCTCATTATTTTCTTTATAGGTACACTTTAAATTTGCAACATAGAACAGTCAAGTTACCACATTACAGAAACCAAATAAGAGATTAGTGCGGTCAAATGAAAGCCACCAGCAATTAATTTAACCAAGACTAAACTCCACAAAATGGTTACTAATACTTGTCATAATTACAATGACATTAAGACGCCTTTTTGGGTTGTTTTGTTTCTTTGTAAATGGGATTTAAGTAACATACCCTACGATGATGAGAAATCTAACTGCCTGGCTACCAGGTGCAAGAATTCTATTTGTGTGGCATGAACAGGGCTGCTAATCCCTCACACGCTCTATTCTGTTTGGCAGTGAACTACTTCCTGGTGAGCTTCGTAATAACAGGCAGCTGTCCTGTCAGCCCCACTGAAAAATGAGATAATAAGGCCGACGAATGATGTCCTTTATGTCCTGAATCTACCACTTCCTGTAGTTTTCATCTCGATTGCTTTAAGGAAATAAGGATCTGGGCAATTTTCACACTGTTTCTTCTTCTTTTATTTTTTTAAAGTTGGTCTAAATTCATAGTGAGTGTCATTTCCTTTGGGGATATTTGGTGGAAAAAGAGGCAGCCTGCTTCATTGCACCAGGACAGAAGGCTTCCAAAAAGCCACTGAATAGGGTCTGTGAATAGAAATCTCCCTTTAGACGTGATGGAGGTAGTCAGGACTGTGACTAGGGCCTGGATCTGGCTCCCATAGAGCACAATTGATGAGGATCTTTCTGTGGAACCACTAGGCTGACCAGGCCATTTAGAAGCTGCAGCAAGAACAACCATATCCCATGACTCCAGAAATAAAAGCTGCCTGGTATCATTTCCCCCACCCCCCAGGCTGGGAAAATTGCCACAGGGTGGGGAGAGTGGGCTTCCCCAGAGCTCCAGGGCTACAGATAACAGGCATGTTGAGAGGTCCTGGAGCTCAGCAGTGTCACTCCTACACTTGACAAGAAAGCAAGTTGAGAGCCAGGCACCTGTGGCTCATGCCTGCCATTCTTGCCACTCAGGAGACTGAGATGTGAGGATCTTGTTACGAAGCCAGTATGAAGACCGTCCAGGCAGCAAAGCTGGTGAGACCACCAAAAAAACCAGAAGTGGAGCTGTGGCTAAAGTGATAAAGTATTAGCCTTGAGTTAAAAAGCCAAGCAAGAGCACGAGGCCCTTAGTTCACACTGGAGGGTGAACTTGATCACAGGCATAATAATGGCCAGTATGGGGATGATACCCTTTCCCAACATAAGAGTAAATTTCCTGACATTCTTTTTTTTTTTTTTTTTTTTTTTTTTTGCCAGTCCTGGGCCTTGGACTCGGGGCCTGAGCACTGTCCCTGGCTTCTTCCCGCTCAAGGCTAGCACTCTGCCACTTGAGCCACAGCGCCGCTTCTGGCCGTTTTCTGTATATGTGGTGCTGGGGAATCGAACCTAGGGCCTCGTGTATCCGAGGCAGGCACTCTTGCCACTAGGCCATATCCCCAGCCCCTCCTGACATTCTTTACAATCCACTCCTTGTGTCAGTCCCTTTGAGTTAAATTCTGCTCATAAGCTGGGGATGTAGCTCGGGGTAAAGTGCTTGCTTGGCAGGTGTGAAGTCCTGTGCAAACAAACAACCAAACAACCAAACAATCCATCTCAATTAGATAGTCTTAGACAACAGAGAGAAAATTACCTCCTTTATTTCATCCATTTGTTCTAGCTATACAGACTTTCCCTTGTAGGAAGATTTTGGCTTCTGAAATAAGGTCTTGTTCTTTATCTTTACTAAAATTAGCCTTTAAATAGCCGCCTGAAGTATGGAATTGTAACCCTCTTTGTACATCTACTTAATAATAACAATAATAAGATGCAAACAAACCGTAGCTGCAGGTCATGGATGGTCCTGAGGGCTGGGAACATTGTGTCTGCCCTTAGCTGCAGGCCTGGGTGATAGTGGAGGCACCAGGTCTCAGCAGTGGTCCAGATTGGACCTCTGTCTTGACTGCCCCAAGTGGGGATCAAGCGGAGTGCCTGGTTATAAGCAACTCTGGGGTGTCCTCAAGGGAAAGAGGAATTTAATATGAGGCTGAAGAAGTGCACTTCTCAGACAAAATCTCACTTGCTTCTCAATCTTGAAAATCTACCTAAGGCAAGGCCTGAGTGATAGAATAAGGTTGTTAGGATTTGGCTGCACAATCGATCCACAAATCAGCTGTGTGCACTCCAGAATTCTCTTTCCCCTTCCCAGTACTTGTTCTCTCTTTCATTCCTTCTCTTAGGAACCAATTATGTATCCAATATTTACTGAACACTTGCTATATGCTAGGTACCAGTCCAATTGCTTTATAAGTGTTTATTCAATGAATCCTCCTAACAACTCAGTAAGATTTTTCTGTTATATTCTCCTCACTTACAGATGAGCAGACTGAGGCTCAGACATTGAATAACTTATCCAATGTTACACAACTGGCAAACGGAAGTCTGACTTCAAAGTTTCTATGACTCTTCCAGGAGTAGATGATTGATTTACCCCAAAATTTCTAGAAGTATACCATCCAATTGGGTGGCCAGTAGCCATGTAACTATCTAGAGTGGCAGCTAATTCATGAAAATGAAGTAAATTAAACAGTCTCCTCAACTCTCTGGTCATGTTCAAGTGCTCAATAGCCACAGGTAGCTAGGGGTACATTTAGGACAGCACCCTGGAAAGGCATGTCCATTAATGCAGGTGCTGATGCCAAAGAAAATCCTACTTGTTATTTTATTCGCTTAATATCAGTGAAAAAAAAAAAGAAGCACAAAGGAGGTCTGATTAAGCATAGAGCAAATGAACAGTAACTTTGAAATCTTTTTTAGGTACTAGTAACAGACTAAAAAAGTTCTTCCCAGAAAAGAAGTTCCTAATGTAGAGAATGAAAAAAAATATTGAATACAATAACAATAGGTAAAGTGGAATCAGGCTGTGGAAATAGAGCTACAATGTCTGTGTAGTATGCTAGGTGACATCCCCAGCAACACACACACACACACACACACACACACACACACACACACGGACAAGTACATGTTACTACCATGGTTACACTTCTTGCAATACAAAGTATATGGGGAGAGACAATGTAAGGAAAGGAATAAATTTCCCTTTGAAATGTGTGTGTGTGTGTGTGTGTGTGTGTGTGTGTGTGTATTTTAACAACATAGTTGATCCATGATGATAATAGAAAAAATTCGAGAGAATAAAATTCATTTACTGAAAAAAAAATAGGAAAGTGCTGTGTAGAATATTCCCATTTGGAGTTCTGAAGGTACGGTTTCCCTATGCATATGTTCAAGTGTCAGATCACCCTGAGGCCATGTGCATGTTGCAAGAAAACCAATTCTGTTAAATTGATGCCAAAAGACAGAAGCATGGCGACAGTGTTAGGAGCCAGAACTCGGGAGCAGGACCCAGACCTAACAGAGAACCTCCCTACTTCCGGCACCACAGCAAACATGGTGCTCAGTTCTCTTCAATCCAGCTGCTCCTCTAACACCGAGGACCCCAACAGGCTTCTGTCTGTGGGAAATACAAGCTGCAGGGTGTTGTGGGGAGCGGGGATGAGAGGCTGCTGGGGTGGGGCCTTGCAGGAGTGAGGCAGGAAGACGCCCAGGACACAGCGCTAACTTGTAGCTGTAATGACTTCCCTGCCCTTCGCTAGTGCCACGTCTACCTGTATCACCCGCTGCCCCATGCCCAGCGCTAGCCAGGAAGACTGCAGTAAGGACAGGAAGTGCCCTCCCCTGCTTAGCGGGGACCTGGCCTCACCAGCACCCTCACTTCTCCTCCTGCCCCTTCATTTACATTTAGTATTGCCCTTTTCCCAAAGAGAATACACACACACATGCACACACCCTCTACATACTATGCTCAATATCACAGACCCTACATACACACACCCCACACTATGCACTACACACACATGCTACACAATCCTATGCAACACATTCACACTACATACATCCTACACATGTGTACACACACAACACCTCTATACACTATGACACATGCCCTACACAGACCTCACAATCTATGTGTTACACATGCACAATTCTACACAGCACACACATTACACACACAGTACACACTATGCATATATACTTGTAACATGAACTAAAAATATCTGCAGAAACAGTAAGTTGAGAGAAAAGAAGGAAATCTGCCCGGTGATGAATTCGCCAGGTACCTAGGCCCCTTAGCTGTGGGGTTCAGTACAAACATGGCAGTGCCCTGGTTCATCTGTGAGCCCTTGAGTGGCTCCAGCAGCCCAGGGAGCCAGCAGTGGCCTGGTGCCCCTCTCCTCTGTGGGCCAGAGAGCGATGGAGGGGCCGCTGTGCTAGGCTGGGCCTCTGATGAAGCGGCCAAGACGCCAGGCCTGGTCCAGGCTGCTGAGGGACAGGCCGCAACACCTACCCTTGCCCATCCTTACAGTCGGAGCTCATCTCAGGGACTCACTCTTTTTTTTTTTTTGGCCAGTCTTGGGCCTTGGACTCAGGGCCTGAGCACTGTCCCTGGCTTCCTTTTTGCTCAAGGCTAGCACTCTGCCACTTGAGCCACAGCGCCACTTCTGGCCGTTTTCTGTATATGTGGTGCTGGGGAATCGAACCTAGGGCCTCATGTATACGAGGCAAGCACTCTTGCCACTAAGCCATATCCCCAACCCCTGGGACTCACTCTTGACCCTATATGAGTCTCTAGGTAGGAAACTGGAAGGAAGGCCCAGAGCAACCCTGCTGCCCAGTGACCAAATCCTTCCTGGGCTTGGCCAGGGGAGCTCTGGAATGGAGGCTGGGAGGCCGGGAGGAGGCCTGAGACAGGCTGGGGAGGCTGGGAGGCCTGGAAGAGGCCCTCACAAAGGGGCTTCTTCTGTGAGGGTGGAGAGTCTGGGGTATGACCTTCAGAATGTGTGGCATTTAAAGAGAAAACTCCTTTTTAACTCCTGAGTTCCAGGAAAAGAAATTCACTACAAGTAAATTGAAGGCCAGCCATCAGCTCACATCTGGGCAGAAGTGGCCTATCTGGTGTTACCACTGAGGACCAAACACCGGGTGCTGATAGGGACTGTGTCCTGTGGGGAGGGGAGGAGCCTCGGCCAGAGACCCACACGGCTGGCTGGCCATCTCCTGGCGTCCTTTGAGGTTAATCTTGCACAGTGTTGTCAGGTTGCACTCAGAACAATTTTACTAGGGACAGAAACAGTCCATGCTAAATGCCAAAGAATGATTCCTCTGTTGGTAACTGAGTGAATCTCCTACAAAATGCTAGAGTGCGACCCAGCCACCCCCCCTGCTGTGCCTGTTTCCACCCCTACCCCAGGCCCCTCACCCCTACTCCCCTACTCAGAGTCTGTGTTGGAAATCTGTGTGGAGACATTTTAAAGGGACCTTTAGCGGCTCAGGAGCTTCTTTCATGAACTTTATAGACAAACCAAGAATCAGTTCCAAAGACAGAACCAGGCAGATTAACCCCCATATCTGCCTGTCATCTTTATTTCTGGAAGAGCACATCTGCCCGTGAATGGCCATCTCATATAGGGCTTGTCAAGAGGAATGGGGGACATGGCTGTAAAACGTTAGGAGTAAACACTTTGAAAAGATTTTGGTATCTAGACTTATATTTAGGTAGAGAAATTTTTTGAGACAAGGTCTTATTTTGTAGTCCACGCATGACCTTAAACTTGCTATCTTCCTGTCACACTTTCTCAGGGCAGGGGTTACAGGTATGAGCCACCACACTTGGCTGTGAAATAATTTAATTTTGTAATTCTTTGCAGCCATCATACCAGAGGCCCCTGTCAGCATTTCTGAGGAATAGCATTAGAAAAGGTGCTAAGCCCACTCCGTTCCTGTTATTCAGGTAAAATCACCTTGTGCAATCACAGTGGATACTAAACCATAGGGGAACCATGTGGTTAAGTTCCACTCATCAACACATAACTTTGTTTTATGTGTGTTTCTGTTTGAAGACACCTAATTTAATGCACACTGGGGATGCATTGATGGTGAGTTCATGGGCAGCAGCACTGTAACTCATGCTTGTATGAGGCGTCTCGAGCACATCATGTATTTTGCATTTCCTCTGTAAGGTACACCATTGTTGTCTTGCACTTGAGAACATTGGACAGCTCAGTGGTACTGCACCAGCAGCCATTTCAAACAGGGACATCTACAAAAATTGTTGGGGCTGGGGATATGGCCTAGTGGCAAGAGTGCTTGCCTCGTATACATGAGGCCCTGGGTTCAATTCCCCAGCACCACATATACAGAAAACGGCCAGAAGTGGCGCTGTGGCTCAAGTGGCAGAGTGCTAGCCTTGAGCACGAAGAAGCCAGGGACAGTGCTCAGGCCCTGAGTCCAAGCCCCAGGACTGGCCCCACCCCCCAAAAAAAAAATTGTTGAGTACTATGGCTCACACCTATAATCCTAGTTACTTAGGAGTCAAGGATCCAGAGGGTCATGATTTGAGGCTAGTCCAGGCAAAAAGTTAACAAGACCCTATCTTGACCTACAAACGGGGTATACTGGTACATGGCTGTGATCAAAGTCTGGGGATGGCCCCAGGCAAAAAGCTGATACCTTACCTGAATAATAACTAAAGCAAGAAGAGCTCCTGCCTAACATGAGGCTCTAAGTTTAAAATCTAGTACTTCAAAAGGGGGGAGAGATTTGCCATGTGCAAAGCCTCAGGGAAGAATCAAATAAGAGCAGAACATCCTCCACAAGAATGCAAAAAAATGATACTGCATAGACTGCAGGAAGGATACTTGTTCAGCGTATGATGGCTGACACTAAGATGACAGAACAGTCCCTTGCTCACCCTCCTGTATCAGGACTGTCCATTGAGCAAATCAAAGTTTTCGCAACTATATGTGTATTTGTGAGTGATTGGCTTGGGAGTTTCTGTGTATCTCACTGAGCAGGTGAATTCATAAAACATGGAACTCAGGAATAATGCAACAATCATACATCCCTTAGGGTCAAATTCCATAAACCCTATTTCCATTCTGCATTCTTTCTCTGATAATCTAGATTCATCTTTGATACTTTGCCCTCAAAAAAAAAGTAATAAGTTCTGGGAAGGGAAGCAAATGGTGTTATTTCAGTTGATTATGCCTTACTATAAATTTACTTGGTCTTTAGCTTGCTGAAGGACCAGCATGAGTGTAAAGCAGACAGTGTCTGAGCTGATTTTGGCTGGGGGTGATGATGTAGCCTTTCCATCATCAGGCACTCTGAATGGTAGAGCAGGCATTCTCCCTGAAAGATGGTGGGACCCCCCCAAAGACCATCTTCCTGAGGCCAAGTACCACCCCATCTAATCTTCTCCTTTCCTCTCCTAGATAATCCTAGACCCCAGATAATCTACCAGTGTTCAACTTTACTTCATTGTTTTGTCCTGTCAGCTAGAACGATTCTGACAGCCACAGTCCACTTGCTTACTTCAGAAAACACCTCCTACTTGTTCTGGAGGCTGGACATATCTATTCTGAGATTGGATTTGTTCTGTGTGATGACCCTTGAGGTCTTAACTCACTCACAGTAATTTGAAGCAGCATCTATTTCTGAGTTTCCTTCCCCATTAGGCAAAGTCCCCTAGCTCTGGATGCGGGCAGGCCGAATGTGAGCAGGCAGGGTGGGGAGTGGTGAGGACCTGACTTAAAATTCTTTCTGTCCTCGCTGGGAAGGCCTGTGTATTTGTCCACTTTTCTGTCTCCTTGAGAGCTTTATGAATGATGGTAAAGATTGCTCAGCCTCAGGCTGAACTTGCTGACTTCCATCCCTGTCTTGTAACTGACCTCTGCCCCTAGAATTCTCCGTGGTCCTGATTTGATTTTCCAGTTTTCTGACCTCTTGCTTGGCTCCATGTGTAGCAGCCACAGGCTTTGTAAGTCTCAGCCTGCCTGCTCAGCAGCTTCTAATGATGCTGAGACCCACTTGTGCTACCTGCCCCCCACCCCCCAAGCCAAGGGATGTTTCCATGGTTTAAGTCTAGATCTGGGGAGGGGTCTGGATTTCGTACTCATCACTGGGGATTTTCACCAAAAAGAAAGGCCAAAACTTGAGAAGTAATTTGCAACCTTCAGGTCAACAACTGGCTTACTGCAAACTGTTGAATAGTGATCTGCATTGTGGATATTTAATTGTCAATGACAATCAGAACATTAGAGTTAGGAGACATACTGGGTTTTCCCATGACAGAGAAGCAAAAATGGAGCACAGAATGGTAAAGGGATTTGCTCAAAGTAGCACAGCTATTAAATAACAGGGGTAAGACCAGCACCCAGATTGCCTGATGAGCACCTAATGTCCAGCCCGTTACACAGCATGCTTCTGTTGGCTGAAGGGGGTGTCTGAGGAGAGAAGGTGTTACCCTGTACAATAAATTGAGTCCAAGTGCAGAAGATAAAGTTGGTTTAACCAGAAAGCAATTTACTGAGGGAGCTAGATTCTCACAGAACTAAGTCCACTTTCAGAGGTGGGAACTGTGGCACTTACCTGCAGTCCCAGGTTAGGCAGGTCAAGGCAGGAGTATTGCTTGAGTCTAGAAGCATGAGACTAGCCTTGACAGCATAGCACATGAGACCCTGTTTCAACAGAACACCCTAGAATCCACTTTGAGGTATGGGATATCTGGAGTTGAGTTTTCCAGGTAATACTGAGCTGGATTTGGACAATGCTGATTACAGAATTCTCACCCTACAGACCTCAGTTTCTTCATCTGTAAAGTAGGAACGTGAATTTTACTCAAAGACTTGTTGCACACAATGAATGTGGTTTGTATTGGAAGTAAAACACTTTTCCTGCAACATCAGAAGTACTTAGTAGGCAGTAGCTATCTTTTTGTCTTTACTCATAATGGTACACAGCTTCACCATTGGCATTTCTTGAACTATTTTTAGTTCAATTTTCCCATGTACTCAGCCTAAGCTTTAAACTTTCTTTGGCCCTCTGCACTTCTTAGGTATTTCTGGCTTTATAAAATTATTCCTCTAGAATAATGAAGGTATCATTCAAATAGGGCTTTAGCACTTAGCACATTGAAATTGATTTTTAGAAGTAATGTTACCCCTTCTCTGCTTTACAGGGAAGAAAATGAGAGAACTTGATCAAAAAAAGATCATCAGTATTTGTCTTCTGTGGCTCAGGCCTATAATCCTAGTTATTCAGGAGTCTGAGATGTGAGGATCATGCTTGGAAGCCAACCAAGGCAAGAAGGTCCGTGAGACTCTTGATTCCAGTTAGCCAGTGAAAAGCCAGAAGTGGAGCTGTGGCTTAACTGGCAGAGTGCTTTGAGTGAAAAGGCTAAGGGACAGTGTAAGACTCTGAATTCAAGCTTTAGTCCGAGTGTATGTGAGTGCATGTACACACGTGTGCACGAGTACACACACACACACACACTAGCTAATTTCAAAGCAATAGTATCACGGGTCTAATTATCTTTCTAATATGAATAATAAAAAAGAGCACTGACCATAGATAAATATTCAGTTTTGTGAAATAGTACAGAATATTTTGTAAACCATTCTTGTCTTTATAAACATATACAGAATGGGGGGAGAATCTTCATTATTCTAAAAAGAAAAGAAAATATGATAAAAGCTGTCTCAAACAACAGTCAACATGCTCTATTAAAGTGAAATCCTAAAGGTATTCTCAAGATCAGCACTAAGATAAATGTATCTCCTATTGCAATTATAATTTAAAGTTGTTTTGGACACCCTAGCCAATTCATTGAAATAAAAGTAGGAAATGGAGTATGTCAATAGAAGGCAGACTAAATTATCATTATTTGCAAATCTTTAGTGTTATGCATAATGTGTAATTGTCTACCAAGAAAACACAAAAGAGTCAATTGAAAAACTGCCATCTTAGAAATAATAAAAATCTAGTGATATGACCAGCTTAAAATACATATTTTAAAAGTTAGCTGTTTTCTTTTATCTCAGTAATAATGACTTAGAAATTAGAATAAAAAATAAAATCCTATTCTCATATCAACACAAATCATCATAAATTACCTAGAAATAACTTAGCAAGAAATATGCTGGGCCTCAAAGAGGAAATAATATTTTACAAAAGATTTAAAAAAATGAAAAACACACTTTGTCCCTAGAGAGAAAAACTAATAACATAAAGATGTCAATTCTCCCCAAAGTAATATATCCCTTTAATGCATCGCTAATCAAAATCCAGAAAGGTTATCCACAGGGAATTTGACAAGATGATGATTCTAAAATTTATCTGAAGGCAGAAATAAATGAAAAGTCATAAAATATACAATGTTTTTAAATTAAAAAATATGTGTATAAAGTCAGTTTTATAAAATACACTGGAAATTCCCATGTTAAAAGCACTTTAGCGCTTAGTACCAGTGGCTCATGCCTATAATTCTGGCTACTCAGGAGGCTGAGATCTGAGGATTGCTGTGTGAAGCCAGCCCCAGCAGGAAAGTCCATTTATCTTCAACAAACAACCATAAAGGCCAGAAGAGGAGCTGTAGCTCAAGAGGTATAGCATTAGCCTTAAGCTACTAAAAGGCTTAGGGATAGTGCCCAGGCCCTGGCTTTGAGCCCCAGGACAGGCATTTACACTAAAAACCATTTTAGTGGCTAACCATAGAGCTTACATCACCCATAGAGTTACATTTATTTCTCTCCCTGAGAAAGATGTGTGAGCTGAGTATTGGTGGCACATGCCTGTAATCCTGGATGCTTAAAAGGCTGAGATCTGAAGATTGGAGTTCAAAGCAGGAAAGCCTCTGAGCTACTTATCTCCAAATATCAGAAAAAAAAAAAAGAGCCCAAGTGAGAACTCGAGGTACTGAATTCAAGCCCCAGTACAGGCATAACTCCCTGTCCTCCAAAAAACAAAAACAAAAACAACAACAAAAAACCTCATGGGTTTAACAATCATATTAATACATTTGTTAGCAATTATATTTGCTAGTAATAACAAATGTGATAGGGAATGTTGGATTGTTCTGTAATTTTCTGGTTTTTTTTTCTAAAAATAAAATAAAAAATGAGGCTGGGAATATGGCCTAGTGGCAAGAGTGCCTGCCTTATATACATGAAGCACTGGGTTCGATTTCCCAGCACCACATATATAGAAAACAGCCAGAAGTGGCGCTGTGGCTCAAGTGGCAGAGTGCTAGCCTTGAGCAAAAAGAAACCAGGGACAGTGCTCAGGCCCTGTGTCCAAGGCCCAGGACTGGCAAAAAAAAAAAAGAAAGAAAAAAAAATGAGGAGGTTGTACTGCTAGACATTTAAAATTCTCAATAATCAGTAAAGGATAGTTTTGTACAAATATAAATCAATACACTACAAACTCTATACTGGAAAGGTAGAATTAGTTGGAAGAGGAGGAGGTATTTGAACTGGTGTTTACAACATCACATATCAAACCAAGGGCTTGTTTATAATCAAAGAAGTTTAAAAAGTAAAAATAAAAATAAAAAAATCTACAAAGGAATGAGAAGGAAGTACTGCTGCCTATTTGTCTGACTTCAAAGTAGAGAAGGTCAAAGTCTCTGAGTACAACTTTAAGGTACTATTTAACAGCTGACACCCATGCTTTGAAGCTGGGTGAGAGACAGGTCCACTGGAACTGCATGTTGGGAGGGTAGTCTTTCAGAGGAATAAATACAGAAAGCCTTTGAAATATCAATATAATTTGCTCAAATGATTCCATGAGGAATTTGTCTTAAAGCATTGATCAGAGATGCACACAGATTTTTTTGCAAATAGTCTTTTCACTTGGCTTCATGTCACCTCAGGATTACTTCTAGAAAGACAGAAAAACCCTAGCAAGGCAAACTGGAAAACATTTCATCTTCTCTTAGGAAAAACATAGGCTTCAACTTCACTATTCGCTGAGGTAGTTCTTCATACAAAGTATCATACATCAGAGTGGTTCCTTAATTTCTATAGTTTCTTTTAGATTCATTGTTGAAAGAATTTATACCATTCTTCTGAGCCCACCATTTGTTTGCCACAAATGTATAGAAAATTAATGGGTATAAAAGATGAGGCTTCCATCTTTGAAAAAGAGGCAATAGTTAATACTCAGTCTTAGTACAACTTGTCTCATAAATGCTAGCCCAGACATTTTATTCTACCTAGCGTAAATTCCAAGTCAACCTGGAATTCCCATAGCTGAAGGGAAGACTGGTAATCATCCACTTGCACCCGAGATTTAATGATAATTATAATCTATAAACTCCTAGATAGTTTTCAAATACATAACTTAATTGAAATGAATTCAAGTTACCGACCATGTGATGTCAACAGTTCCTGGGTTGACAGAGGTTCCCACAGAGGTGGGAGAGGGTGGCCCGGCCCCCCATGCCTGCACCATTTTTTAGTATGACATGTGGGGAGAGCTTACTTTGGTCTCATTGTATTATTATTATTATTATTATTATTATTATTATTATTATTATTATTTTAGGGAGTTGCACAAAGAGGTTTCAATTCAACAAACCAAATTATGAGTACAATGCATCTTGATCTTATTTTATGTTAGATGGATACCAAAAATTTCTAAATCAAGTTTAATGACCAAGATTCCATGAAATATTTAAGACTGTTCTAGAAAATCCAACCTTAACTAATCCAGAATGACATTTCCTCTCATGGCTGCTGCACTAGTTACGAAGGGGGGAAAAATTATGAAACTTTGCTGAGCAGTTATTAAATAGTATCTAGTCCCTAATGGCAAATTCATTTTCATTTAATAACAAGTTATTGTGAAGTATAATGAAAAATAGAGTGGCATGCAAAGTAAGCTGGCCTCTGCTGTCTCTGACATTGTGCCAGATTCTTGGGTGCACCATTACAATCCGATCCATCTTCATAAAGCCGTCTTTGGAAGGCTTTTATTAAACAGCAGGAAGAAATGGCAGATGACAGCTTCATTAGTCATGACTAGGTAATCCTGGCCAATTTCTCTGAGGAATTATTAACACATTCCTAAACACTTCTTGGTAGATGGCATGCAAGAGAAAAAAAGAAGAAGAAGAAGAAGAAGAGATCAGTTGGAAGATCTTGGACGTCATCCAAACTGGGCTCCAAGTTTCTTTAGGTCCTGATCTTCCTGGTGCTTTCAGAGAGGCAATCAACCAAGACCTCAAAACTTACACCCATTTCAGAGCACTAACTGGAGAGGAAAATCTCCCTGGCACCCGCCTGGTTAGACAAATTTAAGTTGTATGTCTGCTAAACAATGGATTCACCACTTAATAGCTCCCAAAAGGTGTCTTTGGGAGGCCAGAAAGAGGATAATCTATACAGTGGAATCTAACAGGTTTCTGTAAATCTCTGCCACCATCTATCCCAAGTTAGCCGACGATTTCCCTAGTCCCTAGATTGTGGTCACTTCACCTGTGTCTGTGACTTCCCTAAAACACCATTTTTTCCTCTCATATTGGGGCTTGAACTCAGTACCTTGGGCTCTCACTTGGCTCTTTAACTCACAACAGGCACTCTGTTACTTGAACCACAGCCTTACTTTTGTTTTTTGGTAGTTCATTGGATATGACTCTCCCAAACTTTCCTGCCTCGTCTGGCTTCAAACCTCCATCCTCAGATCTCATCCTCTTGAGCAACTGGGATTACATGCTTACATGCATGAGCCACCGCTGCTCAGCTTACCAGCTTTTTATTGCACAATGAATCATTGGGGTGAGTTTTCAGGAGGGCTGGCAGGAGACTGGTCTATTCTGCAGGTCAAGAGTCTTAAGCAATGGCTTGGCAAGTGATAATGGCATCTTTGGAAGCTCTGGGTTGCTTCTTGTAGGAAAAGGGCTTACGTTTTGGAATAAAACTTAAGCTCAAGTATTTAATTTGCCACTTACCAGCTGTGGACCTTAGACAAATTAATTAACCCTCTTGATCTTAATTTCATCATCTGCAAAACAGGGTAATAATACCAATCTCACGGAATTCTTTGAGAAGTCATTAATGCAATTAGGGGAAGCACTGGGTAGAGTGCTTAAACAAGTATTTCTTCTGTTACATGTGTGCATGGGTTCTGAGAGTCTGGATCTAACCAATCGCCATTTTAAATGTATGTATGTATGTATGTATGTATGTATGTATGTATGTATGTATGTATCTATCTATCTATCTATCTATCTATCTTTCTATCTATCCACTCTACCAGTAGACCACATTCCCAGCCTATGTAATAGACATTTTACATTCATTTACATTGTATTTAGTATTATACGAAACCACAGAAAACTGTGGGAGGGGGTGTGTAGGTTATATGCAATGCTGTCCTGTTTCACCTGAGAGACTTGAACATCTGATGACTGATTTCCAAGAAGTTAACCTAGAGGGCTGGGGATATGGCCTAGTGGCAAGAGTGCTTGCCTCATATACATGAGGCCCTGGGTTCGATTCCCCAGCACCACATATACAGAAAATGGCCAGAAGTGGTGCTGTGGCTCAAGTGGCAGAGTGCTAGCCTTGAGCAAAAAGAAGCCAGGGACAGTGCTCAGGCCCCTGAGTCCAAGCCCCAGGACTGGCCGAAAAAACAAAAACAAAAACAACAACAACAAAAAACACACACACAAAAAAAGAAGTTAACCTAGAGCCAATCCCTTTTGGGTATAATAGCATGATTGTATATATCACCTATGCCCTAAGCAGAAACAAAAGAGACAGCAAATTTACAGAAACGAGGTGTCATTATGGGTTGTTTATGTTGTCCTGCCTACCACCCTAAATGAAATTGTAGGGTTCTGTCTTCAACCTACTTTATTATCTTTGGCCATATAGTAATGACTAATTCTCACAGGTCACCATATTCTTCATCCCTCATATCAACTTTATTTATAATTGTTCCCATTTTCCAGGTAAGTTGACTGGGGCATAGAGGAGTAATAAATTGGTCACATGGGTAGTGGTTTTTGGAGCTGGGACTAGAACCTAGTCTGCCTACAGAGTATGTATTGTCAATAGTGCTACATTCATGAATCTTTTTGAGCTGCAAAGTTTGATTTCCATTCCAGCTTCCTAAGGTGCATTGTCTCAGTACTGTGATAAAACACCTGAGATGATCAGCCTAGAAAGAAAGAAGATTTATTTGGGCTCATGGTTGCAGAGGTTTCAGCCCATGGTTGCTTGACTTGGTTGATTTGAGTCTATAGTGCATTATGGGAGGGCAGCCCATGGTGGAAAAGTTGTTTCACTTATGGGGGTGGAAGTAAAGAGAGAGAGGGAGGGCCTGGGATTCTACTTGCAATGACCTATGTTCCTCTCGGTAGGCTCCACCTCCTAGAAACTCTACCATTTTCCAATAGTATCATAGCCTTTAAGGGTGGGGGTGTTAGCTCTGTGTCAAGTGTTGTCCTAGCATGCACAAAGACCTCAATTCCACACCTAGCATCATGGAGGGGAAAAAAAGAGATGACATAAATAAAATCATTCGGTGTACTTATCCTACCAAGCACCATGGCTTAGCAGCCTCGTGTGTTGTAGCACACAGGTGATCTTTGTGACCGGCTGGTTTGTCATGAGCTGTGGTGTGCTAAGCATCTCAGGGAAGTATCAGTAATCTGGAAGAAGATCAAATTTTCAAGTGTGGCTTCTCCTAAATACATACTGCTTTTGCACCATGGTAACACTGGCTAATCTTAAGCTAGGATAAGATTTCCAAAGCTTTAACACAAGTGCTTTTGGGGGTTCATTTAAAATTCAAACTATAGGGTTGGAGACATGGCTCAGGTGGTAGAGTACTTTCCTGGCAAGTGTAAGGCTCTGGGTTAAAATCCCAGTACTGAAAAAGAAAAGGTAAGAAGGCAGAAAGGAAGGGAAAGAAAAGGAAGGGAAGGACAGGGAAAAGGGGAAGAAAGAAAGAAAAAGGAAGGAAGGAAGGAAGGAAGGAAGGAAGGAAGGAAGGAAGGAAGGAAGGAAGGAAGAAAAATATAAGGGAAAAAGAAGAAACATAGAGAAAATAGAAGGAAGGAAGGAACCCAGAGGATAGCAGGCATTGGAGGACTTGAAAACTAGATTAAAACTGTCCTCCTCTATTCTCTGTGAGCTACACTCAAGATCTGGGTCCCTCAAGAATCTTTTCACCTCCCCCTCCCTGTCCTTGGGCTTGAACTCAGGGTCTGAGCACTGTTCCAGAGCTTCTTTTGGCTCAAGGCTAGCACTGTACCACTTAAGCCACGGTGCCACTTCCAGTCTTTTCTGTTTATGTGGTACAGAGGAATTGAACCCAGGGCTTTGTGCATGCTAGGCAAGCACTCTACTGCTAAGCCACATTCCTAGCCCTTTCAGCTTTCTCAATGGCCCCAGTCTCATCCTTTCCACAGGCCACTCAGATCATTCAAATCCTTCATTCATGAGTGAATCCCAGAAGAAGAGAAAGAGTGATAGCCCAAGAGGGTGACAGAGAATGAGGCAGGCAGGAGAGCAGCCATCCCATAAAATAGAGAGGAAAAGAAATGGACAGGTCAGAGAAGAGCTGAAGGCTGGCTACCATGTCAAGGTCCTTTTATATTTTAAATATTCCATACCAGGAAGTCTACTTAATATCTGAGCTGTTTTTCTTCCTTGGCTTTTGTGAAATAGAGTGTAGAGTGGCATGATTGGTTTTTTGTTTTGTTTTGTTTTTTTGTTTTTGCTTTAGCATGGAAGAATCTCCTTTTTTTTTTTGTACTGACATTGACAACAGTTGAATTTGTAGCAATGACAGTTGTGAATTATTTTTCATGTCTTTTAGTTTTTTCTTTGAAATCAGTTTAAGAGTATCTGTCCCCCCCACATAAAAAAGTTGGCCAACATTTGGAAGTTACTTCAATCACTTATTTTCTTTGAAAAAAAAAGATGCTAAAATTTTTAATTCCAACTGGAATTTAATACCAGTTCTTATCATGTTGCTATATATTTACCACACATCCAGTATACTCCTGGCTCAGTGCCAAGCACCACATGTAAAAGTGAAGGAAGATTGTCTCTGCCTTAGAGTAGCCCTCAGTCCTGGGGCAGCTTCTCAGACTTAGGGTCCCCCCATTGGGGAGCCTGTTCAAACTCCTGTCCCTCTTCTACAACCCAGCTCAAATCTAGGACTGAAGGACTAAATCTAGGACTAAAAGGTGATTCTGAATCACCACTATCTCCAAGACACTCTGGTTGCTGCAAGGACCATTTGTACCCTTTTCCCAATCACATACCTAGGGCTTCAGAGTCCCCAGACACACCTTAGCTACCCTCAGCTTCTGTTTAGTTTCTTAAGAGTCGAAGTAGATTCTGTTCTAGAGGAGGAAGAGGAGACGGCACACATAAATGAGGCCAGGAGATGGACCAATTTATAGTATGCTATAGCTGACAGACATCAAGTGTTCCTCCTCCCTCTTCTTCCCCTCTCCTCCCTCCTACTCTTCCCCTTCCACTATCTTCTCCTCCTTCCCTTCTCTCCTCCCATCCTTTTCCCTCTTTTTTCCTCCTCTTTCTCTCTCTGTTTAAAGACAGTCTCACTATATAGCCTAGGCTGGCCTTGAACTCAAGATCTTCCTGCCTCACACAAGCTGTGATTACATGTATTCATGTCAAAAAGTCTGGCAACACATGACTAACAGGGTTATTGAGAAATATCCTAATTTTAGAGATTTTAATACTCAGAAAAATTTGATCAGAAAAAAAGAGAGTTTCAAGGAGTCTATCTTGCCTTTCCATCAACTTAAAGATAAAAAAGCCAAAACTCTATCTTCTTAAATCAAACCTTTTCATCTCTGGAAATGCTCAATATAAAAAAAATATCTATGTGATCTGATTTCAGCTGGAGGTGTGGTTCAGCAATAGAATCCTTCCACGTATTCTCTAGTCCATGACATCAAATTTCTAGAAAGTGTTTATCCTAGAAGGTTCCCACCCCACCTTATTTTTTCTTCCCCTACAGAATAAAATAAGCACAGTAACATAAAGGGCTTGGTCCTTATACCCAAGTAACTTGGGTGGGATCACCATGCTGAGTTTCACTAACAACTAAAATTGTGCCAAACTGAAAAGGAAGCAGCAAGACTTTATACTAGTGGAGATTGTGGCGGGGGAGGGGGGAACAGGCATTAGGAAAACTGGACGCATTTTCCTAGAGGAGTAGTTTTGGAGACACAGGTTGGCATTACTTTCCATGGTAAGTGAACTTGTTACTTCAACATGCCATTGTGGCAGGTGGCTGGGAGCGCTTCACCTCTTCTAAGGACCAGGAATCGTTTTCCTTTGCCAAATGCAAATTCCTCAACAGAGGGTGGAAATGATGATCTTTCATCCACTCCCAGAAAAGAGGGTCTGGGGACGTGGGGGTGAGAGCAAGGTATCAGGCTGGGATTCTGTGGAAGTTTGAGCCCTGTATGTGTGAGGGGGGCACTGTGCATTTGCATGATGAAGAGGCAGCCCCATGCAGCTGCCCTGTGAACACAGTCATCATTGTCTAAACATAGACAAAAACTCCCCGGATGTTGGGGATGGATCCAGGGCATCTTGCATGATAGGCAGGTACTATACCACAGAGCTACATCCCCAGTTCTGAACAATACAGAATTCAATATGGGTTTATGTAAGCCTCCCAAAAGGAAAATTAGACCTACTGAACCAATCAATGGTCTCCTGGCAAAGATTAAAATTTGGGGAAAAGCTCCTTAGATTTTTCCTGTAAGCCATTGCCTGGAGCTAATTTAGCTTGGCTGGTGCTTACTGTCCTTAACCACCTCCCTCAGGCCCACACTGAACTCAGTTCCATGGCCACAGCCACCCAGCTGACCCAGGAAATAACTCAAAGTTGATTTGCGATTTGTGAAAAAGGCAGATTGCAAATATGTTAGACATAAAAAACTTACAAGATGCAAAAAAAAAAAGAAAAAAAAGAAAAAGGTATCACATTCAAGGCCTGGAGGGAAAGGAGGTGTCTAGGTGTTTAGGAACTTTAAGCTACTTACTCTATTACTCTTGCTTCAAGAATACACTTGGCGTTTAGTAGCTGTGCAACTAATACTGCTTGATTAAACAACTTCACTGAGCAGACAGCAATGCTGCTGGGTTGTAGCTAGTGACTGATCCTGACAGTTCCTTAAAGTAAGCCTGTAAAGAGTCCTCACACTCCAGGGCCTCGTGGGGGTATTTCTCTGATATTCTAGAACAAAATCTGAGAATTAAGTAAGTGCTAATTATTTGAGACAGAGGACTGTGGCCAAGATCAATTCAGAGCTTCCCAAATAGGGTGTGGCTACTGCCTCTGGCAGAAAACACATCTCCCACTTTCATCCTGTCTTTTAGGATGCTATGATACAGAAGAAAGGGCGCTGAGGAGTGGGCATAAATCTTCCTCCAGGCATCCAGGCTTTGCTTCCTGGTCGACCCAGAGAACTGGGTCTCAGGACCTTTTCTCCCTTCCCCACGCCTGTGCCCAGGGTGCAAGCCCCAGTGTTCTTGGATCCCTAGGTTGGAAGGAGGTGGGTGGTACACACATGTGTGCCAATGCCTACAGAAAGATCATTTGCTGATTGCAATGGGGATAAGGGACCAGGAAGAAAGTTCAGTTCTCATTCCTCAGTGATGTGTAAATCTATTGCCATTGGCTCTTACTAGGTAGCTCGAAGCCAATGATGGAGAAATGTTTTCATTGGCATGAGAACACATTCTCCATCCATATGTATGATATTCACTTTTTGGCCCACTGCAGAGGTGTTGTCATTTTAACCCTTCCAACCTCCCTATCTACTAGATCTTACCAGAGCCTCACAGCCTAGCCCAGTGCTTGCCTTCTGCTTGGAGTTTTCCTCAACAGATGTTAGCTCCTATTCAATGATCATTTTCTCCCCACAGTATGGTAAAGAGAAGCTTATGCATTGGAACCTGCTAGTGGGGAGATGACCTCCAAGAGCTCAGAGGGGCCCTTGCATGGGTTCCCATGGCCACAGGCTTTGGCAACCAGGTAAAGTAAGACTTTGGCTACAGCATGTATTACCCACTGATTGTCTCTCCATTATTTCCCGTTTGGAAGGTAGGGGAGGATGGCAAGGTCATCATTTTTTTTTTTTGCCAGTCCTGGGTCTTGAACTCAGGGCCTGTGCACTGTCCCTGGCTTCTTTTGCTTAAGTCTAGCGCTCAACCACTTGAGCCACAACGCCACTTCTGGCCTTTTCTGTTTATGTGGTGCTGAGGAATCGAACTCAGGGCTTCATGTATGCAAGGTGAGCACTCTACTGCTAAGCCATAATCCCATATTCCTTGGGGTTTTATGGGATTTTTTTATATGGCTCACCCTCATCTCCACAAAGTATTAAGAAATTGCTATTGGTTCTATGGTGGGAATCACTTTCAGGATCAAAGTTCAGCACATGCGCATGGGCTTCCTAGGTCCTGTCATGATTTGATGTGCTCTGCAAAACT
Organism: Perognathus longimembris pacificus; assembly: GCF_023159225.1. Taxonomy (NCBI): domain Eukaryota; kingdom Metazoa; phylum Chordata; class Mammalia; order Rodentia; family Heteromyidae; genus Perognathus; species Perognathus longimembris. The sequence goes on along the minus strand of NC_063176.1, from coordinate 27,403,499 downwards.
TGACCCTCAAAGTGTGAGGATAATGAGGAAGCAAGAGAGAAAATGTGCAGACCAAGCAGGTCTTTGCAACGTTCTTCCCACTATCTGACATATAACCAGTATAGCCAGGTGCCAGTGACTCACACCAGTAATCCTAGTTACTCAGGAGGCTGAGATTGGAGGATTTCAGGCAGGAAAGTCCATGAGACTCTTATCTCCGATTAACCACCAAAAAACCAAAAGTGGAGTTGTGGCTCAAGTGGTAGAGTACTAACCGTAAATGAAAAAAGTTAAGGAAGAGGAGGAGGCCCTGACTTCAGGCCCCAGTACAAACACACACCTGCACAGATAGAGAGATAGGGAGCTAGATAGATTTATCAGTGGAATATTATCTTTTCCTTGATGTCTAGTCAAGACACAAATTATCTCCAGGAAAACACAGAGTCAAGCAGTGTATACAATTGTAACAAACCATATTCCCATGCTTTAAATATATAATTTTATTGTTATAATTAAAGTGTTGTACAGAGGGGTTGCCATTTCATAAATCAGAAAATGAGTACAATTCTCTTGGGATGCTGTTACCGCTTCACTTAATACTCCTTATTTATTTATTTTTTGTTCAATCAGAGGGCTTGAACTCAGGTCCTGGGCTCTGTCCCTGAGCAATTTTGCCTAAGGCTAGCACTCTACCACTTGAGCCACAGTGCAACTTCTAGTTTTTCAGTGATTAATTGGAGATAAGTGTCTCACAGGGATTTTTCTGTCCCAGCTGGCTTTGAACCACAATCCTCAGATCTCAGCTTCCTGAATAGCTAGGATTATAGGTGTGAGCCCCAGCACCTGCATTTCCCTAACTTATAAAATGGAATCAAAAGAAAATAGACTTGTTTAGAATTCTTGTGCGTGTGTGTGTGTGCGCACGTGCGTGTGCGCGCACATATGACCACATGCAGGAGCTAAGTATGCAACTGTAAGTTAACAATGAACTGTGATGTAGAGGTTATTTATTTACTTATTTATTGCCAAACTGCATTTTCATGTCCACCCGTGTCTTGGGTCAATTTTAGTACATCTGACACACCTTTTCCTAATGAAGCTTGCAATACAGGAATGAGTCTCAAATGCATTAAAATCACAATAAAGCAACCAAGGTGTTCTTCTGACAAACTCACACTAAATTGTAGGTTATTACATGTTGTTTCAGAGTAATTCAATTAAACAATTATGCAGCTCAATCCAACATAATAGCATTTATCACCACTATTATACTGCCTTTTCTGTAATGGCATTTTAAAATATGGTTGGATTGTTCTTCGATCTAAGCAAATGGTATTACAAAATTGTCATACAAGAAATGACTGTGAAAAGGTACGCAACTAAAAACCTAGAAAAAAGGTACAGGATGTAAAATTTCAGGATTCTTGTTTGTGGTATTTGATATCAGTTAAAAGGGGGAAAATGTGTTTTGTTTTGTTGTTTTCTTAAGGTTATTTGCTCAAAGCTAATGCTCTAACACTTGAGCCACATCTCTACTTGTGATTTTTTGCTAGTTAATTGTTCCTGGACTGGCTTTGAACTGTGATCCTCAGCTCTTAGCCTCCTGACTGGTATTACAGATGCTACTGAGCTGGTATTACAGATGCTAGCCCCTGGTACTCAGTGGGACATGTCTGTAGTGTCTGCTACTCAGAGGCTGAAGCAGGGGGATTTCTTGAGCCCAGGAGTTCTAGGCCAAGCTGGGCAGCAAGAGTCTGTCTCAAAAAGAAAAACAAACCACAACAATTCCGTTTTAGACCTAGTTGTTTTTTTTTTTTTGGCCAGTCCTGGGCCTTGGACTCAGGGCCTGAGCACTGTCCCTGGCTTCTTCCCGCTCAAGGCTAGCACTCTGCCACTTGAGCCACAGCGCCGCTTCTGGCCGTTTTCTGTATATGTGGTGCTGGGGAATCGAACCTAGGGCCTCGTGTATCCGAGGCAGGCACTCTTGCCACTAAGCTATATCCCCAGCCCTTAGACCTAGTTTTATATTATTAGTTTGAAGTCCTTTGCTTAGGGTTCTTCTTTTTAAATTTAAATTTAATTTATTTATTTTGCCAGTCCTGGGGCTTGAACTTGGGGCCTGGGCACTGTCCCTGAGCTTCTTTTACTCAGGGCTAGCACTCTACCACTTGAGCCACAGCGCCACTTCCAGACTTTTCTGTTTATGTGGTACTGAGGAATTGAACCCAGAGCCTCATGCATGCTAGGCAAGCACTCTACCACTAAGCCACATTCCCCGCACAGGGTTCTTCTTTATAAGCTTTGAGGTCCGGGTACTTTGATTCTGCTCTTGACCAATGTTGATCAATATTCTGTACTCATTTTCCTTATTTTTATTGTGATTCTAGGGGTAGAACCCAGGGCCTCATCCATGCTGAGCACTTGCCCAGCAACATGGAGCAATATCCCCAGTCTTTATCAATTTTACCTTACTCCAATTTTAGAGGTAGTTATGATAACTTATGCTTGGGAAATACTTTCCATCATACAATGCTTTGTGCAGAAAGTGAGAAATGATCGTATGGCAGCACTCCTGCTGCCTTGTGAATCTGATGTCTGTCTCTCAGCTTTCTTCTTCAGTCAGTTCACTGTGATGTGATACCTGTGCATATAAGTTAGTATGGGGCTTTAAACCTGGACCTTGTGCTCTCACTTGGCCTTTTCTGATCAAGGCTGGCACTCTACTTCTTGAGTCATGCATCACTTATTTTTGGATGGCTTCTTGGAGATAAAGAGTTACGTGGAGACTTTTCTGGCTTTGAACTGAGATCTTTAGATGCCAGCCTCCTGAGTGTGAACAACTGGCACCTGGTAGTTCGTTGTGATTAAGTGTGGTTTTGTGTAACTTGCTGGGCTAGCTTCAGCCTCTGCCACTGACTGAGAAATTTGGAAAAGGAGGGCTGTATTGTGTCTCTTCAGGGTGCTGCTGGGGGCTTAGAACAACATCCAACATACTACACTTATCATATGTCTGTCTGTTTGGAAAATGCATATATTAAGCTAGGCACCAGTGGCTTATGCCTATAACCCTAGCTACTCAGAAGGCTGAGATCCGAGGATCACAGTTCAAAACCAGCCCAGGCAGGAAAGTTCATGAGACTTTTATTTCCAATTAACCCCCAAAAAACTGGAAGTAGTGTTGTGGCTCAACATTGTAGAGTGCTAATGTTGAGCTGAATAGCTCAGGGACAGTGCCCAGACCAAGAGTTCAAACCCCATGACTGACATAAAGAGAAAGAAAGAAAGAAAATGCACATATTATAATTGCTATGCAATAATTTCATGAATCAGAGTGGATTGATCTCCTCCTCCAAAGACTGTAAACTCAACATTAGAGGCTAATGGCAATTATCTTGCCTCTTCATGTATGGATATGTATGGATGGAAATGTATGGATATGAGCGCCATCTAGCTGCAGGCTTTGCCACGCACCATTCATTCATGGGGTTGTGTCCAGGCACAATGAATGTTAGGCTTGTCAGGAACTGGAGAATGATTGCAGGTCTTCTACGAGCAGATATCCACGAGAAGCCAAATATCTGTTGGAAACAGAGGGTGCATTTGAAATATGAGGAGATGGGCATCTACAGGAAAGGACAGCTCGAAGACTGAAAGTCTTCAGGAAGGCCAGGAATGTGTGGGTGAGGAGAAGGGGCCTTCCTGAGGGATCTGAAACTACCTTCAGAGAAACTAGAAGGAAAACAGATGATAACAGATCGAAGTGTGAAGATGTGCTTTGAAAATGGTTGTTGGGGTAGATCCTTTATCATCTTAAAAAACGCTCCTGACTCCAGACACTCACACACAATGAGACCAAAGGAGGATATTCATAGGCGCAAGGCCTATGTGCCTGTGATTATCTAAAATAATATTTATCAAAATGAACTCCAGGAAGTGGAAATGAGATTTTTTTCTTTGTTGCTGCTTTTGTTTTCTATACAACTTATGAGTGGGGACAGGAGGGAAAAACTAGGAGTGAGGGAAGGGATGACTATGTCCAAAGAGAAAAATGTACTTATTACCTGACTTATGTAACTGTAACCCCTCTTTACATCACCTTTATAATACCAATGAAGAAGTTTTTTTTTTTTTAAGATTGAAAAGTTAAAAAAAGGAGAGACTCTCCTGAAGGAGCAAATACTGAGAGAGATACACTGCTGAGGTAGGCTATGATTTCACATTGAATATTCATTGATTCCTTTAGGTATTTCTTAGAAATGACACATCAAAGCCTTCTGTGTCGAGAATATAGCTTAGTGGTAGAAGTGTCTGGTTTCATCTCAACAGCAAAAGAAAAAAAAATAAACATAGCTTCTAAAGTAGCTAAGGAACTTGTAGCCAACCAGTTCTGTTCTCCACTTTGGGCTGTGGATCCTTTCGCCAGTCCTGGTTCCCAGCTCCCCTGTGATAACCAGTCATCTCCAAAGGGCTCCTTAGAGGCTGCAAAGGAGGCAGAGGCAAGTCTTGCTCAAGTGACTGGCACTGGCCTCAGGGAGGGGAGGTAGGTGGCAGGGTGGGAATGGAGACCTGATGCTGGCTCAGGACTAACCTTGCCAGGATGCTGGTGGCAATGGCTGTCACCCTAGCCACTCAGGAGGCTGAGATCTGAGGGTCACAGTTTGAAGCCAGCAGATGCAGAAAAATGGGTGAGACTTTTATCTCTGAACAACCAGCAAAAAGTCATAGTGGTGGTGTGTGGCTCAAGTGGTAGAGTGCCAACCTTGAGTGAAAAAGCCAAGCAAAGGTGCAAGGCCCTGAGTTCAAGGTCCAGTATCAGCACAACGAAACAGAAACAGAAAACAAAACAAAACAAGAGACTGGCTTCCTTTTGCGTCTGTAGGAAACTGTGGAACCCAGGCTGCCCCTGAAGCTGATCCTCCCTTAGGCAGGGAGGGCTGGCCTTGTGGGCCAGCTCAGTCAGGCCTCCCTCTCTGCAGAGGGAGGCTCTGGGTGAGGCTGCTCCCTTTGGCAGAGGGCAATGCTCCTACAAAGCCAGTGTCCAACTCCCAGCAGAGGGGATGCAGGTGGATGGACTGTGTCCTTCTGGGTAAGTGCAGAGAGACATTTCCATAAGAGTGTTAAGTCCTGGCACTCATTTTGTACTTCCTTTATATCAGGCACTACTTTAAGTACTTTACATGCACTGTCAGTAGACTTTCAGGGCCTTCTATGAAACTGACATCTCATTCAGTTATCAGCATTTTACAGGTGAAGCTACCAAAGCACAGTGAAGTTGAGCAACATATTCCAGGCCACACAGCTAGTAGGATTTAAAATTGGGTTGTGGGATAAGATTGCTAAAGTCTTCCTATGGTCTGGTGATTGTAGCCCAGTGCTAGAGCTCGGGCCTAGTATGCGAGGCCTTGGATTCAGATGACAGATAGATAGATAGATAGATAGATAGATGATAGATAGATAGATAGATGATAGATAGATAGATAGATAGATAGATAGATAGATAGATAGATGATAGATAGATGCTAATCAGACAGGTAGATAATAAGTCTTCCTACACTCATGGAAGGGTGGCTTTAGTTAGAAACTTTAGAGGCGTATAATGATTTACTAAATCAGTTAGCTATTTGGTCCATATTTATTAAGACCATCCCTCCTATGTTCACCAGTTACAAAGATAAATGCAGCCTATCTTCAGTCCTGTGGAAGTTTCCTGTTGTTCTATTTATTGAAAAGTTCTGTGAATTTGTTAATAGTGGAGCCCTATCACTGAGGTTCTGGTAGGGAAGAAAGCTTATAAATGGTGGGCCTTAAGGGTGGGTCCTGGGGTATTCACTAGGGGATAATAAGTGGGGAATATCGTCAGCATTTCTGACAGAGGGCACAGAGCAGGCCAGGGCAGGGAAGGTTGGGCATTAGTGTAGGAAAGGACTGGTATTTGCAGGCAGGCTGGGTCTGGATGTGTGTGGGGGGGGTGGGGGGGGGCAGTGGGAGCAGGGAGGGGATTCTGAGCAGGGAAGGACCCCTGTAAAGTCAATCTGGTAGCACTTCACACTCGACCCCAGTGGGTTGGTTGGTTCTGTGGAGGTGATATGGAGGAGCCATCTTTGTCTCCAGATCCTCACACATCTCTAAACTAAACCAGGAGAGCTGCCTGCTGGCCTTCCACTCAGCCAGGGCCCCTGTGAGCAAAGCTCCGTCAGACAGGGAAGGGCTAGATTGCAGAGATGTAAAAAGGAAGATAAAGAACCACTTTTGTAATCAGGGAAGGAATTTCTGTAGACACAGCATCCCTATCTCTAGCTATCTCTGCTACTTCTTTTAAAAATCAAAGAGCACAAGGTCAGGCCCTTATCATTCTCTGACCCTCTGGGCTTATCTATGTGCTCTGCAGGACTAGTTAGCCCACCCCACCTTCACCAAAGCATCTGCTCACTGCTACAAATCCGCGCGTGCGTGGTTGCCAAACCAGGTGAAATTCACAGTTGGCTCAGATGACTGTCTGGGTCCCATCTGGCTCAGCTGTTTATAATGTAACTGGAGCCCAGGGGAAATAGTGACAAGAACTGGAACACCTACTTGGTTCTATTAGTAAAGGATTCATACAATTTGTCAAATTTCCAAAGGGAATGGGTGACCCTAAAATGTGTAAGAACTGCTAAGAAAGGCAAGAACCTTCTCTAACTCACCAATGCTTTGCAGGTGCCTTGCAGTGTTTGGTGCTTAATCGATATTTATCATTCCTTTTGAAAATAGGAACTTTTTGTTTGTTTGTTTTAAGACAGGGCTTCATGATGAAGCTCAGGCTGGCCTCAAACTCCTAATCCTCTTGCCTCAGCCTCCCAGCTGCTAGGATTAAGGTGTCTGTCACTGGGCTTGTGCTTATAATCCTAGCTACTCAGGAGGCTGAGATCTGAGGATTGTTGTTCTAAGCCATCCTGGGTAGGAAAGTCTGAGAGACTCTTGTCTCCAATAAACTACCCAAAACCCTGGGCGTGGAGCTGTGGCTCATGTGGTAGAGTGCTAGCCTTGAGCAAATTACAAGCTCAGGGACAGTGTCCAGGCCCTGAGTTCAGGCCCTAGGATTGGCAAACACACACACAAAAAAAGTAGGCACCACTATGCCTAACTTGAAAATAGGAATGTTTAGTTTTTATTCTTTTTTCTACTGGCTAGATACAACCTTTGCTTTGTTTGTTTGGTTGGTTTGGTGTCGGGCCTTGTACACATTAAGCAGTCACTTTACCTCCGGGCTACATATTTAGGCTAGCTATATACCTTGAAGGAAAACCTGTATCTCAGGCTTTTACATGATCACCTGAGAACTCAGGTCTAACTAGGACCAAATCATAGTAGTTCATATTTCTTATCAATTGTTGACAGGCGCTGTGCTTGACACTTTACCCTTTTTAGCTGACATACAGATGACGTACCACTGTGAGAACTTTGCATAGAGTACCTTGTTTAACCCTTCATGGGTTCTATGTACTAAATTACTGTCCTCATTTTAACAATGAGAAAAAGATTGCATACATTGGATGACTTGCCCAAGGCAACCTAACCCAGGATTTGAACCTATGACTCCCCAGCTGTACCACTGAAGAAAGACACAGAACTGCCCCAGGCCCAGCTCCCTCCTGAGGGTCCTGGAGGACCCATTGTGTGGCTGGCCCTGAGCACTCTCCAGGTGGGGAGTGGATGTAGAATACTCTGCCAATCCACCCAGGGTCACTGGAAGGATTTTTTGGGTCTAGAATGGCAGCTGGGATTATTTCCAGAGGTGTCATTTCTAATGGTTTGGGGTGTGTCCGTGTTTCCTATTGCAGTGGTCATTTAAGAAAAGCTCCTCACTAGATGTCCCAGGGCAGTTCAGCCTGCTGGATGAGCTGTGGGAGTAGGAGCTGTGCCACTGACATTCTTGCTTTCCCTTTGGTGATGTCAGTTGTCCTAAACAGTGACTTTACTGTAGATCTGAGCAACTCTGACGCTTCCAGAGAGGTGAGGCCTCTGAGAGGCCAGTGGGCAGCTAGCACTTGGCAGAACTTACCTTTTTCTAGGACTTTATTGACCTAGAATCTCTTCCTCCTTCCATATTATTTTTGTGTAGACCCAGAGAAACTTGTAGATGTAGGCCTTCTCATCCAGGCCCCCTGAGGCTCCAGCTTCCCCACCAGGCACAGGTGCACGTTGGGTGCCCTGTGTCCTTTTCTTTTGCTTTAGGTCTTCAAAAGGTGACTTTATTTTGTCAAGTGTGGGGCTTAGGCATTGCCCCTGAGTTTTTTCACTCAAGGCTAGCACTCTACCACTTTGAGTCACTGCTCCACTTCTGGTTTTCTGGTGGTTAATTGGACATAAGAGTCTCATGGACTTTCTTACCTGAGCTGGCTCCCAACCATGATCCTCGGATCTCAGCCTCAGAGTAGCTGAGTTTACTGGAATGAGCCATCAGTGCCTGGCTCAAAAAGTTATTTTAACATTAAGTATTTCTTTCGTGTTTTGGGGGAAAAGATCTTTTGAACATTATTGAGTGAAGTGCTCATAGATACTAACTATATTTGTATAATAGTTTTAAAATGCAGACTTGTGAGATTCCAGTGAACTAAGAGCTATCATGAAATGAAACTTTATGAAATTAAGCTTTATGAAACTATCATGAAATGAAACTTAAATAGTGATAACTAAAAAACCATGTAACAAAGGAGTGAAAGTGATGCATTCTGACACATGCTTAGCTTTAGGTCTGTGGCTGATGTCTTTTACACAGAATACAAAGACTCAAAAAGCAATGGAGCTAGTTGCCGGTGGGGTGGGGGGGGGGTGTGGAGCTCATGCCTATTTATCTAGCTAATGAGAAAGTTGAGATAGAAATTCAAAGTCAACCTGGGCATTCAAATCTGAGAGACTTTTTTTTTTTGCCAGTCCTGGGCCTTGGACTCAGGGCCTGAGCACTGTCCCTGGCTTCTTTTTGCTCAAGGCTAGCACTCTGCCACTTGAGCCACAGCGCCACTTCTGGCCATTTTCTTTCTGTATATGTGGTGCTGGGGAATTGAACCCAGGGCCTCATGTATATGAGGCAAGCATTCTTGCCACTAGGCCATATCCCCTAAGAGACTCTTATCTCCAATTAAACAGCAAAAATCCAGAAGTAGAAGTATGGCCCAAGTAATATAGCACGCCCTTTGAATAAAAGAGCTGAGAGCAAGAGACCCTGAGTTCAAGCTACCATACCATCACAAAAGAAAAAAAAAAGGAAAAAACAACTGCAAAGGAATGAATGAATGAATGGATTTGGGGAACAGAAGCCAAAGAGTTCTGTTTTCATGGTTTCATACCCTTAGCTCTGGTGACAATCTGGGCCTGGAAACTCTTGGTTGTGAGGGGATGTCCTGAGTGTTGAAGGATGAATAGCAGCTTCCTGACCTCTACCCCGGAAGCCTGTGGCACCCCGCTTGTTCACCGTGACTCCAAACTTATCTCCAGATGAGGCTCACTGTCTACTGGAAAAACTCCCAGGTTGAGAATCACTGTTGTCTCCGGCTATTTTCTGTTGCTGCAACTAGATACCTGAGACAAGGAAACTTAAAGAATGGAGGTTTACTTAACTCACCGTTCTGGAGGGGCACGTCTGAGAATGGCACTGAGACTAGTGACTTAGGTCTTCTTCCAGTACGATGACATTGAGGCACTGCATGTTGACATAGAGAAAGAATGCAAGCTCAGATTGTTCTTCCTGTTCTAGGCAGCTGCTAATTCCAGGGCTGGCCAGTGGACCAGTGGTAGAGCACTTAACTAACATGTAGAAGGACCTGGGTCGGATTCCACTATGACTAGAAATAAATGCACACATAAGTAATGAATAATAATTCACTAATGTCATTGTGGGGTGCCTCCATCCTCATGACTGTATCTGAACCCAATTACCTCCCAAATGGTCTCCCTCATTCATTCTCAGATGGATTTGGAAGACTGGAGCTGCCGCTCAACAGGGGACCTTTTGCCTAGAATGTGCGAGGTCATGGGTTCAATCAGCAGCAACACAAAACAAAATAAAGCATATGAATTTAAAGGTTAAAACTTCAACCCATGAAGTTTGCGGGGAGGAGGGAGGAATACATTCAAACCTCAGGGACTGGCCCTAAGGGCTCACCTGCAGTGTTAGTGGTGGGGTGCTGAGTATACAAGAAGAGACTAGAGAAGCTCTAAGTTGTACAAATACATGTGGAGATATCTATTAGATAAATCAATGCATATTTTTGGCAAATAGTAAGAACCCAGAGTGTATTGCTTTTGATTCCAGAAATTGTAGGGCAAAGGACCAAGAGCTTAGCTGGACTCTGGTTGTCTGGAAAAAAGGGGAATCCTGCTCCTTAGCAACTCTGGGCCCATTTCCTCACCTGGCAAAGGTCTTCTGCAGTTGCCAAGATGATTCCACACAAAAAGAGAGATAAGATACCCAGCGCAGTGCCTGTGGTAAAATGTAGTAACATATCAGGAATGGTTATTCGGTTAACCAGTACCAGATTTCATGTGGTATGGAGGCGGGAACAAATACGAAGCCTTTGGAGTCCATCATCCTTGGTTCAAGTGTGTGAGTTTTCCCAGGCAGCCTTTGGGACTAAGAATATGCCAGTGTAGAAAGCAGTGGCCATGTGAACTGTTATAGAAAATCTAGGACGGCCCCATGGTTGCGTTCTGATCCATTGCAGCCCAAATGGAGCTGAAGCAGCGGGCTAGTCATGTCAGGGAATAGTCCAGGCAGCTAACAATTGCAAAGGCCAGTTTATGTGAATATATAGGTGTTCTTTCTGCATAATGTTTCTCTCTATTTCTCTCTCGTGTGTGTGTGTGTGTGTGTGTGTGTGTGAGAGAGAGAGAGAGAGAGAGACAGAGACAGAGACAGAGACAGAGAGAAAGAGCTGGTACTGAGGCTTAAAGTCTGGGCCTCAAGCTATCAATTCAGTGTTTTTCACTCAAGTCCTGTGCTCTATCACTTGAGGCACCGCTCTCCTTTTTGCTGGTTAATTAGAGGTCAGAGTCTTGCAGGTTCATCTGCCCCGGCTGGCTTCAAACGATGATCCTCAGATCTCAGCCTCCTGTATAGCTAGGATGATAGGCATGAGCCACTGGCACCTGGTTCATTTTGTTTTGTTTTATTTTATTATTTCAGTTTTGTTTGATTTAAAACAACATCAGACTGGCCTTAAATTAAGGATTGTTTTGGTATCATCAGACTGGCTCTATATTTTTACCTTAAAAAAAAAAAAAAGACAGAAACTGCAAGGCAGCAGCCCTTTTTATGACCAGGGTTGACACATGTAGCCTTTAAAGCAAGCAATCAAGGGCCTAGCTGTACTTTTTCCTTTTCACCAGGGAAGGAAGTCCCAGAGGCTGGATGCTTGCTCCAAGGGTAAAAGGCTGGATGAGCATGCTGGAACTGACTTTAGACCTGGACTTAGGACTCTACAGTGTGCATAGCTCTCAGGAGGGCAGTGGGGAGTCTTCTGGAGACATTAACAACATCCACAACCCCCCCCCCCCTTTACTACCCTCTTGTCCACATTCTCCAATCGTACTTGCTTCCTCGCACACATCTGTTGGTATTCCATTTCAATTTCTTTTCATCTCTTTATTTTCAATAAATATTTTACTCATATTTAATGCTATATTTAAAACAGCAGGCACAAGAGAGGCCTTCAAAGGGGTAAGCATGGAGGATGTCAGACGCAAATACTTGTCCCGTGGTCTATGGTCACACAGCTGACAGTAATCTCCCCCAGATGTTACCCCCAGGGACATCGCGAATAGACCCATGGTGTTCCAGAACCAGGGGACCTGGGTAGCCGGTAGGAATGTGACTCCCTGTACACCTGTCCTGGGCTTCACCACTTTCAGCCACACCTGGTTCCCTGAGCTGCAGAGTTCAAGTGCAGGTTGCTTTGCACAGTCCTCCTTCACAGCCTCTTCCTTGGTGCCTGTGAGCAGCAGTCTCCGGGCTGAGTTGGTCTTTCCTAGGACAAATGGACAGGACAACAGGGAGAGACTGGGATTGAGCACTGAGCCAGCAGCATGCCAGAGCCAGAGGAAGTCTGTGCCATTTGGATACAGTCGTTCCTAGACTTCTTAGAGCAGGATGGAGAGACCCTTTGCCCCTCCGTTAAAGCCCTTTAACAAGGATTTTTCTAAAGGAAACACCAGTCCCCAGGCAGAAACCAGGAGTCAAATCTAACACTGCTTCAGGACCCCTGCAGCAAGGTCTCACAAGGCTGGGTTAAGGTGTTGGGGTGTCCACCGCCCCTCAACAGAGGTGCTAATAAGCTTGGAAGAAGAAAACAACATAAAAAGTCCCCCAGAGCTGTCTCCAGGGTTCACCAAGAGCTGTTAAACTTTTGAACTCATCACCCCATGATGAGTCACCTGGTCACACTAGATCTCATGCCTCTGTCCCATCAGCTCCCCAGCCCCCCAGGTGAAATGACAGCACTTCCTGTCTGGAGTGGGGCCCTGCCCCTGGTGTACTCTGTCTTCCCACCTGCTTTTATTCCTGCCCTCTCTCTTATCAGAGATGAGGGTTTCTGATACAGGCTATGGCCTAGTGTTCTGAGGTTTCCTCATTCCTTGTTGAAGCCCAGCTCACCCCATCACCCCTTATCCATACTCTTGTTATTTTCAGATAGGGGAGGAGAGGCAGGTCAGTCTTGAGGGACAAAGTACCAGCAGCCAAAAAGCTCAAGGCACTGAGTCATTCTCATGCTAAATTGGGTCTCTGAAGACACCCCGAGTTCTTTCTGCTTTGATTCTTTCTCTGCTCCACTCATAAGACTACCCTGAGTCCACCATACCCAACCTTGAAGGCCTGGTAGTGACTCAGAAAAGCCAAAGTTTCGGAGTCAACCTGACCCTAACTTCATGTCATTGGTCCATGTGGCCTTCCCATGACCCTAACCTTCTCTGGGCTCAGTTATCCTACAGAATAATAATATTAGAGTCTCCTTTACAAGAGCTAGAACTGTGGCTTAAATGGTAGCCCACCTGCTGAGTAAGCTCAAGGTCCTGAGTTCAAAGCCCAGTACTGCCAAAAAATTAATATCCACCTTATTTATTGCATGAGAAGATTATGTGAACATATTTGTGCAAGGATTTTAAAAAAAAATACTAGGGTAAAATGCACATAGTTTAAGATTGCCTTTGTCTTTTTGTAGCACTGGAGATGGAGCCACATCCCCAGCCTTTTCATTTTGCATTTTTGATTTTGAGATAAGGTCTCACCTTTTGCTCAGGCTGGCTCTGCACTCCTGATTCTCCTGCCTCTGCCTCCCAAGTAGTTGGAATTGCAGGCATGTGTCACTACACCCAGCTTAAAAAATAACCATTTTAAAGTGAACAATTGGACTAGAGTGGAGCTCAGCAGCAGAACACTGGCCTAGCATGCACAAGACCCCGGTGTGATACTGAGCACCACAAGAAAAACCAATCAAATCAATCATCAGTCAATCCAGTGAACAACTTGTTGGCAATGAAGACATGATTTTCTTGATCCCAAAGTAAATGCCTGCACTGGTAAAGCCATCACTAACCATTGTCTCTAGTCACCAGTCTGCACCAGTCTCTATGGATTTGTCCATTGTGTATGTGTTTATCTGTGTTATCTCCTTCACTAAGCGTAGGGTGTCCGGGCTCGTCCATACTGAAGGAGTCTCACCACTGGGTCCCATGTGACATCTGAACAACGTGTCACTCTACGTGTGCTGGCAGTGTGCTTATCTATCCTTTACCGTGGCTGTGACTACATGTCTTTAAAAGACTGTATGGCATATGTAAGGTATCTGTCAAGGAGTCAAAATCACGTCCAGGGTCCTGTCACTCTGACTAGATAATTCCTTGCTTCTTCAGGATTCTTCCACACAACTGATTCATAGTCCTCAAGGCTTTTCAAATCTGTGTTCACTAAAGTCTAGCTCCTGTTCCCTGAGGCATGAAGCGTGGCCATGTGAGCAAAGTCCCCTGGGCCCCTGCCCCACTGGACTTGTTTGGCTAGCTGACCTAATTAGCTCCATCCACAGCAAATTTTCAGTGTGTGTCAGAATTTTCCCACAAAGGGTAGAATGTCACTCACTGAGGCTTGCTGAGTTTTTTAAAAATTTATTTATATATTAATTGAACACAAATTTTTTGACAAGGTGTTGTGCAAAAAGAGTACAGTTACATAGTAGGGCAGTGTGTACATTTCTTGTGATATCTTATGCCCTGTTTTTCTATCTCTTCTCTAGGTCAGGTAGACATATATACAATATACAATGTATCAAGAACATATACAGTCGCCACTTGGCCACGCCCAAGAAAGTTTGCCTAGGGCTTTAAATGTGATGTCGATATTAGACCATATGTCGACAGTAGTCTTATATAAACGTACATACCTAGCTTTTGAGCTATTGTATTCCCCTGAGAGGTCAATTTTTGACCTTTATATGTTGAGTAATTGTTTGGTTTTAGTTACATACTGTTGGGTCACTGCCCCAATCCTGTGGGGAATACTATTTGACAAGCAGTTTTTGGTTTCACAGACTTGGTCTCTACTGTCTCTCCGTCTCCCTTTGTTAACAGTCATGTATCAGGAAGATCATGCCCCTTTGTTTTCTCTGTTCTAGGCTTGTCTCGCTCAACATTATTTGTTCAAGTTCTGACCATTTCCCTGCGAATAACAATATTTCACCATTCCTAATTGCTATGTAGTATTCCATTGTGTATAAGTACCATATTTTTTGGATCCATTCGTCTGTGGAGGGGCATCTGGGTTGTTTCCATATTTTGGCTATTGTGAATTGTGCCATGATAAACATGGAAGTACAAATGTCTTTTTGATATCTTGGGACTTGCTGTTTAGGATAGATCTTGCTGAGTTTTAGGCTCTTTCTAAGCCTCAGTTTTCTCAGTTGTCAAGTGGGATGATGGCATTAATGTAGGCAGATTGGTAGGCCTGAGCAGGAGCAAGGAAATGTCCTAGACTATAAGATTTCATTCCCTGAAAGTTCTGGTCCAATGACTGAGATGACAACCCTGTATCTTCCTATGATAGTCCACCTCTTATACCAAGGCTAAAATTGGAAGGAATAAGAGGATTAAATATACAGCTACTTGCCCTGTTCTCTCAGAATTGTAAGTGTATCACTTTCTACAGTCACTAGCCAGTCACTGCACAGCCAGCAAACCATTTGGGAAGGGCCAAAAGGGAGGGCCTTAATTTCTCCTTCTAGTAACCCCTACCCTAGCAGCTTGGTGAAATCTGCCCTTAGACAGCTAGCTGCCTGCCTCACACCTGAGTGAAGCAATGCTACTTTGCTAACACATCACTCTTTGCCCTCTTCCTACTCTTTGTGGTTCTTTTGCTGCACCAGGGCAGTGTCCTGCTCTTAGATGCTGTACCTTAACAACCAAGGAGCTCTGGAATATCCCATCTGAATGGTACTGATTCCAAATGGAAGTGCCTAGTAACTGGGTGGCCAGCTGTCCTAGTTTCTCTGGGAAATGAGGTGTCCATATAGGACTTGATTTCCTTTTCCTTAATTTCCTGTTAATTACAAAGGATACTAAAACACTAATGAAAGGAAGAAAGCATACTGCACTTTCTTCTTCTCTTTGTTTTTGTTTTTGGTTATTCAGGGGGGGGGGGCTTGAATTCAGGGTACTGTTCCTGAGCTTTTGTGCTCAAGGCTAGTGCTCTACTACTTTGAGCCACAGCTCTATTTACCATTTCCTGGTAGTTAGTTGTCAATGACAGTTTCATGGACTCTCCTGCCCGGGCTGGCTTTGAATGATGATCACCAGATCTCAGCCTTCTGAGTAGCTGGGATTACAGGTGTGAACTACCAGTGTTCAACCATACTGCACTTTAATTACTCAGCATGTCTCTATTGGGCACCTGTGATATCCCAGCCCCCTTTCTGTTTCTGAGGATACAGCAGTGAACAAAGCAGATGAAAGCATTCAGATGGAGGGCACAGATAAGAAAGAAGTGAGAATGGCGTGGGTATGTTGGAAAGTGGTTTGGCCCTGTAGTCTGGCCTGTGGCCATTACAGGGACACTGAAGGGTTTGGTGAGATGATGGAGACCTGCCAGAGCGCTGAAGAATCTGTCCAACTTCCATCACATGTGCAAATCCTCCGGGGGTGTGTGTGTGTGTTTGCTTGCTGTTTTGGAAGCTCAGAAGAGAGCTCAGGATGTTGTCCAATGAGGCACCATTTGTGAATGTGGCTGAGTTAGAGCATGACTCTTGCTCATGTTCTCAAGGCCTGGATCTTCCCAGCCTTGCTCCCTGGAGACGTGGGGACTTCCCAGTTCTGCTCTGTGCTATTGGTCAAATTGCAAAAATGTGACGTCCCCACCATCACCCCCGCTGGATACAATTCTCTCTGGGGCAGCTTGACAGACACTGACATGAAACGGGCTTGTTCTGAAGAGACAAGCATTTCATAATTTGCTTGGGTAACTCAGCTACTGATGGTAAACAATGAATTGACTCACTAAACTGCCATTGTGTGTGTGTGTGTGTGACATTTAAAAAAATCTAGTGAGTAATAGGATGCTGACGCCATTAGGACTTGCTAGCTAAATAAAGAGCATTAATGTGCTTATCAGAGAACTTGACTGGAGGTGAGGGAATTACCTAGGACCCAACAGCTCCTAAGGCAGTAGGAAGGAAACCCAGGATTCATCCCAATACACAAAGATTTCTGCGCAACCTGACCTTTAACCTTTTAGAGACCGGGATAAAGGAGGAAGGGATAGAAACAAGCCAGACAGACGTGGCCCCATGGGGAAAGTCTTTGTAAAACAGGAAGACATAAGCTTTTTTTTTTTTTTTGTCTCAACGGACTTGTGTGACCTGGTTAGGGAGCAAGCTCTTAGCTGAAGTCCTTTAACAGGTGATCCTGAACTCACCTTTCCAAGCCTCAGTCTCATCCTTCAAAGGCCTTGGAAAAGGCTTTTGAAAAATATTGGCTGTGAGCCTGGGGGTGTGGCTCGCGGGTAGAGCACATGTTTATCTAGCCTTTGCAAGGCTCTGGGTTCTGTCCTTAGCAACAAAAATAAAAGCTCAGCTGGGCTGAGCTTTATAGGCTCACGCCTATAATCCTAGTTATACAGGGGGCTGAAATCTGAAGATTGACGTTCAAAGCCAGCTTGAGCAGGAAAGTTTACAAGGCTCTTATCTATAATTAGTCAGAAAAAATCTTAAGGTAGAACTTTGGCTCTAGTGATAGAGCACCAGCCTGGAGCTTTTTGAAAAAACTAAAGGACAGTCCCCAGGCCCTGAATTCAAGCCCTAATACTAGAATGTGTGGGCATGTACACACACACACACACACACACACACACGTAAGTAAAGCTAAAGTGTGTCAGGCTGTATGCTTGGAGCCCTCTTAGGGCTACCATCTTGCTTATCTAGACTAACCTGCTCCTACCATCCCATTTTACAAAGGAAGCAACTGAGGCACATCAACAATAGCTGCCCAGCTCGTGTAGAATGAAATGAGGTTTGGACCCTCTCTCTCATTCTGTGACTGATCTCCTACTTCCATCAGCTACCTGTAGATGCACTGGGAGGTGGGTGCTAGTGCTGTCCTGGTAACCTAGGTCCCAGAGCAGGGCTGGTTGTCCTGTTCTGTAACTGCTAACATCATAGGGGGAGCGTCATCGACCCTTTCCCCACAGCCAACAGGAATGGTGTCTTCCTCAGGACCAGAGATGATGGGGAGAAAGGTCTGGGGCTTTGGAGATTAGAACCCTCTAGAGAAAATGATCCCGATTCCATGCTGAAATGCTTGTCTAGCCTCTGGTTAAAGGCATTTAACCATTTCTGATTGCCCAGAGATGTTATGCATAAAGACAAACACCTGTAAGAGAGCAAAGCTGTGGAACGGTGAGCCCCACAGCACTCCCCACAGATGAGGTGCAGTTAAGGAACACCACGCAGCTGAGAGGCAACAAGTGGACCAGCAAGGACACCACATTCCTCACTAAGCCATTTCCTACCCAGGAAATAAATGTGAGGAGCAATTTCACCTGAATTACTCTGTGTGATATGGTGAGTCTGGGGGAGAACAGTCGGTCACTTTCTTGTTGTAGGGCTGGAGGAACTGCAGCTCAGAGAAGAGAGGCAACACATCTTGATCACACAACTAAGAGGGGTACGACTGGCCTTAAACCAGATTCTAGATCTTTCCAATATTATACCGCTGCCTAATGACACAACTTCCCTGCCTCCTAGGAAGAAGGTACAAAAGTCATCAGTTATATGGGAATATACCACATTATTTATTTATTGGTAGTACTGGGATTTGAACTCAGGGCTATCCACTTGCTAGGCAGGTGTTTTTACCACTTGAGTCACCACTCCAGACCTTTTCTGCTCTGGTTATTTTTTTATTTTTTATTTTTTATTTTTTGGCCAGTCCTGGGGCTTGGACTCAGGGCCTGAGCACTGTCCCTGGCTTCTTCCCGCTCAAGGCTAGCACTCTGCCACTTGAGCCACAGCGCCGCTTCTGGCCGTTTTCTGTATATGTGGTGCTGGGGAATCGAACCTAGGGCCTCGTGTATCCGAGGCAGGCACTCTTGCCACTAGGCTATATCCCCAGCCCTGCTCTGGTTATTTTTGAGAGAGGGTCTCACTTTTTTCTCAGGCAGACTTGGACTTCCATACCCCTCTTTATGTTTCCCACTGCAGTTGGAATTGACAGGCATATGCCACTGTACCCAGCTATTGTCTTGTTACTGTTTGCTTAGGCTGGCCTTGAACTATGATCTTTTTTATTTCCATCTCCGGAGAAGCAAGGATTAGAGGCATGAGCCACTAATATCCAGCTACACTTTGCTTTTTAACGAAGTTTTGCCCAGCAAGCTAATTTTCAACCTATATTATAGGGGCCAGATTGTTATGTTAAAATTTATTTTCAGGATTGCAAGTTTGGTTCACGCAGTAGAGCATCTGCCTAGTAAGTGGGAAGGCCCCTGAGTTCCAACCCCAGTACCACTTGAAAAAAAAGTCCTCAAGAACGCTTTTAATGGAGTGGGATGAACCCATCCTTGTGATGAAATCTTTCTGCTTATTTGGGGGCTGGGGGCACTTGGCTTGAACTCAGGCCCTTGCGCTTGCTAGGAAGGTACTTTACCACTGACCCATGCTCTGAGACCTACATGAAGTTCTCTTTTTAGAAACAGTCTCTTTGTTAAGCAGATGGGAATTCCCTTCCCTCCTTCCTCCTTCAGTTTTATCTTGGGCTTTCTTAGGCCAAGATCTATCATTATCAAGACCAGGAAACCAAGCCAGTTCCATGAAAAGCATGTCCCAAACCAGCAGCACAATCTGGAGGAGGGGATGGCAGGTAGTTAGGGCCATGGTTGAGGTACCAAGGTAGCCTGCCAAAATAACAGTCTTCACGCACTCCCAGGCTTTTTTTTTTTTTTTTTAATGTTCCCTACTTCTGCCCTTTTTCTGAACACCAGTTCTGCCCCCGCCCCTTTCTCTCCCTGGTGGTACTGAGCTTTGAACTCCAAGCTTCAAGCTTTCTAGGCTAGCACTCTACCATTTGAGCAACACCTCTAGCTGCACAGTGATGTTGGATGGAATGTCCAAGTCAACATGACCAAGTCCCCAGAGTCCTCCCCCACTTTCTCTTTGTGTGTCCTTAATGCCACTTCTGTCCCTACCCTGTCCATCTTTACTTTTCAGTGTGATTCATCACCATTGTTCTGGTCTTCCCTTTCACACTGGGGCTGATGCTGGAAGTCACCTCCTCTGTCTGTGCCGTAACAGCATATTATCTGGTGTTCTTGCCTGTGCTGTCTCCGCTCTCTTCTCCATGGTACCCTGATTTGCTCATTAGCCCCAGCTTTGACATGCTAGAGGTTTCCTGTCCTTTGGTGTCAGGCTGATTGACAATTGGTGCTGTTTGATGAGCATTTCTACCTTTGAGTCATTTCCTTCCCTTACATGTAGAAGCAGAGGCATCAGCTGGCTCGAGTCTCCCATGCCATTCTTTTTTTTTTTTTGGCCATTCCTGGGCCTTGGACTCAGGGCCTGAGCACTGTCCCTGGCTTCTTTTTGCTCAAGGCTAGCACTCTGCCACTTGAGCCACAGCGCCACTTCTGGCCATTTTCTATATATGTGGTGCTGGGGAATTGAACCCAGGGCTTCATGTATACGAGGAAAGCACTCTTGCCACTAGGCCATATCCCCAGCCCTCCCATGCCATTCTTGTGCTCCCGCCTGAGATACACGTGCCAGCTGCCAGGACGTGCGCTGTGTGTCCTTCATAGCCCTCTTCTAAGGCTTGCTCCTTAGTGAGGTTTTGCTTCAGCTCTCCAGATGAAAATGATCTCCTTTGCAATTTGTGTTTTTCTTCCAAGCAGACTCTGTTTTGCCTTGTATTACAGCTATTTATGACCTTGTCTGATTTTTTTTTAATTCCAGTCCCAGGGATTGAACACAAATCCTGGTGCATGCTAAGCAAGTACTCTACCACTGAGCTCCATTCCACTCCTGATTCTTCTTACTTGATGCTTAGTTTCTTAAACTCATGTCCTTGTCACCTGTTTAATGTCTACCAACAGAACAAATCGGGAGCTGAAAAAAATATGTAGCAAGGAGGAAATAACCCTGAAATTAGAAAGCCTTTCTTTTTTAAAAAGCAAAGACAGTCTGCAGCTAAGAATAAACAGAAGCCTTGAAAAAAAAGTGTACCATTGGGTCCTTCTTTATTGAATACAATGACCTGTCTACCTGCTACATGCAGGGCAGAGGATAGGACTCATGGTCAGGACCGAACTGTATATGTGCACGCTTGCACGCATGCCTGGAGAGCACGCATGGTTCTTATTTTGAAATGACGACAAATTCTCTAAATACCTCCAGCAAGGAAATCTGACTTTCCCCTCCCCACATAGTGATAAAATCTGAGCCCAGAAAGAAATGAATGATAAATGTGAACTCTGTTCCTCATCTGTAAAAATGAATTTCTACTAAATGTTCCATCTGCAGGACCTGTGATGGTTTAAAAATATATATATGTTGCCTTATGTTACTTGAGAGGTTTAGTCAAGCAGTCTGATAAACAAAACCCAAACAGAAAATCTCTCCAATGGTTAGGCATTTGTATAGGAGGAAAAAGTGCCGTTTCCAAACACAGCACTGCCTTTGGGGGACCAAGGAGGCCAGTATCTAATCTACTTCCTGTGTTATGAAATGCTGGGCATAGTTTTCTCTTGGTTGGATTGCCAGGAGCTGGGATGGAAGCTGCAGCAAACAGCGCCCTCTTTCGTCCAATTGGATCTCTGCCACGTCTCCAGAGTCAGGCAGATAAAAGAGTTAAAGTGATGCTGCCCAGTGGATATTAGCGTGTCATTCTGTCTGCTATTCTCCGCAAGACTGTGAGGTCCCAGCCATGTGTAACATCTTTATTTTGGTGTCACAAATATTTCAGTTTATCCAAGGTCTATCATCTTGCCCCAGAAACCATTTAATGAAAGTTGTTCTGTGCTGATCTCAAAAAGTGAGTGAGAAACTGAAAAGACTCCTTTGTTTGAGGGCTCCCAGCTCTATACAGGGATTGCCAGAGAGCCGGAGATAAAACCCCAGGCAGAAAGTAGCACGTCAGCAGAAACAGCGAAGATTTCCCTTGCAGGTCTAGGAACTACTCATTTGGAAGAGAGGGCTTTTGTCTTTGTGAAAGTCTTCTCAAATAATTTGCTCATGATGCTCTTGCACATGTATTGTGTGAGACACGTAGGAAGGGACTTTGTGAACCCAACACAGAGCCATAGTGCTCTTAAGGCAATGCTGATGAGAGAAAGGCATTTCGGTTTGTGTAGTTACTTATTAAAATTTTATAGGCTTAAGTTGAAATGTCATAACTAGAAATTAAAAGTTGAAAGGATTTCCTTTCTTATCACACTTTGAGGCCATTTTCTTTAGTGCAAATGTGTTCATGAGGACTTAGAGGAGGAGATATGGCCCCTAGAAATACACATTAGTGTCCTGTTGGCTCTGGGTCCAAATGCAAATTATTTCAGTTGGTTTGAAAGTTTTCAAAGACATACTTCTGAGAAGGTGGTCTATCCATAAATCATGTGTGTTGTGCCTCTGCAAGACTCTGAAGCAGGCATCAGGGTGCACTAGATAAGAAAAGGCTCGTGTTCTGGGCATAAAGGGGAGAATTAAAGAAAATAGAGGGTGTGGTCTGTGTTGCAAAATTTTGTTCTTAAAATTGTAGCCCTAGTTACAGCAACGTTGTGTCATTGATTTCCCAGGACCGCTTGGAGACAGTTATTTGGCTCCACTCTGCCCAGAAAGGAACTTGCACTTTTTAGATTGTGCATATTGATTGGCAGTTTGGAAACCAGGGTTAGATAAGGCCATGCTTCACACAAGTGGAAGAGTCAGAGAAGGAGTCCCAGGGAGCGTTTCTATTTCCACAAGCCTTTGAAAAGTGCAAAGATGGTGATTGTTCATGCCTATCTCATCAAGCCAGGGCTATTACCTTTCTGAAAAGAATGTCAGGACTCTTCTAATCCATGACAGCCTCTCACCAAAGAGGCATCTCTAAATGACCAGGAATATAGTCTACTTAGGGGTAAGAAAATATCCACCAGAGAACAAAGTGAGGAAAGAGATGGGTTTAGCTGTTTTCTTTTAGTTATCATGCCTTTGATGAAACACTGGTGTTGGCTTATGCCTGCGTGTGTAGAATCAGTCAGATAAAAGTGGGAATTTTTAACGAGGCAGTGAGAATGTTCTGTTTGGATGCAGGGAAGGAGGGGTTTGCATTCAGATACTGGAGCTGAAATCTGATGCTAGGGGCCCCTGTCCTATCTTCAGTAACTTAATTGCACAGAGCTCCATGGCAGCTGGATTAGGAATGGTTAGTATATTACTGTCATTTGAAAATACTGACAGCAAGAGACTGTATACTGAAAAATTATGATCCAATGGAAAAAAATGAAAGGGAGTAAATTATAGAAAAGTCTGTAGTCCCTGGGGATTGATTCATAACCTTCAAAGAATATCTACTTATAGGTCAGCAGAGCAAGCTCCAAGTTTGCCTTACAAAATGGAAATTTTAGTCTCTGGGTCCAATCTAGGCAGATTAAAGAGAATTTCTGTTTATTAGTGAGAAAAAAGTGCATTTGCTTCAAAAACTACAGAGATGTTCTTCTTTGTTTTATTTTAAAACAGATTCTAGTAAGTTCCTTTATTTGAAATGCACATGAAATACCAAATATTAACTTCTTGGATTCCTCTAGCACTCTGCTTGCCAAAGGTCTTTCTCATGGATTGAATTGTTGGCCATAGAGCTGAGTGGTGAGGGTGAGACAAGGGAAAAGCCAGTTTACGGTGTTAATTTATGAAGCAGACTGAGAACAGAAACTAAGGAGTTATTTCCTTCGTTTGAGTAAGTCTGGAGTTTGGTGAGCTATCCTGGGGGTGTTAGGTGAAGGGTAGACATTTTGATTGAAGACTTATCTCTGTGCTTTTCACCCCCTTGCTTCTTCTTGGGCCACAGTTTAAATACATTTCAATCACCAGCACTCCCAGCAGGGCAAGGCAGCCACAAGCTTGCTAAACAGTATCCCCAGCCCAGCATCCCAGGGGCACAGCCAGGAAGTGCAGTTGTAGACAGTTGTACAGAGTTACCGTAGTTCTTCTGCTACTACCTCCTTGAATCTTGACTCAACAGGGCTAAGCTGCCAGCCATGACTATGTGCTGTGCTGGTTCTACCCTCATGTCTGGAAATATAACAAGGGATAAATAAGCAGGCACCATAAAGTTCAATGCATATCTAGTTGACCTTTCCACAAGAAGATGGAATCTGCTAAACATAAATGCTGACTTAGAACTGGGCTGGGAAACCTTCTTCATCCTGGGGTCCCAGTGTTGGGAGACATTTTCATGGGCTAGCTAAAACCTTATCATGTTGAGTAAATAAATGGAAAGTGCAAGTTGCATGGGTTTGAGGGGAGACAGAAAATTCTGTGTTGTGGGCGTACCACAACAAATCAGGCCTGGAACTTCTGAATCTGAAAAGCAAGCATCCCGCTGAAACGGTAGATATTTTAGTTTGACTATGAACTTAAGTCGGCAAACACAGATGTTTTCGAAAAGGAGGCCACAAAGACCACTTTGCTAACTAAAGGGACACGTGTGTGTGAGTGAGTGTGTGTGTGTGTGTGTGTGTTGGTACTGGGACCTGAACTCATAGCCTCATGCTCTTGCTTCACTTTTTCTCTGAAGGTTGGCACTCCATTGGGCTGGCTTTAAACAATTCCTGTCCCTTATCTTTTCCCCTTATCTTTTTCACTTAAGGTTGGTACTCTACCACTTGAGCCATAGCTTCACTTCTGGCTTTTTGTTGGTTAATTGGAGATAAGCGTCTCAGGGACTTTTCTGCCTGGACTGGCTTCAAACCTCCACCCTCAAATCTCAGCCTCCTAACTAGTTAAAATTGCAGATTTATAGGCATGCATTTGCATACAGTGGAGTGCTTTGAATATGAGAGTGGGTAAAAACCACAGCTAGCTGCTTGCAAAAACAAGCTGGAGGCCCTGAATCACTTCCCAGTACAAAAGGCAGGCTGCTTACTTTCAGAACTCTTAAGAAGGAGATAAGAAGAGAGCAGGATTATGATGATGATGATGGTGATTAATTGCTCTGGGCTTTGAACTCAGGGTCTGGTGCTTGCTTAGCATGCTCACTCACAAATGGTGTCCTACCACTGAAGAAATACCTTTGGCCCATTTTATATTTTTACAGATTTTACAGTAGGTTCTCACTATGGAACCTAGGCTGGTCTTGACTTTGAGCTCCCCCTGCCCCAGCCTTCCCAGTGCTGGGATTCCAAGCATCGGGGCTAGAATAATGGAAAATCCAAATTTTGCCCCAGTAGAGGCAGATGCAGGACTGCAGAAGAGCAAGGAGAGACCTGTCTTAGGCACTCCTCCAGCTTTCATCAGTATGTAAGTCCTTTCTTCCCTGAGTCAGACCAATAGCTTTTTGAAATGGGAGGAAAATAGTCGTGCTGGGCCAGGAACGACCCGGAAGTTCCCCGTGGATCTTATTGCCGGGCAAACCCTGAGTTCCCCAATATGGTTATTAGAGTATGAGAAGCTGGCCAAGGAAGGGGAACTCAGCATAATTTGGGGGAGATCTAAGCTGTGGCTGCCCCTCATCCTCACCCATCATCAAGCTTGCAACAACTGCTGACATATAAGGCAGAATGGAGGGGGGCAATGACACAATAAAACAGACTAGCCATAAACCCCAATCCAATGATTGGTCATGCTCTTCTATATCCTGCCTGGCCTTTGCCCATTTTTATCACCAGACCCACAGCAGGCCTCTGCTCACAGCTCATCTACAATAGAGGCGCATTCGTTCCAGGCATAAGCTGTGCTGGGCACAGCTTCCACTGTCTCTTAAACAAGGAGTCCCAGAGGGAAAGCCGCAATCACAGCAACAACAACAGCAAAGCAGCCTAGAGCTGGCCCCCCCCCCCCCCGGAATGCCATTGGTTGCATTGGAGGAGTCCTTGGCTATCCGTGTTAGATTTATTGGTGGTGGAAACCCCAGCTTCATGTGGAAGGCACAGGACTTGAAAAGGGCCAGACCCTGCCTTCCGGGGCTCTTACCCATGCTTCCTGCTCACAGGGATGCTGCCTGGACCACAGTCTTCATTTCCAGGACAAGAAAAGCTATGCAGTGATAGCAACTATTATGACCCATAGCAGTTCATGGGGGGAGGGGGGACTTCTTTCTAGTCCCCAGAACCATCTTTGCAGGTGGATGCCCTTACAAGGCCCCAAAGAGACTTTATAACACAAAGCCTTCCCTTTTATTCCAACCCTGACATTTTAAAGAGGTGATAAAATCCTAGCAAATGGGATTGAGAAAGTTGAGTTGTTTCTGCCAGGCAGAGGAGCCAGCACATGTGAATGTCTTGAGATAGGAAGGGAAGGGACCAATAGGTCCTTGTTCTAAGAATGACAGAATCTCAAAGGAGCCCTGAAACCAGATGTCCACATGACAGCACCTTTCATTTAGTTCTTCTCAGCTAGGACTTATTGAACTCCTCATCATGTCTCAATCCCATTCTCCTGACTCCTTTTTCTTGTTATTTTGTGGTTTGACTATGAAACGACCCCACAAGTGTAGGTGCTAAACATTTGTCTCAGCTAGGAGGTTGGTGGAGACTTTAGGAGGCAGAGCCTAGCTAGCGAAAGTACACAGTAGAAGGGTGTAACCTCTAAGGTTTTGCTAGTCCTTAGTCCCTTCCTCCCCCTGCTTCCTGTCCACCATGAGGTGAAGAACTTCCTGTTTCACAGGACAGGATGTTCTGCTCAAGTGCATGGAACCAAGCTACCACAGACTGAATCTGCTGAAACAGTTCGCAAAATAAGTCCTTTGTCCAAATGTTTCCGTCAGGAATTTTGACACAAAAAGCAACTAAAACACCTAGTTAGCTGACGAGTCAATTCTGTGAGAGTGAAGACCTTGCTGATTTTACTCAACCATAGTATTCTTAGCACCCGCAATGATCTTGTTACAAGCAGACATCCCAACCCCACCAGGCCTCTTAACTGAAGGGTATGGGGCCAAGCATTTTGGGAATGCAGAATTTGAAAGGCCATATGGTACATATCATTAAATCACAGAATATTCACTCTGAGTCTGGGGCAGTATCCCATAATCAAACACACTTGCTTGTCTACTAGGGAGCAATGCAGCATATGTGACTATCCACACTAAGGGAGATGGTGAAGGATTAGAGACAGCCTTACATGTGACCTGG
The DNA here is from genome assembly GCF_023159225.1 of Perognathus longimembris pacificus. Lineage (NCBI taxonomy): Eukaryota > Metazoa > Chordata > Mammalia > Rodentia > Heteromyidae > Perognathus > Perognathus longimembris. The sequence goes on along the minus strand of NC_063176.1, from coordinate 27,376,690 downwards.
TCTGGACCCCTTGTCCAATGAGCTTACTTACTGCCAACAAGAAAATATTTTGGTTTTCAGAGCTCTGGGGAGTTTGGAATTTCAAGTAAAGGATTGTCAGGTCTGTATTTGATGGATGTATGTCACGTGTACAAGTTAGCAAGTATGGTATGCTTCCCAAGTGCGCAGATGCTGGGGGGGGGGGAGACACAAATGAAATGCACCATGTACAACCCCCCACCCAGCTCACACCTATAGAGAACACAGGTGGACAAACTCTGACTGCCGGCTTGCTTCAAGCGAGATACCTTGTCTAAAGCCAGTGAGCCTGGGTTTCATGAACTCATTCCTATTCCCAGCCCCAGCAGTATTCCAATTGTTCTTATCTCTGTTCCAAATACAGTCAATACAGCGCTTCCAGAGTCTCTGTGTGTGTTTGTGTGCATGTGCGTGTACATGAGTGCATGCATGTGTCTCTGTGTGTAAGGCATGTGTGTGTGTGTGTGTGTGTGTGTGTGTGTGTGTGTGTGTGTACTGGGGACTGAACGAGGGTCTCAGGCATGTTAATCAAGAAAGTACTTTATTACTTCATCATATATCCATTCCTGGAGTCTAGTCTAGTCTTAAAGTATATTCAAGTCTCTCTGTATAATGCATGCTGCCTATGAACTCATGACCCCCTGCCTCAGGCTTATAAGCAGATCACAGGATGGGACTATCACACCAGGTTTAAAGTACATTTCTGAGTGTGACAAAGGAAACAGAGGTGGGAGAAGGAAAAGGAATTTCCACCCCAGGTGGTGACTCTGTGTCTTGCTTCCCAGCAGGGAAACCAAGTGTTAACCAAACTAAGGATTAGACTTCTTTTAGGGACCACCAGTGCCAGGTAGGAATGCTAATGGGCATGCCGGGTAGGGCAAAAGTGGCAGGAAGGGGGGGTGTCGTGGGTTCCTGAGATGTCATAGCATCTGTCACAGAGAGGCAGAAAGCTGCACCACTAATTCTGTGATGACCCCTCAGATGGCCCAGGACAGTTGGCATTTGGCTGATGATCTTCAGAGAAACCTGCCCCGCCACCCTCCCCTTCTTCTCTCTTCTTCCCTCCACACCAACAGCTACCTCTTACTGTTCTGTGCCATCCCTGCTCTGGATCTAATGGTAGTCTGTCTAAAAACAGAGTTGACAGATTACAGGATAACAATATCATTGATTCTACTGTCCTCTGGAAGGAGAAAAAAAAAAACACCAAAAAACTTTTGTTTTGTGTTATGGCATTTGGGTGACTCTACAGCAATTAGGTGACACATGTGGATTCAGACACTAAGCTCTGCTTCTTACATGCAAGTATTTTGTTTTCAATGCAAGCAAGCCACTAATCCTCCATTATTTTTATCCATGGTCTGCAACCCAACTTCACAGACTGTGGTGCTGATACACTGAGACAGGTTGTGAATATTACAATGCTCAGCATACCATCAGGCACACAATTGATATGGACTCACCCATTCATTGGGTGGCTCCATGCTGGATGGATTCCAGGCATGTGGAAATGACTAAAGCTCCCCTCTTCCAGAACCCTTTGCACTGATTTTATTCAAAAGGAGTTTGAAATCAGGTTGGCTGTTGTTTTCTTGTTTTAAATAAATACTGCTGTGATTATTATAAGTTTGATTTCATTAAGGAGACACTGGAAGGAAGATAGCAGTAGAAAAGCACAATTGTAACCAGGTGGGTTGGCTCTTGCCTACAATTGCAGCACTTGGGAGGTGAGGATAGGAGAATCACAAGTTTAACCCAATCTCAACCAAAACAACAACAATAACAACAACAAAGCCATCACAATGATCATTCAAGCAGTTTCCTATTTGCTCACCAAATGTTTGCTGAGTACCTATTATGTGCTAATATTATTCTGAGCCTTGTGGTGAGAGGCCAGGCAAGGTGTCAGCTCTCATGTCACTTGTCCCCCTAATGGGAAGAATGACAGGAATCTGTGACTAAGAGCATTCTCAATAGTGTTAGGATCACAGGAAAGGGGTGCAGGGTCTGAAAGGAATTACAGGGTTCAGTGTCCTAAAAAGGGACTCTGCAGAGCTGACAACAGAAGAGCTTGGGATGGGGAATTGGCCATGTGCAGATCTGGGAGAAGTGTGGTCACCACCATGACTTTTCCAGTGGTTTTTCTGCTCTAGTACCAGTTGTTTCTCATCTGGTCCCAGGGAAAAATGATGTAGGGAAGGCTGTGTTTTGCCAAAGATTTATAATTTAACCTTTCTGCTTCTAGAGACCACTCTGCCACTAGCAAATAAGTAGTCTTAATTCTTCAGTTTCCTTTGCTGGTCAGGACTTAAAGATGCCACTAAAGGAGGATCTGCTGGGATGGAGAGAAAGATTTATATTAACAGGCACACAGCACCAACCCCCAGGGATGAGTCTTCTCTAGACCTGGCACCAGCCAGGCCTTTTTCCAAATGTTCCATCCATGGCTGCTCTCTGGAGTGACTGAGCCACGTCTAGCAGAATGTGGCCAAGTCTGTCTAAAGATAGAGCTGAGGGATGTTCTCAAATATATTGAGATTTATGAGAAGGAAGATGCTTCGTGTCTGTACGGATACCGTAAGCAGGGGGTGGGGGATGGACCAATCTTTATCTTGGCACATTCCCAGTTTCATGTAAGTCCATTCTTTCCAATAAAAGTCATTGATTTATGAAATGTATAGATAAGTGTATTTTAATTCTTACATCTTTTTGCCAAGAGTGCCTGGGAATCCTGTTGTCCTATTGAGGGTCTTCATGTTAGATTTTCAATATTAGGGTCACTTTGACCAAAAGGAAGCACGCTAAGGTAAATGACCCTTGGGAATATAATACTAGAGGCAGTTATATAATACTATGAAGTATGAGTAATTCTTGAAAACAGGCTAGGAAAAATGTGTCTGTTGTGGTTTAGGTGTCCAATGGCCCTAAAGGCCCATGTGCTGATAGCCTGGCCCCCAGATGGTGGCGCTATGGAGCAGGGATGGGATGATGAAGAGTCATTGAGGAGTTAGAGCAAAATGGACTCTCAGGAGTCAGGGCATGTTTGGAAGAAGTGGGTGACAGGGGTGTGCCTCTGTATTTTGCTTCAGCTCCTTCCTGTCTCTCTCTGCTTCCTTGCTGCCATGAGATGAACAGCCAGCTTTGTCTGATGATCTCCTGTCTTATCTCAGACCTTGGACTCCCATCTATCTCTGCAGCCAAAATTAAATCTTTCCTCCTTAAAACTTTTTTTTTTTTTTGGTTAAAGGGTTTGAACTCAGGGCTTTGTGTGTGCTAGTTAGGGGCTGGCTTTACCACTTGAGCCATGCCCACAACTCTTCTTGCTTGAGTTTAATTTTCAGATAGTGTCTTACTTTTTTATTTGGATCTGGTCTGGACTGTGGGTGTTCTATCTCCCCCAGTGGCGGATTTGGGGTTATAGGCTAATCATATCTAGCTCTTCTTTCCTCCCCCCCCCCCTTTTTTGTGCTTGCTGGACAGGTACCTTGACACTTAAGCCCTGCCTCCAGTCTCCTAATTTTGCATTGATGATTTCCAGGTTGTATCTACCTTATGCTCAAGCCAGCCTGCACTATGAGTCTTCTACCTCTGTTTCCCCCATGCCCCTGGGGATGACAAGTGTGTACCACATGCATCTGGCCATCAAGCTTCCCCTATCTTGGATAACAGATGGCAACACCATATCCAGACTCTGGTTGAGATGGAGTCTCTTGACCTTCTCTTTTTCCCAAGAGGGCCTTGAACCGTGAACCTCCTGATCACTAACTCCCAAGTAGTTAGGTATTGCAGACTTCTGTCATAGTGTGTCAGGGTTTTTAGCCCCCCGCACTCTCCTGACTTGTGGGAGAGATGGGGAAACACGCCCAGACCCGGCAAGCCAAGAAAGGAAAGGGTCCACCGACTGCCCACACCCAGCCCTTCCTCACTGGAGGACAATCAGACACGTTCGGGAGCTAAGTCAGTGTGCAAAGTCTCATTTATTGAGGTAGATCGCACCATTAAATAAGGTACAGGAGCCAATCAGGTCAAAGTTCGGCAGGAAGGGGAGGGGTGTACGTGCACCTATCTAGGGACTGTGAGGGGAGGCCTGAGCTGTCTTCAAGGGTGGAACGGCCGAGGGACCAATCCTAAGAGGCGGCCTTATTTTACGTCACAGTCCACAGGACCGCCTCCGGGTTCACCATCAGGTGCCATCTTAACCGTGGTCCCAAGGCTGGGAGACAGGCGGGGTCAGCTAGTTGCTTCTTTTTTTTTTTGGCCAGTCCTGGGCCTTGGACTCAGGGCCTGAGTACCATTCCTGGCTTCTTCCCACTCAAGGCTAGCACTCTGCCACCTGAGCCACAGCACCCCTTCTGGCCATTTTCCATATATGTGGTGCTGGGGAATTGAACCAAGAGCTTCATGTGTAGGAGGCAAGCACTCTTGCCACTAGGCCATATTCCCAGCCCGCTAGTTGCTTCTTTCTGATGTAACATGCCCTGGTATGTCCCACATCTCCCCCTTTTTGTTTTATTAGCAGATGGCTGCCCTACTTGAGAGTGTGCCTGTCTTAGTTTGCCCTCCTCTGAGGATCTTACCCATCATTGACTACCACTCTAGCTCTTCAGGCAATCCTACCTGCAGGGCCTGCCAGCCCAGTAGAAGGACTCGGGGGGAGGAATTGACACTGAAGAGGAGGCCCTGTTATTTTTGCCTCACGCCTGTACACCCTGGTAGGGGTCATGGCCAACCTCATAGGGTTCCCAATTGGCTAAAGGCAGCATATTGCTGTCGGACCACCATTAACTGGACAGCTCTGGCTCGTCCCTTAAGAAACTGGAGAAGCCTATTAACCACGCAAGGGCCAAATGTAAACACAAGACTTATGGTAACCAAGGGGCCCACAAGGGGGAGAAGGTAAGGGAGCCACCCATTTAGCCCAGTCCAGAGAAAATTGGAGTTCAGTCCATTTTGGCGCTGCTCAGGATAAAAGCAGGCAGAGTCCCCCTTCTCTGGCGGTGAGCAGGTCCAGGCCCTGGCGATTCTGGAGGACCACGGTAGCCAAGGAGTCAAGTTGAGATTGCAGATATAGGATGGTGCTAGCAGCTTGATGCATATCATTAGTAGATAGTTTATTGTAAACATGAAGCAAGGTACCAAGACCCCCAATGCCTGTTCCCACCCCAACAGCAACCCCTAAGCTCAGACAGCGGGGATAGGTATAGACTAATTATTGGGGATGACATCAACGTCCGGCAAAAGGGAAACAATAGTGCAAACTCCATTCCAATTCTTTGACAATAAGCTGTAGGTGGTATTGCCACAAGAAACACTGCACCACGGGGGGGGGGTGTGCATAAAGACGTTGAGATAGAGTCCAACAAAGCAAGTAACACTTAGTAGAGAAAGGGTAGGGGTGGATACCTCTGAAGGAGGGGGTAGGGCTGGGCAACTGGAAGGGAGGGAGGCTGGCTGTCTCCATTGTTGCCCACAATTGCTGATACACGCAGGCAAGTTTCAGAAAAAATCCACCACGGTCTTTTCATTCCTAGAGAGAAACAAACAAGGAATCATACCTCGAGGGGGTGTTCTTGGGTAGTTATTCTGGTGAACAGTATTTTAGGTCTCTAGCAGGTACCCAAATTGGGCTTGGTTCCCCAATCAGGAAAACACATCCAAAGCCCCTTTCCACACTAATAAGCGGGTCAGGACCTCGCCATGATCCAGTAAGGGGGTCCTTCCATTGGACTTCCACCTTCAAATAAGGTGTCTGATTTGACCAAGGCCTCTGAAAAGCTGTCAGAGGTTGGTCTTTGGAAAAATTTAAAATATTTAATGTAAGCATGGCTGTCCTTAACTGGTCATGGGGGCTGCCTCCCCCTTTTGTTTTTATTAATTGGTCCTTTAGGGTCTTATAATGCCTCTCGATTATAGCTTGACCGATGAGTTGGTAACAAATTGATACATACAAATTATCAGAAAAAAGGTTCATCGGTTTTTGAACATGGGTTAGTGCCAGGGCAACTGCGTATAGCTCCTTAAACTCACAGACCCTGTAACTGGCTCAAAGTAGTGTGTGCCCTCTTCTCTATTGGCAGGGGAGGAGGTGGAGTATATCACCACAGCAGATCCCGCTTTTCCCCCAATCAGTAAAAACATTTACAGCTTTAATAAGGGGTTTGGTAGAGAAAAGTATGGGGGGGGGGTCCACTGTAACCTCGAAAATGAGGTTACCCATCTTGAAGTGCCATAATGGCAGTCCAACTTCCCCATGAAACCCTCTAAGGCATGGACACCGGATTATGTTTTTGTTTTTTTTTGACCCACTCAAAATCTGACAGCTGGTAGGGAATTACTAGCACATCAGGATCCTGCCCATAATGTCTCAGGGAAGTATCCCTGCCCTTAATTACCAGGTCAGCTAGCTGGTCTAGCTGGGAGTAGACCCTGGGAGCCCCTCCTACCGATGCATGTACCCATTGGAGAGGCTCACCCAACTGAGTAATGGCTCTGAGCCAGGAAGGATCCAAAGACAAAGGGGACATTGGGGCTTATAGCGAGCCAATTGTGTCATATTCAAGGCCGTCTGAATTTTTTGAAGTGTAAGTTGATGTGATGGAGTTATTGTGATAATGTCAGTGGGGGTTTTATCCCTTAAAGAATCAAAAAGTGGAAGCAGATCTTTTGTAGGCAGGTGAAGCCAAGGCCTTAACCAGTTAATCTCACCTGACAGTTTTGTAGCTTCACCAAAGTATAGGTGCTATCAAATCAAATCATATCATATCATTTAACCTTACCAGCAGGTGTTAGAGAGCAAAAATGAATAACAATCAAGAGAGCAAAGGGTCAGGACAATATAAAAGCCTCAGCTTCAGTGGATCAGAAGTGGCTGTGTCTTCCATCCCAAATTACCAGGCCTCCTTAGTTATGTGTGATGGAGACAGGCAGGAGAGATGGGTTGGATCTGGGCAAGGCTGTAGTGGCATCTCTCAGAGTCCCCTGGATAGATTGTCACACCTCCTGCTGGGTTGCCTGCAAATTTCTACACAGACTGGTTAAAGATATTTGAAATCTCCCAGTATTCCCTGGTTGCTTACTCTGAGTACTCTGGCTTTTGTAGGCTGGTGCCCTACTGATTTAAGCAGAGTGACAATTTGTAAGATATTTTAGAAGGCTTGGGCCTTTGACTGTCTTCCTAGTCACAAAATCCACACAGACCAAAGGCCAACCAAGTCTGCTCTCTGCAGCAGTCATGACAGTTTCTGAGACATGGAGGGAGAAGACACCAATGCTACCCCAATGCAACCCTGTGGCCACCAAATACAACTCTGATGCTTTTAACCTTGGAGTAAGTCTCAGTTGTGACTTTGTCATGATAGGCCTGCTATAAGCCCAACTCTAAGAGAGACGCCCATTACCTGGGGTGTGGGTGGGAGGCACTTGTTAAAACCCATTCTATTGTCCACCACGAGATCAGTGCTAGAGAAAACTTAGGATTTAGCCAACAACAAACAGAATTCAACCAAACCTCCAAGCCTAGCAAACATCAATAACAAGAACAGAAAACCTTTCTTTGTGTCTTTCAAAGCAGATGTTAAGCAAGTAAGCCCTTCTCCTCCTGGGCAGCCAGGGGGCTGTCTCCCCTCCATTCAAGAAGCGGGAGGAGGGGCTGGGGATATAGCCTAGTGGCAAGAGTGCCTGCCTCGGATACACGAGGCCCTAGGTTCGATTCCCCAGCACCACATATACAGAAAACGGCCAGAAGCGGCGCTGTGGCTCAAGTGGCAGAGTGCTAGCCTTGAGCGGGAAGAAGCCAGGGACAGTGCTCAGGCCCTGAGTCCAAGGCCCAGGACTGGCCAAAAAAAAAAAAAAAAAAAAAAAAGAAGCGGGAGGAGTGAGAATCTTAAAAGGGCCTTTACTGTCCCCAGGCGTCCCTTTGGGGGGCCTGGGGAGAAACAGGCCTTGAGGGGGGATAGGGTCAGGTAGACCCCAACAGGGGGATCTTCTCTCAAGTTAATTTCCCTCTTCCTCATCACTTGTTCTGTGTCATCCCAAGTAGCCCAGTTGAAAAGGTTGGCAGTCAGGGTGCAGCACACATCAAAGTCTACCAGACCTTTTCGGCTTGGAGGTTTGAGATCTCTAAACCTATGCTTATAAGCATGAATCTCAGTGCTTTAAGCACCGATCCTCATGCTGAGTTTGAGATTGCCCCATCTTTTCAGGAATACCCTTACCTCGGAACTCACTTGGCTTGGCCTGCCGGTAGTTTCCACTCCGTTGAATGTCCTCGTTGCCCCACATTGGGTGCCATTGTCGGGGTTTTTAGCGCCCCCCCCCCCCCGCCCGCGCTCTCCTGACCTGTGGGAGAGATGGGGAAACACGCCCTGACCTGGCGAGCTAAGAAAGGAAAGGGTTGACAGACCGCTCGCACCCAGCCCTCCCTCACGGGAGGACAACAGACACGTCCGAGAGCTAAGTCAGTGTGCAAAGTCTCATTTATTGAGGTAGATCCCACCATTAAATAAGGCACAGGAGCCAATCAGGTCAAAGATTGGCAGGAAGGGGAGGGGTGTACGTGCACCTATCTAGGGACTGTGAGGGGAGGCCTGAGCTGTCCTTCAAGGGTGGAACGGCTGAGGGACCAATCCTAAGAGGCAGCCTTATTTTACGTCACAGCCCACAGGACCGCCTCCAGGTTCACCATCAGGTGCCATCTTAGCCACACGTGTCCCCAGGGCTGGGAGACAGGCGGGGCCAGCTAGTTGCCTCTTTCTGATGTAACATGCCCTGGCATGTCCCACAATAGTGCCTGGCTTTTCCTCTTTCAATTATTTTTCTCATTTGCGTTTTCATGGTAGACATAGTATTGCCTTCAAGTAAGGAGGCTTAGAGATGCAATCAAACTGACATTAATCTATGGTAAAAAAAATGCATTAAATAGCACCTTCCAAAACTTTAGTGTGAAACAATGATAATCTCGTCCTGTAATCCTAACAATATTTTGAGTGCCTCTGTGATCATTTATTTATTTATCAGGTGGAAGCAATTACTTTGTACTTTGGTTGTACTTTGGTTGGGTTATTGTAAAGATGTGAGCAGAGCCGGACAGATAATAGGAAGAGATAGTATGGAGAGGTAAGGAGGCCTTTTGGCTTCACATTCACAAATTGGCTTACATTCAGATTTTAAATTTATTTTTAACTTGACCAATAGTAATTATGTGAAGACGTGGGGTACAATGTCATATTTCGATCACACACACACACACACACACACACACACACACACATGCTCAGTGAAATGAACTAACATATCACTTCAGCAACTTGGTACTTTTTGTGATGAGAATACAAACTTTACTCTTTTGACAATTTTGGAACATCTACTATATCCACTTTAAAAAAATATATAGGAGGTGAAATTCTCTTATTTATTTATTTACCCAGTCCTGGGGCTTGAACTCAGGGCGTGAGCACTGTCCCTGACTTCTTCATGCTCAAAGCTAGCGTTCTACCACTTGAGCCACAGCACCATTTCTGACTTTTTCTGTTATGTGGTACTGAGGAATCGAACCCAAGGCTTCATGCATGCTGGGAGAGCACTCTACTGCTAACCCACAGTCCCAGACCATCCCCCAATATATTCTTATTAACTGTGGTCACCACACATCCCAGTGTCTCACTAAGGTTATTCCTCCAGTTCCATGGAGACTGGGTATACATTCATCAATTTCCTCAGTTTCCTCATTACTTCCTCTCTCCCCATTTATCAAACTTAGATTCTTAAGGATTCAACTGGCTGTGGAGTTGTATGCCTTTATTTCATAGTCACTTGGGAGGTGAAGGTAGGGGAATCACTAAGCCACCTGAGGAAAAAAGCACAAGGCCTTAAGAGTCTATAAAAACAAATGAAAAGCAAATGGGCTTAGACATGGCTTAAGTGGTAGAGCTCTTTAAATGTAAGGGCCTAAGTTCAATTCTCAGTACTTCCAAAAATTAAAAAAAGTATCCATACATTCATATGTATATATCCGTGAATATAATTGTTCAGTGTTATATTTGTATAAGTGTGTTAAAAATGATGCGTTGCTAAGCATAGCTCCTTTAATGGTCCCAGAATTTTCATACCATTTTTTCTCCCTCTTTTCCTCCCTGTGGAGCACACCATAGACTCCATTATAGGAAGTGGCCTGGATCACTGGACTTGGGGGAAATGCTAGAGCCCCTCATAAACTGTAAACCTTCCTCTCCTCTCCTCTCCTCTCCTCTCTGATTCCTTCTCTTTTTCTCCTTTTTCTTTTCTTCATCTCTCTCTTTGTTGCTCTGTCTTGATCTGTGATAGGTCTGTGTCTATCTGCCTGCCTGCCTGCCTGCCTCTATATCTCTGTCTCATCCCCTCCTTCTTCTGCTTTTCTTCTTCCTTCTTTACAGACAAAGAAACCAGGCCAGAGAGGTAAGAAAACTGCAGAGTCACCAAGTTATGTCTTACTTAGGATTCTTTCCTCTTCCCTGCAACTCACTGGTTTGGATGAGGATTGTTTTGCCATATTTGGAACTCGTAAAATGAAGGCATTAAGCCGAGCACTGGTGGCTCATGCCTGTAATCCTAGCCACTCAGAAGGCTGGGATCTAAGGATTGAGGTTTGAAGCTAGCCCAGGCAGAAGTACATGAGACCCTTATTTCCAACAAACTATCTAGAAAAAGCGGGAAGTGGTGCTGTGGCTCAAAGTGGTAGAGCACAGCTTCGTGCACAAAGAAGCTCAGGAACAGTTCTTAGGCTCTGAGTTCAAGCCTCAGGACTGGCCAAAAAAAAAAAAAAAGAAAAAGAAAGAAGGTATTAACGATGCATAAACAAACAGCTGCTGGAGACACTGTGGTTTGGGAATTGTGCATTGAATTCCTGATGGGCCTCAAGCTCCCAGAAGGCATTGCACCTTGGCACTGGGGGGGCAAGGTGCTTTTATGCAGGCTTTGCTTTGAAGTGAGTATTCAGTGGCTGCTGTAAGCTACTTGTTCCTTGTGCTCTCAATGGCCATGGCCCCTGTTCTTTCAAGTGCCCTAGGAATTCATACGGAAATCAATTAGCAGATGAGCAAGAGTCCAGGAAGCCTCTGAGGGTTGACCCGTGCACTGGGATGAAGGCAATCAAGCCTGAAGTCACCTGAGGTCAAGCCCATGGCTTTGGATAGCTATTTGTCATTTGGAATTGGGCAGGAAACCATAAACACAGGGGACAGTGAGTAAAGTTAACAAATTATATACAACTGGGGCCATCATTTGGCCTGGTCACATAGCAAGACAGAGGCAGTTTGAGGACAAATGTGTGCTTAAAAACATGGTGTTCCTCAGCTCAGACCTGGAGCAGTTGGTACTGGAAGGACATGGGTAGAATGAGGCAGCCTGAGGATCAGTTTGGAGAGGAGGGGAACGTGATTTCAAGGCTCCAATGACTAAACCAATAAGAGCTGCATGGTGTCACCTGAGGTAACCACCAAGACAGCCAGAGTGGAAAGGCAGAGGCCTGTAACCCATGCTCTCCATTAACCAGCCTCTAAGGGCAATGCAAGCTAGGGCTCTGTGGAAAACGCTTGGCAGCTGGGTCAGTTAGATTGGCTTAAATCCTCACTTGCTATTACTAAGGAAAAGAGATTAAAAAAAAAAAAAAAAAAGACTCCTAACTCTCTTCAACAGCCCAAATGGCAGGCCTGAAGACTTCGGTATTGAATACAGATAGGTTCAAATGTCATTTCAGATACTGGAAACTGTCCATCTGGGTGGAGTTAATTAAGTGATAGCATGTGCTTTGTGGAATGGCCGTGAGGACTAGTAATAGTGCATATACATATATGCATATATATGCTGCATCTACAAAAGCTCCCACCCAGGAAGCATGAGCTAGTCAGATGTCTTCCTCCTTTTCAGCATCCTCATTATTTGTATGACTTTGAAAAGATATCATCCTCTCAGGAAAACAAGCAATATAATCCTGGTTGGTAGACCAAGCCATTTCTACCTTAGGTGCTAGACTAGGGCCATTTTCTGGGAATGAGAATCATAATCCTCTCTCCTCAGGAGCCCACACCCCCTGAGGGTAAAGAGACTCCAACCCTGCTGTTCCCTGGATTAAGTGTGAAGTTGCAAGGCTACTCCTATCCCAACTCTCCATACATAGAGATGGTTCCTCTATTTTAAGTGGATTCTTGTCCTTCGACTAGAAGAACTAAAAGCCACAATTAAATACATTTATTTAAATATCTGTGAAAAGTAATAACATATCAACTAGTCAAAGGAAACTCAAGTTACCAATTACATAATCACATATAAATTATATTTGATGATGGATATAGATAAAGTTTAGGGTATCTGCAAAAGAATTACAACAAGGGTACAAAGATGCAAACCCCAAAGCACAATGACCACCTCCTTGTGCCGGGCTACCCTGTTCTTCCAGCCTCTGCTGGGTTGAGTAGAAACTCTTCTGTCAGCTATCTATGTGGCTTGAACATGTCTTCTTGTTAGTTCATTTACATAAAAATGAAGTCATACTGTGGTGATCAATGCCTTACGTTTTCTTACAAGGAGAACAGAGTTGCAGTGGGAACTTTGCTCTCTATATAAGACTGCCTAACACAGAAGAGAATGAAGATTTGGATAATGTGTAAGCCAATTATCTTTGTATCATCTATGTCATCTATCTCTACCTCTGTCTCATCTCTCTATCTATGGATCTTTAGAGTGGAAGAAAGACAACGAAAGAGATCAATTTACTAGCAAGACTTGGCTCACAGGTGGACACCGAGAAGCTCAATGGTTAGCTCTGGCCCCCTGGAGAGGCAAGGGAGCCAATAGGCAGTTCCCATTCAAAGCCAGTGGTCTTGAGAACAAAGAAGAGTCAATATTTCAGTGTTAGTCTTTTTTTTTTTTTTTCAGTTTTAGTCTTAGGACAGACCAAAATAAAGTGTCCCTCTTAGTCCAAGGAGGGTGACTTTTTTTTTCCTATTCAAACTTTTTTTGATGGATTCCAGCTTTTGCTCATTGGCTGGCGCTGTACCACCTGAACCATGTTCCCAGCCCCTCGATTCAAATTTTCAGTTGATTGGGTAAGATCCATTCACATTAGAGAGAGCAAAAGTAAAGTCTGCTTTACATAATCTGTTGATATAAATGTTAAACATATCCAAATACCCTCATCAAATACCCTCATAGTCACACCACATTAAGGTATGACCAAAGATCTGGGCATCATATGGCCCAGTAGGTTGACATACAAAAATAATCATCACCGGTCTGATGTTTTCAATTAGTACAAGAAAGTAGCAGGGGGTGTGGGGAAGTGGAAACTGTGCTTCAGAGCTAAATCTGCAGTCAAATGGCACTGAGCCTCTTATCTCTCCATTTACCTTGCTTGTTTCACAGTAAAATGCCTGCTGTGCTTGTTGCATGACTTTCTATGTTTAGGTGAGATAATCTATGTAAAACATCCAATAAACGCTACTCATAAAAGGAGGGCTAATGTGACAGTAAGAGTGATCTATGATGGTGCTAACAATCTGTGTCTTTCCTCATCAGCTGTGTTCTGCCCTAAACACAGTTCAATCCAAAGACCAATACAATCCCACAATGAACATTTCAGTGCACTGCCTAGCTTTCCAAGCCTGCTGGCAACTAGAGAACTTCCTAGCCATTGCCATTGGCTGAAGGATAGGCCATTTTGCCCAACATAGGCACAATAACCAGTGTTTATGAGATTTTCAAATGCCATTGAAAAAATATCCTGGCCTCAAATGTAAAAAGAAAACTGTAATTTTATAATTTTAAATGCCTAGCTTAACATGTCTCATATAATATCTACAAGAGGAACCATGTATCAACTAGTCAATTGTAACTCAACTCATGTCAATTATATTTGATGATGGGTATGTATGCAGTTTAGGATGTCCATTCTGAAACACCAAAGAAAGAATGCTTAAGGTCTGTGAAAGTCTTTAAATAACTTTAACAGCACTGGAGATGGGCAGGGGCCTAGGATGGAAGGCACATGGAAAGCATTTAGGGAGAGGAATGTGGGGCAGTTGGAGACCAAAAGGAGGATGTACAACACTATGGCCCTTATGTTGGGATCTTGGAGGGTTCTGGAGACACAGTGTGAACCCCTGGTGGTCCCTCTGTCAACATATCCCTCACTTCAATATCTAAGTCACTGGACAGAAAGCATCTCTGAGCATCTTTCAGCAAGCACTCCAGGGAAATCCAGCCTATGAAGTGGCAAGAAGTAATTTTTAGCCTGGTATCAGAGGCTCACACTTGGAAGCCTAGCTATTCAGGAGCCTGAGATCTGAGGATCAGGGTTCAAAGCCAAGCCTGGCAGGAAAGTCTGTGAGAACTCTTATCTGCAACTAACCAGTAAGAAGATAGAAGTGAAAGGGTAGCTTCAGTGATAGAGCACCAGCCTTGTGTGAAAAAACTAAGGGACAATGCCCAGGTCCTGAGTTCAAGCCCCAGTATTGGTACAAAAATGAAAAGAAAGAAAAAGAAAAGTAGCTGTTGACAGATTGAACCTTAAATACAGTCAGCTATACAGAACAATTAAGTTGGAGCTGATGCCACAGGCTGTTATAGCTACAACAATCACTTAATGTTCTTTTAGATTACCATGGAGAGCTCCCTGTTCCCTTTGCCCTGCCCCGTACCACACGCCAGTGTCACTTAGCAGGGCCCAGAAAGTGCCTGCTGGACTGGGGGGTTGGGGACAATGTGTTTAGATGGGGAATTAAGTTTCAACGTGCATTTTGGGGGAAGATAAAATGTTAAGACTCTCATAGGTAGCAAAAATCAGAATGATGGAGTCTGGAAGATATGCCTAATTTACCAAGGAACACAAAAAATTGCCAACACCAGATTCCCAACCTGTGGGGTGAGGAGATCTTTGTTGTTCATCTCTCAAAGTTCTTTGTTGTTTTCTCATGACAACATTATCCTCTGCTCAGACAAAATAAATAAGGGTCAATTCATTTAACTGACCCCAAACCTCAGGTCACAAGGGCCCTGGTTGCTGGTTTCCTTTGATTTTTGTCCTCTGTCCAATGGCATGTAGTTAGTATGGCAAAATCCACTTTAAAAGGCTTCAAATTGAGAGGGTTGTGTGCACACACACGTGTGTGTGTGTGCGCGCGCGCATGTGCATGCTGGCTACACCACCTCAGCTTCCCAATACTACTCAAGGGAAACATTTGTTACTTAACAAGCCCTTATCCAGCTCTTGCAAAGGAGGCTTTGTTCTACATTTACTGAGAGTGAAGTATGTGTCCCTCAAAGAAATCTGTGTGTGAGGTAGCTGTACTTTTTTGTTTATGTATGGCAGTACTGGGGCTTGAACTCAGGACATTGTGTTCAAGGCTTATTAACTCAGGGCTGGCACTTTGTCATTTGAGTCACACCTCCACTTCTGGCTTTTTGCTGGTTAATTGGAGATAACTGCTTCTTGGATCTGTCTACCCAGGTTGGCTGTAGAATGTCACATTAGTCACAATGTTCTAATGACTACTTGGCCTTCCTGGACGTGAGGGTGAGGTGACATTCACTCGTAGTTCTCTTCTTATTCTGGAAGCAACTTTGCTTTAAGTCACTTTTTCCAGGCATCCCTGGGCTTCCCACCTCCCTTCTCTCCCATGCCCCTCTGCACAGAGACCTAAGAAAGGGCTCAGGTCACATAGGGCTTCACAGAGGCTCAAGAGTCAGGGTAGGCCAACACCATAGAGCAAGAAAGTATGGAATGTGCTTGTTCTGACAACAAGGCAGAATTGAGGTGGATGCCTTGATTATTTGCATGGTTCCTTTGTAAGAAGCAGAATTTCACTGAAAAAAGAAAAAAGAAAGAACTAGGAAGGTACTGAACAGATTATGGGTGACTCCCTGGGTCAAGGAAGGGTTGACTAGCATAATCAATTAGGCTTCAGACAACTAGAAAGAAGGTGACAGTGGGAATTCCACTAGTAGCAGGACACATGAATGCCTCATTAGGGTGCTTCTAAGAAATGTATATTTTCCATCTCTTTTAAAAACCTTGTTTTGGATATGAGTGTGCTGGTTCTGGGACTTGCACTCTGGGCCTGGGCACTGTCCCTGAGCTTCTGTGCTCAAAGCTAGTGCTCTACCACTGGAGCCATAGCTCTACTTCTGGCCTTTTGGTGGTTAATTGGAGATGAGTCTCACAGACTTTCCTGCTTGGACTGACTTTGAATCACAATCCTGAGATCTCTACCTCCGAGTAGGTAAGATTACAGGTGTGAGCCACCAGGACCCAGCTTCTTTTAAGAACTTTTAATCAATATATGATAATTGTGCATACTTATGCACATATGCATAGTATGACATTCCAGTATGTATATATGATACATAATTATCACATCAGGTAATTTGTATATGAATTACTTCAGATCTTTATCATTCTTCGCACTGGGAATATTCAAAATTTGATTAGTGTTCTTGAAATAGTCCATTAATTGTTGTCATAGTTACCTTAGTATGCTGCACAACCATACAATGACTTCTCCTGGCCAACTACACCCTTGTGCCCTGTAGCCATCCCTCCTTTCTCACATCCTTCATGTGGTCTGGTAAGCATAGTGTGCTCTCTGCTTCTATGGGATTGATGTTTTAGCTTCCACAAATGAGTGAGAACATGACTTATTTCAATTAGTACCATCCAGGTTCATCCATGCTGCTACAAAATACAAGATTCCATTACTTTTTATGACTGAATAGTATACACATACACAAACACGCACACACACACACACACACACACACACACACACCATACTTGCTCTATCCATTCATCCTTTGGTGGACACTTGCTTTTATATCTTGGTTATTGGGAGAAACAAAGCAGAAGAAATGTTTGGTGTGTGTGTGTGTGTGTGTGTGTGTGTGTGTGTGTTGGTCCTGTGGAACGCAGGGCCTCTGTGCTGTCCCTGAGCTTTTTCACTCAAAGCTAGTGCTCTCCCACTAGAGGCACAGCTCCATGTCTGGCTTGTTGGTGGTTAATTGGAGATTAGTCTCACGGATTTTCCTGCCAGTGCTGACCTGAACTGAGATCCTCAGATCTTAGTCTCCTGAGTTGCTAGGATTGCAGGTGTGAGTCACTAGCACCCATCTGGGATGCCATTTTTTTCACACTGACTTCCTTTCCTTTGGGTATATTACCAGTAGTTGGGTCTCTGAGTCATGTGGCAGTTCTAACTCCCATTTCTTGAATTACTCTGATAGATTAGCATTTCCTGCAAAGAGATCAGACTGGAATTGTTCTGGCCCAGGGAAAGCAGTTGGCCAGACTGTGGGAATTGCAAGATCCTCAAAGGAAAGTCATGAAGATGTTGGGCCAGCAAAAACATCAGCTAGTTACTCCAAAGCTCAGCACCCTCTGGGGCAGATCCCAGCATCACTGTGCCCGCTTCCTAGTTAACAAACCTGCCAGTCCACATCTTTCTGTTTGACTTCACCCTCTTCTGGTTCCAGTTTTTCCCTGTTTTCTACCTTGATGGTCTATTACTGGTTCTTTGGGTCTCTGCCATAGCATCTTTGTAGGACACCCTTGCTTGCATGTGTATTATTCCCTGCCTTCATTTTCCTGCATCTGTTGCTAGTGATCATCACCATTTTTATTTGTGTAATCTCTAATGGTTGGATGACATTTTTACTTGTGTTGTCTGTTTTAATCTCAAGGGTCTGTTAAGTAGACTGGGCAGATATTGTTTCTGTCATGTTATAGGTGAGCAAGCTGGAGTGTAGATAAATAGATTCAGTCACAAAGTAAGATAATAAGGAGAATGGGTAGAGGAGAGAATGCAGTAATAAAATTCATGCATATCCCACAAAATTAAGAAAATGGAGGGAAGAGGTTGAGAGGGATGAGGGAGAATGATGAAAGGGGTGACATTGTTTAAGGTACACTGTATTCATAAACTGCTTTGTTGAGTGGCAACTCCTTTGTATAACTACTTAAAGATAATAAAAATACATTAAAAATCATTAAGCAAGCTATAGTAATAAAACGCAGGACTTCCAATTTTGCTAGTCCAAGATGCTTCCTACTTCTACTGTTATTCCTAGTTTACTTTACCCCTCCCTAAATAAAATCTTTGATTAACTTAATGAATATTTATTTGGTTTAGAAACAGTCTTACTATGTTATCAGACCAAGACTTGAACTCATGATCCTCCAGCCTTAACATCCCAAGTAGCTGGGAGTATGCAATCTTTATTTTCTTTTTTTCCTGTTGTAAAAAAGCAAGAGTACGAGCAGGAACATGGTAAAAGGCAGGATGGGCAGTTTACTCTGCTGATTTTGTGTGTGTGGTAAAATAGGACTACTATGCCTTCATTTCAGGGTGCTGGAAGTATTTTGTGTTTTCTTTCACGTGGCATTCTTTTTAAAATCCCTTGAAATGTAACCGTCACAATTTACTGTGTTAGTAAATAGGATCCAGTTCTCATTTTGTCAATCCTTCATCCAACACCAGGGCTCTGTCATGGTTCCTGCAGCTCTGGTAGGAACTCCTGCTGCCATTCAGACCTCTGTCAACACTGGTGGAAAGCTAAGCACGCATGACAAATAGGTTGCTATTATGAGTCTTGTCTTGTTCAGCCGCAGTCCCTAGTGAGTTGGCCTCACATAGGCTGACTTTGCAAACTAGTTTAGCAGATACAGCAGGGAGGCTGGGGGCCCCAGCGGGCCCCAGATGGAATGGGTGTATGGTGATTCTCAGTGCCACCTGGAGATTATCTCAGAAATTCCTCTACTATCCAAGTCACCACCTCCAGGACACATCTTAAATTAAGGAACTTTGGAAAACATCTGCGAATTCATTTATTCATCCAAAGATATTTATTAAGTGCCAACTGTGTGCCAGGTGTTTCCACAGGCGAAGTGAACAATTTAGACTCGTGTTCTTATTCAGTAACTCAGTGTGAGTGAGCACAGGTGTGCGTGTATGTGGAAAGCTCTTCCATGTCTTAAGGTAGATCTCACAGACCTAAATGTCCTCACAATCCAGGAGTTAAGGTGGATGGGTATAACAGCATCTCAAAGCTGATCTACTGAGGATAAAAGCAACCATCATTTAATAGTGCACTTGGGGGATTGAGCACTGCTTGGTGGTCCTTTCTGGGCCCATTCTGATGGCTGTAGTCAGTGAGTGGCTCAGCTACAGCAGGATGATCTAGAAGCGCCCCCTCCCCCCCAACTGTCTATGGTCAGGCTAGATATCCAACCAGACTATTCAGGCTCCCTTCTCAGGGCTTCCTGCAAGCCACTTTGCTTTACCTACAATGGTGGTCTCAGGGCTCTGAGCAGCTGCAGAAGACGAGACCTCCTGTGCAATTATTTGTCAAATTTCTATTGAAAATGAGTTTCACAGGCCAGTCCCAAGTTACAGGAATGTGGAAGGACTGAGTTCTAAGTGGCACGAGCTTGCTGAGGTCATTGTATCTACCTAGACATGGTTCAGTAGGAAGTAAAAAACAGGGTGACTAACACCTTTTCTATGGGTAGCAGCAGCCACCCAGCTCTCCCTCCCTGGAAGAAATGCGAGTAGATCTGGTATAGTTCAATTCTGGATTTTAAAGAAAAACCAGAAATTCAGAGTTGTATGCGTGTCTTTGTACTTCAAATGTTGTCAATCAATGTGAAGTTTACAAGGATATTGTGATATAACCAAAGTTTTCTTATAGGCTGGGCTGGACAGAGGAGCCTGTAGTTTGGGGGTTCTCACTAGGTGTTGAACCTCACAGTGTTTTAGGTATCGGTTCTTAAACACTTGGGGTATCCAAACAGAAAAGGTACATTGCAAAAGAGATCAGTAGGGACCAGAGTTTCAAATTTTGCCCAAAGATTTTTTAAATGTAACTATTGAAAGGATATGTCCTGGCCATCCCAGGGGACCATGTGGAGATAATCACAGACAGGAGAAGAAGGTTCATAAGGAGGTTTATTAGTGGGGCATAGTTCCCATGGGAGAGGGAGCTACATGGCTTCTGCACCTTATCCAGGTGGCAGCTTCTCTCTGGGGGTAAAGGGGAAGTAGGTAGATAGTGAGTAGGAGTGGCTCATTAGATATGGGTGGATCTGGGGGCTAATGGGAGGAACTGAGGACCTGAGGCTGGGGAAATGCTAACAACTATCATGCATAATTTAACTATCATGTATAGCTTTTTGATTTTACAAAATCAAAGAGTTAAATATCCCAACACTAGCAATAAGCTCATAATAAATGCACACTTTTTAAGTTATGACAGAATCTTATATTTCTTATTTCTTTGAGTCTAAGATATACATTTATGATATATTAACAACATAGGGTCTATATTTCTTTAATTAAGATGGACCTTTACAATAGTGTTTTTATCTCCCTCAATGCATCATTTAAACAATTATTTTCGTACAGAAGTTGAAGCAGTAGGAATAAGAAAATTATGATATTGTTTTTATTTCCTTCATTTTTCTTATGAATTGGTGAAAGCCAGGCCAGGTATTGTGGGCCGAAGTCTGGTAATGATTAGTACAGTGCAAAGAGTACTGGTCTAGAGTCATTTGGATCTGAATCAGTCCTTCCTTCCTTCCTTCCTTCCTTCCTTCCTTCCTTCCTTCCTTCCTTCCTTCCTTCCTTCTTTCCTTCCTTCCTTCCTTCCTTCTTTCCTTCTTTTCCTTCTTCTTTCTCTTTCTTTTTTTGGCAGAGGATCTACAATTTGAGCCATGCCTGCAACCAGCATCTAAGTTTTATCTTTACCTTATTCATTGAGGCTTTAGGCAAATTTTTTTTTTAACCTCATTGAGCCTCAGCTTTCGCATCTGTAAAGTTACCTGGAAACCTGAAGGCTGAGGTCCAATTGACAAGGCAGGAATCAGGACAAGATAAAGCAGAACCTGGTTTCAGATGGAGTTCTCTGAGATGAGTCTGGGAAACTGGGAATAGACTGTGCATCTCCTTTTCCAGGTTTGCATGCAACATTTGAATATTCATAAATATACATCATTTCTTAATACTGTTTGCATCCCGATCTCACCTCTCTAGGTAGACCATAAGGTCCTTTACCCATATTTCTCCTTTTCTCTCTTTGGTCACTGTGTTCTCTGTGTTCTCCAGTGCCTGCTACCACATTTTTCCCCAGTCCAGCTAATAGCAGCCTGCGCCCGCCCCCATTCCTGTTTTATGTTATGGCTTTACCACTACCTAAACTGGTCTGTTTGCTTAGTGGCTGCTTTCCCTAATAAGAAAGTAAATACCACAAGAACAAGAACTTGCCTGATTTCCACTTGTATCTGCCCATAGAGGCTCAGCGAGTAAACGACCCTATCCTAAAGGTTTGGCCTCCAATGGGTAATCTTGACCAAGGCAGAATCTTCCAGGAGATTCCAGCTTCATTTTGCTGAGAGGAGACCCTGCTATGGAAAGATATTCCATTCCCTTTCCTTGGCCTCTCATTCTCAGAACTCAGACCACTGAGGTCTGCCCAAGTGGTGTTATTTGATATCAGTGACAAAAGCATTAATATCCTATTGTGTCTTTCTCATGGTACTCCACCTAGATGTGGAGTTCAGAAGGGTAGAAGCGGCTGCCCTCAGTATACATAGTTTCTTTATTTGTTTAATTATTTCAACCATCTCTCTTTAACTGACTATTTACAGTCTACCTGGAGCATAGCAATGACCTGTGGGGTTAAGAGGAAAGGAATGGCAGGTCCAAGAGGAGCTTTCACTGAGCTTGGACGTCCCATCCTGTCTTCCCAGCTTGGGGGAAAGATGTGGTTTATGTTAGTGACCTGGAGAAAGTTCATGCCCTCTGGGAAGAGTATGCCCATGAAATGGCAGAGTGATGAATGGTTTATTTACAGCGCTGCCATCCAGCCTGTCAGGACCCTTTGATGTAAAACACACCGAGAGGCTTGGGCCATCCTTATCTCCGCAGAGGAGAGAAGTCAGAAACAAGAGGGGTGGGCCGAGGCTCTGAACACTGGGCTCTAGGGCTCTGAATGATGAAAACAGACGAGGCCAACCATTGGGGAGGGTGTGATCTGGCACTCTGGGGGTGGTCAGCACTCAGCAGGATATTCCCTGTTGCTGTTCTCATTTTTGCTTCTCTTGTGTCCTCCTCTTTCCTGGGCAGAGCCATGCCTACTCAAATTCTCCCCAGGGTAATGATTTCACAAGCTACACAGGAATGTTACCAGGAATAACGTCACAGACATTTGTATTTGTAAGGGATGGTGGGTGGGCAGTGGTTTCGCCACAGTATTCAACCATGAGTGATCATTTAAAGCACTCTGGCCTTTGGTTTGAAGGAAGCATGTTTCTTTAAGAAAACAAAAGGACCTGAAGTGATTCCCAGTTGCTCAGGACAAATGACAGAGTTTGCAAACAAGCAGCTATATACAAGCTGAATCCAGCCTACAGCTGTATTATGTTTGGCTGCAGAGAGCTGGAAAGCTTTTTAGCAGTTGCCAATATTTAACAATAAGATTTCAATTTCATATAAAAACTCAGATTTCTGCAGTCTTTTGGAGAGCTGGAAATCAAGAGACACTAGGCATGTATTCCCTCATGGTAATTAATAAAGGAAGCTGAAAAGGCTTTGCCCCCTCAAATGTGACCAGCCCCAAAGTGATTCCATGTATCCCACAGTTTATCACTAAACTTCAGCAGTCGTTTCATCAGTTACTACTCATGAGTTATTTGGTTGCTTAGTACAAGTTCTTTGAGTCAGTAAAAAATGCTATTTCACTAGGAAAATGAGAAAACAAATCTAACAGATGTTGTGATGTTTCCAAGTGACACCATAATGCGATTAGCAGAGTAAAAAGCATTCTACAGGCTGGGAATATGGCCTAGTGGTAAAGTGCTTGCCTCATATACATGAAGCCCTGCATTCGATTCCCCAGCACCACATACATAGAAAAAAGCTGGAAGTGGCACTGTGGTTCAAGAGGTAGAGTGCTAGCCTTGAGCAAAAAGAATCCAGGGACAGTGCTCAGGCCCTGAGTCCACGCCCCAGGACTGGCAACAAAACAAAACAAAAGCATTGTACAAAGCACTCAGAAAATGGCTGCCATATATTATTCTACTCATTTATATTATAGATATGAATTGAGACATTTCACTAAGTATAGGCATTGTGATGGTCCCTTATTGATTTTGAAACTATTATTTAATCATTTGAATGCTTTAGCAAAGGGGTTTGCCTTTGTTTATGATGACCAATGTGAGGCCTTATAGTATTCCAATGCTGGAGGATTTTTTGGGAACAGGTGATCCCTAATACTCCCCCTCTGAGGTGAGAATACAGAAAGCTCTAAGTACTTGCTCACTTTAGACTAGATTAGTACTGGGCCAGTCAAAAATGCATCTGGATAGGTGCTGGTGGCTCATGCCTGTAATCTTAGTTAAAACATGCGATCGAGTGAAAATAATCTCAGTGGAAAACTGAGAATTTTAAGAAGAAATTAAGAGCACCAGAAAGAACAACTATAACAGTATATATATATTATTAAATATTAAGTTTATAATATATGTGTAAAATTAGTATGTGAGAAAATATTAATGCAAAAGTTTGTGAAGGGTACAAACTGGAATTAAAGTTTTCTAAAGCTTCAACATTTTATGGGAAATGGTAAAATAGTTCATTATTAGTTTAAGCTACTTCACCTCTAAGTGGTTTCTAAATGAATAGCAACTTAAGTACCAACTTAAGGGTAAGTGGAATAATAAAAGATCTAATTGTTTTAAAAAGATAAGAAAAGAGAGAAAAAGGTACAAGTCATATGTAAAATAGATGGTAAAAAAATAAAAGATACAACTCAAATATATCATTAACTATACTAAATATAATGGAGTAAATAGTCCAATTAAATCTAGTGGCATTGTGTTTTTAATTTTTTTTTTTGCCAGTCCTGGGCCTTGGACTCATGGCCTGAGCACTATCCCTGGCTTCCTTTTGCTCAAGGCTAGCACTCTGCCACTTGAGCCACAGTGCCACTTCTGGCCATTTTCTATATACATGGTGCTGGGGAATCAAACCCAGGGTTTCATGTATACGAGGAAAGCACTCTTGCCACTAGGCCATATTTCCAGCCATGGTGGCATTGTTTTACTAGTCAGATAGTGATAGCGAAGGTTAAAAGACAGTCTATTGTAAGATCCAAGACTGTAGTGATGTATTTATTACAACTGTGCTTGAACTCATGTAGCAAGAAGAGCAAGTAACTTTCAGCCTTGTATTTCCAAGGAAAATGATTAGAAAATAAAATGCTAATAGTAATGTTAATATTAATATTACATGTTAATATTAATACCTACTAATATCAATGTATTAATGTTAGTAGTATTGACTGTGATTGGATTTACTACCCTATCAGAGGATATAGACAAGAATTTGCTGCATTTAAGGAAGAAAAAAAATTGCAGAGTCCAGATATTTGAGTTTTGACAGATTATAAAAGCCATCTATATTTAGAACCCAAATAAGTAAAGAGTAAGCTTGAGAAAAATTAAAGACAATAATAACCTATTAAGATTCAACTAAGAGCCAGGCATGATGGCATAGGTCTATAATCTCTGCATTTGAGAGGTAGAGACAGGGAGATCATGAGTTTGTGGCCAGCCTGGACAACATAGCAAGAGTTTGTCTTAAAACAACAGCAGCAGTAACAACAACAACAAAATTTAGATTCAGATTTGTGTGTGTGTGTGTGTGTGTGTGTGTGTGTGTGTGTGTGTGTAGTAAAGTGCTCAGTAGGAGAACACTTGCCTATTATGTGCAAGGCCATAGGTTCAATCTCTAGAACTAAAAAAATCAATGAATATTATGGTAAAAATCAGAATATGGTTTCTCTGTCCAAGATGGATGACCTCAAGTTGGTTGACATTAAATTAGGAAGTCAAATGAGGTCAAGAAAGCGAAGATATCTATCAGACTTCAGTTACATCTGGAAACTGGCACATGAAAGCACACAGACCAGAAATATTCCATGTTTTGTGGGAAATTTCATTGCCAAAGAAACAAAAACAAAGAACCATGAACCTAGCCTAAAAAGCTTCTTTTTTTTTTTCCAGTTGAGGTTTGAAACAATATTCGGATCCTTAAATGTGAAGCTGTTAGGACAGTTTTTGGCAACTTAATGACCCCTAAAGAGGGTACAATTTCCCCCCAAACTATTTGGGATGTAGCCAAGAAAGTGATGGATGAAGAAATTCTCCAAACATAGAGCCAGAGGTCATGGCAAATAAAGAAACTCTGTCAAATGTATTTAGAGCTTGGAATCAGGGCTAATCAAGAAAGATATCCTATTTACAGTTGGGCTTTTCCATGACACCTGTCCAGCAGGACCCCATCACTGTCATGTCCTGATGTCTGCAGTGTGATCTCGATCTCATGCTTCCTTCAGAGAATGAGACTTGCCGTTACTCAGTTTCCCACTGTGTAGCCTGTGTGCACACACGTGCGTGTGAGTGGTATTAAGTTTGCAGAAAACTAGCCCACAGGCGGATACTAAAGGCAGAGATGAGTCTGTGTTCTCTGGGGGGTTCTAGAGGTGGAAGTGATTGAATGGAACTTTGGGTTTTCTCCCTTGGGGCTGGAAAACATGTGCTACTAATGTGGAAACAAGTGGTGACTAAAGTCTTGAGTATTGGCTGAGAAAGGTGTGTGTTCACAAAAGCTTGTTTCTTTTCCTTCCTGGAGCCTTAGCCAGACTTCTTGTTTCCTTTGAAGCTATGTGGTGCCAAGTGCCCAAACTCTATGGGTCAGAGTGGTTTATGCTTTGCCACTTCCAGCCCTGGTGCAAGGAAACCTCACATACCACCTTCCATACTCCATCCATCTCCATCCATAGGCTGGTGGGCTGCCCATTCCCAGGATGACTTAGGAAGACTTCTGTTGAACCTGCATCTCAGGATTCAGCATCTCCATATTCCCATGCCCCCAGCACCCCTCCCATTTGAAGATTTGGTTTTCGAGATATCATCTCATTAACTTTGTCCTGGCTTCACCACCCAAAGTAGCTGGGATTATAGACACGTACCACCATGCACAGCTTGATTAACTTTAAGAAAAATCTGCAGTATTTGCAGAAAATTTGAAGGTGTAGCTAGTGTGAGCTTCACTAATATAGCTGCCTTCATATGAGTCCTTGCCTAAATTCATGACCCAGTCATTTATGCTGCATACCTATGGTACAGAGAGCAAAGAATGAGCTTCGATAGCTAGGCAACCTGTTGTCCAGGAAGAATAAATTGTCTAGCTGGGTTTTGGATAACTCATGAAATAGGCAAAGGTAAAACCTATGGTCATTGATCTGTCTACAGAACTGGCTAGAGAGATCTTTTATAACCCATTCCTGAGCAACCTCTACTTCTGCAACTTTCTGTAATTCTAGTAATTGAATGGGTAGCAAGGGTCATGGAGGGAACCTTTCTTTAACATTTATTCAAAGTTTTATTATACGGTGAAAATGCTTGCAACATGTCTTTCTTCAAGTCGTTTTCTGTAACAGGGTCAACATATTTGCCTGCTAAGTACAGATCCTGGAAATGTCTGACTAACACTGGTGTCATGTCTTAATGAGGTGAAATAGTTTGTTATTTGGCCCCAGGAATCGGCCTTCTCATTTCAAGCTATCCATTTCTTAGGGGTGTTTTTATATTTTTCTTGATCAACTACACAATCATCTCCTTCTGTAGCCAGGAGTAATCTTTCTCTCTGAAGCCATCCAGCTTACAAATTTTGCTTTCCAACCAGGAAGGGCGTTGCTCAGAAGAGTCCTCTGACACAGACTGACTCATTATGGCTTTGCCATTCTATTAGAATATGAATTTGGCAGTGGGGTAAGATTTCAGCTCAGTGTGTAAAAGAACAGTGGGGAGCCTGAGTATGATTAAATATCTTTTTTTATTTTTTTTAAGTGGGACAGTCTTGCTATGGAGCTCATGCTGGCCTCAAGCTCATGATCATCTTGTCTCAATCTCCCAATCACTAGGATTACAAATGTGCAGCGCCATGCCCATATCTTTTATTATGCAATGAAACTAAAAATATTCGTGTGATTCTCAAAGACCTAGAGCACACAGAACTTGTCATGACAATGGGAAGGAGGCTTCCTGACAGGGCTGGAGAGAGGCCCACTTAAGCTGTTTTGAATCAGAATATTTAGATGTAAAGTATGATGAGGAGGAAAAGTGAAACAAAGCCCTCGCTGAGTGACCCTCAAACACAGACAAGCGAGCAATATGAGGCCATTCTTTATTTTTGTGATTTAGAGGATGTCCTCCCTACCACACATACCTACATATTTGGGGGAGGTGAATTCAGAGTGAATAGCAAGAAGATTGCAGCATGCCATTCATCAGAATGACTGCAACATGAGAATTTGAGTCAGGAATGTGCTCATGGAATCTCACTGCTTTACATTGCAACAAAACCTAAGATAGATCTACTGACTGGCCTATCACTCAACATGTGTTTATCACACAGCTGCTGCATTGGAGGTTCTGAGCTAGACCTCGAGGAGACAGTGGTGAGCCATATGGAGAAAGTTTCTGCCCATAGGGAGATTATAGTCTGCGAGGGTTGCATATCAGCAAACAATTCCACTTAGAGTGGAGCACAGGGAATACTAGGAAACGCATGGTCTGGTTGCTAAGGGAGGCCAGAAAAGGGTCAGCCAGCCTTGCCTGTGGAAGGAGCAGGGAAGGCTTCCTGGAAGAAACAATGTCTAGACTATGACATGAAAGATGAAGAGCAACAAGCTAAGCAAAGGCTGCATTGAGGTCAGGCAGAACTTGGCTGGGGAAGGGAATGAGCTAGATATTGGAAGCAGAGTGGGTGCAGAAAGCATGGTATATTATAACCTTGGAAGGAAATTATGAATGATCAAAGTCTTAACAGGAAAAGCTGAAAGGAAAACTGAGGCACTTCTATGCTTGGTGGTACATTTCAAAAGAGGTTGAACTTTATTACAAGAGAAATGAGAGCTATTGAGCCAGCCTAAAAATAGCTAGTGTTCTTGATTAGGCCTGCAAAGAGAAGACATGAAGAGCCAAAATCCAACCAGGTGGCTCAACAAATGTGTGTATGGAAAGATCATAGCACAGCTCTTCCCATCCCAGCTGGTTTCCTGAATGTCACTTCTCCCCACTTCTGCTGCTTGTCAGCTTTGTTCTATTTTCTTACAGGTGTTATCCTCAGTTACCCAACTCCCTCTAAATAATAAGCACCAATAGGGTGCAGAGGAGGAGAAAATAATAGTGGTTATAGATAGATATTCTATCTGGGTTTGGTGCTGAGTCTACATAAACAGGCACAGCATGCCCACTCATACCTGTTCACATGATCACTTTTTTAATATGAGGTCTTGCTACATAGTTAAGCCTTGCTTTGAATTCATGATCCTCCTATCTCTGCCTCCCAAGTGTTGGGACTACAAGTGTGTGCCACCACACACAGTTTTGTTTTATCTTTTCTTACCTTATTTATCTTATCCTTTCTTCTCCTTTTCCCTCTACCCTCTACCCTTCTCGCTCCCTCCCTTCCTCCCTCCCTCCCTCCCTTCCTCTCTCCCTCCCTCCCGCCTTCCCTTCCTTCCTTCCTTCCTTCCTTCCTTCCTTCCTTCCTTCCTTCCTTCCTTCCTTCCTTCCTTCCTTCCTTCCTTTCCTTCCTTCCTTCCTTCCTTCCTTCCTTCCTTCCTTCCTTCCTTCCTTTCCTTCATTTCTTCCCTCTCTCCCTCTCTCCCTCCATCCCTTCCTTCCCTTTCTTTCTGTTTCTTATCAACTACTCTGTTGGCTTTAAATTCTGTAGCAAATACCTGGAATGATCCATTTTTGAGAGAATCCTCTTTCTAGAGCGAAGGTGCATTTGGGCTCGCAGTTTTGGGGGTTTCAGTCCATTATCAAATACTTCATGGCTTTTGGGACTGTGATGATGCTGAACATCACTGTGGGAGTGAATTGTGGAGCAGAGGCATTCACCTCATACCTGGGCAGTGAGGAAAAGGCAGCGGAGCCTGGGGCCCCACTATCTCTTCAAGAATGTTCTGAATTACTTGAAGACCCCCTAGTAGGCCACACCTGCTGAAGGCTCCACTACTTCCCAATCGCATCACAGGCCGGAGACCGATCTTGTAATATATATATATATGTATACATGCATATACACATGTATATGCATGTATACATATATACATGTATATATACATATATACATATACATATACATATATATACATATATATATAATAAAACATGTTGGGAAGATGAAAACCATGGGTAATTTCAATGGAAAGAAGTGGTACAGAAACTCTCTGGGCAGCTGAGATCACAAGCATGACTCTATTTCTGGCCAAGAGAATCTTAAAATATGGGTAGACTTTTATAGAACAGATTTTATAGTCCAGGTGTAGAAGATTTTTTGGAAATATAGTATTCTTAAAATTGTTTTAATAATCAGAGCAATTTCTGCCATTTTTTGGAAGTCATAAGTAGCATAGGGAAAGATGAGTCATGTTAAGTGAACAGATAAACACACAATAGAAATATATGAATAGCCTAAAACCACAAAGAGGATACAGGCTTCAACTATTTTCATGAGAAAACATCATTAAAATTTTCTATGCATCTGCAGGCTTTATACAACTCTAGCAGATCCAGTTACATGCAAGGAAGTTAAAGCAATGACAGAGTCCAAACCCTAAAACTCTAGGGCTTTCTATTAGATTAAGTGCTGGTTCTTTCCACACATAGCTTTCATGGATTTTCATAGTAATCATGTGAGTGGATGCATGTTATTCTCAATGTGCTCCTGTTGAGAACAGTAAAGAAATCTCAAGTACCTATCATTATCAAACATTCATTCAGTATTTTTAACTTACATTCATTATGCATTCATTCAGTATTTTTTAACCATCATTCATTATGCATCCACTCATTATTTTTAACCAACTTTCATTAGGCACATCTCTGTCCAGCACTCCTGCTCCCAATGACAAAATTGTTTCTACTAAAATAGATTCAATCTTAAAGTCTATTGCAAAAGATCTTCTAGCACAAAATTCTCAATGACTTTAAAAATCAAACAATCCCTGGATGAAACTAGGTGCAACCAGGAACAAAACTGTTCCTGTACATCTATTAAGTTAATGCAGCAAAGCCTTACAAAGTGCTTCCCAGGTACTGGGCTAAGGACTTTTCAAATGTAGTAGGCAGCTTATGTCACAGACAATTCTACAAAGGAGATGTGGCCTCTCTAAAAAGATAAATAAATAAGTGGACAGGTAAAGTTACTTGCTGTGTGAACTCCAGTATGGGAGCATCTTACTGGGACGAAGAAGGTTGTGCCTTAACCGAGTCCAACAGTTGTAATACTATTACAATGTACAGTCACAATATACACTAAGACCTTCCAGAAATTAAAAATAACATACATCAAGGTGACCTTCACTATCAGTGCACACGCATAGATATGCTCACGTCTCAAGCATGTGCAGAGGGCCTATGGGGCCTTGTTGTGCTTGTGTAAGGGCTGAAATAGTTTTAGCAGAGTTGAGACTAGAACTAGCCCTATAAATAATTATGACATTGAAAACCAAGGGGTGGGAGTGGAAACGGCATTTCTGAGTAGCGGTTTATGGATGGACAAAATACTTGTTAAAAACACAATAAATTTTACGTGTATATAAATTCCAGCATGATGTTGTGGGACAAATATAGATAGTAAGACAGTCATTACAGAGAAGCAGATTAATGTCTGCCATCTCAGAGTTCCTTTTTTTTTTTTTTTTAGTGACAAGAGCAGCTAAAATCAACTTACCTAACAAAAATCACTTCATGCAGTTTTATGAAATTTAGTCCTCACTTTGTTCATTACATTTCTAAAATTGTTCACACTACAGACTCACTATTCTGTATCCTGTGATGGAGAAAAAGGACTTGATGTTAAGATATTCTCAACCAGTTACTTAGGAAGCCCAAAATGAGAAGACTGTGAGTAAAGGCCATTCTAGGCAGAAAAGTTCATGGAATTCCTTCTCAACTTATAGCAATGTGCAGTGGCACATGCCTGTTATCACAGGTGACATGGGATGCTAGATTAGGATTGCAGTCCCAGGCCAGCATAGACAAACAAAACAAAAACAAAAACCTGTGGCACTGTCATTTCCACAAAGGGATTCCAGATGGAGTGGCATGAGCTTGAGATTCCAGAAATATTGGGAAGCCTAAAATGGATCATGGCTCAGGTATACACCCAGGCAGGAAGTGAAACTCTATTTCAAAAATTATCACCAAAAAATAGGAATGGAGATGTGGCTCAAATGGTAGAGTGTTGCCTAGCAAGGATGTGGCCCAGAGTTCAAGCCCCAGTACCAAATTTACACACACACACACACACACACACACACACACATACACTTTTAGCATATATAAAAATATTTATGAAGTTTTTATCCAATTCCTTTTCATCTAATTAGATGAGGGTAAAGAAATCAACAGTATTTTTCCCTTTACTGAAAGACAAGTAATACAAACTATGAAGCAAAAGTCAGGAAAAAAATCAATAAAATTCTCTAAATCATGAAGTAGATAGTGTAATTTTTATTTCCATTTGCCGATCATTTTCTTCCATATAAAATAAAGCGTTGAACACTCTCTTCATCAGCTATTTCTAGCATACAAAAAATTCCCCCTTGTTTCTTTTTAGCATTTTCCCCTTAGAAAGCGCCATGGCACAGGGTCTAAATTGCCAAGTTCAGTCACTTCCTAAAAGACACATGAAGTCTTTGGAGAAAAATATGTTTGAAATAGTGTGTTTGATTCAGGGAGCATTGTTGAAAACTATGCCTCCTTATGGCAAGAACCTAACAGGTATTGGATCTACTCAGATCTGGAATTTTCCAAATGAAAACCCTGGAAAATTTCTCTTTGTGGCCTGGACATTTAAGCCCATTCAGGTCTGGAAAAGGCAATTTCTAGCAGGCCTCAGCTGTCTGGAAAGAAAAGCACTTGCCTGCAAGGTATGTTCAAGTTTTGCTCTGCAGAGAATGACCACAATGCTAAGAATCGTGACTGGCTTCAGCATTTCCAGATGTGGAACCAAGTGTCAGCATAAATTTCCCCAGATTTGCTCCAGTGCGGGCTTGGCTGGCCTGGCTGCCCAGAACACACAAGGAGAAGGCGCCGAGGGGGTGGCCGGGTGCCCCCTATGAGAGGCTGCCCTGGGGGCCCTCCCAACTTCTGTCCTGAACTTAGGAGTCAGTCCCCAAGAGCCAAAGCTTAGCCACAGATTTGACTGCTTTGGAACATTCTAGAATAAACGGTCCCAAGAAATAGAGGCACAAGAGGTCAAGGAAGAAGACAATTCACCTCTCATCCTGTCACAGAAGCTGTGTTTCAGAACACACAGAGATGTTTAGCTTTCTTCCTCAACCTTGTATTTGACATGGTTCCGTGGGCCTGTATGGCTGTTTAACTGTTAAAGTAATATTTTTTATTGTTGATAGTATTCCCTTAAGGTTCATTAATTCACTATTCCCATGCTAGGGGAATTTGAGTCCTTTCTGTTTATTGAACATAAAAAATAACCTGTAGTTAGTATTTCCATGAAAGAAACTTTTTATTTTTCAAATTTTTATTATCAAACTGATGTACAGAGAGGTTATAGTTTCATACGTTAGGCAATGAAAGAAACTTTTGAAACTTTTTTTGGTGGTTTCTATTTTTCCACGTGTCTCTTTCAGTAGCGTTTTTACATGAATCATTGGTGTGCACTCTTCTTTGGTCCTTTAGTTACACCACTTCTTGGAAATCCATTAACAAAGCAAAAAAAGGTGAGGAAATATTCACTCAATGAAATTTGAAGCATGAAGTATGTAAGACTTTAAAACCCAATTACTCTTATAAGTATAAAAATTACAAAAGCAGGCAGAATTGCTCACAATATTAACCATCCTAAGATGACAATCCTGCAACTGTATATAAGATAAGATCATTCTGTGATTTTTCCCTCAGTCCCTCTACCTTTTGCAAAACTGAAACAACACAGCAAATACTTATACAGAGTGAGTCCTCCTGTTCAAGGTAGATTGTGTTTCTCCACCATGTATTAACTCATTAAATCATTCAGGAAAAGTTGTGGGGATGCGACTATTACTTTTCCTATTTGACAAGTGAGGACTGAGCATCAGAATCATTGAAGAAAGGCTTCAAGATCTCCACATTCCTAAACTCACCCCCGTTTGGGGGACTCTCTGCGTATCCTCGAACATTAGACATTCTGACAATTTTTTTCTGTTCTGGAACCACTTCCTCTTGAGCCTGATCCTCTCAGCAGCTGTCACCTTGAGATTGTCCTTCCTCATTTCCCCTTTCCTCATTGCATTCCCACTCCCTTTCCTGAGACCTTTTCCTTCTTCATTTATACCTCTGGCGAAAACCTGCCAAGATGGTAAATTCTATGAGAGTCTGGATTCTGAAAATGCCTTTGCTTTACTTGCCCTTCATCTAGGTGCTCAACATGGAATCCTATATTGCTGGTCCTTTTCCTTCTGAATTTTAAAAGAATCCCTTCAGTGTAGTCCAGTGAAGACTGATGATATTTTGACCTTTTTTCTTTTGAACTTTTTTTTCAAATGAAAAAATTAACTGATGTTTATCAGGGTATATACTATACCACACAGGCCAATCAAATACATTTCCTTGGGCTAGAACTATAGTAGCAAATGTCTAGAAGTGTGGTTAATAGAATCTGCTATTATGCTCTATTATGAGATTTAAGAGACTCTGTTATGATAGATAAATTAAAAATGTGTCTTTGTGTGTATGAATATGCATGGATATATACATATATGTATTTATCACACATGCACACACACACACCTCTGTATGTCCTTTGTGAACCTTTGTTCACAACCTGAAACCAGAAACCAGGTTTCTGAACCTGGCTTATGTGGCTTAACATGATGATCTTCAGTTCCATCCATTTTCCTACAAACAACATAATTCATTCTTATTTATGGCTGAATTGTACTCCATTGGGTATGAGTGAGTGTGTCTGTGTGTATGACATTTTCTTGCTACATTTATCATTTGTAGGGCATCTGGGCTGTTTCTATAGTTTGCAATTTTAACCAATGCAGTAATGGGTATACAAATGTATATATTGTAACCTCACTTACATTCCTTTGGATATATGCCCAACTATGTTATGGCTGGATCATAGGAAAATATGACGAACCTCCACACTGATTTCCATAGTTGTTGACTAGTTTACATTCCCACTGACAGTATATGACGGTTTCTTTCTTTCTTTCTTTCTTTCTTTCTTTCTTTCTTTTCCTTCCTTCCTTCCTTCCTTCCTTCCTTCCTTCCTTCCTTCCTTCCTTTCTTCCTTCCTCCCTTCCTTCTTTCTTTTCTTTCATTCTGTCCTTACTTCCTTCTTTCTTTTCTTATTTCCTTTTCTTTTTTTTTTTTTTTTTTGCCAGTCCTGGAGCTTGAACTCAGGGCCTGGGCACTGTCCATAAATGTCTTTTGCTCAAGGTTAACACTACCATTTGAGCCACAGTGCCACTTTGGGTTTTTCTGTTTTTGTAGTACTGAGGAATTGAACCCAGGGCTTCATCCATGCTAAGCAAGCATTCTACCACTAAGCCACATTCCCAGCCCTGACAGTTTCTTTTCCTCACAAGCATTTGTTGTTGTTTCCTGTTCTTGATAGTAGCCATTTTAACTGGAGTGGAGTGAAGTTTCAATATCATTTTCATTCTCTTTACGACCATGGATGTTGAGTATTTCTTCATGTATTTATTTAATGGCCATTTGTACTTCTTTTTGCAAGATTTGCCTGTTCAATTTATTTGCCCATTTATCAATCAAGTTGTTGATTCTTTGGCAGTTTAGCTATTTGACCTCCCTGTATGTCCTGGTTATTAGTCCCTTGTCAGGCATACAGTTGGCAATGATTTTTGTAAGCTGTCTCTTCAGTCCAGTTGCTATTTTCTTTGCTGGGAAGAAGCTTTTTAGTTTGATGCAGTCCCATTTATCAATCCTCGCTCCTATTTGCTGAGCTATTTGGAGTTCTATTCAGGAAGCTATTGTCTATGCTACTAAGTTCAAGTGTTATCCCTGTTCTGGACGGTAGATAGTTTCTGAGGTCTTGCATTATGATCCTTGATTCACTTTGAATTGATTTTAGGATAGAGAAATAGGGATGCCTCTAGTTTTCCCAGCACCATCAGTTGAAAAATCTCTTTTCTTCAATGTATGTTTTAGGCTCTTTTGTAAAAAAACAGACAGTTGTAATCATATGAATTTATATCTTGATCATCTATTCTGTTTCATTAGTCTTCGTGTGTGTGTGTGTGTGTGTGTGTGTGTGTGTGTGTGTGTGTGTGTGTTGATACCATGCGGTTTTCCAGTACTAGGTCTTTGAGGTACAATTTCTTTTTGCCAGTCCTGGGCCTTAGATTCAGGGCCTGAGCACTGTCCCTGGCTTCTTTTTGCTCAAGGCTAGCACTCTACCACTTGAACCACAGCGCCACTTATGACTTTTTCTGTTTATGTGGTGCTGAGGAATCGAACCAAGGCTTAGATAAGCACTCTACTGCGAAGCCACATTCCCAATCCCTATGAGGTATAACTTGAAGTCAGGTATACCTTTAGCATTGCTTTCCTCCTCCACCCCCTCCCCACAACATTTCTTTGTCTATTTGGAATCTTTTTGCTTTCCTGTGAATTTCAGGATTGATTTTTCTATTTTGGTGAAGAATGACAGATTTTGATGGGGATGGCATTTAATCTGACTGTACTTCTTACACCCAACTTGTTTGTATAGTCTGATAAAAAACCAAGACTAAAACAGTTCCTAAAGAATAATCAAAGAGGGGCTGGGAATATGGCCTAGTGGCAAGAGTGCTTGCCTTGTATACATGAAGCCCTGGGTTCGATTCCCCAGCACCATATATATAGAAAATGGCCAGAAATGGTGCTGTGGCTCAAGTGGCAGAGTGCTAGCCTTGAGCAAAAGGAAGCCAGGGACAGTGCTCAGGCCCTGAGTTCAAGGCCCAGGACTGGCAAAAAAAAAAAGAATAATAAAAGAAATTATGTTCTTACTCTAAGCCTTGTAAAGTAAGATGAGCTCAAAAGTTATGCAAGGAGAGTGAAGGAAGGTGTGACATTATCCAAATAAAAATGTACTCTTTACCTGACTTATGTAACTATAAACCCTCTATACATAACCTTTGTAATAATACATTTTTAAAGTTATTCATAGCTATCATTAATTACACCAAATACTAGAACAACCCAATATTGGCCATCTGGGTGGTTATTCAAAGAGTACAATGTAGACTGTAAGAACTGGTTTTGAAAACTATTCTCAAGCCATTACTTGGCTATTTCTTTGGTATTAATTTTAAAAATAGTTTCCTATTTCATTTTGAGCTTATCTCTATTTTCTATTTTTTCCTGTATAGAAATCTCCCCATTTCTCTCATCTCCTCCTTTCCTCACCACTGTCTGTTTGAACGGACATCTCCACACAGCCACCCAGTGTATCCCTTGGCATTTGGTAAATGGTAAACAGTGTCAACCATACATGTTCACCCCGTCGGAGACTCATTATCATTGAGTCTCACTCTCTGAGTAAACAAAGAAAGGCTAAGAAGTTGTGTGAATGCTCAACTTCTTGCCAAATATAGGAGCTGCTTGTATCAGTGCAGCAAGGCCAGTCTTTCATGAGGAATACTAGGACACGGGCTGTTCACCAGCATTTCTCCAACATGGAAATTCTCTCCCTCAGCACAGTACATGAAAGTTACTGAACAGAAAGAAACCAGTCCATCTCCATAGTCACAGAAACTTGGGAAGCTGAGAGCCAGTGGGGGACAGTGGACTGTGTGGTGGTGAATGCAATCTGCACTGGTGTCTGTTAAGATGTGCATGCTAGTAACTAGCTATGCGAGTTGAGGCTATTGATTATTTAGGATTCTTCACCTCAGTCACTTTAGGAAAATGGGAAATCGTTAGGAAAATCACTGATCGTGAAAGAGTTCTTTGGGGTTGGGACTATAGCTCAGTGGTAGAGTACTTGCCTTGTATTCATGAGTTTCTGGGTTTGTGTGTAGCACTGAAGAAAAGAAAAGGATTCAATGGTACTTACCAGACACTATGCTGAAAAGGAACTATACAACGTATGCATGGGGACAACAGGGAAAACCTGGGAGAGAGTGAGGGAAGGGGTGACATGGTCCAAGAAGAAATGTGCTCATTACCTGACTCATGTAACTATGACCCCTTTGTAATAGCAATAAAGTAATAAATGAATATTAATAAATTTATCTAAATTACGTTTTAATATAGATATAGGAAATATTGGTTTTGATTTACAGATGAGAAAGGTGATATTCAGAGAGGAGAGGCGACTTTTTATAAAGGCTGCAATGAATATGTGGCAGAGTGAAGTTTAAAATCCAGATCTGTCTGCCTGGACAGCCTGCACTCAGGCAGCTGGAACTGAAGTTGGTGGGGTTAGGACCAGGGTGTGTATATAGGAGAGAGTAGAGGAAGGAGAGTGAGGAGGGTATTTGCCAGGGGAAGCCAGAAAAGCTGAACTCTACCCTTTGAAAGTGGAAAGCAGAGTTTGGCCAGGGACTTGGGCAGGTGCATGATGGGTCAGGTTGTTACATATGTTCTGCGGAGGGGGAAACTTGTCGCAAAACACTCAGCTGCAAGTAACTGTAGACTCAATGGAAAGCAGTTGGAGAAGAAGGGAGTCTAGTATATCACTTCTTGCAGAGCCCAGAGGGGAGTGGTGCCAGGATTCATTCAGCCATTGGACTCAGTCATCAATGACTCAGTTGTTTTACAGCGTTCTCTCCTGCCCTCTCCCAGAGCATTCAGCAAGTCCTCTCTTCCCGCCAAGTTGCATGATGGTTCCAGCGGATTTTAGCATTTCATGTACAGCAGCCACACCCCGCCAAGAAGAAAGGCATTTCCTCCCATGTGCCTATGTCTTCTTGTTACAGAGACAGCTCTTTCCAGAAACCCTGAAAGGATCCCCTCCAAGGTTCCATCAGTTAGGACTGGGAGTGTAACTGTGCTCAGGTACCCCACAACAGTGGAAAGGAGTTATAGTTGTTCTTCCATGTCTGTAGGGATTGCTCCCAACACTTTCTCAGACACCAACATCCACAAACACATACACTCTCATAGAAAATGACAGTATTTGCACATGACCTATATAAATCCTGTCATATAAATTCCCCCTAGATTACTTAGGATAAAAATATGCTGTTGCATTGTGTGGTAAAAAGAATAACAACAAGAACCAATAGTCCGTGTTCAGTACAGAAGTAATTGTTTTCTGAATATTGTCCATCTGCAACTGATGATATCGCAGATGATTGGATTGCCAGTGGTATCTGTGTTCAGAGCCCATGATTCCACAGGGCTGACTATGCTATGATTAGCTTAGACTAAACAAAACTGACCTTCTGGACCAGATCCTTTCCTGGACTACTTCGTGTGTATGTGGGAGGTGGGTGGAAAGACTCTTAGCTAGGAAGAGGTAGACGTGCACGCACATGTGCACATGCAACTATGACGCAACTGTGAGCACTCAGAAACACAAGCAAGAGGGCTGCTTGTAATTCCTGCCTTGGAAGCAGGAAGAGGAGGTTTTCATAGAAGTACGCAAACAACGGTAAATCTGCACCAAACCCTCCAGACCAGAAATCTTTGCAGCATAAGTATTTTCATTTGCTGCTGGTCCCTATGTTCTGGAACCTACCACCTCCTCTCTTCTTGTTCTAAATCAGTCCTGGCTTCAGACTACCCCCACTGTATTCTCTGTTACCAGCTGCTATAGCATCATACGGGTTTTCTAGACCCTTATTTCTCCAACTGTTTTAATCATGAAAAGTTCTGCCTTTTTTCCCTGCTTTTGTAAGAAATACCTATTGACACCCTGGAACCAGCTTAGGAAATACTAATGTCAACAAATTATTCAGCCATGAATTATTATTTAAAGGAAACACAAAACCACAAAGACTGTTTCAGGGAAAGAGTATTTCCTCCTAAATGTTCCCGGATTTTTAGTTCCCACCCAAAAAGCTATTCTCTGTCTTCCATTAGGCATTAGGAAAATATACCGTTCTGTGCTGCTTCCCACTGATGCATCCCTGTGGCCATCCCCGCTGTCCCTGGCAGGCACCACCATGATGGAGTCCACCCCTCCTTTTTTGGATGGCGGTGGGGGTGGTGGGAGCAGCCTAATATTAAACAGGACCACTCTCGTCCTGAAAGGAGTAGTGGCAGGGAGCCCAGGATTAAAGACATAAATAAGCTGCAGGTTTTCAGGGCTCTGCCAGCAGCCCTCAAAAACAGGAAGAGGCTACTTAGACCTGTCCTGCTAACTCACAGTTAGCAGGGTCTTACGCTCATGCTTTGGGCTGAGCCTCTCTGGCTGTGGAACCCCAGCTCTGGGACTGACTCAAAGGGCACAAGCTAAGACACTATCTGAGATACCAGGGAGTAGGGAGAGGCAATCCCAAGATAACCTCTCCCTCTGCAGGAGCAGAAGGGCTGATACATGTCATGCTGTTTCGTGGAGATGGAACATCAGATGCCATTAGGCTTCCAGGAGAACTGAAAACAAACAAAGAGAAAATGGAAGAGCTTTAGGATAATGGATCATATCAGGACTTCCACTCTGGTGTTGTTGGAGAGCTGTTCCCTGTTCACATGTTGAAGGAGCTAGAACAATTCTTTATGCTGCATTGAAACTAGGCATGTTTCTCAAATCAGAGAGATTTAGCTATAAGGGAACAGCCATCGTGAATACATATAACAAATGCAGCTAACAGAATCTTCACCAAAAGCCAAATGATTAACAATCAGAGTTCAGCTGATGGCCAGAACGTATCCTTTAATACTTAATCTTGACGGATGGAGTTTGATGAGAATCAAGCCTAGGGAATAGAACTGTAGATTTATGATTCAGTAAAAAAAATTCATTTAAGCACTCTGCGCTCAAAGACAGACAGTAATGTTTAGCCTTACCACAAACAAGTGAGAAGTTAAATAATTTAACTAATAGAAGAGGAGTATACGAAAAGTCACAAGGCATTAAACCCTGCCTAGGTGGGTACAATTGCAAAGTGGAGTGGTCAGTGGAGGCTTCTGAGAAGAGGTGGGATTTGATCTAGGGCTTGTAGGATGAAGGGGAAGGGCAAGGAGGGCTAGGAATAGGACAAGGCGTAGTTACGTATAAACAGTTTTGTTTCATAGTGGAGTCTTAGAATACCCACATGTGTGTCCACTTACCTTCCTAGTCTGGAAGTTGTTATTATGGTCTTCTATTTGTTGGTGTTCTAAAGGGTTTTTTTTTTTTTTTCCTTTTGTGCTAGTCCTAGCGCTTGAACTCAGGGCCTAGGCACATTTTTGCTCTAGGCTAGTGCTCTACTACTTGAGCCATAGCTCCACTTCTGGCTTATTAGGGGAAATTAATTGGAGATGAGAGTCTCGTGGACTTTCCCACCTGGGCTGGCTTCTAACTGTGATCCTCAGATCTCAATCTCCTGAATGGCTAGGATTACAGGTATGTGCCACCAGTACCCAGCTTAAAGGCTAATGAATTTTTAACAGTATTATTCAGATATAACCAAAGCTCAGTAAGTTGTGCACAAAATAGTCCTTTGATAGAGCTTGACATATTTGCACAACTCAGTGAGTATATCCATGCACTCTTATCTTAACAAGTGTATTCCTCCTTTAAGCAGGAAGCCAGATGTGTCACTCCTAAGCACCCTCTACATGGACTTTGTAGATCAATTTCTTCTCATACATAAGAGTAAATTCATTCTTGCTGTAGAACATGGATTTTATGTTAGTTTGGTTTTGGTTTATTTTGTTTAGACAAGGTCTTATTACATAGCCCAGGTTGGTCTTGAACTTTGAATTCTTCCATCTCTCGATTGCTGGGTCAGATGTGGGGTATCACATCTAGCTGAATATTTTAGTAATTATCACAGAGCCTCTTTCACTGGGGCATTTGACTGGTTAGAACTGTGTTTACTCATTATTGTTTCTAAAAAGAATTCCAATGAAGTAACATACCCACATGCCAACACTATTCCCATTTCACAGAGAGGAAAAACAAGGCTGAGAAAGGCCATTTACTTGCCATGTCCAACCCTGGCATAACCTCAGGGATTAGTCTGCAACCACTGAGTCCTGACCATGGACCATTCAGTGAACTCAGGCTGCCTCATTGGGCTTCCAAAGGTTAGACCACATCAATCTATAGTCCCAACAGTGTGAAAGGATTCCCTTTCCTTTATACTCCCTTTCCCACAAATATTTGCTACCCTCTGCCTTTCTAATAGCCATTGGGGTGGGGGTGGGGGCGATACCTCATTGTGGTTTTACCACCATCCACTGGAGCATCATTCACAATAACAATAATGGGGAAGTAACCTAAATGTCTACATCACTAGATGACTGGGTACAGAAAATGACACATGCACACATACACTGGAATATTATTCACTCTTTAAAAAAAGAGGGGAATCCTGACATCTGTAACAACACATTCAAGCTGGTGGACATCATGCTAACTGAAATAAGCCAGATGTAGACATCCCGATTCTGCAGCATCTCACACACATGTGGAATCTGAAAGCCAAATCCATGCAGGTAGAGAATAGAATGGAAGTTACCAGGCACTGGATATTGTCAATTGGGTCTTCATAAAGTTGAGAGAAAACAGTGAGACCATGACCTGTGCTTTCTATAAAGTAGCTCCAGTCCTTTTGCTTGTGGCTGTCCTGTGACATCCAGCCTTCCCTGGAATCTATGGAGGATGTGGATCATCCAGGCTCAGGAGACTTGGCCTACAAGGAAGACATAGGCTGGGTATCTGCTCTCAAATTCTCCCTGCCCCATTCTGGGGGATGAGGAGGACTCTGCTCCATGCCGCTGTATAAATGTCCTGTCAGCCTGTTTATACTCACAGTGCACTTTCTTGGCTGCCCCAACTCTGTTAATTGCCCCCAGCTCAGGAGCCTTTGAAGGGATAAAAGCCAGATTGCAGACACACAGCAGTGTTTATCATGAGTGCCTTTCCAGGGGATCGCTGTCACGGGAAGGGGCAGGTCCTTTTCTTCAGATGCCAGCTCAGCTGCTTCCAGCCTGGGGGCTGCCATGAGCAACTCCACCAGTTCCCTTTGAAAGGGGGCTTCTGCCTCATGGAGGAGCCTCTTCATAGTCGTGAGCTCAGCCCCCAAACTTTTATGATGTGAAAGACTACATTGGGTAAATTGATTTTTTTTGATTGCATGTTTTTGCATCACAGTATCCCATGACCCAAGTCTGTCCTAACAGTCTTTAAATCTGTGCTCCAGAGCTGTCTCTCTCCAGAAGGCTGCTGGGCCTTTCTAAACCCTCTATTGCTTTATTAAATGATCTCACATAGAAATACTCAAGGAGGATCATTCTTACTGGCAAAGCACTTCATAGGTATCAGAAAGAGATTGTAAAGGAAAACATCACATGTGCAAGAATAACTAGGATACAAGAGAAAACATGGAATTCTTAAGAGACTCAATGAAATATGGATGCCCAAAGCTGGAGAGAAGAGACAGCCAATGGGGGACCAGAAACACATGGAGCATCCTCTGATGCTATTTTATTTCTCCTTCATGATTATCGGACTAGGTGATAGAGCTGAGCAAGCAGCTCTGTGCACCAAACTCCCACCTCTGTCACCAGAGAGCATTGGCTCTTAACTGCAAAGCCAGGCTGTAGAAGTGGCGTTGGCCTTGGCATCTGCTGAGTGAATGGGCTGGAAGAGGGTGTTGCCTGCAAGGAGAACAGCACAAATGTGGTCAAAGAAATGTCATCAGAAAGTCATGAGAAGCCTCCTTAGGGAAGCCTACTCATTCTTTCATTCATTTATTCAACACGTATTTGCAAATGCTTGCTGTGTAGCAGACATTGTTAAACCCAGGAAATCCATTGGTGAAGACACATTGCCTGTCTTCAGGTCACTTGGATTCTGGTTATAAAAGTAAAGAAGAGTATTTGAGAAGATGCAGAAAAAGAAAAAGGCAGCCTAGCCAATAAGGATTGGGGATTTGAGGTAGGATGAACAGGGAGCAGTTGAAACAAGGTGATGGGAGGTCGACCCATCACTGGAGCACTCTCTCTATCCTAACTCTCCCGTGCCCTTCTCTTTTCCATCTGGTTACCCATCCATCACACCAGCCTCAGAAACCATGGAATTCTTGAGCTGGTGTCTTAGGACACATCCTTCCTGTGGCCCTGACAATCCAAGCTGCTGAGAACACTCCCCAAACCAGCCTTGAGGTGCTGCAACCTCAGAAGACTCTGATCCACTCCCAGGGCTGAGCTGGTGCTTGATGTTGGCTGTTCCTCAGGCCAAGCTGTCTTCCTGTTTACCTACTTAATCCCCATTCCACACCAGAGGGTCAGCTGCTAGGACAAGGTTGAGGACAAAGCCTTCCTGGGCTGGTACAGCCTATTGGCTGCCCAAGTCTGAAGAGGCATTGAAGGAATGCAGAATTCCACGGAAGCTCAGCCCATTGCAGGCGTCTTGGCCTGGTTTCTGGAGTAAACAAACCAAAGAGGGAGGAGCACATGGAAGAGGGGGAGTGTGGAGCGAAGC
This sequence comes from Perognathus longimembris pacificus, assembly GCF_023159225.1. NCBI lineage: Eukaryota > Metazoa > Chordata > Mammalia > Rodentia > Heteromyidae > Perognathus > Perognathus longimembris. The sequence continues at coordinate 27,332,975 of NC_063176.1, read as the reverse complement.
TAGCTCAGAGTGAGGCCACATTTTCCAGGGCCTTTGGGGAGCTCATAAGGAACAAGAACATCTCTGCTCCAGGGAAGAGGTTGGGGCTCACCTTGGGGAGTAGGGGCTCTTTCTAACAACTCAGGCACGAGCATGCACAGTCCAGACAAGTGGCATATGAGTGCACAAGGACTCAAGTAAGAGAAGATGACATCTTTGATTCTTCATTCTCTGGTGGCATGAAGGCCTCTCTTGACCTCCAGAATGGTCATGACTCAGATCTTGGACAAATACATCAGCCATGCCATGTCCTCGTTTGCGTGCGTCTGCATGATTGCTCCCCACATGTTTTTTCCAAGACTTCATTATGTTTTTGAAATAAGCCAGCTCTGAATCAGCTAATTGAGACAATGTTGGGGTTGGGTGCTGAAAGCTCACAAACATCATGGGCTGTCATAGTTAGAGACTGTTTAATTCCAAGAACTAACATCTATCTGAGCAGATTTAAACTTCATAACGGCACAGGGAGGTGTGGTATGAAGGCATCTGGAGGTTGGAGTGGAGCTACAGCCAGCTTCAGAGGGCCTGGAACCACAATCCAGGATTGAGCCAGCTCTGCAGGCTCCAGTCTGCATAGCTGTCTCCTCCTTCTTGTTCTGCACACTGGTCCCCTGCCCTCCAACCCACATGCAGACATCAGTGCTAGTTCCCCAGCTTCCAAAGCAGGGTATATGGATTTCAATTCCAAGTGCCTAAGGGCCAGAGCTGGCCCAACCTTAGATTGACTACTCACCCTTGCTTTACCAGATAGAACCAGATTATAACCAAAATGACCATAAGGGTCTCCAGAAAGTGGAGGTGAGACCAGGTGGAGGGGTGGTAGAAATTGCAGGTATTCCAGAACCATTGGTTTCTCACCAACTAGAGAAATGTTCCACAGAGAAAACAACTCTGACACTATCGATTGGAATACAAGTTGGCAGCTCAAATTCAGATCTTGTCTTATAAAGATGAATACTTGTTTCACATTTCTTTTAACAGTTGAAGCATCCACTGAATGGCCGAGAGGACCAAGAGAGGGCAAATCCTTGGTGGCAGGATTTAAAGGAGACAACTGTACAGTGGCTCCTCCTTATGGTATTCACAGCCTTGTAGAATCCCCTGATCTGTGGGTGGAACCAATAACTCCTCTCAAAATAGCACATGATAGGTGATGATAGTGTCCTCACTGAGAGTGGGCTATGAAAGCCTGACCTCAACCTTGCTCAGCATCTTCTGCCTCCTTGTTCTCTTGTTCTTTGAGGGGAAAGGCAGTCTTCATGGAGTAAGCAAAGAACTTACATCTTAGATCAACAGCTTTCCAGACTTGGGGGCTGCCAGCAGCCAAGTGAATGAGCTGTGGATCCTCTCAGAGTTAAGCCTTTCCATGCAGGAGTCCTGCACAACACGTAGCTTTGTGAGCAACTGACTGTGAGCCGGGGAGCTCCTCAGAGCTGTGCTGATTCTGGACCAAGAAAAGCTGTGATATCACAAATGTTGCTTAAGCTACTACAATGTTGTAGGGCTTATTACAGAAAATAGAAAACCAAGCTTCTTCCATCTTGCTCCTCTGCCTTCTCTGGGTGTCACTCTTCTCCCCATGCTCCAAGATGATGACACTCCCATGCCTTCATCCCAGGCAGCAGGAAGAGAGAAAAAGAATGGGATGATACAAGTCTTCTTTTTTCAGGAAAACTTGTAGGTTGTACATACTGTTTTTATTTACAACCCACTGGCCAGAATTTAGTTGCTTGGCCACCCACAGCTACCAAGGAATATTGAGGTGACAGCCTTGTTTCCAGCTGTAAGTCAGAGATTATAGATTACAGGCAATGGAAGAAGAGGGAGATGGATACTGGTATAATGGACAGAATCTGTTACAAATACCAGTGCCTCCTGTGTTTGCTTACTTTGTGAATGTGATGAGGCTATAGTCATGGCTCCATATCTGGGGAGACTGCCTCACCCAGACTATCACCAAAATTCCAAGAAGATAAGTAAGACACAAAGGAGATGGAACTCCTTAAATGGAGCACTGAACCTACATCACAGGTGGCAAATACAGGTTTGCTGGGTGACTTCAAGAACTAGAACTTGGCTTTGTCTGGTGTTTCTTCAGGGTCACATAACTACTTGGCAGCAGAGACATTATCTCCCCTAGCTCCACCTCCCCTCCCAGACTGCTCATGTCTTCTAAAAGGGCAACTTCAAATAACTTATTTTGGGTAGGACTAAATGTGCACTATGAAAAGGAGAAGAGGCTGACATACAGCAAAAACTGCATGACAACCGCGTGCAGTCCTGGCATTATTTTTTCCTGCTGGACCAAAGCAGTTTGGTCTCTAGCACCTAGCAAGATTCGGCAGTTCTGTACAGGGCTGTGGACTCCATACGAAGTACTTGTTCAAACCATCTTAACTCAATTGACACCAGAGAAGAAAAGAAAAGCTTTGTCCCAGCTATAATGTTCCACAGGGAAATAAATAGGAAAAGAATGGTCCCATCTGTGAACTTAGTTTATTTACAGATATATTGAGATTTTTCCTTTTAAGGGTTCCACATTTACAAAGGCCTCCTTTTTTTCCCTCCCTGGGAAGCTGAATAGTAGCACACAGGAAGCACCCAATAAATGTTTGTGAAATTACAATTTCATTCCAGTAATGACAGAGACATTGGGACTCCTGTCAACCCCACTCCTTCAGAGCCCAACTCCAATCACTCATTTTCCACTTAGAAACAGAATCCCTGGGCACATGGGTATCCAGTGAGAGACCATCTCCCCCACTCCCATCTGCAGCTGGAGACCAATGGAATGTGGAAGCAGGTGGTGTGTACAACATGTGTGTCCTCTCTCAGCCACGGGCGGAGGTGCAGTGCCATTTGGAGCAGCATTCTTGAACTCAGAAGTGGAAACCACACTGAGGATGGTAGACTTCCAAATCCAAATGCCAGGATGAGCGTGTGGATTTGAACCATCTGCCTGCCCAACACCACCTGCTTCACCCTGGATTTTTATATAAGAGAGAAATCAACCTCCATCTTACTTATAGCTCTATATCCAGGGTCTCTTAGTGTGGCTCAAGCAATACATAAGGTCTAGCATGTTACCAAGTTGGAGGTATTCTGTTTAAGGTAGTCTTTAGGTTTTCTTTCTTTTTTTTTCCCCCCTTTAGGACTGTATGTGCAACCTGAAAATGCCTAATGTAAGCTTGGCAGGGGGTTGCATGCCTGGAATCCCAACACTCAGGAAGCTAAGGCAGGAGGAACACAAATTCAAGGCCAATCTCGCCTACATAGTGAGTCCTACGCCAACTTGAACTACATAGCAAGACCTTGTCTAGAAAAAAAAATTCCAGCTAGAGTTAACTTTTTCCTTTCCATTATTTTCCATCAGACACTCTGAGGACTTGAGTTGTTCTTAGTGCCCACTGAGTACAATCTCAGGCAGATCCCATAGATTGTACGTGTGCCTGCATGTGTATATGTATACACACGTGTACATGCACACAGATACATACACATATTCACTGGTTTTATGAACTTTTCTGCCTATATTTGGCTTTGAACCTTGATCCTCAGATCTTAGCCGTCCCATAATAGGTGTGAGCCACCAATGCTTGCCTTCCCATAGATGTTTTTCTTTTTGGTCACTTTCAGATATCACAAGTCCAGTCCTGACCAGTACTAAAACTTGGCACTGTGGTCCAGTGGAATTCTCACTCTTCCTTTGGCTACTACCTGCTTCCAGCAAGACGAATTCCAGTGGAACAGGACTGTGAGAGTTTGTCTTCCTTCATCTGTTCTTCCTTCCTATGGTCCTTCCCTTTGAGAGCATTATTTTGCTCTCCAAGGTTAGATGGGGTGTTGGGGTGGGAGGATTGAAGGATTTGGGGCCCACAGGGGAAGTTGTAGCCATTTTCCCCTAGGGCCTTCTCTGTGTCATAGGCCCAAAGTTTGCTCTTCCTCTGGGTTCAGTGCCAAGGGTTGCCATCTAGGCCTACACTCCGGCATGTTTCCTTTAACCCTGGCCTCTGACTTCCAGGCAGTTCTCTCAGAATTCTCTCTTTACTTCTGGACCTCTCCCCTCCCACCTTTTGCAGGATTCTTCTGGAGATGGGTCACATGGATCCCACACTTGGACCCCAAATTCTGCATGTATTTGTGCCACCCCATCCTTAGCTCTGCACATGCCACCTTTCTTGGGAAAATGGTTAGTTCATTTACACATGCCTTTACATATCTCAGTGAGCACATCCGTCTTGAAAATTCCAGGCCAGTTCCTCTGGCAGATCATGTTAAGTTTCCTCTGATGGGATCTGCTCTGACCTTTTCACCTCATGACAAACCACAGTGAGACCTTTCTGAGATGTTCTTCTGCAATGTTCTTCTGGGAAGTCCTGCTGGTGGGCCCATCTTTAGGTTCATCATTCATTTTTGGCCTCACTCCTCTCCACAAGAGTTCCATAACCCAGCCATGTGCACAATAGCCATTGCCCTAAGGCCCTCCTTCCTGGGGGTGGGCAGCTCATTAAGATGTTGGCAGCAACCTTGTCCTCAGCTTTGTGGAGTCATGAGGAAGGGGTTGTCTACAGACAGGCCTCGCAGCTACCCATGGACCAGGCCAGCAATTTAGCACAAACCTCCAGCAAACAAGTATAGCATGCCAGGCCCTGGGAGTCCTGTGTGTCTCAGCCAAACTCTGCTCCCATAGAACTGTGGCCTACCCGTGGGGTGGTCTACACAGAGCCCAGCAAGGAGGCCCCACAAAGCCAGTGGGGGATCTTCTGACTTAAGGCCCGCCCCCAGATACTCAGCAAATACAACACACAATAAATGCTTGTCGGCTTCTGCCACAAGTTAATTGTTTGAAGAAACTTGGCCAGGTTTTGTGCTTTCTTATTACTTTTCCTTGCCAGCTTTGGTGATTGCATCTCATCTATTGATTATACCTTTTCTGGGTTGTGAAACAAGAGCCAATCCAAGTGAACTTCTGTGGCTCCTTTTAAATCCTACTTTCTGTTGGGTGGTGGAGGTGGCAAGGACACGGGCACAATTCTCTATGTGCCAGCCTCTACTTCAGATTACATGTGAGAGGAGGCAGAACTCAGCTTAATAGCTGAGCCTCTAGAGCTCCATTGCCTGAGTATGAATTCTGATGCCATCCATTACTGGCTATATAACACGAAACATAAACAAAATATCATCAACCAGATATAGGTTCCCATTCCCTCTACAATTCAGTTAGGATAGTGACCTACAATGCATTTACAACAAGGCCTGACACTGTAATGGGGTCCAAGGGAAGTGGGGGTTCCCTGTCCCTCCAAGAGTCCACTACTCAGAGACAGTCTTAAGTAAAAAGATAGATTTATTGGGGAAGTAAAATCAAAAACAAAATTGACCGGCCAGGGCCGCAGCCCAGACTTGAGGGTGCTGGTACTGCCACGTGCTCGGGGCCCAGTTATAAAGGCCAAGGCCGCAATGTCAAGTTTGCCACACGCAGGTGGCCAATGAGGTCACAACAACTAGAGTATGCCAGGTCACAGGCAGGTAGCCAATGGAGTTACAACTTGTCACATAGTATCTGCTTGAACCAACCTATCACTCTAGTTAGAATTGGGGTGCAGATTTGGCGGGGGTGGGGTGGGGGGTGGGGGCATACTATTGTTTACAGTGAAGGGGAATCTTCCCGGGATTCCAAGCAGACTGGGGCGGGTCCCTCAACTCTGAAGCTCAGCGGCAGGGGAGGTAGTGGAGATGGAGTCAGCTTCTGCCCTCTTTCACTGGCCAGATCTGACCTCCATATTACACCATGATAAGTTCACAACCATTGTGAACTGTTGTTAAAGAGACAGATGGCTCCCTGGTTCAGTGATGGCCTATTTTGGATGATGGCACAATGAATTGTGGCTCTGCACCTGACTTGGTTGGCCAGATGCCAAGAGCTCAGCACAGTTACTGCCATGCTACATACAGGGTGTGGTACATGGTAAGCTGATACTGTTACTGCGAGCACACCCCATCCCAACCATGTTCCATCAAGGCCCAGTAGCATAATTTTAGGGGTTCACAGTCACAGGGATGTACCTATCTGTTGAAAACCCAAGTCTTCTAGCAAACAATTCTCTTTAGTGGAGTTGCTGTGGCTGAGATATGAGCAGCAACTCCTGTTGATCTGTGAGGTTGAATTGTTAAACCTAGGAAGCAACTTAGCTCAGCCTATCTTTATATCTCTCATGAAAATGACCACATATTGTCTGTTTTGCAGAGTATTTTCTACTCTAGAGCCATTTGGGCTGTAATTTTTTTTCTTCGATCTTTGGGAATAGCAAATGTTAAAAGTATTTGGTTGAGGATGCTTTCATTCACTCCTGCTCTTGATTCTTTGCAATTGATTTCTCTACAGCTCTTTTTTGTTTTGCTTTTCTAACTTCATTGACTATACCCTTCCTCTCCCCACAGCCATGTGCTACCCAGAAAGACAGCTCCCCCTTGCCTCGCCAAGACTTCAAAGGAAGACCTGTTCACCAAATGGCTGCATGTGCAGAGCAGCAGCTGCTTGGCAGGAACCCCTGCAGTGCCTGGGGCTTTGGGGCGATTCTCTCACCTTGGTGACGCCTGCACCAATGTTTCCATGCTGTCTTGAGCTGTGCACAGGACCTCTAATGGCAGCAGGAAAGCAGATGCAGTCCTCTTGCATAACCTTTATAGTGCAGCTACTCAAGTTCATGGCCAAATCTGGGCTGCATTGAAATCATGTTTAGGGTTCCTAGGGGCTCCTAGAAGTGTTTTCTGAATGATTGTGAGGGGAAAAACCTTCTGCTGGGGTTCTAGGACTGCTGGATGGTCCTTGGGCACCTACTTTGCTGTGCGTGCTCTGTTATTTGGCATTGAGAGTCAAATAGACACGAGGCACTAGCTGCTTTTCTCTGAGTTGGCATTACTTAACTTCCCCATCTAGAGGTGGTAGGCACTGAGTGTTGAATGAACAACTGTGGGTTCATCTTCTGCTTCTACCTCAGACTGGGGGCTTTACTACCCTTCAACACACACACACACACATACACACACACACACACACACACACACACACACACACACACACACACACACACACATAGGCCAGTGGCAATCTGTAAGATGGCCACAGAGCTAGTTTCCTGGGCATGAGACCATGCAGTAGACAATGAGCCCCCCGGTGAGTAGAGTTTAATGCTTTCTGGCTGCTATCTGAGTTTCCTGTGGCATGGATCTCTGTGCACTATGTCACTGGTCCTGAGGAACAGTGTCTTGGGTAAAGTGTTGCTGAATGTAAAACTAGGAGGTTGAGTAGAATCTGGGAAAATTTTTTCCCTCTAAGAACCTTATTTCTCAACTAGCCAGCTTTAAGAGACTGATCACCAGTCCACGTTAATCCATTCAAATGGCATTTCTTTCATTTCTTTCTTCCTTCTTCCCTCCCTCCCTCCCTCCTTCCCTCCCTCCCTCCCTCCCTCCCTCCCTCCCTCCCTCCCTCCTTCCTTCCCTCCCTTCCTTTTCTCTTTCTTTTTTGGTTTCTTCCTTTCTCGCTTGCTTTCCTTCTTGCTTGCTTGCTTGCTTTCTTCCTTTTTTTTTTTCTTTGGCCAGTCCTGGGCCTTGGACTCAGGGCCTGAGCACTGTCCCTGGCTTCTTCCCGCTCAAGACTAGCACTCCGCCACTTTAGCCACAGCGCCGCTTCTGGCCGTTTACTGTATATGTGGTGCTGGGGAATCGAACCTAGGGCCTCGTGTATCCGAGGCAGGCACTCTTGCCACTAGGCTATATCCCCAGCCCCTCTTCCTTTTTTTTTTTTTTTTTTTTTTTTTAAATTTCTCTGCTAGTGTGGGGGATTGAACTCAGGGCTTCATGCTTGCTAAGCACATGCTCTACCATTGGAATCAATCTGCCAGCCCCTTTTTCTGTTTTTGGTGTTTGTTTTTTGTTGTTGTTGTTGTTTTTGAGATAGGGTCTTGCTTTACACCTGGGGTTAACCTGGACTGAAATCCTTCTATTGCGATTCCCTGCATCTCTGAGATGACAGGAAGCCACCTCTATGCCCAGTCCTTGGTCAAAATGGAGTCTCTTGGAGGTTTTGTTTTTTGGCCTAAGATGACTTCAAACCATGACTCTCCAATCACTACCTACCAGTTCACTAGCCTCACAGGCTTTTGTCACCATGCTCAGCTCAGATGTATGCCTAACAAGACCCAGGTCTCAACCTGCAACGTGGAAGCAGCTTTTCCGGTGGCCTGGTTGCACCTTACATCAAGTGCAGTTCCCTTCCTAGCACTTGGTACCCAGTAAGTACACTCAGTGTTTGTTGGTGGGAGTGATGGTGCTAACCAGGAGCACAAGTGTTACCCTTGCTCCCCATGAATTCTCTGGAGCCAGCACTGCATATTACCCAGGAAATTCCCTCCTAGTGAAGTTGTAATTTCTCACCTTCCAAATGAGTGCTTTCTTCAATCCAGGCAGTAGATCCACCCTGAGCAGACAAAACCATTTCCTCAAAAGTATTTCCAACTCTTAACTGTACAGGATAGTATCTGTTAGTTACTATGACAAGGCTGTGTAACGAATTACCATCACATTCAGTGACTTAAAATGACTTGTTTGCTTATGAGTCTCTCAGTAGTCCGAGGTGGCTTATAGAAAGGTTTTGCTTTGAGTTGTAGGTCTCACTGCATTTGCTTGGGACTTAAAATTCTGATACCTGATTCCCAGAGAGCATGACAAGGAGGCCCAGGCCTCAAGATCTGCACTGTGCATGTAGCTCTGGCTACTCTCCTCTCTCTCTCTTTCTCTCTCTCTCTCTCTTTCTCTCTCTCTCTCTCTCTCTCTCACACACACACACACACACACATACACATGAGTTTACTCTGATAACCAGAACAGATTTGTCAAGCAAACTTCATATTATTGAAGCACTTCTACAGTTAAAAGGATTGATTAAAAAGTGAGTACAGTATTCAGTTTGTAAATTCTAAGCCAGATCTAATCTTAACACCATTCCATTCCCTTATTTATGTCTGCCAGAAAAGCTATATTTTCTCCACATTTTGACTTTCACTATTAATGTTTTCAGTGGCTTCTTCCCAGGTCTGGCATAGAAGGTTCTGTCTGAAATCATTTCTTACTTCTCTTTGGCTATAGGGTAAAGCCAGAAGCTTCCGTTTGGATGGCAGGAAATCATGCATCACTTTGAGCATGTTGCCTTTTATGAGAAATAGGATGCTATGGCTAGGTGGGATGGTTTCAAAGAGACAGGATGTTACCTTAAACATTTACAAAGCTGTGGTTAGAACAGTCTCCTTAAGCTACCTTTTCAAGCCACAGAGCTTACATAAATATTTGGCTGCTAGTGACAGGACTAATAAATCTGTTTAAAACGGTGCAGCAATATTTACTTACAAAGTAATGTCATAAGCCCACTTTGGCCAATAGTTTTAAGATGGAGAGATGCTACTTTTTAGCACCTTGCATAAATATTTGTAGGAACTATAAATCCAAGATAACCCTGCTCTTCCCTAAAGCTATTTACTGCTTCCTACCCAAATGCCCCTATGAGATGTTATGTTGTTCCGCTGGAAAAGTTTGACATTTACTTGCAATGTATTGGGACATATAAATTGATACTGGGTTATTTTGTGGAATTCTTGGATTTTCCAATGACCTGTATGTCTACAAAGTACTTTCAGACTGGAGGAACAACATAACTTTATCTTTTAAAGTATGTAAATTGGAATATGTATCTTCAGGGGGTAAATCTGAATGTGTATGGCCAGGGACTAAAGATACACTCCTTGGTGACCTGACACATTATGAGAATTGTGAAAAGAAGTAGAAACAGAAGGGCAGAGAGTAGGGGCTCTTGTGGGCATTGTTCCACTGGAGAAACTAACATTGTAGCTTAAATGTTTGGTCAAGGCTGAAAGTAGACTGAAATAGGTCACTGCAAAGTGAGATGAGACATTATCTGACTTCTGGGTGTCTCTCTTCAAGAATTGAGTTTCTTCACAACGTTCAGAAATAACAGCAACTGGCAACCTCCCTTTTTGAGGGTCAAACACTGAAGAATCTTAGGGTTGCCTAATGCATCCTGTGTTATTTGCTAACATAGCTGAACTAGGTTTAAAATACTTGAAGAAGCATTTCCTGTTTACTGCACGATAGAGAATCAAAGCTACAAAATACTCCTTTCCAATACAAATACCAGAGAATTCCAAAGTGTTCGTTATTGACATGTTACACTGATGTTATCTGGTTTAATTTCTAGGATGTGGTAAACTAAACAAGGGTTCACAATTTACAAGTAAACAAGTGTGACTAACTTTTAGAAATACTACTTCATTGTCTCATATAAAAACATATAAAAAGTGCTTTTTTTCTCTACTTCCAGTGAGGCATCTTAGTCTGGACATTTCTGCAGGAGAAGAACAAAAGAACTTGGCTTTGGCATTTGCATTATCTAGGGATGGGAGAGAAGATGAAGATGACTTTGATGTTCCAAGAACCAGGATGGTATTTATTCTTTTGTAGTATATGGATTTAAACCAGATGGTCCATTTAAATGTTTCTCATTCTAAGCCATTTGGTATTAAGTGAGGCCCTACAGAAAACTCTTATTTCCTCTCTGTCAGCAACTGGTGTGAGGTCAGCCTCCAAAGAGTGACAGGCTGTGTGCTTGCCTCTGCTGCCAGTCTGAGGGGGTGGGGGGAGACCTGTCTGCCCAGTCACTCTGCCGACCAATGCTTATCCGTCAAAAATAACTCCAGCAAGAGGAGTCCTCACCACTAACTGCTATTTGTGCTATAGCTTTTTCTCCCATCTGTAGGAATGGCAAGTACTAAAAGTACTCAGTTGATGATCATTTCACTTATTCCTGCCCTTAGATGAAGAGCAAAGGTGAGATTCAAAACGACATGAGTATTATCCAGACCTTAACAGACCGGAAGAAAGACTAGACTTTTAAAAATACACTGTGAAAAAGGTACATATTAAAAAGAGAAAGGAAATATGCAAAAATTATTCCTAGGGTGGTAGGATTGTGATCTTTTAAAACTACTTTCTAAACAATGTGTAATATTAGTAAATTAAAACATAATTAAAATAATTTTTTTTTGCTGAAAGAAGAACAAAGTTCTGTGAAGTTGCCAAGAAGAGAGTGATTAGCTTTTAGGAGAATTGAGAACAAACTTATAGAAACTGACAAGGAAGAATGTGCTAGTCAGGACAAGTTAATGATGTAACAAACATCCCCTCTTAGTGATAAACACTTGAAAGCATTCCTTTCTCATTGCAAACTGACTGTTGAATGCATGGTCTTAGCTTAACTCCATGGAAGCCTTCAAAAGCATGGTGTCCTTGAGACATGCAGAATTTGAGGGTGGCAGTGGTACAGGAAGGGTGTCTAGTGAGAGGTTAAGAGTAGAAACACAGCAGGCATGTTAGCCTCCAACGAATGTTGAAGCCAAGCTGTGTAGTCCTTTCTATGTTTTGTGAAGCAAGTTCCAGCTCTGCCCTATATGCAATACAGAGCCAATGAAAACCCCAAATCATGACATTTACATATTAGAAATCAATCTGGACATGTATAATTTGTGGAGAACATTTAGACTTTTTTGTGATCAAATGATATTAACTACATACTCTCTCATATGTCCTTATATACTCCTATATATTCTGAAATATTATGCTAAATGGGTTTGTGTACTCAAAGAACTTCCAGTTTATCAGGAGGAGTTGAGGATGATGAGAAAGAGCTTGAGTGTAACTTCTAAACTCAAGTGATAGAGTGCTAACCTTGAGTGAAAAACCTCAAGGGCACAGTAAAGGAACAAAGGTTCTGGTGCAGGAATGGCATGAGACCAGTGTGGCCAGAAGGCTCGATTGGAGAGTCGTCCTCCCTGCTCCTGTCCCTTGGGCAGGTGATTCAAGATGCATACCTGGTATGGTGTTTGTGCAGAGAGGTTGTGACTCAGGGAGGTAAGGAACATTTCTAACCAACACAGGGGCTACTGAACCCACGCTAATCTCCAGCTCCTGTAGAGGGAAGGAAGACAGGGCCTCCTAACACTTGCATGCTTGTGGGGTTCTTGCCTTAGTGAGCTGTGAACCCCTTCTGGACCTCATGGGGACCCCAGCATTATGCAGATACAAAAGGCAGCAGTCAAAGACAAACTTTGAGGTAGATCTGGCCCCTTTCTGCACTACCACACTTCCTTCCTGTATCCTTGGCAAATGATCTCCCCGTGTTGTTGTGAGTTAAGGGAAGCTGTAGTGGAGGGACCCAGACCTAGCAAGCACACAATCTGCACTGGAGAAATCTTAGCTCATTCTATTTTTATTACAAGACAGAGTTAACTTGTCTGCTTTTTGCCCTATTCACAATAGGATTTCTGTTACTGGTGAGGCCCCTGTGATTCAATGCCAGTTCTCTCTATTCCCCATCCACTCTCCCCTTCCTCCTTACAAACTGATTGCCCATATTGTTCAATAGAGCAACATGTCTAGATCAACATGGGCATACACACACACACACACACACACACACACACACACACCATACTTTTCCTTGCTTCCCTTGCAGCTAGGAGTTATTCTATTCTGTCCAATGCAATGATAAGCCCTGTGTCCTTCCTTTTCAGCTGGCTCAGTGAGCACATGCCATTTGTGGCTTCTGCTCTTTCTGCCTGAGATACAGGTGTGATGGCGGAAGCTCTGGCAGCCAGTAGAATCATGTTGTGATCTTAGGGATGGAAAACTTGACCTCAGGCTAGAGGGACTGATGTGGAAGAGAAAGGTATATGGTGACAGGTCACAGGTGATGAAGAAATAGCATTGCAAGTCACTGTATCTTTGACAGTCACCACTATTTGAAATTGGAAATGATAAATCTCTCTCTCTCTCTCTCTCTCTCTCTCTCTCTCTCTCTCTCTCTCTCTCTCTCTCTCTCTGTCTCTTTTAGACTGTCTCCCTATGTAGCCCAGACTGACCTTGGATCTTAATCTTCATTCCTCAGGCTCCCCAGTGCTGGGGATTACAGGCATACACCATTGTATCCAGATTAAAAGATGCATTTCTTCTTGACCCCAAAATGTGATTGACCGCTAGGTTGGCTAGGCTGATGGAAGGATCCTGGCAACTGATTTCTTTCCTGTCCTGGGCTCCCTCTTCTTCTCTTCTGTGCTGATACACCTCTAGAGTGTCCGAGTAGACCTCTCACAATGCCATGTTTATGTCCTGACCTCTGGAATCTGTGAATGAGACCTTATTTGAGGAAAAGCTCTTTGCAAATCCTCCTAGCATAAATAATCTTGAAATGAAGAGACCTTTCTGTGTCACCTGGATAGGCCCAAGGATGAATGAGAAGTCCTGTGAGAGACACAAAGGAGATGCAGGGGGAAAAGAATAAGGCAATGTGACCACAGAGGCAGAAAATAGCACAGAGTCTAGGAAGGTGACAGTTTCCAGAAGCCGGAAGAGCCAAGGACCATACTTCTTCCTAGGGCCTCCACAGGAAGTGTGGTCCTGCCTACATCTTGAAGTCAGGCTTCCAGCATTCATAATATACATCTATTTGTTTGTGGCAATTTGTTACGGCAGCCACAGGCACCTAATACATACCAACTGGCACACTGGAGCCCAGCCTCAAGCCGAGCAGGGTTGGGGTCTTCAATCTCTGGGACTCCTCCAGTACTTAGACCTGACAGATGTGTCTCATCTCAGAAATGTGTGGACTGTGCTGTTCGTTCTCCCTCACAGACCAGAAAGATCTTGGTGCACAACACTGACCTTCGCTGAACATCCTTCTTCCCAGACTCGCAGAGCAGCTGTGTTCTCGTGGCAGATGCAGCCCTACCAAACACAAGAAGGAAACCATTTGTAGCCATCTGCAGCACACTGCCAGGTCCCCTCTGCTCTCAAATCTCTCCCTGTTTATAAATCTAAACACAGACTCCAGTTTGTCAAGCTTCCTGAGGGCTGGGATACATTACATGGTTGTGTAATGGGCTCAGTAACTCCCGCCTACATGTCTTTCTACCCCCACACTGGCCCATGGTGGGGAGAGGAAGTGGGCTGCAAGGAAGATGGGATGCAGGAGAGTCCAGCAGACCTTGGCAGTACATACACTTGGCAATCGAGGACCTTCTCCTGGCAGAACCAGGTGAACATGTCAAATAACCTACATTGAAGCTAGGAAGCCACACAATGTACATGCTACCTATTGGTGATGGTCACAAATTTTATTTATTTATTTACTTATCTGTCTATCTATCTATCTATCTATCTATCTATCTATCTATCTATCTATCATCTATCTATTTATTTGTCAGTCAAGGGGCTTGAACTCAGGGCCTGGGCACTGTCCCTGAGCTTTTTCTTACAAGGCTAGTGCTCTACCGTGTTGAGCCACAACTTTGCTTCTGATTTTCTGGTGGTTAATTGGAGATAAGAGTCTCAAGGATTTTCCTTGGCTTCAAGCCTTGATCCTCAGATCTTAGCCTCCTGAGTATCTTAGCATTACAAGCGTGAGCCACTGGTGCCTGGCACAACTTTGAATCCAGACTCCCCCCTCTATCCAAGTCTATAACTTCAACCAATTTAATCACTAAGATTTGTGTTACTTATTGGCAAATGGGCACAGTAATGACATTGCATCTTAGAGTAGCCATGGGGTGATGTGAACTAAGGGTGTGACAGATGTGTTGGTGCTTCCTGGTATCAGGTGAATTTGTGCTAGCAGAAGCTTCTGGCATGTAATCCTCAACCGACTCTCTGATCATAAAGACTCAGACCTAACTTTCAAGAGTTTATCTTTGTATCTTTATTTTTCTTTGCTGTTTTAAGTAATACATCTCATATTATGAAATTCCCTTTCCTCTCACACATGCCTGTAACCATCCTGAGGCCTTCCCTTTCTGAGGCTCTAGAAGGGTCAGCAAAGCACCTGCAGAAAGCCACAGAATTAATAGTCGTGACTCTATGGGTTGCATGTAGTTGCCTTTGTATATTCTTTTTGTTTGAAAAGGTTGTTCTGGTGACACTGGGGTTTAAACTCAGAGCTTCACACATGCTATACTGGTGCTCTATCATTTGAGTCATGCCTCACATCCTTTCCTTGTTAATTTTTAAAATAGATTCCAGTGAGTTTTGCTCAGGCCAATCTTATACCAAGATCCTCCTACCTGTGCTTTCTGCACACCTGAGATTATAGATGTGAGTCACTACAAATGCTTGTGTATGGAATGGAGCCTCACTAATTTTTGCTGGGGCCTTGATCTTCTATCCTCCTCTACCTACTCCTTTCAAGTAATGGATTACATGTATATTTTACCATGCCTTGCTTATTCCCTCCCCTCCCCCCCCCCCACTGGGGTTTGAACTCGGGGCCTCACTCTCATTTGGCTTACTGGCTTAATTGTCATTCTACTGCTTAATCCATGACTTGAACCTGGCTTTTTGTTGGTTAATTGTGGATGGAGTCTCACAAACTTTTCTGCTCAGGCTGGCTTTGAATTGTGACCATCTAAATCTCAGTGTCTTGAGTAGCTAGGATTATAGCCACTGGCACCAGGTTTAAATTTTTTACACTAATTTTTAAAGAAACTAAGAGGACTCTGAAGACTGAATTTGTCCCAAGGGCAACCATTTGATACTCTTCTAAGTGGATGTTGAAAGAAAAATCAGAGTTTTCTGAACAGATAGCCACCTGCTTTGTGTGTGTGTGTGGGGGGGGGGCGGTATCTGGGAGTGGAAGGGGTTTTCTAAAGTGTTACTCTGCTTTGCTTTGCTATCCTAAATGCATTGGATTTCCCCCTCATACTTATCATCTCATTGCTCCATGTTAGCTGCAATATAATCCAGAAATCATATCAACATTCAAGGTACAGAAATCCAATGGTGGAAAGAAAGAGTAGTATAGGATTTCTTTTCCTAGAAGTCTTGCCAGCAGTCTTCCCCTTGTTTCATTGGATGATCATCACATGGTTGCAGTTCAGGCTGGGAAAACAAGCATGTTGTGGAGCTGGGCACACCAGTGCTCCAAACAGAGCTAGGGTTGGTTCCTGAGTGGGCAACTTATAGTGTCTGCCACAGGCCAGTTTACATGACTTTCATCTAGATTTGCAAAGTGTTGCTTTAACTAAGCATTTAGTCATTCAGTCAATATTACACTTGGGTTGTCATATGATGGAAATTTGACTCAGACAATATGTTTGCTCTTAAGAAAATCAAGTAGTGGAGTTTTCCAAGAATAAACAACTTGATTTGAGAGGGGTGTGCAGAAGGTGGTACCCAATTCACCCTTAAGGATGAAGAGGATGGAGAAACTGAGCTAGCTTCTAAGAGGAGGTTTTGTAAGAAAAACATCTTAATGGATGAGGGCAGATGAGTGTTGAGGCTGAGCACACACAGATCAGAAGCCAGGGCCTGAGTGTGTGTGGTGTGAATCAGCCTGGTCTCCTTTCCAGGTGCTTAAAATGCAGGGCAATTCAAAGAAGGAGGTGATCATGTGGGGAGACAGATGCTGGGGCTAACCATGAGATGATAACGCCATATGGAGACTAGCATCAATAAATGCTGCCACAGCCCCTGCTGGGGAGAAGAGCAGGAACAACAATGTGCCTGTATGGCAAGAGCTAAGATGACCAAAAAATGGTTCCAGCTGCACAAGCAGAGAGGAAAGTGCCCTAGGGCTCCCCTGCCTTCTACTCCTCATTATTTTTGTCAGTGTGGTCTGTGAGCCCACAGAAATTTCCAGCTGGAGGTGTGGTACCTAGGAGCCTGGGAAATGCATCCTTCAAGGCTCGGCTGGGGTGGATAATCAAGCAAAGTATGGGCGAAGATGGATTCAGAACAAACACATCCAGGGACAGGAAAGGTCCCTCTTTACCGAACTGCATACCATGGTTGTACAGCTCCACAGGAAGCAGTGATTACATGCCACAACTGTGCTAAGACTTCTGCCTGTATCAGCCATGTTGCTGGGCATAGGTGAGGGAGATAGAGAGGAATTGTGACACGGAATTTGAAGCTATGTTCATACCAGGCAGAGCTGTGCACATTTGATTTTGGTCCTAAAGTCACTGGGGAATTCAGGAAGAATTGGAAGAATTGTACGTTAATTTGCATTTTGATGTGCATGTATGTTGGGGCTGAGACTTGAACTCGGAGTCTGGGTACTGTCCTTTGCTTTTTTCCCCCCTCAGGGCTGGTACTCTATCACTTGAGCTACTTTTTCACTTCTGGCTTTCTGATGGTTATCTGGAAATTAGAGTCTCATGGGTTTTCCTGCCAGGGCTGGCTTTGAACCATGATCCTCAGAATTCAGCTTTCTGAGTAGCTAGGCCCGACCCACTAGTGACTGGTTGCATTTGAACTTTTGGAGGATCATTCTCTGACTTTGCCTGAGGTTCTGTGAACTGCAAACTCATCAAGGTCAGCAATGGAGAGCCTATGAAGGGGCCCACTCCTCCACACCCTCCCAGATCGCACAGTGTCACTTCTGAACACTCATGTCATCTGTTGACATGTCCAGGCTCTTCGTTTACATTAGTTCAGCAAAATTGGAGGGGCAGACCTTTTAAAACAAAAATATTTGCTATTAATCTATACAATGGCTCCCATGGTTGATGTATTAATATATTACTCACCTCATTAAGCCACTTCCAGAGAAATCTACATCTTAGTAATGTTTTGTTAGTTCTTTAAAGCATATTATGGTCCTTTTGATTTGCTTTCCAACCTTTAAAATAAATTGATGTCATTTGTCATTCGCTTGTGGAAGGGTCAGTTGGAAACAGAGCCTCAGATTAACTTGAAGTGTTGACACAACATTATCAGAGAGCCAAGACTAATGGCATTAGGAAGAGACATGCAGGGTCCTCTCTTGCAGTCATATCTCTCACAGATGAGGCAGAGCCCACACAGATAAAGCAGCCAGTCCAAGGATCTGATAACAGGAGTGGAGGTAGGGCAAAGCTACACTCCCAGACCAGGACTCCTTCCTCATCTGGCTCATTGCCAACATTTTCACAGCTAATACAATCTGTTAGCTTCAGATCTGACCAGATGGCGAAAAAGTTCCCATCTTACATGAACTTAGGCAGAAGAGGGAGCTCATTGACTCCAGAAATAGTTTAGGGGGTACCAGTTTCAGGCCTGGGTCATTCCAGGGGCTCTCTGTTGTCATGAGAAAACTTTCTGTTGTTTCTTCTATTACTTTCTGAGCTCCTATCAGTCAGATATGCTCCACCTATAATGTAAGATGGTACCAGAATCCCAAGGCTCACATCTAGTCCCTTCTGTCTCTCTAGTGGAAAGCATAGATTTGTTTTTCAATGCTAACAATGAAAGTCTAGGAACTGAATTTCACTGGTTTAGTTTAAGCCACGTGCCCACTTATGAACAAATCATTATAGCTGAGGTGAATGGACCACTCTGATTAGCCATGTCTGTCCAATCAGAGTCAAAAGATGGGATCAGTATCACCATAGACAAAAAAAAATTGGTTTGTCCAGTTTAACAGTAGGGATAGGTTCTAAGAAATGCATCATTAGGCAATTTCATCACTCATGAATATCATAATAGTGTACTTACATCAACTAGGAGGTTACATATCACTAGGCAATATTATCATATGGGGCCATCATCCTATATGTTCATCACTGATAAAAATGCTTTCTGTAGTACATGGCTGTATTTGGTGAGCTATGGAAGTAAGCTTTCCAGAAAGAAAAAGAAAAATTCCATTGACTCAAGAAAAGAAAACAGGTGCTTAGGCAGGCACAGCTGAAATACTCTCACAGTGTTTAGAGATAGTCAAGTAGAGCAGATTTCTAATGCAGGAGAGCTTCCTAGTGGCTTCTATTCTGCTGTTTGAAATACTCAGTGTAGGTAAGGTGCATTTCTGAAGCGCAAAGCACTTACCCCAACATACAGTCCAGGGAAGCCAGCTGTTCCCGAGACATTTATCCATGAAGCAGTGGCTGTGAAGGCTCCAGGTCCCACCCTGAGCATAAGCTGGGACGTTGTTCCTTTACAAGATGGCTCTTGCTTTATAGAGAGTTACTCCAGTAGTTTTAAAATGTTATTTAGAAGACAAGCATCAGTGGCACATGACTTAAAATCCTGGGGGCTGAGACTTGGAAGATCTCAGTTCAAAGTTAGCTAGCCTAGGCTAGCTTTGGAGAGACTCTATCTCCAATTAATCAGCAAAATGACAGACTGTAGGTGTGGTTCAAGTGGTAGAGTGCCAACCAAACAAAGAAGCCAAGAGAGAATACCAGGCTGAGTTTAAGCAGAGTATCCATATTAGCATGTAATGTCCTCAAGGGAAGAATAAGGAGTTTGGAAGAAGGTGAATTTGTCTACTCACAATGCCTGCCCCCAAAGAAATAGATGCAAATTAATCTGAGCATTGAAAATGAAGAGGATGCATACATTTCCAGGATCATTATATGTTTGGGGGCCCCATTGGACCTATCTTGCTCTGTAATAAATTAGCAAAACCAAATATTTAGGAAACAAAAATATGTAGGATTTTATGTCACTGTAATTTGCTCATGGCTTTGCCCTTTGAGTTCAAGTAACCATTGTTTGATGAAGCATCGTTCATTGTGTTTAAAAGCCACCATTTTCTCCTGCGAGGCAGAGATAGAAGGAGAGTTCTGTAAACATGATTATGAAAAATTAAATATAGTGCATTGTAAAAACTAATAAGTACAGGAAATATGGAACACTTGGAATAACTATACAAGTTGTGTTCAAAGCTGAGCAAAGTATCTTTTCCTTATGAAGTAAAAGATGAGCCCCACAAAAAAGCCCAAATGTATAAATCACAAAACAATAACAGAAAATAAGTACAATGGTAAAAAAAAAAAGTAAAAAGATGTGAAAGATCATCTCATCTCATAATTAAAGAAATACACAAGAAAATGGCACAATAGATTGACTGAACCCAGAGTTAGCCCCACCTATACCAGAGGGGTGCACCAACTGCCAAAACTAGGAAAAGGGTGGGTGTTTTGAAGGATGCAATTTGTCAAGAAGCTCTAAGAGGCCACAAAACACTCTTATGTTTGATTCACTATCTTTGAGAATTGATCTAAGGAAATAAGTTAGGAAAAAATGTAGCCATGGTTTATTATAATAAATTACTGAAAACAACCAAGCTATCCCACACAGAAGAACTGCGTATGTTATGACACATTCATTGTATGTCTGATTAATTAGGAAACACATAAATGTAAAAAAGAAGTTAATGCCATCTTCATTTGATTCCACATATGAAGGTTTTGAAGACTATTTAAGAAATAGTAACAGTTTCTTTTTTCATGCCTGTTGGTGCTTGCCTAATTTACCTTAAAGGACCATAAATGGAGAGGATAATAGTAATAAGTTAAAAAAAAAAGCCAGACACAACTGGGTGATTCATTCCTGTATACTACTCAGGAGGCTGAATTCTAAGGATGGTGGTTCAAAGCCAGACCAAGAAGAAAAGTCTGAGATTTTTATCTCCAATGAACCCCCAAAAATACACTGGATCAGAAGTATGGCTCAAATGGTAAAGTGTGAGCTGTGAACAACAAAAGCCTAGTGAGAACATGAGGCTCTGAATTCAAGTATGGGTACAGGCAAAGGAAAGAAGGAAGGGAGGGAGAGAGGGAGGGAGGGAGGGAAAGAGAGAGAGAGAAAGAGAGAGAGAGAGAGAGGAAGAGAGAGAAGGAGGACTAAGGAATGTTAACCTTCCTAGTTTAGCAAGGGCTTCTCCCTAGGCATCCCTTTCTTCTTCTTCCTCTTCTGGGGAAGGCAGAATAGAAACAAGAGTTTCCTTGGAATAGAGGCCTCTTAGCCTCTTGATGGATGTCACTGCTTGCCCCAACCTGGGGCTGAAAGATAAGCAAGCTTGCCCCATCAAGGGGCTTTTGATCTGTATGCTTGGAGAAGCAATTCCCTGGCAGAGCTAAACCTCGCCCACAGTGTCTATGTTAAAAGCAAAAGGTTCTTTCACACACAGTATTCCATCCTTTTTAGAAATATTTCTCGAATTCCCCACTGTTTGTCACACCACTATTTATTAGCTTTTATGGAAGAAGAAAAGTGGAATACCCATAGAAATCAGGTGGCCCAATTTGGCTCCAGATTCTATCTGGAGATAGTTTCTGCTCTTCCTATCTCTTTCTGAAGTCTCAACCTTGTGATAAAATTCCTTGTGGGAATTTTTACCAGGAGATGATGCTCAGGACTAGGCAGAATCCTTTCATGTTTAGATGAAACCTATGTTTATTTCAATTCAGACATACTGAATCCATTTCAATAGTTCTGTATTCTGTCCCTGCCCTGATTGAGAGATCAATTGATATTCTCTTCCCTCCCTGAGGAGTTCTAGGAAATTCAGATCTGACTCAGAGCTTAGGGATGGACCAATAGAAGCAATCAATTTCTAAGGCCCAGGTGTATTTGGGGCTGACATATTTTCAAATGGTCCTAGCTTCCCTAATGTATCACTCCAAGCTCATGTCTCCCACTTGATTTTTATTTCGCTTTGTTTCAATGTTCAGCCTGGACTCTTCATTTTTCTAGCTATGGCTCATCTGGATGGAATTGCAGAGTTATGCTCTCCCACCTGATGGATAATTTCCTGCATTGCATGTTGCAAGACTATCTGGTGAACACTCCTTCCTCTCCTGCTGATCCAAAGCATTTCATAATTCTTCAGCCCTTCACATAGAAGATCCAGCCCAGGAGCTACAGTGACTCAGAACTGCATGGATGGTTTCTTTGCATTCTCACTCATTTCTTTTGTTTCCTTTTAGTTTCTAAGTTAATGTTTGGGGGAAGTTAATGTTTCTCTGGAAGTGTTAGGTCTTGAATTCAGAAGTCAAAGACAGTGTCTTTATAGCCATCTCCTTTGCTGGGGACTTTTCTCAGTGACTCTAAGAAAGGTCCCAGAGAATGGAAGTGCATTGCTTCCCCATCTGTTTATAATAAGACCTCACAGAGCCCCGTCAGACTGGATGAGCCTGGTTTATGGAGTGCTCAGAAATCCACAAAAGACATTCATCTCCCAAATTTCTTCATGGTTAGCAGATATGCAGTGAGCAAATACTTTACACAATGGAGTGGCTGGTTCCCTCTCAGTTGAAAAGTCAGTGCTGTAAAAGAGCTCTCCTTCATTCCCAGATCCTCTCTTCTGTTCCATATGTATGGAAATCTTTACTTTTACAAAGACTTTTACAAAAGTCTTTCTTCTTCCTTTTTGTGTGTGACAGTAATAATGTTTAAACTCAAGGTCTCATACAGTCTAAGCTGGCAGTCTTAACACTTGAGCCATACCTCAGTCCTGCTTTTGGCTGGCTACTTACTTCTTTGGAAATGGAGTCTCACAGTCTTTGCTGCTTGAGCTGACCTTGAACCTCATTCCTGCCTCATGAGTAGCTAGGATTGTAGGCCCAAGCCTCCAGGTTGAAGCCATTTTTCTTTACCTTGAAAAAAGCTGGACACACTGTAAGAGGAAGGAAAAACTCCATGAGTCACTTCTGGGAGTAATTTGTATGTTCTTTTTCTCTTGGCTGTGGTGATGGTTTCATAGGTCTATTCATAGTCTCAAAACTTCCCAAGGTGACACTTGGTTGCTTGTAGGTCATGGTGTCTCCATGAAGCGATTAGGATAAAAACCTGTATCTGTATTTCCCTTTTCTGATCCAGGAGTCCCCTCTACTGCCTTGTAATTGTTGCTACAAACTTGGATCAGGTTAACAGAAAACAATCCCAACTCCGTAAGAAAATAATTATGGCCCAGGCAAAACTTTCTAAAGTGATGGGTGTGTTGCTTCATTCCATAATTTCACCTTTGCTCAGAACTTAAGAACTTAATGCCAGACTCGGCATTAGGAAGAGAGATAGATGTAAGGCCATTTGCTTTGAGTAGCAGGCAGAGTGATAAAACTCTATCAGAAATTGGACTGAAAATATGGCTTAGTGGTAGAGTGCTTGCCTTAGCATGCATGAAGCCCTGGGTTTGATTCCTCAGTACCTCATAAACTGAAAAGGCTGGAACTGGGGCTGTGGCTCAAGTGGTAGAGCTCTAGCCTTGAGCACAGAGAGGCTCAGGGATAGAGCTCAGGCCCCGAGTTCAAGCCCCATAACTGACAAAAAACCAAACCAAAACAACTCTACCAGAAATCACTTAAGACAAAGCTGTATGTGAGAGACAGTCATGGTCCCTGCTTTGGAAGACCCTGGGCAGTTTTTGAGGTTAGCAAGTTACTGCCCTAAGGGTTATCAGGTGGCTGACTCCTCACCAGTTCTCACTGCCTGCATTTAGGTAATATTATCAGTCAGTGTTAATGCTAAAATTTCAAACAAGTTTCCCTGGAATGGAGCAGGAAATGTGAAAGGAGAGGAGAGGAAAGGAAAGGAGAGAGGAGGGGAAAAGGAGAGGAGGGGAGAGAAGAGACGAGAAGGAAAGGGAGAACAGGGTAGAGGAGAGGCAACTGTCATTTAAATAGGGGAGAAATTGCCTTTTATCCTTCACTATCTAAAGCACATTCATTTTGCTTATTTCTTTAGATCAAAAGTTAACATTATGTTCATTACATGAGCTGAGAGGGGAGTCACCAGCTGGGTTCAGACCCCAGCCCCTCCCCCCCCACCTTGAGGCCCAGGAGTGCAGCCAGGCAGGAGGTATAAAACAAATCCCATTTCTACCTGCCCATGGCCAGGCTTGTTGGCTGGCAGTGTGCTGGGTGCTGCAGACATGTTCTTTTCAAGGTCTCCACTCTGATCCCATCACAGGCTCCATCAGTGACCATGTGAGTCCAAGGTCACATGATTTGGATGATATTATCAGTAAGTGCTCCCATAGCACTTGTTATGTGCCAGGCACTATGGCAGCTGCTTTATGTGTGTTTAACACCATTAGCCTCACAATAATCCTGTGAGGTGTGACACAGCCTTGTTCCTATTAGAGATGAGGACACTAAAGAGAGAAGAGGAAAGAATAACTTATCCAAGGTCACATGGCAATCCATGCTTCACTAAAAATGTAGCAGTGTGTGCCTCTCTAGTATACTGTAGACACTTAATGCGCGTACGTGTGTGTGTGTGTGTGTGTGTGTGAGAGAGAGAGAGAGAGAGAGAGAGAGAGAGACAGAGACTGGAAGAATTGGTTCTGGCAACATATTTTTTAAAATGTCACTTCATTTTAACTCAAATCCCTTATTTAGCTCACATAGCATTTAGAGTTCATCTTGACACAAGGCTTTTGCTCTGCCAGAACTGCACAATGCCCCCGAGGACACCAGTCACTTTTCTCTCTTAGCACCCAACCCCTTTGGGAGCTATGCCTGTGGCAGTGGGGGTGGGGGTTGTCAATCTCTCCTCCCCATGGGAAGGAGCATGTGTCTAGGCCTGGCCAATCTAAACCCTTCCAAGTGGGATTCAAATGTATTAATATTTGAGCAGCTGGGAATCCATTAAGACCGCTCCTTGGGATTGTTGATGCATGTGCTTAGAGGGAAAAATGTTTCCTCTGGAAATGTTCATTAAGAATGGTACGCTGATATGCCTGAAGTTGTTGCCTGTTGAGTCCCTGTTCCTCTTTCCTCTGGCCTCCCCATTGCGGAAGTTCATCATAATGGAATAAAGTGATGCCTAACTATCACTCAGGCAGAAGTGGGTGATAGGAACAAAGGAGAGAGGAACATACAGAGTTGTGTCCTTCGAGTTGTAGGAATTTCTCAGACCCATTCAGGCACTGAATTTCCTGGTAACATTAGCCAAGAGATTTCCTGTGTTACTTAAGATGATTTTACTTAAGTTTCTCTTACTTCTTACATCAAAAGTACTGACAAACAGATGACATATTCTTTTTCCTCTTTAAAATATTAAAATCCTATCTCCTCTAAATTTACTTTTTTTTTTTTTTTTTTTTTTTTTTTTTGGCCAGTCCTGGGCCTTGGACTCAGGGCCTGAGCACTGTCCCTGGCTTCTTCCCGCTCAAGGCTAGCACTCTGCCACTTGAGCCACAGCGCCGCTTCTGGCCGTTTTGTGCATATGTGGTGCTGGGGAATTGAACCTAGGGCCTCGTGTATCCGAGGCAGGCACTCTTGCCACTAGGCTATATCCCCAGCCCCCTAAATTTACTTTTAATAGTAACAAGCATTATACATGTAATCTTATTGGGAAAAATGATTGTGATTCTTTACATACTCAAGAGAGAACATTGGTTGCTTGCTTTTTATGTGATCTTACTGTGGACATTTCATATCATTAGAGAGGATCATGGGAACTAGAAAATCAATATTATCCTCTTTGTTATAACTGAAATAGTACCTCTATGAGTAGGCACCAATTGGAGATCACTGATGAAAGCCTCAGGATAAAAATAGATTCTTTATGTAGATGAGGAGGATCAGTAGCAATCAGGAAGCATTCCAGATTCTTCCTTTCAACCAGAATGCATTTAGATGTTCCCATTATCTCCCTTGGTCCTTGAAGACCTGAGATAGAATACTTGTGAGTCACCCTGAGGAAAATAACAATTTGAAGTAAGCATTCCCTTTTCTTCTTAAAGAAAAAAATTCATTGACAGGTGATATTACATCTCCATCCTAAAGCACTGATTTCGAGGTGGTCAAATGTATGGATTGGGAGCCTATCATCCTGAGACCAAAACCTAGGTTCCCCATTTGTGGTCACTTATTTTCCCAACTGTGAAATGGGGACAACAGTATTGTTTATATGAATGGGTTTATATGAATGAGATTAAAGGAGACCGCCCAGGCACTGCTCGTTGCTGGTACTGGGGACACAGAACATGCTCACCAGTGGCAGTATTATTCCATGAGCGTGTGGAGGGTGGGCATCTAGTGTGTGGAAGAGCACTGGGAAAACCAACCAGCAACCCTGATGCTGGCTTGCTCTCCAAACTCTTCTGGCGTGATTCAACACACCTCTCCCGTCTTCCCTTGACCCAGGGTGACAGTGATGGCCTCTTGTCTGGGCCCCAGTGGTGGCAAACCTGAGGCAGGTATTTGGAGGATAAAATGAGGTAGCAGACATGGAAGAAGGTTGGAAAGAGTAAAGAGACCTTGACAAATAATCAGCACTCTCTGGGGCACATGGTTTATTCATACAACAAATATTTACTGTCGGGATCTCTGAGGACCCCTTCTCCTCACTTCTCCGGAGGAGATGCTCAAATGTTGGGGTCTCTAGGACCCCTTCCCCCCCCTATCTCCTGGGGGGAATGCCTGAACCTTGATTCTATGGAAGAAACTCTGCCCTACCCCTCATACTGGCAGAAGGAGTAAGGCGTGTCCTTACTGGACTGCTCTAGGCTGAAGTGGGATGCCGAAATCCCTTCCTCGGCCCCCCCATAATGTGTCAGGAACCGCAGGACAAAGATAACGGGGAGACGGTTGGATGGTTGAATGAGTCTCAAAGGATTTAATTGGGAGGGGGGTTTATACAGTGGTAATGGCAGGAATGGGAAGGACTTAGGCCATTGGCTAAGCCGGGCTGCTCATCAGATGATGTCAGGAAACTTCCTTTGTGGGCTGGACAATCTCTATCATGGTGGCACGCACGTGTTCGCCCCCCAGGGGCCGGGGGCTTCTTTTCCGGTTGAGGCTGGAAGGTGGGAGGGACTCGCTGTTACACTGTCCCAGGGTTGGGGGAAGGGCAGCGTCTCGTTCTTGGTGCCCTTCCCCCACCAAGGCCAAAACTGAGTCCCCAACAATTTACCAAATGTCTACCAGGTACAAAGCCTAAAGTACAGTCTTATCGTCAGGCAGCTGAGAAAAGCTGCTCTGTGATGAGAGAAAGTTAGAAGAGCAGGTTTAGGTAAAAACTGGGGAGATGTCAGGAGTTGGGGGTGAGAGAAAGAGCCAGCTCTCCTTCCAGTTTCTCCATGTTTTCCTGAGCCTTTCTGCGCATGGCCAGCCCAGAGCCTGCTCCCCTGCCTTCTGTTCCTCCAGCCAGCCCCACGTGAGTGAAGACAACCATTTCCACGTGTCAGGGTCATGGCTCTGATTTAAAGCAAGCTGCTTTCCAGAAGTGTTTTGAGCAGGTCTGAGATGACTGTATCAGAATGGGGAGTCTGGCCCCATTCTGGTCCCCCCCCCAGTTGCCAGCACATCCTTCCTGGGCTTTGGTAAGCACAGCCAGGCTTCAGCTAAAACGGCACAAGGTGGATTCTGTGGCTTCTGGTCCCAGCACCCATGTCTGCCTCTTCTGTCTGCTGCATCCTGTGTTCATCCATTTTCCATGCATGAAGACCTTTGAAGGCATGTGCTGGCAGGGTAGCAGGGGAGCCCCAGTCCCTTGGATACTCAGGTTCAAGAAGTTTAATGGAAACTTTGAGATCTTGTAAAGCAAAGTGAGAAAGAGCAGCTGCTCATCCGCATGGAGCCTCCATTAGTAATGAGATGTGCATTTGTCATAAAGGTAAACACACTCTAAAATGGTTGGTGTGGAAAGGGGGCCTGAGATGGGGAGATGGCAAATACATAGTTGCAGTGATTCACATGAGGTGCAAAGCAGTATTGCCCTATAAGTAGCCTCCGTGCTGCAACCAGAAAGAATCCCAGGTCTGCAAGTCTTCATCTGCCTCACATCTGGGCTCCTTGGCCAGCCTCTCAGCTCAGTGAAGCCCACTGACTTCAGGCATCCAACCTAGATGAGACCTTCCATTCCCAGATCTTGCACTTCCATGTGCTAGTTTCTGTCTTCAAAGCTGCTACCTCTGCCTACAAGGGCCACCCAGACTGCTATTTTGGGGAACAGGCATACAAGCAAAGGGTTTTCAAAGCCCTCTCAATGGTGGAAAGTCACATGTTGGATCATCATAAAGGTCCTTAAATCTGACTGAGGGAGCTAGGAATGTGGTTTGGGTAGGATAAGGCACAAGTTAGTACAAAATGATCACTGATCTTTATGGAAGGAGGCTAGACAGGGATTGTTCTAGAAGGTCCTTTTATTTAATTCATTCAATAACCTCATGATTAGACAGCACCTCTATAGTTTTACAGAGTAAGAAGCTAATGTACAGAGGGAATAAGTAATGTGGCCAGGGTCACACGGCTTCTTAGTGATAGAGCTAGAATCTTATTCTAGAAACTTTATACTTTGGCATCTACTAGGCCATATCTCTGATTTAACTGAGTGGCTTATTAACTACTGAGCTCAAGGGTTACTTGAGGGATTCTTGACTCAATCCCTTGCTTTTCCACATGTCATAGACCTGGCTAGAGGTTCATCCCTGGAACTATTTCTCAGGCATTGTGCTTCATGAAGTTTCTTACTCAAATATCCATGCCTTCCTTGGAGATCATTCTTTGGATATACTTTATTTTTTATTTTCATTTTTAATGTAGTTTGTTTTGTAATGGATTGTTTTTTTAATCATCCATACAGTGTTTGTAAGTACAATTTTATTAAACAGGAGTTCCAACAACTATCCATACAAATTTCACTAAGTTTTATAGCATCAATATTAGAGAATAAATATTTCATATAAGCAATTTATAATAGTTAATCATGAGTACTAGTCATACAAAGAACACCCCTCAAGCATTCAAGTCTTCTCCACTACATAGCTAGCTCATGAGATAAAAAATCTATATATTTGCCAGAATGTACTTTAAAACCACAAACAATGGGAAGTTTAAGTAGTCTCTGAGTTTTAGCATTTAAATGGCCTGTGTGAAATCTCAAATTGCCATAAATCTAAATCACACTGTGTTGCCTAAAAAAAGATCTATTATATAGAACCCTGAATTTTTAAAACAAAAGTAATTATTTTATTTTTATCTGTTTATATTTCTAACAAGTAGAGATTTATTGTTTTAGAACCATATCAAAAACCTGTATTTGGAAATGGCCAACATGGTGTGTCATTCTTTGGATATACTTTATAAATTAAAGATTCGGGGAAAAAAGAGATAACAACATGGGAAATGGGACTGATACATTTTGATAGAAGACAATTCTAGGATTCTGTGGAATAAAATGGAGATGAATGTTTCTTATCCATCCACCCATCTGTCCATCCGCTCATCCCATCCATGTACTAATGCAAACATCCCTCATTTATTTAACATCATTTATTTGTTATTCTTAAAATATGCCAGATGCCAGTGCCTCACATCTCTAATTCTAGCTACTCAGGAGGCTGAGATCTGAGGATCATGGTTCAAAGCCAGCCTGGGCAGGAAAGTCCATGAGATTCTTATCCCCAATTTACCACCAGAAATCTGGAAGTAGCTCAAGTGGTAGAGAGCTAGCCTTGAGCAGAAGGAGCTTAGGAACAGTGCTCAGGCTCAGAGTTCAAGGCCCAGGACCAGAAAAACATAAAAAAGTAAAATAAAATTTAAAAATGCACAGAAGTCTTGTTAATTAAAAATATATATAACTCTGCATTGGGAATTTAGCCAAAAGGAATTTCTATGTTAATTTCTAGTATGGAGAAAGAGAACAGGAATAAAGAAAAAAAACTAAATTAAACTGTTTCAAGACTAAAAAAAAAAATATATATATATATATATATATATATATATATATATATATATATATAACTCTGGTAAAAGTTGCCACATTTTAATTTTACTACATAAAGTTAAAAAAAAAAAAAAAGCCCAGCACCATTGGCTCCCACCTATAATCCTAGCTACTCAGGAGCCTGAGATCTGAGAAAGAAGGTTTGAAGCCAGCTTGAGCAGGAAAGTCTATGAGATCTTATCTCTAGAAATAGCCAGAAGTAGAAGTGTGGCTTAAGTGATAGAACACTACCCTTGGACAAAAAAGCCAGATGACAGCATAAGGCCTCCAGTTCAAACCCCAGTACTGGGATAAAAATAAATAAATGAATTTAAGCATCTATTTCATCATTCTTTTTAAGCCCATAGGAATTAAATAATATCAAAAATCTGAAAGGTGAATAAATGTAGCATTGATTTTTTTTTCCTTCAAACCAGTCACAATAGGCCCCAAACACTACACTAAAGGTCAGCAGCAGGTAAATGAACATTAGGGGTCATGTGCATTTCACCTTTTAATACAACACTTTTGCTTATGTAGCTGAAAAAATAGGATGGCATTTATTATACTCTTTTATAACTCAGACTTTCCATTACCTTCATCTGGTTTCTATCCTCCCCCACCACACAATTAGTCTGAATAGTTGAGGTTTTTCTATTGTCTCCAGGACGGTTCTTGAAGACAAGGTCAAATCACGGGCAAGTCTCACAGGTCAAAAGTATTCTGCCTTGAGTCATATGGATGTCTCTAAATAAATCTAAAAAAAAAAAAATCACAGTGTTACTGCAAGTTATTAAGTGTTTAAACCAAGTGGGTGAGTAGGTCTGGGGCCAAAACCCAAGAGCATATTTTTGAGATGGCCAATGATTTAGAAATAATAATCCATCACCATGCAAATGAGTGGAGAGCTAGCATCAGCTCTGAGGCAAAAGCTTGGCATGATCAATGGCTGGGGGTCAGAATTGTTTGCAGCTAGTGACCTTTCCTGCTCTGATATTTTTTCAGACCTTTTTGACCATTCGGCATTACACAGTTCTTCTTAGTTTATGAGCTGCGGGTTATCTTGAGGGCAGGGGCTCTTCTTTGAGGGGGTGTGAGAATTCTACCAGGTAGGCTGGGTATTATCACTTTGTTACTTGCCTCTTTGACATTTGGGGGGACAACCCGTTAACAGTGTATTAAATGTCTGAATATCTCACTTGAGAAGCAAAGAACACTGTGAGAAGACCCGAACTAGCTTGGTGAAGTCTTTTAGGATTCTGATCTGCTGGAATCTTGCAGGATTCTCCTAATCACTCAGGTTTCTGATTGAGAACACAAAGATCTATTATATCGAACCCTGAATGTTTAAAACAAAAGTAATTATTTTATTTTTATCTGTTTTTAATACAAATTTTCCCATCCAATCTCGTGTCTATAGACTTCTGAAAATAGATGTGGATTCCCAGGTGGATTCTTTCATTGACAAGTCAATGACCTTGAGCAACATAACCTCTAAGCCTCAGTTTCCATGTGTATAAAAAAATAACTAGGGGCTGGGGATATGGCCTAGTGGCAAGAGTGCTTGTCTCGTATACATGAGGCCCTGGGTTCGATTCCCCAGCACCACATATACAGAAAATGGCCAGAAGTGGCGCTGTGGCTCAAGTGGTAGGGTGCTAGCCTTGAGCAAAAAGAAGCCAGGGACGGTGCTCAGGCCCTGAGTCCAAGCCCCAGGACTGGCCAAAAAAACAAACAAACAAAAAAATAACTAAAGCAAACCTTGGGTAAGTTCTTAGCACTGCATCTATGACATTAGGCATGTTCATAAAAGAAAGCAGACACTATCTGAGCTATAAGTAGTCTGTGTGCTCTCTATATTTTCCAGCTTCCCTCCATTAAGTAGTTGGAACCAATGGGCCATAAGTACATGTGTTGAATTTTAGTAAGGCTCATAAAAATTGGTCTGTGTCCTTCTACCATAGAGTCCTTGACAATGCCATGCCAATTGAAACATGGTACAATAATACTGGATCTTTGAGTCACTTCCAGAAGGGAAATACAGACTGAGCCACTTTTCCTTGGAAAGGCACTAAAGATTTTAGGAATTTCAATCATGATAGCTCCCAGTGATGAAGATATATCTATTTTCATTCAGTTGATCAAACTACATTTTTTCTCCCTAGTAGGAGCTCATTTTTATGGTACAGCTAATTCAGTTTCTCTGGGCAGAAAATTCAGGAGAATTCAGGAAAGTCAGAGAAGCTTTTTTGTTTTTTGTTTTTTTTGCCAATCCTGGGCCTTGGACTCAGGGCCTGAGCACTGTCCCTGGCTTCTTCCCGCTCAAGGCTAGCACTCTGCCACCTGAGCCACAGCGTTCCTTCTGGCCGTTTTCCATATATGTGGTGCTGGGGAATCGAACTGAGAGCTTCATATGTAGGAGGCAAGCACTCTTGCCACTAGGCCATATTCCCAGCCCGCTTTTTCTTTTTTTGAAGAGGCTCATTTCCTCCCAGCCAGTGAGCAAGCCACTGTGAAAAATGTGACATCGAAGGCCTATTCCATGCTTGCCAAGACCTCTTCATTCTCTTTTCTGATAATTTCTATTCATCAAAAGTGCATAGAACTTCCCACGATCAACTGTAGTATTTGTTAGCTTAAGGAGTTAAACTTAAGATCTGAACAAAAGCTGGGTATATTCATTTAGGGGCTGTTATAAGAGTTTCACAAACCAGAACAACAGAAACTTATTTTCAGTAGAGGGTGTAGCTTGGGTGGTATGGCACTTGCTTTGCAAGCACAGGCTCCTGAGTTCAAATCCCAGTGCTGATAAACAAAACAAATGAACAAACAAAACTCTAAAAAATATCCAAAAATAAATTTATTTCCTCAGGGTTCTGTAGACTGAAAAGGCTAATTTCTTCTCTCTCTCTCTCTCTCTCTCTCTCTCTTTCGCTCTCGCTCTCGCTCTCTCTTCCCCCCCCCTTCTTTTCCTCTCCTGTTCTTCCTTCCTTTAAAAAAAAAAAACAACAAAACAATGTCTCCCTAGTCTAGGTTGGTCTCCAGTTGACTAGGTAGCTAAAGCTGCCCTCACTATCATGATCCTCTTGCCTCCATATCTTGAGTGCTGGGACTACAGTTGTATATCAATACGCCTGGCCCTTTAAGGCTGGTTTCAGAGGCCTTTCCCTATCAGTGCCATCCTTTCCCTATGTCCTCACACAGATGCTGTGCACTTGTCTGTCACCCTCATTCCTCTTCTTGTGTCTCCTGGATCATATTGAATAGGGACCGATCCAATGGCTTCCTTTGAATTTAATTACCTCCTTAAACATACTGTCTCTAAATACAGCCACATATTGAGATACTAAGCATGAGCATTTCAATATATAAATTTGGGGAAACACAAGTCACCCCATAACTCTGCACAGTCAGGATTGGGTGTGAAGTCATTGGGTCAGCAAGGGTGGGCATGGGGTGGAAGGGTGGTTTAGCCCACAGTGAGATTCTTAGAGCCCATTACAAAGCATTAGCAGCAGCTAGTTGGTGCTCAGAGGCTTTCATTTAGCTCATATGGGTGGACCATGATGTATCTAGAGGCAGTTTAAAGGACTTTAACATTGAAGAAACCATATAAGACGAAAATAGTCAGTTCTTCAATGTTTCCTTCTCCTACCTTAGCAAAAATTAGCATATAATTTAAAAGCAAATGAACAGGCAGTTCAAAATGTGCTTTGTAACCTTGGTGCATTGGTTTGGTCCGTTTCTCAGTCTTCTGCAACTGGCGAGGGGACTGGCTGCTGACTGACTTGCTCTGGGGTACCCCCCCTCGCCCCCCGGCTCAGCAGCATGCACGTCAGCACAGCTTAGGCCACAAGCCTTTCCAATTAGATGAAAAGATTTCCTTTTAAATTGGTTTTGCCGCCCTCTTTGAACATATAAAAGACCAATTTGGGGTTTCATATTCTTTTGGGTCGTTTCACTGTTTCAAACTCATGTCTATGTGCAAAAACATAAAAGGAAGTTAAATCAAGGCTTGAAACAGAGAACTGTGATTAATAGCTGGCCTTTTAAAGACAAGTCACTACACAAAGCTAAGTAATAAATTAATAACGCCTCAGATCATGAATTAATAAGGACAGCTTGCCTATGAGGTAGATGATCCCTTGAGAAAGGCCTTGTAGGCAAAACGTCTCAGAAACTCTGGGGGAGGTGACAGCTCTTGCTTATTACACCATAAAAATATTTTTTCACTTGGTTTTCTTTTTTGAGACAAGATCTTGTGATGTAGCTCAGTCTGGCCTCAAATGTGTGATCCTCCTTCCTCAGCCTTCCAAGTGCTTCCAAGTTGCTGATAGAACCTTAACAAATCCATCTCAGATTCTAGAGTTAATTCCAATTTGAGAGTAGGAAAAAAGACTTCCTTTTAACCTGGTGCTGGCAGCTTGTGCATGTAATCCTACTTACTCAGAAGCTAAGATCTGAAGGATCAAAGGCCAGCCCAAGAAGAAAGCCAATCAGACACCCACCTCCAAGATACGCAGCAAAAGTAGGAATGGATGTATGATTCCAATGGAAGAAAGCCTGTTGAGCTAGCGTGAGGCCTGGGCTGCCCTGGCTGGCTCCACTCCTGGAAGTAGTCTCTGCATCACCCTTCACAGGAAGCCTGGCCCCAGTGAGACTAGCCCAGAGGAGACCTGGAGGGACTTGCAGTCACTTGTGGAATCCACTTGTTTCCTTTTCTTGCATCTGCTGGAGTAAAACAAATGCATTCTAAGGAAGAGCCAGGCACCCATGGTTCCATCCAGCTCCACGGCTGCAGGTCAGTCCACTAATCACAGACTGTAGACCTTTGTGTACCTTGACTGATCACAAGGTATCTTGAGCTTTAGATGATGAACCATTTATAAGATACTTAGCACCTGCATAGTTCATACTAAAGGCATTTCTCAGAGACTTAAGTCCCAGAGACTTAAGTCCCAGAGACTGGCCAGACCTGCCAGGACTGCCTAGGCATTGCCCAAGACCAGATTGTGGCCCGTGGGGCTCAAGGCCAGCAGCAAAGGGCTGCTGAACCTCTCCTATTCAGCTGAGGAAGGCAGGTGAGAGGCTAAGGACAGGCCCTGCTCTCATGGCTGGAGTGCAGGGTTTGCGTTCTGACTAGCCAAACTTCATCCTGCGCATGCCGTGACAGATCAGCTCTGTGGGCCTCTGTATTTGCATTGGGAAAAGAAGAGCTAGAGAATGGCTTTCAAATGTCCCAGCTGCTACACCTGTGCTCTAGCCTGAGCTGAAGGGAGGCTGAGTTGTAGAGCAGGAGAGAAAATGGCCTCCGCACCTCTCCACCCAAGGCCTTTCCAGAGCCCCAGCTCATAGTCACAGCCTTCCTGGTATGTGAGATTGTCAGCTGAGTCTCATTAACATGCAGATTCAGTGTAGTCTTGAGGGGAGGGCTCTGCTGGTCCTACCCGTCCTTTCCTTGGAGTTAATTTGTGCTGTTGTTGATCAGTCCTCTGCATTCCTGGGTGATTGCTTATGAGTAAGCCTTAGAGCAAGACACAGATAGAAAATGGAGAAGGCATGAAGCCTAGTTCAAGCCCCACTGTTGGTGCACACAGACACACACACAGACACAGACAGACAGACAGATAGACAGACAGACAGACAGACACACACACACACACACACACACACACACACACACACACACACACACACGCTTTCAGTTGCTTTATGGCCCAAGCAAGGAGTCAGTACTTTTCCAAAAAGGAAGTTTTTAAATAACTACAATAATACTATTAGTAATAAGTGCTATGGAGCACAAGTTATTATGTACTGGGTATTTACTAAATTCTTTCGACACACTGCCTTTTTCAACCACATATCACAAGAGGCACTTGTAGTCTCTCTCCTTGGGAGACTGAATCAGGAGGATCACTCCAACCCAGGAATTTCAAGCCAGCCTGGGCAACATTTTGAGAATGTGACTACCCAAAGTCTATTCAATCATTATTGGGTCAAATAGATCTCGAATATGAAGTGACAAGCACTTGTATAAGTGCTTTATACTGATTTTATTGTTTTATTAATTTTCACAAGTCATAAGGTGGTTACCTTTAAAGGAGCTATGTTACAGATGAATAAGCTGAATTTTAGATCACATGTGTAGCCCAAACTTATGCCAGTTCAGTGTGGAGAAGGGAAGACTTGCCCTTAGGCCTTCTCAGCCCTTGGGATCTTCACCACAGTAAGGCCACATGGATCCTTCTCTGTCCTTCTCCATCCTCGAGAATGAACCCGACCTTCTTTCTATTCCCTGTTCTTCCTTATACATCTTCTCCACTCTACAGCTAAAATCCCCTTTTCCTATATCTGCATTCATCAGTTCTGTCTTTTAATAGCTGATGATTATGTCTGTTAATTGGATGTGAATATGTCTTGTGGCTGAGACCTCAGTGGTGCTGACTTGGTATCAGACTTGCTATTAGTTTGCTCTTGGGTGCAGCAACGACCTCTCTGCCCGTGGGAAATGGGCATCAACCATCTGTGTAAGGCAGTAGCCTGGCGATTAGTCAAGCTGCTGCTCTCTTGCTCATTATGACAGAAGCTAGAGCCTCCGTGGTGCCCTGGAGGATCAGATGACCCTTCCCAGTGCACTGGAGCACAAGCAGTGGCAAGCTCAAAACCTTGTGTGCTCACTTCAAGTCATGGCCATCCCAGAAGAACTTCTTATTATGACTCGAGGCTGATGATGTTAAAAATAAAGCAAGATAATTAGCTGAGATTCTTGCAGAAGTACAAGGTCAGTTGAGTTCACAGTCTTACTAAGTTTCTCATGCCAAAGTTAGGGAACTAGGGGGGAAATGACACCAGTACTTGGGGTGGGGATGTCAGTTAGAACACCTACCCCTCTACACCCTTCTCTTCTCCTTCTGTGTCAGAGGAGCCCAGCATTCTCCCCCCACTGACACACTGCTGTGACCTTACCCAGGACAGAAAGGGTTCAAGGGCTTTTTATCTTTCTCAAAGCCCGCCACAGTTTCCCCCTGTTTCCTTGTCACCGCAAGACCAGTACCTAAATTCAAATCACTGTATGCTCCAGGGCTCAGGGGCATGTTACCACCAAGGAGGAAATGGCTTTCATTCATCCAGAGGTGTTGCTAAAATATACTTGCAGAAACCTAAGGAACACATGTGGAGTAAATTTTATACTAACAATACTAGGCCATCACTATCTTTGAGGCACAATTAAAGGTCCTTTGCAAACAAACCAAGAAACTTCATTTTATGGAAGAGCCATGTGGAGAATTTGTCTTAATAGAAATGAAGAATATCCTACAGAGTTACAACATTTAAAACAGAATTATAATAGTGCATCAAAGAATACAATGATCAATGTAGCAAAATGAGAATCCAGAGGAATACTTAATCATGAACAGAAATCTGGTTTATGGAAACAAGTAAGTAGTTGTGTTAGCTTTTTGGTATAATGACAAAATACTCAAAACAACCCAAGGAAGGACAAGTTTAGTTTGGCTCCTAGCTTCAGAGGTTTCAAGTTTGAGCTATTCCTTTGGGCCTGTGGTGGCACAGTACATCATAGCATCATGGCAGGTGCATGGAGTGAAGGAGGACGTTCAGCACATGGTCACAAACACACACATATAATATATCACATATCACATATATGATATGTACATTATAACACATGTATACACATATATATGTGTGCATGTGTGTATATATATGGAGGGAGAGAGAGAGAGAATTAAGGTGGTCCCAGTATGCTCTTCAAGGCCATGTCCTCGAGTACGCAAGTAGAAATGTGTAAGTTGGATGAGTTTGAGGCCAGCTTGAGTTTGAGATTGTTTCAAAAAAAGAAAAAAGAAAAACAAAACACAAATGGGTAAACAGAATGTACATTATATAACTAATCTCTATTTAAAGAAGTATAGACAGCTGGGCACCAGTGGCTTATAACTGTAATTCGAATTACTCAGGAGGCTGAGTTCTGAAGCTCGTGATTCAAAGCCAGCCCCAGAAGGAAAGTCCATGGGAATCTTATCTCCAATGAACAGCCAAAAAGCTGGAAGTACGTTTAGCTCAAGTGGTAGAGTTCTAGCTTTGAACAATAAATCTTGGGGACAGGTCCCTGGTCCTGAATTCCAATACCACCACTGGGATGAAGGGGGGGGGGAAAGAAAGTGAGAAAGAAAGAGAGAGAGAGAGGGAGGGAGGGA
Organism: Perognathus longimembris pacificus; assembly: GCF_023159225.1. Classification (NCBI taxonomy): domain Eukaryota; kingdom Metazoa; phylum Chordata; class Mammalia; order Rodentia; family Heteromyidae; genus Perognathus; species Perognathus longimembris. The sequence continues at coordinate 27,295,176 of NC_063176.1, read as the reverse complement.
GGGAGGGAGGAAGGAAGGGAGGGAGGGACAGAGGGAGGAAGGAAGGAAGGAAGGAAGGAAGGAAGGAAGGAAGGAAGGAAGGAAGGAAGGAAGGGAAAGAAGGACAGGAAAGACCTGAAAGTCATAGTAGACAACAGTAGCAGATTTTATCGCTTGGGAGTAGGGAGGGAATGGTATCTGATGAAGAACCCAAGATTCTTTCCTCCTCCTCCTCCTCCTCCTCCTCCTCCTCCTCCTCCTCCTCCTCCTCCTCCTCCTCCTCCTCCTCCTCCTCCTCTTCTTCTTCTTTATTATCAAAGTGAAGTACAGAAGCATTACAGTTTCACATATAAGGCAAGTACATTACTTATCCAACTTGTTGCCTCCTCTCTCATTTCCACCCCCTCCTCAGTCGCCCCCCCCCCCCCGCCAGAAGGTTTTGTAAGTATCAGTTTTTCAATGGTTTGTCTTTTTATCCTTTGTCTCTCATTTTTTGGTATTCCCTTTCCTTGCCCTAGTTCCAATACATATCTATACATTATCTAGGGTACTAAAATCAGTTACAGTAATAGCAGGAGTAAAACCACAGGAAGGGAACAAGTTACAGTTTCGGGGCTGGGAATATGGCCTAGTGGCAAGAGTGCTTGCCTCGTATACATGAAGCCTTAGGTTTGATTTCCCAGCACCACATATATAGAAACTGGCCAGAAGTGGCACTGTGGCTCAAGTGGCAGAGTGCTAGCCTTGAGCAAAAAAAAAGCCAGGGACAGTGCTCAGGCCCTGAGTTCAAGGCTCAGGACTGGCAAAAAAAAGTTACAGTTTCACTAGGTATGTTGAAATTAACTACAGCAATGATATACCACTTATTTCCATAACATGGAGTTCATTTCCCTTAGCATTATCTTATGTGATCATATGAGCATAGTTATTGAACTGTTGTGCTCTTCTGTTGTATCTATCCTAGATATGTACTACTTATTTCCTATGAGGGAAACCATAGGGTTTATGTTTCTTTGGGTCTGGGTCACTTCACTTAGTATGATTTTTTCCAAGTCCTTCCATTTCCTTATGAATGGGGCAATATCATTCCTTCTGATAGAGGCATAGAATTCCACTGTGTATATGTACCACATTTTCCTAATCCACTCGTCTACTGAGGGGCATGTGGGTTGGTTCCATGTTTTAGCAACTGTGCTGCGATGAACACAGTTGTGCTGGTAGGAGCCCAAGATTCTTACTTTTGATTTTATCTAGTTCTTCACTCTTTTGAACTTATAAAATGAGCATGTGCCAAGTTTAGATTTGAACATGAAATTTCACACTTTTAAAAAAGAATCTTCCTTCCTTGGCAAAGTCCTGCTTGTTGGCACTTATTTCATTGCTCTAGGACTTGCTTACTCAAGCCCCAAGCCAGGCTGGATGGGCCCAGGAAACACAGAACAAGGTATTGTGGGGCTCAGAGGCAGGACATCTGGGATCCCGTTCCTGGTTCTTAGACCTTGAGGTAGGATGGTGGGTAACTTGCCCTCTTTGACTCTCAGGGGTTTTCACTTGTCAGGTGAGACTGGGGTAAAGGTGCCTTCCCAGTTGTAAGCTAGATGGATGGACTTCACAATGCCAGGCCCCCACCTGGAGCCCCAACCCTCTTCCCTGTTGCAGCCCAGCTCCGGCCTTATGTGGGTAGCTTCTGTGGCACCCACCTGTTACACTAGGGTCAGCTGACACTGATGGGCCCCAGAGTGCTTTCCTCTCACACCTTCTGCGCTGTCTCAGGCCACTAACAGCCTCCTTGCATCTCAGATTTGCCTCTGTTATCTAAATGGCCTCTTTGGGACAGGGAAGCAGATGTGATAGGCTGCCAGCCAGAAGGGCTGTCCTTGACTAGATTTCAAGTGGGCTGCCCTGGATGTCCAATCACATGAACATTGGTGTGGCTCTGGAGGCGTGCCTGGAAACATTTCAGGTCAGGAAAGGCATCTGTGGAAGGACCACAGCTCCAGGCTAGATGGCTACCTAGATGGACACAGACAAGCTCATGAGCCTGTGCACAGGCCTGTGCACAGCTGCATTTCTCCAGACCCTTCTGTGCCTGGCAGTGTGCTGGGCTCTATGCATGAGATAGGTTGTCTAATCCTCAAATGACCCCAAGGGCAGGTGGGTGGTGGCAGCCCCCATCGCACAAACTCAAGAGTGAGAAAACAAACTGTGGATATGTGTAAGAGACTGCTTGCTTTGCTTCTGAGTTGAATCAATGGGCAGTGGAATCAGTAGCTGCTCAGAACTTAAAAGGCTTTGAGTTGCATCTTCAGCAACACACACACACACACAGAGAGAGAGAGAGAGAGAGAGAACCTTCTTGCACATCAAGAAAACCAGCCTTTCCATTAGCAGGGACCCAACAGGTCCCCCCAAACATCATAATCTTTCCTCAGTTGCTCTCCAATGTCCACTCAACCACCCCCCAAGTGTGATGTCTTTTATATTTTTCTTCTTCAGATATTTTAATACTTATATTTGCTTAGATATGGAGGCTGGGTGGGAGGCAAAGAAGGCCCATGCGGAAACCAACACAAAGTAAACATTAATGTGTTGTTTAAAATATGGCCACTGTCTGAGCCAGAAGTCTGCTCAAAAGTCTGATCAACTTTGTTGATTTAGAAATATTTTTTGAGAGACTAAGCAACATATTTTGAAATATGGGGCTGGGAAAGAACTTCACTAGGCTTCTTTTTTTGTGGCAAGTCCTACTTTTCTTCTAGCATCTTGGCTCCTCAAGTCCTAAGAATCTATCCCATCACTATGGAAAATAAATCAAGTCAAGACAGTAAGCTGGTCTGGCATAGGAAAGTGTGCAAAGCAGGAAACTGAGGCAAGCATTTTCATATTTCTCTAGGAGACAAATTATTTTAACTTTTCTTTTTTGGAAGTGTTCTAGAAATTAGTGTTCTATTTCCTAGACCCATAAAAGCCTAATTGGTGCCAGTGTGTCAGACCACACTATTTCTCCCAGGTCTTTAAAGTCCGCTGTGAAATTGGATTTTTGGGGAGATGATGAAGTTTCCCTTCAAATATAGCAACTCCATGTGAACACACATAGATGCTGTGTGTAAGTAGATTAAAGATGATCTAACCTTTCCTTGGCTTTTTGTTAGTGCCTCTCATGCTCTAATCAAAACCCTACCTGGCCCTAGTACTCTCCTCCATAGTGCACATCTCTTCTTTGTGAACTGAAAGATTATTCAAAAGCCTTGGGTTGGTTATGTCAACTCGAGAAGATACTCGAGAAGATACACAGATGCTTTCTGAGAGAAGATAAGAAATGTCTTCATGGTTAGCAAAGTAATGTTCTGGCAGGCAGGGGAAGGGTGCAGTGGGCTGAATATTTGTGTGTCCTCCAAAATTATATGTGGAAATGCTTATTTCCCAAAGTGATATTACTAGGAGACTGGGCCATTAGGGTGAAGGGTAGAAGGTGGAGCCCTCAAGAATGCAGGCAGTGACCTTTTATAAAGAACTCCAGCCAGACATGATGGGTGCATATCTGTAATCCTAGCAGTTGGAAGGGGGGGACAGAAGGATGAAGAGTTTGAGGTCAGTCTGTAGAGTGAGACTGTCACAAAAATATTGGCTGGGTGTGGTGGCATATGCCTTAAATCCCAACTACTCAGAACACAGAGATGGGGAGGGGAATCATAATTTGAGATTCAGAGGTCATCCAATGAGTGTCAATCATGAGGCTTTTACGAGATACTTAGGAATAAGGAGTTTTCTCCCAACAGAATTGGGAGCCAGAAACTTCCAGGATTCAGTTCATAAAGAAGTCTTGCTTAGGAATCACACAAGATAGAGAAAAGCAGAGCCAAGAGATGGAGAAAGAGATATTAAGATCTACATACATTATCCATTGGATCTAACTATACCTAGGACCCAGCGTCCCTTGGAATTGTAAATCCTATCACCTAATAACCTCCTTAAACCTGGTGATTTTTCTAGAACTCTAGTGCTTAAAAGTAATAAACAATAAATTAAAGAAACATCAGTGATTTTACCATCATGGTAATTATGGTTTCTATTCAGATGCATCAGGATCTGATTACAGTCACATAAACAAGATGGGCATTTTTCTTTCCATGCAGAAGTCTAGGAGGCATCAAGGGCCTTCATTGTTGTAAAGTATTCTTATTCTCAAAATGCGGCTTCTTTTTCATGATGCGAGCTAGCAGTTCAATCTCCTGTTTTCCTGTGTCTTCTACTTCTCAGAAGTTGTGTACAGACCTGTAATGAAAAGAGAAGCCCAGAATAGTCCTCCCTCCGTCCTTTCTTCCTTCTCTCCCTTTCTCCCTGGCCACCTACCAGATATTAGGTACCATGTTCAATGCTAAGAATATTATATCCCCATTTGTTACCTTCCTGAAGCTTATACTTCTCAGCATGTTTTCTTTTCTTTCTTCTTTTTAAAAAAGATTCAACTTTAGATGGTGGCTGCTCCCTGGGTAAATACAAGCTTTCCTTTTGCAAGGTCTAGGAAGCCACCGCCAACTTCTAAAAGCCAGTGGCTCTGTCTGCTAAGAAAAAGCCCTTTTCCTGCCTCAGTAGCCTCCTTTACTTATGCTTTGAGCAAGAAGAGACACAAACTTTCTTCACTTTCTCTCTTTTTAAGAGTTTAGTCAGTTGCCAAAGGATATTTGTCTTCAAAATGGAGCTAGTACTACCAAACTTATAGATAGGCTGTAAAAATTAAGCAAGATAATACAGGTAAACTTCTTCGTACAGTAAGGATGCTATTCCTAAAGCCATTTCTTTTTTTTTTTTTTTTTTTATTTCAAAACAACTTATTATTTTTTTTCTGGCAGAAACAGCTGTGAAGTTTTCTCTTTATAAACGAAATGACCATTCACAATCTTTCTATTGCTTGACAGTATTTTAGGTGAATGACTTCTATAATAATTCTCAAAACAGGATCACTATTCACATTGAATCTTAGAGGAACAGATGTCCCATGGGAAGAAACATTTTGCTACTCAAAACTATTTTTAATATTATGTAAACGAACATCAGTATTATACAGTGACTTGTTAAAGAGAAATGTATTATTATAATCTCTCAGAGAGCAATATCTTATTTAGTTTAGCATTCTGTATTTTTTTTTTTTCTCAAATTTTTATTTTCAAACTGACGTACAGAGAGGTTACAGTATCATACGTTGGGCGTTGGATACATTTCTTGTACTGCTTGTTGCCTTGTCCCTCATGCCCCCCTCCCTCCCCCCCTTCCCTCCCCCCCGCCCAGTTGTTCAGTTCACTTACACCAAACAGTTTTGCAAGTATTGCTTTTGTAGTTATTTCTCTTTTTTTACCCCGTGTCTCTCGAATTTGGTATTCCCTTTGAATTTCCTACTTCCAATACCAGTAAACACGGTTTCCAATATACTCAGATAAGATTACAGAGATAGTGTAGGTACAAACATAGGAAGGTGGTACAAAACATCATCAATAATAGAAACTACACATACACATAGGACGTTGAAAGTAGTTATAACTGTGATATATCACTTGTTTCCATATCATGGAGTTCATTTCACTTAGCATCATCTTATGTGTTCCTAAGGGTATAGCTATTGGGCCTTGTGATGCTCTGCTATGGCTTGCCTAAACCTGTACTAATTATTCCCAATAAGGGAGGCCATAGAGTCCATGTTTCTTTGGGTCTGGCTCACTTCACTTAGTATAACTTTTTCCAAGTCCTTCCATTTCCTTACAAATGGAACAATGTCATTCTTTCTGATAGAGGCATAAAATTCCATTGTGTAAATGTACCACATTTTCCTGATCCATTCATCTATGGAGGGGCATCTGGGTTGGTTCCAGCTTCTCGCTATGACAAATTGTGCTGCGATGAACATTGTTGTGCTGGTGGCATTACTGTGATTTTGTTTGTGGTCTTTTGGATAGATACCCAACAGTGGGGCTGCTGGGTCATAGGGGAGTTCTATATTGAGCCTTCTGAGGAATCTCCATACTGCTTGCCAGAGTGGCTGAACCAGTTTACATTCCCACCAACAATGAAGTAGGGTTCCCTTTTGGCCACATCCCCTCCAACAATTGTTATTATTAGTTTTCTTGATATATGACATTCTTGCTGGGGTGAGATGGAATCTCAATGTTGTTTTGATTTGCATTTCCTTTATGGCCAGTGATGTAGAGCATTTTTTCATATGTCTATTGGCCATTCTCATTTCCTCATCAGAGAAGTTTCTTTGTAAGTCTTTAGCCCACTTGATGAGGGGGCTGTTGGTTCTTTGCAGTTTTGTTTTGGAAGAAGGTAATTTTTTTAGTTCTGCATATATTTTAGAGATGAGGCCTTTGTCTGTTGAATGTCCGGTAAAGATTTTCTCCCAGTCTGTGGGCTTTCTGTTTATCTTGAGAGCTATGTCCTTTGCCGTGCAGAAGCTCTGGAGTTTGATGCAATCCCATTTGTCCAACCTTTCTTTGATTTGTAGCCTTTCAGGGTCTTTGTTAAGGAAGTTCTGTCCTGTGCCAAGGAGCCCAAGTGTTTCTCCTACTCCTTCCTTTAGTGTCTTCAGGGTGCCTGTTTTGATTTCAAGGTCTTTAATCCATTTGGAATTGATTTTGGTGCAGGGTGATATATAAGGATCTAGTTTTAGTTTCTTGCATGTGTTGAGCCAGTTTTGCCAGCACCACTTGTTAAAGAGACTATCTTTCTTCCATACTATTGTTTTAGCTCCTTTATCAAAGATTAAGTAGGCATAGTTCTGTGGGTTTAATTCTGGGTCTTCAATTCTGTTCCATTGGTCTTCAGGCCTGTTCCGGTGCCAATACCAAGCTGTTTTTATTACTATAGCTTTATAATACAGCTTGAAGTTGGGTATTGTAATTCCTCCAGCACTGTTCTTTCTGCTTAGGAGTGTTTTTGCTATTCTAGGTCTTTTATTGTTCCATATGAATTTCTGGATTGCTTCCTCTATTTCATTAAAGAATGGTGTTGGGATATTAATGGGTATTGCATTGAATTTGTAGATAGCCTTTGGCAATATTGCCATTTTGATTATATTAATCCTCCCAATCCAGGAGCATGGGAGGTTTTTCCATTTTCTTAGTTCTGACTTAATTTCATTCTTCAAGCTTTTAAAGTTCTCTTCAAAGAGGTCTTTCACTTCTTTGGTTAAGGTTATTCCTAGGTATTTTATGTTTTTGGGGGCTATTGCAAAAGGAGTTGCTTTCCTGATTTCAGCCTCGGTCTTCGGGTTGTTAGCATAGAGAAAGGCCGTTGATTTTTGAAGGTTTATTTTATATCCTGCAACTTTGCCAAAGTTTTGTATCAGCTCTAGTAGCTTGGGGGTAGAGTCTATGGGATTCTTTAGGTATAGGATCATGTCATCTGCGAAGAGAGAAAGTTTAACTTCATCTTTTCCTATTTGGATCCCCTTTATATTCTCTTCTTGCCTAATTGCTCTGGCTAGGAATTCTAGTACTATGTTGAAGAGCAGGGGAGAGAGTGGACATCCCTGCCTTGTTCCTGCTTTTAAAGGGAATGGCTTCCTAAAGCCATTTCTATTGGTTTTTTTTCTGATCAGAAAATATTTTTTCTCCTTACTTTGCTTTAGGACATTGGTAGATAAGATGCTTTAAAAAGAAAACAATGAAGGTATATTACCTTTATAAAATTGTTATTAGTTGTGATGTTATAAACTCAGACTTGACATTTGCGAGGCAGGCACTGCTTGAGTTTTGCTGCTTGCCTTTCTTTGTGCTATTTATTTATTTTTCCCAGTCCTGGGGCTTGAACTCTGAGCCTGGGCACAGTCCCTGAGCTTCTTTTGCTCACAGCTAGCACTCTACCACTTGAGCTCTAGAGCCACTTCTGGCTTTTTTGAGTAGTTTATTGGAGATAAGAGTCTTATGACTTTGACGGGGTTGGCTGCAAATTCAGATCTCAGCTTCCTGAGTAGTTAGGATTATAGGTGTGAGCCACCACTGTGTGCTGTGCATGTTATTTTTGAGAGTTTTAATTCTTGCTTGGGCTGGCCTAGACCACACTCTTCTACTTACACTTCACCTTATAACTGAGATGACAGGTATATTCTACCATGCCCAGTTTATTTTTCTGTTGATATGGGATCTCTTTAACCTTTGCTTGGGCCAGCATTAAGTCTTGATCCTCCTGCTCTCAGCTTCCCAAATAGCTAGGATTACGGTTGTGAGCCACTACACTTAATGAGGCTATACTAGTTTTGTATTTAACAATTTAATATACAAGAATAATGATCTTCTTTGTTTTAAGAAATGAAGCTTGATCATTCTGAAGTATTAAACAATAGGGAAAATTGAAAATAAGAATTGCGTTTACAATATCCCCAAATAGTATCATTAGGTGGGCAATGCATCTCACATCTTCCTAAACAGGTGCAACAGTGACAATGTTTTCTACTCCAAAAAATTGGGGTGAAATCTGTATCTGAATCACTTTATTTTTTTTTATTTTTTTTTCTCAAATTTTTATTATCAAACTGACGTACAGAGAGGTTACAGTATCATACGTTGGGCATTGGATACATTTCTTGTACTGTTTGTTGCCTTGTCCCTCATGCCCCCCTCCCTCCCCCCCTTTCCCTACCCCCCCAGGTGTTCAGTTCACTTACACCAAACAGTTTTGCAAGTATTGCTTTTGTAGTTATTTCTCTTTTTTTACCCTGTGTCTCTCAAATTTGGTATTCCCTTTGAATTTCCTACTTCCAATACCAGTAAACACGGTTTCCAATATACTCAGATAAGATTACAGAGATAGTGTAGGTACAAACATAGGAAGGTGATACAAAACATCATCAATAATAGAAACTACACATACACATAGGACGTTGAAAGTAGTTACAACTGTGATATATCACTTGTTTCCATAACATGGAGTTCATTTCACTTAGCATCATCTTATTTGTTTCTAAGTGTATAGCTATTGGGCCTTGTGATGCTCTGCTATGGCTTGCCTAAACCTGTACTAATTATTCCCAATAAGGGAGGCCATAGAGTCCATGTTTCTTTGGGTCTGGCTCACTTCACTTAGTATAACTTTTTCCAAGTCCTTCCATTTCCTTACAAATGGAACAATATCATTCTTTCTGATAGAGGCATAAAATTCCATTGTGTATATGTACCACATTTTCCTGATCCATTCATCTATGGAGGGGCATCTGGGTTGGTTTCAGCTTCTCGCTATGACAAATTGTGCTGCGATGAACATTGTTGTGCTGGTGGCATTACTGTGATTTTGCTTGTGGGCTTTTGGGTAGATACCCAACAGTGGGGCTGCTGGGTCATAGGGGAGTTCTATATTGAGCCTTCTGAGGAATCTCCATACTGCTTGCCAGAGTGGCTGAACCAGTTTACATTCCCACCAACAATGAAGTAGGGTTCCCTTTTGGCCACATCCCCTCCAACAATTGTTATTATTAGTTTTCTTGATATATGACATTCTTGCTGGGGTGAGATGGAATCTCAATGTTGTTTTGATTTGCATTTCCTTTATGGCCAGTGATGTAGAGCATTTTTTCATATGTCTATTGGCCATTCTCATTTCCTCATCAGAGAAGTTTCTTTGCAAGTCTTTAGCCCACTTGATGAGGGGGCTATTGGTTCTTTGCAGTTTTGTTTTGGAAGAAGGTAATTTTTTTAGTTCTGCATATATTTTAGAGATGAGGCCTTTGTCTGTTGAATGTCCGGTAAAGATCTTCTCCCAGTCTGTGGGCTTTCTGTTTATCTTGCGAACTATGTCCTTTGCCATGCAGAAGCTCTGGAGTTTGATGCAGTCCCATTTGTCCAACCTTTCTTTGATTTGTAGCCTTTCAGGGTCTTTGTTAAGGAAGTTCTGTCCTGTGTCAAGGAGCCCAAGTGTTTCTCCTACTCCTTCCTTTAGTGTCTTCAGGGTGCCTGTTTTGATTTCAAGGTCTTTAATCCATTTGGAATTGATTTTGGTGCAGGGTGATATATAAGGATCTAGTTTTAGTTTGTTGCATGTGTTGAGCCAGTTTTGCCAGCACCACTTGTTAAAGAGGCTATCTTTCTTCCATACTATTGTTTTAGCTCCTTTATCAAAGATTAAGTAGGCATAGTTCTGTGGGTTTAATTCTGGGTCTTCAATTCTGTTCCATTGGTCTTCAGGCCTGTTCTGGTGCCAATACCAAGCTGTTTTTATTACTATAGCTTTATAATACAGCTTGAAGTTGGGTATTGTAATTCCTCCAGCACTGTTCTTTCTGCTTAGGAGTGTTTTTGCTATTCTAGGTCTTTTATTGTTCCATATGAATTTCTGGATTGCTTCCTCTATTTCATTAAAGAATGGTGTTGGGATATTAATGGGTATTGCATTGAATTTGTAGATAGCCTTTGGCAATATTGCCATTTTGATTATATTAATCCTCCCAATCCAGGAGCATGGGAGGTTTTTCCATTTTCTTAGTTCTGACTTAATTTCATTTTTCAAGCTTTTAAAGTTCTCTTCAAAGAGGTCTTTCACTTCTTTGGTTAAGGTTATTCCTAGGTATTTTATGTTTTTGGGAGCTATTGCAAAAGGAGTTGCTTTCCTGATTTCAGCCTCGGTCTTCGGGTTGTTAGCATAGAGAAAGGCCGTTGATTTTTGAAGGTTTATTTTATATCCTGCAACTTTGCCAAAGTTTTGGATCAGCTCTAGTAGCTTGGGGGTAGAGTCTATGGGATTCTTTAGGTATAGGATCATGTCATCTGCGAAGAGAGAAAGTTTAACTTCATCTTTTCCTATTTGGATCCCCTTTATATTCTCTTCTTGCCTAATTGCTCTGGCTAGGAATTCTAGTACTATGTTGAAGAGCAGGGGAGAGAGTGGACATCCCTGCCTTGTTCCTGATTTTAAAGGGAATGGCTTTAGTTTTTCACCATTTAGAGTTATGCTTGCTGTTGGTTTGTCATAAACTGCCTTGATTATATTCAGGAATGTTCCCTGGAATCCCAGTTTTTCCAGGGCTTTTAGCATAAATGGGTGCTGGATTTTATCGAACGCTTTTTCCGCATCCAGCGATAAAACCATGTGGTTCTTTACCTTGCTCCGGTTGATGTGGTGGATTACATTAATTGACTTGCGTATATTAAACCAGCTTTGCATCCCTGGGATGAATCCAGTTTGATCGTGGTGTATGATTTTTTTGATGACCTGTTGAAGTCGATTGGCCAGAATTTTGTTGAGAATTTTTGCATCTATGTTCATCAGGGAGATTGGTCTATATTCCTCTTTCCGTGATGAGTCTCTGCCTGGTTTTGGGATGAGGGTTATACTGGCTTCATAAAATGAGTCTGGCAGTGAACGTTCTCTTTCAATTTCATTGAAGAGTTTGAGAAATATTGGAGTGAGTTCTGTTTTGAAGGCCTTGTAGAATTCTGCGGTGAATCCATCTGGACCTGGGCTTTTCTTGGATGGGAGATCATTGATTGCTGTTTCTATTTCAATACTGGATATGGGTCTGTTTAGAAGGTTTAAGTCTTCATAGTTGAGTTTGGGGGTATCAATTTTTTCTAGGAAATCATCCATTTCTTCCAAGTTCTCGAATTTGTTGGCATAAAGGTTTGCAAAATAGTCCCTTATTATTTTCTGAATTTCGGTTATTTCTGTGGTGATGCTACGTGTTTCATCTCTTATCTTGTTTATTTGAGTGTGCTGCCTTCGTTCTTTGGTCAGGTTTGCCAGGGGTCTGTCTATCTTGTTGATTTTTTCAAAGGACCAACTCTTTGTTTTGTTGATTCTTTCGATGGTTTTTTTCGTCTCTAATTGATTTAATTCTGATTTGATTTTAATTATTTGCTTCCGTCTATTGACTTGGGGTTTTGCTTGCTGTTCTCTCTCCAGAAAATTAAGGTGCTTCCTTAAATTACTGAGTTGCTGTTTCTCCAGTTTGTTGATGTATGTACTCAGAGATATAAATTTTCCTCTGAGTACTGCCTTTGCTGTGTCCCAAAGGAGCTGTTACTTTGTGCCCTCAACTTGGTTGAAGTCCATAAACATTTGAATTTCTGTTTTAATTTCTTCAATGACCCACTGATGGTTCAGCAGTGTGTTCTTTAGTCTCCATGAATTGTGGGATTTTCTGTGGTGGCTGAATGAGTTGAGCTCTAATTTTATTCCATTGTGGTCTGAAAGAATGCAGGGAATGATTTTGATACTTCTGAGTTTGTACAGATTTTCTTTGTGCCCTAAGATGTGATCTATTTTGGAGAATGTTCCGTGTGCTGCCGAAAAGAATGTGTATTCTGTCCTTGCTGGGTGGAATATTCTGTAGATGTCGATTAAGTCTAGTTGGTCAATGCAATTGTTTAGTTCTGTGGTTTCTTTGTTCAGTTTTTGGCGTGTTGATCTGTCCAGAGGTGATAGTGGAGTGTTAAAGTCCCCCACTATCATTGTGTTTGGGTCTATGAATGTTTTTAGAGCCAGTAGTGTTTGTTTGATGAAGTTGGGTGCTCCTGCATTTGGCGTGTAGATATTTAGGATGGTTATTTCTTCCTGTTGGAGAGATCCTTTTACCTAGTATGTAGTAACCTTCTTTGTCTCTTCTTACCTTTTTTAATTTGAAGTCAATTTTGTCTGATACTAGGATTGCAACTCCAGCCTGCTTATGGGGGCCATTTGCTTAATAGATTTGTTTCCAGCCTTTCACTTTTAGAAGATGTTTACTTTTGCTGGATAGATGTGTCTCTTGGAGGCAGCAGAAAGATGGATCTTGAGTTTTGATCCAAGTTATGAGCCTATGTCGTTTGATTGGAGAATTAAGTCCATTAATGTTGACAGTTAGGATTGAGAGGTGATCGTTTGTTCCTTTCATTATCACTGTCTTGTTTAAAGCTGTGTCTTCCCATTTCTTGATCTAGTGTTTGCTAATTAGGGTTCATTTCTCTGTCTGTGTTGGGATCTTGATTATTTTCCCTGTATAGTACATCTTTAAGGATTTTGTGTAAAGCTGGTTTGGTGGAGATATATTGTTTCAGTTTTTCCTTATTGTGGAAGACTTTTATTTGACCTTCGGCTATGAAGGAGAGTTTGGCGGGGTACAGAATTCTTGGTTGGTAGTTATTTTTATTTAGGGTTTGGTATACTTCATTCCAGGCTCTCCTTGCTTTCATGGTCTCTGCTGAGAAGTCTGGGGTAATTCTGATTGCTTTTCCTTTATATGTGATTGTTTTCTTTGCCCTAACAGCTTTGAGTATTTTTTCCTTGCACTCTGCTGAAGCTGTTTTGATCACAATGTGTCGGTGGGAAGTCCTATTCTGGTCTGGTCGATTTGGGGTTCTAAATGCTTCTTGTATGTGTATAGGCCTTTCCTTCTGGATGTTTGGGAAGTTCTCAGCTAATATTCTGTTAAATAGGTTGCCTATCCCATTAACCTCTTTCTCCAAGTTTTCCTCAATACCTATTATCCTTAAATTGGGCTTCCTGATTGTGTCTTGAATCTCCTGTAGCGGTCTGTTTTGTTGCTTGGACTGGATTTGTATTGATTTTTGATCTTTCTCCATAGAATCTAAGGAATCTTCAGCTCCTGAGATTCGATCCTCTGCTTCAGTTAGTCGGGACTGTAGGCTAGCTACTTGATTTCGAATCTCTTTTCCTTCTGACTGGTCTTTCCTGATGATTTCCATGTCATTTCTTAGGTCCTGTATGGACTTCTTTACTTCATTAACTTCATTACTTTGGTTTTGAGTGTTGTCTCTCAAATCTTTAAGTTGGGTAGCTATCTTTTCATTTGACTCTTGAAGCTCACTTATCTTTCTATTTGTGGATGCCATGAAATTCTCCATTAATTTTTGCTTTGCCTCCTCACGCTCTAACATAATTGACTGAAGAGATTCAAACTTTTCATTTATCATGTTTATCAGTAAACTTTGTAGAGCATTTTGGGGGTTCTCTTCTATGTTTTTGATTGACTGCTCTGCTTCCTGTTTGTTTTGAGTGGGGGATAAGACTTCATTATTTGCCATCTTTCTTGTGTTTCTTCTGCCCATTGGAATTGGGAATGCCAGTCTACCAGCACCTGTGAGCACTGTTTAAGACCCAAAGCAGCCCTTACCAAGCACTGTTGTGTAAATCTTACAATTTCACAATTATATACAGATAACTTGTATACCTGTCTATAAAGTTAGATTTGGTGTTCCTAAAGAATACAATTTCAATATAACATCTGATCCTGGGCCCTGTATTCAGTAGTTACTTATTTACTGTTACAACCTTATACGCAATTCTTGTTTTTATATTAAGTTCTTTTAGGACTGGCTTTCTCTATGAACCCCTTTGATTCACTCGTATTAAGCTGGGATATTCTCTATCCAATAACCAGGAGTCAATGGAACCTGGAGGTCCAGGCAGTAAGTCAGGAGGGTAAGTTGGAGGTAGTAAAGAGAATAGAGTAAAGTGTATTGGGGGTGGTGGTGGTGATTTTGGTTTAGTTTCAGTGACGTGGAAATGTGGAGAAGAGTAGAATCAGTAGAAAGAACATTGATAAAATGACAGACACTGGAGAGTTAGCAGAAAAGGGTGTAGGTGTTATTTATAGGAAAGTAGTTTTTAAAGGAAGAGGACGTAACGAGAGAAATGAAGTAAAAATACTGGAAGACAGATACACAAAACAGAGAAAAATTATTTAACAAGGAAGCATAAGTAAATACAAAGGAAAATAACAGAAAAGGGACAACCCAAGCAAATAAACAAACACAAAAAAAACTTGATAAAACAAACCAGTAAAAATGGAAAACAAACAAAAAAAAACAAAAAAAAACAGCCAATGATGTTTCAGGTATGAAAAAATTAAAAAGAATATTTAAAAGAAAAGTTAAAAAAAATGTTTGAAAAGAAAAAGAAACCAGTCTCTGCTTTCCCTGCAATGGACTGCAGTCTATTTTCCTGATTGGCTGGTTTGACTTGATTTCAGTTGGCAAGGGGTGGTTCTGTGCTGACCTTCTCCCCTGTTGGAGCAATCGTGGGTCTCTGTGGTTCTCACAGCTTGCAGGCAGGCCTTGGGCGTCCTCTGTCGATGGGGACGTGGGCAGTCACAGGAACTGTGGCTCCTCTGTCTGCTGTGGGGCCGCTGCCTTTGATGCCTGGACTTGACTAGACTGTGAACTCAGCAGAGCGTGGCGCCTCTGGCCTGTTTTGCTCCACTAAGAGTTGCTTGCCTGAGGGAGGCGGCCTCCTTGGCATAGGTAGCTATGGAATGCAGCTCCATTTTGGGCTGGGAATTAGTTTCCTCTGTGACGAGACCGTTTAGCTGTCCCCGGAACTGTTTGTTCCTCCGTCTGTTGTTTCCGTGCCCCTGGTAGCTGCTCACAGCTTTTGCTTTAAGTTTAGAAGTTCTGGCGGGCAGGGCGGGGCATCTCTGGCTAAGAACCGGACTCGTCTCCCGCCAGGGCAGGGGGCGTTCTTCTGGGCGGAGCTGGTTCTCACTGATTCCGCCCCTCCCGCCCTTTTCAAAGATGGCTTTTTTGACCTCGCTTTCCCCAGGCCCGCTTCAGTTCCAGTCTGGTCTGACCCTATGCCAGTGGCAAAGATGGCGCTTTGCTCTGGCGGTGGGGACAGGGATGCCTTCCAGAAGCTGGACTGTGGGCACAAGCGAGAATATTTTTTTTTTTTTTTGCGGGGTACTCACGCTGTCTCTGCGATGTCAGGTCCTCCGTGCTCGGCTGCCGTCTGGAGTATTTCTCGCTTTAGCTGCGTGGAGTGCGGGGGGGGCTGTGCCCGGCACTGTGCCGGAGCCGGCGCTGGCGCCGCGGCGGGATGCCGCCCGGAGCTCAAAACTGTGTTTTCAGACCAGCAAAGTCGATTTTTCCTTCCTGTTCAGAATCCCTGTACTGTTAGAACTTACTTTGGCTGTCTTTCTCGGAGAAACAGTTTCGATGTGGTGAGAAAACTACGATATCGGAGGGAGCTCTGCAGGGCTCAGCCGCTCCTCCGCCGTCTTCCCACAATCCCCTGAATCACTTTAATACAGAGGAGTGTGTGGATTTGTGAGACTGACACTAGAGATTGGGCGGGGGATGGGGGGGCGGGCAGGGAGGGAGCTGTCAGGCTTAGTCTCAGCCAGCTCTGTTCTCTGTGACATTCCCTCCCTCCCGAGTGGGGGCTTACATCACAAGCTGGCTTTGCTTATGATGGTAGAATGTCTGCAGCAATCACAAATAGCACCATTACACAGTCAAATCACCAAACCTAAACACCAGGAAGCTTCTTTTCCTGGAAGTCTTTACCAAACTTTTCCTCCAGTCCCATTGCCTGAGCTCTATCACTCTCCTAGGCCAGATCCTGAGGCAGGAAAGGTGGCTGGCTTCCAGCCCATCCCTCTAGAATGAGGGAAAAAAATCAAGTATTCCTAGACAGAGGACTCCACCTGGAACCAGAGCTGAGTTCAAAATGCTAGAATTCCTTTTGTGGCCTCAAGGGAGGTGGGATCTGAATGGATATCAGGGGACTGTGTAGAAGGACTGAGGAAGGCAAAGGAGTTTGAAAGCTGTGGTAGGCACCAACACATGAGCACATTCATACATGCAATTTTTAAATAAAATAGAAGATTCAAAATTACTTGAATTTCACAGTCGAAAAGCAAGCTAAAAGTTGAAGGCGTTGCTGACCTTTAGGTAAATGCTCTTTCACATGAAGAGATTTATTTCCTTAAAATTCCCTCCTGAGGAAATAAAGTTAATAAAAGAAATCAAGAAAAATGTTAAGAGGTTGGAGCCATTATTTTTTTACTCCCATGTTTTGATTTTAAATGATATTGACTGACTTATGGTTAGGAAAGCTGGATACACTTAGTCTTGCACTTCCATCTCTCCATCCAGTACCATCATTTACAATATTCACATTCTGTTATGGAACTATTTCTTCTATCATTGTTTTAACATCATCAGTTCCAGATTCAAATGACTTACATGTTTATGGTAAATTCTATTTTGGATTTTTATGGATTGTTGATTCCTGAACACTTTATTATTTTTAATCTCTACATTGACTCTTCACTTGGCCTCATCTTAGATGAGTGAAGTAGTCTTGAGTTGCACTTTCCCTTAGAAATTCCAGATGGCACTGCCTCATATTTTGTACGGTGTTCGTTATTAATCTCAGATGTCATCTTAACTAATATCCTTTACTTTTTATTCCCCCAGTTGAAGGACTTTTAAAAAATCCTTTAGGGAATTACAATACCCAACTTCAAGCTGTATTATAAAGCTATAGTAATAAAAACAGCTTGGTATTGGCACCAGAACAGGCCTGAAGACCAATGGAACAGAATTGAAGACCCAGAAATGAACCCACAGAACTACGCCTACTTAATCTTTGATAAAGGAGCTAAAACAATAGTTTGGAAGAAAGATAGCCTCTTTAACAAATGGTGCTGGCAAAACTGGCTCAACACATGCAACAAACTAAAACTAGATCCTTATATATCACCCTGCACCAAAATCAATTCCAAACGGATTAAAGACCTCGAAATCAAAACAGACACCCTGAAAACACTAAAGGAAGGAGTAGGAGAAACACTTGGGCTCCTTGGCGCAGGACAGAACTTTCTTAACAAAGACTCAGAAAGGCTACAAATCAAAGAAAGGTTGGACAAATGGGACCGCATCAAACTGCAGAGCTTCTGCACGGCAAAGACATAGCTCGCAAGATAAACAGAAAGCCCACAGACTGGGAAAAGATCTTTACCGGCCATTCAACGGACAAAGGCCTCATATCTAAAATATATGCAGAACTAAAAAAATTACCTTCATCCAAAACAAAAACGCAAAGAACCAATAGCCCCCTCATCAAGTGGGCAAAAGACTTACAAAGAGACTTCTCTGATAAGGAAATGAGAATGGCCAAGAGACATATGAAAAAGTGCTCTACATCACTGGCTATAAAAGAAATGCAAATCAAAACAACATTGAGATTCCATCTCACCCCAGTAAGAATGTCATATATCAAGAAAACTAACAATAACAATTGTTGGAGGGGATGTGGCCAAAAGAGAACCCTACTTCATTGTTGGTGGGAATGTAAACTGGTTCAGCCACTCTGGCAAGCAGTATGGAGATTCCTCAGAAGGCTCAATATAGAACTCCCCTATGACCCAGCAGCCCCACTTTTGGGTATCTATCCAAAAAAACCACAAACAAAATCACAGTAAAGCCACCAGCACAACAATGTTCATCGCAGCGCAATTTGTCATAGCTAGAATCTGGAACCAACCCAGATTCCCCTCAGTAGACGAATGGATCAGGAAAATGTGGTACATATACACAATGGAATTTTATGCCTCTATCAGAAAGAATGACATTGCCCATTTGTAAGGAAATGGAAGGACTTGGAAAAAATTATACTAAGTGAAGTGAGCCAGACCCAAAGAAACATGGACTCTGTGGTCTCCCTTATTGGAAATAATTAGCACAGGTTTAGGCAAGTCACAGCAGAGGATCACAAGACCCCAATAGCTATACCCTTATGATCACATAAGATGATGCTAAGTGAAATGAACTCCATGTTATGGAAACGATTGTTATATCATGGTTGTAACTACTTTCAACGTCCCATGTGTATCTGTAGCTTCTACTATTGATGATGTTCTTGTATCACCTTCCTGTGGTTGTATCTACACTATCTCTGTAATCTTATCTGAGTATATTGGAAACCATCTATACTGGTATCAGAACTAGGAAATTGAAAGGGAATACCAAAATCGAGAGACACAGGGTAAAATAAGACAAACAAGTACAAAAGCAATACTTGCAAAACTGTTTGGTGAAAGTGAACTGAACACCTCATGGGGGGAAAGGGAAAGGGGGAGGAGAGAGGGGGGAATGAGGGACGAGGTAACAAACAGTACAAGAAATATATCCAATGCCTAACATATGAAACTGCAACCTCTCTGTACATCAGTTTGATAATAAAAATTTGAAAATAAAGTAAAATAAAGAAAAAAAATAAAAATCCTTTAGGTCTAACAAGGTTATGGGGATATGTATCTGTTGATCATTTCGTATTTGTTTTTCTTGGGTCATGACATGCTCTTTCAGTGTGCAGATTCAGGTCCTCGTTTGGTCAGAGGCATTTTCTTATTTCCTTTCTTTGTCAATTCAAGTCAGAAACTGCAAAAGCAAAAGGACTTTAGGAAAAATAGAGTCAGGGTGCTTGGACTCAGAATCTCAAAGATCAAGAAAATCAGGAGTTGATACATGCAAATAATATCAATTTATTACAAAGTAATAGACATAACCTCTGTAGGAATTTCCATTGCAATGTTGAGAAAGAGCTGTGGCTAATAATGATAGAAGATAAAGAAAAAATATATAAAAACAGAATAGAAATGTCTATAAAATTAAGAAACTAGTCACCTCTCAATTTGTATCACCATATAATTACAGTGCAATGATAATTACTCTGGGATGCAAGTATCTATTCGTTCCATATACTTTCAGCCCAAGGTGAGGGAGATCAAGGCAGGGTTCATTTTCCAGGCAGTCCCTTGAGTCGTGCATAAGCCCTGTTTCCTTAGTAGACCCATTTTGAAAAGCTCTTTCAATGTTGCTTTCACCACGATTCCCCTCTTGTTTCACACTTTACCTATTGGGGCTATCCTATTTGCAGAATCTCCATGTTAGCATCAGATAGACTCCACTTGCTTTGTGCTGTTCACATACATTCACTATATTTATCTGAAAGAATTTGTTCTATGTCTATAATTTTATCTTTCAGGTTCTATACCAGCCTAGGCAAAAAGTTATTAAAATCTCATTTCAATAAACAATTCTGTTATGCTATTCATGCTACAGGCTGTTGGTAATTTGGTAATGAGGTAATGAGGCTAGTCATCTGAAAAACTCAGAGACTCTAGTGAAAAACAAAGCAAAAGGCTTAGGGCATGACTCAAAGGTAGAGTACTTTTCTTGAGATCTCAAGACTCTGAGCTCAAGCCTCTGTACCACCAAACTTTGAATTCTAACACAAACTTTTCAAAATTATAGTTTTAAGGTTGGAGTTGATCTAGGATCTTGAGGGGTTTTTTGTTTGTTTGTTTTGTTTTGTTTTTTTGGCCAGTCCTGGGGCTTGGACTCAGGGCCTGAGCACTGCCCCTGGCTTCTTTTTGCTCAAGGCTAGCACTCTACCACTTGAGCCACAGCGCCACTTCTGGCCATTTTCTGTATATGTGGTGCTGGGGAATTGAACCCAGGGCCTCATATATACGAGGCAAGCACTCTTGCCACTAGACCATATCCCCAGCCCAGATCTTGTGTTTTAATTCCTTACTCAATCCAGAAATCTGCCAATAGTATCCTGATAAATCCTTAGCTGCTCTGTGTGATGGGAAAAGCCACAATTCAGCAAATGGATAGCTCTCAGCTTGTACTTATCTCCCTATGTTTAGGCAAAATAAAACATTGTGTCTTTTCCTTCTTTCCTTTCTTTCTTTCCCCCTTCCTTTCCTCTTTTTTTCCCTGCCTCCTTCCTTTCATTCCTTCTTTCTTTCTTTTTTTCTTTCTCACTTTTCTTGAAGTACTGGGGTTTGAACTTGGGGCTTCATATTTTCCAGGCAGGTGCCCCACTGACAAGTCACCTCCAGACTATTTTTTTTTTTTTTTGGCCAGTCCTGGGCCTTGGACTCAGGGCCTGAGCACTGTCCCTGGCTTCTTCCCGCTCAAGGCTAGCACTCTGCCACTTGAGCCACAGCGCCACTTCTGGCCGTTTTCTGTATATGTGGTGCTGGGGAATCGAACCTAGGGCCTCGTGTATCCGAGGCAGGCACTCTTGCCACTAGGCTATATCCCCAGCCCTCCAGACTATTTTTGCAATAGTTATTTTTAAAATAAGGCATTATTTCCTGCCCAGGGTCACATGTGGACTTGTAGTCTTCCTATTGTTATAAATATACTCTCAGAACTACTGGAGTCACAATAGACACAACAATAGAAACAAAGATAGAAAATAAAGAATCATCTCAGCAAGACAAAATTGACTTCCACAGAAAGATGAACCATCAGCCAAAAATCTGACAAGCATGCACGCAGAGCAGGCAGGCTACACTGGTGTTTATTACGAACACAGGAGGCCTTGCCATTCTGCTCAGATTGGCTGAGCTCAGGGTCACAATCTTCTTGCCACTGGCTAGTTTGAAGAGAGTAAGATGTATTTACCTGACGTGATCATTAAAAGACTTCAAAATAAGATTAATAGTACACAAGTAGTCCCACAACCTACCCATGCCCCCTCCTATTTCTTGAACAATCTAAGTGTCACTTCTGAGGTGTATTATAATTCTGCCTTGGAAAAATCAGTTAAGACAAATCCTTGCATCTCAAAAATCCACCCTTATGCTAAAGCAGTTTCTCTTATACTTTTAGGAAACACAGGATCTTTTAACATTTGATAGAAAAGATCTTTTTCTTACACTATTATTTTCCTTTCTCTTCCTACTGTAGTTTGGATGACATTTCTTCAGGCTGGCCTCAAACCATGATCCTCCCAATTTCAACCTCCTAAGACGTTAGGATGAATGGCATAACCACAGGTGTCCAGCTCAATGCATGCTTTACTTAATTTTAGCCTATAGTTTCTTTGTTTTGCTTACCATAGGAAGCCTTCAATGTTTGTCACAATGTAAAGACTCTCATATCCTGAAATGAAAAAAATAAAAGCTGAAAGATTTGAGGCTGTTTATATGGTCAAGACTATGGATCATAATAATGGATGTGAGTTGCTTGCTATTTATGGCCAAATATATACAGCAAACCATATGGTTTTAGCTTTGGAAGTGCCCATTTAACTCTGTAGCAAGTTTTTACCTGAATTTGATGAAACGCTACCCAATTCTTGTTTAACACTCATAGATAATTGCCCCTACATGTGTTGGCAGCCTTTTAAAAACATGAAATGGAGTGTTACTGATAGCTGGCCATTATCGCCTCTCTCTCTCTGCCTTTTAGGCTGCAGAACAAGCATGTGTTGAGTGACCACTGCATTTCCCAGTGTCTAGGCCACTTGGCAGGGGAAACAGCTCAGGGCCACTTCCTAACCTGGGCAAGTCTGCTTGGCAGCGCTTATCAGCCCAATCCAGATATACTCTGCACAAGTAACTGTTCTCATAGTGAAGCATCCTATAAACACTTAAAAATCTTCTAATACTTCTGAACAATCAGATTCTAGCCTGGAACAGAACTGTATTTAAATTCTACAGACTTCTATGTGTACTATATGAGCTTATGTTTCCTGAAAATTTGGCAGCTTCTGGTAGTCTTTGGTTCTTTGTAGAATCGATATTCCAGCATGAGGATTTGCTAAGAAACTTGCCTGGCACTCTGATACAGTCTACATAGGAACCACTGACGGGGAGGCAGCCAGGGACTGGTGGCTCACACCTGTAATCCTAGCTAGGCAGAAGGCTGAGAGCTGAAACCAATCCAGACAGAAAGTCCATGAGATTCTTATCTCCAATTAACTACCAAAAAGCTAAAAGTAGAGCTGTGGCTCAAGTGGTAGAATGTCAGTCTTGGGCAAAAGAGCCAAGAGAAAGAGGCCCTGAGTTCAAGCCCTGGCACAAAAGGAACGGGGGAAGGATGAGGAGAAGGAAGAGAAGGAAGTGGAGGATGAGCAGCAGCTAGGATCTTGAGAGTGGCATGGAGACCCTAGGTAGTAATGTGAGAGATCTCAGACTCTCTCCCAGCCCTACCTTGACACTGGTTGAAGGTCATGGTGCTTTGCTAATTTTCCTCACAGCCTCCAAAATAAAGAGTGACATCTGAGCCTGGCAATAGGATTTTGTTTTTTGATCAACATACACAAACTTTAACTCATCCGCATCAATCCCTCTGTCCACAGATCCTTGCATAGAACCTTACTTCCCTCTGCCAGAAGACTGGCTGGACATTGCAAAGGTGATGGGTTCATTCCCTTCCCCCCTTTCTCATCTGCCTTCTATTTCTGACTTTGGGGAAGAGGTAGGACATCTTTCAGGACCGCTCGGAGAAGATCTATCTCTTCTCCAGCCTGGTGCTTTCTAAACTTCCTCAGACTGATGGGATCAGAGGCCATCCCTTAAATACATTGCCACATCTCTCAGCAGCTTTCAGGTAGCTCTTATCCTTCCTGTTTCACATCTTGGGAACTGAAGAGTTAAGCAGCCCAGGGTGATCAAAATACTAAATATAATTTGATTTAAATCTGGATAATCTGATTCTAGAACATAACCCTGAACTGGATACCATGTCACCTATGAGTGAATCAAGCAACTCCACAGAAAACCTACATGAGCAGGCAGACTCCTGTGTGAGTACCTCCTGTAGTTCTTGCTACTCTGGGTGGAAAACAAGGGCAGGAAGCTATCCATAGGTGTCCAGGATGCTGGCATAGCCTCACCCTGGTTAAATAAGCCTAATGGCCTTTCCATTTGGGGCAATAAGGTAGATTGCATTACATGAAACCCTTGTGCGAGGACACCTGGAAAAGCAGTAGAAAATTGAACCCACACCCCCTGTAAATGTCCAACTGAGCTCAAAAGATGGAATAGGAAATCCCAGGAGCAGAAAGTAAAGTAAAAACTGAGAACCAGAGTACAACCTGAAAACTGAAGCCTGGGCTAGCTGGGGGTCTGGCTGATGTCACAAACTCAGGAGTCTGAGGTTTACTGGCTACTAGGATAGAAGGAAAAATTGATATTCTACATAAAACTCAATTCATAAATGAGGGGTAAAGGGAAAATCCAACTCTACCCCACTAAGAACCATGGGAAAGACAGGGAGGTTTGCTTTTTAATTTTTTTAAAAATTTTTGTTAGTTCTGGGACTTAAACTTGGGGACTAGGCACGATACCAAAGCTCTTTTTGGCTCAAGGTTAATGTTCTACTGCTTTGAACCACAGCTCCTCTTCCAGTTTTCTAGTAGTTAATTGGAGATGAAAGTCTCACAGACTTTCCTGCCTAGGCTAACTTCAAATCATGTTCCTCAGATCTCAGCCTCCTGAGTAACCAAAATTATAGTTGTGAGCCACTAGTGACCAGCTCTTCAGTTTTTAATTGTTATTATAAAGATGACGTACAGAGGGGTTGTGGTTATATAAGTCAGGTGAGGGTTGCATTTTTTGAGTGAGCTTTGCTGGGGGAAATTTTCTGAAGCACTATAATAACTGCACTAACTTGAGATTAAAAGTTTCACCTCCTGCCAGGTGCTAATGACAGGAGGATTTCAGGGGTCTGAGATCTGAGGATCATGGTTCAAAGCCAGCCTGGGCAGGAAAGTCTGTGAGAATCTTACCTCCAACTAGCCACCAGAAAAAATAGAGTGGTAACTCTAAGTGGTAGAGTACTAGCCTTGAGCAGAAGAGCCCAGGTAGAGTTCCCAGGCCCTGAGTTCAAGTCCCATTACTGACAACAACACCACAAAAAGTTGCACCTCCTTATGCAGAGTTATAGACTTTGGGTTTGTCATCAGAGACACAGGTCTTAGAGGTTCCCAAAGTTCCTGAAGAAATGTACAGCACAGACCATTTTAGGAAAATTCGCAGACTAAGTCAGGACATGAGAACAGAATTACACCATGAAACACTAAGCACTGCCTCAAAAATTTTGAGAGTGCTTAGGAAGTGCTTTGGACTTCTCTATCTAGGAAATTAGGATTTGAATAATCTCATCAAGAGTTGAAGGGCCAGGAGACTTTAGCTGATGGATGAGTTAAAGTGGCCAGTATCAAATAAGGCATTCTCCCTTCTCTGGGAGCCCAGAGAGGGGGAGTAGGACAGACTTAGGAACAAATGTAGAGTACCTGACAGAAAGATAGATAAGGTGCCAACAAAACACAAAGGACTGATCGTCTCTGCCTGGGGTGTCAGGAAGAGTTCCTGTAGAGAATGACATTAAAGGTAGGCTTTGAAGGACAAGTTAATTAGCCAGGAGTGGTCGCACCAAGCATGTGAGAGACTGAAGTAGGAGAATTTTGAGTTCAAGGCCAGCCTGAACTACATAAAGACCCTGCCTCAAAGAACAAAAAAAGTTACAGGTCAAGCAGAGGAAAGGAGAATCTTTCAGCCAGAAAGAATAAGAGGGACTGGAACGTGAGCCTAAAAAGGACATGTCAGAAATGGAAAGCTCCCTGCAAAGGAAATGAGGGGCAGAAGAATGAAGTAGATAGAGACCATCATTTTGTGCACTATCTCTCTATAGAGCATTCTAGCAGGCTGGTGGTACAAGCAAGGCACTGGATAAATATGCCTCTGATCGGTTAACACTTCAATTGTTTAATAAGAACTGTGGATCAATGCAGTGGCCCTTTGCCCTTTCTTGCTGCTGTGTGAGCCCTTCACCTTTGGTGGTGCTCAGAGCTGCAGTTCTTACAGTCAGCAAATGTCCTAACTTGTGCTGCCAAGGGAAGCAGTGCCATGTATGGAGAAACACACAGCTTCAGTTCCAAACCTGGGTTCTGATACTCCTGAGTGGAGCACCATTAATCTAAGCGTGCTGTCCATAAACAGGGTAGAGAATGGTGTCTGTGTTTTGATCCTGGTGAGGAGTAAGTGACCTGATGCAGCCAATTGGCTTTGTAAAGTTTTATAAAGTGGAAAGGATCATTTGGACTCACTATTTTGGAGTTTCAGGCCAGGACTGATTGGGAGCACATGGTGAAGTAAGCCTGTCTACCTCCTGGCAGTCAGGATGCAGAAGGAATTAGAGGAAGGGATCAGGGCTTCTCCACCCCTTCCAGAGCACAGCCCAATGACCAGAAGTCCTCCCATGAGCCCCCATCTCATAAAGTTGTTACTACCTCCAAAGACTACCAAGTTGGGGACTAGGACTTGAACATGCAGACCTGGAGAAGGCACATACACAGCAGGATGTACCATCAGTTAAAATGCATAGCAAGATTCAAAACCTTAGTAGGAACAAAAATATGTAAAATATCATGAAAGAAACTTGTAGAGTACATGTCCAAATGTTGTGTTGGATGCAACTGGATTATATCAATATATTCTTAAAATGATCTTGATTTTTTTTTTTTTTGGCCAGTCCTGGGCCTTGGACTCAGGGCCTGAGCACTGTCCCTGGCTTCTTTTTTTTGCTCAAGGCTAGCACTCTGCCACTTGAGCCACAGCACCACTTCTGGCCATTTTCTGTATACATGGTGTTGGGGAATCGAACCTAGGTCTTCATGTATGGGAGGCAAGCACTCTTGCCACTAGGCCATATCCCCAGCCCCTGATCTTAATTTTTTAAAAATCCTTTTGCAAAGTTTAAAATTGTGTTTGTGACTTGCATTGTACTGCTGTTGGATAACTTCCCAGACCTGTCTAGGTCTTCTCCAGCCTGGTTTCCCTGCAGAATAGAAGCCATGACACTGTGAGTTGTGGCCAGGAAGCTCCACAATGCCTCTAAGTGCTAGGATTTGGGAGTTCAGAAAAGGAGAGATTCCTCCAGCAAGTGGGGCACACAGGCTTCCCAGAGAGTAGCTACTTACCTCTGGGGATAACTAAGCACCTGCCATGTGGGTGCTAAGAAGGTTGTTTAGGGTAAGAATCATAACAGCAAAGGTGCACAGAAAAGTGCTGATTCGTTGTTTATGGAGCATTCTTTATGAACTGGGCCCCAATTCAGGGGCTGGGAATGTGTAGAGCAAGAGGCAGCATGAAAGTATGCTGGTCTCTCCCACTCATGAAGGGAATCCAGGAAATTCTACTGGAAAAGCAAGGGAAGGCCAGGTTAAGAGAGAGCCGTGAATAGGAGAAAAGGCCCAAACAAGCTCCATTAAGCCTTACTTATTTATTTATAAGAGCTTTTGGCCCAATTCTGAGAATTTTGCAGTCATGGCCCTAGTCAAACTTTACTTCTGAATAAGACCACACTGAGAATTACCAAGTAGTGTTATATTTGGGGCCCATAAAGAAGATAGAGATTAACATCTGAATCTGAGATAGAGCTCAACCTCCAAATTTCAGAAGGACACTAATGTTCAGACCATAGCACTGGTCATCTGTAAAATGAGGTTGAAGATGAGGACCCTTTAGGCACAGAGCCCTTGAGTAGTGGCCTAGGAGATGAAGGAGAGTCCAGATTAGAGTTCAGACAAGGGGAAAGGATCTGAATCCATCCCAATAAATATGTTTTCTTCCTCCTCTGCCCCGTCCCCCACCTCCAGTGCTGCAGATTGAACCCTTGCCCATGCTAGGCAAGCACTCTACTACTGAGCCCCACCCACAGTCCTTGGTTGTTTTATTTTCAGTTTTTGAGTCAGGTTGTCAATATGTAGCCCAGGCTGGTCTGAAACTTGCATTTTCCTCCATTAATCTCTGGAGTACTGGGATTATAGGCATGAGCACCCATGCCTAACACCTTCTCTTATCTTAATGGTGGAATCTATAGTGTTCTGCCTAGAAATAAATTCTCTACCAGCCTTTCATCTATCAAGCTAAGGTCCTATAAATAAATTGGACCAATATGCTGGCACAGGTTGTTGGATGTAGCTTCACAGAGAGTTTTGAAAGGATTTTGCCTTGTCCCTTCTCTGTCCCCTTTTGTGGAATACCTGTCAGAAACATCAGCAACTGTCATAAAGCTGGAAACAAAGATGACAGGGAAGAAAGATGGGGGATGAAGGTTTCTAATACCTAGTTACCAAATCAGCCTGGCCTGCCTACCTCAGTGATTCTAAAAATGAAAGAAATATAAATTGTTTATGTGTAACCTGCACTATTTTGAGGTTTTTTTCCTGAAGTCAAATTTAATCTTGAGAAAGTCACTAACAATGCAGAGAGAGCTGGGCACAAGGTGAGCTGAGATTGAATACAGAATGTTGGGATGATTCTGATTGAGCTGTAGCTCAGGAGTAAAGAGTACTTGCTTAGCAGGTAGAGGCCCTAGGTTCCATTCTCATCAGCACAGACACACTCATGGCAACTGTGGGCATTGCCAGAAGCCAACATGTGTCAGAAAGGACATGGAAGAAGTCCTCAGGATCTGCTGCCTGCATGTGCTCTGTCCTCACGCCTCCGTCACTGTCCTTCCCTTCCCTCTCCTTGTTGATATCTAGTCACAAAACTTACATCCTTGACAATGCCCAGTCCTTTGCTGCTTCCCTGCCATGGCTGCAGGTGAACTCTGCCTAGAGTTTTCCCTCACTGCACAGCTTGTTCCTTCTCCTGTTCTGGTCTCTGCTCAAATATCCTCCTCAGAGAGACTGCGACAGGAGTTGGGGAACTCTTGCCACAAATGTTTCTCGCATAGAACCACAACCTGTGTCCACATTCTCAGACATCTATGGCTATGCTTCCACATGAACGCTAAACAGAGTGGTCTTCTTGAAGACACAGGAAACAAAAGCTGTAACTTCAGTGCCAGGTAGTCATCTATGCTTTCAAGAAATTCTCTAATGGGCAACGCACGAGTCCCCACATATAGTGTGTTATTCAAGCAAAGGC
The DNA here is from genome assembly GCF_023159225.1 of Perognathus longimembris pacificus. Classification (NCBI taxonomy): domain Eukaryota; kingdom Metazoa; phylum Chordata; class Mammalia; order Rodentia; family Heteromyidae; genus Perognathus; species Perognathus longimembris. The sequence continues at coordinate 27,266,747 of NC_063176.1, read as the reverse complement.
AGAAAGAGTCTGCTAGTTGTCCTAGATTCTCTGATCCCATTTTCTGGATAACATGATGATCTTTTTTTAATGGTCATAAGGTTGTTAAATACTACAACCACATTTCCTAATCTCTTAGGCAGTTCTGTCCATATGAAAATGTTACACAGGAACATCATGGAAATTCTTTTTTTAATTTAATTTTCTTATCAAGGTGATTGCAGAGGAGTTACAGTTACATACATAAGGTAGTGAGTACACTTCTTGTCAAACTTTGTTACCCCCTCCCTCATTTTTCTCCCACTTTCCCTCTCCCCAACCCCCCCCCCCACCCAGTGTACAGTTCATTTCCAATACATTGTCTTGTGAGTGGTGTTGTTGCATTGGTTTGCCCATTGTCCTTTGTCTCACCATTTATTGTTCTCCTTCCCTTCCCTAATTCAGATAAATGTATATACAATACACAGGGTATCAAAATCAAATACAGTGACAACAGGGGATAAACCATAGGAAAAAATGAAAGAAAGAAGAAATAACTTCACATAGCACATTAACAATAATGAAAAACCTCTTAGTTCCAAATCTTAGAGTTCATGATCATATGTACATAGCTATTGAGCTATTGTGATCCTTTGCTAGGACTATCCCAGATTTATTCTAATTACTACAAATGAGGGAAACCATAGACTCTATGTTTCTTTGGGTCTGCCTTATTTCACTTAATATGATTTTTTTCCAAATCTTTCTATTTCCTTATGAGTAGGGCAATGTCATTCTTTCTGATGGAAGCATAGAATTCCTCCATGAAAATTCTTAAATGGAACTTTTGGAAGTTACCATAAAAGGAACACAAGGTGTTTGCTGTCCCTTCTTTCCTATGGGTTAAAATATGGATTCCAGAGCTAAATCACCAACAGCTCTCTTGACAAAAGTGAAAGTTGTGTGATAAAGTGGAGTAATAATGTACAAAGAACTTGGGTTCAGAATGTCTTCCTTGTGGGAAGAAAAAAGAATAGTATTGAATAGTGTATACCATGGTTATTTTTATTTTTCTGTCACTTAAGACCAACTCTAATCCTGATTCAGGGAGTTTTCTACAGTAAATGTGTCTGGAAAGCTGCAATGAGATAGTAAGGTCACTCACTACAAGGACTCTAAAGAATGTTGGATTTTATCTCAAAGCAATAAAAAGAAAGTAGACTTTTTTTTAGTCATGAAACAACAGGACAGATCTCACAATTTCTTTGTTCTGAAAAATCATTCTTGGGAACACAAACATCACTGAGAAGAATGGTCTGGAAGAGGGGAGACTAGAGGCTTGCCCCGGAGCTGTTATTCGACCTCCTAGACCATCAGTGTCTGCATCTGAAAAATGGTTTGATAAGAGCTGTGAGCTGTGAGATTCTCAGTCAGGTGCAGGGTCACAGTAGATGGTCTATACATGGTAGCTGTTGTTATTGACTGCTTGGCTAAACATTCAGATTGCCTATGCAGATGTATTTTCTTCTCCCTGACTAGTCTTATGAAGGTTCTTAGTACCTAACACAGCATATTACATCTTTAGTGGCAATTAAGTCTCCCTGGTTGGTCTCACTCTCCCTTTCAAGGACTTGTCTCTGAGCTTTTTTTCCTCAAGGCTTGTGTTTTATCTCTTGATCCAAGCTCTACCCTCAGCTTAATTGGTTAATTGGAGATAGGGGTCTCAAAGACGTTCCTACCCAGGTAGGATTTGAACTGCAGTCCTTAGATCTCAGCTGCTTGAGTAGAAATGGTTACAGACTTGAGCCACCAGCATCCAGCTCAGAATTTTTTTTATTAGAATAAACATATTTAATCATCTAAAAGCAAAATGAAAGACCACAAGACATTCCAAACAGTGAAGAAAAAATTTTTTAATCAAAGTCTTGTAACTTTATCCATGCGTAAAGAAATGGTCCCTTAGCAGTGCTGACAATTTGGTCTGTGATGTGAATCGAATACCCTGTGTATTTTTACAGTCTGACTTTGGAAACATTGAATGGACTCAATGAAATTCCAGAATTAATCTGTTCCAGTCTTGCAATATCCAGTGACTCATCCAAAAACTTCTCCCTTTTCCTTTGAGCAGAGTTCCCTTTGTCATTCCATCCCCCTCCCCGATACACACACACACACACACACACACACACACACACACACACACACACACCTTTTCAGTTAGAACCATGGCTATAATACATCAAAATATCCACACTTAAGCCAACAGACTTTTTTCTGTTCCCTGCTTCTGTTTTTTTCCTTGCAGATAGAAGGGAAAGGCTTTCCTTACCACCTGGAACATCTCCCAGATGAGCTAAGAAGCAGAGATGTTCCTGATTTAGAGGTGGTAGGTTGGCTCTTAGTGCCCATAAATCCTGGCTGCTCATGCAGGATGCCAAGAGGCCTGTGTTACTGATCCACCAATGCCAAAATAGTAGTGGGTTGACATTTATTATGCAGTTTTCATATAACAAATGATTTACCTAGAAAGAGCCCCAGACTTCCAGTCAGATGACATTTAATTCTTCTTCCAGGTTGGAGAGGCAGTAAGACTCCATGAAACAAATTAGCTTCAAACCTCATGGTTCTAACTACATAATAGGTTTTTCTTTTTCTAATCAAACTTTAAAAAAAGAACTAATCATCAATTTAAAGTGTACTCTTCAGTGGTTTTTAGTGTATTCATAAATTTCAGCAACTTTCTTGGCTACCTACTTTCAGAACATTTTATCACTCCAAAGTGAGGCCCATACTCACTAGCAGTCCATCCCTGCCCCACCAATCTCGAGCAAGCCCCAGAAAATTACTAATCCATTTTCTATTGCCATAAATTTGTTCTTGAAGTTTTGTCCATACGAGACAATTATAACATATGGCATTTTCATATAGCTTTTTTTCTTAGTGTTATCAAGACTCAAAATGAGAGTTTGATGATATCTTGGATTTCTCTTCTGATAGAACTAATGGTCATCAACTAACAGGAACCTCTGTAACATTCACAACCTCACTTCAACCACCCACCAGAAGACAGGGGCATACTCAATTATATCTGTCTTCCAGATGAATAACTGGGGCCAATAGAGAGGTCAAGAAACTTGTCCAAGGTCAAATGTTCCACCTGAAGTACAGGCAGGATTTCAATAAGGTGTTTGACTTCAAACTCCAAACCTCAGGGCCAAAACACTTAGACATGAATTCTGATTTTGCTGCCTTTTCCAGTCTTTTAAACACACAAAAGAGTACATTTCAAAGCAAAGATGAGTCCTTTAGGAGTGAACAAGTAAAGACAGGAAATAGCTCAGCATTTGAGTGGTGGCTAGAAACCAAAGGCCCCAGGAACTCTGGATGGCTAGAACTCTATTGGCTAGCATACCAGATAGGCAAATAGAAGACTTGTGATGGCATTCATGTCTTGCTCTCTTGTTGATGAACTAAGAAATCCAATTGTTCATGTAAAAATGTGTAAGTTGATTTATTCATAGGTATCAGTCATCTTGAAACTATCAGAGAAACAGTAATCTTGCTTATTACTGTGCTGACATGGCAAAACTCAGCCCTAAACATCTAGCACAAGACTTGATAGCGATGGTAGATGTTTGGCACTGAGATAAATACTTGAGAAAAATAGCTTAAGTAAAGAAAAAAGCATGTTTTAGCTCATGGTTTCAGTCTATCATGGCAGGGAGAGTACCATAGAACATAGTCTCATCTCATGGTGGCCAGGAAGTAGATGGTGGGGGTTGGGGGAGAAAGAGAGGAAATACCTACAGTACCATTTCCTACCTTCTTCCCCTTCTATTCCATCTGGGCCCCCAGCTGATGGAGGGTACCATCCACATTAAGGTAGTTGTTCTTGTAGTTTATCCTCTCTAGAAATGTCCTCCCAGACACTCCCACATTCTCGGTCCAGTCAAGTTGCCCCTCATGATGAGCCATCACAGCATCATTCTCAATCTCCTTAAAGACTAATGAGGGCTCAGCGGTAGTGTGCTTGCCTGGCATGCACTAAGTCCTGGGTTTGCTCCCCAGCATCATAAAACAAACAACAACAAATAGCAACAAGAACATCCAAGCAGAGATATATGGAGAACTGTCGATATTCATGTTTCTCTCAGATGAAATGACATAAATTAGAACTGAATCTGCCCATTCTGTCTTTTACAATCATTTCTGATATGTGTTTCACAATCTGTACTGATAGGACAGGAAGCCATGTGATCAGGGGTTTTCTCCTTACCCCAACCCCCAGTCTCTGGAGACTGTTCATAGTTGGAGATGGGAGGCATGGGCTGAGAAGGAACAGAACAAGAGCATGTGTAATTGCTTCTAAAACACCGGCCCCTGGATGCACTCTGGATGCAGGTGCAGAGGAAATGGCCTTTGAATGAAGACAGATTATTAGGCACTTGGTTAAATGAAGCCAGCCAATCTCAAATGTTCAGATTTTCTTCCCAGGTCAGTTTTGGGCTGGAGTTGAAACCTTCAAAGGGGAAGACAGAACATCACTTTTCCTTCATTCTCAAGAAAGGGCTGTCCATCTGCTTGCTCAGGCTGCAGGAGCCAGTGCTCCAGCCTGAGGCTGAGTCACCCTGACGTTGCCATAGGAGAGTGCTTGTTCCAACTCTGAGTCAGCCAGAACACATTTGAAACCCACTCTGCAGACCCGGAGGGGCAAGCCAAATTCCTTAACCTCTCTAAGCCTGCGTTTCCTCATGTGTTAAATGAGACTATTAATACCAACTTCTTAAAGGGTGTTATGAGGATTAAATGCAATAAGATATATAAAGCACTTAGCAGAGTGTTTGACATGTAATAAGTCCCAGTAAATATTAGCTATTGTTTTTATAAGTTGTTCTTGGCTATTTGGAAGTACATCCCAGTGAGACCATACACAGTCTTTGTTTCAGAGGCAGAGCACATGATTGACTTAGGGAGCAGGGAGGGAGTGGTTTGTGAGATATCTCTCCAGGTGCCTCTGGTCCTTCTGTGAAAGACATCCTCAGAGAAGGCTCAGAAACAGAAGGCATTTTGTCCTCCACTCATGAATTTCCCTTGTCTCAAAGGAGGCAGGGGTGAAAGCCCAGGGAAGGAAGCCAAAATGATGGAAGATGAGGAAAGAGGAAAGCAAAAAGGCCAACATCACTCAGGGGCCTGAGGTCTACAGAATAGAAATGTGAGGATGCAGAGAAGGAATACAGACACCTCTATGTGGAGCCCTAACAGCTCCTGGAAAACAAGTGCCCTTTTCTACAAGTCATGCAGTTCCTCACCAAAATTCATGATTGGGTAAGTCACAAGGGCTGGGTGTGTGCATCAGGATATGGATTACAAGCCAGAAGCAGGAGGATGAGGTAAGTAGACAGGTGGAGGCAGGAAAGGCAGAAGGCATTTGTCTATTTTGCCACAACCGTGTACCCACTGCAGACAGGCTTCTTCAGAAGCTGAGGTTGAAGGGAAGGCTTGGATACAAGATGTTTATCAGGGTCCACACTAGTGGCTCATGATTGTGATCCTAATTATTCAGGTGGCTGAGATCTGAGGATTGTGGTTTGAAGCTAGCCAGGGCAGGAAAGTCCATGAGACGCTTATCTCCAATAAACTACAAAAATAAAAAAGTCAGAAGAGCTCAAGTGTTAGAGTGCTAGTCTTGAAGCTCAGGAACTATGCACAGGCCCTGAGTTCAAACCCTAGGACCAGTACACGCGCGCGCGCGCACACACACACACACACACACACACACACACACACACACACACACGTGTTTCTGAGGGATTAGCACCAGTAGAAAGAATGGGGAAGAAACAGAACTAGGCAGGAGGAAAAATCAATCTGTGATACAGGCCTGACAAAGCCAATGAGGTGAGGAAGGGAATAGTGGTGCTGGAGTTTGAACTTTGGGCCTTGCCTTTTCTGGACAGCTGCTCTGCAACTTAAGCTATATCGCTAGAACTTCTTGCTTTTGTTCTTCTTAAAATAAAGTCTTTCTGTATTTGCCCAGTCAGTCTGGATGATGTTTCGCCTGTTTACACTTCTTGTATAGCCAGGATGACAGATACAACATGCAGCTTTTTATTGGTTGAGATAAGAGTCTGATAAACATTTTACCCAAGTTGGCTTGGAACCATGATCCTCCTGAGTATATAAGATTACAGGTGTGAGCCACTGTAACTGGCTCATGTTACTCATGTTCTATAAAAACTCTGCAAATACTGAATTAATAATATTGATCCATTATTCCTAGGAATACACAAAGTTAGGTGTTTTTGAGTCTCTGGCCATATTTCCATCAATTAATCAACATATAACCTTGTCTTATGTGTGTTTCTTTTAAAGACACCTTGCTTAGTACATATTGTTGGCTCGTTAACATTGACTTCATGGCTAATAGCACTGTAATTAATGCCTGAATAAAGCTTTTCTAATATATAGATTAGCCATCATGCACATTATAGGCTTCTTCTGCTGACAAGCACACTCCAGCTCTCCCCAGAGCCATTTTTAGTGGCAAAATCACCAATGGGAAACACAAGGAAGTAAAAACAAAGGCACTAATGAGGCCACTTGTTTATATAGATACTTGCTTTCAGCATGAAAACTGAACAAGAGAAACATAAAATAGATAGTACACTGCTTTTCTGGACCTCAGCGGTGAACAGGCACTGTGGGCAATTTTAGTTTTTAGCTGACCCATGAATATCCATAGTGAAGATCAAAGTGCTAGGATGGATTTGTACAAGACACAGATACATTTTAGTGAGCAGGTGAATTCACAAATGCAGAATAAGCTGAACTTTTTTTTGTTTAACTACCTCCTTTCTTAAAGTTTAACATTCATACTATTCACATTCTAGGTAATATTGATGACCTCATGGTCATTGTGCTGGATATATTTTTGTTAATATACGTAGATGTAAATACATTTATGCTGAGATTAAGTTTTTGGTCTTTATCCTGTCTGAAATCATCCTATGCAGCCTTGTGCAGCCCCAGGGATTCAGAAGGCTCAGGTACCCAAGATCCTTTGAAGCTGAATTGTTGTGGGTGGCAAGGGTATGGAATACGAATGCTCTGATTGTATCCAATCTCAGGAAATCCTTCTCTCCTTGGTTTCCTGTTTGACTCATCTATTTGTCTAAGGATCTTTAAGTGACAGGAAAAAAAAACTCTACCATAGCCATTCAGTATAAGTTATGTTCATTTTCATTCACTAAGAAAATAACAGCTTGTGTTTAATGTGAATTGATTCAAGTAAGAGACCTCAGCAGTGTTCCAAACCCACCAACTTCTTCCTGTGTGGTTAAGTGTTTCCATATTTGATGAAAATGGAAGAAAGAAATAACAAAGGACATATATTATCCTGAAACTTATTTGCTTGCTTAAAAAATCTTAATAAAAATTCCTTCAATTTATTTCTCATAACTTTGTGGAAATAGAGAAGGATTTTGTGAAAGAGAGGTTTTGAGCAAAAAGACCATTTAATTTCAAAGTACATTATCATTCGTCTTTAAATTCTTGCTGGCATTTGTAAATGAAAGCGTTCAGGATTAATAACAGTGCACAGACTGGTATTGTAGTAATCAGTGGGCTGCAAGTGGCCTTCTTCCATTAGGTGAGCTTTTTAATCAGTTTTCAGTATCTGTACCACATAGTGATGGCATTAAATTTTCTTATAATTTGCAATCCTTTGATGAGTCATTCAAAAATGAACCTAAATATTTGTTTGCTCCAAGTAGATAACAGTTAAACCAGCCAAAGACAGTATACATAAAAGTTTCAAATCCCAAACCTATGTTAAAATATTCAAGAACCTCCTTCCATTTCCTTTTCCATTGTGTCTTCTGATGGTTATGAATGCCCATTTCAGGGTTTCCTTCATAATTCCCTTCTAATTAATTATACAAGAGGGAGAAGGAAGAGTTGCTCCAAATGTAACATAATTGATAGCTCATGCCCTAGTCCTCGCTCACGGAGGGGCCCTCCACCTGGAATGTGGACTGCAGACCACAGGGGGGGCCTGTGGTCCTCACGTTTTTGTCATCTTCAGAGTCCTAAGGAGAAGTTATAATTCACCTGACCATTAGAGCACCTAATCTCCCTTTCTGTTTAAACCATGATGGTGGCAAAAATTTGCTTTTCTTAGACTTCACATCTTTTCCACATGTTACATTTGTTCTCTAGACAGCAACTCTCCATGTGTTGCAAATGGGCTACCAATATGTGATCCTCAGCCTTTAGGTGGCCAGGCAGCCCTGGGGAGTGGCTTGAATAGCTCTTCCACACTGTCCAATGTGCAATTCAAGGGTCATCTTTTTTTTTTTTTTTAGTATTTCCTCCTCCTCCTTCTTTTACTTCTTTCTTTCCTTCCTCCCTCCCTCCCTTCCCCTCCCTCCCTCCCTTCCCCTCCCTCCCTCCCTCCCTCCCTTCCTTCCTTCCTTATTTCTTTGTTCTTTTTGGTCAGTACTGGGGCTTGAACTCAGAAACAAGGAACTCTCTCAGCATTTTTGCTCATGGCTGACATTCTATTACTTCAGTCACAGCTCCACTTGTAATCTCAGTGATTCCTTGGAGTTAAGAGTCTTGTAGACTTTTCAGCCTAGGGTGGCTTTAAACTGCACTCCTCAGATTTCAGCCTCCTGAGTAGTTAGGATGACAGGAGTAAGTCACTGGTACCCAGCAAGAGTCATCCTTTTCTATGCAGGTCATGACAGGAAGTAGATTAGGGTGCATCACTCAAGACCAGGGCCCATCATAGCTTTGAGAACCCCAAAGATACCTCGCTGCCCTTATCCTCAGACATGTTTGCTTGACTCTCTGGTGCCTGGTGACCAGTTTCCAGAGCAATTGGCTCATATGTAGAGATTGGTCAAGCTTTCTTCAGTCCTGAAAAGTCTAACTAGAAGTTCACCCCACCCTGTTCCCTTCCCCAGGCTTGGCACAAGCTATGTTTCCTGAGCCCTTTTCTCCTAAGTGGTGGGGAAGACCAGCTCTGTGCAATGCAATGGAAGTGGAAGTGAGAGGCCACTGTGGGTCAAGATCACTAAGAGTTGTATCTTCCCTTTTGGTCTTTAGCTCCAAAGTGGCCTCAGATACAATATGTGCTGAGGAAGGCTTTGAGCAGCCTACATGATTACTTCTACACAGTCATTCTATAACCTCTAGGTGATTAGAATGATCTTGGTGTGAGAGAAATAAACTTGCATAGTGTGAGGCCCTAAAGCTTCAGCATTTATCACTTATAATGACAAACATTGTTTACCCCAATCAGTACAATTTCTTCCATCTCTAAACATGCAGAGTATTATGCACAGAGCCATGGCTGCCCTCCCTTCATATGTTGGCCTAGAACCATGATCCTCCTGATCTTAGCCTCCTGAGTAACTAGGATTATTGGTGTAAACCATATTTTTAAAAGGTAATGACATTAAAATTAAGCCATTCGAGGAGGCTGGTCCAATATGACTAGAGGCCTTGTGAGGGGAGAAGGATACCAACAGTGTGTGTCCACAGAAGGAGAACCAGAAAGACACATCAAGAGTAGCCATCTCTAGGAGAAACCAACCAGCTGTGACTTCTAGCCTTCAGAAAATCTATGGTGGTTGTTGAAGCCAGAAGCTTGAGAGACTTTGTAGTAGAGCCCTGGCAAAGGAACATTCATGGTACAGTCCCCTGTTGTACTATCTTGGGTCCTTGCTATTTCCCAGCACACTTGCTTGTATTTAACCTGTGCACAACTGCTCAGTCCTCAAAGTTACTAGTAATCCTAGCTATTCAGGAGGCTGAGATCTGAGGATAGCGGTTCAAAGCCAGCCTCGGGAAGGAAAGTCTGTGAGGCTATCTCCACTAAAAACTACCAAAAAAGCCAGAACTGGAGGTGTCTCTCAAGTGTAAAGTACTAGCCTAGAGCAAAGAGAAGTTCACAGACCTAGGCCTAGGCCCCAAGTTTAAGCCCCAGAACCAACTCTATGTGCTCTCTCTCTCTCTCTCTCTCTCTCTCTCTCACACACACACACACACACACACACACACACATTATTGTTTTGGCTTGATATTTTCCATATTTCATAACTGTTTCAGTTATTCAATGAAAAAGTCTTCACCATATGATTGGCTGCCCAGGAACTTGAACTTAGCCAAGTGCTGGGGTTCATAGGGAGCTAGATGGGTACATAGATTAGCTGAACTCAAGTTCCAACAGTTTTGCAAGATTCTCCTGTATACTGCATCTTCTTTCTCATCACTCATGGATGTCACTTGTAAACTGGTAAGTTTTAAGTTTCTGCTGATCATGAGTGTGAGCACCACTGCCTCTGTGTGTGTGTGGGGGGGGGTGTACATGTGTCTGTGAGCATGCGACATAAAGCCAGCAGAATTGACAATCTCCAAAACCACACTGGAGTTAGGGAATGCCTGTTTAACTGTGGCACCTGTTGTATTGGGCCAAACCCCAGCTCTTACTGATGAAAGCAAGATGTGCCATCCCAAACAGCCCACAAAACCCAAGATACCACCTTGCAAAAGCTACAACCCAGCCCATTAATTGATGGAATTTTCAAAGCCTCCACCAGGCCACCTGCTTGGCTGATTCTCTCTCTTCAGCTTGGGAAATTTGTTTAAAACAGCTCCCTCTGCTGGCTGATCACTTACTCTAAATTTTTTGGTGTCAAAAGTATAGAAGAGGGGCTGGGGATATAGCCTAGCGGCAAGAGTGCCTGCCTCGGATACACGAGGCCCTAGGTTCGATTCCCCAGCGCCACATATACAGAAAACGGCCAGAAGCGGCGCTGTGGCTCAAGTGGCAGAGTGCTAGCCTTGAGCGGGAAGAAGCCAGGGACAGTGCTCAGGCCCTGAGTCCAAGGCCCAGGACTGGCAAAAAAAAAAAAAAAAAGTATAGAAGAACCAAGTCACCAACTGCGGAAACAGCTGATAGAATTCATGAGGAAATATTCCCATCTGCCACAAGAATACTATGGGATGTGTAAATGGGCTCTCTGAGTTTTTGACAATCTTTCCTGGGTGGTCTCCACCTTAGATCCTTCTTCATATATAAATATAAATCAGTAACTTGTTATCCAAGAAAAAGAGACAACAATAACCCTGACCGGCTTTTTAAGAGCTACAAGATAATACGGTTGTAGAATATTACTTAGGAACAACTAATAAGCTCATTCTCAGCACCATAAGAAGTGAGTAAGCATATGGAACAAGAGGGCATAGGTGTTGCAGAAAGTAAACCCAGAACATGTGTACAAAAGTGGCCCTTCCAAGCCAGGTGCTGGTAGCTCATGCCTATAATCCTAGCTACTCAGGAGGCTGAGATCTGAGGATTGCAGTTCAAAGCCAGCTGGGGCAGAAAAGTCCCCATGAGACTCTTATCTCCAATAAACTACTTAGAAAAGGACAAAGTGGCGCTGTGGCTTAAGTGGTAGAGCGCTAGCCTTGAGCACAAAGAGGCTCAGGTACAGTGCCCAGGCCATGAGTTGAGGCCCCGCAACTGACAAAAAAAAAAAAAAAAGGAGGGGGTAGGGAGACTTCCAAAATAAAGACTAATAAAGGAAAGCAGGCTGCAGGTATCCTGGTCTGGGACATCAGTCAGAGCTCAGACTCATGACCTTGGTGGAATAACTACAGACTCAGCACTGACTCAGACTTGGTTCTCTCATGCTTCATGCTCATTTTTCTCTCTTGCTACAAAGGTGGTCCATAAAGAGCTCTAGAACAGGGGATGAGACAGAAAAGCCCTTGACATGTCCCTCCTCTCTCCACAGAGCTCAAGTGGTAGAGGTGTCAGCTCGTGGGAGTGGCCACTGTAGGAGTCCATGTCTGCTGTCTGCTTAAGGACCCCACAGCTGATGATGGGAACTTCAGGGAAACACAAAGCTCTCTTAAAACGGAAGTGAGATAAATCATCAACTCCAAGGTATATAATCACAGAGCACCCATAATGCACTTCAGTTGGTCTAGTACAAACTTGAACAGAATTTTGCTCAGAGACCATACTAAATGAATATTAGCTGGATATATTTCATCGCAACATATAGAAGATACAAGACAGCTTGGACTCTGAACTGAAGGAAGGAGGTGGCCACAAGGAGCTACAAAGCCCAGTCTTTCATTTGGAGCATGTGATACCATGTTAGCTAAGACATGAAACTCAGTGGAAAGACTTGTGCCTGTGTCTCGTGGGATGAGACATAAAAGGAAATACCTCAAATGCTCAGCATGGTGTCAGGTACATAGTTAAGTGTCGGGCACAAATACTTTTGCTTTGCAGATTGTTTTGGTATTTTTGTCATGAAGATTGTAGGGAAAGGGTAAAAGGTGGAGAAGAGACGTTACAGCTTCCAGGGGCCTGTGTTGACGTGGGAAAGTCCAGAGAGACATGAGTCATGACACACGTCTGTGAGTGTCTCTGCGCTCACATAGGACTGGTTTTATGCAGAATGAAGGAGCCAAAGCTCACTGGGGTCCAGGAAGCCCATGGGAGTTGAGAATAGAGCGGTCCATCTTAGCAATGCAAACAGAAACTCAAGAAGGAATCTTCAGTTTCTAACCTGACAAGTACTTTGGGGTGGCTTTCAATTCACCCTACACAAAGCAGGGAGAAAGGGTAAGAGTGGAGGAGAAAGGGAGAAAGGGAGAGAGGGGGAGAGGAGAGAGTGAGAAAGAGAGGGAGAGAAGGAAAGACAGACAGAGGCAGAAAGAGAGACCGACAGAGACAGCAATAGAGACAGAAACTGTTGAACCCCACTGTGCCTCTGACCAGCTTCCTGCCTCCCTGGGGGAGGGAGATACAACACGTCCCTTGGCAAGTAACCAGCTGACTGGTGTCTAACTGCTGAGCCTGATTCCCCAGGGAAGTGGCCTCTTGAAGCCACTAGTGGGAAGGCAGCAGCTCGCACACATGGGGCACACGAGGGACAGCAGAGACTGTGGCATCAAGCCCGAAGGCTATTTTAGGCCAGTCTCAGCAGTGGAGTCAATGGAGGGTTTGTTTGTGTAACATCTGTGGAAGGCCCTCTGGAGCAAATAACCCTGGGTCTCCAGGCCAACTTTGCAGCAAGTAGGGGTGCGGCTGGGAGCTTCCTGTTGTTCTTGGCCTGGCTGCAGGCTGTCTGTGTGGCTCTGCCTTGGAGATGTTTGTTTCCTTGCTGCTGCTGCCCCCTACACCCTATCTGAGTTCCCCTCCTTGGAGCAGGATGGTCACACGGTAAGGAGCAGCAATGTAAGCAGAGATGGTGACTCAGGCACAGTGTTTCAGTTGCCTCATGACCCCAGGGTGCCTTGACCACTCTGCAGAAATAGGACACCAAGGTGTCCTTTCTGCACATTCTCTTAGGGGAATTGCTTCCCTGTCAGCTCCAGCACGGTGGGAAGGGATCTGGTCCCAATGAATGTGGTCCCAATGAACGTCTGCATCTGTGTGTGGCTCGTCTTGGGTAAATTACTTAATCCCTGAGGTATTTATCCTATGCAAGAGCATGTAAACACAGTCGTCCCTGGGGTCGCCAGTGATCCATTGGTTCCAGGACAAGTGATTAACAGCACTACTACCATGGCTTACTCTCCCAGCCAGTAGCTGGTATTTACTACTTCCTCTACCATTGATCAACACTGGAAGCAACCCAAAGATCCACCAACAGAAAAATGGATAGCATCATCAACTTGTCCAATGGAACGCTCTGTCTCTGAGAGAAGGAATGGGCTATGGTACATGGGATTCACTCTAGGCTTTCCCCTGAGTGGGGCATGATTGACACAAAAACATCAGAGGCCTTAGGATCTTGATGATTCTGGCCTCTAATAAGTTCAATAGGATCAATTGTAATTTCCCCTTCATATTCAAAGGCAAAATTTCAACTCTTCAGGGACAGTGCCTAACTGAGGCTAGTCTTCTTACTCTGGCACAGAAATAGAGACCCTAGATCATAACAGGGCTGGTTCCTAGTAGAGGTGTTTTCTTTTTGTTTTTTTTGCAGTACCAGGGTTTGAACTCAGGGCCTTGTGTTTAGCTAGATAGGTGTTCTACCACTGATCCATATCTCCATCCATCCGGTAGAGTCTTATTAATATGAAATAGCTTTATGGGGGAAGAACTGGACTTGGAATTAGAACTTTCTATTATCCTGGGGGTAACCAGCTAATTGAAAGAAAACAGTTGTTTTGAATTAGGTGTGATTTCAAATTAAGCCAATGTTGGCTTAGTAGGTTTTACCCCAAGATGTTTTTCTTTACATCAGATATTTTCCTAAGTCCTAGAAAGATTGGGGGAGATTTCATATTATTGTTATTTGGCCTTATGCTTGGTAAAAATATTAAAGTAAGTTAATTTTTAATGGTTATACTGCCAATTTAGCTAACTGAAGGAAAAAGGTTTGTGTTTTTTAATAAAAAAAATTAAAATCAGAGTTCTTAATTCACTTAAATACTAGATTTGGAAGTGAAAGCAGCTAAAATGTGAGATCTAAGATAATATGCCAAAGAGCTTGCAGTTAGTTCTATGAAACATGGTGATTCCCAGGCAAAGGAAGGATTTTCTGTTACCACAAGTTTTATTTTGATTATGTGGGTCTGGTTCCTATCCAGGGATCTTGCTTGTCTGATATCCCAATTTACACTGGAAGGATATTAAATTGGCCAGAAGCAGAGAAGCCAGGGAGATGCAGAGAAAAGACCTCAGGAGAGACATTGGAGAGACCAGAGTTCAAGTTCTAGATCCTTCCTGTACCTGTCTCTATTCCAACAGGTTTCTCAAAATATTCTCAATATCATGGATTGGCAGGGAAATGTAAGCAAAACCACAAAGAGATAGCACCTCATACATGTTATAAGGTCTTCTATTTAAAAATATGAAAAGAGCCAAAAATCTATGGCTCCCACCTCCTCGGGAAGCTGAAATTGTTGGGACTGCAGTTTGAAGCCAGCTCAGACCAAAAGAACGTTCATAACCCCCTTCTCAATGAAGAGCTGGATATAGTATCATGCACCTGTTATCCTAGTTACAAGGACACCTAACACAGGGGGATTGCTCCAACTCACACCTCTGGGCAGGCAGTGAGACCCTATCTCAAAAATAACAAGCAGAACTCAGGACTGGGGAATAGATGTGTCCTGCTTAGCAAAGGCAAGGCCTTGAGTCCAAATTGCAGTACTTCCCCAACCAAAAGCTATGGAAGGATGTGGATAAATTAAAACTTTACAACACAAATAGATAAAAAATAAAATCATATAGTGGCTTTTATTTTTTAAAAAAAACAGTATGAGATTTGTCAGAACACTAAAAATAAAAATACTGTAAGTGGCACTGTGACGCAAAATAGTAGAGCACTAGCCTTGAGCACAAAAGCTCAGGGACAGTACGCAAGCTGAGTTCAAGCCCCGTGACCAACCAAAACAAACAACAACAAAAAATAGTAATACTAAAAAAAATAGTAATACTATATTGTCCAGCAATTCTACTTCTAGCTATTTATCCAAACTATTAAACTCGGGAGCTTTTGAACAGAACTAGCATACCCATGTCCATTGTAGCATTACTGACAATGGCTAAGAGATAGAAACAACTTAAATGGTCTCCAGTGGATGAATGGATAAATAAAATGTAATAGGAACATATAGTAAATATGGAAAGTAAGTAAATTCCACCAATATGACAACAGGTATGAACCTATAGGATAGGGTAATATGCTAAGTGACACTAGCCAGACACAGAAAGACAAACACTGCTTGATCTCACATATTATCTGAGGCATCATCAAGTGGAGCACAGAAGATCAGGATGGAATGCTGCTTGTCACAGATTGGGCAAAGAGTTCATCAGAGACCTGCGATTCAACGCTACAAAGTTTCAGCAATACAAGATGACTACTAGTTCTAGAGTTCTGCCATATAACAATGTGCTCTAGTTAATACTTAATCGTACACTCAAAATATTTGTTATGAAGGTTTATCTCATGTTAACTCTTTTAATCTATTGTCTACCACAATAGATGAAAAAAATGAGAGATGTTAGTGGACAGGAACATGGTGGATTGGAGACAGCCAGTATTTTCCTATTTCGGTGAGTCTGTGGATGCTGGGAGAGGCGAATGGAATGGAGACATACTGGACGGTGACAGTCAAACAACAGTTAGAGGTCAGGGGAAAGCAGAGACTAGTGTTCTCCAGAAAATACTGAACTAGTAAGAGAAACTATAGATCCTAACCCTAGGTGCTAGGAAACACAGTAGAGAAGGGAACCCCCCCCCCCCCCCATTCCTCAGGGCTTTAAGGAAAAGGAGAACCTCAGGGGGATCTATGAGAGTACATACCAGTGCTCTGGGAAAATCCAGCTTAAGTTGGGGAATTCACAGTCCTCACAGGCAACAACAGGTGCTGCCGGAGAGGCCTCTGCGCTCCCAAGCTACTCACTGGCACCATGGAGGGGAGTCCTCTCAAGAATGGGGTCGTAGTCAAACCTTTCAACTGAGGGGAATGGAAGCCATTCCATTTTTGTATCTCCAAACCCTAAAAGCCTACCCTAATCTACTGGGTAGGAAAACAACTACTCTAAGAAACAGTACGGTTCAAGAAACTAGCTATGACTTGTATTCAGACTACTGTCTGAGTGTTTTCCATATCTCCATGTAGAATGGCAGAGCAGGTCTGATGTGAGGGGAGACTGGCTGGGCACTTCATAGACGGAAGTGGCAGGAACAGCATGATGGCGGCAGGGCTGCAAGCAGAGAACACTGGCAAGAATTCAGCCCAACGTCAGTGCACCCCCAGAAGGAAAGATAGCAATCTCACTGTTAAGATTAGAGAGAGAAGACAACTCACAAACTCCCTCTCTCCCTCACATCAAGTAAAGTGCAACACAATAGTCCTCTACCCCCAATCTCCTCATCAAAGAAGAGATACTAATTCTTCATTTGAAATCACTCTGTATTTGTTTTATTCTGTTCTTTTTTTTTCTCACTATTTTTCTCCTTTCTTTATTGTTAAAGTGATGCACAGAAGGGTTACATTTTCATACGTAAGGCAGTGAGTACATTCCTTATCCAATGTGTTACCTCCTCCTTCATTTCCCCTCACTATTGTTTTTTATACCTTCATCTCATATATGCTCCTTATCTTATTAATCATACTGATTCTCTCTTTTCTTTCTCCATTTATTTACTTAATTATTAATACTTCAATCTTTACTTAATTTAAACTCCCAATTTATTCTAGAAGGACCCTAGCTTGTTTCTTTTCTATTTTCATTGAGACTTTAGCAGTCTCCAATTCTTTTCTATTACATTTAAATATCTGGTTTGTTTTATTTAATTGTTATTCTATTTATTTGTTTTGCTGAGGTCTGCTTTCCTTTAAATGGTAGTGTGGACTGATACCTTAAGAGTCAACAGTACAATGAGAAAACCCCCATATAAAACCAGAGGAGATATCCATCCTAATACATGTGCAAATTACAAAATAGAAACACAAGAAACATGAAAAAAATGAGACCATATGACTCCTCCCAACATTTGCAACTCTCCAATAACTGAATCCAAAGATACTGAAGTAGCTGAAAGGCCAAATGCTCAAAAAATAATTTTTATTTTCCCTGTATAGTACATATTTGAGGATTTTCTGTAAAGCTGGTTTGGTAGAGATATATTGTTTCAGTTTTTCCTTACTGTGGAAGACTTTTATTTGACCTTCGGCTATGAAGGAGAGTTTGGCTGGGTACAGAATTCTTGGTTGGTAGTTATTTTTATTTAGTGTTTGGTATACTTCATTCCAGGCTCTCCTTGCTTTCATAGTCTCTGCTGAGAAGTCTGGGGTAATTCTGATTGCTTTTCCTTTATATGTGATTGTTTTCTTCTCCGTAACAGCTTTAAGGATTCTTTCCTGTACTCTACTGATCCTGTTTTGATCACAATGTGTCGGTGAAAGTCCTATTCTGGTCTGGTCGATTTGGGGTTCTAAATGCTTCTTGTATGTGTATAGGCCTTTCCTTCTGGATGTTTGGGAAGTTCTCAGCTAATATTCTGTTAAGTAGGTTGCCTATCCCATTAACCTCTTTCTCCAAGTTTTCCTCAATACCTATTATCCTTAAATTGGGCTTCCTGATTGTGTCTTGAATCTCCTGTAGCGATCTGTTTTGTTGATTGGACTGGATTTGTATTGTTTTTTTATCTTTCTCCATAGAATCTAAGGAATCTTCAGCTCCTGAAATTCGATCCTCTGCTTCAGTTCGTCGGGACTGTAGGCTAGCTACTTGATTTCGAATCTCTTTTCCTTCTGACTGGTCTTTCCTGATGATTTCCATGTCATTTCTTAGGTCTTGTATGGACTTCTTTACTTCATTAACTTCATTACTTTGGTTTTGAGTGTTGTCTCTCAAATCTTTAAGCTGGTTACCTATCTTTTCATTTGACTCTCGAAGTTCATTTATCTTTCTATTTGTGGATGCCATGAAATTCTCCATTAATTTTTGCTTTGCCTCCTCACGCTCTAGAATAATTGACTGAAGAGATTCAAACTTTTCATTTATCATGTTTATCAGTAAACTTTGTAGAGCATTTTGGGGGTTCTCTTCTATGTCTTTGATTGACTGCTCTGCTTCTTGCTTGTTTTGAGTGGGGGATAAGACTTCATTTGCCATCTTTCCTGTGTTCCTTCTGCCCATTCGGATTGGGAATGCCAGTCTACCAGCACCTGTGAGCACCGTTTAAGACCCAAAGCAGCCCTTATCAAGCACTGTTGTGTAAATCTTACAAGTTCACAATTGTATACAGATACCTTGTATACCTGTCTATAAAATTAGATTTGGTGTTCCTAAAGAATACAATTTCAATATAACAACTGATCCTGGGCCCTGTATTCAGTAGTTACTTATTTACTGTTACAACCCTATAAGCAATTCTTGTTTTTATATTAAGTTCTTTTAGGACTGGCTTTCCCTATGAACCCCTTTGATTCACTCGGATTAAGCTGGGATACCCTCTATCCAATAACCAGGAGTCAATGGAAACTGGAGGTCCAGGCAGTAAGTCAGGAGGGTAAGTTGGAGGTAGTAAAGAGACTAGAGTAAAATGTATTGGGGGGGGGGGGGATTTTGGTTTAGCTTCAGTGACGTGGAAATGTGGAGAAGAGTAGAATCAGTAGAAAGAACAAGGTTAAAATGATAGACAATGGAGAGTTAGCAGAAAAGAGTGGAGGTGTTATTCATAGGAGAGTAATTTTTAAAGAAAGAGAACGCAAAGAGAGAAATAAAGTAAAAATAGTGGAAGACAGATGCACAAAACAGAGAAAAATTATTTAAAAAAGAAAAAAATAAAAAGGAAAAAAAAACAGATAAGGAACAACCCAAACAAACAAAAAAGAAAAAACTTGATAAAACAAACAGGTAAAAATGGAAAAAAAAAACAACAACGATTCAGAAGTGAAAACAAAAATATTTTTTTAAGTTTAAAAAATGTTTGAAGGGGCTGGGGATATGGCCTAGTGGCAAGAGAGCTTGCCTCGTATACATGAGGCCCTGGGTTCAATTCCCCAGCACCACATATACAGAAAATGGCCAGAAGTGGCGCTGTGGCTCAAGTGGCAGAGTGCTAGCCTTGAGCAAAAAGGAAGCCAGGGACAGTGCTTAGGCCCTGAGTTCAAGGCCCAGGACTGGCCAAAAAAAAAAAAAAGTTTGAAAAGAAAAAAAAATGGAGTCCTCTTTGTTTGGGTGGTCTTTCCCCAGTCTCTGGTTTCCTTGCGATGGTCTGCAGTCTATTTTCCTGATTGGCTGGGTTTGACTTGATTTCAGTTTGCAGGGGGTGGATCTGTTCTGACCCTTTTCCCCTGTTGGTGCAATCCTGGGTCTCTGTGGTTCGCACAGCTTGCAGGTAGGCCTTGGGCGTCCTCTGTAGATGGGGACTTGAGCAGTCTTGGGAACCGTGGCTTCTCTGTCTGCTGTGGGGCTGCTGCCTAAGCCTGGCTTTGAATAGGCTGTGGACTCAGTAGGGCGGGGCGCCTCTGGCCTGTTTTACCGGGCTGAGAGCTGCTTGCCTGGGGCAGGCTCCTCCCTCCTGGGCGGGGCAGCCTCCTTGGCGGAGGTGGCTATGGAATGCAGCTCCGTTTTGGGCTGGGAATTGGGCTTCCTCTGTGACGGGACCATTTAACTGTCTCAGGAACTGTTTGTTCCCCCGTCTGGTGTTTTTGTGCCGCCGGGAGCTGCTCGCCACTTTCGCTTTAAATTTAGAAATTCCAGTGGGCAGGGCGGGGCAACTCTGGCTAAGCCGAGGCCCAGGACTCGCCTCCCGCCAGGGCAGGGGGCGTTCTCCTGGGCGGAGCTGGCTCTCACTGGTCGGTCCCTCTTGCCCTTTTCAAAGATGGCTCCTTTGACCTCGCTTTCCCCAGGCCCACTTTAGTTCCAATCTGGTCTGACCCTATGCCAATGGTAAAGATGGCGCTTTGCTCTGGCGGTGGGGGAAGGGCTGCCTTCCAGAAGCTGCTCTGTGGGTGCGAGTGAGAATATCTTTCATGGGGTACTCACGCTTTCTCTGCGATTTTAGGTCAGCCGCTGTCTGGAGGATTTCTCCCTGGTCTACGCTGTGTGCTTTTGCTGTGTGGAGTGCGGGTTGTTGTGCCAGGTGCTGTGCCGGCGCTGGCACTGGCGCGGTGGCCAGAATCCCTGTACTGTTAGAACTTACTCTGGCTGTCTTTCTAGGAGTAAAAGTTTCTATGGTGTGAGAAAACTGAGATGTTGGAGGGAGCTCAGCTAGGGATCTGCTGCTCCTCCGCCGTCTTCCCGGAAGTCCCAAAAAATAATTTTTAAAAATAACCAATGGATTCCTTACCTAAATAAACTGTATTCTCCACCAAAAAAGATCAATGACCCCAAAGAGGAAGGAATTAAATGTAAAGGAAGAAGTTAGTTCAAGACTTGATTGAGAATTCACCAGAGAAAGGCAAAACCAAAGTTCAGCAAAAATAAAACACCTGAAAGTGGGTGTGGGGTAAAGGGGCAAAAGGTAGACAGATGAAAGGTGAAGAGGGGGAAGGTGCCGTTAAGAATTCAATGTATATGCTACAAAGTTAAGAAGAGTGAAGGAAAGGGCAAGTAAGGGAGGGATGGGTGAGAATGTTGAAAGGGGTGATACTGATCAAAATACATTGTATTCATAAACTGCTATGTTAAATGGCAACTCCTTTGTCCAACTACTTAAAAACAATAAAAATTGAGAAAAAAAAAAGCCAAGCAAAAAGAAGAAAGAACATCTTGGAAATGAAAGAAAGCAAATGAAAACTATAGTGCAAAGCATCATCAATAGATTAGACCAGCCAGAAGAAAGCCTATCAGGGACTGAATTGAAGACCATATTGAGAGGAATCATTACATTCCAGAAATATTAGTAGGAACCCCCAAAGCCAGGAAAGTACATAATGATATATTTCAAGCCTGGGAGTACCTACCCGCCAATCGTGGTTACTATGACCAGCCAAGGAACCCTATAAAATGATGGGAAAATAAAGATCTTCCAAGATAAGCACAAAATAAATGATTTATGACCACAAAGACAGCATTTCAAAAGATACTTGAAGGAATCCTACATATATATGAGAAAGAAAGACAGCCACAAACAGAAGAGCTCAGGAAAGAACAAGGCAAGGAAATTAAATTTAAAAGATACAAATAGGAGCCAGGTACTGATGGCTTACACCTATAATGCTAGCTACTCAAGAGACTGAGATCTGAGAATCATGGTTCAAAGCCAGCCTGGGCAGAAAAGCCCCCGAGATTCTTATCTCCACTTAACCACCAAAAGCCTAAAGTGGAGCTGTGGCTCAATTGGTAGAGCATTAGCTTTGAGCAAAATATTCAGAGACAGTACTCGGGCCCTGAGTTCAAGCCCTAGGGCTGGCACATACACACACACACACACACACACACACACACACACACACACACACACACACAAAAGGTGGGGATACAAATAGAAAAGGAAGAAGTCACATTATCTCTGTTTGCAGATTATTTGATCCTATACTTAAAGAAATTAAAGAGTCCAGCAGAAGACTCTTAGATCTGATAAATTCTTTCCTCAAAGAAGCAGGATATCAAATCAACTCACAAAAAAAAAATTGGCTTTGCTATATAATAAAAAAGTCACTAAAATAGAAACCAGGAAAACAATTTCATTCACACTAGCCTCAAAATTCATAGATGATACTAAATATTTGATATCTGAAAATATTAAAGAATTCGACAATGAAGACTATAAAGCACAGAAGAAATTAAGGAAGACAATAGAAAATAGAGAGATCTTCCACATTTGTGGGTTGGAAGAAATAATGCCATAAAAATGGTCACATCACTTAAAGCTATCTACAGATACACTGCAATCTTAATCAGAAGTCCAATGAAATTTCTCACAAAAATAGAAGATACAGTCTTAAAATTCATATAGAAACACAAAAGATCTTGAATAGCCAAAGCAATCTTGAGCAAAATGATCTACAGTGGAGATCTGTCCTCAAACTATACTGCAGACTCATAGTATTCAAGGAAACAAGCAAAAAGCAAAACAGATAAGTAGCCCAATGAAACTGAATATAAAAAAGCGAAATAAGCCCATACAACTGCAGCTATCTGATTTTTGCTAAGGGTCCCCAAATCATACACTAGAAAAAAAATACCACCTTGGTAATAAACAGTAATGGGAAAACTGGATATCCATGTGTAGAAGAGTAAAACTAGGTCCATATTTCTCACCTGATTAAAAAGAATTAACTCAAAATATATCAGAGGCTTAATGTAAAACTTTGAAACTATCAGAGAAAAACTTAAGGGAAAATATTTCAAGTTCAAAGTATAGGTATAGTCTAACCAGGACTCCAATAAGCCCAGGAAATAATAGCAAGAACAGAAAGTTGAGATTGCATCAAATTAAAAAGCTTCTACACCACTAACAAAGTGAAGAGACAGACTACAGAATGGAAAAGAAATATTTTTCAGATACTCATCAGACAAGTGGTTGATGTCTAGAATAGACAAGGAACTTTAAAAAATATTAAACAAGAAACTGAAAATCATCATATTAAGTGAAATTGGCTAGGCTCACAAAAACATGTATGGCACATTTCTTCTCATAGGTACAATGTAGGAGGAGAAAGGAAATGGCTACCAGGGAGGAAGGAGGAGGAAAAGGGAGGTGGCATAAGAAAGGGTCATAGAAGAGGTGAATAAGATCTAAGTACATTATGTACATATATAGAAATGTCTTGGGGAAACTCAATAGTTAATATACACTAACAGAATTCATATAAAATGTTTACAAAAGAAATGGTCTAAATCTAAGTTACAGCAATGTTTGCATAACTATAAATTCAATGAAATTAATTGGATTGTACACTTAAAAGGATGAATTTTATGATGTGTAAATTATGCCTCAATAAAGTTGCTTTCAATGATTTAAGGCCACATTTCTTTCCATTGTCAATGTCCCCATTCCATCTCCTTTGCTTGATGTCACATGCTACCTTTGCCTTTTTCCCATTTGTATAGCCACTTTCTAACATACCATATAATTTACTTTCCATATGTAGTCAGTTCTAAGTTGAAAGACTTTATATTCACATTTTAACACTTGTGAAATCACAATGCATTCAACAATGACAGCAAGTAACTGGCAGTGAGTTGTTCTTTTGTGATACACAAGACTATTCTGTCATCTTAGAAATGACACAACAGTGCCGATTTATTGTTTCTTATCTATTTTCTCCTTAACAAGGGTGGGGAAATTACCTTTGTTTTTCAAGTCCCTAGAATAGTGCTGATGTAGTAGGTTCTAAACAAATGTTGTCATGCCTATTGTCAAAAAATCTGATAAGGAAAAGAATTAAAAGACAGGTGAAGAACAGAACAACCTAATTTCTTCATCTTTTCTAGCTTCAGGACTCTGGGAAAACAGCCCCAGGGAGAAGAGTGATGACTAGGAAAGCACTAGGGCTCATCCTCAGGGAAAGAAGAGACATTCAGGGGGTTAGAAGTATAGCTCAGTGGTGGAGTATGTGCTTCGCATGCACCAGACCATGTGTTCTTACAGACACACACACCGGAAGGGACAGCCAGAGTCCCTGAGAACCTTGGAGACAAGGTTCCCATGGTCAGCTCACTCCCTGCAGCTTCAGTCTATGCTGCCCTACCACTAATGTACGAATTCACAATTTCCCCAGGAGATGCTAAAGGCAGCCACATTGGCACCACTGGTGGCCAGTGAATACCTATGTTCTCATAATGGTGCAGACTGTTGCCTGAGAGCAGGCAGTCTCTCGCTCTGGCTGTACCGGTAGCACCCTGAGATTGAACTCTCTGTGCATTCAGTTTCCCAGTCTCAGGCTTTGAACTTTTACAACGTGGTGGGTAGGAGAGGTGGAGGGAGTGGGGAACTGCGCAGGGCCACATACACACCACGATGACAAGGACAAATTTCTTTTCCTCATTAGCCAAGTGCTTTGCTCAGTTTCTGATCAGCTGAAGTTCACCAGCTCACTCACAGGCTGCTGGCCTTCATTCTGCGGGACAAACCTTGCATGGTGCATCCCCAGGAGCCTGCACTATGGAAGGAATTAATGGGGTCCAGGGAACCGGGACAGCCATTTTGGGAACCAATAAAGCTCTCCTTTCTCAAACAACCTCAATTCACTGCTCTTTCTTCTCTCTTTTTGTCTGGCCATCTCTCACCCACCAGGCCAAGGGCCTGCTTTTAGGTGTACACAAAAGGGGTCTAATTTCTTTTCAAAGCAGAAGGGGGGAAATAGGACATTTTACGTTTTTTTAATGTTAGCTTTGTCTTCCTCTGAAAAAAGAATTGAATTTTTAGTTAATTAATTTAGTTTTTAAATTAAATTGCTTCTAAAATAAAGTTAAACATGCTAGGCACTAGCGGTTCATACCTGTGATCCTTGCTACTCAAGAGGCTGAGATCCATGAATCTCAGCTCAAAGCCAGTCTGAGCAGATGAATCTGAGAGACTCTTATCTCCAATTAACGAGCAAAAAGCTGGATGTAGGAGTAGGGCTCAAATGGTCGAGCACCAGTCTTGAGTGAAAAAGCCACGAAAGAACATGAGGCTCTGAGTTCAAGCCTAAGTACCAGCCCCCCTCCCCCCCACCAAAGAAAATGTTAAACATGGGTTGAAGTAATCAAAAGTGTATCCATTTCAGTCCATCCTGCTGTTATATAGTATGCTTGTCCTGCACACTAAATAAGGAGGGAGGAGCCTGAGGCTCACAATGTGGCAAGAAGGCTGCCAGATGAGAACATCTATGACTGTAAGCGGCTTCCTACACTGATCATGCATAACAGGGCCCCACAGCTGGGAGAGCAGCAAGGAAAAGCTAGGACTGACATATCTTGAGTGTCACTCAGTGACAAGCATTGTAGGCACATTATCTCCCGAAGACTTTCAACTATGCCAGGAGTCGGAACAGTTGCCTGGATGTTAAGAGTATGAGCAACTGTTTATCTGATTCCCACCCCCTAACATCCTATATTTTTCTCTTTCGTAAAGAGAACTAAGTAAATACATTCACATGTGAATGGATGGTTTTCAATGACCTTCTCCAAATGTTGTTTTGGATTTTGTTAGGTCCCACCCCTTATTTTGAGCCTGAAATACTGTGGTCCAGGTTTCCATTGCAGTTGAGACACGCCTAGAGCCTCAGCTCAGGATTGCCAGTGGCAGCCCAACTTGCCTTAGAGAAACATACTTTTCATGTAGTTTTTGAAGCACATGTTTTGTTGTCAAAAGGTAATTCACAAGAAGATTTCACAATCAGATTTTGTCATCTTGGTCCTGGTGTAAACACTCATGCTGTCCACAGGATGTGGTCCAGGGCCATTTGATTAGGAAAACCAGAACACAAAGCTTGCCCACTGGCAACATCCTGCAAAATCTGGCCCAAAGAAAACAATGCTGGCCCTGAAGCCCTCACGATTCCATTGGACCACTTGGTCTGCTCACAATTCAAGGCCTTTACTGCTGCTGTGTTTGATGTGGGTGTCTGTGCCTGATGCTGAGGGGTGAAGCATCAGTGGCAGCCAGGTTCAGGTGGCCCGTGCCTGTAATCCCAGCTACTACGGAGGCTGAGGTCTGAGGATTGCAGTCTAAGGAAGCCCAGGCAGGAAAGTCTGGGAGACTCTTACCTCCAATTAACCACCAAGAAGCTGGAAATGGAGCTGTAGCTCAAGTGGTAGAGTGCTAGCCTTGAGCAAAAAAGCTCAGGAGCAGTTGTCCAAGCCCTGAGGCCAAGCCCCAGGACCAACACACACACACACACACACACACACACACACACACACACACACACAGAGAGAGAGAGAGAGAGAGAGAGAGAAAGAGAGAGAGAGAGAAAGAGAGAGAGAGTAAATGGCATCTACTCCCAGCTCTCATCAGTCCCAGGCAACAGGGACAACCCTTGTCACAAGCCACAACAGCCAGACCTCTCCTGGACTCCTGGCAGAAGCCTTCTAACTCTTCACAGTGCAAAGATTCTGATCCAAGTGTAAGTCACCACAAGGCCTCCATCACTGCTGCTGCTCTCTGACCTATTATTGCCTGCTTCTCTTATTCTTGCTTGCTGTACTCCAAAGAAGCAGACCTGATGACTTCTAAACCCAGCAAGCCCATTCCCACATCCCAGGCTTAATCCTTCAGCCAAGGATGCTCATCTCCAGACGGCCACATGGCTTCTCCTCACTTCTCCTCACTTCTGGCCATGACACAAATGTCATTATACTGATGCCCTCTCTTACATCTCATGCAATATGGCAGCTCCCATTCTGAGCCTCTATTTCTTTCTCTTCCTTGAGTTCTTGGTTTTAATTACACTTAGGATCTTCTAACCACACCATTTACTTCACTGTCTCCCCTTTGGTTTTGTTTTCCTTTTTAGTGAGGGAAAGGGATTAACTGGTGACTGAACTCAGAGTCTTGTGCTTTCTCTAGCATTAAAGCCATGCCTTAACCTTTTTTTGCATTGGTTATTTTCCAGGTAGGGTTTTTCTTCATGCCCGATCTGGTCTGAACTGTAATCCTTCTATTTGTGCTTCCCCGTGTCATGCCACTGCACTCAGGCATTGAGATGGAGTTTCACAAACTTTGATGCCTGGGCTGGCCTGCGCCATGTTCCCTAAATCTTCACATCCCAAGTAGTTAGGATTATAGGCATGAGCCATCAGGGCCCAGCTTCCCCTTTTGCTTTTTAAGAGCAAATATTCTATCTGTTTTGTACCCAACTACTCTATGGTAGAATAGTGCCTAGCACAGAAATTGCTCAAGAAGAACTTATTTTTAAGTAAATAAGTGTCCGAAAGGTATTCATATAAAACAAATCAACAAATGCTACAGAAGAATGTGGGTTTTACTCTCTCTCTCTCTGTGCGTGTGCATGTAAATATGTATGTGTATATGTACACACATTAGAGTTGGCTATATTAAAAATCATTTAGTACAATCACCTGATAAAATGTTCTGTGATCATAGAAAAAAATTTCAACGTGATTTTTCTGCATTTTTTCAACTATTCATGGCTATCAAACACATGAACTTTGGCTAACATGACTAAGGAACTGAATGTTTAATTTTAACCAGTTTAAATTTTAAATAGTCACATGTAACTAGTGACCACTATAATGTACCTCCTGTTGTTCAATAGCTACCAGTGCATTTCCTTAGGATATCTTCACACAAAGATAGTAAAGGGATGGGTTTTTGAGGGTGCAGAAGGGAATCCTCTCTGCTTACAGAAACTGGAAAGGTTAACACAGTGGGATGACTCTACTTAATCTCAAGAGACCTAGCATTTAGCCAGGTTTAAAAGAAAGGGAAAGACATGCAAATAGAAACAACAAAGTAAGAAAAAAGGTGGGTGTGGAAAGGGGTGTGACCAGAAATCAGTTTGGGAAGGGAATTTGGACAACTCCAGCAACTTCCACCAATGGGAAGCTCTGCAAGGCTAGAACAGAAGAACGAATTGATTAGATTTAGGTTTTAAGAAGACCTTTAAGGTGATACTAAAGCTGAGGAAGAAAGCCATGAAGATCTGGGTGATTTCGGTGAGCATGAAGATCTTGCTCAGCAATGAGGTGATCAGAGCTCAGCTCAGAAGGTACAGGGATGAAGGACAGCAGGCAGGGGCTGGATTCTTACAGTTGTGTCCATCATGACCACAAGCATGGTTATCATTCTACATGTAACAGGGAGCCATTAGATGGGTCTGAGGCCTTGAATGACTTTGGTGTTACTTTTAAATCATTTTAACTGTAGAATGTTAGAACACATTTTAGAATGAGAACAGGATCCAAGCAAAAGAAGGTGGCAGATGAAACATAGGTGGTATAATAAACATGTTGAAGCTGGGCACTGGTGGCTCACACCTGAAATCCTGGCTACTCAGGAGGCTGAGATCTGAAGATAAAAGTTCAAAGCCAGCCTGGGCAGGAAGAGACTCTTATCTCCAAATAACCACCAGAAAACCAGAAGTGGCACTGTGGCTCAAGTGGTAGAGTGCTAGCCTTGAGTTCAAGCCCCATGACCAAACCAAAAAAAAAAAAATGTTGAGGAGTAGAGAGGCTTTCTATCTTTTTGAAGATAGAAAAATCAGGACCTATTAATGGATTACATTGGGTGGGGGGAGGGGCTCAGATAAGAATCATGAATCTTTCCTAGGTTATTCCTCTGAGAAAATTAAGTGAATGCTGATACCCTTTACTGAGCTTGAGAAATGTTAAAGAAAAAATAGGTTTTCAGCAAGGTAAGGAGGAAATCAAAGGTTTGGTTCAGAGGCATTACACTTGGAAGCCTGTGAAACATCCAAGAGGGAATGTGGGGGTATTGTAAGGTTCTACAGTGGTCTTGAACAGTGATCCCTAATTCTTGAACTCCTGATTTCTACCTGCCAGGATTGTAGGGTTAAACCACTACATCTGGCCAATATCTATTTTTATGTCACTGATTTTATGATATATGTACAGACTATATACACAGTCCTCTAAGGAAAAAAATATGTATGTTGAGGGCTGCATGGTGAAAAATTATTAACTGATGGAAGTACTTACTTGACAACATTTTGAAACCACTGGCCACATGGAAATAGCAGCAGAAGAGGGATTATAGCAAGCCTCCCTAAACCATTATGGGCACTGGTAGCCAGTCCTGACAGGGCAGTCCATAAGACTTTTATCTGCAACTAATTTTATTTTAAGCTGGAAGTAAAGCTGTAACTCAAGTGGTTGAACATTAGCCTTGAGCAAAAAAAACTCAGGGACAGCACCTAGGCCCTGAGCTGTAGCCCCAGAACAGGAACACCCCCACACACACACACAAAACAACTATATATATATATGTATATATATACATATATATGTATATAGATGAATTTTATATTGATTCTTCTGTCAAAAAACAGGGAAGGCCAGACACTGATGACTAACATCTGTAATTCTAGCTACACAGGAGGCTGAGATCCAAGGATTGCATGCTTAGAAGCCATCCCAGGCAGGGAAGAATGTAAGACTCTTTATCACTGATTAATCACCCAAAGCCAGATGTGACGCTGTGGCTCAAGTGGTAGAGCACTGTCCAGGCACTGAGTTCAAACCCCAGGACTCACACATACATACCCACAAATACAGACACACATACACACACAAACACATGCACACACATGTGTACATGCACACACACATGTGTATGCAAATACAAGGGCAAGCTGCCATGTGACTGGTGTGGCATTCAGCAGAGTTTGGATGTCCATTGCTGAGATGTGCCATGAAGGAAGTCCTCATCATGGCTGATTTCTTTTCTCAAAGAAGAGATGAGTACTTGGCCCTTGAGGGCCTTGAAACCCAAAGTATCTATGAGTATTTGCAGAACAAGCTGGTAACATGGAATTGTAATAATGTCTTTCTGCAGAGAATTGAACTGGGCAAGGGTGAATCAGCCTTGAGTCTACAAAGGGATGACAGCTTCTCAGATTGTTGGGAGGGAAAGCCAGAGGATGTGTCAGTGATTCCAGTTTGCTTCCAGAGGGAGACTGCTCGAGTAGCAGATGTGAGCATACCAGTTTCTGTGGTTGGTATTTTCCTGTAGTGACTCACTGGGTCCTCATTCTAGGACAAAAGTCATGGAGAAGCTAAGTATGGTGGTAGTGCATGCTTGTAATCCCAGCACTTGTAAGATAGCAGTTGGAGGCCAGCCTGGGCTACATAGTGAGACCCTGTGTAAAATTGTTGTGTAAAACAAGCAAAAAAAAAAAAAAAAAAGGAAAACACCAGGAAACAGCTTAGTATAGTAGAAAGGAAAACACCAGGAAACAGCTTAGTATAGTAGAAAGTTACTCTGGTATGGCTGCTCCAGTGTTTACAGGTAAAGAAGCTAGAGCTCACTAACAAACTGAGCTGCCTAGCTGAAAAGTACTGGAGCTGTGACCCAGAACCAGGGCTAACTAATTTTAAACACCATGTTTACTTTGAAACACAAGAAACTTAAGAAATGGCATAGAACAATAAAAACAGCTGCAGGTAATCAGAGAAGCAACAAAGTATTTATAAGGTATAAATAGGTTTGCTGCTGTAACAAACAAAGCCAAGAATTAGCAAAACAGTGGTTTCAATGAGATGAAGGAGCCTCCTCTCACCCACAGTGATGTGAGCACAGGAAATCCCAGCTGACACAAGGTGCCACGGTGCTGGAGGCCAGATCCTCTGACCCTCGGCTCTGCTGTCTTCTGTCAATGCTGCCTCTACCCGCATGGCTGCTGATCACCTCCTGCCCACATGCCTATCTGTCTGCCTCTCCTCCAGAGGGAAGAGGAGACACCGCTCCCTCTCCATGTGACCCAGCAATTGTACGCATGCCTCCTGATCACAGACCCTTGACCAGAATGAAGCCATGGCCAACCAAGTATGAGAGAAGCTGGGGAATGACTTGATTCCAAGAAGTATGTGCCTGGCTATCATGTAGAGATTCTAGTGGATATGGATAGGAAACAACAGCTACTAACACCAACAGTATCTATTAGAAGCAAAAAGGAATAAACAAATGTGGAGAGAAGTTTCTAGACTGTTCTAAGGGAACACGCTGTGGCCACAAAGGCAGAAGAGACAGGCTTCTTAAAGGGGAGATTGTAGCCCAGGTAGGGTAAAGGGTTAGAAACAGGACTGTTGTGGGCATTCAGTATGGAGGAAAGGAACCATCCCAACCTTGGTAGGCAAGAGAAGATGGCTGTAGGTTTGTAAGGAGGAAAAATGTTTTAATTAAAGTTCTATACTCCAGAGATGGCTCCAGCAGGAGGGAGATGACATAGAAAGCCAAGGGCAATAGGGGAGAACACTGGATAGGGATCAGGTGCAGAGCCTACCTCTGGCCCAGACTCACTACTGCATGTGGAGGGAGAGTGAGGCTTGAAGCTTTATCCCTGCGCACCGCCTGCTGGCCTGTAGTGTGCCTGCCTCTGTGTATGAATGTCCTCTCCAGCCCAGCTGCCTCCCAAGTTCAAAGTCTACTGAGCTGATTTCTAACCTCATTTTTAGCTGGATGTTTCCTCGATTTCCTGATTCTCTGAATAATCTACAAATGTTCAACACTGGCTTAAAGAAATCTAAAAAATCATTTCAGAACCGGTTTCTTCCTACTATCATGAATTTTGTTAAAACTCACCTTGCCTTCTCCAGACCAAATTATAATTACCTGTTGGCTAAAGAAAAAGAGAATGTATTCAAGTAAAACAAACACTAAAGCATTCTGGGCTCAAGACTTGTGCCAACATGTCTGCTGGGTCACAGGCTTCTGATTTCTGTCTTGAAGAAGGAAGAAGTGCATGCAAGCTGAGTTTTCTCAGTCACATGGGAGTGGGTGCTTTGCCATGGTCTTCTAAAATAGCTACTGAACAAAGTGCTCAGTGTGGATGCCTGCTCTTGATAGAGTTCTATTCCTGGTGCATTTCTGAGGCTCTAGGCTCCCAGGTGTGGGGGAAGAGGCCAGTGCAGAGGACAAGCCTTGCTGCCATGGACCTGCACTGCATCACAAGAAATAAGCAGCAGCCATCTGATCTTGGTGTGTCTATGATATGGACAGAATTGTGTGACTCCCCAAAGTCTTCACTCCAGTACTTGAAAAATTTGATGTAGTTGAAAATACATATGTTCCTCAGTTGGTAAGAGAGTCATGTCATGATAAATCTATTGCAAATTGAAAAATATAGTAATGTAAAACCGCATTTAATCTGGGCATGGTGGCACACATCTATAACCCCAGTTACTCAGAAGGCAGAGGTAGGAGCATCATGGTCCAGTCGGGAAAAAAGTTCAAGGCTGTCTCTTAAAAAAAATAAACTAAGAAGTAAAAGGAGTGGGGGTATGGCTCAAGCAGTTGAGCACAAATGGAAGATCCTAAGTTCAAATCTCAGAACTGGAAGAACACATTTAATACATCTACCTTCCTAAATATCCTAGCTGAGCCACACAGCACCAGCGAACTGGTTGTTTCTCTGGTTGGTGCAGCATGCTCAGTTCCTGCTCAGTATCGTGAGCAAATGTTATGCTGTGTCTCAGCAGCCTGGGGAAAGAGCAAAAGTCAGAACTCCAAGAAATGGTGCTACTGACTAAGGATGACTTTTACAGCATTGTAAAGGCAAAAATCCATCATAAACTGAGAACTGTTTTAGGGAAGAGAGTTAAAATGAGGTCATTAAGGTGGATCTGTATGGTGTGTGTGTGTGTGTGTGTGTGTGTGTGTGTGTTACCTGGAGTTATCATATACCCTGCTGGCAACCATGACCCTTTCTGGGGAGCTCCTCCAGCAGATGGGAAAAGTGAGATTAGAAGTGAATCTAGGACTTTGCTGGTAAAGCAAACCAAGAAAGAGAATGCCCTTGCTGAACAGAACAGGCTAGAAAGGTCTCCAGCATTCCCTCTCCCTTGTGTAGTACTGACAAAGAAAGTCATCCTGAGGTCTCAGGACAATGGGGCTGAAACATATAGATCTATTTCTCTGGAATCTCACATGTAGCATGATAAACCATGTCTCCTGCTCATTTTTATACTGGTCATTTATTGGGAAGGATTTCATTTCTTACCAGTGTATGAACCTGGATTACAATTCTTCTATTTTAGGCCTCCCATTGTAGTTAGAGTAACAAGTACAAACTACCACCCCTAACCCTACTGAGAAGGGGGCATTTCACAAACTTTTCTCTCTGTTGGGCTCTAACTGCAATCTTCCCAATCTCCGCCTCCCAAGTAGCTAGGATTAAAGTAGCTAGGATTATTTCTCCTGTAGTGTATGCTTACTAAAGGGGGACATTTGAAGACAAACATACACAAAGAACATCACAGAATGCTTATGACAGAGATCAGGGTGCTATTTCTGCAAATCAACAAATGCCAAAGACTTCCAACAACCACAGAAGCCTGGGAGAGACACAGAAGAGATTCTCTCATGTCCCTCCCGAGGAAGCAACCCTGCCAACA
Source organism: Perognathus longimembris pacificus (assembly GCF_023159225.1). Lineage (NCBI taxonomy): Eukaryota > Metazoa > Chordata > Mammalia > Rodentia > Heteromyidae > Perognathus > Perognathus longimembris. Next base: position 27,233,263 of record NC_063176.1, on the reverse strand, counting down.
TGTTGATCTTGGAATTCCCCTCCAGAGCTGTGAGACAGCACATCTCTGATAAGGCACCCAGTGTTGGTGCTTTGTTACATACAGATATGATTGAGTATGAGATGTTGGGTGATAAATAAATGTATGAACAAATGTATTTGGGGTTAGTTCATTTTGAGACAGAGTATTCAAGTATTTCAGGCTGCCCAGGAACTTGGGATTTCTCTAGCCTCTGCCTCCCAGGTACTGGAATTACAGGTATGCTGCAATGCCCTGCTAAATGAGTGATTTTGGACAAATGTTTTTTTTTTAATAAAATGAATATCCTCCCGCTTTACCTCCTCTCTCTGCAGGATTTTTCTCTCTGTAGGCGCTGCACACATTGCACTCTTCCTGAAGCGCAAGGGAAGGGAGTAAAGGCCATGAACACAGGAAGAAGCAGCTGCCAACAATAGCCTGTGGTTCCTGGAAATTCTTCCTGGGTCACAGGTATACAGAGCCATCGCCAAGACTGCTATGTTGAAGAAAATTAGCCTTGGAGGGTGGAAAACCTAGCATTGCTTATTCAAGCTGAGAACATCTGTATCTATAAATTGGCTTAGACTCTAAAATCAGAAAAGTAGCTTCAAATATGTATGGAAGGTTTGAAGACCTGGGATAACTCTAGTGCACATTTTCAGAGCAGTTTTCCACTTATTTGTTAAGACATGTGAGATTCCAGAGAAATAGATCTATATGTTTCAGCCCCATTGTCCTGAGACCTCAGGATGACTTTCTTTGTCAGTACTACACAAGGGAGAGGGAATGCTGGAGACCTTTCTAGCCTGTTCTGTTCAGCAAGGGCATTCTCTTTCTTGGTTTGCTTTACCAGCAAAGTCCTAGATTCACTTCTAATCTCACTTTTCCCATCTGCTGGAGGAGCTCCCCAGAAAGGGTCATGGTTGCTTCTGTTAAAAAAGCACCATAGTAGTCAGCTTCCTGCTATTGTAATGAAGTACCCCAAGCTCAATAAGTTATAAAGAAAAGAGGTTTACTTAGACTCACTTGTAGAATTTCAGGAACATGGTTCTGGCAGGGTTCAGTTCTGGTAACAGCTCAATGGAAGGAACATGTATAGAATGAGAAATCACCTGGGGAGACAGGAAGTCACAAAGGGTCTGGGCAGGAGCTAGTGATGGCTTCCGATGAGGCCCCACCTCATGTGATGTACAGCTTAGAGGCAAGTGAGGACAATTGGGAACCAGGCTCCTCCTGCCTAAGCAATGGAAGTTTGTCTCCCCACCCGCCCCCATACCTTCTCTTCTCTCTTTCTCTCTTGGCAGTACTAGGGATTTGAACTCAATGCCTCACACTTCCTAGACAAGTGCTCTACCACTTGAGTCCTGCCCCATCCCTTTTGGTTTTAGAGGTTCCCAGAGCTAGTTTCTGATCACGAGCCTCCTACCATCATCTCCCGAACAGCTGAAATCACAAACCCGGACCTCTATGCTCAGTCTGCTGCATCTCTTGATGAAAGGTACTACATCATGTCTTTCAGAGTTTGAGGTTAAACATAATAATAATGTAAACACAGACTCCTAATGAGTTAATTTTAAGGACCTGCTCAGAGTTATTAGGAACAAAATATTCCTTACAGTTCAGAACAGGCATTTCATAATAAATACATGCATAACTCCTGTTCAGAGAAATGTAAAGCTTAGTTTCAGGGAAACTCCAGAATCTATGAACCACATGGGCTGGAGCCTCAGCTGCTTGGTGCATCTTAAATTCTAATCCACCTCTGATGGCTTCTTGTTCTATTCCTGTGGGTAGGACAGGGAGTCTCACAATGCCTGGAACTGATCTTGAGCCTCCCAAAGAGAGTTCAGTTAGACTTTTTGGCTGGATTAAAAGGTGTTTGTTGAAGAAGAGAGAGGGAAAGAAATGGTTAACATTAGAGAATACTTATCAGTCTGAGCTAACCTAAAGAAGAAGTGGAGGAGTAAATGCACAGAGCAGGCTGATGGCCATAGGGGCTGTGCTGTAAGTCACTCTGACGAGGTCCTGGCAGGCCTTCTTCACTGTCTCCCCTCCTACATGATTTATCCTGTGTGCATGGCAGGTTTCCCGCCTGAGGAGGGAAACCACAGGAAGCGCCGCTCTGCTCCACGGAGGGATGAGCACTTTGAGCTAGGAGAGGTTTGAAGTGTCAGCTTTTGAATGATTTCATTCTTCAGTTCACAATGCATTATTTTTAATTTGTCCTTGGGAAGTCCCTTCTTTTCTCTTCCTTCCAGCTTTGTTTCTTCCTAGCTCACACACACACACACACACACACACACTCACCCTTGCTCTCTCCTCCATCACTCATCCTGATGTGTTTAATGTACATGATTACATGTGTGCTTGAAGAATGGAGTTCTAGTTTTTACATATTGTGTTCAGTGGTAGATCACAGGATGCACACCTCAACACGGAGGCCAGAGTCTCCCAGCGACAGAGGTGGGATGGCTTTTGACAGTCTGTCCACTATGGCACAGCCTCAACTCCTGTACTCCATGCATGGGGTACCTAGGCACTCTCAGTGTGCTCCAGATACATTGGAAAATAAAACAAAGCCAAACAACCGCAATCCTAGCTGCTCAGGAGGCCGAGATCTAAGGATCATAATTTGAAGTCAGCTAAGGCAGAAAAGTCCATGAGACTCTTATCACCAACTTAACAGCAAAAAGCCAGAAGTCGAGCTGTGGCTTCAGTGGTAGAGCACCAGACTTGAACAGAAAAAGCTAAAGAATAGCACACAGACCCTGAGTTCAAGCCGTATTAATGTCACAAACAAACAAATAAAACCCAAATGACAATTCTTTACTTCTGCTGTTTACTGTACAGCAGCAGCAGCAGCAGCAGAAGCAGAAGCAGAGAGAGAATAAGCAAAAAACCTTATCAGTCAGTGTAGTGGCAGAGTATGTTAGAAAGTGCCAAATATTATACACAAAAAGACTGAAATTGTGGGGCCAACTGAAAAAGCATTGCTGCACAGGTGTGGTGATGCACACCTGTAACTTCAGCTAGTTGGGAAGCAAAAAAGGAGAATTGTGAGTTCCAGGCCAGCCTAGGCAAGACATAGAGAGTTATCTTACAAAAGAGCAAACAAAAAACAAAGGGTGGGGAGTGTGAATCAAGAGGTAGAGAACTACCTAACATACTTGAAACCCAGGGTTTACTTTCTAATACAAGAGAAAAGAAAAGCACAAGTACAAGAAAAAGTGAACAAAAAGTAACTAAGAAAAGAAGAACATAAGCAGTGTTGTCATGTGAATCATATGGGGTGGAGGAAGGGTGCTCATGCAGGTTCCTAGAGAAGAAACAGAACAGCCATTGCACAGCCCAATGTCTGAGCGAGGCCAGCAGAGCTGAGCAGAGAGAGCTAGGAACCAGGCAGACAACCAGGCATTTAAGGGATGGTGATTTTGCTAGTAGATTTGAGAATAGGTTTGATTTATGGTTTAAAAGGATTCCTCTGGCTGTCATGTTGAGAAGAGGTTGTGTTAAATGTGAGGGGAAAGGCAATTATTCTGTTTCAAAGGCCTTCATGGTAAAGGGAATCAGGGGTGATGCTTGAGAAGACCCAAACAGGAGCCATAAGGACAAGAAGAAATAGACTCGGGACAACTTTTAGGCTTCAAGTTGATCAGATTTCTCAAAACTCTTCTTCTCCTTAGGATATAGATAGCCACCTGTCTGTCACTCTTATACCAAGAGCAAGGAAAAGGGAAAACTTCCAGAATTATTTCTGTCCTGGAGCCCCACGAAGAGCAGAGTCTCAGTCACCCCCAAAACTTGACTTCCAAAGAGTGACAAGACACACAGACATTGCTTTTGGCAATGTGGAAAGAGAAAAAAAATGGTGCCAAAGAAGGCTAATTTTGTTTTTAATTCCTAAAGAGTTCATGTGGATTCATGTACTCAGAACTACAGTCACAAAGGGAAATTGCACCTCAGCTCTGCTCCACGAACCTCAAGCAGGTGTTTCTAGAAAGTGAAGACAGAGCAGGAAAGGCAGAGGGAATGATGGTGGACAGGATGAACTCCAGGAAGAAACACAGGGCAACCAAAGGAAGCAGAAGTACTGTGTGGAAAAGGCCTCAGGACAAACAGAGGTAAAGGTAGAAACAGTGGGTTGGAATACTGTAAAAGTGAAGGAAAGGAGGAAAAACAATAGACAGAGAACTTAAACCAAATTCAGCCATTGGAAGTCATCTCAACTGAAATTGCATTGCTGCCCTGCATGTACCCCAGACTGATAACAGTGATTAAGTATGGAATGGTTTGCTTCATTCCCACCAGAAATGAATCCTGAGACAGGGCAGTATCGACTATCGACATGGCTTTGGCAGCTCAATAATGCCAGGTCCAGCATCAATTAATTCTAATAATGGATGAAGTAATTTCAGCAGTTCAATAATATCAGGGTGAATAGCATTGCCAGTGCAAGATGGTTAACCACAGCTCCAGATGTCACATCTGGCTTTCAGGCAAAAAGAAAGGACAAGGTGATGTAATACCACTTGTTTCTATCCCTGTTATCAGAAAAAGCTAAAGCAGTTCTAGAATATCCTCTCCCCAGTGGTATACATCTACTTATTGGCCAGCTAAACATAGACATAATTACTGGCAGGGTCTGCATTCATTTCTACTGTAGACAAAATCTAGGTCCTATAGAAATAATGGTGCATGTGACATTGGCTGGGTAATAAAACAGTATATCCTGTGAGCATTCATTGAGACTGTGAATGTAAAAGGGACAAATGCCACACCCGACCCACAGGGGTGCTTGATAACTGGATCCTTTTTTTTTTTTTTTAATATTGAAGGAATAGAAGTTCTTTGGGATGCAGGAATCAGGTCTGGCCTGTGTACCTGAGGTCAGTTTCTCACACTCCAAAACCGACAAATGGAAAGTTTATTCTTGATTTTGTGAAAGCTTATAATCCTCAGCAAAGACAGCACCATCCATTTTTAAAAAAAAAAAAAACAGCAGAGCTCCTAGTGGGAGGAGGGAGGGGAATGGCTGCCCACATGTCTTCACTGGGTAAGATGGTTATTGTAAACCCAGAGGACAGAAACTGCCAGACACAGAGCAGATGTTACAGAAAATCAGCAGGGGGAAGCCTAGTTTGTTAGAGGACTGCGAAAGGTAGAGACAGATAGGTTAGCACACAGTACACGCATGTACACTCTCTGAGCGGCCCAGCCTGCCAAGATGCCTTCAAAACCATGAGAGAGGGAGCAATTCCACACATGGGCCAGTGTTAGCATGGCATGCCTTATCTATTATTTCAATCACCTTAACTTTGTTACTCTTAACAAATATTAAGGGTAATTTTAGTATCTGTTCTGCACAATCTAAGTGAATAAAGTAACTGTTTTAAACCCTGAATCCTTTATCAACCAGAATTGATTCAAGCTTTCCATAGAACCCTTTTCATCACAGGAGAGAGATAGATAGATAGATAGATAGATAGATAGATAGATAGATAGATATTTTTAATTTTTGATGGTACTGGAGTTGCTAGGCTTTACCATGCAAACTACATGCCTGCCCCTTCCCCTTTTTGCTTTAGTTTTCAGAAAGTATCTTGAACTCGTCACCCAGGGATGGCCCCCAGCCTATATCTCTTGAGTAGCTGAAATGATAGGGCATCGGTGACTTTTCACCTGGCCGGCCTTGACTCATGAACCTCCTGATTTCTCTGTCTCCTTAGCAGCTGGGATTCCAGGTATGAGCCACAGTGCCCAGGCCTAATCATCCCACACTCTCTTTCTGATGTTTCTGACATAATAGTTGTACAACATGACTTTTCTTTTTTTTTTTTCAAATTTTTATTATCAAACTGATGTACAGAGAGGTTACAGTTTCATGCGTTAGGCATTGGATACATTTCTTTTATTGTTTGTTACCTTGTCCCTCATGCCCCCCTCCCTCCCCCCTTTCCCTCCCCGCCCCCACCCCAAGGTGTTCAGTTCACTTACACCAAACAGTTTTGCAAGTATTGCTTTTGTAGTTATTTCTCTTTTTTTTACCCTGTGTCTCTCAAATTTGGTATTCCCTTTGAATTTCCTACTTCCAATACCAGTAAACACGGTTTCCAATATACTCAGATAAGATTACAGAGATAGTGTAGGTACAACCATAGGAAGGTGATACAAGAACATCCTCAATAATAGAAACTACACATACACATAGGACGTTGAAAGTAGTTACAACTGTGATATAACAATTGTTTCCATAACATGGAGTTCATTTCACTTAGCATCATCTTATGTGTTCATAAGGGTATAGCTATTGGGCCTTGTGATGCTCTGCTATGGCTTGCCTAAACCTGTACTAATTATTCCCAATAAGGGAGACAATAGAGTCCATGTTTCTTTGGGTCTGGCTCACTTCACTTAGTATAATTTTTTCCAAGTCCTTCCATTTCCTTACAAATGGGGCAATGTCATTCTTTCTGATAGAGGCATAAAATTCCATTGTGTAAATGTACCACATTTTCCTGATCCATTCGTCTACTGAGGGGAATCTGGGTTGGTTCCAGATTCTAGCTATGACAAATTGTGCTGCGATGAACATTGTTGTGCTGGTGGCTTTACTGTGATTTTGTTTGTGGTTTTTTTGGATAGATACCCAAAAGTGGGGCTGCTGGGTCATAGGGGAGTTCTATATTTAGCCTTCTGAGGAATCTCCATACTGCTTGCCAGAGTGGCTGAACCAGTTTACATTCCCACCAACAATGAAGTAGGGTTCTCTTTTGGCCACATCCCCTCCAACAATTGTTATTGTTAGTTTTCTTGATATATGACATTCTTACTGGGGTGAGATGGAATCTCAATGTTGTTTTGATTTGCATTTGTTTTATGGCCAGTGATGTAGAGCATTTTTTCATATGTCTCTTGGCCATTCTCATTTCCTCATCAGAGAAGTTTCTTTGTAGGTCTTTAGCCCACTTGATGAGGGGGCTATTGGTTCTTTGCAGTTTTGTTTTGGATGAAGGTAATTTTTTAGTTCTGCATATATTTTAGAGATGAGGCCTTTGTCTGTTGAATGTCCAGTAAAGATCTTCTCCCAGTCTGTGGGCTTTCAGTTTATCTTGAGAGCTATGTCCTTTGCCGTGCAGAAGCTCTGCAGTTTGATGCAGTCCCATTTGTCCAACCTTTCTTTGATTTGTAGCCTTTCAGGGTCTTTGTTAAGGAAGTTCTGTCCTGTGCCAAGGAGCCCAAGTGTTTCTCCTACTCCTTCCTTTAGTGTTTTCAGGGTGCCTGTTTTGATTTCAAGGTCTTTAATCCATTTGGAATTGATTTTGGTGCAGGGTGATATATAAGGATCTAGTTTTAGTTTGTTGCATGTGTTGAGCCAGTTTTGCCAGCACCACTTGTTAAAGAGGCTATCTTTCTTCCATACTATTGTTTTAGCTCCTTTATCAAAGATTAAGTAGGCGTAGTTCTGTGGGTTCAATTCTGGGTCTTCAATTCTGTTCCATTGGTCTTCAGGCCTGTTCCGGTGCCAATACCAAGCTGTTCTTTCTGCTTAGGAGTGTTTTTGCTATTCTAGGTCTTTTATTGTTCCATATGAATTTCTGGATTGCTTCCTCTATTTCATTAAAGAATGGTGTTGGGATATTAATGGGTATTGCATTGAATTTGTAGATAGCCTTTGGCAATATTGCCATTTTGATTATATTAATCCTCCCAATCCAGGAGCATGGGAGGTTTTTCCATTTTCTTAGTTCTGACTTAATTTCATTTTTCAAGCTTTTAAAGTTCTCATCAAAGAGGTCTTTCACTTCTTTGGTTAAGGTTATTCCTAGGTAAAAGTTTTTGGGGGCTATTGCAAAAGGAGTTGCTTTCCTGATTTCAGCCTCGGTCTTCGGGTTGTTAGCATAGAGAAAGGCCATTGATTTTTGAAGGTTTATTTTATATCCTGCAACTTTGCCAAAGTTTTGGATCAGCTCTAGTAGCTTGGGGGTAGAGTCTATGGGATTCTTTAGGTATAGGATCATGTCATCTGCAAAGAGAGAAAGTTTAACTTCATCTTTTCCTATTTGGATCCCCTTTATATTCTCTTCTTGCCTAACTGCTCTGGCTAGGAATTCTAGTACTATGTTGAAGAGCAGGGGAGAGAGTGGACATCCCTGCCTTGTTCCTGATTTTAAAGGGAATGGCTTTAGTTTTTCACCATTTAGAGTTATGCTTGCTATTGGTTTGTCATAAACTGCCTTGATTATATTCAAGAATGTTCCCTGGAATCCCAGTTTTTCCAGGGCTTTTAGCATAAATGAGTGCTGGATTTTATTGAACGCTTTTTCCGCATCCAGTGATAAAACCATGTGGTTCTTTACCTTGCTCCGGTTGATGTGGTGGATTACATTAATTGACTTGTGTATATTAAACCAGCTTTGCATCCCTGGGATGAATCCAGTTTGATCGTGGTGTATGATTATTTTGATGACCTTTTGAAGTCGATTGGCCAGAATTTTGTTGAGAATTTTTGCATCTCTGTTCATCAGGGAGATTGGTCTGTAGTCCTCTTTCCGTGATGAGTCTCTGCCTGGTTTTGGGATGAGGGTTATACTGGCTTCATAAAATGAGTCTGGTAGTGAACGTTCTCTTTCAATTTCATTGAAGAGTTTGAGAAATATTGGAGTGAGTTCTGTTTTGAAGGCCTTGTAGAATTCTGCGGTGAATCCGTCTGGACCTGGGCTTTTCTTGGATGGGAGATCATTGATTGCTGTTTCTATTTCAATACTGGATATGGGTCTGTTTAGAAGGTTTAAGTCTTCATGGTTGAGTTTGGGGGTATCAATTTTTTCTAGGAAATCATCCATTTCTTCCAAGTTCTCGAATTTGTTGGCATAAAGGTTTGCAAAATAGTCCCTTATTATTTTCTGAATTTCGGTTATTTCTGTGGTGATGCTACCTGTTTCATCTCTTATCTTGTTTATTTGAGTGTGCTGCCTTCGTTTTTTGGTCAGGTTTGCCAGGGGTCTGTCTATCTTGTTGATTTTTTCAAAGTACCAACTCTTTGTTTTGTTGATTCTTTCGATGGTTTTTTTTGTCTCTAATTGATTTAATTCTGATTTGATTTTAATTATTTGCTTCCGTCTATTGACTTGGGGTTTGGCTTGCTGTTCTCTCTCCAGAAAATTAAGGTGCTTCCTTAAAATACTGAGTTGCTGTTTCTCCAGTTTGTTGATGTATGTACTCAGAGATATAAATTTTCCTCTGAGTACTGCCTTTGCTGTGTCCCAAAGGAGCTGGTACTTTGTGTCCTCAACTTGGTTGAAGTCCATAAACATTTGAATTTCCGTTTTAATTTCTTCAATGATCCACTGATGGTTCAGCAGTGTGTTCTTTAGTCTCCATAAATTGTGGGATTTTCTGTGGTGGCTGAATGAGTTGAGCTCTAATTTTATTCCATTGTGGTCTGAGAGAATGCAGGGAATGATTTTGATACTTCTGAATTTGTACAGATTTTCTTTGTGCCCTAAGATGTGATCTATTTTGGAGAATGTTCCATGTGCTGCCGAAAAGAATGTGTATTCTGTCCTTGCTGGGTGGAATATTCTGTAGATGTCGATTAAGTCTAGTTGGTCTATGCAATTGTTTAGTTCTGTGGTTTCTTTGTTCAGTTTTTGGCGTGTTGATCTGTCCAGAGGTGATAGTGGAGTGTTAAAGTCCCCCACTATCATTGTGTTTGGGTCTATGAATGTTTTTAGAGCCAGTAGTGTTTGTTTAATGAAGTTGGGTGCTCCTGCATTTGGTGTGTAGATATTTAGGATGGTTATTTCTTCCTGTTGGAGAGATCCTTTTACCAGTATGTAGTAACCTTCTTTGTCTCTTCTTACCTTTTTTAATTTGAAGTCAATTTTGTCTGATACTAGGATTGCAACTCCAGCCTGCTTATGGGGGCCATTTGCTTGATAGATTTGTTTCCAGCCTTTCACTTTTAGAAGATGTTTACTTTTGCTGGATAAATGTGTTTCTTGGAGGCAGCAGAAAGATGGATCTTGAGTTTTGATCCAACTTATGAGCCTATGTCGTTTGATTGGAGAGTTAAGTCCATTAATGTTGACAGTTAGGATTGAGAGGTGATCGTTTGTTCCTTTCATTATCACTATCTTGTTTAAAGCTGTGTCTTCCCATTTCTTGATCTAGTGTTTACTAATTAGGGTTCATTTCTCTGTCTGTGTTGGGATCTTGATTATTTTCCCTGTATAGTACATCTTTAAGGATTTTGTGTAAAGCTGGTTTGGTGGAGATATATTGTTTCAGATTTTCCTTATTGTGGAAGACTTTTATTTGACCTTCGGCTATGATGGAGAGTTTGGCTGGGTACAGAATTCTTGGTTGGTAGTTATTTTTATTTAGAGTTTGGTATACTTCATTCCAGGCTCTCCTTGCTTTCATGGTCTCTGCTGAGAAGTCTGGGGTAATTCTGATTGCTTTTCCTTTATATGTGATTGTTTTCTTTGCCCTAACAGCTTTGAGTATTTTTTCCTTGCACTCTGCTGAAGCTGTTTTGATCACAATGTGTCGGTGGAAAGTCCTATTCTGGTCTGGTCGATTTGGGGTTCTAAATGCTTCTTGTATGTGTATAGGCCTTTCCTTCTGGATGTTTGGGAAGTTCTCAGCTAATATTCTGTTAAGTAGGTTGCCTATCCCATTAACCTCTTTCTCCAAGTTTTCCTCAATACCTATTATCCTTAAATTGGGCTTCCTGATCGTGTCTTGAATCTCCTGTAGCGATCTGTTTTGTTGCTTGGACTGGATTTGTATTGATTTTTGATCTTTCCCCATAGAATCTAAGGAATCTTCAGCTCCTGAGATTCGATCCTCTGCTTCAGTTAGTCGGGACTGTAGGCTAGCTACTTGATTTCGAATCTCTTTTCCTTCTGACTGGTCTTTCCTGATGATTTCCATGTCATTTCTTAGGTCTTGTATGGACTTCTTTACTTCATTAACTTCATTACTTTGGTTTTGAGTGTTGTCTCTCATATCTTTAAGCTGGGTAGCTATCTTTTCATTTGACTCTTGAAGCTCATTTATCTTTCTATTTGTGGATGCCATGAAATTCTCCATTAATTTTTGCTTTGCCTCCTCACGCTCTAACATAATTGACTGAAGAGTTTCAAACTTTTCATTTATCATGTTTATCAGTAGATTTTGTAGAGCATTTTGGGGGTTTTCTTCTACGTTTTTGATTGACTGCTCTGCTTCCTGCTTGTTTTGAGTGGGGGATAAGACTTCATTGTTTGCCATCTTTCTTGTGTAACTTCTGCCCATTTGAATTGGGAATGCCTGTCTACCAGCACCTGTGAGCACCGTTTAAGACCCAAAGCAGCCCTTACCAAGCACTGTTGTGTAAATCTTACAATTTCACAATTATATACAGATAACTTGTATACCTGTCTATAAAGTTAGATTTGGTGTTCCTAAAGAATACAATTTCAATATAACAACTGATCCTGGGCCCTGTATTCAATAGTTACTTATTTACTGTTACAACCCTATATGCAATTCTTGTTTTTATATTAAGTTCTTTTAGGACTGGCTTTCTCTATGAACCCCTTTGATTAACTCGTATTAAGCTGGGATACCCTCTATCCAATAACCAGGAGTCAATGGAACCTGGAGGTCCAGGCAGCAAGTCAGGAGGGTAAGTTGGAGGTAGTAAAGAGAATAGAGTAAAATGTATTGGGGGGGGGGGTGATTTTGGTTTAGTTTCAGTGACGTGGAAATGTGGAGAAGAGTAGAATCAGTAGAAAGAACAATGTTAAAATGACAGACACTGGAGAGTTAGCAGAAAAGGGTGGAGGTGTTATTTATAGGAAAGTAATTTTTAAAGGAAGAGGACGCAACGAGAGAAATAAAGTAAAAATACTGGAAGACAGATACACAAAACAGAGAAAAATTATTTAAAAAGGAAGCATAAGTAAATAAAAAGGAAAATAAGAGAAAAGGAACAGCCCAAACAAATAAACAAACACAAAAAAAAAAAAACTTGATAAAACAAACCGGTAAAAATGGAAAACAAACAAACAAAAAACAAACAAACCAAAAAAAAAAACAACCAATGATGTTTCAGATGTAAGAAAATTAAAAAAAAATGTTTGAAAAGAAAAAGAAAAAGAAAAAAAAAAAGGAGTCCTCCTTGTTTGGGTGGATTCTCCCCAGTTTCTGGTTTCCCTGCAATGGACTGCAGTCTATTTTCCTGATTGGCTGGTTTGACTTGATTTCACTTGGCAAGGGGTGGTTCTGTTCTGACCTTCTCCCCTGCTGGTGCAATCGTGGGTCTCTGAGGTTTGCACAGCTTGCAGGCAGGCCTTGGGCGTCCTCTGTAGATGGGGAGGTGAACAGTCTTAGGAACTGTGGCTCCTCTGTCTGCTGTGGGGCCACTGCCTTTGATGCCTGGACTTGACTAGGCTGTGAACTCAGCAGGGCGGGGCACCTCTGGCCTGTTTTGCTCCGCTGAGAGTTGCTTGCCTGAGGGAGGCGGCCTCCTTGGCATAGGTGGGTATGGAATGCAGCTCCATTTTGGGCTGGGAATTCGCTTCCTCTGTGATGGGACCGTTTAGCTGTCCCAGGAACTGTTTGTTCCTCCATCTGGTGTTTCCGTGCCCCCGGTAGCTGCTCGAAGCTTTTGCTTTAAGTTTAGAAATTCCGGCTGGCAGGGCGGGGCACCTCTGGCTAAGCCCCGGACTCGCCTCCTGCCAGGACAGGGGGCGTTCTTCTGGGCGGAGCTAGTTCTCACTGATTCCTCCCCTCCTGCCCTTTTCAAAGATGGCTTTTTTGACCTCGCTTTCCCCAGGCCCGCTTCAGTTCCAGTCTGGTCTGACCCTATGCCAGTGGCAAAGATGGCGCTTTGCTCTGGCAGTGGGGACAGGGATGCCTTCCAGAAGCTGGACTGTGGGCACAAGCGAGAATAATTTTTTGTGGGGTACTCACGCTATCTCTGCGATGTCAGGTCCTCCGTGCTCAGCTGCCGTCTGGAGTATTTAACGCTTTAGCTATGCGGAGTGCGGGGGGGGGGGGGGGGCCGTGCCGGGCACTGTGCCGGAGCCGGCGCTGGTGCAGCGGCAGGACGCCGCCCGGAGCTCAAATCTGTGTTTTCAGACCAGCAAAGTCGATTTTTCCTTCCTGTTCAGAATCCCTGTACTGTTAGAACTTACTTTGGCTGTCTTTCTAGGAGTAACAGTTTCTATGTGGTGAGAAAACTACGATATCGGAGGGAGCTCTGCAAGGGCTCTGCCTCTCCTCCGCCGTCTTCCCCCAAGTCCCCAACATGACTTTTCATTTCTTGGCTTAGTTTCTGGAAGGGGTGTGAGGCTTTGTCAGAAACATTACAGTCACAATAGATTCCTGTCTGTGTCAGTCAGCTTTCCAACTCTGCAATAAAATACCTGAGATGAGCAACTTTAAGGAAGAAAGGGTTATTTTGGCTCGTGAGGAGAGGGTTTAGCCTGTAATTGCTGGGCTCCATTGCTTTGACATTTAGGGAGGCAAGATTATGGAGCAGATCTGCTTACCTCATGGTGGCCAAGAAGCAGAGAGATAGAAAAGACTAGGACACACCAATATCTCCCTCTAGGACAAGCACTACAGTGACCTAACTTCCTCCCATTAGGCTCCACCTCTTAAAGATCCCACTACCTCCCAAAGGTCCCGTCACCTCCCAATAGTGCCACATGCTGGTGACCTGGCCTTTAGCATGTGGGACTGGGAGAGGGATATTTTAGACCCAAATTATAGTCTTTTTTTTCTTTTCCAGATAGACATTCTAAGTCCCCAGTATCCTCACCTTTTCTACCAAATGGAAGTTGAAGGAGCAAATAGCTACAACAAAAGTGCCAGACTATCTCTGTAGGGTTACAAATTCAGGCAGTATGTATTTGCTGAAGATAACTCTTGCTAAAAAAGTTGTTCGAGCAATCAATAACCAGTCAGGGATTTTAAATGCATTTACAGGACTAAAAAATATATATGTTTGAAAATTATTTACCTCACTCTGAATGAACTATTAATTGACAAAACTAGGCAGGTAATTAAACTCTGTACCTAATTACAGAGAGAAAAGGGCATTCTACTTGGCCAGGAAGGTAGCAGTGGGATTTGGGGTGCCTTAGTAAAGACCCCAAGTAAGTCTAGGAAGGTGGGCCACATGTATGCTATCATGTCATCCTTGAACAAGTGGCTTTTTGTGGCTTGAACAGTGTGTGTGTGTTGGGGGAGGGGGCTACTAGAGCTTAAACACAGGGCCTAGGCACTGTCTACCTAGGGGTTTTTTTGTTTGTTTTTTACTTAAGGCTGGCACTTTACCACTTAAAACTCCACTTCCAGAATTTTGGTGGTTAATTAGAGATTAAGAGTCTTGTAGACTTTCCTGCCCAGGCTGGCTTTGAACCACAATCCTCAAATCTCAGCATGGCCTGAACCTTACTCTGGCCTAAATAACAAACATTTACCTTCTCATGGCTCTAGAGACTGGAAGTCCCAGACCAGACCTCTGGTTGCAGGACTGGTTTCCCTTGCAGCCTCTTCCTGGTTTTTTCCATGGCCTTCTTCTCCTCCTTCTCACTGTCTGGCTGGCAGGTGGTGCACTTGTCACTCTGTCCCCTGGTGCTTGCGTCCCTGTTTCAAGAACACTAGTGATATTGGACTAGAGCCCCACCCTTATACCTTCCTTTAGCCTTATTCACTGCTGCTTGGGTTCCTATCTCTATATACACATTGCTAGTTGGGGCTTCACCTTATGGGTTTGATGCAGGCACAATTCAGTGCTTAAGAGCACTGCTCTGGCTACCAACACAGTCACCTCCCAGCCACAGGAAGGGAGAAAACAGCCCAGAACACCATCTTCCCTTTAAGGTCTGGCAGGACATTTACACACATCATTTTCACCCAAAGTCATTGGCCAGTCCTAGTCACATGTTACTCCTAGTCACAAAGCAGGCTGGGTAGTAGATTCTAGGGCTCACTGCCATTAACCTGCTTGGATTTTCCTTCAGAGGAGACGATAGATGTTAGAAGATAACCAGTAGTCACAGCCACAGTTGGAAATGCTGTATTTTCTGGTAGCCTTGAGTTGATATATTGGTTTTGGTCTTTGTCTCCCTTACCCATTTCTCTTTTGTCCCTTTTCTTTCCCTTCCAGAGTGCTGGCTCCAATCAGGTACATTTGAAGGATGCCATATGGTGTCCATGGAGACCTAGCTGCCTTCTCTCTTCAGAAAAGAGAGATAGAATGTGGGAGGGGCAAAGCAATTTGTCACTGAAAGATAGTTAGAAGGCAATAAGGGTCACAGAGAACAGCTATTAGACGGGCAGATGGGTCCTGGCTGTTAAAATCTTCAACCACAGCATCCTTGTGGGGGTGAATGTTTCCAGCCTGTAGACTTCTGATGTTCTTTTTTTCTGAGAAACTGGCCCTGGCATCCTGCTTCATGTCTCCTGAAAGTGGAATGAGTCCTTCAATTAGCATTGGTCATCTAGTCCCTACAAAATTGTGCAACTTCCTGCTATTCCTCCTGAGATAATCTAGCCAATTTCTGCTTTGGGGGACTTTGCTTTAAAGTTCCCAGAAAGCTTTAGATGAGTCTCTTCCTTCACTCCTTGGTGAGAACTCTCTATTCCTTACTTACTGGGCAGCTATTTAAAAGTTCATCTTGTCTCTTTTAGCCCCATTTGAATTAAAAAGCAGAAAATACTTTTTCTGCTCCAATAGTGGTCTAGATCCTACAGAGCAGAGATATCAAAGACCCTGGGTCTAGGCAGGCCCAGAGCAATCACCGCTGCTTCTCCACAGAAACAAACTCAGGAATGGAGAGCAAGCAAGTTAGTTGCCTGCACTCACAAGGTTGTTGAAAACAGTCTGCCCTCTTTCCTACTGCTGGTCCTCATTGGGTTGATGTTTGAGTGGGATAAGGAGGGCCAGTGTGAGGAGTAAGGGGGCGTCTTCTCTTGGCCATGAATCGTGTTTCAGTATGTTACTTACTCTCTATTTTCCCCCAATGAATGAATAAGATTACTCTGAGACTCCAACTAGAAGAAACACACACACACACACACACACACACACAAGCCACACAAAATCTATAAGGAGACATGTATACTAATATTACATAATAATTCTTTGCAATAGCGAAGGCTAGAAACAACCTGAATGCTCAACAAAAAGAGACTAGTTTACTATATAATAGCTACTTATATCCTGGACTTTTCTATAGCAGTAAAAATGAATAAACTGGAAATGCCTATATTGACCTGGATGAAATTCCCAAGTGTTCTATTAAAAGGGGATTAAACTGCAAACCAATGGTTCCATCTATTCAACAACTGAGACTCCACCACCACCACCCCACCACAGTACAACCTATGGTGTTGGCATGCCTATGTGTGTGTGTGTGTGTGTGTGTGTGTGTGTGTGCACGCGCACACACGTGCGCCCCGCCAATATTGGAGCTTGAACTCAGGATGAACTCGGAACCTGGGTGCTGTCACTGAGCTTTTTGTGCTTAAGGCTAGTAGCGTTCTAGCACTTGAGCCACAGCTCCACTTCCAGCATTTTGTGGTTAGTTGAAGATAACAGTCTTACCTACTTTCTTTCCTGGGCTGGCTTTGAACCATAATCTTCTGATGTCAGCCTCCTAAGTAGTTAGGAATACAGGCATGAGTCACCTGACTTAGAGCACTACAGCTCTAAGGTGGCTGGAGGAGGGGACAGTGGAGGAGGGAAGGAAGGGAAGAGGAGAGAAGTGGAGTGGAGGAGGGGAGGAAGGGAGGGAGGAGGGAGAGACAGGCTATTTTCATCTAGGGCCTGTGTAGAAAATGGCTCCATCCTCTCAGGCATACAGCAGCTGTCCTGGGCTAGGGTAGTTAGATAACATTCACCATTAAGATCACCCAGCAAATTCCTTCTTCTCCCCTGCTTCCTCTTGCCTTCTTCCCCTGCTCTCTTCCCCTCCCTCTCCTCCCCTCCTTCCCTCCCTCTCCTCCCTTCCTTCCCTCCCCTCTCCTCCCCTCTTTCCCTCTCTCTCCTCCCCTCTTCTTCAGCAAAGTCTAACTCTGAGACTGGAGTCTTGAGGCCACCACAGTGAGTTAAGCACCCATTGTTGTTTAAAATGAGCTTTTCCCCCAAACAACAACATCCACCCTGGTCACTGAAACCCAATTAGTACTGTGCAGCTGGATCTGGTTTAGAGCAAGAAGAATCTGTTTGAAAAAACAAACACAAAATGTGGCCCAGCTGGGGGCCACAGTTTGGAGAACTCTGCCTTGTAAATGAAGCAGGCTGTTTCTAGCCCAATGACTATGAATGGCAATAGGGGTTTGTAAATCACCTCACCCTATGGATCTATAGATCACCAATCCATCATCGTTGAATCAATAGAATTGACCAGGAATCTAAAGGCTCTCTTTTCTGTCACTGAAAGTAGAGATTGACTTGTGGTTGCTTGAGGTTTTCTCCAAAGACTGAGATAACTGGGAATTTCCTGCTAGAGTGTCAGAAGGGGGGTGGGGGGGGTGGATTCTGCAAATGTTCTCTTGTGATGTCTGTTTGTTATTACTGCTTTATTGATTTTGTTAAGTGCTGACTGTGTCCTGGGTGCCTTTGCCTAGCTTCCATCTCTTCTCCAGAGTCCTGATAGAGGTAGTTGGCTTAAAAGGGAAATGGTTCCCCTCCCCCTCCCTTTTTAGTTTAATTTTCTTATTGTTATAATTAAGGTGTTAAACAGAGGAGTTACCATTGAGTATATTTCCTTTTGGGCAATGTCACCCCTTCCTTCACTTTCCCCCAGTTTCTCCCTCTTGTCCCTGCCCATCAGTTACACAGTTCATTTTCAACATCATGTCTAGTGAGTACCATGCCTACATTTGTTCACCCTTCTTCCCTCCATCCTTGTTTTACCAAAGGTAGAAAGAAAGGTGATATAAAAATGCCATCTTCCGGGCTCCTAACAATCATACACAGATTGCCCTAAGTGTCTAAATCTTAACTTGCTTTCTGATTAAAAAACAGGGGTCATTGCAAATTAGAGCAGATCTTTAAAAAAAAAAAACAAAAAGTACTGCATATGCTGAGCTCCATTACCCAGTCCTTTGCATTTTGTTTTTGAGATAAAGTCTTGCTAAGCTACACAAATAGACAAAATCTGGTGGGTTGTGTGTGTGTGTGTGTGTGTGTGTGTGTGTCTATGTGCGTGTCTGTGTGTGTGTTTCAACAGGTTAAACTCAGGACCTCACACTTGCTCAGTTTACATGCTCAGTTCTCACAGTACCACTTCAGCCATACCTCGAGCCTAGCTTTTGGCTGATTATTTTGGAGATGGAGTCTAGAAAACTTTCCTGCTTGAGTTGGCTTCAAACCTCAGTCAGCCAGATCTCAACCTTCTGAGTAGGTAGGTTTACAGGCATGAGCCACTGATACCTGGCTAAGTCTGATTTTTCTCAATACAACTTTCTTTTATTCTTCCTCTCCATTTTCAGTGTACCCTCTGTGCCCAAATCCCCTTCAAGACAGAATTAGATGGGAGCACCTTAAGGATATAAAGACTCTTTCCACAGAAAATGGAAGCCCAGTTTTCCTGTGAACTGATTAGGGAAAATTGCAGCCATCTCAGGCAGTTCAGTACAATGGAGCTGGACATACAAAAAAGCAATCATCCAGCCAACACTCACTAGGATTTTGAGCAAACACCTAGTTGGCCCTAGGCCTTGTTTTCTTCAATGATAGGACAGAAGAATCCTTTGTGAGCCAAGAATTGAGCAACTGACAACGTTAAGGACAGATGTCTCAGCTTCACAGATAGCATGACTGAGTATGCAGTTGGCTGAATTGACTCAATGGCAAAGCTGTTCTGTATAAAATTATCCCAGGAATTTGCCTAAGTTTCCATTAAAAACCTACGATGTAAGCCAGGCACCAGGGGCTCACACCTGTAATCCTAGCTACTGGGGACAGTGAAATCTGAGAATTGTGATTCAAAGCCATCCTGAGCAGTAAAGTCCCTGAGACTCTTATCTCCAGTTAACCACCAGAAAGCCAGAAGTAGCACTGTGGCTCAAAATGGTAGATCTCTAGCCTTGGGCAAAAAGCTCAAAGACAGCACCCAGGCCTCAAGTTCAAGTTCCATGACCAACTATATATATGGGATGTATATATGAAATATATATGTATATATATATATATTAGGAATACACACACACACACACACAGTAAGAAAGCTTTGTTTTAACACTTGCCAATGGGGTAAACTCTTGGTTTATACACTTTCTATTAACATTGTGAAATTTATTTACACAACATATTGTACATAGATATAGCAAAGATAGTTAATAAGTAAGCAATTACAACCCAAATTACAACCCAAATTACTGAATATTAGGGGTAGAGATGTATTGTCCCATTCTGGGAAAAAGAGCCAATCAGTGATCATAAATATTATATCTGCTCTCTGAAAAAGAGCTTTTTCCCCCCCAGGCCTCCCTGACTCATGATGCACATGAGAGTCTGACTAACCCGGCAATCAGGGTGACAGGGGAGATAATGGAAGCAACAGAGCAGAGAGCTGTCTCAGCTGGGCTGGCATCCCAGCCTATGCGTGACTCAACGCAGGAAGCTTACAGGCTGAATAGGTGCCTCTCTCTGCCTGTCAAGTCTCAGCATAAAGATCTGAGCAGCAGAGGAATGAAGACCCAGTCCCCAAGTCAAGCCCTGCCCCTCAAAGACATGCTCCCTCCACTTCACCAATCAGATTGAACTGTGACTCCTGATCTCACCAATCAGAATGATCATACACTCCACATCTCACCAATCAGATTGGCCATCAGAACTCCTATTCGTAATAGCTATATAGAAATCCCTGAAAACCAGAGTGAGTGGTTCCATATGCACTTTCCTCTTAGACCAGAAATCCTTTTCCAATATGAATAAGAAAAGGTGTTTCCTGATTATGCAACAACACAAGTAAATATGATCCCTGTCTGAATAAATTTGCTTGTAGGCACTCCCAGTGATATCCAACATATGCTAGCCAGGACCCAAATTAAGAGGAGGATCAGGAAGGGTGTGGCTGGTGATGAGGCAGTCTACTTTTGCAAATTTATATAAAACATGAAATAAGCATACTCTCAGAATATTTTTTCTGAGCAATTTGGGGCAAGTATATTCATTGTTAGATTTTACAACACACTCTTCCCCCATAAACTAATGTTCTAACTAAACAATGTTTGTTTTCTCAAAACTGGCCACCAAAAGGTTTTATACCAATACAATTTTCTCTCTGGCCTATTGTTTGCATGCAGAATGAATTACAGGCTCTACCAGGGAAAACCAGAAATACATTGTCATGGCATCTGCCCCCTGGAGCTCCCAGCACATCTTCCCTGGGCTGCAGAACAACTGTCCCAGAAACAATAGAAAGTGGCCCTCAGAAGGGAGGGCTTGAGGATGTCTGAGACACAGCCACCTCGGCGCAACTGTCTGCATCTGGCTAAGAACATCATGTTCCTCTCCACAGATGTTTAAAAGAAAACTCAAGTTTCTTAAGTAACCTAAATTTGGATGGATTAAAAACAACCTTCTTCTCATTTAATTACTCGTTCCTATATTAAAATTTTAGAATCTGTTATGTACCAGGAACAAATAGAACCTTTCATGGAAAGAAACTCAGCTATAGATGGAGGGGTGGGTATGGATTTGTAAATTGCAAGTTAGATATTAAGCAAATAGGCAAGTAAATAACACACAGCCAAATTGTATTAAATGCCACAAAGGAAATGAGAGCAGAGGATAGGGGATAGAGCAGGGATAGAAACGGGCATTGAGCTGAAAGTGAGAATGTTAGGCAGGGAGAGGGAGAGAGAGAGAGAGGGGAGAGAGAGAGAGAGAGAGAGAGAGAGAGAGAGTCTGTGTGTACATGTACACATGTGCATGTGCATGTGCAGGCTCAAAACAGATGGACCATGAGAGAAGCAGGGCTCAGAGATGATGAAAGTAGAATGTTCCCAAAAGTGCCAGCAGCTGGGCTCAGTGTGACCCTAGCTTATGGGAGGGAGGGGGGCTGAGGTAATGCTGGACTTGAGCCAGGATATCTTATGCCAAACCTTGGGGACCAAGGGAGGGGTCTTGTAATTCAGCCTGAGTACCTGGAAAGCCCAAGGTTTATAGATAAAGTAGGAGATGGCTCCTTGCCTAGTCCAGCTGGAATCTAGGTTGTAAATTTGGGAGAGTTTTGGGCAGGAGGCAAAGCAGGGAGATCCTAAAGTGGGAAGAGGACTGCAGAAAAATAAAAGGGAGTAGGAGGAGGCTCAGCCATCTTCAGTGATGGAATCAGGACAGTGCTGGGCAATGCTGTACATTTTGGAGGGGGAATGGGTGTGGATGTGGGGCTGGAGGACAGGGTTGGGTGAGGGGGGCTCCCAAGCTGCACCCCAGGGTACATGAGAAGGCCATGTACAAGATGGAGGTACAGAAGATGGAGCACAATGAGAAGGTGGAGAGTTGTTTATGTTCAAGACAACTGGTAGGCCAGGAGCTGGTGGCTCACATCTCTAACCCTCACTATTCATGAGGCTGATCTGAGGATCTTGGTTCAAAGCTAACCCTAGCAGGAAAATCCATGAAACTCTTATCTCAATTAACCAACCAAAAGTAGCACTGTGGCTCAAAGTGGTAGAGTGACAGTCTTGAGTGAAAGAACTCAGGGACAGCACCTAGGCCAAGTTCAAGCCCCACAATCGAATGCAGTTAGAACTCTTGCAGATGGCTCTGTGTGTAGGAGCTGTTGATACTGAGGCAGCGTGCTCTGAACTCCTCACTGCCCTTCACAATGGTTGGTATGGATAGGGAAAGTAACTTATGACTCAGAGCAGAGAAAGTAAAAGCATCAGTCTCTTAACAGTTCAAAGTAGCCCTATCCTTTTCTTTTCTTGGTGGTACTGAGATTTGAACGCAGGGCTTTCCACTTGTTGAGTAAGTGTTCTACCACTTGAGCCACACCTTAACCCTTTTGAGTTATTTCTCAGTCTTGAGCTTCTGTCAGGAGCCAGCTTCAAACCACAGTCCTCCTCCCTCTGCTTTGAAGTAACTGGGGATTTAGTAACTGGGATTGCATCACTACACCCACCCCCGAGAGAAGCCATTTTCTATCTCTTATTACATGTTTTTACCCTGAGAAATCTCATAAGAGTGGGAATGGGTCTGAGAGGAAATAAGCTCAGGTTCAGACTTCAGCACATTTAGAAGACTGAAATGTTCCTCTATATTTTTACATTTCCCAAGTTGAGCATCCATTCTGCCACATGCACCAAAAATGAGGACATTTCCTCTGCACTAAACTGGTTTGCAGGACCTCTAGGAATGGCATCTTTTTCCTCTGTCTATGGTAAACCTTTCACTTAACAATTAGGATTTTAGTTACCTGAGGACAGTTCTGCAGAATTGGAGCCTGACACTCACAGGCAAATCCTGCTTCAAGTGGAAAGGTCACTCTCTACAGCTGTGGTGTCAGAGCACACTCAGTCCTTCACGGGGTGACCTGCCAGCAGTGAGTCAGTTCAGCTCTGCAAAGGGCACATTTGCGAGGCTAAATTAACACATCCTGTTTCTCATCCACAACTTCTCTCTGTTTCCACTTTATAACAGTCAGCTGCCTTGTTTTCATGACCATGCAAAACAACATTTTTTTTTAGGAGTGTGTTTTTTGTCAACCCCAGAATGGACTCAACTTTTGGAACCAAATCAGTCGGGACTCACCCAGATGCTCACTGGAAAAAAGGAAAAATAAAATCCACCGATTTGCCTCTCTGTATGGAAAAGCAGGGAAGCAGAAGAGTGCTTCATATCAACTTTCTCCTCATATTTCAGTTTTTCATTTCTTCTGAGAAAGTTGAAGAGTCCCCTTCAATGATTAGCAACTTCCTTACCAAAGACCCGCCCCCCAGGCCTGTGAACACATTGAACACTGTGCTAACTGTAGCCCAATGGGAACGACGGTGTCGAGATACCTAAGGAGACGCTGCCTCCTTGCATCTCTTCCAGAGGACCACTGCTAACTCCAATGGGTCTGCAGTCAGTCATGAGAACAAACAGCTGACCAACTTCAAGTTGAAAGGCCTGTATGGCTTGAAGAGAAAATTATCCCAAAGCTGCACAATACCAAGTCCAAAGTGAGCAACTGCTCTGATGTCCCAACTTACAGATTTGTATAGACAATTTGGGTTCTGCCAACAGGCATCACTTCATCCTCTAACTAACAGCTTTGCTTTCCTTTGAATGGTGGCCAGTTGCCAAGACCTAGCACAGGAGAGCTAATTGATCACAAGTGGAAGTAAAGCTGAGAAAAATAAACAACAATAAGTAGGACCAAGCTTGACCTTAAGACTTAGAACAGGCTGTCAATTTCTTCTCCCCACTCACTACATCTGCAGTGGAAGGTTTCAGGCCCAGAACTTGATCTCATTTATTCCCTGAGTTATTGATGAAAAGAAGCTCACAGTTAATCTCCTAAAACTATAAGGACAGGCAATGAGATATGAGGAGCATG
Source organism: Perognathus longimembris pacificus (assembly GCF_023159225.1). Lineage (NCBI taxonomy): Eukaryota > Metazoa > Chordata > Mammalia > Rodentia > Heteromyidae > Perognathus > Perognathus longimembris. The sequence continues at coordinate 27,209,705 of NC_063176.1, read as the reverse complement.
GTTTGAAGCCAACTCAGGTGACAATTTTCTGAAACCTTATCTCAATTAACTACCAAAACTCCAGAAGTAGACCTGTGGCTCAAGAGGTAGAGCACCAGCCTTGAGTGGAAAAGCTAAGGAGAGAGGACTCAGACCCCAAGGTCAAGCTCCAGTACTGGTGTACATGTGTGCGCATGCGCACGTGCACACACACACACACACACACACACACACACACACACACGACAGATGAGTTATTACATGGCTACCTAAAACATACCCAGAGGCCCAGGGCTTCACAGCTATGTCCCACATCCTGGTCTGCAAGCCAGACTCCCACTACAGAGGTGAGACACAGCCACCTGCAGGATGAGAGAAAGCGGCAGACGCCAGTCTCCTATCTCATGTTGGATAGCAGACAGTGATCCTTGCATCTCTGGGGAGATACCACTCTGCTAACTAATGCTCTATGTTTCTGTTGGGATTTTCTCTCCAAAGCTAAGTCTAAAGTAGCCATGACTAGAGCTGTAGGCTGTTCCAGTGATTTACAGACACACACTTGCAAAAGTGCATTGTTTCCCTAGGTTTTTGTTTTGTTTTGTTTTGTTTTGCAGCAGCGACTCCACCCCACAAATCCTCAATCTAGAGGATCTGTAAAGCAGTCTACAATGATGAATAGAACAAAACGGAATACTGCCAGTCTGGTAGTTAGCACAAGAACTGGCAGACAGTAAGTGCTCAATGAACGATAGCAGGGAGCGGCTGGCACTGCTGCTGATAGTGGTGATGGTTGTGATGGTGGTGTGAGAAGAAGAAATCCTTTGAGCAATTAGTCTATATTTTTAGATCTGGAAGTCTTAAATAGGCATCAGCTCATTCTTCATGTTGTCCCAGGCCTCATGATGGCCTGCAGGCACAGTGACCCTGTTTGTTTCCTTGTTGATTTCCCTTCCCTGGCTCCATGCTCCTGTTCCCATTGACTGCAGGAAAACAACATCCAGGAGCCGCCAAAGGTGAACAAAAGCATCCTGGCTCTTGGCTTGAACCAGAGGAAGTTGCAGGGTGCCTCAGCCCATCCAAACCAGAACACATTTGTCTCTGCTAAGAAGAGCTGCTCCCCTGAAGGCTGCACTCCCTCCAAGCCCCCACGGACTTCTCTCTAGCTAGAAGTCTGCTCTTCCCACAGCCTGCCATCAGGGCAGTGGAGGTACTGGGGGGGTGGGGGGGGCGGCAAAGTGAGTGGTTCCCAGGCATGTCTGGAAAAAGACAGGGATCGAGGAACAGTATCCAGAGCCATTGCTGAGCCAGAAAAGCTCAGCTGCCAAGGAGATTGCCCCCTGCCTCATACACCTGGGAACCTGTCGCAGTGCAGCAAAGGTAAGGCCTGCATCCATACAACCTCCCTAAACTTTGCTCTTCACACACACGCAGTAGAGGTAGACATGGGATCACTAGTCATATCTCCTTTACAGCCATAGAAAGGACTCTGTGTGGTCAGAAGAGTTTCACAGCAGAGCCCTATTGGCAGCTGGGGCTGACAGTGAAAAGAATGTAGATGGAGGACTTTATCCTCCACCTCTATTCATATTGATATCTATGTGTTGAAAACCATGAAGTCCAATCCAACACCATTGAATTTATTTCCATGCATGTCATTCCCTTCCCTAACATTAACAGATCCTGGCTCCTGTTATCCTTAATATATTTATTTCTTTAATCCTTAAGTTCCCCCAAACCAATTACTATCTTGAGCACTGCCACATTTCTCAAACAGAAGACCTCCTCACCCAGCTTAGAATCTGACTCTCTGTTGGGTTCTCTCTCCCATCTGTTTCCAGCACAGGTCCTCCATAATAGCTTTAAGGACTGTGGTCATGCTAGGGATTTGTGTATGAACAGATGGGCCCCATTCAAGAGGGCTTGACGTCAATGTGTCAACTTTACCATGGTAAGAAAGCGATATTCATTCAGTAGAGAGTGTACTTCAGGCACCGCATAACAATTCTGTTTTCACATAGTACTGCATCAAGGAGACTGCATGGGTTGTCTGACTCCTACTGTCAACCAGGTCTTGTGGGAGATGCAACAGTAGGCTGTGTTCTGAGCACATTTGAGGTAGGCTCATGTAAGCTAGGATGTCTGGGATGTTAAGGGAGTTAAATGGATTCAGCTTCTAATATTTCAACACATGATGGATTTATGATGTAAAACTATTGTAAGTCGAGGAACATCTGCATCATGTTATCACTGTCTTTGATGTGGGGGGAAGAGCAGTCTCCTCCATACAGATAATCCAGGTTCCCAGCACTGGGTCTATAGGAGCCTCATTCATTCTGCTCCTTTATTCTGCTTCACCTGCATGAACATGCTCTCTCTCTCTCTCTCTCTCTCTCTCTCTCTCTCTCTCTCTCTCTCTCTCTCTCTCTCTCTCTCTCTTCAGGTATCAGCAACATACCCAGGGTGCAAATTGCTCTTTGGGCAATCAATTGGCCCTGTTTCTATTCTACCAAGTCCTCCTCTAGCTTCTCCTCGTGTATTCACTCAACAACAGATCAGAATGAAGCACTTTTGGGTACCAGGAACATAAAGAGTTTAAATCCTGGTCTCAGTATTTAAACCTGACCTCAGGAGCCAATGTAACCACTGTGGAAAGCAGACAGGGAGGGTCACATGTAGTGAGGCCATCTCAATAGCCAGCCATGGTAAGTACCCGAGGCAAATGCAGTGTGCTGAGAAGAGCTGCCTGAGGGATCCTCAGTGAGCAAGGGTAAACAGGTAGAGAAAGCCTAGAAGAGAGGCAGAGAGAACTGCATGTAAAAAGGGTAGAGTAGGTGGTAGATTTCAAGAGCTAACTCTGTATGGCTGATAAGAGGTAGGAGAGGAGCTGGACAAGCTGGTTGAAAGACATATGCTAGGCCAATGTGGCTAGATTGTGAACATCAGGACAAGAGGCTCTGGAGCCAGAATTTCTGGGTTCAATCCTAATTCTGAGACTTACTACAAACTCTAGGATAATAGGCAGTTTACTGCTCTGTGTCTCCGTTTCTTTCACCATCAACGTAGGCTCATGGCAGGCATAGTGGGGCATGCCTGCAATCTCAGCACTCAGGAGGCTGAAGCAGGAAGATTGTCAACATGAGGCCAGTCCAGGCTACCTAGTGAAACTCTATCTCAAAATAAAACAAAACCCCAGAAATCTTAATTACACTTACCTTCAGAGATTGACCTGATTAAATTTGTGTTTGGCATGATGCAAACAAACATGCACAGCACATGAAGCTGATGGTAAATATTAGATGTTACAATTTTCCAAAAGGTAGATCAAAAGGGTAGGGGGCACTAGCAAGGCAGAACACCAGAAAAAGAAAAAGAAAGAATCAATTAGTTGAAAAAAGACACATTTGAAAGAATAAAATTTGGCATACTAAAAAACAAAATAAAACCCCTGTGAAATGGTAATCTTGAGGGGGGAAAAACCAGAATCTTTCAGTCTTGGTGGCTTACTGTTGTTCTTGGGCGGGGGGGGGGGGGGGAGTTGATTAACTTATTTATTTAATTTTATTGTCAAGATGCTGTACAGAGGGATTACAGTAAGGTAGAGAGTACATTTCTTCTATTCCATATTTTGGGGGCTGAAGCAGCATAACCTTTTCCTTATTTTGGCCTTGAAAAGTCTTGGGACTGCCCTGCATGCTAATGAGACCTCTTATCACTCGCCATTACTGTTGGGAGCAGCCTTTGCCTGGCTCAGTGAGCTCTGGGCTTGATAGAAATGGTCACAACCTCTCTGATGCCCTAGCCACAGAAATACTGCCCAAAGTGAAAGGGGATCATCTTGAAATTCAGTTCTTGTCACAGCAATCTGCTCTTCAAATACATTTGTGGGGTAAAGGGACAGGGAGTGGAGTACTTGAAAATGCTCTGTGAGCCTTGTGCAGGTAGACTGAGCAGTCTAATGTCCATGGCCTTCTCATTCCTGTGCTGAACTCCCAGGCCAGTTCTCAGATTGCAAACAGCCAAAAGTGGAAGAGGAAAAAAATGCTAATGATATACTCAAATTCTCAAGCTTCTGTGCCTCAAAGCAGAGTGTCACGGTAGCCCCAAAGTGAGAGAGAACATTTACAAATCACATACGTCGTAAGGGTTCAAAATATTTAGAATGTGCATAAAGAACTCCTATCCACTCAACAACAAAATGACCCACTGTAAAAAAACAAAAATGGGAAAATGGCTTAACAGACTTTTCTCCAAAGAAGAGACAGAAATGGCTAAGCAGTGTATGAAGAATTCTCATCACAAAAACTATCAGGCAAACAACAAACACAGATCAGAGAATGTTGTTCTTCGTGCTGAGGGGTGGCAGAGATGAGTCTGACCCTAATCAAAAGATACAGAAAGCTCTAAAGTAAGGTGAATGTATAGAGATTGACAATGGGTCAGGTGACAAAGTGAGTTTAATAGATTAATCAGGGAAGATCTTTCTGTTTTCCCCAGTCCCCACCAAGCCCTATTACCCTGACTTACCTACTTCATAGACTGCTTATCTTCCTGGCAAATGGAGAAATGTGAAATTGTGAGTTCAACAATAAAATGATGAAAAATCTAAACAAGATGTTGAATTAAGAACAGGACCAATAAAAAATAGGAGTAAGAAATAAAAACCAAGCATGGATACCATGAGTCTTCTTGATTGGTAGAGTCAAGTACCACATTTTTTCAAGGGACCAGTACAAAAGAAAGACATCCCCAGTGGCATCATTCTCATTTTCAGAATGGAGGAAGTGAGACTTTCACAGGTTCAGGCTGTTCTCTCTGTACTGGCAGGAGACATCTACCCTTGGGCTTTGTGAGGGAAGCTATTCGACATAGTGACACATGCACACCAGTGAGCACTGTCCCGTCATTCCTGACACTCTTTCAAAGCACTTTTGTTGAGACAGTAATAAGCACCAAGTATGAGATGCAAAATAAGTAAATAAATGCCAGGCTTTTTCTCTGATGTCATAGAGAAGAGATGAGGGCAAAGCCAAGGGGATGCAGTATCTGATTTCAGTTCCCAGTGTTGAGAAGAGTGGACATGTGTCTGCCTGTCTGTCACTCAAACTATCTTCCTTCTATAAGTCTTGCTTTTCTCAGCTGCCCAGAAAAGGAGAAAACCATAGTTCATAAGGACATGCCTCAGTGCCACTGTTCCTATTACATAAAGGTAATTTCCCTATTTTCATATTCACATTTCCATATTTCCATATTCTCATTAGAGTAAGAGAATCCTCATGCCTTTTCTGGAATAGCCCAATGGGGGACCACCATTGTGAGTGTCCATAGACATCTGGGAACGCAGATCTGCCTAAGGAGGGAGGGGGAAATTACAAAGTCTGTTCATTCATCTTGTGTGTAAGATGGCTCCGCCCCTCTCCTGGGCATCTGCTTCTAGAATGTTCCTAGGGAGCTCTTGCGTGAATATACCTCTTATGCATCTCAAGAGTTCCCAAGCTGAAGAAGTCCCTCCCTAAATTCTGAGAGTGTTAGCACCCTCCTGTATTCCCAGGTGCAGAGTGTATCTGAGCTCCCACGGGTGCTCCAGCTTGAGAGAACACACAGGTAAAATGGAGTTAAGCCAAATTTGGCTCTCATGCTCCCTGGCTGACCCCACTATCACCTCCCCACACAGACCTGCTTTGTGCTGCTTTTAATCTTCCCCAGACTTCCTCTAGCCATCACCACACCTCTGCGTTTGGCTAAGTGTGCCCTCTGAGCCAACCTCACAGAACTGGTTCTCTGGGTTTGGAACAATGACCTTCACCAAATGCCCGGAGCAGCTCCAGCCTGAGCTTCCCAGTCTGTGCCTGGCCTCCTGGCAATGGGCCCTTCAGGTGTCACATGACCTCGCCACCTAAAAGGTTACCCAGATCACCTGACATGCAATCCCACTAGGTCCTGGAATGGGGCATCCCTTGGGACCCTGGGATTTTCTCTGTAAGTCTCAGCTAACGCAGTGTTCAAACACAAACTTCATCATGAAACCTTTTCACAGATAGTATACTGACTCACAGGTACATAAATATTCTAGCTTTTAACACATTCTTTTAACTTGAACACTTTCCATTTATTTCTTTTATCACTGGAGGGAAATACAAAACAGTGAGTTCAGCTTAGCCAATCAGGGTTTGTTTTTGAAGGTCAAGGGTCATTGATGCTAAGACTTCTAGTCTTAAATGACTTCTACTCATTAAATGCATGAAATGTTTTTGTAGACTAATAAAATTTGTCCCTGAGTGGTGCACAGTAGCTCGGAAACAGGCCAGGAGTGGGGCCAGGTGTTGGGTTCCCAGAATGAGGCTGAGTGTCACTTACTGAAGTGTTCCCATGTGCCACACACCAGCAAACTCAGCACAGTTTGACACCTCATGATGAATTCTCAGAATACTAAAAAGTCTGCTTGTTTCTCAGATAAAGGAGCTTTAGCTTTAGCTTTAGTTTTAGTCTGTGATGCTCCAGTCCTCTTCACAGGGGAAGAAGGGAGGCCAGGGCAGAAGGCAAGAGACCTCAGACATCCAGTCATTCATTCTTCTCATCTCACGACCCACTCTCTAGGCCTATGCCATTGTCAGGTGAAGGAATGAAACCCCTTCATCACACTCCCCATCCATGTCACTCTGTCCATCCTGGGTGACGGCTGAATAAACCGTGAGAACCAAGGTTTCTCAGTCATGCCGTCACTGGCATCCCAGCCTTCACAATTTCTTTGTTGCCCAGCTACCACCTTGGTCTTTGACTAGAAGCCAGTAACATCAACCCAAATTGTCTCCAGGAAATGCTGCTGGAGGGAACAATTACCCCATTACCCTAGAACACACAGAGGCAAAGGGAGATTACAGTTCCATAGAGATGACGGTAAAAGTCCCCAGGGAGGTCTCCAGGACCCCTGGGAATTCCTCAAGTGGAACAGATCTTCACATAGAGCTGTGGTACCATTCTGAACTCCAACTAACAAGAATGAACAAAATTCTAAACAACCCGAAGCAAGCCTCAGGCCACACTGGTTAGCAGGTAGTTCCACAGGGATCTCTCTAGAAGACTCAAGGTCAGTATTGGCCTTCTGATTGCAAATGTCCTGAGGCTGCCTAGATTCCATTATGCTCTGCCTCTGCCTTGCCCTATAAAGCCAAGAAAGTCACACTGGATGTGATCTCCAGGAGAAGGCCCTGTATCCCAAACTGTTCCCCCTCATGCTCTGATAGGTGCTGAAAATTCCAGGAAGATTTTCTAGACAATATTTCACCTCCCAAAGTAATCCTTTAAAGGAAACATACTCCTAGGAAAACATAAAATTGACTTCTAAAAGTAGCCAATACTGGTTGAGTGTTCCTGATCTGAAATTCTTGGGACTAGAAGGGTTGTACCGTTCAGAATTGTCCAAGTTTTGAATATTTGCATATACATAGTGATTAAATGACTTAGGGGATAGGATTCAGTCTAAACATAAAATTCACTTCTGTTTCTTGTATATCTTATATGAATAACCCAAAAATAACTTTCTACAGAATTTTTAATGACATTGAATTTTGATGGTGACACCTCATATGTGGTGACCCATTGTGCAATTTTCCACTCATGGCATCAGGTCAATAATGCTCAGAGTTTCGGATTTTGGAGCATTTTGGACTTTAGATTTTTGGATAAGGGATGGCTTGGCCTATAATGAGAAAGCAGAAAATCCAGTTTCAGAAATAGCAAAAAGGTCAGAACAGTTGCTTTGCCCAAGAAGGTATGAAGCTAATGTGGATGAACAAGCACATGGAAAAGATGTCAGCATCCTTCATCATCAGGGAAAAGCAAAGGAAGAACATCACGAGATAGCAGTTACACCCTGGGAAAATGGCTAAGCTTTCCACAGCAACCACGTGAACCAGCAGCAAGGCAGCAGGAACTAGCCAGTGGGAAGAAAAAATGCTACCATCTCTGTGGAAAAGTTTTACTGTTTCTGAAAAGTTAAATGTGCACTTTCCATAGGATCCAGCCATTGTCCTCCTTTGCACTTATCCGTGAAAATTTTGAGCTCTGTTCCACACAAAGACTTGACCCATATTTTCACCATCTCTTTATTGGGAACAGCTCCAAACTGAAAAACAACTCCAAAGCCCATCAAGAGATGAACACACTGTGTTACATACACACAGTGTAAAACTACTCAGCCCCCAAAAGAGGGATGGTTGATCCCCGTAATATGAATGAAATATCTCAATGGTCATGCGCAGTGAGAGGAGCCACACAAAGATGAATGCACACTGATTCCACTCATATATAATTCTAGAAAATACAAACCATCCGTAGTTAAAGAAAGCAGATCGGTGATTTCCTGTGAATGTGGTGGAGGTTCCAGGAAGAGGAGATGATGAGGGGAGCAAGGGACACTTTGGGGGATGATGACTGTGAGCATACACATATGGCAAAGTCGGCGAGGTTGCCATATTAAGTATATGCTTTGGGAAGGGACTGCTGGGGGTTGGGAGCAGGGGTGACGACTCCTCCATTTTCCTTTTCTTTCTTGTCACACTGAACGCGGAGGTGTGCCATCACTCTTGAGCACTGTGTGAATAACATTACTGGAGCAAAGTGTGAGAAACTCATTAAAAAAAATCAGCTCGTTGGTAGGTAAAAGGCCCTCAGTGCCACCATTCACTGACTCTGAAGGGGACCAATTATCTGATAAGTCCTTTGTTGGGGCCAGAAACAATAAGATCAAAATCCCCTAGATATATTTGCACAGCTATAAAAGACCCACCTTCTTAGAGAACACAGAAGGGTGCGTCCTCTCCCAGCCTCCCCAGATGACAAAGTGGCTGAGCAACTTGGAGCACCTCCAGCATATCCAAGCCAAGGGGAAACATGGAAAAAAAACAACAACAAAAAACAACAACCCTTCAGTGTCCCAGTGTTCGTTGAGGAAATAAAATGCACACACACAAACACACGGACTTAGATCAGGACGCAGCACTGAGCTGCCTGCAAGGCTCAGGGTATGCAGGTGCAAGCTCCAATTACAGCAGCCGGCCTTCCAGTACCTTTTCATCCTGAACAACAGCCGGGCTCAGTCCCAGCCAGGGATTGAGGAAGGCCCCGGAAGGAGTGCCGACCAGACTGGATAAAAACAAAGACCATCTAAATAATGTTGCCTGTGTGTAGAACCTGAAACCCAGCTTCATTTTCAAAAGCTCTTGTGAAATGTAGCCAATGCACAGCTTTGTGGAAAATCCTTGGCTGCAAGGAAATAAAACCACCTTGCAAAGCAACAAGGCACAGTAGAGTTGTGTGGGTTGTTTTCACCATTGAGAACAGCTCCCTCTGCTCTCTACTGATGGGCAACGTGTGCAGGTGGTCCCCTCAATACAACTGGTGGCTCTTTATTTTTAATATCACATGCAGGCTTAAAACAAAGCATGTTTAGATGCTCATTTTTAGCAAAGAGCTGAGTGGGGTTTCACAGGCCTGCCCAGGCCCTGTCCTTAGCAGAAGAGAACTAAGGCCATAGACTCAGTTTCCCTGCCCCCCTTCCTGCTGACGTTTCCCCTCTGATTTTTCAAAGAGCTCACTCTGACATTTACATGGAGCTGTGTGCCTCAGTCAACAAGTCAGCCTGTCCCATGACAGGGGAGGCACAAGACAGGGAGAAAGGTTTCTACAGCCACCTTCTCATGCGCTCTATGCGCAGGTTTTCCAAAACCTGTTCTGTTGGGGGCTGCTTCTTTGCCTTCCTGCCCATCTTCCTTCTTTTTAACCATCTGAGTCTCCAAAGACAGGCTGACAATTAGAAATGTAAACAAAAGGCCAGCCATTGTGGTCCTAGTTTCACAGAAGGTGGAGGTAGGAGGATCTCACTTCAAGGCCACCCCAGGAAAAGTTAATAATAAGATTCTATCTGAAAAACAAATGAAAAGGGAAAGGATTGGAGGTGTAGCTCAAGTAATAAAGTCCTTGCCTAACAAGGGCAAGGCCCCTCACTCAAACCCCAGTATCACACACAAGCATACACACACACACACACACACACACACACACACACACACACACGTTAATGAAGTCAGAGGGCAATATTCCCATGCCTGTCATATCTTTTTTTCCTTCTGTCTCCTTTCAGATTTTATCACTGGACATGATTTTTGTTGTTGACACAATACATATAACTCAGGATTTTGTGACTGTACATTTAACTTGTGATTATTCCTCTGATCTGACTCTACTCAGTTTGCAGTCATGAGACCACTAATGACTATGAAGTTGGCAACAGAAAAAAAAAAAAAAAAGAATGGTCCTTTGCCCTTTGACCCTTGAGCAGCCCCAAACAGTCAATTCTTATTAGTAAGAACTAGGGCAGGTTCCTGTGAACCTCTTGACACAATTTCACCAGGTAATTAATTCATAGCCTTGTCTTATGTGTGTTTCTACTTAAAGAAATCTGATTTAGTACCTACTGTTAATTCTTTAACACTGAAGTCCCTCAGCACCATAACTCAGTCTTGAATGAAGCCAATCTAATCCAATATTTCATCTGTAGGGTACGACAACCTCCTTAAGTGACTGCACTTCAACACTGAGCCTCAGGACTGCTGGAAACAGTGACACCACTAGTAAAAAGCACAAAATAAGGAAAATAGGGTACTTGATATCCCGCAGAATGAGCCCTTGTTTACTGCATGAGAGCAGGAACAAGAAGGCAAACATTGCCTTATTCAGCCTCAGCTGGGAATGTGTGCATCAGCTCACTGATATTTTTGCTGTTTTGAGCATGTCTATCAATGCCCCGAGCACCATTGGTATTGCGTGGGATTACAATTAAACTGTTTTGTGTAGGCATACCCACAACTATAGAGTATGCAAATGATGAGTGGAAGTCTCCACATAGTCCTGGTGGACATGGGAGGCAAGTGGCTATCCAGATTTCCCTTCAAAAACTATTGGCTATGTCTTGTTAAAGCCTATCATGGCTGTCATCTACCAAGGGTACATCACTACCTTTAAGTGCTAGTTTCAGGAAGATGTGGTGGGAACCTGGACCTGGCTTCCAAGACCAGCTTCAGAATTGTGAGGGCCTTTGAGTGGAGTTCATTTGGTCGGATGGTCTGCATAGAGGTTCAGACCCCATCAGGAGCCTGACCTGTCTCGTCAGGTCAGATGCTCATTCATTCATTCCTAGTCACTCCCAATTTCTTGCATTGCATCTCTGCAGCTGTGCGGGCAGGTTATTCTGTTGTATTGGAAGTGGATGATATATTGTGATGACCTAGACAGTATTGCATTTGCCGTCTGGGTGGTGCCTAAGGTGGAATGTCTACCTTGTGGCCTCTGAGAAGTGGTCAAATGCAGCAATAATGGTGCCTCCCACAGGGTGCTGTGGAAACAGAGCAATGCCACTACTTCATAGGGTTGTTTAAAAAAAGTTTATAGCACAGAAAGATGTGGATGGTGCTGTGCACCCACAGTTGAGGTGTTTTATCATGCCTATGAGTACTTACTTGATCCTAGAATAGATCAATTTTATTTTTCAGTACTAGTGGTTAAATCTGGGGCAAGAAAGCACCCTACTGCTTGATACATGCCCAAAGCCCTTTTGCCTTGGACATTTGTTTTTTAGCTAGGGTCTCATGCCAACCATCAGAACTTATCATCCCCTATTTTCAAATCTCACCTCCAAAATAGGTGGAAGGACCATGCCCAGTTATTAAGGAAAATTTCTAAGTGCTACGTGACAATCTTCTGGGGCTCTATTTGGACTTTTTTTTTTTTGAAGAATGCTTGGTGCGAACAAATTAATTTAGTGGGCCACAAAAAGAACTTGCCTTTGGAAAGATTCCAAACCAATTTGAAACCCACATCTTAGAAAAAAAAATACAGATTTGGGCACCAAAGCAGTCTTTACCTCAATCCCATAATTCTGTGGGCATGAGGTTGCTCATGGCATTATGTTCAATTACTAGAACTCTCTTGTTTGCATTGTGAGACTGCTCAAAGATGGGGTCTCTCCTCACAGAGCCACCTAGGCCTTGTGTTCTGTGCCCACAACAACAGCAAAAGGAAAATGAAATAATGAATGATGATTCTATCCTGAATTATTACTACAGTCCAAGATCCCTCCATCTATGTCCCTCAGATCCTCACCTCAGTGCCTGTTGTTGAGAAGGCAAGCAAACTTACCTCAGTCTGTGTAAGAAGCAGCTTCCAGTACCTTCTCCCCAAACTTGTTTCCACTGCAGGCCTCAAACACTTCCTTGTGTATGTTTGTTTGTTGACGCCAAGGGACAAAATACATCCAGGAAATGTCAGTTGACTCTCCATGTGGGCACATAGTAGGATTAGCACCCGGATGTGCAGGGCTGAAAGGTAGCTGGGAGTTTATTCCCTGATGGAAAATACAATGCCCGCTGTATCCCCGGTCCTCTTGGATAATTGCTATCAAAGAAGTAGAAAAATGGAAGGGGAAAGAAACTGGGGTTTAACACTGTGCTTCTGTGTCTTAGTATTTTGTGCAATAGTTTCAACATACCTAAATACAGGTATTATTATTTCCAGATGACAGTTCTAGAACATGACTCTCAAAGGTAAAGTGCTTTACTCAAGGGCACAAGGTAAAGGTCATCAAAAGCTCTTTCTGTCTCAAGGGACAACCAGAGTCCCCGGGATGCCATTACATTTCCTCTGCTACCATTTGTCTGTCATCTGCTGTGCAGGCTGCTTGATTCAGATGGTGTTCTTACTTATATAGGACCCGGATATGTAGTTTACCTGCTAGCTTTTGTGGGTTTTTTTTTAGAGATAAGCTTTATTTTCCTTTAAATCAAGCAAGGATGGTTTGGCTCCATCTTTCCCCAATTAAAGCAAGATAAAATAATAAAGATGCAGTCTCTGTGAGCTCCCACTTGGATTCCCACTCTGAAAGGCTGAATTGTCTCCTGTGGTTATTGCTTTTGGTGTGCAGGCCAACAAAGATCAGTATCTCCTTTACCAAATGTAGCATTAGAACACAAAGATGTTAGTTGACCTGTCCAAGGTCACATGAGGAATTAGCTATGGAGCCAAGAATGAAGCCCAGTTCTCCACTATCCCCATCATTGGCTATGCTGGCCCACACCACCACGTTATGCACTTAGTAAATATTTACAGTCTTAAACATTTTCCCAGCTGCAGTGAGGACAAGAAGTACTCTCATATACATGTACACACATGAAAACCAGATGTGAGAAAATGTAAACTTGAATTACATAGACATAATCTCTCTGATATGGGGAACATTGGGCTAAACCCTGAAATCTCCAAGACTTAAAACTAAGTACTGTTCCTTTCCATCTCTTGGATGTTTTTGGTGTCTTGTATATAAGTTAGGTTTTATTAAGGAGCTAGAGAGAACATTGACCAAATCATGTCCCTGCTTTCCAATGGTCAGTTTTTGCATTAAAGAACTTGTAATTGTAGCCAGGTTTTTATTTGTTTGTTTAATTTTTTTTGCCAGTCCTGGGGCTTGAACTCAGGGCCTTGAGCTTCTTTTGCTTAAGGCTAGCACTCTAGCACTGGAGCACAGCTCCACTTTCAGCTTTTTCTGTTTATGTGGTACTGAGGAATCAAAACCAGGGGATCATGCATGCTAAGCAAACACTCTACCACTAAACCACATCCCCAGCCCATTGTTGCCAGTCTTACTTCACCCTATAATAATATTGAATTGCCAGGTGCCATTGGCTCTCATCTATAGCTCCTCAGAAGGGTGATTATCTGAGGATCACAGTTCGAAGCCATCTCAGGCAGGGAAAATCTGTGAGACTCTTATCTACAATTAACCACCAAAATTCTTGAAGTAGACTTGTAGTTTAAATCTTACAGTACCAGCCTTAATAAGCAAAAAAGCTACATGATAGCACCCATGCCCTCCGTTCAAGCAAAAATAATAATAATAAATTGAATAAGGATATCTTTTTAAGTTAAATTTTATTGACAAGGTGATGTACAGAGGGGACACAGGTAGTGAATACACCCTCCTCCATTTAATAACTACATCTTAGTACTGAGTGGTGACTCATCCTGTTCTAATAACAAATATCTTTTAGTGTTAAATGCTTCAAGAACAACCAGCTAAATGGAGATTTCTTTCTTTTCTTTCTCTTTCTTTTATTTTTTCTTTCTTTCTTTCTTTCTTCCCTTTCTTTTTTCTTTCTTTTTGTGCCAATACTAGGGCTTGAACACTAGACCTGGGTGCTGTCCCTGGGATTTTTTTTGCTCAAGACCAGCATTCTACCACTTGAGCCACAGCTCTCCTTCACTTCTAGCTTTTTGAAAGCTAACTGGAGATAAGTCTCACAGACTTTCCTGCCCAAACTGCCTTTGAACCTTGATCCTCCAATCTCAGCTTTCTGAAGAGCTGAGCATGAGCCACCAGCACCTGGCTAAGATTTCTATTTTTTTGTTTTTGTGAAATGAGATTCTTTTTAAGTTATAGTGAATTGTGTAAGGCGACCTTAATTCAAACTAAAGAAACAGGGAAGTGCAGAGGGGTAGGCCTGGCTCAAATAGTTATGATGCAGTTGCTCTCTACTGCTGGTTTCTGAACTACTCTACTCAACAGAGCACTGGTACAGTGGGGGCTTGTTTCCAAAATGGCAGAGAACATGACCCTTCCACCTCCTGCTCTAAACACTCTGGGAAGATTCTGTTGACGTAATGAATCAGCCATTCCGCGAGCCAATTCCCACAACCAGGGAGAAAGTAGGCTGTGATTGTCTGATTCTGGCTCCTCTGCCCATCCTTTTTGCATGGAAGGGTGTATGGGCTGATTGGCAATTCATACTCTGTGATTGCAGCCCAGGAAAAGCAGAAAGTGGAAAAGGAGCTCCCCAGAGGAGTCAAATGCCAAAGCCAGAGAAAGGATAGAAGCTGAGCTGGGCAGACACAAGGGCTAATTATCTCAGTTTGTTCCACTGAGGTAAAGATAAGAGTAATTATAAGAATCCAGTTGGGTCACCTGGCATTGGGAGCTCAAGGATCATGTGTGACCTTCAGAGTCCTGCCCTGTTGAGCGTAGTATCATCATGGGAAAGAAGGTTTATAGGGCACTTCATGCCCCAGTGAGTTGATTTGCCATAGTTTCATCATTATTAACAAATAATATGGGTAACAAAATCCAATCTCTCTTTTTTGTACTGGGTTCCAGTGCTTTGCAAATAACATTTATTTGATGAATTCTAGGAGGTCCCTTGTGAAGTAGCTGGCACAGATTTACAGTAGAGTCTTTCTGGTGATGGAGAAACTAGGCTGTCAGCAGGTTATATAATTTCCCAAAGCCTCACAACCCATTTGTGACCAAGCCTCTAAACTCTCGTCTTATGTCTTGACAGTAGGGGTCAGCTCGCTTCTGGGCCCCCTCTTGGCTAAGAGGAAGGAGATGGATGAGGCCTCTTATGTCCAGCACTAGCATGATTGGTTTTTAATGACTTTTATTTTAACTTACAAGGAAAATAGCATATCCTTCCCTGGATAAACCCTACCTGAGGCAAAGCCAAGAAGTGCTCCCCTGAGGTCTGTTTACAAAAACAAACCCAACCTCACTGCTGAGCTGACAAAAACTGATAACTTCTCAGCAATGTCTTTGGTGTAATTTGTGGTATGCCCATGCAATTTTCTTAGTTTTTTATAGTCAAAGGAACTGGAAAACACTGTCAAAGAAATGAAGACACTGGGAGATAGTAAGAGGAAGATATAAACCAGGCACCTAAGGCTCATGCCTGTAATCCTAGCTAAGCTGAGATTTGAGGATCATGATTCAAATCTAGCCTTGGCAGAAAAGTTTATGACATTCTTATCTCCAGCTAACCTGCAAAAGCCAGAGTGGAGGTATGGTTCAAGTGGTAGATCACCAGCCTTCATCAAAAAGAATATCAGTGATAGTGCCCCATATATATAAACATATATACACACAGAATCCTAGAAAAAGGAAAAGAGACCACCATAAACAGAAGTAGTGGAGGTGAAGGAAGAGACTCAGTATTAATTTGACACCAGCCAGATCACATTTCTTATAATACAAAATTCTGCATTGCCACATCCATGAGAAATGAATCTTTACCCTCATTGGGTATCAGGGCCCAGGCCAGACTAGCACTGAGTACTGAAATTATCTCTAGGTAGCTGCATCCCTCGATTCCCTGGCCCTTCACCCTCAATCCCCTACACACACACACACACACACACACACACACACACACACACACACACACCTACCTCTCCATACTGACCCAACCCACTTCTAGCCTTGTGGAGCTTACTGCAGAGTTGGGCTAATATCTGTATTAGATTTGCTGGATTGGTTTGCCCAATAAAGTTGATTTCTTCAACCAAATAGGAACTTACCCACCCTGGTTGATGCTTCTTGTCTTCTGAGTAGGTTCACAACTATAAAAGTTGTACGTAGTGGAGATTGGCTATTAATAAACAATAAATTCTAAGTGACAAAATGTTTTTACACCTTGTTCTTAATTTCAAAGTCTCTATTTTAAGAAGGGCCTGCTCAAACACTACATAGTATAGGGTAAAGAGAAAACTTTACAATTATTGCCCTTTTTCTTTACCCAAGAAACTTCATAAAAATAAGTTCATATTGCCAAACATGTTGAAAGTAATTTTCTCTCTTTTTTCCTAGACCAGTGAAACATGATAAAGAAAAAGGGTTAGCTATATTGTATAGGTTTTGACTTTTCAAAGGAACAGTATTTTAGAGGAATGAAAAAAATACAGGTCTACATGAAATCTTTATTGTGTACACATGTGGAGAAACTTTATTTTTTGAAACAATATTATCCATTTTTAAAAACAAATCAAAGTGTGTCTCTAATATTTAAAAAACTAAAGGGGAACCCCAAGCAAGTTAGGGTGTGGGTTGGAAAGAGGCACAAGCTAACCACCCCACCATTCCCGTCACCCCAAAAGTTGAGCAACTCTTGAATGGGGTGTGTTTTTCCCATGCCCAGATTAGAGTCTGTCCTTTACCTCCGGTTCAGCTCTGTCGCTTCATCTGTGAGGCAAATGGTTTTGCTGTTAGTTTAGAACAGCTTTGGGCAGGGCAATGGCTTGTGGTGCAGACAAGCCATCTGCAAGCCGTTTGGAAGGCAGCCTGCATCTGTTGTTAGAACATACCTTCCTGGCCAAGTTTTGCACTTTGGGGGACATTTTGAAGAGAAAGGGAGAAAAAGTCAGAGTATGGAGGTTTAAATCAGAGAATGACTGTCTAAGGTCAGCGCCACATGACAATGTAAGACTCGGCCTGGGAATATGGCTGAATGGTAGAGTGCTTGCCTTGCATACATGAAGCCTGGGTTCAGTTCCTCAGCACCACATATAAAGAAAACAACAGAAGTAGTTCACATGGTAGAGTGCTAGCCTTGAGCAAAAAGAAACCATGGACTGTGCCCAGGCCCTGAGTTCAAGCCCCAGGAGTGGCAAAAAAAAAAAATGAAAGAAAATATGAGACTCTACTGAAAAATAACCTATGCAAAAATGGCTAGGGGTATAGCCCAAGTGGTAGCATGCAAAGACAAGGTCTTGAGTTCAAAGTGCAATACAAAGAAAAAGAAAATGGGGGGGGGGGGGAGAAGGAAGAAAGGAAGAGAGAGGGGAAGGGAGGAGAAATAGACAAAATAGGAAGAAAAGGGGGGAGGAAGGAAGGGAGGGAGGGAGGGAGGGAGGGAGGGAGGGAGGGAGAGAGGGAGGGAGGGAGGGAGGGAGGGAAGAAGGGAGGGAGGATCAGAGATAGAGCCAAAAAAGCTAAGGGTTAGCATCAGGTCTTGAGTTCAAGCCCCAGTACTGGTACACACACACACACACACATACACACACACACGATGGCTGGACTCTGTTAGAATCAATTTGCTGACTGAGTGTAGCAATTGACCTTACAAAGGGTGATAAGTGGGTCTGAGAACCATCTATACCTTCAAGAACATAAGAGAAGGAGGTAGATGGGGAATCTTGTAGTGAATCAAAATGTCATGCCTGGCCTCTCCTCACCATTGAGGAAAGTCTTGTCATACTGTTATGCTTTCCTTCTCCCAGGAAACACCATCAGCCAGTGAGACAAAGGCTGGCACCTCCTGAAATGTCCTATGTCACATCCCTATTGAATGGCAGTGAGTATCCCTGCTGCAGGGGACAGGAAGAGTTTCTCCTCCTGCCCACACTCGTCTCCATACAGAGGTGTGTAGAGATATCAGAGACGTGGGAGGAATAAGTCTTCCCAGACTCCTTGCTGTGCTTCCAGCTTCACTTTCCATTTCACACTCCTGGCAGAGATGGGCATCTTGTATGATCTTTATTGGGTTTCCAAAGTAAACTTAATACACACGCCTTTGTTTTTTTTATGATAATAAAGCTCTTTTCTGAAGCCCCTAAAAAGCCCAGGAGTTTTATTTGGATCCAATAGAACCGAGGAAGAGAAGAGCTCATCTCCTTTTTTTGGTTTGCCTATTTATGGCAAAAAGAAGCTAACGAAGTGACTTTTGACTGACAAGAGTTGGGAGTCTGTCTTGGCTGTGTCTCAATTTTGTCAACTATCCATACAGCTCACATGGTCCTCCAGTCTGGTCCACAGACGCCCCGTGATCTTCCCTTTTGTTCTTTCTTTTGAAACAAGGTCTTGCTATGTAGCCCAGGCTAGCCTCAACCTCGCAATCTTCCTTAGTGCTTGTATTACAGGTATGGACCACCACACCCAGCCAGATGATCTTTTCAAAATGCTATTATACCAAGGACCTCTCACAGCCATGGTTAGAGCATTTCAGAAAAATTTAGTAAGTGACTGACTGTGGAAATGAATACTAATCTTCAAGAAGTATATCCTTATTAACTAATGAATTAATCTTTGTAAAGAGTTTCAAAGATTTGTGATCCATATACCATGATATTCACTCTTTAAGTTGTACTACTACTCTATGTTTATAATGTATTTAGGTTATGTAATTTTTACCACTATCAAATTTCCGAATTTTTATTACTCCAAAAGAAACCCTGAGCAAGTGACAGTGGCTCAATTTATAATCCTATTTACTCAGGACACAGAGATCTCAGAATCATGGTATGAAGCCAGCCTAGGAAGAAAATGTCCAATAAATTTTATCTCCAATTAACCAGGAAAAAAGCTGATCAAGAACATGAAGCTCTGATAATAATAATAATTTTAAATTTTTAAAAAGAGGGCTGGGGATATATGACTTAGTGGTAGAGTACTTTCCTAGCATGCATAAAGCCCTGGGTTCAATTCCTTAGTACTACCTCAACAGAAAAGGCCAAACATGGCTCTGTGGCTCAAGTGGTAGAGTGCTACACATGAGCAACAGAAGCTCAGGAACAGTGCCTAAATCCTGAGTTCTAGCCCCAGGACTGGCAAAAAAAAATAAAAATAAAGAAGAGAAAAGAAACTCTGAGCCTATTTGTAGTCTTTTCCATTCTCCCCCCTCTGCTTAGCTCCTGAAAACTACTAATATGTTTTTTATCTTTGTAGATTTATCTGGACATTTCTTTTAAACAGAAGCATGTGATGGATGGCCTTTAAGGTCAGACTCCTTCCACTTAGAATAGTATTCCCATAATTCATCATGCTGTCACATATGCCATCACTTCATTCTTTTTCTATTGGTTCGTGTGTTGGAAAGCTGGTTGTTGTATGGCCATGTGGGAAAAGAGTAGAACCACAAAAGGGAGGGCCATCAGGAGTCCACCCGATCATTGGAGGCAATGCAGTGGAAAGGAATCAGGGGTGTTTGAAAAGGGCCTCACGTCCCACTATCCACATGTCATGTAATGCCCTCATGGATGGGACCACCCAATCTTGAACTTGGAGCATCCAAATCTAGGAACCAAATAAACCCACTTTCTTTATATGTGACCCATTTGGGGATATTTTGTCATAGCATCTGTGGATGTACAAATACAGCTGGTTTGTTTTTTTATTGCTATGTCCTCAGTGTCCTTTATCCTGAAGGTAAGACACTTACCCAATATGTAACTTGCAAATATATTCTCATATTCCGGGGTTTTCTTTTTAATTTTCTTAATGGTGTCCTTTGAAGCATAAGTTTTTCATTCTGATGAAGACACATTTCTTTTGTTATTTCTGATTTTCATGTCATAGCTAAGAAATCATTGTCTAACTTACGATGATAAAGATTAGCCAGGTACCAGTGCTTGCTTAGCTCTTGGTAGTTATGAACTTAGTAGCTGTAATAAAACTAAAATACATTCAAATAACTTCAATTGAGACTTAGTTAAGAGTATATCTAATTCCACCATACCCCTCTTCCTACCATGAAGTGACAATACCCTCGATAAAGTATGGAAAGACATGTGGTTCTTATAATCGAGGCTGTACTCTCATCTCCAGTCACATTAGTTCATGCTATATGGAGTCCACTCTGACACACAGAGTCCTGTGCTCTCACACTCTGGCCATGAAGTAGATGAGGACACCATTCTGGCCCACAGTGTCTGCAAGTGATCCATGCAGAACAATGCATCCTGAGTCATGAACTCAACACATCATTTGGAAATCTCTTAGAGCCCCAAGCCAGGATAAGTTACTAAATCTCTGTGTGGTTCCACATCACCCCATGGCATTTCTCCTCATCTCTGGCTAACAAAAGGACAACCTATTTGCCTCTTACTTATGCAACTGTATTCACTCTGGGAAAAACTCATTAAATCTCTCCTCCTCAAAGAATAATATTTTCCTGCAAGAGAAATGGAATTGTGAAAGAAATGCTAGGTGCTCTGTCACCTAGGTCACTAGACTTTTAAGATCATGTGACATAGACAATGGTGAGCGATGTTTGTGACAATATATAAGTGCATCTCCCTCCCACACTCCCATCTCTCCAGCCACGAGTTATTTTCCTAGTAAACACAAGTCACTGCATTACATTAGGAAGATCTTGTTTTTCTCTGAAGAATTTTTCCTTTACGCTTTTGAACTTCTTCCTTCTCATAAACTTCCTCCTTTGTTTTCTCTACTGTATCCTGTTTTAACAAGAGGACTTTGTTTCTTAGACTGATTTGGAAAACTTCCTTCCTGGCATTCAGCTTCCATCTTCAGATGTCAGAATGAGAGATAATGGTCTATTGGCGGTTGTGGGGAGGAGTGATGGAGAAACAAGAGTCGTTGGGGCCTCTCCACACCAGCCAGGTCAACATACTTCATGTGTGCTGAGTAGCCTAGTGTGTGTCAACAGTAGCTGTACTGTTTGCTCCTGAGACACCGGGCCATTAACATGCAAGGCCTGTGGTTTGAAAATTGTCAGTATTTCCTAATCCATGCATCCTTTGAAAAACCAGTAGGTTCTCAAAAGAACTTAATCACTGAGAACAGAGACAGATGGATTGCAAATGTCAACCTTCTTGATCAAAATCTACTTCTCCTGACTTACAACATACCTATGTCTT
Source organism: Perognathus longimembris pacificus (assembly GCF_023159225.1). Classification (NCBI taxonomy): domain Eukaryota; kingdom Metazoa; phylum Chordata; class Mammalia; order Rodentia; family Heteromyidae; genus Perognathus; species Perognathus longimembris. The sequence continues at coordinate 27,188,258 of NC_063176.1, read as the reverse complement.
TGCAAGGCAGGATCCATCCAATACTTTCCTTCTTAGGCAACACTACTGTCTAATAAATTATGTGTTAATGTCTAGGGAAAAGGAGAAATATGAATCATAGAATAACTTGTGTATAAGTGAGAAATAATTGCTATTCTCCAGAGGCCTGTGAAAAGCAGCCCTTTTTTTTCTAACAGGGCATACATACCACCAATACATATTAGAATTTTTATGCTTAGACTGGTTGGTGTATTCTATGTTGTGTGTTCTGTGGGGGTTTTGCATCAAACATCCTCTCCAAAAAATGAGGAAAGAGTCCAAGGGCTCAAATGGAAGGCCCAAAGCAAGTCATCTCCGATCCCACCAAATGTGAGACTCAGCTCCCAAGTCACAGCTTGTGTTAGGGTGCTGTTTCTGTTTTTGCCCTTTTGCAAACTAAAGTACAATGAGAAATTATAATCCAAACTGTTGAAAAGTGGAAACAACATCTTCTTCAGCTTTAGCCATTTCCAGTCTCCTTAGCTTTCTGATTCTCTCTTGTCTCTAACAAACAAGATAGCCAAATAATCCACATGTAGAATAGAGTGAGTCCACTGCAGATATGGGATCCACAGCAGGTATTCATGTACCTATGTACCTATTATTTTACCAGGTGTACAGGGCTGAGCACCATTACATGCAAGGCAGCAAGTAGGACCGGATCCTCACAATGACAAGTCAAATTGTCTTCCTGCCTTGTAAAGCGTATGGTCTAGTTTGGGACACAAACAGCTAAACAAATCTGATACGGAAGTTGAATTCTAATTAAATATTCACTTCATATGCCTTTAAAATATATATTTATATATCATATACATGATATATATGACATGATATATATTGTGTTGTATTATATATATTTTATGTATATGTATGTGTATATATGTGTGTACACACACACATATATGTATATTTTATTTCTAAGTATTCAGGAGGCTGAGATCCAGAGGATCACAGTTAGAAGGCAGCCTAGGCAGGAAAGCCCACTACACTCCATGTCTAAATTAACTAGAAAAAAAGTCTAGCTGAAGGTGTAGCTCAAATGGTAGAACACCAGCCTTGAACAAAACGCTGAATGAGGGCAAGGTCCTAAGTTCAAACCCCAGTACTACCAAAAATAAAGAAAACATGTGAAAAATAAATCCCTTAATTATGTGTTTGAGAGGGTTAATTTGATCGTGCATGATGTGTGTGTGAAACAATATTAGACCTTACAATTCTAGTTGTTGATACCATTCTCTCTTTAAAAAAAAAAACCACAAGCTGGTTACTATAAGATGAATTATATCTACCACCTCTGGCAGAAATAGAACATAATTCAATGTAGCCAGACATTTTTTTTTAAATCCTAAGAAATTAGCATTACAAGTATATGTTAATACATTCAAAACATTAGAAAAAATGAGTTTGCTTGAGAATCAGTTTATGACAATATAGCAAATCTAAGTATACATATATAAAATGAAGGTATAAATATATAACCTGTGTGAGTAGGAAATTAAATAGTGGCTAAAAATCTACATAGCACATATATACACCATAATGCATATGTACAGGTGATAACATTTCCATTGTAGTTTTGCACTGTCTAATAAAATAGGCTATAGCTGCATGTGCTCTTGAGCTTATAAGTGAGGCTGTAAGTGTTAAAAAAAAACGAAAAAGCTTATAAAATAGGATCCAGGTGTGGTAGTACAGGCCTGTACTCCCAGAACTTCAGAAAGTGAGGCAGTTTGGGGTTATCCTGGGTTACTTGAAGAGACCCTATCTCAAAACCACAGAATACTAATAATAATCACAAATATAGCAAAAATAAAAATAGAATGCGAAATATCACAATGCACTTTAATAGCATAAGTGATACTATTTTAGATATATTTATTTAAATAACATACAACTTTAAAATAAACTTGGCCTGTTGTTTTTCCTAACACGTGGCCAGCAGAAAATGTAAGTTTTGTATACTGTTCTCATTCTTTCTCTTGGCCCACGCTGCCTTCGCGGTCCTCCCTCACAGATCACCATCTCTCTAGTGACACAGAAATGTAAGCATCTGGGTTGTGGCACCCAGGCTGATCTTTCCCTTTACATAAAGGACTCTGTACCCAGCGCTGGATTAGCTCTGTTCCAGTAACCCGACTCAACACATGTACACAGGGCAATTCAATGGGTGCTTCCAGTTTTTGTTCTCTGAGTGGAAGGCCACCTGCAAAAACAGAGCCTTGTTATCTCAGAGAGCAAAGTTCTGGGCCATTATGATTTTAGAAAGGACTTTTTGTGTCTCTTGCTAATGAACTATGCAGCACAACATCTGAAAAAGAAATTTTGAAGGCATAATTTCTTTTCACTTCAGAGTAATTTTTCCAAGCCTCCAGTTCATGAATCAAAATATCATTAACCTTGACATGTATTTCTAGATATCAGTGAAAATTGATCATAAGAACTACCCGAGCAGGAAAATTACTTTAAAATGAGTTAAAGACAGGAATTGTTTGACGGGCAAAGCAATTAAAAGCAATTTATTTAAACTATGTAAGAATATCTCTTCATAACAAAATATATGCTGCTTGGTTGTTTCTTAAATATTGCAATGTGCTTTCATTATGAACACAAAGCTGTTATTTCAAAAACATCAATAAAGAAATGAGAAGTCAATAATTAACACATCCAATACCTTCACCAGAGGTAATCATTGTTCCCATATGGCTGTCTATCTTTCTGGGAAAATAAAGGTGAAAATTCTTCTGCATAAAGAGAAATGACAGAATTTCTGTTGTTGACTATTAGTCAACAAATACAGCTTTAGTTTTCCATCCAACCAAAACAAATTCTACTAGTACTGTAAATTTTTGAAAACCAATCCCACTTTGATGGGTTTGGTTGTATAACATCTCTGGGTTACAACTTAGTGGATGGATTGAATGTAATCCTTTTTGCCTTTACTTCAACAAAACCAGGACAATATTTATATTACACACTGAAATGATGTGGGTGGGCATGTGTCTATACCTTTTCCTTTTCTCCTCACCAACAAGGTTGTATAAAAAATATTTACTGCTTTCCTGTAGATTCACGTAGGTGGCATAGGGCCCTGTCATGAAGCCGAAGGATGGATTATTTGCTGGAGGTTTTATAGACACAAATTCAAGTGTTTCTCCAGCTGTGTTTACAGTGTTGGGTTTCTAAGCCTCTTGAGAAGAAATCAGTTTTGATCATCTTAAATCCCAAAGTAAATTTTCTTTTCTGGAGATTATTCTAGTTGCTAACACAGGTTAGCCTGGCCTATTGAACTATCTTTTTAGTGATGTGACATCCAAAACTGAAAGCTGTGATTTTTCTCTGAGAAGAAGGAAGGGAGAGAGTTGAAATGTAACTCAGTCTTCCCCAAGAGCTGAGGTCTGTGAGTTCCTCTGCCCTTCAAAAAAATTATTATATACTATCTTGCTATTTGCTCATTGCATTCTAAAAAAATCTAATCTCTTCAAAATAGGGTAAGCCTCTTTACTGCCAAAGTTTTTAAACGATTCATTTTATTATAATGTATATGTTTTATAACTTTCTTAACTGGCAGACAATATCTAGGGATATATTGTGCTCTTAGCAATACATGTTTCCTCATTAATGAGAAGTGCAAGTGATATTTAAAGGTTTTGGCAATTGGAACATATGGGTGATTTCAATATCTGGGCAACTTCTACAAATGATGTCTAATATTCCTTAGTTCAAACCTCTGTAATTCTTTCTTATGTTTCTTACATTCTATAATTGTATTTCTTATATTCTATAAACCATTCTTGGGCTAGGGTGGTCACAAAGAGCTGAGACTCTCAGAGGCTCTGCCACTACTGTGTAAGCTTGAAACAATCCATTCATCTATGTCTCGGGTTTCCTTACAGAAATGAGGAAGGACTCATTAACTAAATCTGCTAATACACAGAACATGAATGACATAGTGACCAGCCTATTAATAGTGGGCTTTGTTTTGGTTTTTTGTTTTTGTGAATTCAAGGCCTTAAGCTTACTAAATAAGAAGAGCTCTACCATTTAGGTCCTTTTGCTTTTTAGTATTTATCCTGTTAGAGTCTCTTTCTTTTTTTGCCTCTTCTGGCCTTGGACTTTAATCTTCCTAAAACTTTAATCTTCCTAACTTTGTCAGCTGAATACCTGAGATTACAAGTGGATTATAGGTGTGTACCACCCTTGTCTGCTGGTTTTTTAGATTGTCTTGTTTTGTCTGGGATGCCCTCAACTATGATCTTCCTGTCTCTACCTCGCTAGTAGCTGTGATTATAGGCACGTAACTCTGCTTAATTTATTTTTTCCTGGTCCTGGGGCTTGAACTCTGGGCCTGGGCGCTATCCCTCAGCTTCTTTTTCTCATGGTAAGCTCTCTACCACTTGAGCCACAGCACCACTTCTGGCCTTACTTTTATTATTATTATTTGTTAGATCAGAGTTTCATGGACTTTCCTGCCTGGGCTGGCTTCAAATCATGACCCTCACATCTCAGCCCCATGAGTAGTTAGGATTACAGATGTGAGCCACCAAGGCAAGATTTCATAAAGTTTAATAAACATTAACTGCTGCTACTACCAGAGATAGTACTACAATCACTATCCTCTTTAAAGATAGCCGCCAGGTGGAAAGATACTCTTCTTCTAGTATGAGTCCTTTGAGAGCTATCTAGGTGGAAAATTGAAGCAACAGAAGAATATCTTCAGAGCTGGCCAGGTAAACTACATAACCATACCATTTATTTTGTAACATATCCAAGTACCAAGAAAATGAATGGGGGCACAACAGATGTCTTGCAAGATACTTACGTTGGTCAACCTTCTCCTTTCTGCTGGCCATCAACCAGTATACTGGCTGCAGGACTGGATGGGGGCGAGTAAGATGTAGTGCTGGCCTTTGCAGCCTTCCTCTCCTGAGAACTTTTCAACATATGGTTCAGTATATGGTTCATAGGAGTCATTATTCATAGTAACTGTGTCAGGAATGCATTTTCCTGGTTCCTATGTGAGGAGGGGGAGAATAGAAAGATGCTTCAGAAAACATGAAAAGTGTTTAGGAAGAATTAATATGTCCAAGCCTTTGTATTAATCAAATAGTGCCATTTTAAAAAAAAAAACATTTTAAAATGCAGTGGCTAAAAGAACCACTGTTTATCACTGGCCACAATTCTGTGGGGTAACTGAACCACTCCTAAAGGTTTTGCCTGCAACTACTAGGCAGCTGCCTTTAGCTAGAAGTTCAAGATGGCCAATCTCTGGCCTCCGTTCTCTTCCAAGGCTCTCATTCCTCTCTGGGCCAGGCTGAGCATCTGAGCATACCTCAGCTTGGTAATGTCAAGAGTGGGAGGTGTAACGCTTTGGGAACTCCCACTGTGTCTTACAGCCAGTCCATGCTGGAGAAAGAGGGATCACACTGCTAGGAAGGTCAGGCATGATGTCCACTAAGCACTGCTGCAGAACAGAGCACCCTGAGTTTCACTCAGCCCCCCACACCCTCTCCATTATGCTTTCCACTGTGGCTCTTTGTCTTGAGCAATATAATTACCCCACATTTCTGCAACTAGTGTGTTTGTAGTGGTAGGATGGAACTACAAGTCAGTAAGTGCAGGGAAGAAGGGAAAAGACATCTCTTTTTTCATTCTTGGAGTTCAAGAGCAGATGAATGAACTCAGGAATGACTCTAAAAGTCAATGTGGGATAAGATGAAGAGAATACATGTTTTAGCCAAGAAAAGGAGCCAAGTTTTGAGGCCAGCCACACCCCAAAAGTCTTCCATGCCACACCCTGCTGTCTTCCTGCACCTGGAGCCCTCTTTGAAGTGAAGGAAATTACCACAAGCAGGCTGAAGGAGGCAGACAGATGTAAGTCTGGAATGTTAAACCAGAAAGCAGTGTCAGCATTTGGAAGGAAGCAGACTAGGGGCCCACAAAGAGGTCCCTTCAGCTAGTTTTTTGGCTTCATGTGCTTTATTTCTGTTTGATCCTGAACTATTTCCTAATTTAGGCAACTTTAAATTTCTAAGACCTAAAAGTCAAAAGCAACTGGTCATTTCCCAGGTACCCATAGTGGGACTTTTGGCCTCTGGTTTCCCTGATGCAGATGGAGAAGAACCATGGTCCAATCCCACAAGAAATATGGACTACAATTGTCTGATTTGCTTTTCCTAGAAAGATGTGTGTGACGATCACTTCATAAGAGGAAGTGTGGGTGAGAAGTGACAGATGTGGTAAATTCAAAGGGAAATCCGTTTCTAGGTTGTTTTGTCTGAAACACTGCATCATGGGAGGAAAAAATCTTAAAGTATATGAGTACCAGGCCAGAAACTCCTTCTGGGAGAACTGAAAGGTTCCTGAAAATAAATTCTCTGTGAGACAGTCTTTCAAATGGGCCAAACAATTCCAGTATGTATGGCGACCACAAATTTACATATTTTCAGAAATGCATGCCTGTGACCAATTCAAACATAAGGATATGTGTACCCTCATGTGGGGGTGGGCTTTTGTTGGTTTGTTTTCTTTTTCTTTTTTGGCCTTGTGTTTCTTCGCTTCTGCATGTATCAATGCTCAACCTACTCAACTCCCAGACCATCCATGTTAGTAATCCAGTAAGCACCTTGCCTATTTTTGCTCCAAACTACACAATTACATCTAGACATATTCATGCAATTACACACAAGGTGCATTTGATCATTGCTCATTTTCCAAAACTAAGCCCCTATTAGACATATTTCCCCTACAATGTACTCGTCTCCGTCAACAACACCTTCTGAAATTCTTCCTGACAACCAGCACAGCTCTTGTTCATTCTTAATGGTGACATTGTACTATCACTAACTATGTACACCATAATAAATTCAGCCATTCTCCTATTCCCAGAACCATTTCCTACCTTTTATAGACAAATTGCCAAAGCAAACAGAAACATAGCATTGTCTATGAATCCTTCTGTTCTGGTGAATTTATTTTCATGGAGGAAAGTCTCTGGGAAGAATTGCTGACCTGAAGAGAAACATACTTTCAATTTTCCTCACTCTATTCATGCCATGTGAAGTGTTCCCTTCCTATGGCCTGCCAGCTGTAAATATCGCAGAGCTTCTAAGTTCCAGGCAAGCTGGTGAGCACACAGCCACATCCCATGGAAATTTGGTTTGTATTCCCTTCACTTTCCAGGCATTTGAGGATCTTTCCATGTTACTTGGCCATTTGGATTTGGTTTTTATTTTTTATGTTTTACCCTTGCATAGTCTTTGTCCATTTTCCTACTGGCTTTCTCACTCACTCTCTCTCTCTCTCATTGTATATCATATAAATCATCTGCATTAGATATACATACATATATGTATAGCCAACTTATCTGTTGTATTTTATTATCTTTTCTTAGGTATAATTTTATAGTCAAAGATGACTGCCTTTTCATAGTCATAGACTTGTCATTTGATGGGGAAGGCTTCCTCCCCCACTCCTTGCTGGTCTATACAATCTACTAGATTTTCTCCCAAGAACTTGTTTTACTCTATCTTTCATATTTTCATTCATGCATCTTATATTATCATTATGCTGGCAGATATATATGCCCTGCAATTAGAAGAACAACAAATTTGAATTTGACCCCAATTTGGATATACAATGGTTTCATAAGACTCTAATAACTGCTAAGAAAGTCACTACCTCATTGCTAGTTTTCGCAAATTGCACATTTTTTTTTTGATATTTGTTTTTTTTCTAGAAAGATTCAGATCACTTTATTCAACTACAAAAAAAAAAAAAACAAAAATAAACCAAAACCATCCAGCTTGGGATTTTTAGTGAAACACATGAAAAAAAGAAACTTGGGGATACAAAGCTGTGATGGTAACAAGTCTTCCCATCAGCAATGGGAACTTTTCAGCTCTTCATTTCGCTTTGGGCATGTTTTACTAAGACTGCGATGCTTATTTCCTCTTTACCACATCTACTTGTAAGTATTTCATACAGAGCTTTTATTTTCACCACGTTAAATGTATTTTTCCAATTTCTATTCTCAGTTCAGGAGTACAAAAGAGCTAATGATATTTTCACATAGTTATGGATTCTATCTATGTTACAAAATTCTCTTCTAGAAGTTTGTTTTTTTTTAGTATTGAATTCCTTTGGGTTTTGTAAGCTGACAAAGCATCTGCTAACATAGACAGTTTAACCTCTTGTTTTCCAGTATTTATTCCAGTTTTCAAATTGATATTGTACTATCTTTTAATACATTTAGTTATTTTAATATCTGTTCTTTCTGCTTCCTGACCTTCATAATTTGTTATACCAGTCCTGGAGCTTTAACTCAAGGCCTAGGCTTTTTTGCTCAAGGTTAGGGCTCTACCACTTGAGCCACACTCCATTACAATACCAAGTCCTAAGGTGGGGTGTGCCTCACAATATACGGAAAAGTAAGGAAGCTGTGTAGCTAAGGCTGAGAGTGAAAGGAAATGTAGATTAAGACAGAATCACCACTGGATCTGGTGATAGGTTGTAATAGTCACCCAGCTGAGCATGTGCAGTATTGATGGATGGGAGGCAAAGGTCATGGGCTTCATAGCATTAACACGATGGTGGATATGCTGTCAGCCCCTCATAACCACAGGCTCTGCATCCACAAATTCAACCAACCTAAGACTGAAATACTTCAAGAAAAAAATTCTGCCAATACTGAGCATGTACAGTCTGTCTTTGATTTGACATTCTTGGGCACAGAGGAAAGAAGAGGACGTGTGTGTGTGTGTGTGTGTGTGTGTGTGTGTGTGTGTGTGTGTGTGTGTGTCGCTGTCTCATTCTGGGCAGGAAACAGATGCCATTGTCAAGTGAGGTCACTGTATACAGCTTACTAAAGGGACCATTTCCAAAGTTGAGCCCAGGGTGTAGAATAACCTCCCAGGGAATGTGCAGAGCCCAGTGGTGACAGTAATGTGCACTGGAAAGGGTGGGTGGAGCCATTCTGTGCAGGAGGAGAGAAAGAAGGCTTGTGCCCCATTTCAGAAGTTCCAGCCCATTTACCTGGAAGGGGGATTCAGATGCATGTAGGACTGTGAATTCTCCCTGGGATTCTGTGCACAAATAGCATGTTCTTGCCCAATTTCTGGCCTCAGCTTGATTGTTTTCTTTTCTTTAAACAGAGAGCCTGTGATTTGCATCCCCTCGCAAGGAGGCTCACCTCCCATCCACACATGAGCACATATCCTTTGTCTTGGGAGATTCACCTTCTAGTTCACTATGTGAAAGACAGTTTAGTCTGTCTCAGTCTTTGGACAGGTACCATTCTTAGTTGCAAGAAACAGACAAATTGGACCTAAGTATTTTCCAGCAAGGTCCTTTTGTATCCTTTGGAAATCTACTTAAAACCTGGCTGGACCCTAGTATGGCCCAGAAGAACTTATTGTCCTGACTACAATGGTGAATTCCTGGATGGTTTCCTCTTGCTGCTCTTCCCGGCTCCATAACTTCCAATGGAGCACCGGTTCCACCAGTTCTTCTTTTCAGTCTAGAGAGTTCACCAGACTCTCTCATTCCCTCTATCACACACATCTGTTGAGGATAAGGATGTTAGTAACATTTCGTTTGGCCTCAGTTTATTTTCCTTTTCGTTCTCTAGCTTATGCTAAGAGAACATATAAGGAGCTCACCAGCTTCAGCTACAAGTATATTTTTTAGTGAGAACAGTGGGAAAAGGATAATATAAATTTGTTCCTCTATAAGGAAAAAAAGTCAGTTTTCTAGGCTTTCAGGTGTATTTAGAATTTTTTATTGCTGTTCTGTGTTTTGTTTTTTGGTTGTTATTGTTTTCTGTTTTTGTTCTTGTTTTCTTTTGTTTTAGCAATACTCGCAATTGAACTCAGGGCCTCATGTCTGCTAGGCAAGTGATCTGTCAACGTGAGCTACTCCTAGTCCTTTTGCTTTTAGTATAGTTTATAGATTCTCACACTTTTACCCAGGACTGGCCTCAGACAAAAATTATCCTACATATACTTCTTGAGTAGCTGTCATTACATGTGAGTGATACCACACTTGTCTAGATTGTTTTGAAACAGAGCAAAATAACCTATCATGTGTATGTATGTCTCTATATATTAATATATTATATATATGTATGACAGTCCACTGGCCCAAGTATACTCCATCTAATCTTTTCCCACTCTTATCTCTGGCATTAGTTTTGGACTCTATTCTGACAGATCTAGTCTTCCTCATCCCACATCCTATGTCATGGAAAGGGGTATTTTCCTCTAATCAAATCCTTGTATATTTAACCTCCTCTAAGTGTCTGTCATACACTGGACAAGAACTAATCCCAATAGTTGTGTCAAGAGCACACGCCGTACAGCTCTCTGCATACAGTTGGTGCCATCCTCCATCACTGCAGAGAGGAACTTCTGCATTGACAGGCTCTAGTTTCTATTTCTCCCCTTCCTCTCATACTAACACCACCATTGCTCCCTAGTGAATAATGATGGCACTGATTTTCTATGTAACATCATAGGACATTTCCAGGGGAGGTTAGTGGTGAGTCAAATTTAAGTAAAGGTGAAGGGAATTGATTTAGAGGGCAAGAATGGGATACAGGGAGAAATCATGGTAACCAGGAAAAAAAAAAATGGCTTTTAAGTGACGGGCCACTTTGGGACCAACCTGTTGGTGACTAACTGATATGTGGCTCCTGATTCCTTTATCCTGAAGTACATGCTACCATGAGATGAATTAAAGGGAGATCAGAAGCCTTGCAGATCTACTCTTGTTAGCTTAAGGACTTGATATACTCCTATGGGTAGCGATGAGGAAGGGACATCCCTGGCACAATGACTGTATCCTATCCAAACTCCACTCCATAGCCACATGGCACTGAAGAGGAAACAAACCACACATCGTGGCTTTGTAGCCACCTTCTGCAGTAGTCATAACTGCTGCAGGCCCTTGTTGAGTGGACAATGCTAGTCCAGGCACAGCCTATCATCTAGAAGGAATGGTCACCCAGGGAGGCATCTTAGTGAGAGTCACCCAGTGTGGGGACATGAGTGCCCTGGTGTGACAGGACTCTGGTGACAAGCTGAGCTTCCAGTTCACCTTCTGAATCGACTCAGAGAAACTGAGGTGAGGGCCCCGCTACCTTAAGGGAAGACTGCAAATGGAGAAACCAGTCTGGCCAGCCCAAGCTGAGGGCTGGCACTAATATGGACAAGAACTCAAATTTAGACATCAGGGAACAGGGAATTTGGAGATCTGAGACCTATACCTCCCAGATTGGTTAACAATGCTGTTCCTACTTCTTAATCCTTCATAAATATTCATTGGGCTGAGCTGAGCAGATTTGAATACAACATACAAGCCTCTTTTCAGATAATCTCATATATCCCTGGAGGAATGAGTTTCTGCTCTCACCTGTTCTTTAGTCCCTGGATAGCAGTTGCCATCAGGATTAGTTGTGCTACTTGGGAATGGGGGACTCTAGAAAAGATTCGTAATTACAACCTACACTCTCATAATGGGCAAAGCCAGTAGCAAGGAAAGTACTCAGTGGTAAACTAAACTCTGGACTGGAAGTACAGCCTCCACACAGGGAAGGAATGGCTGCTTCTGGGCCCTGAGTTACTCGAAGTAAGCATAAACAAGCCATTCCTTCTCATTGCCAGAATCCATACCTGATGTTCCATTTTGCTGTGAAAGATTCCCAGGAAGTATACACTCTAAGAAGGGGTCCAAAGAGAGCTCACCCTAGCCAAATCTACCATACAAATAAAAAAAAAAGTCTACTTGGCCATGATCTGAAAAGAGCCGAAGGCATTTCTGTTTGCAGAGACCCTGTTGCTTGGAATCTGACTGAGAGACCACATCCCCATTCATAGCGAATGCTTTTCTTGATAATCCTTCCCTGATTCTTAATGTTAGGAAGACTCCTTGGCTGTAATCTCTGATTTGTAGGACCTGTGTTTTCTTGGATGGGAGCAAAAGTTCACTGGGAATGGCTTCCCACCTAGAAAGTTGGCTTCCACTCTGCTTCTCACACCAAATAGGCCAGTGACCTAATTTCCTATTGCTTTTGCCCTTTCTACGACATTCCTGATTTGGAACATTTCTTGTGTGTATGTGTCCTGAAGTAACTTCATGTCATAGTGATTATGATCAGGAAAGACTTGTGAAGTTAGGACAATGACACTGGGCTCTGAGCTGGGGCAGAAATTTTCCAGGACACAGGATGGAGCCTTAGGTCTGCCTATATCCAGCACAGCACACTGGACAGTTACTTTCCCTCTCAGCCTCATATGATAAGTATGGTTAGCCTATGAGGCTTCTGCCAGAATCTGTAAGGTAATACAAGGGGAGTACATGGGCCTAATCTAGGCACTCGCTAAGGAAGAGAATTAGCCTAGCACTGAATGAACAGGGCTGAGACCTGAGATGGCCTGGTTGTTATGAAAACCATAAACATTGAAGTCTTTGAAGGAAACCCAAAGGGACCCAATGAGATCAAGAAAATCTTGGTAAATTGAAAAGAGTAATTATGAAGACCAAAATCACATAGCAAGACTCAGGCTACAAAAACAAGGTGGGTGCTGAGGGCTCATGTCTGCCATTCTAGCTACTCTGAGGACTGCAATTAAAAGACAATTCAGGCAGGAAAGTCTATGAGACTCTTCTTTCCAATTAATCACCAGAAAACTGGAAGTGACACTGTGGCTCAAGGTGGTAGAGCACTATCGTTGAGTGAAAAAGCCCAGGAACAGTGCTCAGGTCCAGAGTTCAAACCCCACAATGGGGGGGTTGAGGGGAAGAACACCTTTAAAAGTATGAAAGAACAAAGCAATAAAGACATGAAAGACCTTTAAAGTAGCAACCACCACCACAAAAATGTCCTTAAGAATAATTCACCTGGTATATGTTAAGATGGGAATCTTACATGCATGAGATTTACAGTGGTCACAAGATGTAGGCCTTGTAACAATTATGGAGATAGCAATAATAAAGATCTTTGTTGGCTGGCCACAGATCTATGTAGTGAGCCTTCACAAAGTGTGTGCTTTCTTCGACAATGGATGAAACTCTAATTTCCTTGAGATATATTCTCTGCCTTGTCCCCTCTGTCCTGGCCCAACGTCTCCTATACTGCTATTACACAGGGCCGACTCACAGCACATCTGTAAGCCAGGCAAACACAGGCTTCCATATCCACCCAACCAGATGCTATTGATCACAACGGTTGAAGTTCGTGATTACAGCTATTATTTCCTATAATTGCCCTTCTGAGATCTGCTTATTTGCATAATGCTAACCACTTGTCATTAGCCAATGAATGATTTGGAGCTGAGCTAGTTTTAAAAGAATTATGGCCTGTGTGGTGCAATGTCTATGTAGCAACTGCACCTCACAGTGTGGAATCCCTCTGGAAATTATATAGCCTACACTTTTTCCAGTGATGTCTTTTTATTAAGATCAGATGAAATCTGTTCATTGTTGGTGTGGCATTCAGTCATCTTAGATAACTCTGCAAATATGCAGGGGGTTGGGTAACCACGTAGAAAGGGGAAGAAAGCAAAATGGGGGCAAAGTAATTCTCCATAGTTACAAGGCATACATACTCTTAGTAATAGGCTCATTGCCAGGAGGAAGCCTTGAGAATGCCAGCCTTCATTGTGGGAAGGAGAAATAAAGAGTTTTGAAAGTGGACCCTCTCACTACCTTCCATTGCCCTGTCAAGATACATAAAAGAGTTCAAACTAATCAAAAAGCTCAACTGAGCTGGCTAGCTCACTGGGACAGGCCCAACCTTGAGTTCAGAGCCTTTTCTAATACATCCCACCTGCTTCTCTAAAGAACATAATATAGCAAGATATAGCAATGCAGCCTTGTTCCAAAGAGCAAGAAGAGAGTAGGCTAGCCAAAATGGCATATCCTGGCAGGTTAGGTCAACACTGAAAACAATGTCACCCTGCCTTCCATATAATCTGGTTTTCTCTCACCTGTCCAAGTTTCACCCCATTGGGTGGAATCTTTTCACCCTATTGGGGCAGACATTTCATTGTCTCACATTCCTCTCCATTCTCCTCTCCCAAATCGCCCCAGCACATGGGCTGTGGGGCTGTGATGAACCAGTAGTTCAGCCACCAACCATGCAGCTGCCTGGACTGCTATGCTTTTCCTCTCTCTCTCCCCTCTCACCAAGTCCTTCAAGGTCCATATCATGCTCCAGGATGGTCCATGGGACCAGTGGCCCTGGCAGCACCAATCTTTCTCCTTCCTGTTCATCCCTCCCATGTTCTGTCAAACTAGGGATAGAAAATGGTTTGATCTTGGGTTAATATCAACTACAAGTATACCTAGAGATACAATGAGAAGATTCTAACATAATTCTGAGCTCCACAGTGCCTTGGCCATTTTGTTTGTTTGTTTGTTTGTTTTCTGATCCTGGAGTTTGAACTCAGGGCCTGGGCACTGTCCCTGAGCTTCTTTTGCTCTAAGCTAGTGCTCTACCACTTGAGCCACATACACAGCCCCATTTTTGGCTTTTTCTGAGAAGTTTACTGGAGATAAGAGTCTCATGGAGGGCTGGGAATGTGGCCTAGTGGTAGAGTGCTTGCCTAGCATACATGAAGCCTTGGTTTGATTCCTTAGCATCACATAAACAGAGTAAGTTTGAAGTGGCACTGTGGCTCAAGTGGGAGAGTGCTAGCCTTGAACAAAAAGAAGCCAGAGACAGTGCTCAGGCCCTGAGTTTAGCCCCAGGACTGGCAAAAAAAAAAAAAGAGTCTAATAGACTTGGCTGCCTGGGATGGCTTCAATTCATGATCCTCAGATCTCAGCCTCTTGAGTAGCTAGGATTACAGATGTTAGCCAGACCCCACTAGCATGTTGGCCTTTTAAGAAACAACAATGAGATCAAGATGATGCAATGTATCTCTAACAACTTATCTTGGCAACAGTTTATGATGGAACTTGACTGTACTTATCTCATATTCTTCAAATACATATGGTTATGTCATTTTATGAATAGTGTAAAATTTTTCCAATTTTAGCTGGGTGCCGATGGCTCACGCCTTTCATCCTAGCTATTTGGGAGGCTGAGATCTGAGAATGGAAATTTGAAGC
This sequence comes from Perognathus longimembris pacificus, assembly GCF_023159225.1. Classification (NCBI taxonomy): domain Eukaryota; kingdom Metazoa; phylum Chordata; class Mammalia; order Rodentia; family Heteromyidae; genus Perognathus; species Perognathus longimembris. Next base: position 27,173,129 of record NC_063176.1, on the reverse strand, counting down.
CATCCCAGGTGGGAAAGTCTGTGAGACTCATCTCCAATTAACCACCAGAAAACTGAGAGTGGAGCTGTGGCTCAAAGTAGTAGAGTGCTAGCCTTGAGCAAAAGAGCTCAGGTATACCACCCAGGCCACGTTCAAGGCCCATGACAAAAAACTTTCCAATTTTAATAGTCCGTTGATCACAAGTGGTGTCAGAGAGAATTACAAGCGGTCATTCTCATAGAGGCCCTCAAACTGGCCTTCTTTCTTGGGTTTGGTTTGATAAACAGCAAAAAAAAAAAAAAAAAATGTGATTTAACATATACCCTCCCTCTTCCCAGGAGGGACATATTTCTGTGTTTTCTCTCATAAATTGTGTATGAATGTGTACATATGTATATGTGTAGTATAGAAACCAGATTACTAATTAATTTTCAACCAGACTCCCCAAACCTGCATCCCTCAGGGCTACTTCTTCCAGGCCCTTTCTTCCAAATGATGGACAGGTAAGAAGCTACAGTGTCCAGAGTCTATCAAAGGTTCTGTGAGCCTCTACCCAGAACCTTCCCTTGCTTTCTTTCCTGTCATTACAAAGGGCCCTGTTTGGCCAAGGGCCAGGGGCGGCTTGCACCTGTTATTCTAGCTACTCAGAAGGCTGAGATCTGCGGATTGTAGATCAAGGCCAGCTTAGGCAGAAAAATCTTTGAGACTCTTATCTCCACCTAACTATCAACAATCCAGAAGTAGAGCGGGCCGCCTGTGGTAGCCTTCAATGATAAAGCTAAGGGACAGTGCCCAGGTTCTGAGTACAAACCCCAGTACCAACACAAAAGGGAGGGGGTCTGCCACCTGCTGAGTGACATCTTTAGACCTCTCTCTATGACTGGTTTCCTCAGCTGTGGACCTGAATTAATGGATTATTGTACAAAGTAGCACCTGATAAGTACTTATTCATTATTAGCGCTTATGAGTGTTTCTGGATTTTCTCTACCATTATAGGAGTATCTTTTTATCAAATTATAAGAGCCCCAATGGAATAATAAAGCCCATTTTGATTTTTTTTTTTAGGCTTTGGAGATGACACTACATCCTAGATCATGGGAGCCTCTCACTTAGCAAGGCAGAGTGGACAAATACTCCTAGTTTGCTTTATACACCATACCTAGCACGTAGCTCCATTCCAAGTTTAAAATTTCAGCATCTATTTGCCGTCTCTTCTCCTCCATTTCTTTCAACAGACCACTTGTACAGAAGGCTGTATGTTTTCAAATACAGATGAAATCCATAGTATTCCATGAAATTTTCACACATTCATTTTATGGCATGCTTTGTGCAAATTCAAACCCCGCTCCCACTCCCCACCCCATGCCAGGAACCTAAAGCTAACTACTCACTCCCAGCTCAGATCAGGTACCCCCACCATCTGGGGTGCAAGGTGAGGCTTGACTGACAGGCCTCATCCTGGGAAGGCCAGTCGCCAGGGCCTGCTGGGGGCGCGGCTTCTGGGAGGCTTATCATGTCCCTGGGCCTGATTTTCCTCCTCCTCTCTTGAGACACCCTGTCCCAGGAAAGCAGAAGCCTTTGTTTTGGTGAGCTGCTTTTTGTTGTTGTTGTTGTTCCTGAAAGACCAGCATGTAAAGGTTTTACTACTTGCATCTGGCTTTGGTGGTTCCCCTTCTGGTAATAAAGGTAGCCACGCCCACTTTCCTTTCACTTGGACAGAAGCGTGATTTGATATGATTTGACTTTTTTTAAGTTTACAACTCCCCAAAGCGCATGGCATTTCCTGGTGGGAATGGTCCTTTGGGTCTGTCTGGGGCAGCCAGGGGAGGGGGAACAGCTCTCTGGCAGATGATTCCTAGGTAGAATTTCTCTTCTTCTCAGTGCCCACCCGGTTGCTGGAGAAGCTCTGCCCCTGAAGGAGGAAACCTAGGAAATGGAATCAAAGACTCCTTTCCTTGTGGGTTCCCAGTTTTCCATCTTTTCCTTCTCCTCCCCCAGCCAAAACATCTCACCCCCTCCCCAAACACAGGCCTCTAAGCAGCAGTCTGAAAACAGGTGGAAAGAAGATAGAGGTGGGGGAACGGGAGAAGAGGGGCTACAACAGGGAAGGAGTGTGGTGGTTTTAACACTTAAAACAAAAAGAATTAATCTTATTTATTTGCTTATGTGGTACCCAGGAATTGAACCCAGGGCCTCATGAGTGCTGGGCAAGTATTCTACCATTAAGCCACATTTCCAGCCCTGTTTAACACTTCTTGAAGGGGAAAAAGAATGTCCCCCAGGGAGAGAGAACCCCTAGTTTCTCCTCGGGGACATTCAAGAGTGACCAACATTGCCCATGGATCCTGGACAGAGGTTACATAGACAAGGATCCAGTAGGATGACTGGCATTGTTTACAGCCACCAGCCTCCGGATGCCAAAGGGCTGAAGAGTTGGGCAGGATTCCTGGCAGCTGCCACTCAGGTGAGGCTGCGGCTGGCATGAGGCTGAGACCGAGGCTGGCCTCAGCCTCTCTTTCCTGCTGAAAAACCAAGCTGAAGCAACAATGACTTGCCCAGGGCCACACACCAAGCTTGAGACCGAAATAACTCTGACTCCTCCTTCGGGGGTTCTAACAGCAATATGCCTTATTACAGCGCTATCATTCCGATCTGAATCATTTCAAATGCTTCTAATTGCAAGCCTGGGGTGAAGTGTAACCACCATGTGACTCTAACTGCAAGCCCAGGTACGAATGACTAGAGTTTTATAAATGCCTGGGCATGGTATTTAAAAATGCCAAATGTGGGGTAGGGGGTGGGTATGAGGAGGGGGTCAGCCACATAAAGTGGAAAATGACTCTAATAATGCTGACAAGTATCACACTTGGATTTTCATTATTATTATTATTATTATTATTATTATTATTATTATCTTTACATAGCTGGACAAAGGAATTTCAATTCTACATGTCAGGTTGAGTCCAATGCATCTTGATCAATGTACCCTTTCCATCATTCTCCCCATCTCTCTTACTCTTCTCTTCAATTTTCCTAGTTCCAATTTCACAAATGTACATTGAATATTATGACTTCATTCACCCACCCTTCCTTTCTTCATTCCTTTACTCCCTCCCTTTGGCCTCCCCCTCCCCTACAACACGTTCCAGCTTCCTGGTATTCATTTTGTTAGACTGTAAGTTATTCAAAGGAGTTACACCACTGGAATTCTCCCCTACATATACTATACTTTAGTTAATGTGTGTGTATGTGTATGTGTGTGTGCACACATGTGCATTTTAGATTTTTCAATAAATGAATTCATAATGTCACCTTAATTTGTCAGGTTATTGAGATTCAAATGGATGCCATTCCAAATGGTATGTGGGGGCTAAATTCCAGATACTTCTAAGCAGTCAATCCTTAGACTTTTTCTATTTAGGTAGCCCACTGAATTACAGGTGAGTGTTTATCTCCTATGTCTGGAAGGGCTTGGGAAATTATTAGTCACATTAGTTAAGATTGGCACACAGGGCTAGACACGTGTTAGGCTCAGGAAAGAAAGTAAATTCCATCTGGCAAATTGTTCTAACTGATTCATTTGTCCTCCAAGAGACGCCACCTACCTGCTGGAAGGTATTCAGGTAAGTGACAGGTGGGCGGGGCATACTGACTGTTTAATGGCTAAGGTCTCAGCAATGTTTTACCTGTGCAGACTTCCGTGATGTCACACATTTCCTGCTCTGGATCAACCAATGCCCTCCCCCTTCCTCCAGGCACCTGAACACGAAGTTGAGGCTGATCACAGCTCAGCAGCCCAAGACACTGCTCACTTCAGCCACAAGTCATGAGAGCTGCCGGGTCCCTGCTACTTTTGAGAGCCCAGGTACACACTTGAAAAGGTAAGCTGGAATGTCCATTTTCTCTCTCGGCATTTAGCCCCCTAAGGGATCTGAAGGGGGAATCTGAATGAAAAAAGGCACAGGCTGAATGGCTTGGCCCCTCGAGAGACTCTTTTGAGAGTTTAGAGACTGACATTCTTGCTGTACAATACAGATCTCCCAGGCTTGATATTTAATCCTTTTTAGTTTTGTCTAATCATTAATCCAGCCTCTGCTTGTCTGGGAAGTTGATCTAATTTTTTTAACCCTAGACAGAAGGAAAGTGGAGACATTTTTCTGAAATGTAATTCAAAGGTACAGACTTGTTCAGCCCGTTTTAGGGGGTTGGGATGGCTGAGAAAATTCAGAGCTATCTTACTTTGCTTTACTTTTGGGTTCACCTTGTCAGAGACTATTTTGATCCATACCTAGGAGCTGTATTTAGATATTTTGTTGTTGTTGTTGTTTACCCCACAAAGTTGTTCCTCAGACTGGTAAATTCTCTTCCCTCTGCCTTCAGGCTCCTTCCCTATTCTTGTCCAAAAAGAAAAACCCTGTAGTTCCCTTTACTGTTTGTCCAATGTTCTTCACAAACTTCCTACAGTCTGGATTAGAATTGCTTGCCTTCAGACTCCAACTGGCTACTTTCTGATCTTTGCTTCAAGTAAATACCATCCCTTCAAGGCCACAAAAATATAACTTTAGCTTTAAGTTTTAATTTCCTGAAACTCTTTAGCTTTTTCTGTCTCATTTCTTTTAATAAGCAAATACATGGAGGAGCATTCTCTGCCAGGACCTGGCTTTTAAAGTAACTTTATCGCTAGGGTCCATTTTTGTTTTCTTGAGCCTGACCTCGAAGCCTTTATGACTTCGGACTCTATTGTTTGCAAAACTGAAGAAACCCTCCCTAGACCAAGCTCCTTGCTGGGATGAGCTAGGAAACTGGGGGCCAGAAATAAATTCATTCATCAGCTGTTTTTCTGACACATAAATTAGCAGATAGGCTTGTAAGACATTAATCTGTTAGGAATTATGCTCCTACTTATCCACCCTGAAATGAAGATTGTGCATATAAATTGTCCAAGAGTATGAATCAAAACAAACTGAGAAATTGTTTGCTTTGGAAAGAAAGTTGTTTCTTACCACTAAGACTCTCCCCTGCCAATTTTTCTCTTACTCCTGGAAAGCTCACATTGCTCTCCTTCAACTGACCTTTGCGCCTATGATTTTCCCCTGAGCTTATGTGTTGGGAAGGTGACTGCTGCTTGCATCTGAATGGTGTTCTGACTTCATCCAGTGCTTTGTCAGCAGAGAGAGAAGAAAAATAAAAATCCCCCCACCCGGAATCCATTGGATAAGCATATGACTTTAAAGTCCTAAACCTCTTACAAGGTTCATTCCCTCTGGTTCACAGAGTTGATTTGTTTATGATTAAACAATTCCTTTTATCAGTCACTGTATGTCTGCATCTCTGGCTAGTAGTGGAACGAAGCTCTGATGAAACAGAGATAAAAGAAACAGACAGAGGCAATATCTAGAATGTAGTTGGCTAGCGGGATTGCTGTCCAAAGTTCTGGTGGTAATTCTGTTCTTGGGTGGAAGTGAACATGAGGCCTACTTGGAAATCAGGCAATATCTTCTACTTACATCATAGAGCAGAACATGTTCAGGAGAAGTAAAGGAGGGAGCTACCATGTGGGGCTGACAATAACTGATGCTTGATACTGAGCCAGGGCCAAATACAGGCCAGGCCCATCTTTGCTGGAGGAATATTTCTATGTAAAGGACATGGCTTTGAATCTCTCAAGATAAAAGATCTGTGGTTGCAATGGTTAGGAACCCTGCTCTTCTTGTTATTGTAATTAATTGTAAGTAATTAACTCCCAGAGTTAACAGTTTAGAGAAGTATAGCAGGCTAGAGGGAGGAGAATGCTCCAACAGTGTTATTAACTTTACCTAATTGAGTTAGGCAGTGGGTCTCAAACAGACTCTTGACAAAGCTTTTGAGACAGAGTTATTCCTAACTTCAAGGCTCACAAAATGTGGGTTCCCTGCAGACATGGGGTTGGGGGTGTTACATCGTCATTTGCTAGAATCTCCCTTAACAGGGAGCCCTGTGTGCTTTCAATTGTGCTATCTCCAAAACTAGCTGGGCAATCTAGTCTTGCAGATGAACTAGATGCCCTTCACTGTGGTCTAGGGAACAGATGGCCAGGTTACTGCACCAAGAAGGGGCAGCTGACTTAGAACCTGCTCTATCCTGAGAAAAGAAGCTCATGGGTCTCCCTGAACATATTTTACTTTCAGGAGAGACTGCCGTATGTCCTGCTTTCCTGGGCCTCTGGGAGTTTTTCCAGGTCTCATCCTATCCCAAATGGATGACACCTTCAAGAGGAAGGGACAGTGGATCTGACCTCCAAGCTACTGGTTGCTGTAGAACGTAGAATGGGACTGGGGAAGAGCCCCAGGCTCCCTGCCTATCAGTTGTCTTCATCCTACCCCCAAGTAAGAATGCTGAAAGGCTGGAACTCCTCAATCTGCCTTGGTCTTTACAACAGAAGTTAGAGTAGCTGCCCACCTAGGTGAGGGGTTGAACTGTTGGAGAGGAGGAATAAGCAGTGCCTCACTGGGAGCACTGTACTCATTTAATTCTAGATACAGCAGGGCTACGCTCTAGATCTGGCATCAGATCACCCGGGCTCAAAACTCAATTCCACCATGTGTTACCTGTGTGTCTCAGGATAAAATCTTGAAACCCGCTTTTCCTGGCCAGTTGAACAGGGCTGTGATGAAGACGAGTTGAAACATGTCAGGTTGGACCAGTCTCTGGCACAATGTTTGCTGTTACTTGTTACTTGTTACTTGAAAGAAAGCTACAATGAGAGGAAGCAAACAGATACAGGTTCGAAACCCAGTACAGCCATGTAATTACTAACCTATATAAGGCCCATAATCTCTTTGCCTCACTATGACCGTCTGGAAAATGAAGTCCTTACCCACCTCAGTGCTTTTATGAGGAACAATGGGAATGGGCCCATGTGCAATGTCTGGCTTAGATCAAGTGCCCTGAAGTTCACTATTGTCGTGTTGCTGTATCGTTCACAGATCTCTTTGGTCTTGATGCAGTCTGGAAATTAGATGGTAGTACATTGAGGACCCAAAACAGAACCAGATTTCCAAAAAGCTCCTGAAGGCTAGAAGGAAAGCCTGTTAACAAGTATTATCTTGTTTATCTTGGCATTTCATTGGAGGGTGGGGTAGCTGCCAGGTGATGCTGGTATTTTGCAGAACAGTAGGCAGGAGGTTTAGTGATTTGAGGAGCAGCCAATCTCCAGGAGTCCTGCCTCTCCTCTCTCAGAGTCTCCTCTTCTCCTTGACTTTGGCAATGATCACCTTTTATATTTGAATTCTCCCACAGGAAGGGAAGAAAATTACATCCACTGGGATTTGGGCCACTTACAGGCTACCTGTAAGCTGCTACAACAGAAAGCATGCCAGGGAGGTTTTCAACTGAGTCCTCCTCCATATGGGTCCTCCTCCTGCCTCACCTTGGCATCCCTGCCCTTCCTGGTGGTATGGAACTATTCTTGGCAATTATGTGCTGGCATTTCTGACACTCACTTTTACGGGGGTGGCAAATTGTCCTCTGACAGGGCCTCCAAATAGTCATGGCTTTCCAAAACTATGTGGAAGAAGGCCCAGGACACTCTGCATTAATGAGATTTAGTCATTTACATATATGAACATTGTAAAACTTACAAGCACAGAAAATGGCAACAGAGCTGGAATCAGCAAGAGAAAATAGGGGTTGTCTCCTGTAACTTTCCAAGTTCACCACTTCTTTCTGTTTCATTCTGTTCTGTGTGACAAAAAGATACCAGTGACCTATTGGTTAGTCACACCGAGATACACCACAGCAATGTGCAAAAGCATTTCTTTAAAAGCAAGTAAATAAATATATCTATATCTATAGATCTATAGATCTATACCTATATACCTATATCTATATCTATCTATCTATCTATCTATCTATCTATCTATCTACATGTATGCTGGTACCAGGATTTGAACTCAAGGCGTTGTACTTGCTCAAGCTTGTTTATTCAGTTGGTGCTCAACCACTTGAGCTATGCCTCTAGCCCAGCTTTTTGCTGGTGATTTCAGAGATGGGGTCTCAAGGACATTTCTTCCCAGGCTGGCTTTAAACTGTGATCTTCAAAATCAAATCTCAGCCTTCCAAGAGCTAGGATTACAGGTGTGAACCACGTAGTACCTGGCTTGAGGAAACATTTTCTGTGAATTAAAGTTGTTTAAAAATGTAGTAGACTGTCTGATAGAACAATAAGCCCCTTGTCACTGAAGGTGCTTTACTTTGTGATATGTTTAGTGCCTGGTGGAAACGTCATGTTGAAACGCAGATAGATGAATGAATAGCAAAATGTTTTTGTTATTCTTTAACCACTCATACACTTATACAATCCCCTATAAAACAAAGGTTATATGACTGGTTTCAATGATTATTTTAGAGATTAAACAAGAGAATACATGTCAAATACCCAATGTAGTGTTTTGCATGTAACAAGTTTCCCAATGGAAATAATAAAGTTTTTTTGATGGTATTAGATTTACACCCAGGGCCTTATACTTGCTAGGCAAGTGCTCTACCATTGGAGCCATGTCCCCACTCTTGCCCTTTTTGCTTCAGTTTATTTTTCAGAAAGGATCTTACACTTTGGTTCAGGGCTAGCCTTGGGCCCAGAAATCATTCTACTTCTGCCGCCCACATAGCTGGGATTTCAGGAATGTACGAATGCCCAGCTTCTTTTCTGAGATAAAGTCTTGCTAATGTTTTTTTGTTTGTTTTGCTTTTTTTTTTCTGTCAGTTGCGGGGCTTGAACTCAGCGTCCGGGCGCTATCCCTGAGCTCTTTTGCTTAAGGCTAGCACTCTACCATTTTAAGCCACAGTGCTACCTCTAGTTTTTGAATAGTTAATTGGCCATAAGAGTCTCATGGGGACTTTTCTTTCCAGGAGATTCTTGGAAGTGGAAGTGTGATCCGCCTGGTCTAACAGTGTGTGTGTGTGTGTGTGTGTGTGTGTGTGTGTGTGTGTGTGTGTAGGCCTGAACTGGCTTCAAAGTGATCCTCCTATCTCCACTCCCAATTTGGGGGATAAAAGGTGCGTCCCACCCTGCTTAGCCATTAATGATATTGTTTTTCATTTTGTATTATATTCTTTTTTTTTTTTTTTTTTGGCCAGTCCTGGGGCTTGGACTCAGGGCCTGAGCACTGTCCCTGGCTTCTTTTTTGCTCAAGGCTAGCACTCTGCCACTTGAGCCACAGCACCACTTCTGGCCATTTTCTGTATATGTGGTGCTGGGAAATTGAACCCAGGGCCTCATGTATACTAGGCAAGCTCTCTTGCCACTAGGCCATATCCCCAGCCTTGTATTATATTCTAAAAAGGGGGAAAGAAGAGGAATTTTTGCTCCAGATAGAGTAGATGACTTACAGACTAGAAATCTACAGTTTTTAGGACACTTTATTCCTAATCTCTGTCCTTCTCTCTTTCTGAAAGGTCTCTTCCTCACTACCCAGCCAGCCATCGTCCTTGACACAGTGGGTTGACACTTTTTACAGTGGCAGCAGGTTCCATTCTAATTAACCAGGAAGTTGGGACTTTTTTACCATGGAAAATAGGACTTAGAATGTATAAACAGACTTCCACCATTATCTCTTGAGTGACTCTCTTCCTTGCTTCTTGTATTTGGTATATTTGTCAGAGGGATACAAAAGACTTTGCCAAGAGCAGAATGGAATCTCTCCAAGAATTCCTTTAACAACCTCTTGGCTCAAAGCACAGCAACAGCACATGTGTGATGGGGACATAGAAATATGTCATTGCTGTGTGTTGAGGTGCTGTGCATAGCTTGGTCATGACTACATCCGTCAGTCATGTGGCCTTTTCTGAATAGAACGCTGCATGTTTAGGCTCCTGCATGCTTACATTAATTCATGAGTCATGTTATGTTTTTGAACTCCTCATTAAGTATTGTTGTCATACCTGTATTACGTCTCCTGCAGCACGCACACAGTCACCTATTCCGTCTATGGTCTTTTCCCCTGAGGTTCTTGCAACTTGTTTTATAGTCATTTCTGAAGACATCTACATTCAAATGTACTAATAGATTAAAGGGAAATAATTACTTTAAAATATATAATTATTATAAAAGTGATATATAGAGGAGTTACAGTTACATAAGTCGGGGAATGAGTATATATTTCTTTTTTGGATAATGTCACCCCTTTTCTCGCTTTCTCCCAGTTTTTCACCGCCTGTCACCACCCACAAGTTGTATAGTTCATGTTCAACATAGTGCCAAGTGAGTACCACTGCTGCATTTGTTCACTCATCGTCCTTCCATTTCTGTTTTCTCCCTTACCCTCCCAAAGATGGATAAACAAACAAACAAGACAAAAAGAAAAGAAAAGAAAAACAGCAACAAAAAAATTACATGTTTATACAGGAAAGAATTGCTATCCCTAAGTATATAGCAGTCGAAATGGCTACCATTTCAAAGACATTTACCCTGTCCCTAAGTTGTGTAGAGAAGTGTTGGTGTACATAAACCAGGACTATTGACCCCTAGCAGAGGGAACACCCCTAGCCACACACAGTCCCTTCTGTTACTTTCCGACAGCTGCCATAACAAATTCCTTTTAACTTGGTGGCTTAAAACAACTGAAATTTATTCCAGGCAACAGTGGCTCACACTATAATCCTAGCTACTCAAGAAGCTGAGATCCAAGGATCACAGTTTGCAGCCAACTTGGGCTGCAAACACATCCATGAGCCTCTTACCTCCAGTGAACCATCAAAAAAAGCTGAAAGAGGAGCTTTGATCCAAATGGTAGAGTGCCACCCTTGAGGGACAACACATAGACCCTGAGTTCAAGTCACAGTACCAGCAAAAACAAAACCTAAGGTTTGTTCTTTCAGCCCTAGAGCCAGAAGTTTGAAATGAAAATGGCATCAGGGCCTCTACACTCCCACTCAGGCTGGAGGATGGAATCTTCTCTTCCCTTCCAGTTTCTGGTGCCTCCAGTCATTCCTTGGCTTGTGGCAGCACCATTCCAGGCTCTGCCTCACTCCTCACATCGCCTTCTCTGCTGTGTTTGTCTCCTCTTCCATCTTTTATAGGGTTACTTGTTGTTGGATTTAGAGACCACTCAGATAATTGAAGATTATCTGATCTCAGGAGGTGACCCTTAATGATGCCTTAAAAGACTATTTTTCCAATGATCCCGTAGTCCTAGTTTGGGTATAAAAGGTGAACATACATGTAGGGGAGCATCAGGTTTCCCACTCTACTCCACAACAAACAGATATTCTCATACACAGGCCCCTCTAGAGGCTTCTAAAGAGATTTTTTTCCCCACGTGTAGCTACAATTTTGGACAAATCCCAGGCAATGAAAAATGGACCCGGCAGCCTTTACCACCACCATTGTCTTCATCCATGTTGAAGGCACAGTGGTACGGGTTTGTGCTGTGAAGACCTAATGTGTTCTTCCAGTCAACAAGGGATAGATCCACTGAAAGAAATCCATAATGGCCACCATAGATTTCATGAGTAGAAAAAAAGATGTATCCTTGTTCAGGAATTGATCATTCCATTAAATTCTGATTTTGTCAAGCTATAATAAGTGGGTAAGTATTCATTTCCAAGTGTCACAGTTTCAAAGGGATTTAAACTAGGAAGCATCCTGAGTGAACTATTACTACGTTTAGACTACCCAGGAAGACAGTGGGAAGGACCACAGGAAAAACAGTAATGACAAGGGAGAATCCACCAATGCCATCTTTAATAGGTGGGAGTGGGGATCGTCCTATACTGAGGGGAGTAAATGTGGTATGTGTTGCAGTGAAAGGCAGAACAAGAGCCTAGGGTCAAAGAAACAAAGAGAGCGCATTCAGTCTTTTGAACACTGATGAAAACTCCATCACTGCAAAGATTTTAGTTAGAAGCCAGTGGGTCTTCATTTAAAGATATTGAAGGTCCTTTCCCAACTCAGAATCTTATAACTTCTAAATAAAGCACCTTAAAACCTCAACTGGAATTCACTACTTGGGTCACCGATGCCAGCATGCACACTTCTTTCTTGATGGACATATTGCTCAGCTTTTTCCACACACCTGGATTTCTTTATTTTTATTTAATTTTATTGTCAAGGTGATGTATAGAGGGATTACAGTTATATATATGGTAATGAGTACATTTCTTATCATACTTGTTACCCCTTTCCTCATTTTTTTCTCCCACCCATCCTCCCCCCACACATGGATTTCTTTATACCTGTCCCAAACCCATCCCTTCTGTGATCCTTCCAGAGAGCCGTTCATTCCTTTACCTTCCCTGTGAACTGTTCTGGGCCACAGTTCACCGCTGTCTTGTTCCTTTACTTCCCAAGCTTGTCTGGGGCTCCTACTTGGAGGCACTGTGGTCACTGCTGTTTATTGTGCATTTGCTTGCCATGTTTTAACTGTTTTCTCCTATGTGTGCAAGCTGTGTCCTAAATGGACCTAACCTTAGTGAAGACAAAATTGACTTCCCTATGGGAGCTCCCACAGAGGTTCCGAGGAATATCGGGCGTGGACTGGGCAATCAGCACACACCTGTAGAACTGATTAGCAGGAAAATGATGGGAATTCAAATATCTTTCTTCATGTTCTTCTCTCGCTAAAACTTAATTACCTGTTTGGGGGGGAAAAAACAACCCAAATGATCATTTCTGATTGCTGACGTGGCAACAGAGCAACTTGGCTTCTTTTTCATTCTTCTCTTCTGATGTCAACTCTGCCCAGGATCCTCTTGCGTGAACAGGCCTCTTGGTCAATGCAAAGCACTCTGTCTTAATTTTCATTGTCTGCAGGGCTCCACTGGACTTCTCTATATAAATTGACTTGTGAATGGAAGGATATCCTGTCTAATATAGAGTCCTATACACAGACCCAAGTATGCAAGATGTACCAGCCCAGGGAAGAGGGTGAAATCTCCCAATGTGAATGACAGAGGTCGTCTCTGACTTGCTCGTGAAAGGCCTTCCTGGCCATTAAGACTCTGAATCTTCTTTCTTCTTCATTTTTCCCACTTTCTGAATATCTGTGTTGTTATTGACTCCAGATGTAGCACATTACCTCTATTAGTTCAGTTTTCCTGTAATTTTCTGAAATGTTTCTGGCCTCTTTAAAGACCTTTTATAGGTTTCCTTGTGCCTATGCAGATCTCATTAATGAGTTGCTTACTCCCTCTCTGAGGCTATTGGTTTCAATGTTAAGCATTAAAGAGTGCTCACAAACGGGCAGTAGCCACGGGCACCTGCTTCCCCTCACTTCCCTCCTGTGTGGACCTTACTCCATGCATGAGACACACACCCTGCTACCAGCCCCAGCTCTTGGGTCAGAGACAATTTATGTCCCATAGGTGACCCTTTGAATTCAGATCACTAAGGCACCCCCATACATGTCCCTTTGTATTCACTAAGGCACCCAATTCTTACTGGTTGCATGCAAATCTCCAAGCTGAGGAAATCGTGTATTTTAATTCACAGTTGGTTATTTTAAGTTGATGGCACATTATTTATATCTTCAACCATACTAAATTTACCTAGGATCTAAAGCATAACTGAAAACTTACTTTCTTCAATAGAGAATGACAGAGTTGGCTATAGCTTTAGGGAATTGTTCTCCCCCTCCCCCCACAAAAAAAAATCAAACTTAGGAGTTACCCTAACTATTTGGCTTTTCCACAGTATGTTTCCACTCAGGAACACACTCCCAACTGTCACCATCATCTGTGCACCGAACTGCAGACCCAGGGACAATCTGAGTGCACCCAAGCAAACACTCTATCCCCTGGGTTTCATCCAAAGCTTTCAAGCATCATTTTAATGTTTCTGTGATGCTGGGGATCAAATCGAAGGCCTCAGACATGTGAGACAATTGCTTTACCACTGCTCTACACTCCATCATGTCTATGTTAACCCTAACTCAGCTTCTTGAAGCTGTCATCTGACATAGGGTTAGCCTGTGTGTTTAAAACACATTGGAAAACATTAGAGTTGTTTGACAGAATTAAAAGATTTTAAACTACTTTGTCATAAAAAAGAAATTACAAAGTACTACCAGGCAGCAAAGTCAGGAAGATTGAGCCCCAATATTACCCTGGGTTACATAGCTGAACCATCATTTTGACAATAAATAAATAAATTTTTAAAAACAAAAACTAAAAAGAAAACAGTACTTCAGCAGCAGCCTCATAAAAAAATAAAAAAGAAAACACCACACCAGGGCACAGCCTGGTAGTATTTATTATCTTTTATGGCATTGGGTATATGCCTGGGTGGGGAAGGACCAGGCTCTTGTGTACTCAAGAAACAAAGCTCTCATGGGATCCACTTGTTTTGTAATCATTTTGGGAACTTGGCTTTAGATTGCACTGCTTTCCTTTTATTTGAAGCAAATTGTTTCTCTGTCTCATGAGCCATTCAGCCAGCCGCTCACCTGCATAATAATCAGGCGGGAGCTACAATCAGTACAGGCCTTGGTTAATGTTTAGTGGCACACCTGTGAAGCCCTCACCGGCAATTCTGCAGTCATCTTGCACCTGGCTGGTGGCCAGGTCAGCTACAAGGAAACCCGAAGACCCACCTGGAAACCCAGTCCAGACTGCTCCTGTCCACATGCTATCTGTCCTTGGGATCCTTAGCTCTGCTTGCCTTTCACTTTTGTTTTTAATTTTTCTATTTATTAGTGAATGTCAGTGAATATTCATCAGTATTTGTGTTTTGAGTGGCAAAAAGTAAATAATCTCTGACCATTTAATTGAGCTCTAACTCTCTATCTCCTTGTGTTATCATGTGAATACATGTTGGCTTTTCTGATCTGCCACCCTCACCCTTAGCCAGTGCTGGAATTTGAACTCAGGGCCTCTCTTTTGCTAGGTATATGTACTGTTTAAGTCATGCCCATCAAGTCCTTTTTTGCTCTGATGTTTTTTATTCCCCCCCCCCCAATCCTGGGCCTACAACTCAGAGCCTGGGTGCTGTTCCCAAGCTTCTTTTGCTCAAAGCTAGCACTATACTACTTGAGCCAGAACTCTACTTTCAGCTTTTTTTATTGGAGATCAGAGTCCTGCCCAGGCTAGCTTCGAACCCATTAATCAGATCTCAGCCTCCTGAGTAGCTAGTATTACAAGCACAAGCTACCAGTGCCTAGCTTGCTCTCATATTTTTGAGAGAGTCTTACAGTTTTTGCCTGACGGAATTAGACAACAATTTAAGAGCTGCTTTAAGGTCAAATCTGATGCTTTGAATAGTGGGAAAGTTTGGAATTATTGGCATGACATGCCAAGAGATACTGTGTGTGCAACTGCCTTTCTAACCTCTTTATTCTGGCAGCTCTATCAGACAGGGACAGCCATGTTCTAAGGTCAGGATCCACTGAGAAAAATTAGCGAGGACTAGTGGCACGTGGAGGACCCTAGTATGTTGATGTGTTATCAAACAGATGTTTCCACAGCCAGTAGGCTTATTCCAAATGTTATTTTGAATCCATTCACTGCAGGTGACATCACAATCTCTTGAGTGAGAGAGCTTGGTTGCACCAACTTGCTTTGACTGGGGTCAGCCAGTGCTGTGATCTGAATGTCCTTCTAAAACTCAGATTGAAGCCCAGTGCCGGTGGCTCAACATCTGTAATGCCCGGTACTCAGGAGACTAAGCTCTGAGGATCAAGATTCAAAGCCAGCCTGAGCAGGAAAGTCTGTGAGAATCTTATCTCTAATTAACCAGTGAAAAGCCAGAACTGGAGGTATGGCTTAAGTGGTAGATTGTCAGCCTTGAATCTAAAGCTAAGTAAGAGCTTCAGGCTCTGAGATCATGCCCCAGTACTGGCGTACACGCGCGCACACACACACACACACACACACACACACACACACACACACACACACACACACCTCGTGTTGAAATGGAACTGGCCATTTATGTAGGTAATGAGAAGTGGACCCTTTAACAGGCCATGAAGGCTCTGCCTTCCAAGTGGAGGAATGGTAGCTATTATCTCTGGAGAGGGTTAATTATAAAAGGCCTGGTTCAGTACCTTGGCACATGCTCTCTCTCTCTCTCTCTCTCTCTCTCTCTCTCTCTCTCTCTCTCTCTCTCTCTCTCTCTCTCTCTCTCTCTGTTTCTCTCTCTGTCTCTCTCTCTCTCAAAATTATTCAAGTAGGTGAATGGAAGGGTTTCAATTCAGCATGTCACTTTCTGAGTACAATGCATCTTGATTCATGTCACATGCACTTGCTCCTGGATTTCCCAGTTTGTGGTGTGGTGGTTGCAGCAGCAGAAAACAGACCGAAGCAGCCAGGAAGTCTGGAATTTGAAAATCAGGCCACAGTACAACTGCCAGGTGTCTGCCAGACTGTTGATTAGGAAAGGGTACAGAGAAGGATGACCAATGACATGGAGGATTTGTGTCTCCTGGTGCTTTTCAGGACCACATTAGTGGCTTTAATGACATACGTGTCTAAAACCCACCTCAGGCTTCTGTTATGCCCAAAATGAGAAAGTAGGGCAATGACTGGTCCTAAGGCATGACACCAAGAAAGTGTAAGATTTCTACCCTCCCCTATACACACATCCAAAGAAGGGGGCTCACTCCCCTGCTCCCTCATCCCAAAGCACCCCCTGATTTCTCCAGCCCAGGCCAGAAGTGCTGTCGAGGGCCTCACTGTGGGCAAGTTAAGTGGTCTGTAAGTGACAGACCCCTCTCATACTTGTCAATGGAAAAAAATAATTTTCTACTTTGTTTTTCCTCAGTTCAGCAAGGCTCATGTATTTCTAAAACCATGATACACCATGAGATTATAAGAGAAACAGAAATGAAGCACTGCAAGGTAAATGGACCTAGTTCTTTTAAGTACTTTGAGACTAAAGGTCATCCTAGTTCTTTACTCTAGAGCAAGCACTGCTTGTTCAGCCAGTCCTCTCATGATGATTTTATTACCATAGGCTCCTTTTAGTTTAGCATAACTTATTAAGAAAAGATATCTAATAGTGTTTACATTAATATTACAGTAAGAAATTCAGTTACCACATAGGTACATGCCAGGAACTCAAACTGCACTTAGAAATGGAGACAGAAGAAGATGGCAGTAGGGAGGGGAGGAGAAAGGAGGCCAGGAAGGAAAGGGGAGACGAGGTGATATTAGAGTTCAGCATTGAGATGCTCAGTAGAATCAAGGAATCCTTTCTTTGGTTTAAAAAAAATGTATTTATTTAATTTATTTTTGTGCCAATCCTGAGGCTTAAACTCAGGGACTAGGCACTGTCCCTAAGCTTTTTGTTCAAGGCTAACAATCTGCCACATCTTTACTCCGGGATTTTTTTTTTTTTTTTTTTTTTTTTGGTGCTTAATTGGAGATAAGAGCCTCACAGATTATCCTGCCCAGGCTGACTTTGAACCACAATTCTTAGATCTCAGGCTCCTGAGTAGCTAGGTGAGCCAGTGGGTCCTGGCTTAATTTATTATTTTAAGTAATTGTACCAAGGGGTTTCAATTCCACAAGTCAGACATGAGTATAATGCATCTTGATCAATGTCACCTTTTCCATTGTTCTTTCCCCATTTTCTCCATCCCATCCTTACCCGCAGATTATTTTGTTTGTCTGTCTGTTTGTTTTCCAGTCCTGGGGCTTGAACTCAAGGCCTGAGCCCTGTCCCTGGCTTCTTTTTGCTCAAGGTTAGCACTCTTCCACTTGAGCCACAGCGCCGCTTCTGGTCTTTTCTATATATGTGGTGCTGAGGAATCGAACCCAGGGCTTCATGTATACAAGGCAAGTACTTTACCACTAGGCCATATTCCCAGCCCCTACTCTCAGATTATGTAATTCAATCTTCCATAATATACACTAAATGTAATAACTATATTTGCTCACCTATTTCCCTCCATTTGTGTTCTCCCTCTCTTTTTACCAGCACTCCAAGGAAACTTTTGTTTTTTGTTTTTTGTTTTACATTTAAGTTCTTTCTTTTTTATTGTCAAGCTGATGTACAGAGAGGTTACAGTTTCATACATTAGGCATTGGATACATTTCTTGTACCGTTTGTTTCTTCCTCCCTCATTCCCCCCTTCCCACTCCCCCTTTCCCTCACCCCCCATGAGTTGTTCGGTTGGTTTATACCAAACAGTTTTGCAAGTATTACTTTTTTTAAATTAAATTTTATTGATAAGGTGATGTACAGAGAGGATATAGTTACATAATAAGGTAGTGAGTACATTTCTTGTGGTATTTGTTACACCCTCCTTCATTTTTCTTTCCCTTCCCCAGTTCAGATAAGCATATATACAATATTCAGTGTGCCAGAATCATATACAGTGACCACAGGGGTACGTCAAAGGAAATTCACCTAGTACATTAAACATAATGACAACAGTAAAATCCTCCTGTTTCCATCTCTTGGAGTTCATTTTGCTTAGCCTCATCTTATATAATCATATGTATGTAGCTGTTGAGCTAGTGTGCTCCTGGCAGGTCTATCCTAGACCTTTTTATGTTTATTTAGTAATTGTTTGGTTTTAGAGACATGATGTAAAGTTGCTGACCAAAACATGTAGAAATACCATTTGAAAAGAAGTTTGTTATTTTACAGACATGATCTCTACTGTTTTCCCCTCCCCCTCCAACAACCACATATCAGGGAGACCATGCGCCTTTGTCCTCTGTGCTCTAGGCTTGTCTCGCTCAACATTATTCATTCAAGATCTGACCATTTCCCTGTGAATGCCATTATTTTATCATTTCTTTTTTTTGCCATTAAGATTACCTTTATTTTAAGTACACATTAAACAAGAGATTGATTTTCTAAAATCAAATGTAACACTTTTGAAAGAGACATATTCTAAAATAACTGATTTCAATGACAAATTAAAAATGTACTGAGTAGTCTGATTTCTAAATTTATCTTGCTGTTATTTTCATTAAACATATTGACTATTTTTTCAGTAGGCAGACAATTATGTTTACTTTAGAGACAATATTTTTTGTTGATTATTCAGTAGAATTCATTATGTTACCTAATATGCACAGAATTGACTTTTCTATGAAATTATGTAGGATGTCATGTTATCTTCTCCATATTAATAACATAACTAAGTTTTTACTATGTAGTTGCCATATGTATGTGTGCATGTGTGCTTTCAGTTATCAGAATAGAGCCTAAAGTTTAAAGATGTTAAATGATTCAGTCAAATCACAAAAGTAGCAATGAGGATGTTTCAGAAATTCTTGACATCTAAAACAATTTGTATCTAAGTCTGTGTAAATGGCACATGTGATCCTGGCCCCACAGTTGTGCAGATATTTGTCCCAGGAGGCTACTTTTTTTTTTTTAACTGAAGAGACTATTTATTGTTACTAATGTTAGTAGTACATTCGTGCGACATTTACACACATGCAAACAATGTATCCTGATCAACATCTTCCTCTCTTATTTTCCTCCCTGCTCTCTCAAAGCCATTTCAATGAGTACATTGTATTTTCATATGTGCAAGTAAACTTTATGAGCAATATTCTTTGTTAGCTCTTTGTTAGAAACTTTTTTTTAGAGATCTTTGACATATCTACTTGCAGAAAGGCTTTAAAATATCTTATTTTCCCAGTACTTCTATACTGAATGACTTCCACTATGGAGATTCTGGTTAGTTTTAATCAGGAAAGATTCTGGAAACCAAAGTGGAGGAAAGGTTAAGAGCAGAAAGCAGCTGGACAGCCCTGCCTGGTTGGTTTCCTTTAGGGTATGACCAGCACCATAGTTGCATGCCACACTTCAGTCTCCTTATCTGTTCAACTAAAACCAAAAAGATTCTTAGTGGCTTACAGGGCTTAAATAACATTATATAATCCTGTTCTCTAGCACAGAGGAAACACTCAAGAAATTGCTAGTAAGCAAAGTTAAAAAAAAAAATCCAACCACCTAAAACAACACTCCTTGAATAGCATAGATTCATAAAAGGACTTTGTACGATCTGGTGCTTTATAATTTTTTTCTTCTTAAACTATGTTGTTTTTTTTTAGCAGAATGTTATGAGAATCTGAGTGTGTCCACAAAACGTTGGTTAGGTATTATACACATCTATGGAACAGGCATGGTGTAAACTCCTTGTATGGTTAACATATGTTAGTTTACATTTTAGAAAAAGCTGGTTGGGAACATGGTTTGACAATCAGCTTTGCATTACTGTAATGAAAGGCCTAAAGAAATTAATTTCAAAGAGGTTGTTTGGTTCATGATTCTGTGGGTTCCAGTCCAAGATCAGATAACCCTTTACTTTGGTCTCCAGACAGTGGTGGCACATCATGGCAGAAGCAAGTGACAGGATGAAACACTTACTTTGGTGTTGCAAAGAAAGAAGCTACAAATTCCCAGTGACCTAAGGACCTCCCACTAGGCCTCACATCTCAAAGGCTCTACTACCTGCTAGTAGCCCCACCCTGATGGGAGAGGGACAAGCCTTTAATAAATGGAATTTAGGGGCACACATCCAAACCATAGCAAGTGAGCAAGAGTCCTTCCTTTTCTCCCTTTATTTTTGCAGAAAACCAAGGCTTTTAAGAACAGTTTGAAAGCTAAAAGTCTGGTCTAAGCTACCAGTAGGACCAGCAGAATCCAGCCTGA
This sequence comes from Perognathus longimembris pacificus, assembly GCF_023159225.1. NCBI lineage: Eukaryota > Metazoa > Chordata > Mammalia > Rodentia > Heteromyidae > Perognathus > Perognathus longimembris. The sequence goes on along the minus strand of NC_063176.1, from coordinate 27,152,557 downwards.
TTTCCTGTTACAGACTCTTCCCCCAGAATGAGAAAGACCAGCAGCACCAGAACATATGGGAGAACACAGTCAAGCTCTTCTAGAGAAACCCAGAAAAATCTAGGGCTTTAGTCCACCCTCTGTGAACCTTTCCCCTATGAAGTGCACAATCACCTTTCTGATGACCCATTTCCAATTTCCTGTTTATTTTTAACCAGTTCTGGTGTCATGGAAAGATTTTCCTGTGAGGTTCCAGTACCTTCTGTCAGCCTGGAGGATAAGTTGCAGCTGTGGAGTTTACCATGAAATTTGATTGGAAGCAATACTAGCTACCCACTTCCTGCACCCCCTACCTTTGCCTGCTGTAGCTCCACCTGATGCTAAACCAAATGCAGTGATTTCTAAGTTATGGCACATTTAGTGCATTTTTACTTCAATCCATCATCCAGCACGCTCATCCAGGCATCCAAACACAGGACAGAAATGTAAACAACTAAGCTGGCTCTATGAAAATTTAAAGTAAATGCATTTTCTTCTGGAGATAAGACATTGTTCACACAAATGACCTCAGGCTTCATTTGGAAAAGAAAAAGGTGTGCCGTAGTTTCTGATTGCCGTGTAATTCTTGCACAAGGCTAGTTTCCGGATGGATTAATCCTGTTCTGGTGGAAAGCTGATCTTTTTTGTTTTACCTTGGGAAACAAACATGGAGGTGAGGGGGTCGAGGCCACAGTGCTGAGTTATCTTGGGAGGTGACAGAGTCACAGTTCACCCTGATCCCGTTGGCACACACTACTTATGTGTGTGTCTTCCATCTTTCCTCACCAGGGACTCCCTGAACACAGAGCCACATTGTTCCCATCTTTTTCAGAGTCTCCACTTCCATCTCACAGTTAGGATTTGTAATTGTTGACTAACTATCCAAAAGACTTCCTAAGTATAAATCAATCATGTTGATTGGGAAAAATATATTATGATGCTCTTCTATGAATGTGAAATGTACAAGTAAATAAAAGAACACAGCTAAAAGATCCCTTATAGGGACTATTCCCTTTCAGATTCCAGACCAACAGACCTTAGATTCCATATCGAACACACTTAAGAACAACAGTAAATATTCATGGAGAACTTAAAAAATGCCAGGCACCAGTCTAAAAGTTTGTTATACACTAGATCCTCATATAGGCCTGTGAATGAGGCTATTATAAATACTCCATTTTACAGGTATGGAAACAAAGGCAGAAGTCACTAGCCATAGTGGTGATAAGATTTGAACTCAGGTAGTATGTCCAGTAAAGATGGAGTGAGTAAGCTAGTGAATTACAGAGGAAAATGGTGCCCTTACCATAGAAAGTTATAAGAGCCCAAGGGCTAAGATGACTTAGTTAAAGGCTTGGGTATCCTGCAATTTCAGGGTCTTGAAAAAAGATGGGGGGAAAAAACCACAGGAGAGGAGGCTGGGAATGTGGCCTAGTGGTAGAGTGCTTGCCTAGCATGCATGAAGCCCTGGGTTCAATTCCTCAGCACCACATATACAGAAAAAGCCCAAAGTGGTACTGTGGCTCAAGTGGTAGAGAGCTAGCCTTGAGCAAAAAGAAGCCAAGGACAGTGCTCAGACCCTGAGTTCAAGCCCCAGGACTGGCAAAAAGAAAAGAATAGAAACACAGAAGAGAGCCAGCAGAGAATCCACTCCTTTATTTTTCTCTCCTGGTCTTGATTTGACAGATAATTTTATAAATCACTTATCTATTGAATTTGATTACCAAACTAATATTTCATAGAACATTTTTGAGTTAGCTAGACATTAAAACAATAAGCATTACCCACGTGACATTTACAAGACTAGCTTGAGGATGTTAAAGATAACATCCTCATGCAGGAATATCACTCCTCTGGATGAATGGTGAGGCACCAATCATTCACTCAGACAGTCCTATTTTGTCACTTCAGGGTAGAGGTTAAGTCTTCACCTTCAGAGTCACAGCTCTGTTGCATTCTCTGGCAAGTTCAGTCTCCTGCTTGCCTCAGCATTCATCTTCTACATGCTATGGAGTAAACATGAGCCGTCCTGTTCTCTTGTAGGTTGGTGGATGGCTACTAGGACACTTTAACTTCCTCCAAGGAAATATTGCTTTATTGGATTTCCTGCTAAGCTGTTTCCCAGGTGACCATGAACCAACCAGCCCCTGCTGATGACCCGGATGCCAGCCCTAACCCCCTGTGCGTAGTTTGTGGCCAAGCTCACTCTCTGGAGGAAAATCACTTCTACACCTATGCAGAAGATGTAGATGATGACCTCATATGCCACATCTGCCTGCAGGCATTGCTGGACCCTCTGGACACTCCTTGTGGCCATACTTACTGTGCCCTGTGCCTCACCAACCTCCTGGTGGAAAAAGACTTCTGCCCAGTGGATCGGAAGCCTGTGATTCTGCAACACTGCAAGAAGTCCAGCATCCTGGTCCACAAGCTCCTCAACAAGCTGCCAGTCACCTGCCCTTTCACAGAGCACTGCACAGAGGTGCTACAGCGCTGCGATCTTCAGCATCACTTCCAGACAAGGTTAGTGGTGGCTCTCTTCCCCTTCCTCCTCATCATCCTCCTTCTATTCCCACTATCTCCCAAGGGCCAGGGGATTCTGTGCCCCAATGCCTCATGGAATGCTTGTTATTTTGACTTTGTCTTTGCAGCCAATGAAACCTTGGTTTGAAACCATTCGAAATAGATTGTGTCTCCACTGTTTATATCTCTGAATCCATGTGAGGGAATAGAACTTCGTAGAGTTGTGTTGTGTGTGCATATTTATGGTCTCAAAAAAACTGGTACCTTTCACTATATTGAACCATGATTGAGTGACCAGAGAATTTTATCAATCACTTGCCTATTTGATCTGGTTATAAAATTGATTAATTGTGCCCCCCATTTGACACATGCTTGTTAGAATCTCCCCTGCACAGCTGTTCATTGAGTAGATGTGCAGTGTTTTAAACTAAACATTAAAAAAGGAAATTTAGCAAATGTCTGTTATCTGAGTAACATGTTCTGTCAGGATTGTGGTGTGCTCGCTGCTGCTGGTAGCGGCTGGCAACACCCCACCTCCTGGGCACTCCTAAGCGGACAGTTTCACAGGCGGCCCTGGGCCTGTTCCACATGAGGAACTCTCTCAGAACACTTAGGATGCTTAATCAACAGTGAACCATAATACCACCGTTGTTTGTAAGAGGAAATTTGCAATGTGGTGTTGATCTTGGATCACTTGTGATCATGACAAGAGGCAGGTGCTGGTGTTTTTCTAAAGGTCACATACTTTAGATCATGAATCTGAGGCTTTGTGCTTGAGGATGTCTGTGGAGTCTCTAATGTGCATCAAAAGCAAGGGGCTAGCTGTAATGCAGAGCACATGTTTCCTATTCTGGTGATGCCAGTGGACTCATTTTTCTCCTCAAGATGGTGAGCCAAATCCTTCCAATGTAGGTTTGCAGGATACAGCTGACCATTTGTTAAGACTGAGGTCAGGTTGGGATGACCCTTCTTCCCAGTTCCCCAGATGTGGCCCAAGGAGAAAGCAAAAGGGAGTCTATTTCGAACTTCTGCTGGAAGTTTGAGAGGCATTGTGGGAAGGAAAATAAGTTCAGGTCAAAGGTGAGGTAGGCACTGATAGGTGCTGCTCCAAGTAGGGAAATGAGGAATCTGAGGAGGTGACCACACTGGGTTGAGGAGGTGAGGGATCTGGGAATTGGTAGAGCTCCATCTATACACGTCACATCCCCCTGTGTATTGCAATCTGTATATTTGCATGGGGGGGGGGGAAGAACTGTATTAGTTCTTTATTGTTGCCATAACAAATGATCACAACTCATATATTTATTATCTCACAGTGTTAAGGTTTAAAAATCCAAAAGAGAGTTCACCAAACTAGTATCAGGGTGTTGTAGGGCCACATGCTTTTTGGCCTCTTCCCTTACCTTTTCTAGCTTCTAGATGCTACCTGCCTTCCTTGGCTCATGGGCACTTCCTCCATCTTCAAAACAAGCCATGTTAGCATTGTCTGATTTTTCTCTCAGCTTCTGTGGACATGTCTTCCAGGACCCTGGCCCTCCTGCTTCCCTCTTGGAAGGCCCAGGTGATAATCTTGGACCTACCTGGGTGATCCAGGGGCCTACATGTGGTCTCAGCTTCAGAATACCTTTTTCCATGGTAGGTTCTGAAGTTTAGGAAGTGGATATCTTTCGAAGTCATTATTGTGCCCACCAAAGAGTAAGAGAGGTAAAGAAGAGAAAAATATAGTGAAATTGTTGAGGAGAAACTGAGACACAGGTATTGTCCCCAGCCTCTAGCTAAGTGCTTTGTTGGGGCTAAGAATGTGTCAAAAAATAGGGATGAGCTGGCACATGCACTTTAGGGTAGGCTGGAGCAGAGGCTGGGGAGGGGAGGCTGGGGGGCCATGCCATGGCAGACCTGTGGGGTCTCCGGGAGACTCGGTGTCCCTTGCTTTCCAAGCTGAGCAATGATTTCATTTACCCACCCATACCACATGCGTCCTGGAAGCCCAGGAGAGGGTGAGGATGGCATAGTTGACAATGATGAGGATGTGGGAGAAATAGCTGTAAGGGAAGAACCTCTGATGACAGCAAGTGAGTCCCCTCTGAGGCTTCAGCTCCCAGGAGAGGAAACTCCCACCTGGAGAAGGTGCGAGCCCGTCACCCTCTCTTACACCTCTCCACACTTGAGCTGCCTAAGTAGGTTGAAGCCACTATTTCCCAAAATATCTTATAATTAGTCATCAGATGCTTAATATACATGTCCTCTTCTCCAGCTACAGAGCACTATATTGGCAAGGACAAAGAATCTGAATGTAATCCAAAACCTGACTCAAGATGGCTGGCAAACAACCTCTTACTCCCCTCTATGGGACACAAAGGAGACAGAACAGTGGCTACCTATGGAGTACCCTGAGCAGGGCAGAGGCAGGGGTGACTGGAGACTAATGTTTCCTTGTCTATGTGCAGTCTCCAGAGTGGTGGCCCATGGTTGGTAGTGTAGTTGTATGCATGTGCAAGCTAGAGGAGAGCCTTTGTTAATAAATTTTGCATCTTTGATTATTCTTTAATATCATTAATCCATTAAGTACACATATGAATTAAATAGCTTTTATATTTCTGGTTGGGGGGGTGGTATTTCGCCAGTGGTGGGGCTTGAACTTGAGGCCTGGGCACCGTCCCTTTATTGCTCAAGGCTAGCACTCTGTCACTTTGAGCCACAGCTCTACTTTCTGTTTTCCGGTGGTTAATTGGAGATAAGAGTCTAACAGACTTTCCTGCCCAGGATGGCTTCAAACTGTGATCCTCAGAGCTCAGCCTCCCGAGTAGCTAGGATTACAGGTGAGAGCCAATAGTACCCAGTTGGCCTTTATTTTTAATCAGCAAAGTTATATGTATTTCGGATGTGAAGCATCATATTTTAAAATATGTATCTATTATGGAATAGCAAAATCCAGGTAATATAAACCACCCACATTTTTTTGTCTGTGTCAGACTGGAACTCTGTAACTGACACTTTTGCTCATTGAGCCACTTCTCCAACCCCACACACCCTTTTAATCTCCCATTAATCTTTTTTGTGATGCATACTCATAAGTTTCTATTAGCAAGTTTTTAAAAAATGTATGCCAGTACTGGGCCTGAACTCAGGGTCTCTCCTTCCCCCCTCTTTTTTGCTCTCTCTCTCTCTCTCTCTCTCTCTCTCTCTCTCTCTCTCTCTCTCTCTCTCTCGCTCGCTCTCGCTCTCGCTCTCTCTGTCTTCTCTCTCTCTCCTCCTTCTCTCTGTCTCTCTGTCTCTGTCTCTGTGTGTGTGTGTGTGTGTGTGTGTGTGTGTGTGTCTCAGCTTTTTTGCTCAACCCTGGAACTAGAGCTCCATTTGAGCCATACTTCCATTTCCAGCTTTCTTTGCTGCTAAATTGGAGATCAGAATCTCACTGACTTTCCTGGCTCAGCTGGCTTTAAACCGTAATCTTCAGATTTCAGCTCCTAAATAGGATTGCAGGCAAGAGCCACCAGCACCCAGCTTGTGTTGGCAGGTGTTAAATGCACATTTCTTTCTTATTCCAGCAGTGTTGCATAGGTCTCTTGAACTGATTCCTCTTGTCTCATGGGTACTTTGCACCCCTTGAAGGACAGTAGACTTGTGGGGTTTGGGTTGCACATAGGCACTACCCCTGTGGTGTCTGTTCTCCAAGATTCATGTCATCTAGACACAGTACTGACAGTCCACCTCATGCCTGCACCTAGCAGAAGTCCTTGAGTAAGACACAGAGGACTGACCTTGGCCATGCAGGACTGGAAAGGCCACTGATTCACACTAGAGAGCACATCTCTGTGACTAGAGAGTGAGCTGGGTATGATTGAGCATTAGGACCCTTGGGTAGTTCTGTTGATTTCAGCCCTTAGGAGCTCACAGGGGCTCAGAAGGGGCTCGTGTGGAGAATTCCTGGTAGGGGTAGGGTGACAGGCTTGATATGCTGGATTTTACCTTCCTCATCAAAGGACACTGTCAGTAGATGTCATGGAGCTCCCGCAGAGGTCCCATCTGGTGTTTCTGTCCTGATGCAGCCCATCCACAAGAGTAGATGTGGAGGGCAAGCCTTTCCCCTTGACCCTCAGTGAGCCTTGTCATAGGCTCCAGACTATACCTTTGTTGTATAATATTGTCATCTGCAAATGGGATATTCATCAGGGATCCACAGTGGGCCAGATCCTGAGTGACAGAAGTCATCATTCCTGACTTGTCAGGATAAAAGAAAGACTGAAAACACACTTCTGTGGAATCTTTTCAGAGAACCTCGCTTTGTCCCCCATGCTTTCTTTTATGTTCTAAAAATGGGAGATCACAAAGCTGGCTCTCTTAAGGATTCACTTGTATGAATAAAGAGATCATTAGTGTTTTTTATGAATTTTTTTTTTTTTTTGCCAGTCCTGGGCTTTGGACTCAGGGCCTGAGCACTGTCCCTGGCTTCTTTTTGCTCAAGGCTAGCACTCTGCCACTTGAGCCACAGCGCCACTTCTGGCCATTTTCTATATATGTGGTGCTGGGGAATCGAACCCAGGGCTTCTTTTATAGGAGGCAAGCGCTCTTGCCACTAGGCCATATTATCAGCCCCCATTAGTGTTTTTTGAAGGGAGTCAGAATGAAAACATGATGCCATTGTCCTCAGCCACACCTGGCGGTATGTTCTCTGGGAGTATTGTCTTAATTAACTTTGTTCCAATGCCTAGGAGTACCAATGCCTAAAGATCTATCCTGGGCAGAGTAGAAAAGACACTAGAACTTATAGGCACAGGAAGGAACTTCCTGAATAGAGTCCCAGGGACACAAGAGATAGGGGAGCGTCTCGACAAATGGGACTACTACAAAATAAAAAGTGTCTGCACAGCTAAAGACATAGCCACCAAACTAGAAAGACAGCCAACCATATAGGAAAGGATCTTTACCAGCACAGCAACAGACAAAGGCCTAATATCCGTCATCTACAGAGAACTCAAAAAACTAACCCCCTCCAAGCCCCGTAAACCAATTATGAAATGGGCAAAGGAGCTAAAGAGAGACTTCACAAGAGAAGAGATAAAAATGGCAAAGAAACATATGAGGAAATGCTCAACATCCCTGGCAGTAAAGGAAATGCAAATAAAAGCAACCCTGAGATACCACCTCATTCCAGTTAGAATGGCCTATACTCTGAACTCAGGCAACAACAATGCTGGAGGGGATGCGGGGAGAGAGGAACCCTTCTCCATTGTTGGTGGGAGTGCAAATTAGTACAACCACTTTGGAGAACAGTATGGAGGTTTCTCAAAAAGCTCAACATAGACCTACCCTATGACCCAGCCATACCTCTCCTAGGCATCTATCCTGAAAAACAGGTCTCAGGATATCAAAAAGACATCTGCACTTCCATGTTTATCACTGCACAATTCACAATAGCCAAAATACTGAAACAACCCAGATGCCCCTCCACAGATGAATGGATCCAAAAAATATGGTACCTATATACAATGAAACACTACATAGCTATTAGAAATGGTGAAATATTGGTATGCTCAGGGAAATGGTCAGAACTTGAACAAATAATGTTGAGTGAGACAAGCCTAGAACACAGAAAAAAAAGGGGCATGATCTCCTTGATAGATGACTGTTAAGGTTGGGGGGTGGTGACAGTAGAGACCAGGTCTGTGAAACAAAAAACTTCTTGTCAAATGGTATTTCCCACAGGTTTGGGTCAGTGACCTTACATCATGTAACTAAAACCAAACAGCTACTAAACATAAAAAGGTCTAAAATAGACCTCTAAGTGGATCACAATAGCTCAAAAGCTATGTATGTATGATCATATAAGACAAGGATAAGCAAACTCTATTGTTGACATTATATTTAAAGTTCTAGGTGAATTTCCTTTGGCATATGCCACGTGACTACTGTATATGTTTTTGGTAAACTGTGTATTGTATATATGCCTACCTGATCTAGGGAAGGGAAAGAAAAACGAGGGTATAAGATATCACAAGAAGGGGCTGGGGATATGGCCTAGTGGCAAGAGTGCTTGCCTCATATACATGAGGCCCTGGGTTCGATTCCCCAGCACCACATATACAGAAAATGGCCAGAAGGGGCGCTGTGGCTCAAGTGGCAGAGTGCTAGCCTTGAGCAAAAAAGAAGCCAAGGACAGTGCTCAGGCCCTGAGTCCAAGCCCAGGACTGGCCAAAAAAAAAAAAAAAAGATATCACAAGAAATGTACACCCTGCCCTATTACATAACTGTATCCCTTTTGCACAACACCTTGTCAACAAAATTTAATTAATAAATAAATTAAATTTTTTAAAAAAAAAAAATCTATCCTGGGATCCCCTGCCCACTGACAGGAGCCCTTTTCTGTGGTATGGTCTGGACAATGAGGGCTCTGTCTACTGGCTACAGCACAGGGAGAATTTCAGAGCAACGAAAAGGAGCTTTGGGTCTCACCCAGGGAAGAGAACCCATGCTGCTGGTCTGGTTGCTTGTTTCAGCCTGGCTGGGCACCTCTACAGAGTGGGCATTGCCATCTGTCTTTACTTTGAATTTCTAACCCTGAACTCAACTTTTTCCTTACTCCATACTTTGCTCCTGTTTGGTTTCACAAAAGAAGAAAACAAGGGAGGATGGGGTAGGGGGGTGCTGAGATGACATGTAAGGGTAAATAGCACTGTCAAGCAAGGTGCAGCTAAAGCGATGAGCTTAGAGCTCATTACCAGCAAGGAAGCTATAGAACAGTCCATGTCATTTGAAGGTAGGGATTTTACTCCCAAGGGATTGTGTTAATGCACATCTCGAAGGTAGGTAATGGATTATTCAAATGTTATAAGGTTAGCCAGAGAAAAGTTTTCTTTCCCTCATAGAACACAAGGCCTAGGAGTAGGATGATTTTATCATAATGCCATCAGGAATCTAGGCTCCTCCTACATTTCACTTTAGTTTCCCTCTTCAAGTTTGTCACCACATGTTCTCAAAATAGCTGCTCAACCCCAGCATCACATTTAAGTTCCACAAAAATATCAAGTAGGAAGGGCAACGTACAATGTGCAAATTGGGATTATCTCCTTTCTGAGACACCACTCCTAGTAATTTCTGCTTAAAACTTTTGGCCAATATTATGTTACATTACCACCATCTGCAAGAGAGGCTAAGTAGCCAGGCACCAATGGCAAGAGAGGCTAAGTAGCCAGGCACCAGTGGCCCACGCCTGTAATCTTAGCTACTCAGGAGGCTGAGATCTGAGGATCAAGGTTCAAAACCAGCCCAGACAAGAAAGTCTATGAGACTCTTATTTCCAATAAATTACCAAAAAAAAAAAAAGACCATGGAAGTGGAGCAGTGGTTCAAGTGGTAGAGTGCTAGCCTTGAGTGAAAGACGCTCAGGGATAGCACCCAGGTCCTGAATTCAAGTCCCAGGACTGGTTAAAAAAAAAAAGGCTAAGTACAGTACTAACCTTGAACAAAACCAGGGTCTATTATAAGGAGAGAGTGGATATTGGATAATGATTGAGTAATGACAGAAGAGGAAAGCAGGAAGCAGAAACTTCATTTTCACATTGTATTTGTATTTTTTGAATTCATTTTCCACCCCCTGAAATGCAAGCACATGAATGAGCAGCACCTTCCTTCTACAAGGCAGCAAATGGCAGTAGCAGCCTGAACAGCCCAAGCCTGCAGGGGTCACAGTACAGTGTCAACACAACCCTGGCAGCCTGGGTGATAGGTCACACTATTTATGTGTTAGGATGGAGCTTTAGGGTCCACATCCCATGATTGTACAACTCCAAGTTCAGTAAAAGATGATAACGTGTCCTGGGAATGTGGCTTAATGGTAGAGTGCTTTCTTAGCATGCATGAAGCCCTGAGTTCAATTCCTCAGTACCACATAATCAGAAAAAGGCAGAGTATCCCTGTGGCTCAAGGGGTAGAGTGCTAACCTTGAGCAAAAGAAGCTCCAGGGACAGTGCCCAAGACGGAAGGGAGTTCAAGTCCCAGGACTTGCAAAAAGAAAAAGATGCTAACATGTAACTTCCCCCATCCCATCTTGACAGCAACCCTCCAAGTGAAGCACCATATTTATGCAATGTTGTTCTGTTATAGAAGAGGTGATGGAAATTTAGAGGCGGAGTAATAGACCCAATGATACACAGCCAACATGGAACAGAGCTAAAATTCCAATCTCAAGCTTGTCTGACTCCAGCAACTAAACACCAAACCTGTTTTCCTCTGTACTGGGGCCTCAGCAGCACTGACTCACTCCTGCAGCCTTATGTGGAATAGAATTCAAGTTTGAGCCCCCCCAAAACTAGAAATGATTACAGGTCATGATTTGTCAGAGTTGCTTATCTCTGGTATAAACTGTAGAAGTGAAGTCTGTACATTCTGTGGCTCTTGTGTACCCTACTTTCAGCTGTAAGAAGAGCTCAGATGCCAGACCCCCAGTTACTTGCTGTGTAGCTGCTAGCAGTCAGTCTCTTCTTGTATATTTTCTTCCTATCCAGGCCAGTTTGATGGCACTACTTGGTTGCTATTAGTACAACTGTCTCATTGAGCCATTTCAGCTAAGACTCAGGCCTTGAGTTGACAGCGGACTTGACTCTTCTTGATGTGGAACAGAGGGAAAAGAGTCTTCTGTCTTACAGTGCAGTCCTCATCTTAGGACAGGTGCTGTCTCTAGCACAACACATGTTGTCTTTTTGGTTTTGGTTTTGTGGTACTGGGGATTGAACCCAGGACCTCATGCATTCTATGCAAATGCTGCATCCATGAGCGTTCATCCTCAGTCTTAGACTCACAGCTCTTCCAACTAGAAGAGGTGATAGGGTCCAGTTACTGTGGACCAGGTACTATTGGTTCTGTTTCTAAAAATGAAGTGACTAGGCTCAGGGACTTAAGTGCCTGGGACTATCCGGTACAATCAGAGCTTAATTCAAGGACGAATGGGAGTCCCCTTCATGTAGGACAGGCCCCTGTACATCATCTGAACAGAACATTTTTTAAGACAGTAACACAGCCTCTCCTTCCATAGACAGCCTGTTTGCAAGATCATCCAGCAAGCTGTCACCATGCTTATCTGTGTCACTGTAACCAGGACAGTGATGGATAAAATGTCTTAAATGCTTTCTGAATATGCATTGCTGCTCAGAAGGTGGAGATGGCTCAGGCTTAAAGCACTCCCATGTCCTAGTGTCTAAAAGCTCGCCTTGAGCTCAGACCTCCATGCTGTGCTGCAGAGGCTGATTTCCCAGTGTCTTGCTCGAAGCAAGGCTGTGGGGCAGCTTTTGACTCTCTGCTTATTCACACGTGGGGTCTGGAAGTGCCAGGCTCTGCCCTCTTCCAACACATTTCTCTGCTCTCAGTCTGGCTGCTCCTGGCCAGTGATGTAAACGTACCAGCTGCTTCCCAAGAGCCAGTCGGCATCGTGCAGGAGGGGCTGGTCCCTCTACCAGGCATCAGCCCTGCTCTCCTCAGCCTAAGCCCTCTGGCCAAGCATGGCGAGTCCCTCCCATCTCCCATCTCCTCATCCAAGACTCCAAGGACGTAATCCTCTTACAGACCTATGATTTATAGCGTGGCTTAATCTACAGGCTCCAAGTTAGATTCGCTCTGATCGACTGATTGTGGGGACATGAACAGGTTTCCCTAAAGGGGCTGGGCTGAGTCCCTGTAGCCAGCAGAGAGAAGGTAGCCAGAAGGAAGGCAGCAGCCTGCAAGGGGAAAAATGAAGGCACTTCTGTTGCTGGCTCTGCCCTGGCTCAGCCCTGCTAACTACATTGACAATGTGGGCAACCTGCATCTCCTGTACTCTGAACTGTGAGTCCTCTCTCTGTGCCTGCTGCACCTGTGTTTCTGTGTCCTGTGTGTTGGGGGTGGGACGTGAGGCACCTCCCTAGCTGGCATGTGTGTTTGAAAGAATACATTCTATGTGCCCTGCATACGCCATGGCAGAGACTCTGCCAGTGTCTGCGCTGCATGCTTAGCTGTGCTGCCTGTGACTTAACAAAAAACACCATCTTAGCAGATGCGCTGTCTCCCCAAGCATTGTTTCCCTGCATCTGTGCCAACGTTGCTAATTTTCTTTTCATATTCAGCCTTCTCCCAATAGATAGGTCTTCTTTCCCTTCCATAAATAGAACATCGAGAGCCATTAAGAACAGACTTTGCAGGCCCACATAGGCAAGGTTTCTCTATAGTGTATATATTTTTCTTTTTTTGTCCTATAGTATATTTGTAATGACAAGCGGACGTCAATCTTTTAACATTATCAGCCTGTACCTAAAACAGGTACCAAAAAAGGGAAAAGCGAACTCTGTGTGTGTATGTTCTATTTTTCACTTTTGATCATTTCTAAGCCTATGGGTTAGAAATTGTGACATGGGCACCAATATTTCTATCACCCCAGCTTAATGATTAATATTTTGGTACATTTGCTTCATATATTTTCTATTTTAATTTAGTTTTATTGTCAAGGTGATGTACAGAGGGGGTAACCAATGGTCTGGGGTAGATTGTAACTGTCATGACATTTCACCTCTAACTAATGCATCTTTGAAACATAATGATATTATCCTATAGGCTAAAGCCTATTTTGTTAGAGGAAATTGCTCAATTTCCCAACCTCTAAAATGAGCATTTTTCTGGCCCCTTTTGCATAGCAGTATGAATGGATTCAGGCAATCACACAGAAGGGCTACAACAGTGTTTGAGACATTTACAAAAGTGCATTTTTCAAAATTTTTAAAGGGCACTAGGTTTATCTTGTTCTTTTTTTTTTTTTAAATGATATTAGGGTGGATTTTTTTTTTGTATGCTGGTCCTTGGGGTTGAACTCAGGGCCTGGGTGCTAACCCTGGGCTTTTTTGCTCAAGACTAGTGAGTACTCTAACATTTAAGCCACAACTCTGCTTATTGCTTTTTTGATGGTTATTTGGAAATTAAAGACTCAAGGACTTTCTTGCCTGAGTTGTCTTCAAAGTACTATTCTTGGATCTCAGCCTCCTGAATAGCTGGATTACAGGTGTGAGCTACAAGCACCTGGCTGCTACTGGCTTTTGAAGTTAGGACCTCATGCTTGCGAGGAGGTGCTTTGCCACTTGAGCAATACCTCTAGCTCCCCAAACTTAAATGTTCTATTAACCAGATAGGTTAAAAAAGCAAACATTGGTTTGCATACAAATTAGTCAGTGGGAAAATGAAAACAAGGACTCAAAGTCAAGTTCATAGACCCCTGATGAGAAAAGTGTGGTTGGCAGGGCCATGTGGTGACAGCCAGGGTCTCTCTTGTGATTGGCTAGTCTCACCAATTTGTCTAGCAAAGTAACCGCTCAGTAAGTGCTTGACACATGGACCTCATGCCTTGGAGGCAAAGCAGTTATTCTGGGAACTCTGCTTTTCAGGCTTACCTGGTCTGTTCAAAGGGAGAATGAAAGAGAGCATCTCTAGGGAACTAAAGACACTGGGAAGGTTTCCTAGGAAAATATGACAGCAGACAGTCTCATTGAGATTATGAAATGTTCCCTCCTCTCTCCTGATGGATGCTGTTGAGATCACTGTAATCCAATCAGATGGCATTCCTGCCTGTCCATTCACTATACTTGTTTTCTCAAGCTGTTGTTAACAAGTTTTTACAAGGGAGTACCTAGACATTTATTCTCTCACAGTGTGGGAAGTCCAGTAATTTAGTAACCAGGTGCCAGCTGGCCTACACTCCCTATGAAAGTGTAGAAGAGGAGCCTTCCTTATGTCCTTCATTTTCAAGTGGTAGCTACAGGCATTCCTTGGCTTATGGCTGCACCACTACAATTCTCATTGCTGCCTGCACCTGGTTTTCACCTCTGTGTTCTTTCTGATTTTATTTCTCCTATTTTTTTAAATAAGGAAATTAATTGTGAGAGTTCAGATACACTTGGGTGCTCCAGAATGGTTGCATCTTGAGATTCTTAACCTAACTTCACATCTAAGATCCTTTTTTTCCAAGTAAGGCCACATTCACAGTTCTGAGTGGATATATCTTTTGGGGAGCACCACTTACTCCACTTTAGTTACTACTGAAGACCTTCCAATTTAGTATCCTATTGAAAGGGGACTCTCCATCTTGGCTGAACAAGGTCTTATCCTACAAATATATGCATCATAGACAACGTTTTGTGAATGAAGAGAGGACATAGGCAGGTCATTACTCTTAAAATGTGATGCCAACCAGAAAGCACGATGCTAGAGAGTTTCCAGGATGGTGCTTCCAATCTCATCGGAATTTTCTCAGCGTCCAATTACTGGGAATGCTTTTTGAAGGAATTCTGCGCAGCTGTTTCTGGTGATAGCAAACAAATCTGTGAGCTGCAGGCCCATTGCAGGTACCATGTCATTCTTGAAAGAGTACGGGCAGTAAGAAATTAGGCCCAGGACCCACCTTCTAGGGCTGAATAGCTGAGCAGATGAAATTGATGTAATAAGAAATTATAGGGCATGATAAAGGCAAGAGAATGTAAATCTTTTTTTTAATATAACTTCTCAATGATTCCAAGTCCGAAAAAGACATAGTTAATCCCTAATTTCCCAGTCACCACACTAAATATGTTACCAGAAAGATTAAAAGCTAAGTTGAGCTTGCATCTGGCAAGAGAATTCAGAAAAGATTAAGACTTAAGTACAGGTGATAGGACAGTTCGTTAGGAAAGAAGTATGGCAGAGAAAGAGAGCACAGGGCATAGACATGCCACAGGAACACAATATTTCAGTCCTTTATCTACCATGTTGTAGCATCTGTTACAGAGCTGGGCTTTGGGATAAATAATGAGAACTGGAGTCCTTGTAGATAGTTTTCTGATTTGTGGAACTCCTTTCTATTGCTTGAAAGGTTATGATGTCAAAGATTGACTGTCCTGTTCCTCTTTTTTTTTAACCCTTCTTACTTCCTTATTCTTTTGTCACCCTCTACCCCATTTCATTGTCAGACTGGTTTTGGTTTATCAGCTTATTCTGTCATCTTCAAGCTCCATGGGCCATGATTCCCTGATAGGCTATTTCACTGCTAACTCATATAATTTTCACAGTAAAGTAGGCAGTCTATTGAGAGGAGGTAGAGATTGTCCACCTCCAGTTCCCAGACTTTGCATGTTGAGCTAGATATTGAACTATAGGAAGGAACTAAGCCTAGTCAGGGGGTAGGAAAAGAAAGCCTTTCAGATGGTATAAACACCATGGACAAAATTATTTGGTGTGTCTAGAGAGGTAGAATGCCTACTAGTACTGCCAGAAGAAAAGGTGGTTTGGCCAAATCTTTGGAAATCAACAATGAAGGGGTTACTGGGTTAGTTTAGCATTCCAGGGAGCAGGCAATTGTGGCAAGTTCCTCGGGGAAAAGCCTCTTCTTTCACCTATCATAGGTCATTAGGACCTAAGGGCTGCTGGGTAGTTTGGTGATTGGCCAGCTTTCTTCCTGGCCTTGAATGAAGCTTTCTCAGTGATAGCCTCCCAGATTTTTCTTCTTGCACTAACACATTCTCATTGTGAATTCTGCCCACCTGGGTCCCAGCTAGAACACTGGCGCTCCTCCAGTGAATGGTTTTATAGTACAGCCCTAGGACCTTCAAATACACATGCCTACAGGAGCCAGGCAGGCATTGTTTAAAATTGTTGACTCATTTCAGTATCAAATGAAAGGACATGGTGAGGCCTCTGGCCAACTGCAAAATGAATGCCAATTCCAGCACTCATGAGCTTGAATACCTGAATATGCATATATGCATACATAATTAGATCTAATATAGTCCATTATCTGTATAATGCCTGTGGGCAGGTAATTCAATTCCAAACAGCAACCCTGGGTTCAGTCCTGCAGATCACTTCTATTCTTTTTTTTTTTTTTTTGCCAGTCCTGGGCCTTGAACTCAGGGCCTGAGCACTGTCCCTGGCTTCTTTTTGCTCAAGGCTAGCACTCTGCCACTTGAGCCACAGCACCACTTCTGGCAGTTTTCTGTATATGTGGTACTGGGGAATCAAACCCAGGGCTTCATGTATTAGAGGCAAGCACTCTTGCCACTAGGCCATATCCCCAGCCCCCTGCAGATCACTTCTGAGTGCTGGGTTTGACCTTCAGGGCCAATAGCTTATGATTTGAGGCAGTGACCTGTTTTTAAACATGTCCTTGGATACCTGTTGCCTCGACTCACAAGAAAGTGAATTCAACAGAAAAAGCCTAAAATCAAAGTATTTGGTTACCGTCTATCAGAGTCTAGAATACTCCTTGACTAAAAGACAAGGCTTTCTTTCCCTCAGAGCCCTTGCATAAGTCCTCTCAAACTTTTTCTGAATTTCCTTGTCCTAAAGAGAATCTAGCAAAGAAGCCTACTCATGTTTCTAGCCTATGTTGAGTCCAGCACACAGATGATGAAGGTGAAGTCGATATCACAGAGTGGGTTCTAGAAACCACTTCCAGCAGAGTTGGGGGCTAGACTTGATTTAAAATGCAGATACCTAGTAAAATTAAAGTGCTGAGCCATGGGACCATTGCTCTCATCTTTGAGATCTCAAGTGATGAAAATAGGTTCCACATTCCCAGTGCTATTTCATCTTCCCAGGTGAGTCTTCTGATGCTCCTTTGCCAGCCCCCCACCCCCACCCCCGGGAGGCATCAACCCCTACTTGCCTATTGACAATCATCTCTGTGCTACATGTCCCCCTACGCTGTGCTGTGTGTGCATCATCAGGAACTTTCATGCCTTTCCACTGCACCTACTGAGTTCATAGGAGAGCTTGGGAGGTGTCAATGTCCAGAGACTCAGCTACAGCTCCATGGAATGCAGATTGAAGTAGAACTGAATGAGACCAGGCTGTGTTATAGCTTGGCAATTTGTGACAAGGGCATTGGTTTTTGATAGAAGGGGATGTTATCTTACTCCAAAAGATCCAGGCCAGTTTCTTCTCAGCTGGTTAAGAGTACAGCTCTGTGCTTGAGGAATGAAGTTGTCGGTGATCTGCTGTGACTTTTGTCATGTTATCTTTAAATATTTAGTTTAGCAAAACCCTTAGGGAAAAATCTTGGAACTTGGAATGGTGATAGATACATTTTATTATCTGCACAGCAAACCCTTGAGAGTCATTGGCAGAAAATTGAAAAGGTTTATTTCAAACTTCCTCCACATTTAAAATAAGGTCCCACTCACCCTTGGGAATATTTTTCACTGTCCTATTCTTGGTGGCAGCTATGACCTGCCGATGGGTCTGGAGCAAGTGCTGAGTGAGCATGGAGCACGCACACAGAATGTGAGGACCGTGCTTTTCTGTCCTCTGCTTGAAATGACACAGTTATCAACCACACAGCTTAGCATGGCTGGTGGAGGGAAACACATCCCCAAAGTAATGCTACTGCTTAACTGTGTCTTTATATTATCATTATTCAGGAAGCCAGCTCTCTTTCTCTAACTTAGAGTCCGATAACTAACGTTGCTTTGTTAGTAGCATGATTTTCACAGTATTCCTGCCAAGAATCTGGAGAGAAAAATTACACTTTTTTTCTTAATCCTGATTCCTTCGAGACAGTATTTCTCAATAGCAATATCTTCTTCCCACTGGAGTTTTGTACTCAGGAAATTAAAGATGGGTGATTCAGATTTTGCAACCTGAATCATGTAGGGCTATGAAGGGCTAAAAACTCTTGCAGAAACTGCTAAGAGCAGGAGGAGGGAGGGAAGTGGCGGGGCGGGGGGGAGGGGGGTGACTGTGTGTGTCCTTCCTGCAAACTGGGGTCACCCCAGAAGTCAGGGACACAGATCACCCACCAAGGACCCACCACCCACGTTTCTCCAGGATAACTTTTCTCAAAACAAGCTGTGAAGCACACGGCGATCCGTGAGCTGAATTCTATAATGAGGACGTTACTTCGGGGCTCACGGGCCAGAGCAAGCCTTCAATTAAACCCAGCTGGGCATTCTGGGATTCCAAGTACCAAGATTGCTTGCCTTAATGTTGTATTGCTCATTAGGTGGTCTAGTTTTTCTATTGCTCTTCCTTAGGTCAAGGACTTCTAGCAAAACTAGCCATCGAGCTTCTTTTTCCTCTCTAGTTGGCTTTATCCATCCAGACTGAGGCCAGGTGTTTGGCCGTAGACCACATAATAGAGGGCTACATCTTTTTAATAGCTTTATAGTGTCTAGGTTATGGAAGAAGGAGAGAACTTGGCACTTTGAAGGTTCAAAAAGGAAAAAAAAAATCTGCTGATCTCTGTATTTTTTCTTATCAGGTTGTAAGCTCATTAGCAAGTTTGGATTAGAAGCCAAAAGGAAGGAAGTAGAGTTTACAGAGAAAATAGAATGAGGTGGAAAAATCATATCCAAATAGCAATGAGGACCAATTAAGGGATGGGGGGAAGGGAGCAAAGCCAGGCCTCATTTGAATTCAGTGATTCTCTGAACATCTTTAAGCATTTCATTTTTTAGCAGAGCCAGTTTTGTGTGTATTGTAGAGGAAATGAAAGCTACCTGTCCTGATCCATTTGTACTGGACTCATCAAAATTCAGCTGTGTGATGACCCTCTGATGTGCAAAGAGCGTCATGACCCTGCTTTATGCTCTTCCTTCTTGACAATCAACAAGCTCTCTTTGGGCAGCAGTGAAGAAATTACAGTTTCAAATTATTCACTGTCTCATGTAGGATGTCTCCCTTGGAAAACTGCTGCCCAGTGAAAACTCAGCAGTTTTAAGAGTTCACGCTAATGCATGGCAAACTGTTTGATTTTCTAGTTACATGAGTATGTCAGATGACTGAGAGCGAAAGTTAGAGTTCTTTAAAAAAAATCTTGCTGATTAATGTGTGGTTGATTTTTCTTCTCATTTTAGCTAGTGATAATGGAAAATTTCAAACAGTACAACAGTAGGGAGGAGTACAGTGAATTTCCACATATCTTATTCTCATTGTCAGACAATCAAGATTTGTTGATAATTTATGTCCAGTCTTATTTCATGGATATTTCCTTGAATTATGTTGAAGAAAACCTCAGATAGCATAATGTTTAATCTGTAAATGTTTTGTATTTTAATCTCTAGAAGACAGTCTTTTATTTAAAAAAAACCAAACAGAGTCTTACTGTGTAGCCTGTGCTGTGTAACCCAGTATGTCTTCAGGCTCCATCGCTCCCTTACTTCATTTGAATGTGTTAATGGCCCCTCCTAAGTTCTGGGGTTACAAGTATTCACCACCATGCCAAGCAAAGAGGTAGATATTTTTGTTCAATTTTTCCCTTTTTTCTTTAATTTTATTTTTATTAGCTATATGCTAATATTTATTGTATGAAGGAATTTCATTGGGATATATGTATATAAATATATAATGATATAATGTGTAATTTGATTATATTCACCCCCTCTCTAAAACTATTTTATCCTCCATCCCATCCCACACTTAAAATTTTTTACAATTTTTCATAGGTTTCGTTATGCTTTTTTGTGTGTGTGCCAATAGTGATGAGCCTTGAACTCAGGGCCTAGGTACAACTTAGCTTTTTTGTTTGAGTAACAGCTCTACTTGTGGGGGGGGGTGGCTAATTGAAGTTAAGAGTTTCACAGACTTTCCTGTCTACTGTCTGTGAACCATGGTCCTCATCCTGAGCAGCTAGTATTACAGGATGGGCCATAGCCACCTGGCTCATTATGTTACTTTCATACATGCATATAATGTGCTTCAATTACATTCATACATACCCTTCTTTACCCTCTCCTCTCTGCCTCCTTTGCAACACTGGCTTCCTCCCTTAAACAGTCCACCATTTACATTATACACGCACACACACATATGTTTATATATAATGTGTAAATATCTACATGTGTAATTCTATATGTTTAATATCTGTATGTTTAATCCATATATGGCTTATTTCACCTAGTATGATGATTTTCAGTTCCACTCATCTGCCTACAAACAACGTAATTTATGGCTCTTCTTTATGGCCAAATGATATTCCATTAGGAATCCTTTTCGTAATCTGTTCCTTGGTTGATGGGCACATGGGCCAATGCCATTGCTTATTGTGCATAGTGATTCAATAAACATGGGTGTGCAAGTGTCTCTACTGTATGCAGACTTACATTCCCAAAGAGTTGATGCTTCAGGAATATGACCACAGCACATATTAATATCACACCAAAACCAAGTCATTATAATTTCTTAATATCAAATATCCAGCCAGTTCAAACCTCACTTTTGTCTCATAATTTTTCTTGTTACGGTTTACTTTGTATTAGTTGTTACATTTATTAAGTCACTTTTCTCTTTTTCCCTTTCCTGTACTGATACAAGACTTGTTCTTGCGATGAGTCTGGAGGAATATACTTGGCAAATTCCAAATACTGAACTAGTAACTAGAAAAGGAAAGAAAACAATGATTTAAATTTACCATATATGTTGAGGGAAATATGAAGAAGAAAAGATCCAAAACATTTGATATTCAATAAAGTCTTTTTATGCATTTAACTGTGATTTGATAAGAGTTGAATAGTGCTGTTTTTGTTTTGCTTTGAGACAGTGTCTTGCTTTGTGGCCAAAGCTATCCTTAATAACTTGTAGTCTTTCTGCCTCAGCCTTATGAGTGCTACAACCACAGATATAAGCCATCATGCCCAGCCAACTCGAGTGTTTTTAATGATCTTATTACCCGGGAACTTTTAGGAGGTAAAGAGGATGATTAATAAAGTATCTTCTTCTTAGGAAGATAATCGCCCCCATTTTTAGTCAAGACTTACATCAATAAGGGAGTTTGTGCATATGCATATGTATAGAATTATATATAGTTGCCTGTACATATATATAGTCAATTATATATTTATATGAATAATCATACATATTTTATGTATCTATTTTATATATGTAGTTATATTTTATATGTTTAATTACATATTATATTAGATATGTGTACATGTATTAATCTTTATACAACTACATTCATATATTTGTTATTGAACATGTACTAAAACATTTTTAAAAGGTAAGAAAGTTGCTAGAGTTCTAGCGCCATCCTCCCTCCTCCCTCATGCTTTGGCAACCACTGCTTGAGAAATGAGCTCTCTGAACTCCTTGGCATTAGAACACAACATTTTCAGAGTTACCAGAAGATGCTTTCTCACTGACAGTCTGTGGGATTGCTCTTGGAAGGAATGGTGCAGGAAATGGCCCACATTTGCAGGCCAAATCAAGCTTGTGGAAACATCCTTTCCTCTTAGTCATATTCCATTCTGAGAGAGAGAGGAAAGGGACTATTCCTTTGTGTGCCCAATGGCCCTTCTCCCCGCCTGTGTTCTCTGAGACCCACTACCCAGAGCTACATCTTTGTCATAAACATAAGAGTAGGCTTGGGAGGAGCCAGCTTCACCAAACCTGAAACATAGAACATTTTAAAATAAACATCATTGAGAAAAGATGCTGTCACAAGCTGTAGGTCTCTTCTCTGATTTTTTTAGAGGGGCACGTGTGTGCCAGGAATCTTGAACCATAATCACAGATCTCACAGTAACCCTGCTCTCTGTCCAAGCTTTCATAAATCAGCTTCCACTTTCTTCTTGACTCTGTTTTTTTGGTCTAAAGAAGTACCCCTAACAGGCTTGGTGCCTTTCCAAACCCAATGCCCGGTCTAGGCCTGGTACCCTTCGAAGCCTAACCCCTAGTGGGCCTGGTACCTCTGGAAACCTGTTTGTTCTGTTCTTCTTTTGTAGACTCAGAGCTAAGTATCCTCCAGATTTCCTGTGCCCTCTTCTCACCTTTTTCCTTTATTAGCAATTCTACCCAGAACTTGAGAGGGATGAATGGAGACCGTGAATGAGGCCACTTGTCACTCTGCCATCCATAATCAAGTAGCCCACACTAGGAGGCTGGGGGTGAGACAACTTGTTGAGGAAGTAACCAGGCACACTGGAATCAGGCTGACTCAAAGTTTGTTTGGGGTTGTTTTTTTTTTGCAGTTGTGGGGTTTGAACGCAGAGCCTAGGCTCTGTCCCTGAGCTCTTTTGCTCATAGCTCTACCACTTTGAGCCACAGCTTCACTTCTGGTTTTTGAGTGGTTAATTGGAGAGAAGAGTCTAATACGGACTTTTCGGCCTGGACTGGCTTCAAACTGTGATCCTTAGCTCTCAGCCTCCTGAGTTGCTAGGATTACAGGTATGAGCCACTGGTACCTGGCTCAAAGTTCTTTATATCGTCTCTATTGGCTGGGTACCTTTGGGCAAGTTACTTAGCATTTCTGAGATTTTCTCACCTAAAAGTGGGTAATAATACTTTATAGGTGGTAGTGAATAAAATTATATGAAGTATTTACTATAGTGTTGAGTACATAAGAAACTCTTAAATTGCACATTTAAATTAATAAGGGCTGTAGTTACAAGAACATAGTTCATCAATATCAGCCATATTTTAACAGCTCTGAAAGCAGACTGCATATTAAAAAAAATTGGCACTATATTTTTGTTTCCTGGTGGTCTGTAAAATGAGAGTCCCTCTCACAATAGATGGAGTCTAATTTGATAAAATATGCTAAGAATTAAACTTCATCCCCAGTGAGCATGGTGAACTGAGATCAGAAAAGGAAAATGGTAAAATTATTGAGATCACCTTCTCTTCCTCCTGTTCTCCCTGGACAGGCAGGTATGTGAGTTACCTAAGCGAGACCGAGCTGGCTAGCATCTTAGGGTGGAGTCTGAGATAGGTCTGAGTCATTTGTCAGCAGACCAAGGTCACCCAGGCCCGCAGCTCTGCTTCTGACATTCATTGAGTCCTTCCTTATCTGCCCCCACCCCCAGAAGTCACTGCTCTATTTGATTCCTCACACTGTAGCTTGACACTTTAGCGTCTACTTCCTCTTTCCTGGCCAGCTTCCCCCTTCCTCTATTGGAAGAGGAAGATTCAGCCTAGCACATGATTAGTAGAGTCCATAGCTCAGAAGGCTAGCTATTTACAGGAGGCCTGGGGGTGATGTAGTCCTAACCTCCCACTTTATGAATGAATAAACCAAGGCATAGCAACTTATCCAAATGACGGGGCACTACTGTCATAAGCTATGTGGCTTTGAACAAGTCCTGACATTGTGTCGAGAACAATGAAAATGTATCCGTGAGTGTATGAAATGTATCCCCAGGAAGCAGTAAAACAGCTGTAAATGTTACAATTCTCAACAACTTTAGGCAAAGCAATGCCAGAGATGTGACATGGTGATCCATGTTAGCTTGCACATCGCCTGTCAGGGAGTGAGCATCCTGGTCCTCGGCTGAGGACTAACTTCCTAGGCATGCTCAGAGCATGGCATCATGGGATTTCCTTGGTGGCTTCTGTACAAAAGGAACCTAGGATCATTTGCCTGCAACAAAGCTTTTCTCACAATAGGACATTGCAAGGCTTAACATAATTCTAAGGATTTCTGATACAAAAGACTGGCAGAAGAAGGGCAGTGTTCTGATTTAACGCAGTTCCAGGCTTCAGCTTGTCACTAAAAAAAAAACCGCACAAACCTTGGGTGCATCTCTGACTAGCTGGATCATCTTGAGCAGCATATTTACCCTCAGCTAAGCCTTAAGTATCTCATCTTAAATCTGATCTGTCCATGGTAGTGCCTACCTCATGGGGCAAGAGTCAGATACAATATACACAAAGCACTTAGTAGACACCTGGAAGATTGTAAGTGTGCTATAAATATTATTAGCCTGGGTGATGCTAAATAAGTGACCTCGGTTGAACCTTACAGCAAGTGCAGAGAACCTTGTCTTAATGAAGAAAAAAACAAGATGTAGTGAAGTTAAAGAAGCACCTCGGTGATCCAGACAGCTTGGAATGCAGGCATCCTGATTCCAGGACCCACCCCCACCCCCAACTGTAGCTCCCTTGGTTGTCATAGTGATGGGAATGCTGCTATGTGTTTTCACATTGCTCCAGACCTATAATTCCAGACAGGTGGAAGGACTGACAGGAATTCTGAGCCAGACAAGTGATTTCCATATAGAGCCACTGTTTGGAATAGAATATTTGGGTAGTTTCTCTGGCCAGTTAGAATTAAGCTACAGATGGTGCTTTCTAACTTGTACAGTTATTTTTATTTATTTTTTATTTATTTATTTTTTTTTTTGGCCTGTCCTGGGCCTTGGACTCAGGGCCTGAGCACTGTCCCTGGCTTCCTTTTGCTCAAGGCTAGCACTCTGCCACTTGAGCCACAGCGCCAATTCTGGCCATTTTCTGTATATGTGGTGCTGGGGAATCAAACCTAGGGCCTCATGTATACGAGGCAAGCTCTCTTGCCACTAGGCCATATCCCAGCCCCTGTACAGTTATTTTTGCACTGAAGTAGGCATAAGAAAATAACTGTAAGAGGTCTCAAAGATAATTCTTAAAGTGGTCAGCCCAAAACTGTTTCAGCTTCATGAGCTAATTGATGATAGATGTCAGAAGATCAAAGGGATCTTTTTATATATGCATCTGGAATAACCCCTCCCTTTTAGCTGCCATTCTTAGTTCTTACAGAAAATGCATCTGGCCACCATCAGTGTGGGAATCTCTCCTTTCTGAGATACAAGCCCTGGTAGGTTTGTGGTATGTTTAAGAACATACAGTATGATTGTATGAATGTGAATTTAGCCAGCTAGATACTGGCTTTGCAGCTCACCTGGGCATGTCTTCAGGCAGTTGCCTTAACTTTAATCATGGTGCCAACCTCAAGGAGTACAGAGAGGCCTGAAAGACCACGCAGAGCAGCCCGCTATAATGCCTGGCACATAGGTATGTTAGCTCTTTGTATTTCCACGTTTGCTACTCTGTAAGCTAACTTCTCACCCTCTGTCCCCTGTATACTTGTTCTCTTTAGGAAAGATTCCGCTGGACAGTTGGCGTTTTGGGTTTGTTACTTTGAACATCTTTCTGGGATTCTCATCATTGGGCCTCCTTGGGTTCTACTTGGGACAGCAGTACAACTCTTCAGGGAATTAGAAGTGTGTGTGTGTGTGTGTGTGTGTGTGTGTGTGTGTGTGTGTGTGTCTGTGTGTGTGTGCGTGCACGCTAATCCAGGGCCTGGCACTGTCCCTAAGCTTCTTTTTGCTTTACCACTTGAGCCGTGCCACAGCTTCACCTCCAGATTTTTTTTTTTTTTAGTGGAGATAAAAGTCTCACAGAGGGCTCAGAATATGGCCTAGTGGCAAGAGTGCTTGCCTCCTACACATGAAGAAGCCCTGGGTTCGATTCCCCAGGACCACATATATAGAAAACGGCCAGAAGTGGCGCTGTGGCTCAAGTGGCAGAGTGCTAGACTTGAGCAAAAAGAAGCCAGGGACAGTGCTCAGGCCCAGAGTCCAAGGCCCAGAACTGGCAAAAAAAAAAAAAAGTCTCACAGATTTTTCCTGCCTGGGCTAGCTTTGAATCATGATCCTCAGATCTCAGCCTCTCCAGTAGCTAGGGTTACATCTATGAGCCACCAGCATCTGGCCTAGAATTAGAATTTCTTTAACATCATTCAGAAGTTAGGAATCCTCAACAAGTGCTGATTTTCCATGGAGTTCCCCAACACTTAGTGTCTATTTTGAGCCCAATGACACCTATTCTGGGCCTCAGAATAGAGCAAGGTGGTGAAGGAGACTAAAGAAATAGAGTTTCTTCAATGTGATGTTTTTAATTTCCCCCACTTCATTTTTTAGTTTTTCTTTGTTGTTGTTGTTGTTGCTTTGTTTTGTTTTGTGTTTTGCATACTGGGGTTTGAACTCTAGGCCTTGCTCTTAGTAGGCAGATACCCTACCATTTAAGCTATGCCTCCAGTCCTTTTAGTTATTTTTCACATAAGATCTCATGTTTATGCTGGAAGCTGGCATTTCATTCCTTCTCCTTGCTGTGTAGGTCTTCCCAGGATTTTTGTGGTTAGTGAGTGAGAGCCTTGTAAGAGCTACTGTGGGCTGCATCCTTTTGTTTTCACCTTCCCAGGGATTATTCTAGAAGGAGAGGTAGGGAAGGGGTCGATTACACATCACTGATTAGATATCACTCTGGTCACGTGCTCTGAATACAGACTGCAATGTTAATGGCCTCCCTCCTCAGCCTGATCACTGCTCCAGAAATCAGTTTAACTTCCTCATCCCTAAATTGTGTTACTTTCCAAATTTCTCTAGCTTGTTACTTGCTATGGTTTTAGTAGATTCTCTAGTTGCAGATGTATCTGTAGCTAACCTAATTTATATATATATATATATATATATATATATATATATATATATATATATATATATCAAATGATGGTTGGTAGTTAAGACATGACTGGGTTTGACACCACACTTCTTTGGGATCGTCCTCCATTTTCAGTAATGGCCACCTCTCTTGAGATCTTTGGGCCAAGAGAGATCTTGCCCCAGCACAACTTGTTCAGTCCACAATAGTTCCTTCCCCAATCTCTTTATAGTTTTAATTACAATAAAAACTGTGTTGCATATTGGTCTTCAAAATAATTTCGTAAACTCAATAGTGGACATTTAAATGCAAATTATTCTGTTTATCCATTCCTGGTTTTCTGAATCTTTTCATTTTCCTGCCCTAACATTCCACAGTGTCTTAAACCAACAATTCCATATACCATATGCTCATTTTCTCCGGCTCGCTTTTTCTGTGTTCTTTCTATATCACTATCACACATTGTTGGTCCTTTTCCAATTGTCTGACGTCCCCTGAGTGCAGGGTAATTTTCAGCAATAATTATTCATCTTCCCTACCCTTCCACACTGTTGTTCAGTAAGCATATTAGTCAAATTCTTGTGTTCCTCGGGACCATGTGTCATCGGTTGCAGCTGATTTATGCATGTTCATGTTTGCCAAAGTATTTTACCTAAGTTTTGTGTCCAAATGCATTTGTATGAACTTGTAATTCTCCAGTATAAAATTATTAAATCCAAAACTACTTGTGCTTTGAAAGAGTTTAGTATTTCAGGATTTTAGTGTTTTCATTTCAGTGTTTGCTTCTTGGAGCATTTTTATTTCCGTGTTTGCTCTTGCTTTCCACCAGCAGCCAAAGTAGGCTAGTTGGTTTCTTGGTTTTCATGACCTGAGATGAGCTATGGATTTTAAAGTTATTGCTAACATGTTTTGTTTCAACTCACATGCTTTCCTTTTGGCAAGTGTTTATTTGATACAGTTATTGTCATAGCCTCTAATTTTATTTATCTCAAGTATTCCAATCTGTTCACTGATTCTAAGGGTTTCTGATACATGACTAAAGAGGTACCTACTCTTTTCCACTTGATATAGTTAGAAACTGGAATAAAAGAAACATGATTTCTTTAGAGAAAAAGAATGATGGGATTGCTAGTCAGACTCACTTTGTTGAAATTATAAAGTCCCTCAAAGCTTAGAACTTTCCACAGTGTAAATAGTTTTGGCACTAATTATTCACCCTTCCCCAGAGTATCAATGTTATTCAACCCAATCTCTTTAGTGTAACATGACCTTGCCAAGTCCACATGATTGTACAGAGAATTTGCTAAAGTTTATCCAGTTGCCAAGGTATCTTAACTAAATTAATACCTCCACCCACCCACTGGAGAATCCTGAAATCATATAATACATTCTTGCTAGTTATTTTTAGAACCAAATCCAATGCCTTCATTTTCCTGAGGACAAATGTGTGACCCCAATATGTGAGGTTGCTTCAATCTGTGACCACTCTGAGCCACAACTGCTTTCCATAGAAAGCATTGTTCAGTGGTTCCTACTCTTCTTTTCTCCCTGGGCTGGCTTTGAACCTCAATCCTCAGATCTCCTGAGTAGCTAAGATTATAGGCATGAGCCACCCAGCACTGGGCTAATAATTCTTAAGATGTTTACATGGTAGTGTGGCACTTGGCTTTGCAGTTAAGGTTGGTATGCATTCAAGGGACACCTCATTGTTGTATGCTGTTACAAGCACAGGATAGTTGTCATGCCATTTTACTTTATTCAAATAGTATTACACTTGGCATTGATTAATAGCCTGAACAAAAACAACTGGAGCAATAGAAAATACTAAATGTGTGGTTCTAAGTATGTGGCCAAGGCAGCCTTGGCCATGGATATACTCATGACAGCCATTGACAGTAGAAATCAAATCCTAATTATGGCTGATTCCCAAGAGGAATAGCCTTGGTATGGCAAACACCTTAGATCTTACAAGAAGTCAGTTTCTGCCCTCTGCATGCATATTTTGAAAATAATGCAGTGGGCGGTATCTTTGTTAGCATAGGTTTTAGTCAATGACAGTACTGACATTAAGACTCCTGGGGTTAAACCCAACAAATTAGGACTGAGTCATTTTCTGCAAACAAAAGAATATTCCTATGAATCACTTGCTCATGTAATTAGAACAGACATTTCAGAGCTCTAAAATCTTCTCAAAGTCTTAAAAATATTACACATGAGAGGAAGGCACTAGGGAACAGCTGAGCATTTTATCAACCTAGGCGTAACTCAGGTAGAGTTAACTCAGGTAGGCAAATACCTATAAACTCCCATTCCTGTCACCGACAGAGGGTAAAATAATATTCACACTAATCAAGATTTTAATTAGAAGGCCAGAGGATGGGGGAATACTGCTAGCAATCTAGGAAGGGGACACATGGACAGCTCTGTCATCCAGACTTGGGCCTTGGGCACCTGGTCCTTCACTTGGCAGGGGGTCTTCTTATTTCTGTTGGTGCCCAGGGGAGCCCTTGGCTGGTATGGTTATACCATGAGCACTTTTGCGTGGTGTGGCACACCATGAGCAGCTTTGATGTCCTAGGATAGTCCCACAGTGATTGGATTGTAGTCAGAAAATCTAACTCAGGCCTGGTGCTGTTGGCTCACACCTGTAATCCCAGCTACTCAGGAGGGTGAGATCTGAGGATCTCGGTTCAAAGCCAGCCTAGAAAGAAAAGTGTGTGAGACCAGAAAACTGAAAGTGGGGCTGTGGCTCAAAGTGATAGAGCACTAGCTGTGAGCAAAAATGCTCAGGGACAGTGTCCAGTCCCCAAGTTCAAGCCCCACAACTAACTGAGAGAGGGAGGGAGAGGGAGAATCTAACTCAGTTAAAACAAACAAACAAGCAGACCTTGAATCTTCTTAAACCCTTGGACATGGTCCCACTTTTGGTTGGGACTATGTTGATTTAGTTCTCTTTCTGGACCCTCTTCAACCAGTTGGCTTTCTGAGTCTGGCCATGTAAGATTGTCTGTACATGAATGTGCATCGGCTGTTTGGATCACTTTTTTCCCTGATTGCTTCCAGAAGTTACAGAACATTCTGTCTTTGTTGAGGGTCTTCAGTTACTTTCTTGGGTTTTTTCCCTCCTCTATTCCCAAAGGGCTTTTGTTCCAATGTGTTCCTGTTTCGTCTTTCTTGGCCATAAAAATAATGAGACTGGACACTAATGGCTGCTAGAGTTTGATCTGTGCATGGTGTCCCCAGTGAGCTGAACACCTGTGTGTCTGAAGGCTCTTTCAATCATAGTTTCTGGATCACAGATGACTCAAATGAGATTCAGGATACCTGGGGAAGAGGTTTTATTTTAACCCAACAAATGCCATGACACCATTTTGAGCTGGTGGACTTTGATTTTTCCAAAACTGAGGCTGAGTCAGATGAATAGTACCCCAAGTCCTTGGATTAAGCGCTTTCTCAGAGATTAACTAATGCAATCAGAAAAGCATAGGGATTCCAGCCCCATACCCTCCATGTCACATTGTCTGCCTACTTCCTCCTTGTATTCTCTACGGAGTCAGAGAAGCCCCAAATGTATTGTTTTCTCCATGTAATAAAAAAAACTTTGCAGGGCTGGGAATGCAGCTTAGTGGTAGAGTGCTTGCCTAGCATGCACGAAGCCCTGGCTTTGATTCCTCAATACCACATAAACAGAAAAAGCTAGAAGTGGTACTGTGGCTCAAGAGGTAGAGTGCTAGCCTTGAGGAAAAGAAGCTCATGGACAGTGCCCAGGCCCTGAGTTCAAGCCCCAGGACTGGCAAAAAAAAAGACTTTGCAAGGAAAGCTGTGGTAGGTAGCAAAAGACATTGTAACACAAGGGAGTTTCTGTGGCTGGGCAAGCCCTCAGGCTTGCCCATGTTTGCTCAAGTCTTCCCTGGCCATTTGAGAAGAAGGGGTGAAGGGGTTCTATCTGACCCCAAGAGTGATCCTGATATCCACCTACCTGTGTAGACCTTCCCCCTTCCTGCCTTCTGGGTTCCGTATTTGAGAGTATTTTTAGGTAGAGTTGGTGTGATTTTTTTGTTGGTGGTGGTACTGGGACTTGAACTCAAATCCATGTACTGGTTAGGCAACCTACCTCCATTTTCCAACCTCTGATTCTCACCTAGCTGGGATTATAGGCATACACTAGCATTCCTGACCACAAGATAATTAAAATATATGTATATGTATGTATATATACATATATACACATATATATCTTTCATATATAGTCAGGGGAAGACTGATACTTTAATTTGTGTTCTTTTCTATTTCATATCGAGAAGGGGCTTCCTTAGAAAGAAGCAGCTATTGCCAGCAGCCAAGCTGTCCAGCTGTAGGGCAAGTCTCACCTTGACCTAGAGACATAGGCTCAGCTCACCTGGGCCTCTGGCATCCCCATACCATTTCCTGAACAGAGGAACTCAGTAGACTCGTATATTTATGAGGAAGGAATTCTGCTCATTGACATTTGTTTTTTCTGCTGTCAATGACAAACACATTCCCATCTTTGCCGGGTTACAGGGTGTGGTTAGTTAGGCTTCCTGGGAACCCTTTGCAACTTGCTGGGTGTTTGACTCCATAAAAGGTTTCATGTATCATGTAAGTTGACTGTCTTTTTTTTTATATAACTACCTCCACCTTTACCATAGATTTTAAGGAGAGATCAACGTTGACAGGAAAATCACTTCCTGCATTACCACCCTAAGATTCAGAAACAGATTTAGAGGTGAGTCTTCACCTAATGTTATGAGTAATGCTTGTGCTATGTATAAAACAATAAACACAAAGATAGATTTTCCTATGTAATCAGAAAATGATCATTGTGAACAAGTGTTAAAGATATTTGGAATTGAAAAAAGAAATACTTGGGCTGGAGCAGAAAATCCATACTGATGTCAACATTTATATGAGGTGATTAAGTGTAGTTTGTCACAGTTTTTGTATCGTTTAACCGTTTTGTATCGTATTTGCATCATTAGGTATAGAATAAAGAGGAAGGACACCAGTTATTTATAGAAACACAAAAGAGTGATTTGTTATGATCGTGTTGGGGAGGCATTTAGAACAAGGAACCTATGTCACTTTGGCATTGGTAAATCTCTTTATAAAGAAATACTAACCTGGGAATGTGGTGGTCCTGAGATCGAATCCAGAATTGGTATGGCTGGGCTGTCAAACACACTTTAAGATGTGCTTTTGTTGGGAGAGAGGGAGGGAAGTGGTGACACTGTCCAAAAAGAAATGTACTCATTACCTGACTTATGTAGCTGTAAACCCTCTATACATCACCTTTATAATAATTTAGAAAAAATTAAAATGTGCTTTTGTAGGAAGCACTGTGTTCTAGGGTGAAGATCACAAAGAAAGAGGAACTTTGGAGTCAGCATTGTGTGTAGCCTGGAAGTTTTTGAGATCCTTCCTAGATACTTTGTTATGACTATTTTTAAGAGTTCCTTGGGAGATGCCTTCAGTGGTCGTGGCTTTGTGTTTGGCACTCTCTTCCAGGGGTGTGCAGTGAGAATCTGTCCATCTTGTGGTGGTAAACGGCTTCAGTCACAGGAAGAAGTCCTGTTACTTGGCATTTCTGGGGGGATTCCCACTGGAAGTTTGAGTTCACTTGCACTGGAGGATATAGGGGGTACATTCACTGACCTTGGGCATTGCTTTTGTGGGGAAAAGGCCTTCATTTACTCTCTACCCATTTCCTTGTGGTTAAAGAAAAAAAAACTCTTCCACCTTGCTATGGGATATAACTCATTAAACAATGACAAGACATGATGCTGTAAGATGCTGATTAAAAAGGGATGCCAGGTGTTCGCACCTATAATCCTAGCTACTCAGGAGGCTGAGAGCTGAGGATCACAATTTGAAGCCAGCCCAGAACAGTCCATGAGACTGTTATCTCCAATTAGCCACCAAAAAGCAGGAAGTGGAGCTGTGGCTCACATGGTAGAGCACCAGCCTCGAATAAAAGGGCTAAGGGACAGTGTCAAGGCCCTGAGTTCAAGTCTCAGTACTGCCACTAAAACAAAACAAAAATATCAGGTAGTAAAACTTCAGGTCAGGGTCATGTGATGAATCCACAATACTTAGTCATTGATGAGGTCCCTAGACACTTTCTAGGAAGTGTAATACTTTGGCAGTTGAGCCTCACCATATCTAAAATGGGAGTGACAGTGTCCTAGTTGACATTGTCAGGTCATGCTATAAAAAAGGTAAAAGTAACAGTGGCCCTGGCCCATGTGCTTATGAACTGAGCCAGTAGATGAATGAAGAAGCGAGGAGAGAGATATGGTAAGAAATGGGGAGAGGGGGCTGGGAGGAGAACATAAACACGGGATTACTAGAGGAAAATGGTACATGTAATCATAAAATAATTAATGTCCTATTTCATTACAACATAATGAGCCAATTTCTTTTACTAGACTTATTTCTTACGTGCCCTTGTAGGTAAGCAGAGTAAAACAATTTGCAATTCTTGGCCAAGTGGCAATATTTCTCTTGTGGCAACATTAACATTAAGGGTTCTTATGTCATGGAAATAATAACATATCACGAGAAAGTTGATGATTACAAAATTTGCAAAACGGACAGAAGGAGTCATGCCTTAAGCAACCCCAACAGAACCTAATTAAGCAATGCTAGTAACAATATTGGTGGGCCTCACACATTTTTGACTTGTCCCTTATGTTTTGTTTTTTTTTTTTGGCCAGTCCTGGGCCTTGGACTCAGGGCCTGAGCACTGTCCCTGGCTTCTTCCCGCTCAAGGCTAGCACTCTGCCACTTGAGCCACAGCGCCGCTTCTGGCCGTTTTCTGTATATGTGGTGCTGGGGAATCGAACCTAGGGCCTCGTGTATCCGAGGCAGGCAATCTTGCCACTAGGCTATATCCCCAGCCCCTGTCCCTTATGTTCTTAAAACAACACAAGACTAAACCTCAAAATGCAGATTCCAGCAGAAAAGCCTGCTTGGATGTCTCTTCAGATCCCTTCTAGCCATAGAGATTCATTCCAAGAAATGGAATGACAGATACTTCCATCAACTATGTGACAGCAGGGAACCATATCCATGGACCAAGCCCATGGTCCTAGTTTCCTTCCTTCCACCTCCACGCAGCCATTTCTCCTCATTGCAGTTCCCTAGAAGGCCTGGTCCCAGGTATTTTCTCAGTGACTCTCCCAACAGTGCTGGGAGTCAGGGGTAGGCACACCGAGGCTCCCAGATACCCAGCCTGACAGAGAATAGACCACATGTCACCACCTCTTGATGGGACAATTTCTTAAGCTCCAGCAGATAGTTGACATTTGCCCTAAATCCTTCTATATCTTCTGATCTGTTTCACATCAAGTAAGGAAAATGCAAGACTCGGGGTGATCCCCCCACTTTCCATCCCCAGCCAATGCTAATCAAGGCTGAAGACAGGGCCCTGCTCAGAAGCATGGCAGGCTTGAGAGGAGGCCCTGAAAACATGTCAGCCACATCCACCAACCAGGAGGCACTGGTGGGACAAGTACAGTGAGGCTGATGTTACTGAGGTACAGGTTAGCACACCCTAGCCCTTCTTCTTGGGGTAACTGGGCCCTGTGCTCATTCCTATACACAGCTCATGGCAAAAGGCCTCTTTGGATACCTTTGGGAAATAAGTCACAACTGTCTCTAATATGAATGGCTTTGTTATATCTGCTTTCATATCCTCCCTTCCTGCTGTATACCCTGACCTGTCACTGGCTGCCAAGACATGCACAGTTCTCAGATCTCAGTGTGTAAACTTGTTATAGACCATTGGTACCTCTCTCTCCTGTAGAGCAGTCAACTTGGCATTAGTATTAATAGTATCCCTGACCTCTACCCTCCACAGATGCCAATTGCAATGAAATTAGAAATCAGATAGGTTTCTGAAGCTGGCGAGAGTGATTCATTCCTATAAATCCCAGCACTAAAGAGATGGAGATGGTAGAATTGTGAGTTTGAAGCCAGCTTGAGATGTATAGCATGACCCTGTCTCAAAAAAAAAAAAACACAAAAAGGGTCTCCAGTTGGGGCAATTAAAATGTCTTCAGACATTCCAGGAGAAGTTTGGTCCCAAAAGAGAGCAGGAAGCTTCTCCTGGGGGCAGAGGGAATGACTTTTGGAGAGAAGTACTTGGTCTGAGATGGTGATGATTGGGCAGCCTGCAGTATTTCCTTCTGCAGGGCTGGATCAGAGCCCTCCCAGGTAAACTGCCTCTAGTGCGGACCCTTCATCCCCCATCCTTGGAAGGTGGGCACAAACCCAACCCAGTCTCATGTCTGCCTTTCCAGAAGAACTGATTTGAATGCTTTCAGGAATTCTGTTTAGTCTGTCTCCTAAGGTCAGAACTTCCTCTCCAAATGATCGCACTGGGGATGTTCTTTTCCAACTGGCATGAGGAGAATTTCCTCTGCGAGTGTCAAAGTGCAAGGCACTGGGGAACTGCTCTGTTTCAATAGGAAAGGCCTTCCGTTTTGTTTGAAATAAGCCTGGATGGCCTAGCACTGAGAGGGCTCCAGGTTGTAGGTTGCTTTGGCACCTATTGCTCTTAGGTCTGGAATGGTTTTGTGTTTTCTTGAAGAAGATATTGAGTGTATTAATACTGTTTGTATCATTAGTCTACCCCTTTCTCAAGGAAAAAAAGTCATTGGACAATTATATTTAGAAATAATGCCTATAGCTGTAATGGGGTTCGAGGGGAGGGGGAATTTCTCGTTCCTCCAAGAGTACACCACTCAGAGACTGTCTCAAGTTAAAAAGATGGGTTTATTGGGGAAGTTCTGGATTGACCTGTCCCAGGTTTCAGAAAAACATTTAACACAAAACAGGACAGTGGCACAGAGACTTACTTCCAGAAGATTTCTAAGTACCAACAAACTAATTCAGCTCCAATGGAGAGCTGAGGGCTGGGATGTAGCTCAGTGGCAAAAGCGCTTGCCTAGCAAGTGCAACGTCCTGGGTTCAATCCCCAGTACCAAAAAAAGAAAACACAAAAAAATACAGTTTAAAAAAAAAACCATCCAATGGAGAGCTGAATTGGGACACCATGGGGATGAGAGACACAAGACATGAACATGGAGACATGTGGCATGGCGTAATGGCACCTGAGCTGGCCTGACCCTAAGTAGGGTCAGGTCAGGGGGCTGGGTCACATGAAGCTCCCAGTCCCAAGCACTTGACTGACAGGTTCAGTAACCTATAGGCCATGTACTCACCCCATCTCTTGGGATTCAGGAACTCCCATTACCTGGGGATGGGACTTCCCTTCCTATAGGAATCCAGGCACACCCATCAAGACAAGATGCTAGAAATTCCACGTGGTCAAGCCTGCCACATGCAGGTGGCCAATGAGGTTACGACACTTACAGAGCATGCCAGGTCACACACAGGTGGCCAATGGAGTTACAATAACCTGTTACATAATATCTGCTTGAACCAACCTATCACTCTAGTTAGAATTGGGGCGCAGATTTGGCAGGGGGAGGAGGGAGAGGAATCTTGGGGGGGCCCTATAGCTCGGGGGCGGGGGTGATAACGGAGGTGGAGTCAGCTTCTGCCCTCTAACTAATCTGAGATGGAGTCAATCTGGCACCCCTCAACAGCCAATGATGGCGCTGGCCAGATCTGACCTCCATATTACAATAGTCAGGTGCCTAGTTAGGCAGGAGTCAAAGATCTGAGGAGCATGGTTCAAAGCAAGCTAGAGCAGAAAAGTCCATGAAACTCTTATCTCCAACTAAGTACCAAAAAGCTGGAGTGGAGCTGTGGCTCACATGGCAGAGCGTCAATCTTGAACATAAAAAGCTAAAGGGCAGTTTTCCAGCCCTGAGTTCAAGTCCTAGTATAGGCACAGGAAAAAAATGGAAGGAAGGCAGGAAGGAAGGCAGGCTGGCTGGCTGTAAATAATTTTCTAGTTGGGAGACTGAGATTTGGGGGCTTCTTATTTGTGCCCTTGGACCCCATTACAATATATTTTATAACAGTTTTTAAACAGTTTTAGAATAAAGAGCAACTGAGGCAGAAAGTGGTTTCTAGTCCTCCAGGCAGCCATAGTAAGTCTCTCTCCTGAACAATGAAGAGAGAGACCCAAAAAAATCACCAGATTATATGCAGCAAAGAGAGCAGCACCCTGAGATCTAAGGGTCCTGTGATGGCTCGTAGAGCTCTAAGCATTCAAAGAATAATGACGTGTGGAACCTCAGCGCTCCAGCAGCCTGGTTCAAAAGCATGGCAAGCATGGAGCTTCTCAGTGACACGTTTAATCCTCCTTCACAGTTTACACAGAGACCGAGTTCATTCACCTCCCTTTGCATCCTCCACAAACTTACATGTTTACATGGTGGAGAAGCATCAGAG
Organism: Perognathus longimembris pacificus; assembly: GCF_023159225.1. Taxonomy (NCBI): domain Eukaryota; kingdom Metazoa; phylum Chordata; class Mammalia; order Rodentia; family Heteromyidae; genus Perognathus; species Perognathus longimembris. The sequence continues at coordinate 27,115,459 of NC_063176.1, read as the reverse complement.
CGCGCAAAACCTAACAACTGCTTTCAGGCTAAAATAATTTATACTATAAACATTCTGAAAACTAAATATTGTCCTGGCTGCTGTCTATCCAGAAACCTGGGGGTGTCAGGCATGAGAGGGCCACATTGAAGCCAGGCTGGGCCTTAGGGTCTTAGGATCGTCAAGGGGTACTTGGACAAAGATTGAAAATTAGGAGATGACAGAAAACTGGGGCAGGTGTGTGACATAGCTTCTCAATTTCAGACTCAGTTTTCTGCAAATCAAGGAATGCTGTGGCCTTGTGAAGTATGTTGTTGTTTTTTTTCCATCTACCCCATCACCACAGTTTTTTTGTGTTAGACAAAAATAAGAGAAGGAAAATTTTCAACCAGTACCTGAGAGTTGGAAGGTCAATGGAGGTGTGTGTGGTATATGTATGTGTGGAGTGTGTGTGTGTATGTGTTTGTTCGTGCACATGTGTGCACATGTATACATGTGCCTGTTCCTGCACATTTTTTAGCAAGAGAGAAATGAGAGGAGATGCCAGGCAGCAGAGAGATAGAAAGGAAAAAATGAGAGGACATGAGCAAGGGTACTTAGGCCTCCCACCAGATATAGTATTTAAAACAACTCTAAAATATCTCAATTTTTCACCAGGAGCTGGTGGCTCATGTCTGTAATCTTAGCTACTCAGGATGCTAAGATCTGAGGATTGCAATTCAAAGCCAACCCAGGCAAGAAAGTCCCTAGGACTCTTATCTCCAATTAACCACCAAAAAACTAAAAGTGGTGATGTGGCACAAAGTGGTAGAGTGCTAGCCTTGAGCAAAAGAGCTTAGGGACAGTGCCTAGGCCCTGAGTTCAAGCCCCACAACTGACGGGGGAAAAAAGTCTCAATTTTTCTATTGTTTTATTTTAATTTATAATGTGACTACTAGAAAACTTAAAATTACCTATGTGGCTGTCATTAAATTTTTAGTGCACACTTCTGTGTGTTTTCCTATAAAGGCTATGCATGGATTAAATGGAATTAGGTTTGTACTGAAAACTCTGTGTGTATATAAATGTATGATAGCTGGGGGTTGGTGGCTCATACTTGTAATGCTAGCTACTCCAGAGGATTGTGGTTTAAAGCCAGCTCCAGGAGATAAACTGGAGACAATCTTGTCTCCAAACTAACCAGCAAAAAGCTTCAACTGGAGATGGAGTATAAGTGGTAGAGCACCAGCCTTGCACAAAAAAAAGCAAAGTAAGAGCATGAGGCCTTGAGTTCAATCCCAAACAGGTGTCAAGAAAAGTGTATTTTATAATTTTGTATCTTCTATTTCTTATTTAATTTTTTTATAATTTTTTTTGCCAGTCTTGGGGCTTGGACTCAAGGCCCAAGCACTCTCCCTGGCTTATTTTTGCTCAAGTAGAGTGCACTTGAGCCACAGTCCCACTTCTGGCTTTTTTTGTTTATGTGGTGCTGAGGAATCAAACCCAGAACTCTGTGCATGGTAGGCAAGCACTCTACCACTAAGCCACATTCCCAGCCCCTTCTTATTTAATTTTAATGATTAGTGTTGCTCCGATCTTATTTGCTGGTTTTTACTAATATGACTAACATTGTAGGGTACAATTTTTCAAACATACACAAAACTATGGATAGTAATAGAATGAACTCTATCGATATATTTTCCAATTTTAGCATTTACCAATATTTTACAATTTTATTTCACCCCTGATCCCTCTTTCATGTTCTAGTATCTCCAGATGAGTTCCAGATACCATGTAATTTTATCCCTAAGTATATTAACAAAAATAATGACTTGGAAGACATGCACAGTACCTGTCCTTGGACAGCCCATGATGAATTGAATTATCCCATAGAATTAGGAACATTCATTTAAATGTTAGCTTAAATTTGTTTGGGTTTGTTTTTGGCAATATTGGGAATTGAACTCAGAACTCTACCACTTGAAAGACACCCCAGTCTTTTTGCTTTTAGTTTGTTTTTCAGATAGAGTTTCATGCTTTTTCCCAACCACCTTAGACCTTGATCTTCATACCTTTACATCCTAAATAACTGGGATTATAGATATGCACTACCATAGTTACTTTGTTTTTATGCCAATACTGGGGCTTGAACTCGGGGTCTTGTGCTTTTACTTGGGTTCTTTTTTGTTCAGGATTAACACTCTACTACTTGAGCTACAGCTCCACTTCCAGCTTTTTGCTGATTAATTGGAGATTGGAGTCTCGTGCACTTTTCTTCTTGGGTTGGCTTAGAACCATGATCCTCAGATCTCAGTCTCCTAAATTGCTAGGATTATAGGCATGAGTCATCAGTACCCAACTTGAGTTGGATCTTGTAGGTAGAAAGGTAATAGAATTTGTGGAGCCGCTTCTAGGACAAATGGAAAGGAATTAAGATGTTGGTTGGCTCCTAGAATCTAGAGCAGGGCTGGCAACCAATATGGCCACAGTCTACGACAATCATGAAAACTATGGATTCTTTCCTAGTTTATCAGTTTGTTTGCCAACTGTGATCACTAGGTTTTAAGATTGCTTCTGAAAAGGAATCATTGTGATATTTAGTTGCACTTGTCAATTCATAGGAGTTGGTGGCTTGATCTGTTTGTAATTCACACCCAAAATTCAAAATTATGGGAATCGTTCAGAAGTAACCATTATATTTACTGATGTATTGACTAGTACTTATCACTTTGTGGCAACACTTAGACATTCCCTAGATTAAATCTTTGCTGTGAGCATTGTAGGTAGTCACTAAAGTGACAGCAATTGGGTTCTGATGTGTTCATATAACCACTGATGACAAGAGATTTCTTGTGCAACATGATATATAGATCCTGAAATCTTTCCTTTCTATAAAGTCCAAAAAGCATGCTTTACAGATAGTCATCAACTTGTGATGGACTCACCTCTCTCTCTCTTTCTCCTCTCTCTCTCTTTCTCTCTCTCTCCTCTCTCTCTCTCTCTCTCTCTCTCTCTCTCTCTCTCTCTCTCTCTCTCTCTCTCTCTCTCTCTCTCTCTCTCTCTCTCTCTCTCCTGTCCCTGAGCTCTTCTGCTCAAGGCTAGGACTCTACCACTTTGAACCACAGTGCCACTACTGGCTTTCTGCTGGTTAATTGAAGATCACAGTCTTGTGGACTTTCCTGCCTGGGCTAGCTTTGAAACGTGGTCCTCAGATGTCAGCCTCCTGAGTAGCTAGGATTATAGGCGTGGGCAGCTGGTCCCTGGCAATGTTCTGGTTCTTGATTGATGGCATATCCCAGCCTAGCCTATAGGTGATGCCCGTCCTTTCCCTCCTGATCCTGCAGCTGCTGCCACTCACATCACAAGAGAGAATGCTGCTCCATGCCCAGAGCCTGGGAAAGAGAAGAAGCAAAATCCAAAGGATGATTACTGCCAAATATGTACCACACCATCAGGAAAACCAGAAATCTGAGTTGAACTGTCGCAGATCAGGGATCGTCGGTAATCCTTTTCCTCTGGGCAGCTTTCAGATACACAGCCTGCATTTTGAAAATGGCAATGCCAATCTCCAAGTCATTATTTTGATTAAATATAATTAGATAGATATTGGCAATTTGCAGCATGCAATTTACAAATTACCCCTTTTATTAAATAACAGGGCAGAAGCTGGCACTGCCAAGGTGGACTTTCTAAAGAGTGGGCCTGAGCTCACAAAGAACTTCATTCTTATAATGGGCTACCCAGCTTGCCAGTGCCTCCCCTGGCCCTGCCCTTCTCGGCCTCTCCCTCGTGCTTTCCAGAACAGAGGACCCTGTTGCAACCACAGCTTATGACTACACCTGCCAGGATTTGATCCAAGAACTTTCCATCACTGAGTTGACAGAAAGGTGAAGCCCATTTTAAACCCTCCATGTAGGAGTTTTGAGTTCTGCCTGTCTATCACAACTGTTCTGTCCTGTGGTAGAGGATAGAGAGTGCGCTTTGGGCTGGGAATGTGGCTTAGTGGTAGAGTGCTTGCCTAGCATGCATGAAGCCCTGGGTTTGATTCCTCAGTACCACGTAAGCAGGGAAAAGCCAGAAGTGGTGCTGTAGCTCAAGTGGTAGAGTGCTAGCCTTGAGTAAAAGAAGCTCAGGGGTAGTGCCCAGGCTCTTGAGTTCAAGCCCCAGAACTGGCATACACAAAAACATGAGAGTTCACTTTGTTGCCAAGTGATAGAAATGTTTCTCAGATCTGCAGAGGTCAAAATGGAGCTAGAGGGCTGGGGATATGGCCTAGTGGCAAGAGTGCTTGCCTTGTATACATGAGGCCCTGGGTTCGATTCCCCAGCACCACATATACAGAAAACGGCCAGAAGTGGCGCTGTGGCTCAAGTGGCAGAGTGCTAGCCTTGAGCAAGAAGAAGCCAGGGACAGTGCTCAGGCCCTGAGTCCAAGGCCCAGGACTGGCCAAAAAAAAAAAATGGAGCTAGACTTCAAGCCTAGAGGTGAGCACCTTTGATCTGTGTTGCCAGCTAGATAAGATGGGAGGGGTAGAAGCACAGAAAGATGAAAAAAAGTGAGTTGCTGGGAAATACCATAGCCTAGAGTCCTTTGGGTGTATATGAGTGAATTTCTGGAAATTTCCAAATATCCACAATCCCCAACTGTACACTCTTAAGACTCCTTCTTTGCAAGATCTCCTTCTGATTATGCACATAGTAGAGAAAAGGACTCTTTGCTATGGGCCCCTTCCTTTTGGCAAATGCATCCCCCGTTGGTACCTGTCTTGCCAGACCCCTTGACTCCTCAGGGTGCAGCTGTGTGTAGGCCTCAGCTAGCTCAACTATATTTCTTTTGCCTAATTCATCTCTTGAGAAATGCAGTGGACTGTCTAGGAACTCAGAGTCTCAGGAGTGACGTTGACTGGCAGAATGAGTGTGGGCTCCAAATCACACTGCCTCTTGTTAATTTCTTCATCTAGCTGTATTAGAATTGAGTCTCCAGGGGAAATCCTTTCTGTGAGGTGACATTGTGCTATGTGACTTAGCCTCCCTGCGTTATTTTCTTTTCTGCAAGATGAAAGGCAGCCCTGCCTCGGTTGGCCCTCAGATTTGGTGGTAAGTTTTAAATGTGATAATCACCATGTATGGGATGATAGTGGATCAACAAATGTTCATTCCTCTGATGGACTTCCCCTCACCCCCACCCTGGGCAGTTTCAGCAAGATAATAAACCACCATGTTATCGAGGTCTAGTGAAAGCCTCTTGACGGTAATTTTAGAACACGCACACAACACTTCTTTAAACTATAAGACTATTTCTTATCATCACTATTAACATGAAGAGAGCAGATGATGAGTCAGAATCTCCTGATCTTCTTAAAGTACAAAGACCCAAAATGTAATTTTTATATGATCCAATTGATGGTCCATTGAAGAGTAGGCTGACAAGCCAGATTATAATTGAGTCAGTGAAGGAAAAATAAAGTTGTCTTTTAAATATCAGTTCTCAGTGTTATGATTAACTAAATCCTTATAATCAAATCCTCTTTCACTGTCAGGCAAGCAGGAGGAGGAGGAGGACTCTGAATATTTTAGAATAACAAACTCAAGAGGACAGCTAATTTCTTCAAGTGTCTCCAGTGATCTGAGTACAGAGTAATTTCTGCCTTTATTTGGAAATACAAAAACTGTATTTCCAAGGTCACCTATAGAGTAAGAAAGCCCATGCTCTCCTAGTGCTACATGGTTAGCTTTTCTATATGATGTTCACATTGATTCTTGAAAACTTGCATAGCTTAAGAGAATTGCTTTTGCTAGGCACCGGTGGCTCACACCTATGAGCCTAGCTATTCAGAAGGCTGAAATGTGAGGATTATAGTTTGAAGCCACCTGGCAAAAAAGTCAGTGAGACTCTTATCACCAAATAACCACCAAGAAGCCAATAAGTAGAGCTGTGGCTCAAGTGGTAGAACACTAGCCTTAAGCAAAAAAGCTCAGGGATAGCACTGAGGCCCTAAGTTCAAGCCCCAGAATTGGCACACACACACACACAGACACACACACACACACACACACACACACACACAAAGAATTATTTTCAAAATCCCAAACATAACAGTAAGATCTATAGTAATCCTTTACTTTGTTGAGAGCATAAACCCATCCATGCCTATATTGATATCAGCATTGGAAATTTTCTAGAAGGTTTTATGTATCAATCTAAACAAAGGGGGGTCAGTTATTCATCAGTATTTATATTATGATAAACAACTCATAATAAATGAAATACTTGGCATCACAATAAAAATGTACGATATCTGGCAGAGTTCAGATGCAAAGGACATTAGCACCAGTCCCACTATCTGGTGTCATGTGGCTCTGCTAATTGTGCTAATCCCCTGCAGCTTTGCATCTGATCTTTCTTCCCGCTTTTGGCATATGGACAAAAGCTCGATTTGAGAGACTTGGAAGTCCATAGTACCCTAATAAATCTAGGAACTCTGTTTACTCCTTCTGGGATAACTGGACAAATTAAAATGTTTGATCTCATTGATTTCAGTGGAGTTCTCTTGGTAATAGATTATAGTCATGAATAAATTGAATGATAAATTGGGTGGTTGGCAAAAGGCCACAGTTTAAGTGCCACTGATCGACTCCCCCACCCACCCCCGGCCCCGTCACCGCTCACTCTCCCCAGATCTTTCTTATTTTATTATCTCTGAAGTAGGGACTATTGTATCCCTCAAAAAGGAAAAGAAAAAAATGTAAAGGGTTGAGACCAAAAAGGCAACCTCAGAGCTCACAAGAGATAGAAGATAGAAAAACAGAAGCTAGGGCCATGTCTAGGACTCAGAGTAATAGGAGTCAAAAATAAACCCTGAGGTGTTAAAGAGTCAATAATAGTAAAGACAGACCTTTGGCAGGAATGCAAACCCTCCACTCTGTTTATTAAAATTCATTCTGTAATCATTCTGGGTGCTGAGCGAGGAGTGTTTTAAGACATTTCCCTACACCAAGAATTTTATAAATGTGTGTGTGCCTATATATGTATATTGTGTGTGAGTGAATGAGAGAGCTATGAAAATTGATAAGATGATGAAAACAGTAGAAGGTATTTTATAAGTTATTTAGTAAAATATTAAAAGTATTTTATATAAGGTTATAAAGAATGGGGTGACTAGTTTTTGTTTTGTTCTTTGCCGGTCCTAGGGCTTGAACTCAGAGCCTGGGTGCTGTCCTTGAGGTTCTTTGAACTCAAGGCTAGTGCTCTACCACTTGAGCCACAGCGCCACTTAAGGCTTTTTTGAGTAGTTTATTGAAGATACAAGTCTCACGGAGTTTCCTGCCCAGTCTGGCTTCGAACTGCAATCCTCAGATCTCAGCCTCCTGAGTACCTGACAATAGTCACTGTTTTTCATATACAATAGAAGGTAGAAAACACATAAAGCATATAGTCAGGGAGGTTGTGCCCTGTGAATGAGGAGAGGCTGCAGCATGCTACACCTAGACTTCATATATAGATTTAGCTTAGTGCTCAGCACGTGGCAATTCAAGTTTGGCTTTTGGGAACCTTCTAGAATTTTATTTATTTATTTGCATCTTTGCATATTTGGTGGTTGCTTGGGTTTGGATTTAGGGCCTTACCATTGCAAGACTGGCACTCTGCCACTTAACCCACATCTCCAGGTCTGCTTTTTTGCTGGCTATTTTGGAAATGGAGTCTAATTAACTTTTCCACCAAAACTGGTCTCAATAATTGTACCCCCCAGGACTGGGAATATGGCCTAGTGTCAAGAGTGCTTGCCTCCTATACATGAAGCCCTGGGTTCGATACCCCAGCACCACATATATAGAAAAGGCCAGAGGTGGCGCTGTGGCTCAAGTGGCAGAGTGCTAGCCTTGAGCAAAAGGAAGCCAGAGACAGTGCTCAGGCCCTGAGTCCAAGCCCCAGGACTGGCAAAAAAAAAATTGTGCCCCCCAGATCTCAACCTCCTGAGTCACTAGGAGTACAGGCTGAGCCACTAGTGCCCAACTGAGAAGTTTTTAAATATATATGTGCTTCACAGTTGGTTGAAGCTACAGATATGCAACTCTTGGCTGCTGAGAGCTGTGTGGTTCATATTGACCTGTTTGTGTGCCTGTCTTATTTCTGTGCTAGACTGATATAGTGGAAGACTTTGGAGAGCTTCATTTTGTGTATTATCCTTGGCAGACTTTAGTAGTCAACTATGCATTTGTGAAATGAATGAATGAATGAGTTTAGGGAGAAGGTAGCACATTCTCTATCTTGCATGGTTTTTCTTTCTGAGGTTTCAGATACCCATAGTCAACAAGAAAAGCAGAGCAGAGTATAGTAAGAGGTCTTGAGGGAGATCACAGTCATGTAATTCTCAGTGGCATGGATTATTATAATAATATTACATGATATATAGTAATATTATTATAATTGATTTCATTATTAGTTACTGGTACTCTATGATACTGGTTATTCTAAATTAAACTTGTGTATTAAAGGAAAATATAGTATCTAGTAGGGTTTGCTGTTCTGTCACATGTGTTTGAGTAGATGTCAGGGGAGAGACCAGCTTGAACAGAGGCCTGTGTCAGACATGCCAGAGGTAGGATGCTTCTGCGTACAAGAAGCCTAGTCTCGCACAGTAACTGTGTCAAACAGGAAATTGCTACACAGTGGTCCTGGTAAGGAAGTGAAGGGGAAGAAGATCTATTCAGTGATCCAGTGAGCCAACACAGAGCGAGCATCTCCTGGAAACAAGAGAAAAGTACCCACTTGTCCTTTTATTTCTATAATACCATTTTGAGGGAATTAAATATGATTTACCAAAGGAGTAAGGTTGTTTCCTTTAAAGATATTAAAAAGGAAGAGGAAGATCACTGAGTAATCACAGAAGCTGACTGGAAAAATAGACCTTTTGTTTAGTTTCTGCAAAAGGATTTGGCACAACAGAGCCAAATATCTTTGTATGACATGTTTGCAAGCAGAGTGAGGAAGAATGCTCTTTCTCAGTATCCGAGGGCTGTGTGGCGCATCCTGCAGGTCCACAATGCCCAGCCCAGGAAGGACTTGAAGACAGCCTGGCATTTCATGGCTACCCCAGGACTGCGGTGGAAGACATTCGGAAGAGCGCTGTGCCACCCTCTTCATCCCCACGCTGAGCTGTGACATCTACACAGCCCCTGGTCTGTGTGAGCTTCAGAAACACAATGACTAAAAAATAAAATACTCCTGGCTGGTCCCCTAGGCTGCATTCAAAGCTAGTCAGAAATCTCCAGGCCTGCTGTGTGGAAATCTTCCCTAGAGCACAAAGTCCAACTCCCCTACAAACCCTTCCCAATGAATCCTGAAGTGAAATGCAGGTTATCCATAGCTCAGGTCCCCCAAGTGAAAAGCTAGATATGTGCTACTTAAAAGTCTTGTTTTTTTGTTTTGTTTTTAGTGTGAGTTCTGGGGGCTTGAACTCACAGCCTGGGCACTGTCACATAGCTGTTTCACTCAAAGCTAGTGCTCTACCACTTGAGCCATACCTATATTTTCAGCTTCTTGGTGGTCAATTGGAAATAAGAGTCTTAAAGACTTCCTTGCTGGGGATAGCTTTGAACCTTGCTCCTTAGATCTCAGCCTCCTAAATTGCTAAGATTGTGGGCATGAGCCTCCAGTGCTTGGCTTACTCCCAATATATTTTTTGCCAGTCCTGAGGCTTGAAATCAGGGCCTGGGCACTGTCCCTGAGCTTCTTTTGCTCAAGGATAGTACTCTACACTTAAGCCACAGAGCCACTTCCAGCTTTTTTTTTTTCTTTTTATATGGTACTGAGGAATCTAACTAGTGCTAGGCAAGACTCTACCACTAAGCCACGTTCCTAGCCCCTTACTCCCAATATTTTAAAAGTAATTCTTAATGAAGCCAAGAATCGTGGGGAACAAAAGTCAACAACAACAAAAAAAAAGCTGACCATCCCCCTCACACACCACATATACACTCAACAAGACACACAAGTCATTCCTAGCAGGGAGTCATCTGTTCTCTTCCCCCAGCGTGTCCAGGAAAAGAACTCAATGACGCCAGAGAGTCCCAGAACAGATGAACGATTGTGACGTCTCTGAAGAATGGGCTTAGCCTGAGCTCAGGTCTCTCCCATCCCCCAGCAAGCACTGTCAACTTCACATCTGGTTCTGGCTTTTGGATTCTCAGGCATCACCCCAGGGAGTGGCACTGGTATTTATCAGGCCCTCCTGGCTATCAGCACCGCTTGTTCTAAACTAAACAGTGGGTTACTTCTTCTTACTCGGAAGCCCTGGAATTACATCTGCAAGGATGCAGATTTGGATCTGCAAGAAATTCTGTGCAGGGCTATACTTACAGAGTTGCACGGGGGGCGGGGGGGGGGGGGAAAGAAAGAAAATCCTGCGTCTCTGAACAGGGTCAGCCCCAGCAATCTGGAACTGTTGGTCACCCTAAATGCTGACAGTGTGGTTCTGGACAAGTTAACCTTTGCATCTGCGAAGTGGACTAAGTACTCCTGCCTCACCGGATTTTAAGGACAGAATGGGTAAAGTGCTCAAAACAACCTGACTCATATTAAGGATTTTGTGTGGCAATTGTTAGCGTTTAGTCTAAGATGACAGAGAATTTAAATCAGTATCAAAATCCTAGGCAGAGCTGCATCTGATTTTCAATTGTGGCCTTAATGGTGCATCATCTTGTGTAAATCAGCCTCTTTGAGCCTCATTCTGCATCTATAAAATGGGAATCATTCAACCCAGCCATGGCAGAATATAATCTGCTGATCCCCAGTTCTGTGTCTGCTGATACAAATAAATAACATCTCAAATGGCTATTGTCCTGAACATCACAATGAACAGGAGACAACACACACTAGTAACTATAATATGCAGATATCTGCCTCTTTTCCACCATCAATGATATATGGATATGACTGTATGTATGTATTCATCTGTGCATAAAGGTATATGGATGTCTGTGCTAATGGGCTCCCTCTAGAGGTGGAATAAAATAAAACCACCCAGAGGTGCCTGCACACCCAACTGGCAGCCTCCTGAGCTTCTGTCTCCAGGATGCTGGGGCCACACTTATTCATCGAGATAATTAGGACATTTTCAAGAGCAAAAGAATGGCTGTAATGAGAGCTAGCCCAAGGGCATGGAGACCCAGCAAGTATGCTCCACTGACAAATGGCCCTGATGACAGCACAGGAGCAGAGGCTCATGCCTGTCAACTCTTGGCCCAAAGATGTCAATTCGATTAGAACAAGCCATGCTTGGGAGCTCAGGCTGCTCATATTCCTCATAGCAGCCTCTCAGTAGCCAACAGTGAACACTGTCAATAGCAAAATAATATAAATTACAGATAATCTGCTTCTGCTTTTCTTTATGTTTGCCCTGCCTCCTGTGTAGCAGTTACCTCCCAATCATCAGCCACAGTTGTAAGGATGCTCACTTCAATTAAAATTCTACCTGCCTCAGATTCAAAGTCCAGCCTCTCCACTTCCTAGCTGGGTTACCCTGGGAAAGTTATTCATTTGCACCTTAATTGTTCATTGGCAAAGTGGTGGTGTGATAGGATCTTCCCTATAGGAGTGGTTAATATATATACAACACAGGTCAAACAGTGCTGGTCCATACTTATAGCAAGCACATTGTAAATGGTGATATAATTATGTTGTCATTAGTTTATGAGTTGAGATTTGCAGGATAAAAAGATGGAGCCATGGATACTTACAGACATGAATGTAAACTGATAGGAAAAAAAATGGGCAGAAAAGGAGCAGCATTAACATTAGAGGGAAGAATATCTACGTTTGCCCTGTCTCTCCCCGTTCTATCACAACCCAGGCTCAGGATAGAAATTGATCCTGTTCAGAGACTGGCCACTGTTTCTCAGAACTGCATAGCACTGGGTAAGATTATCCCAAGCAGCACTAGCCATCTTGTGTAAACGGAGTCTAGTATGCTTGCTGGCATTGCATTGGAGCATTTGTTACCTGAGTAACAAATAGCCCCCACTTCCGCCCACCAAAGCAGGAGACCAGGACTCCAGCTGCATGTAACTTAACCTGCCTTTTGGATTTCCAGCTCCTTTTGAATTTTCCCTTTCTGATTTTCATTAACAAGAGAAATGGGTGATTGGAAGAGCCAGGACAGACATTTGGAGGCAGAAGAAAGGGATTAATGAGGGGAAGCAGTGTGTGGCTGGGGCAATGTAGGAAGTCCATTGGTTCTTCAAGACCAGGCTATCTAGGTTAAGTTCAATCTCAGGGTCTAAACTGATGACCAGAGGGTGGGCTTGCTCACTGATAACCTCTTTTATATATTAACTGAGGTTGGTTTCACTCAGGACTATGCAAGTGCTGGTGAGGTTTTTATGTACAGTTTCCTGCAGCTGTGCAGATGGTCATGTGGTTCCAACCCAGGGAACCTGAGTTTTTAACCTAGAGGGGGAGAAAAAATAATCTAAACAAGGAAGAATGATTTTATGTAATGCTCCTAGACCAGAAAGATATTATTTAGGAAGATGAAAGTATAGGGAATTAAATGTAGAAAAGAATTATCCAATCAGAAGTCAGAAAAGTTCTTGGAAGGAACTTATGCTCAGGAGCAGGGTGCCTGAGGGCTAGAGCTGTTGTAGGAATAGAAACTATTATTCTTATTATTACTTGAGACTCTTCCAAGTAGGGACACTGGAACTTCATTGGCAAGAACAGACTTTACTCAAGGGTGGGCTCCATGGAAGATGATGACTAGTGCATTTATTTTTATCTTAAACACGATACAGATTTCTGGTTCTTCACATTAAAGAGCTTATAAAATATTGTCATGTATTTAAAATCACGACCTCCCTTCTTTAAAAAAATAAAAAGGGAGGGGGATCTAGGCAGCCTACAACTATTAAAAACACATCTGGGCCAGCACAATTAAAAGTATAAACAGGGCGTGCACAGTGACTCCCACTTGTGATCTTACTACTTGGGAGGCAGTTATAGGAGGATCACAGTTCTAGAACTACATGTACAGGTAAAACGTTAGCAAGACTTTCTCAAGGACAAACTTGGCATGTTGGCATGTGTCTTAAATCGAAGCTAAGTAGGAAGTGGAGATAGCAAGATCAGGATGTGAGTCTAGCTTTGGCAAGGAAAAACAAAAAAAATGCGAACATCTCAGAAAAATAACTAAAGCAAAAAGGGATAAGGGTTCAGGTAGCAGATCACTTGCTTAGCAAGTACAAGGCTCTGAGTCCAAACCTCCAGTATTGAGAAGATATTTTTAAGTATGAACAGAAAACATTTAATAAGAGTAGCAATAAGAAGAAATAGTTGCTTTCAGGATCTCCGAGGCTATATTAACCCCAGCCTGCTCACACCACGTTCTCCAGAGCTTTCTCCTTAATGCCAGAGATTTAGTGGCAAGCAAGACTAACAGAAGTTCTACTCTTGTAGAACCTAGATTCCTTAGGACAGTCATTTAAAAAAACAAACAAACATACAAAAAAATTTTCTAAGATGCTAGTTGCTGGTAATTGCGATAGGCAGCTGCAGGGTGATAGGGAGTTTCTGTGAAGAAATGCCTTTGGACCCCCACTCTCAACCTCATCCCCCCAGCTCCATTCTACTCTGTTCTGTCTCAGCATCAGACTTCTCAATGCCTGCTCTCGCCCCACAGGACTGCTGGGGACTTTGCATGAATAGTTTGCAAACCCAAATAGAACAAAATTCTATCAAACTTGTTGAGGAAGTATATGAAAAAATGAGATCCACTGGGGGGGGGGGGCGGATCGTACCTCCCTCAGTCATGGAGTCAGTGTGGCTGAAAAGGAAAAGGAGGCTTGCTGAAGGAAAGGGAAATTAACATTGGTATCACAATCAACCACAAGTAACAATATTTGGTGGGGTTGTGTGGCTCTAATTCCCAGTTGGTCCATTTCAATCCTCCGAGTGCTAAAGGGTGACTAGTACTTAGAGCAGTCAGTGTTTGCTCACGGCCCCAGCACTGCCCAACGCTAACCCATGAATGGAGGTCTAGCTAGTGAGTCTTGACCATTGGCCATGAAAAGCATGAGAACCCATGAGCTAGATCTTCACAAGCACCATGATGAGGCAGGAAGACATCTTAGTCCTAGAATGAGGGTGCACATGTACAAACCTCAGTTCTATTGGCTTTGCTGTGGAACTTTGGACTCATTGGTTGCAATCTTTGAGAAATGTTCTCCTATCCTAATTTCTTAGATTCATTCGATATGTTGTCTGAGGTTTTTAAATTGTAAACTAGTGCCTTTCAATTAGATATTTTTTAAATCAAGTGCTTGCCCTAATTGTGAAAGTCAGCTTCTCAACACTCATTAAGTACAACTCTGTGTACCTCGCTTGTGGTTCAGGAGATTTTGCCAGAAGGGAGTAACAGTGAGATGAGGAGGTGCAATCATCACAGTACAGCGCCATGAGGACACTGTGGAAGCAGGGGTCTGTCTGGGTCATCTGATACAGCTAGCCAATTAAGATACAGTGGCAATCCCAAATGAGAAATGCATGAGCCCAGAAGTGCTTAAGATTTCAGATTTGTAATGCTTTGGAAACAGATATCGATGTTAGACGTGCCTTGGAGATGGAATCCTTATTTAAATGTGAAAGGCATTTCTTTCATGTGCATCTGTTACACAGCCTGAAGATAATTTCATTCCATATTTAGAGTGCACTGTATCTTACTGCCACCTGTCACTTGAAGTCAGGTATGAAATTGTCCACATGGGCATCATGCCAATGCTCAAAACATTCTAGATTTGGAGACTTGTGGATCAGGGAAACATAACCTACACTGTATCCCACAGTCTAGGACTTTGAGTTGACTTTTTGTTGTTGGTGGTGGTGGTTGGTTGTGGGTCTTGAACTCTGGGCCTCGGCAGTGTCCCTGAGCTCTTCAGCTCAAGACTAGCACTCTACTACTTGAGCCACAGTGCCACTTCTGGTTTTCTGGTAGTTAATTGGAGATAAGAATCTCATGGGCTTTCCTGCCCAGGCTGGCTTTGAACCATGATCCTCAGATCTCAGCCTCCTGAGTAGCTAGGATTACAAGTGTGAGCCACGGACACCCAGTTCTTTTTTTAAATAGACTTTATTAACATGAAGAATTTATAAAGGATCAGTTTTTGATAGTGGTTTTGTTCTTTGTCAACAATTACATTCTTTTTTTTTTTTTTTTTGGCCAGTCCTGGGCCTTGGACTCAGGGCCTGAGCACTGTCCCTGGCTTCTTCCCGCTCAAGGCTAGCACTCTGCCACCTGAGCCACAGCGCCCCTTCTGGCCGTTTTCCATATATGTAGTGCTGGGGAATCGAACCGAGAGCTTCATGTGTAGGAGGCAAGCACTCTTGCCACTAGGCCATATCCCCAGCCCCAACAATTACATTCTTAATATTTACTTAGCTATTTATTGTGTCAGTACTGGGGCTTGCTCAGCTCTTTTGCTCACACTTGGCACTTTACCACTTGAACCATGCCTACAGTTTTGCTGAATCAACTGTTTTATAAGTAGAAGTGGTTCTACTCAAAATGTTATTTTTGAATACCCCACATGCCAGCTGTTGTTTTAGGCACAAGAGACACTATAATTAAATAGAACTCAAATCTCTGCCTTTGAGAATTTGCATTGTACAGAGACAAAAAAATAAGCTGGCCAGAAGAGGTAGAATGTCTCAGAGAAGGTGCAGCTATAAATGATGTGATTAGTAAAGGTGAATTTTAATTGAAGGTCCATAGGACATGAGGGAACAAACCACATAGGGGCCTTCTCACCTCTTGGGTTCACCTGAACACCTCACACAAGAGCGGGGGAAGGACAGGGAGATTGAGCCAGGGTAACAGAAGGATAGTGTTGCTTCTTAGAAGTGGGGGACAGGGAGAGAGACTTGGGTCCAACTTACTCACTAGCCGTTTTATTACCAGAAATTGGAATGCACCATCCCTTGAGAGACATCTGTCCTGCAGATGTGTTTTGTTTGGACCACACAATGTTCTTTTTTACATTTCGAATGCGTTGCCAACATTTAAAATCAGGAGATTTCACATTAAAAACAATTTCAGCCTCCAAATTACTTGCTAAAGCAACACACTGAACTGACTTTTTTCTTCAGGCAACAGAGAATCTCTGTCTTCTATACCATGCTGACACTCCCACCCCCATCCCCACTTGCCTGACTCAACTGTTGAGTTTGAAGTCTCGGTTTAAAGTGTGATCACAATGGGTAATGAATGAATTCAAGGCAAGGGGCTGAGTCCACCTTTGCCTGATAAGTAATGAACGGAAGGAGGGGGCCTGTGAGGGAACTGGGTCAAAGGCGGTTCGCATACTTGACCAGACAATGAGCAGGAGGGTGCAGAGGCTAGCTTTCTTGTAGACAGTAGTAAGTTTACTGGCAGCTCAGCTGTACTCTGTGGGGCTCACCCCATTCAGGACCTCTGGGAATAAGGCCCAAGGTCCAACCTGCACCCAGTCTCCAACTCCCATTAGCTAGCAGCTCCCATCACAGACTCAGGAATCTGCTAGGAAAGGGGATCTTTTTCTCTTCTCATGTCCCCTCTTCTCCCCTCCTCCAAAGAAAGTTTAGCACCCTTAATGTCAGTATTTATATATTGGTTGGTTTTCTTCTGCTTGCCTTGATAGAGTAGTTCAGTAATTCCATTTCAACATTACCAAGAACAGTGCTCCCCCGCCCCCCGAATTGCTTGTTTGAACAGATGGCACATCCAAAGTTTGTGGTTTGGTTGAAAAATGATTTTCTATGTTCCTTGCAATTCATCCCTCAAGTTCATGGCCATCACCACCTGAGAATACTTAGTGTTCAGGGAAGCCGAAAGAGAGCATAAATCCTGCTTGCTTTGAACACAGCCCAGAGTTCACCGTATGTGCCTGTGCTAGCCAACGCTAATCAGCTGTTCCCCTCTCCTTCCCTTTTTTGTTCTTGTAAATCAAGAGGCCCTAGTCTTAGTCACTGCTAAAGAGATAATTAGTAAGTACAAGCCACTACCTTCATCCGTCACTCCCTACCTCAGATTAAAGCTAAGCCAAGAGGCTAGACAGAGCTGATGGGACCCCAGGATGAGTTGCTGTCCTGGATTTATTTTTACACAAAGCTTTGGGGTCTGAGTATTTTCATCTCCATGCATTCTCCCCAAAGTTTGTAATGCCAGCTAAAATACAGGGCCAAAGAGAGGGCTACTTACCCATTTGATAAAGTTTATAAAACACACACACACACACACACACACACACACACACACACACACATCTTTAGAACCCTGGAATCTGAAACAGCAGTGGTTTCTTAATGGTATACTTTGGGGATTCAAATAATTTAAAAATACCTTTCCCTCTTCAGTGCTGAGGCAGCAGAATACACTGATGTTTGCTCATGAGCTCTGCCGTGACTCCCAACAAGTAAAGGCTGTGCCTTTGCGAGTTGTCCAACTGGAAAATTAATTTCCTGCTCTGGCAGAGCACATGATCAAGGGCACTGATGCCCTCCAAAAAGACTGTTTCCAGAACAGTGAATAGTCTAGGAACTTCCTTCCCATGCATTGCTGACCAAGGCCCACATGGAACTATTCCACTCCTGTATTTAGTTTATGACTTGGAGCTGGTTGGATGCACACTGGCCTCTATTTTTCCATCACACAGTGTCTTTTCCAGGGTTTGAATTCCCCATATCATTCTTTTTTCTTCTATGTTTTAGGAGAAAAATTCCCAGCCAAAGTTGCTGATTGATAGAGTCAAAGCTTACTAATTCAAGTGAGGGGACTTGGGCACCTCCCGTGTTGGTGCATTAGCAGTATACACTGGCATGTACGGTCAAGTTCCCTCTTATAGAAGAGGGGGGAAGCTTGTATAGTCATAGTCCCTTTCTAATAATATTAAAACTACATTTCGGCCAAGAACAGTGGCACACATCCACAATGCAGCAATAGGGAGGCTAAAACAAGATGATTATGTGTTTAAAGTCAGCCTGGACTACATAGCAAACTCAAAACCAGCTTGTGTTATAGTCTCAAAACAAACAACTCCCCAACACCCACATCTCATCATTGATTATTAACATCATTTTGGAACTTTCAAGTGTGCCACCAATTTAGTGATCCAAAAACTTTAAAGGCAACTCCTCTGTGCAACTCCTTAATGATAATAAAATGTTTAAAAAGAGAGAGAAATATTTCCATGCTGACTGGATGGTCACACCAGACTCCATGTCTTTGAAATCTGTGTAGGCAAATTTAGTATCTCTTGACCTGGTTGTTACTTGTTGTGAAATAGGAAATCCTTTTTTTTTTTTTTTGCCAGTCCAAGGGCTTGGACTCAAGCCCTGAGCACTGTCCCTGGCTTCTTTTTGCTCAAGGCTAGCAGTCTGCCACTTGAGCCACAGTGCCACTTATGGCCATTTTATGTATATGTGATGCTGGGGAATTGAACCCAGGGCTTCATGTATACAAGGCAAGCACTCTTGCCACTAGGCCATATTGCCAGCCCAGGAAATCCTTTTCAATGACAAAAATAACTATGCTTTTCATCTGCTCAAGGATGTCTTTCTTTTTTTTGGCCAGTTCTGGGCCTTGGACTCAGGGCCTGAGCACTGTCCCTGGCTTCTTCCCGCTCAAGGCTAGCACTCTGCCACCTGAGCCACAGCGCCCCTTCTGGCCGTTTTCCATATATGTGGTGCTGGGGAATCGAACCGAGAGCTTCATGTGTAGGAGGCAAGCACTCTTGCCACTAGGCCATATTCCCAGCCCCAAGGATGTCTTTCTAAACACATAAAAAACTTGCTTATTTCTTTGCAAAGAAATATGGAATTGCAGTCTTTTTTCAGAAAATATATTATTATAAAACAATTATACAAAGCAGCTTCATTGTGATATTTATGTACATGAATTTAATGTATACTTTGATCAAATTTATGCATCTTTGTTATTCTTCTTTAGCCCCTCTTCCTTCTCTCCCCCTTCTAACTTTTTTTTTGGTCAGTCATAGGACTTGAACTCAGAACCTGGGTGCTGTCTTGGATATCTTTTGCTCAAGGCTAGTGTTCTACCACTTTGAACCACAGCACCACTTTCAGTTTTCTGGTGGTTAATTGGAGAAAAGAGTCTCATGGACTTTCCTGCCTGGGCTGGCTTTGAACCATGAGCCTCTCAGCCTCCTGAGTAGCTAGAATTACAGGTGTGAGCCACCAGTGCCCAGCTCAGTCCTCCTTTTATAATCAAGTCATACGAGGCTGGGAATATGGCCTAGTGGCAAGAGTGCTTGCCTCTTATAATCAAGTCATACTATTTTTACTATTCAGATCTTTTAAGGAGGAATATCAAATTTATATCCTGCTCTGTTTTTAAAACTTTCTTTATATACAGTAACTTTTTATTTCAATGTTAAATCTAATGCAATGTTGTCTAAGATATTTAAGTAGCAATTAAACTCAATGACAGGAATGGCTCTTACATAGTGTAAGTGACAAGACAAACCCGTGATCACGTTGGCCACACATACAAAAGTACCTGTGACTGCAGTAAAAATATTCAGCCTGATCAGTCACATAAATCTTTTTTTTTTCAAATTTTTATTATCAAACTGATGTACAGAGAGGTTACAGTTTCATACGTTAGGCATTGGATACATTCTTGTACTGTTTGTTACCTTGTCCCTCATACCCCCCCTCCTCCCCCTTTCCCTTTCCCCACCTGAGGTGTTCAGTTCACTTACACCAAACAGTTTTGCAAGTATTTCTTTTGTAGTTGTTTGTCTTTTTTACCCTGTGTCTCTCGATTTTGGTATTCCCTTTCAATTTCCTAGTTCCAATACCAGTATACACGGTTTCCAATATACTCAGATAAGATTACAGAGATAGTGTAGGTACAACCACAGGAAGGTGATACAAGAACATCATCAATAGTAGAAGCTACAGATACACATGGGACGTTGAAAGTAGTTACAACTCTGATATAACAATTGTTTCCATAACATGGAGTTCATAGTCACATAAATCTTGATCTCAGACATCTGAAGAATATCTGAGGTGAATTATAGGAATAGCTGCCATTTACTGAGCATTTACTATATATGAAGCAAAGTACTGAACTCATGCAAAACTTAAATTCAAACTTTATACAAAATATGTGCAAATTATATGGCCTAACCAGGGTAAAAAAAAATTGCACAAGATGCCCTAGCTCAGTAAATTTTAAGACGAGGGTGCTAAGCCAGACAATAAGAATATGTATTCTGCTAATTCTAGAATTTCAAAGACAGTAAAATTCTTGTGTATGTATCAACTGTAGACAAACATTTGTCTGTATTTTCTAAGAAAATGAGACATCACTTTAAAAATAAGATATCAAAGGTTTATTTCAAATAGTTTAATCATAGCTAGGAAGATGAAACATACATATAATCCCAGCACTCAAGATACTAAAGCAAGAGGATGCCAAGTTCTAGTCCAGGTGTGTGAAATCCTGTCTCTAAATAAAGAAACAGGTAAATCTGGTAAATCTACTTCAAGCATGCAAGTCTGATATGTTTGTTTGTTTGTTGAGAGTGATGGTACTGGGTCTTGAACCTGGCTTTGAGCTCTATTTCAGTTTTTTGGTTTTTTTTTTTTGTATAAATAGCACTCTACACTTCAGCTGTGCCTCCAATTTGGTTCTTTGGTAGTTATTTGGAAATAAGAGTCAAGAATTTGTCTGCCTGGGCTGGCTCAGAACCCATGATCCTCAGATGTCAGCCTCCTGAGTAGCCACGATTATAGGTGTGAGCCACCAGCACGTGGCTCAACTATGTAAAATTTTGTATAACAAGCTGATAAGAAAAAAATATAAATTAACATATTCATTACATGCAAATTGCTGCTTTTTAAAGGGGCTCTTCAGAATGATTTGATTTGTACAACAATGGCATCTTGCTACCCTTACCACAATGCAATGAGATGGTTAAATCATCACCATTTCCTGACCAAAAACATTGCCTGTGGACCAAAATGATGTGGACCAAAATGATGTTTCCCAGTGGCAATAAAAGTATGTTCTTGGAAAAACATTGACTTAGATCAGCACAAACCTTGGTCTCCTGCTTGGGCTGTTGCACCAATAAACTGGCCAATTTCCAAAGTTTGTCTTTTGATGAAATGGACAGCAAATTGATAGAAACTAATATGTTTCATTAAAAACCCACAGAAGCTGTTTTGCTGTACCAATGCTGGGAGATATGGGAATGAATGACATTTCCTAGGGCACAGACACCCCCAGGCCACTGACCCCTGAAGAACAGGAAGGCCCTGTGGACCAGCTCAGAGGGGGAGATGGAGGCCACCATGCTTGCCCCTAGGGAACCCTGCCCCTAGGGAACCGTGCTGAGCAAACTCTATGGCTTCCTGGTGACTTTCTGATTTCAGACAATTAAATGTGGACAATGGGAGAAGCTTCATATGTATGCTCAGTGTTAAGGGAGCTAACTCAAAAGGAAGAAGAGTGTACTTGAGACTTACTTTATGGTCAAAATAAATATCAGCAAGAAGGGTTTACCACTTCTCCACAGTTAGAGATGACAGCCTCGCATCTAGCCCTCGTTAAGTGGACACTATAACTTTCTTACATGTGTGGCCCAGCAGCCATTGTGGAGATTGTGTTGGGGGGCGGGGGGATGCAATCATGATCTCTTAAAAGGTGCTTCCTTGCTGGGCATCAATGGCTCACACCTGTTATCCTAGCTACTCAGGTAGCTGAGATCTGAGGATAAGAGCCCTGGATAAGAAAAGTCTGTGAGATTTTTTTATTGCCAATTAACTACTAAAAAGCCAGAAGTGAAGTATTAGCTCAAGTGATAGAGCACTAGCTGTGAGCAGTATAAAGCTCAGGGACAGTACCCAGGCCCTGTGCACCCAGAACCAGCATCAAACAAACAAAAATTGCTTTCTCAAATCATTACATGTGATGTCACTTGCTTGGCAAGTGTGTACAGAGGGCCTGTGTGTGAAAAGAAGGGACATTCGGTGCATGCTGTGTGTTTGAAGGGGCCTAGTAGAACAATGGCAGTAGGCCCACAGCCTTTCTAACCTTCCCTGGGTTTGTCCAGCTGTAAAGGAGCCTCCCACTATGGCCTGACCAAAGACAGAAAGAGGCGTTCACAAGATGGTTGCCCTGATGGCTGTGCCAGCCTCACCGCCACTACACTCTCCCCAGAGGTGTCTGCAGCTGCTGCCATCTCCTTAATGACCGACGAGCCTGGCCTGGACAACCCTGCCTATGTGTCCACAGCTGAGGATGGACAACCAGCAACCAGCCCCTCGGACTCTGGCCGGAGTAACCGAACCAGGGGTGAGTCAAAGGGTTGGGTTGTCCGGGAATGGGCTCTGGGCTTTCCTTGAGATTGCCCTCTGTGGAATACTCACTGTGGAAAGTTCTAGAAATGTTTTTGTAAGGAGAAATGGTTCTGGTAGTTTTGGCAGCCACTCAGTGTCCAATTCTCCGAAGTGAAATGAAACCACGAGTACCTCAGATCATTAGAACTATGTAATCTGACTTGGTGAAAGAGGTTAAAGGGAGGCCTGAAGATTTATCCCTCCCACAGTGCCAGGGCCTCCCCTGGCTTCCCAAGGAAAGGGCTTTGGTATTCACTTTAGTCCAAGGAGAAAAAAAAGAAAAGCACAGATTTTTCAAAAAACATACATATTTTACTTTATAAAAATACAGATAGGTAAATTCTGCAATCCTATCACCTAGAGTTAATTATGTATAAGATTTTGTTGCATATGACTTATGAATATACATAAAAATTATTTCTTTCCTCCCCCCCCCCCTTCTTCTCCCTTCCCCTTCTCTCTCCTCTCCTCTCCTTTTAGACAGGGTATTGATGCCTAGCCCAGGCTGGCCTCAAACTCAAGATCCTCCTGCCTCAGACTCCTGAGTGCTGGGAGTTCAGGCCTCTGTGCCACCATACCCAGCTAAAAGATGATCTCTATCAACAAATAAACACCTTTTCTCGTCTCTCTCTTGCTTAGCACGGCCCTTTGAGCGGTCCACTATCAGAAGCAGATCTTTTAAAAAGATTAATCGAGCTCTGAGTGTTTTGCGAAGGACAAAGAGCGGGAGTGCAGTTGCCAACCAGGCTGACCAGGGCAGGGAAAATTCTGAAAATCCCACTGCTCCTGAAGGTGAGTGAACCCCACAAGACTGGACATAGCTGGGCTTCCACAGTGACTTCAAGGATGGTGACAAGCACCAGGAACCTTCTGTCATCTCTCTCTTCCCAGGGATATAGAATATTTTTTCTTACCCAGGCTAGTTTCTTGTCTTGTAAGTAATTAAAAGGAGAAGCTATTGTTCCCTGTTAGATTGAGGGAAAAGATGTTGGATTCCTTATGTTTATATACTAGCTTACTGAATAACAACAGTGAGTAATAATTCTAAGACTAGTAAGTGCTAACCATGGTAGGCATAACTGTAATCCAACCACTGGAGGTGGTGGAGGAGGAGTCTACTGGGCAGGAGGATTTTAAGTTTGAGGCCATCCTGAGGTACATAAGTTCTATACATCCTAACCTATTACACAGTGAGACCCCATCTCAACACACATGCACACGAAACAAGCAAGCAAACAAAGAAAAAATAATAAATAGGAGGCTCATCCCTATTTTTCAAGAACCTGTTGTCTTTCCTGGGAAATAGGTATCCAGGAGATTCTGAGCTAAGAGATTTCTGTATCCTCTCATCAAAACTTAGGAGAGGGGCTGGGAAAGTGCTTTAGTGGTAGAGTGTTTGCCTAGCATGAATGAAGCCCTGAGTTCAATTCCTCAGCACCACATAAACAGAAAAAGCAGAAATGGTGGTATGGCTCAAGTGGTAGAGGTGCTAGCCTTGAGCAAAAGGAAGCCAGGGACAGTGCTCAGGCCGTGAGTTCAAGCCTCAGGACTGGAAACAAACAAACAAACAAAAAACCTTGGGAGATAAAGTAACACCAGCAGCCAAGCAAAGCATTTAAATGTTTTCTGTTATTTTGTTGTTGAAGGGAACAATTTGTTCCAATGTTGACTCAAACACTTTACATGTCAAAATAAATGTCCAAGAATTTCTAGTCATTTATTTGCTCTCAAAAGGAGTTCCATTATGCTTTAAAATAAGGACATATTCCCCTGATGGAACCAGAACCAATCAGCAAGTGTACAATTTTGTATTTGGTCATTATTTTTAAAAACAATGATAATCATAATTAGTGAGTGAAAACCATCTTAGTGCTTGGCACAGAGCAAATGGTATACAATTAATTAGTATGAGGTGTGGCTCTGAGTGTCCAACACACATTGCCTCATTTAACCCTTACAACAACCCTGTGAAGTAGTGAAACAGATGGGGAAAATGAGGCACAGAGAAGTTCCTTAGGTTGTTTCACATTATCTTTGAATTTGATCTTTGAATCTTATATTGTAGTTTACCTCCCCCCCCCCCCCGCTATTTTTTTTGTTCAGGACTAGGATTTGAACTCAGGATCTGACACTTTTCTCATTGGCTGGCGCTCTACCACCTGAGCCACACCTTCAACCCCTTGTATTGTAGCTCTATGAATCCATGGATATAGATTGGATTTTAGATCCTGTATGTTGTCCACAGTGCAAATGGAGCTGAAGAAATACTACCTTATTCCTTTCTTTTCATTTTCTATTATAACCTTAAAGTCATGATAACAATACCTTTTTTTAAAAGTGAGTGCTTCCTCTGACAGGTAGTGTTCTAAGTCAATGATGTGTCTCAGCCATGCTAAATAATGATTGCCATTCTACATGTATAGATAAGAGAACAGAATCCTAGGAGATAAGGTAACTAGCACAAAGTTGGCCAACTAAAACCCATAGGGCTAGGGTGTTAACTCAGGTCCTTTGGCTCCAGAAACTACACTCTTCAGGGTGCAAGGGAGACCTGCAGCCAGGGTACTTATTAGACTCTCAGAAACTTCATAAGCAGACATGTAAGGCCTCTTCTAGGTCTCACGTGGCTAGCCACTCACCTGTGCTCTCACTCCCTGGGCCTGCCCCAGTCGTGTAAGAGCTGGATGCCTTTCCCCTAACGCCTGTCATAGTCTAGCCAGAGCTCTGATTCTCCTCCTAGCTGCTATTCCAACCCTTCTTCTACCAGAGACAGTAATCTACTTCATGGGGTTATTATGAAAACTGAAAATATACATTCATATTGTTTAGCTCAACAAGTGTCCATCATATAATAAACTCATAGGAAAAATAATTGTTAAATCTTTTAGCTCTCAAGCAAGGACACAATATTGAGCAAATTCTTCTCTCTCCAGACTAAAGCAAGTCTGGCAGTTTGAAAATGACTTTGATTCTCCAGGGTCACTAAAGCTTCATTAGTGAGGCTAAAAACAAACATTCATGAGTGTGGCTGTGTATGTTGTTGTGTATCCTGAAGTCAAGACATCCTTGCGTAGTTCAGGTTTGGGAGTAGGATTTCTGTAGATGTGTTAGGAAGGATGTAGCGGGAAAGAGTGGAGGGAGGGTGGGGGAGAGAAAGAGCAGTTTGGATGAATATTATCAAATCTTTCTTTATTTAAAACTATTTTTCTTTTTAATTGCCATTCCCTTGTTACCTGACATGTCCCAACACATGCTTGTGGTCTGGCCTACTTAATGTAATCAGAGTAGCTTAAACACTAATTGAACTCAATCGCTCACACACTTTTGTGACAGATTAAGACAGCTACTTGTAGCCTTTCAGAAAACTCAGTTGTTTACATTACATTAAATCACAATGGAATTTAAGAATCCATATTTATAATATCTCAGGCTTCTTCTGCCCCTTGCTAACCACTCCATCATACTTACATATAACTCATTTTTCCTTCATTGTTTCTGAATTGAATTCATTTAGGAAAAATGTTCCAAGGTCATGGGTTTTGAAAATAGTCACAAAGAATGGTTAATGTAGAACCAGGCTCCCAGTGTGATAAGACTAAAGGAGCCTCTAAAACAGAGACAAAATGTCTCAGCTATCTGCGTCCTAACTCTGAGGTGGAGGCTCTGAGGGGCCATTTACCCACAAAACTCAGCTGGGCTTAGTTTCAGCATTTCTTGGTGAGTTCTCTGCAATTTGGTACTGTGGCTCATCAGTCCATCAGGCAGGTCTCCTGTGGATCTAACCTGGATCCAGGGACCATAAGGCTGTAAGGGTGTGGCTTATCAGAACTTGGGTCTGATTGACTCTGAAGTGACCTCATTTTTCAGCCTTCAGCTAATTTGCTTCCTCATTTTTGTGCCTGAACAAGTCCATGTGTGAAATAAAGGGCTACCACTACAGAGCTGCACTGCAGTCAGTAGTAGCTGCTCCTGATCACAGGAGAGGGGCTCACGCCTGTAATCATAACCCAACAGGGTATCTGAGGGTCATAGTGTGAAGCCATCCCAGGCAGACAAATCCGTGAAACTCTCATCTCCAATTAACCAGCCAAAATGTGGAAGTGGAGGTGTGGCTCAAGTGATAGGGTACTAGCCTTGAGCAAAAAAGCTAAGGGAGAGTATAAGGCCCTGAGTTCAAGCCCCTGTGCCCAGCATAATAAATAAATAATGAAATTTACAGGCTGGGCATGGTGAACAAAGCTGGGGTTCTAGCTATCTGGAATTCAGAGGATTATGGCTGGAAGTCAGCCCAGGGCCAAAGCAAAAGACTCTATGTAAAAAAATGAAAGTATGGGAAAAATGGCTGGGAATGTAGCTCAAGTGGTAGAGCATTTCCCTAGCAAGTATGACACTTTGGCTTCAGTCCCTGGTGCTGCTAAAAGATAAGTTTGGAAATATCAGCTTATATGTTCCTCAAATCTCCTGTCAGCTTGCAGAAACCGTCAACTAGGATTGGGCTTATTCTTGAATCTGAATAAGATCTGTTGATTTCCCACTATTAACAGGAGGGTCTGATGGGGGAGAACTGAGGCTTCCCCACACCCGAAAAGCAGGTCTTTAAGAACAAACTCTCCAGAGTGATCAAAGGGACCAAAGAGCAGGTTCTATGTTTTTGTCCTTCTAGAAGAAAGCAATGGAACTACACTTAATTCTGTACATTCATTCATTCTTGTTTACTCTGTAGACAGGCCAAAGGCTCCTGCAGGCAGAGATCTATATACAGAACCAAGGAAATGTCAGAAATCATTCTGTGATCTACAGCCTGCTTAATGTAATCCAAGTTGTTTAAACATTAATTGAACTCATTTGCCCTACTGTTAGAAGCAAGAATATGCAGTTTAACACAGCTGCTTGATGCCTTATAGTAAAGCCAGTCAGTTGATAGATTCTAGATTCCAGAGTCCAGGAGGGGAACTAAGAAATGGTTGTGAATGACAAGAATGGAAGGATGAATGCCATGAGAGAAAGCCATAAGAGGAAGTGGTGTGTTTTAAAAGAGCAAGGGAAAAAGGATCAGAGGAGAGTTTAATTGGAAGGGATCATTTCATGCAGACCTTGAAGGAAATTTTTGGTTTAGGCCCAGGATGAAAAGCATTCCAGCAGAACAACTTACCCTGGCACTGAGGCAGAAAGAAGGCAAACACGAATGACAAACAATGAACAGTTTACTTTGGCAAAAGAAGTGGTTAGAAATGTCCATTATGTGGGTGTCTTAAATACATCTTTGCTCATTTCAGTCTTTCCAAGGTTGTACCACCTGATCCCAGATGGTGAAATTACCAGCATCAAGATCAATCGAGTGGATCCCAATGAAAGCCTCTCCATTAGGCTTGTGGGAGGCAATGAAACCCCACTGGTCCACATCATTATTCAGCACATTTACCATGATGGAGTGATTGCCAGAGACGGCCGGCTACTGCCTGGGGACATTATTCTCAAGGTAGAGACTAGCTGTGAGGCTCTGATAAAGCATGTGATATAAAAAAAGCCTTGAAGAACAAATAATTGGATGGATGGATGGGTCAATGGATGGATGAGAAGAATATAGTGAGATAAACATGGTGGACACTTGCTTCCTATAATGATTAGAATATAGATTCATATTTTACTGTCTCCCTAAGAAAATTAAAATTTGACATAGTCTGTCACTCTTCACTTTCTGTCTATCAATATTTGTCTCTGTATCATTTTATCTCTGTGTTTTCCTCTCTCCCCTCCACCCCCATCTACCAGGCTTTCCTGCTCAGGCTGGCTTCAAACCACAATCCTCTGATCTCAGTCTCCCAAGTAGCTAGGATCACAGACCTTAGCCACTGGTACCCTACTTACATCTTGATTCTTGTCATCTTCAGCTGGCATTTATGAAGCAAGTGCTGCCAGGACTCTTTAGCAGGAGAGCAAGACCTTTTCTTGGCTTGAGGAGCAGGCCCTACCTGCTGGTGACTTGCTATGCCCAGAGGGTCCCATCCCTCTCTGGACATGGAGATGCATTGTACTTCAAGGAGGGCTGTTTCAAAGCTCATCCCAAATTGCCTCTAACAACATGAAATCTTCCCAGACTAGAAACTCTAGGTGGTTGCTCCGCCAGGGCCCCTCCTCAGCACCTTGTGCAGTGCAGGGCTGCTATCAACTGCTTTCTTGCCAAGCAGTAACAAGCATTGGGAGCCTCCAGGCTGGGCCTGTGGAGCCAGAGTAATTAAAACCAGACATCCCAGTTTAGCACTATCAGTGAGGCCCAAATGAGAGTGCAGAGCTTAAAGATATTTAAGTAACATGGCAGCCTGATCTAGCCTGTCAATAAAAAACCCTGGAAACTTCTTTTTATATTAGATTGTTTGAAATTGTGCAGGATTTTTTTCTCTTTTTGGCAGACTATCGCTGTGATAACTGACATATTCTTTCTCTCTGTCTCTCTGTTTCTGTCTCTCTGTCTCTCTCTCTCTCACCTACTCACTGGGACATAGTTTTGCTCTCATACATACCTATACTTTAACATGCTTACAAACATATGCATGCACTCACACATTCATTCATTTGCAATTTGTATTTTCTCTCTGTTTCTCTCTCCTCTCTCTCTATGTCTCTGTCTGTTGTATTCACACACAGAGCCACAGGAACTAGAAGTTCCAGTATGGGTGAGTCAGGGAGAAAACTTCAGCTGAAGTTTGGGGCGGGGGTGGGGGGGGGTTCCTTGTTTGATCATGGGGCCTGAACTCAGCATCTGGGCACTGTCTCTGAGCTAAACACATTTTTTGAAAAGAAAATACCAACTCACTTTGATCTAAACAGCAATTTAATGCAATCATTTGGGACTGGGGGCATATGTGACAAAAGTATAAGCTAAGCAAGTGTGAGGCCCTGGGTTTGAAACCCAGCACCCTTAAAAAGAAAAGGTTTAATAATAGAATCCTTAGAGTAGAATAGGAAAATTCTTTTCTTTTTCTTTTCCTATATTTTTCCTCCTTCCTGCCCTTCCTATCTGCTGTGAAGTAAGTTTGCAAGCTACAGAAGTGAAGGTCAAGATTGTGTACATAAATGTGTGTTGCTAAAAAGGACTGTTATGGGATGGAGCTGTTCACTCACAGGATAAGGAGAGCAGAGCAGTCTCTGGGACAAGACTGGTTATCCTGTAGGCCTTGGCTTTAAAGTTGTTGTTGTTGTTGTTGTTGTTGTTGTTGTTGTTTGTGGTGCTGGAAATGAGCCCAGGGTCTGGCTCCTGGCAGCCTGGGCCTTTTAGGCAGCGTTGTGGAGTTGACTACAGGACTCTTCCTCCCCCAGGTGAACGGGATGGACATCAGTGATGTCCCTCACAATTATGCCCTGCGCCTCCTGCGCCAGCCCTGCCAGGTGCTTTGGCTCACTGTGCTGCGCGAGCAGAAGTTCCGAAGCAGGAGCACCGGGCGGACACCGGATACCTACGGGCCCCGGGATGACAGTTTCCATGTGATTCTCAACAAAAGCAGTCCTGAGGAGCAGCTGGGAATAAAACTGGTGCGCAGGGTGGATGAGCCTGGGGTGTTCATCTTCAGTGTGCTGGATGGGGGTGTGGCAGACCGGCACGGCCAGCTGGAGGAGAATGACCGTGTGTTGGCCATTAATGGACATGACCTTCGATACGGTAGCCCAGAAAGTGCAGCTCATCTGATTCAGGTGGGTCACAGGTCACTCTTAACACCTGCTTTTTTTTTTTTTTTAATCAACTAATTTAGGGTTACCCGCCAATCTAGTATAGTGTTGTATAGTAGAGTACCAGATCTCAAGCTCTTAATGCAATGTCTGGCAGGAGTGGGCATTCAGTAAATAAATGTTTATTATTTTATAAATATAGTTGAATTAATAAATGCAGTCCAGCTAACACACACACACACACACACACACACACACACACACTCCATGTTACTCATTAGTTCCATTTCATGGGGATTTGTTGTCAAACCATTTGCCCAAGAACATGAACTAGTTTTATGTGCTTTTTGTCCCCAAGTTTTAGTCCCCTTGAATTTGTCCAGTTAGCATCGGCTGAGCAGCTTCTATGTGCTAAGCCATGCTCAGTACAGTAATGAACTATTTGGCCTCTCAGAACATGAAATATATTCTTGTCCTAATTTCACAAGTCAGTGTAAGGCAGATGGCCCTACCCTGAATGTGCCAGAGACTCAGAACACAAAATAGATTGTGTGAAGTAGACATACCTATAAGAAAAATAAAAAAGAGTTTAGTTTTTCCTCTTCAAAAGCAACTGCCATTCTTGGAATGAATTTCTTTTCCTCTTTATTTTATTTGTCTGTATTGAGGTGTGAACTCAAGGGCTGGTACTCTTACTCTAGTTTTCCAGTCAAGGCTGGTCATCTACCACTTGAACCATAGCTCCGCTTCCAGCCTTTTGCTGGTTAATTAGAGATAAGACCTTCTGTGCTTGATCTGGCTATAAGCCGCAATCTTCAGATCTCAGCCTCCTGAGTAGCTAAGATTACAGATGAGAGTCACCAGCACCTGGCTGGTTTACACCCCTCTCCCCTTTAAAAACTAGATTTTAGGGCTGGGGATATAGCCTAGCGGCAAGAGTGCCTGCCTCGGATACACGAGGCCCTAGGTTCGATTCCCCAGCACCACATATACAGAAAATGGCCAGAAGCGGCGCTGTGGCTCAAGTGGCAGAGTGCTAGCCTTGAGTGGTAAGAAGCCAGGGACAGTGCTCAGGCCCTGAGTCCAAGGCCCAGGACTGGCAAAAAAAAACAAACCTAGATTTTAGGGACTATCAATTTTTTCAGGCTATGCTTTTTAGTGCCCTCTGCAGATACAGTTCACCTTGTGGAGATAATCTGCCAAGGGTACTTGGCAACAGGAAGGCAAAAGAAAAACTGTCTTCCTCATGTTATTTGGAAAACTCTTAATTACATGTGGCATTCAATTTTTTAGATTAATAACAGAAGAGCATTTTTCCCCTGAGAAAGGCAATTTATGAAATTAAATCTTGCCTAACAGTGAGAATTCCTCAAAGATCCTTTTGCTTAGTAAACAAAGCTAATGTGCTTTCTAAGCAGGAAAATTTAAAAAAAAAAAACTAGAGCAAAGCTAGATGAAAAATAAATATAAAAAAGAATGCTGAAAAACAACTCAGCTAAGCAATATCTTGCTGTTTCAGAAAAGAAAATTTTATTTATGTGATACTAGTAACACATACCAGGCTGGAAGGATTAAACTAAATACCCTTCAAAGGTTGAGACTCAAATTTCCATTCAGTCCTTGGCTATGTTGCCCTTCCTTGTATAGCTCCTCCATGAATCACATTTGCCTTACAAAGAAATTCCCAGACAGCATGTCCTCTTGGTCATGGTCTCTCCCACTATACCACACATTCTGCTTTTCTTCTACATTACTTCAAGGAAGAGTTATTACAGAAAAGCCACAACTGTTATAAATCTGACCAACTTTACATATGTGGAGCCCTACCCTCAGCTTATTAAGCAACAGCCTTGAGTCATCAGCCCCTGTGTTAGATGGACAGTCAAGCCTGGCTGAGAAGAAACCCTTCCCAAAACACAACAACTGACTTGCTAATAGCAGCTTAGTGAATATGACTTGATTTTCACCATTGTTTATGTCTCAAGTTTTTTTTTGTTTGAGTATTATTATAAGAATGACTGTGTTTTCAGGTAATCCACAGACTTTATGCAGAAAAAAATGCAAGGCATTTGTAGAAGTGGTCAAAAAAAAAAAAGGCCAATACCAAGTATATATGATATTTGCTCCGCAGAATAAATAGCATTTAAATGAGAAGCAACAGAAAGTTGGCCTCTTCACACTTTGAAAAGGAAGGTTATAGGGTTTTGGATAGAGCCAGAAAGCAAAAGACAAACAAAAAACTACATTATTGCAATTACCTATATATGTTATTAAAAACATGATTCCAACTTGTGATTCTTCTGCATACCTAGAAAAAAAGAAGAGTAGAACTTTGGGGGGAATTTAAACATTCACGTCCCTTGGAGCCACCAATGAAATAGGAGCTGCTAGGGGTGTGTGTGTATGTGTGTGTGTGTGTGTGTGTGTGTGTGTGTGTGTTTTACAAATCAGCCCAGCTAGTAATAGAATCCAATTCCAACTCAGATAAATTATCTTACCATGGTACTGTGGTACATTTATGCACATAGACTAAACTGTACACACATTCCAAAATCTCCTTGGGCTAAATTCTCAAAGTCCAGATGATTGTTATGTGGGGCTCCAAATTCCTAAGAAAGTAGGATTTTCATCTTGGAATTTTATGAGAATGAACCTTATGCACAGCTCTAACACTGTTGAGTGTGAAGGGCCTGCAAACGTCACTGCTCTTTCTTCAAGACATATATCTCCAAATGCTTGTTTTACCTTGGCACAGCAGGAATCCTGAGAGACATGCTGTGGGAATTGCCACTTGCATTACCATCATTAGTTTCCTTCCTTTCTTCCTTCCTCCCTTCCTTCCTTCCTTCCTTCCTTCTTTCCTCCTCCTCTTCCTCCTCTACCTCCTCCTTCTTCTTCCTTTCTCTCTCTCTTTTTTCTCTCTCTTTTTCTCTCTCTTTCTTCCTTCTTTCTTTCTCTATTTATTTTTGTTTTGCCACTCCTAGGGCACTGTACCTGAACCTCTTTGTGCTCAAGGCTAGCATTCTACCACTTGAGCCACAGCACCACTTCCCATCATTAGTTTTCTAACCCCTAAAAGATATGTGCTTCTTGGAATGTAAGGATAAACATGGAGTTTCCATCAGCTACTGGGGAAAAACAGACCAAATTGTTGCCCTAACTCTCCTTTTCTACCTTGGTTAAACCTAAAGGTTTTCCTCACAATTGTCCTACTTTCCCTTTTTGCCAGATTCTGATCACATTTAATTTACTAAAGGGGCTGCCATCTCTCGGGCAGAAGATAGACACAAATTCTTTTTATGATGTGTCAGGCATGGTGCTAGGTGCTGAAGTTTCCATGGTAAACAAGTCAGGTTATACAAAATTGACTTTTGCCAGGCTTTTTTGTAAGGAATATCCACTTATACCACTATTAGTTTATTCTGGACTTGTATTTCTGAAGCCTTTGATTTCTCCCTGAGAAGATCTGTCACTCACTGGAAGGTGGGTGAGATCACAGACTTCATTCCCACACCCCATTGGGTATCTGACAACAGGAATGACTAATGGCTTCAGTATCTTTCTACCTTAACATGTGGTTCAAATGCATCCAGTTGTCTGTCTTGTTATGTAAGGTGTGAGTCCCATCTCATTTGTTCCAGAAGTGGGTTGGGCTTTGTGATGTATTTTATGGTGCAGTCCTGCAAACCTCTGCCATCTTTCCATTAATCAGAGATAATAAAGACAGGTATGAGATTCTTGGACCCATAGAACAATCTCTTTTGCCTGTACAAAATAGCAAAGTGGGAATCTCATGGTAGCTGATGCCACCAAAAAGACCTTACTTTGCTTGTTAGATAAGAATGCATCACATCGACCCCATTATACACTGCCACTTCCACCCTGTTTATTAGATTGAGGCAGGAGCTCTTCAGGCTTTTGGGATGACTTACATATTGAAGACAGTAGGAAGAGGAGGAGGCAGAGGTGGGAGAATCATGAGTTCCAGACCAAGCCTGGACTCCATTGCAAGACCCTGTCTCAAACAAATCACTTCAACCTGTGCTATCACGGATATCACATGAAGTCTAGACCAGCTTTCTCAGCAGTTGATAGAATAAATCACACTCTGGATCTCATCCATCTGCATCAAGGTGCCACCCACTCATGTATGAGTCTCCCGAGGACCTACACTGTATTAGAGAGGGAGCCATGTTCACAGTCTGTCTACTCCAAGTGACAAAGTCCCAATACCTGTTCTCAATGTGGACATCTCCTTGTCTGGTGTTTGTATGGAATCGTGTCCTGTAGTCTTGTGGGGTGGTTGTGACTCTTTATTTGTAAGTTAAAAGGTAATATAAGAAGCATAATGAATGCGTTCATCTGCTATAGGTTGTTAAGGAGTCTCTTTAAGCATTTACAGGTTTCCCCCCAAAAGCAGCAGAGATGCATTCACTTGAAGTCCCGTCCTCCTTTATGAATGAGCTAGGGGAAGCTTGCTCTCAGTGTCCAGGTTCTTTATCAACCACTGCTGGTGGTGGAAATTACAGGCCTATTGTTACCACTTTCCTGGCACATGTTAAGTTGTATGAAACCAAGAATCAATCTCTCTTTTGGTTGTTCTGTGCTTCAACCCCAACCCCTTCTCACACTCACACCACATTCACACCGATGGAAAAGAAGACGGGGTCCAGATATTTGTTTCTTTACTTCGATTCCAGATACTCTGAGAGTTAGAGCCAGGACAAACACATTAGCCCGTTTTCCACCTTTCTGTCTTCAAACACGACGAAAGAAAATACATCAAATAGTCTCCCAGTGAGCAATTTACAAGGTGGCTGGTAAGAGCCACAGATCCAGCCTTGTAGAAAATTTATTTTCAAGTAAATTGATACCAGGATTATTTATTAGAGTGTTAGTCCTGCCAACGGCTTAATACTAGAGCCAGCTTGGAAAGCCCAGTGAGAAATTTGTGCTTGTGTGAATTAAATAACTCCTGCAGGCTGCTCCTGACAATGTGGATTTGGGCCTGGCAGGTTGACCTGATGTATATGTCTCAAATGTTCACAGTTCTTAAGAGGTGTTGGGCGCATCATGTGATGCTCCTTGTCCAAGATGAATGTGATAGAATATGCAAGCAGGGCAAAGACAAACCAGCTGCCAACTGCTTGCAAAACAATGGATTTTCCCCCAAAAGATAAGAAAGCAAATTCAGGCTCCATGTTTGAAGTTTTGACCTCAGTGTTTGCTGCTGCTTATGTTTTAGTGGGGTTTTTTTTCCACTTCAGAAAGTTTCTTAAGATAACCTTATCTGGATAAGTGAGGCTTGCCATCAAAAAAGAAACCCTTATTACAAAATTCTCTTCAAAGAATTGAATGTCATTGGTTAATACCAGAGTTCTACATGTCAGCTTTCTTATTTCCTGAGCTTGTTATTTTTGTTCTGTTCTGACACAGGCTTTATATGTGACGAGAAACACCAGAATACAAGACAGGCAGGCAAAGACAGGGAATGTAAATGATGGCCGAGCAAGGTTGAATGTGATGACAGGGCTGTGGGTGGAGGAGAATTCTCTGAGGACTCCAGCAGGCCAACTATCTATTGTGAAATTCATAATCAATACTCTTGCTGCATGTTAGCAATTCGTCTTAAAGTTCATCTGATTTACAACCACTCAGCTGACCCTTGAGTTTCCAGAGACCCTGGATCAGGAATGTTTATTAATATAAGAATGCAAATCCATGAGAGGTTGGTATGCTCACTGTTGGACAGCTGTGCAGATCTGATTTCATGGGCTCATTGGCTTCTTAGTGTTTAAGATTTTATAAACAAGGTCTCAGTTCCTGAGGAGAGGGAGCCTTGTGCTTAGAAGGAAGATAAGATAAGACATCCAGTTAGGCTGATATATATATACATATATATATATCAGCTATATATATGTATACATATATGTATATACATGTATAATATTTGTTGTAATATATTGTAAATGTTTGAATATGCATAAACAAATATACTGTATATTTTGTTATATATACTATGTATGTATATAAATAATGTAAGTATATATAGCATATAGTGTATAATATACAGTATATATAGACATAGAAATTTATAATACATATATGTGTATGTCTATGTATATACACATATACAAGCACAGAAATATTTTGTTGTTATTGTTGGTTTTTGTCAGTCATGGGGCTTGCACTCTGGGCATGACCACTGGCCCTAAGTCTTTTTTGCTCAAGGGTAGTGTGCTACCACTTGGGCCATAGCTCCAATTCTAGCTTTTTGGGGGGCAGTGGGGCACAGACTTTTCTAAGGTCAAAACTCCTCTCATAAAAATATTAAGTTATTTGACAGGCATGATGGCTTTTGTTTTGTTTTTTGCCAGTCCTGGGGCTTGAACTCAAGGCCTGAGCACTGTCCCTGGCTTCTTTTTGCTCAAAGTTAGCACTCTACCACTTGAGCCACACCACCACTTCTGGCTTTTTCTATATATGTGGTGCTGAGGAATTGAACCCAGGGTTTCATGTATACGAGATGAGAACTTTACCACTAGGCCATATTCCCAGCCCGCTTGATGGCTTTTATACCTGCAATCCCCAGTACTTAGGTAGGGAAGGGTTGTCAGAGAAAGAGAAGAAAGGAAAAGAGAGGAGGATGGAGACAAGAACGAGAGGGAAGAGGATGGAGAAAGGGAAGAAAGAAAGAGGGAGAGAGATGAGAAGGAAGAAAAATAGGTTATAAAAAGACAAGAGGTAGTGCTTGCCTTGTATATATGAAGCCCTAGGTTCAGTTCCTAAGCACTACATTATATAGAAAACGGCCAGAAGTATCGCTGTGGCTCAAGTGGCAGAGTGCTTAGCCTTGAGCAGAAAGAAGCCAGGGACAGTGCTCAGGCCCTGAGTTCAAGCCCCAGGACTGGCAAAAAAAAAAAAAGAAGTTTTTCTGTTTTTTGGAGGTTTTGTTTTGTTTTGGTCATGAGGGTTAAACCTGGGGCCTGGGTGCTGTCCCTTCTGAGCTTTTTTCACTCAAAGCTACTACTCTAACATTTTGAGCCACAACGCCACTTCCAGTTTTCTGGTGGATAAAACTCTCACAGACTTTCCTCCCCAGGCTGGCTTTGAACCCTGATTCTCAGATCTTAACCTCCTGAGTAGCTAAGATTACAGGCATGGGCCACCAGCACCTGGCTCAGAAATCTTTATAGTTCTAATGATCAAGATGCTGACAGACTCAAAACCTGTGAATAACCCCTTTCTTATAGGTGGCATATTCTCGCTGTGTCCTCAAGTAGTAGAAGGGGCAAAGTCTTTTATGCTTTTTTAACTTTTGTGCTGATACTGAGCTTGAACTCAGGACCTTATAATCTCCCTTAGCTTTTTTGCTTAAACCCAACTCTACCACTTGAGCCACACCTCCACTTCCAGATGTCCACTGATTAACTGGAAATAAGAGAATCACAGATTTATCTGCCTGAGCTGATTTCTAACCATGACCCTCAGATTGCAGCCTCTTGTGTAGCTAGGATTACTGTCCCTTATGCTTTCTGTAAGGGTGCTAATCTTTCTCATGATGGCTCTCTCATCATAACCTAATCATCTCTCAAAGGCCTCACTGGTCAATACCATCCTCTTGGGGGTTAAGATTTCAACAAATGAAATTTGAAGGGACAGAAACATTCAGCCCCATGGTGGGTCGGAAGCAGATTCTTCAACTCTCATTGTTGGAGCTAATGGAGAACAGGGACTTGGCATGCCTTCTTCTCAGGACCTGACTTTCCAATGACCCCCAAATCATACCTGTGAAGAAGGTAGGCAGGTCACATCTCTGTTGTGGTAATGAGCAGTCAAGAATGGGACAAACAGAGGAGCCACTAGACCTCACTTCTCCTTTCTTCATCTTTGTCCCCAGACCTGTCATCCTTGGGGACCTTTCTAATGAAATCCAACTATGCCTCTTTTTGTGAACTTTTACTAAAGTAATAGGGAAGGTCAGCTGGCCACTTCAGCTTGGATTATTATGGAGCCCTATTTCTGTAAGTTTCACCAGCTCAGGTCTAATCTGTGTTTCCTGATGATCTGAAAGCACAGCAATCAGCCAGTCTATAATAACCAAACACACATGAACTTGATCTGTTGCAGAAAGCAACTGTAGACTTACTGTGTGGAGTAGACCTTTCCAATAAGCAATGCTCTTGCTATTCTGAATGCTCTATGCACCAATGTACATAGCAGTCAGAACTAGTGGAAGTCACATTTTTTTTTTAAAAAAGTAGGTAAGGCAATGACTTTAATCAAGCTGTATTCCAACCTAAAGTCCTTATCTTTCCAATGCCTGAATGTCTAAGATGGTCAGACACAGGACTTCCCTTCCTACAGTTACAGGGTTGCGGCCACTAATCCTACTTCTTTCTTTGCTGTTCACCTTTCATCATAAACCTTTGAGCTTCTATTCTACTCTGTGTACTTTATTCCATCCAGACTCTAATGCTTGTGTGCAGTAGAGTCATTCATTAAAAATACACCAGCACTATCTATTCCTGGCTTTCCCAAGACTACACAGCCTAACCTTCCCTAGGTTTTCCCTTGGGGTCATGCCCAATACCTGGTTGAAGGTTAAAGGAAGTAATTCAGGCTCTTCCCAAATTATAGGATGGGCACTGACATAAATAATAGAGGTAGAAGACCTCTTGACTAATATGCCAAAGGCCCCGTGTTCCATCTCAAGTATTGAGAGAGGATGGAAAGGAAAAAGGGAAGGGAAGGAAGAAGGGAGAGGGAGAGGAAGAGGGAGAGGGAGGGGAGAGAGAGAGAGAGAGAGAGAGAGAGAGAGAGAGAGAGAGAGAGAGGGAGGGAGGGAGGGAGGGAGGGAGAGAGGGAGGGAGGGAGGGAGGGAGAGGGAGAGAGAGAGAGGAGGTAAGTTGATTACAATCAAT
Source organism: Perognathus longimembris pacificus (assembly GCF_023159225.1). Classification (NCBI taxonomy): domain Eukaryota; kingdom Metazoa; phylum Chordata; class Mammalia; order Rodentia; family Heteromyidae; genus Perognathus; species Perognathus longimembris. The sequence goes on along the minus strand of NC_063176.1, from coordinate 27,076,514 downwards.
ATTGGTCCATTTGTAAAGGAAGAAAGGCACAACCAAAGTTCCCACCAGGTGCCAGGTACTCTGAATGGAAGCTGTGTGATGTGGCTAACTCTTGTTTCTTCTGACACAGGCCAGTGAAAGGCGTGTTCACCTGGTTGTGTCCCGCCAGGTTGGACAGCAGAGTCCAGACATTTTTCAGGAAGCTGGCTGGATCAGCAATGGCAGCTGGTCCCCAGGCCCGGTGGAGAGGAACAGTGCTCCCAAGGTGAGGCCCAGCCAGGCATGTCTGCAGCTCCTCTAAGGAGCTGTTTTATGGAAAGGCCACATATTGTAACCTTTCTAGGTGTCTCTCTAGACTTCAAGAAACATGATTGGACTTAAAAAGGCTAAAAGGCCAAATTCAGTCCTCAGACTTGATGTGGTAGCAGGTACTGCCCACCCAATCAGGAACCAGGAAGATGCTGGGAGAGTTTTTGAAACCTGATCATAAAGACCTCATATGGAGATAGAATTTCTACTTTAAGCCAAATACATATCATGTTTATACAGGGTCTGAACTGTGTAAGGACTGTTCTCCATTCACTTGAAATGAGTCAAGAGGTTTACTTGGTTTCTGTTTTTTAGTTTCCCAGTTTGTCTGGAAATGATGATTCCCCTATTTTCAATATTTGAATTTGTAGAAGGGCCCAGAAGAAAGATTTGGGTACTTGATGCTCATAGGACATCAGGGAAGGGTAAAGACTGAGGCATGCCCATGAGCATGTCCTGTCTTGTAGCATTCAAATTCAGAAAAAAATGCTTAGACACTTTGAACCCAGAAGAATGCATTGAGAATGGAACTCATCCTTCAGGACACCAGTTTGTCACCTCTTCCTAATTGGGTGACTTGGCCTAATTTGTACTTCTGGTTGTGGCTTCTGTTAGAGGCAATGGCTTAACCTCTGGAATGAGTGTCAACAAACCTTGTTTAGTAAACATTAAGAGGTTGTGTTCCCTGAGCAGTCTATCAGCCATTTCCTCGAAGATTTGATTCCATTATTTATAACTGAAATCCTATATTAACCTATTTTTGTGACAGACAAAAGGGAACAAATACCTTTCTCTTTCCACATCAGGATATAGGGTTTTTTGTTTTTGTTTTGGCCAGTCTTGGGGCTTGAACTCAGGGCCTGGGCATTGTCCCTGAGCCTCTCTGCTCAAGGCTAGCACTGTACCATTTGAGCTACAGCACCACTTCCAGCTGTTTCTGAGTAGTTTATTGGAGATAAAAGTCTCATGTAGTTTTCTGCCCAAGCGGGCTTCAAACCGTGATCTTCAGATCTCAGACTCCTGAGTAGATAGGATTACAGGCATGAGCCATCAATGCCCAGCTAAGGTTCACTTTTTTATTTCAGAATCTCTACTTTATACTCAGAGAGCTTAACATTCCACCCCTTCCCTATTCTGCAGGCATCTTGGCCTTGTTCATTTATAATAAACAATCTACACAGACGAAATACATTCTGCTAAATGTTTTAAAGATAAAGGCTCCCTGGTATCTTTTTGTCCATTACCATGTTTAAATTAAACTGATAGTATGTATTAATGGAAAGCTAGTGTACAAGCTTAACCAAAATTCTCACCTACTTTACTAACTTTAGTTAAGTAAATGTGTTAACTCATTAAGCTATCAAAAGTAAGGCCTCTGCCACACTGCAGTTTTATAACTCCTTCCACCTACCCACTGTGAGTCACAGAAAATGTAAGTAAGTCTGTTCTTTGCCACAACCCTCAACTGTGTGTCTGAGTTCCTGGAATTACTCTCTTACACACTGACCTACTGGAAAACTGTAACTCTTTTCCAAGTTCTGTTTTCTGAAATGGCCTCAAAAATACAAAATAGCACATTTAAAAGTTGTTTGATGGCTTAGTTTATGCTTTCACTAAAGTTTTGTTGCATTTTGGAAACAACATGGCATTTTGAATACAAGAGTTTAAATAACTCAAAGAATTACCAAGAAGGCAAGCCAGGGTTTGTGGAATAGAGAAACTTCTAGCCAATTGAAAAGTTAAAACTAAGGAATGCCAGATTTAGATGTGATGACCTCCGTGAAAGCAAAGAGGGAACTTGATGCACTTTTATTAACCATACACATTTATTTCTTGCCTTGAGTTATAAGGTGTCTGGGTCAGTCATGATGTTATTCTTTATACGTTTCTAGATCTTTCAAATTTGTTTTTATTTTTTAAATCCAAAGCAAATATTGTAACATATTTTGTAGTGCTTGAGTGATGAATGCTTGATTGCCCATGATATTTTTTCATCAGCTTAAGCTATTTCATAATATTTTTTTTAAGCATCAGAAAGCATTTTGAAGTGACCAAACTAGGGAGTAAGGAGAAAAGACTGATAGTAAAGATTATCTCTGCCTTTCTTTCCTCCTCCCCAATTCAAGTTATGAAACTCTGGGTGTGAGGAATTTACTGACAGACTTGGGGGTTTCCATCTTTACTGTGGGTGTCCTTTTCTGGTGAGAAATAAAAATGGCCATTTGAGACACAGGACATGTAAACAAAGGTCTAATTTGTGGCTCATTGTGTTCAATACCTAGGTGCTCCACTAAGCACCTCTTTAATCGGTGCAGGTAGAGCTGTTTGGAAAAACACTAAGGAGAAAGTTGGAAGATTTTTTTTTTTTTTTTTTTTTTTTTTGCCAGTCCTGGGGCCTGAGCACTGTCCTTGGCTTCTTTTTGCTCAAGGCTAGCACTCTGCCACTTGAGCCACAGCGCCACTTCTGGCTGCTTTCTGTATATGTGGTACTGGGGAATTGAACCCAGGACCTCATGTATACGAGGCAAGCACTCTTGCCACTAGGCCATATCCCCAGCCCTGGAAGAAGATTTTGTATAAAATAAGATCACTTTAATTTTTAGCCAACTCCTGATGTTCATGAATGATACAGGCTACACTCCTTTTTGAAAGGATGGCTCAGCAGATATTGTTTACAGCTTACTTTATAGACTTTGAATTTCTCCCCTGGTTTCTGCTTGTGATTTTACTATTTCCCTCTGAAATGAAAACTTGTTGTTAGCTTACAGATTTTGGAATCATGAAACGAGGGTGAGTTGCAAAAAGGCAGTTCTTGGTAAACCAAGGACTACCATGATATTGCTGCACTTTTTAGACAACTTTGGTCAGTTTTGCCTGTACAAAATCCACTTTTAAACATATCTGCCATGTTTTTCTGTGTGTCCCTTTAGCCCTTCTACCCTGCCGTGACTTGTCACGAGAAGGTGGTTAGTGTCCATAAAGACCCCAGCGAATCTCTTGGCATGACGGTTGCAGGAGGAGCATCCCATAGGGAATGGGACTTGCCTATCTATGTCATCAGCGTGGAGCCAGGAGGAGTTATAAGCCGAGATGGAAGGATAAAAACAGGTAAAAAGAGAATTGGGGCATTGAGATGATAGCATTGAGAGAGAGAAAAAGTAGCTTGCTGGGGTTTGTAACTATTTCCTAATTTAATGACAGAAGGTGACAGTCAACTGAACCAGGATATCCACTTCCATTTGACCACAACTAGTTTGAGTATAGTTGTGCAGGTTTCACCCTCTGGGCTCATTGTAGGTAGATGTGGGCTGGGTTGCCTACTAGTAAGCCTAGCACCAACCAACAAACGCTGTCAGGATTAATAGGCATCTGCTACTTATGAGCAAGTTGGCTCTATGGCATAATCTCGTCCCACTTGTTTTAAGTGGATCTTTGCTGGGCTAATCCAGTGAGGACACAAATTCATGGTCTGTTCCATTTTGTGAGATAGGAAATTTTGATAGATTCTGATTTAATGGGCATTGATGAAACACCATGCTAGGTGCTGTTCAGTTGGTGTTTTACTCCTATAACCACATCTTTTGGGATTGCTTTAAGTGAAGGTGATATCAAATTTACCTCTACAAGTACGTATCCTCATTAACATTGCCAGCACACATATAGGGGTAGCTTGGGATGGTAAGCAGTTGTGCCATTAAGGATTCAGATTCAAGAGATAAATGGGAGGTTTCCAAGGTGCCATTTTTCCACCTCTCCTTTTGCTCTTGCTATAGTCTTTATGGAAAAGCTGTTGTACATGGGAGGTAGGGAAACAAAAAGATGAATAGAAAGTAGAGAGGTGTGGGTTTTAATTTCTCTTGCTTTTCTGCAAGCACCTGGGTGGGGAATATAGAAGCCCATGTTCTCGACGAGAGAACATGCCTAGAGGTTTATAGGATATGAAGTGTGGAAATAGACGTGCACAAAGTAGGTGCTTAACTCAAGCTCCTTCTGCACACCATAGGAATACAATGAATGGAAATGTGAGCTCTTCTTTCTACTTCTTTAAGACCACATTTTCTTAGCTGCTCTGGGCTCCTCTGCCAGACATGGTCACAGGTAGTTGCATAGTCATCCTTAAATCTGTGTTTAGGGGGTGCTTCATACATGCTGTTGTACATATAAGTGTGGCACTTTGTCAATGATACCTATTTTGTACTAAAAACAAAAACTAGGAAACAAAAAGCTAAAGTGGGTTTTCTTTGATACTATAATGACAAAAAAAACACCAATCTTCTTTATTTTTAAGATGAGTCAATTATTGACGGGTATAGTTCAGAAGGCCTCCAACATGACTGTTTCCTATGTAGTGTAGAACTCAGTCTTGTGTCACTGAGTGGTGCCACGTCCCGCATGGTCTGTTCTTGCCCTTTTACACAATAAGCAGCAACCCGTTTGCATCCACTAATGGTGCTTGTGCTCTCTGCCTGTCAGGTGACATTTTACTGAATGTGAATGGCATTGAGCTCACCGAGGTCAGCCGCAGTGAGGCGGTTGCCTTGCTGAAGAGCACATCCTCCTCCGTGGTTCTCAAAGCCTTGGAAGTCAGAGAACAGGAACCTCAGGAGGATGGTAACAGCCCAGCAGCCCTGGACTCAAACCACAACATCACTCTACCTGGTGACTGGTCCCCATCCTGGGTCATGTGGCTGGAATTACCACGGTGAGTCCCAAAGTGATGTCGCTATTAAGCATGTGATGGAATTATTGTTTTGTAAACCACCCTTTCAACTCTGTTTGGATCATTCATGGCACTATCATCATAAGGAGATTCAGTTTGGACTGGGGCATTGTTTGAAAGAATTCTGACTTGCCACTGGCAACTAAAAATGCATGTAGAAATCCTAGGGCCACTAAGACTAGCAGTGGAAACACCGTTAAGCATTTTGAGTTCATAGAGCTTCCATGTATAGCTGTAAATAGGTTTGTTCATGCATGTTGCTTAGATGACAGGCAGAGAGGAAAGAAATCCAATGTGATTCTTTATAGTGGGGCTGAGCTACATCTGTCTTTGAGCTTCACCTTTGGCTAATCTGCTCTTGTCAGTTTTATTAACTTACAGAGAGGCTGTCTGGCTTTACCTCTACAGCTTTTGGTTGGTACAACTACAAAGAGAGCAGCACAGCAGAACACTTGACCTTCACTCCAATGCTTAAGCATCTGTTGGTATAGCGATTCTTCAGTGCCAACACCTGGGAAGCTGCCATTGTACAACCCTAAAGCAGGGTTGCTATTGTAGTGAGGGGGAACTGGAGCATCAAAGCAAAGGATTGTTTGACAGATGAGTTGGGGAGGGGCCTGGAGACACTCCCACTAAATAGCTATACAGTACAGGATGCATTTTTCTGGTGGTGGTCTTGTTAACATTTGTGCACTTCCTCTTCCCACCCCTTTTTTGGTAGTGTATCTCTTTGGCTTATTCTTTGTGTGAAGTAAGTTTTCCCTGAAGTTGTATCACAGAGGGAAGGACCAGGGCTGTGCTCCAGATAGTACAAATGGCTCCTTATTTTCCCAGGACTTTGTATGTTCTCTATTTCTCCTAAACCAACTGAGGTCAGCCTTGCTGGGCTACTTACAAGATCTAGTGTTTCTCCACCTACCCATCACTTTCAGTATCACCCTCTCTTCATGCATTGGCATTGCTTTTATACATGCCTTTCTGCTCTACCAAACTGGACCATGGAAGACTGATGACAGCCACCCTGTTTCTGGTGATCCTTCAGGGTAGGCTTGATCCTGTGGACCATGAGGCGCTCTGGGCCAGATGAGCTCTATCTAGTGGCAGCATCCACTCTCATCTTCCCTCTGATGGCCTCTGGTACTCCTCCCTCATACAGGCTGACTCTTTATTTTGCTTAAGATATAGTTTGCAGGTGTCCGAGTTGCTTGATAGTAATCTTTAGAAGCAGGACGGGAAACACAATCTTCACTCTGCCAGTATGAGAGTGGAAATATGCCTACCTTGGCACTTTTCAGAATACCAGTCATGCTTCAATGTACTCTTGTGCTAGGCCCTCAGATACTCTCAGAGGATGTGGGCCGTCACACTGCTTTAGTTTCCATGCACAGAAGGAGCCATTCACATCTTGAATTTCAAATGCTCATTCACATGCCTAATCTCTAATGCTCAAAATGGTAATTTACATCCAAAACCCCAGAGACCCTCAGTTCTCTCTACTGATGCTGTCCTGAGAAGTCTGAAGCCATTCAACCCATCCCAGGAAGTCATTTTACCTGAATTGCTAGAGATTTAAACTGCAAACATCTTCAAAATATATAGAAAAATTTCCCCAGAAATCTATGAAACATTTCCCCTTTCACCAAAGCACCTATGTATGATCCAGCCAGTTACCTAAGGTTCTCTAGCAACAACAAAAAAATGCCAGCAATTGTAATAGCAGGAAGCTATGGCAGTCATGTCCTCAGGTGCAATACACAGAGAACGCACATGAAGAAGACAGCAGTAGGTGCTGAGCTGAAGGTGTTACATACTGGCAGAGGCAGGAGCAAAAATAAGTAGGTAAGAAAAGACAATGCAAATGTGTGTGATCAGTAGTACACTTGTCAATAGTGCATACTATGTCAGGAGTAACCCCTAGGTAGCAACTCCAGACAGTCTCCCGTCTGGACTAATGATCAGCTGCCATTCAATAGGCGGTGATTCAGAGAACATGGACGACTCTGCTTTTTGCTCTGTTAGCTCACAGGGCCCACATGCCACATCTGGAAGTCTTTCAAAGCATTCTCTCATCTGGACTAGAAGGCTAGAAATACACACGAACTCATTTCTCCTTGTCTCAGAACTTAACCTTTAGCTCTCCTGAAAGGCTGAAAACATTTTCATCAAGATTGTTATGTTGAATGGCAAGGAAACAGATGTCATAATTTTTTCTAGCCAAAAAACACTTGACAGTTTAGCCATGAGACACGTAGAGTGATAACAGTAGTAATCTAGCAGCTAATGCTTACTGTAGTCCTTTCTGTGTGCCAGGCACTCTTTTAAGACTTACACGTTTGTATTCTTGCAGTATTAAAGGAAACTAAAGTAAACAGTAGTTAAATGACTTGTATGGAGAACTGACAGAGCATGAAGTGGAACTGGTGACAGGCTTTGTTTTGTGTGTGAATACTGGGGCTTGAACTCAGGGCCTGGGCCTGGTGCTTTCACTTGGCTTTTTGTTTGTTTTACTGGTCTTGGGGCTCTCTGGGCCTGGGCACTGTCCTGTGTGCTCAAGGCTAGTGCTGTACCACTTGAGCCACTTCCACCATCTTCAGATCTCAGCATCCTGAGTAGCTGATGACAGGAATGAGCCACTGGTGCTCAGCCCTATGACATATTTCTTGACAGCATTCTGTTTCCATTCTCTGCAGTACCTGTGTCCTACATACTCTGCACAACTTAAACCTCCAACATTCTACCTGTGCTTTAGACTAACAGATAAATTCACCATTTCACAAGCTAAACTCCAATGAGATAACATCTTACTTGACTTTATATGCTCTTATCTCCTATTTTACCTGACTCCAGACCTAGTTTTCCTCCTTCCTTCTCAGGAGCATTGATAGGGCTTTCTCCTAGTAGATAAATGATTTTTTTTTTTTTAATCATTCTCTTGCCTTGTGAGATCATCTGTCCTCTCTTTCTGTGGTCATCAATATCTCCCTCTGCTGCTTTATCATACCAGTGCAGCATGTTCAAGTTCTTCCCATCTACTTCTTACTTCACTCAATTCATCTAGCTTCTTTCCCTTGCCCATTCTTGCCACATCATCAGTATCACTAGTAACCAGTTGTTGAATAAATCCAAAAGACACATTAGATCCCTCTTGTTTTATTTTACTGTAGCATTTTCCCATCATCATGGTCTTATCTCTGTAATATACAATACCATCCTCAATCTCCTTTTTGCACATTCCAATCTGATTCCACTTCCAATCCCTCCAGATCATTAATCATTTGTGTCCCACTTCTTCAGATTTTTTATTCTATCTGGATTGAATACACACACAGGTTAAGACAGGACTATAAAGAGATGGCATTTATCCTATGACCTGAAATAGGTAGTAGCTAGTCACGTGGAGTACAGTATTCCAGGGAGATAGTGTAGTTAACACAAAATCCCCCCAATGGAATAAAACTGGCGTGGTACAGGAATAGCATAAGAGTATAATCTAGAGCCTGTGAGTGAGGGGAGAGGTATGAAAAGAGGATGGAGATATAGGGTGAGATGAGGTAGGGGAAGAGGAAGTAGAGGACAATGCTGTATAGGAACTCAAAGGAACTACAGAGATGCACTGTGTTCATAAACTGATTTGTGGAGTAGTTGGTAACTCCTTTGTACATTGTACTTAAAGATAAAAGTATAATTTTTAAAAAGAACTGCAAGGAGGCTAGAACCCTTTTCTTTGTAGCAGCACCTAAGTTCATGGTTTTGCTGACTTGGATTTAGTTTGGAATCATTTTCATGTACTTTATATAGCAACAATGTCTATGTAGCTTATTTATCTAATTTCTTAAACAATGGTCCTTTATCACTTGACCATAGTTTACTGTGTAATAGACAAATGTTTTGCAATAAAAAATAGGGTACTTATTGGGGGTCAGGCTCATGCCTGTAATCCTAGCTATTCAGGAGGCTGAGATCTTTAGATTGTTGTTCCAAGCCAGCTAGGCTAGAAAGCCCATGAGACTCTTATCTCTAATTAGCCACCAACAGGCTAGCTCCAGTGGTAGAGCACTGGCCTTGAGGAAAAAAAAAAAAAAAAAAAAAAGACACCCTTTTAGACCTTGAGTTCAGCCCTGTCACGAAAAAGAAAAGAAAGGTGTTTTTTTTTATTGTTGTTAATAAAATTCATGCTTTTTGCTATCATTTTGGTGAAGGGAACTGATGGCTGTAAATTGTGTGTATGTGTGTGTGTGTATTATAACAATGGAGTGTGTGTTATGACAATGGGCACAAACAGGGTATGAAGCTCAGTTTAGTATTATAAAAAGTATTTTAAAATATTCATTAAACCTTAAAGCTTGTTTTATTTCAAGTGAGAGTCGGCAAAAGTATGAAAATAGTTGTTACACGTATAAGAAATGTCAATAGCAAATATGATGATCAAGTTTATCACTTAACATTTCACAAGAAACTTTTTTATTCATTGTCAAAAAACAGTAAGATTGAATGTTTACGGTACAGTCTATTAACAGAATTGCCATTATCTTGATTTTACCAACACAAAAATGCTAACTTCCCATCAATCTTCAGTTCCTAGAATCAGCCACACATATGGCAGACAAGGGGATGTTAAAGCAAAACTCAGGTTCAGACACCTCTCTCTCTGGGACCTGGAAAACAGTTTGCACTAGCCTGCACTGATGTGAACACTGCTCCAATGACCACTGAATAATACAGAACTTCAATTTCATTTCTATTTTCTTTGAGGATTCTAACTATTTACACAACAGCTGTGGTCTTTCATTCTCCCAGCCCTTTTGTAACTTGCAGTTCTCCATATGCTAGTTTGTTTTCCTCCTGTATGAATTGTTTTGACAGTCTTATATATGTCTCAGTTTCCATTCACTTTATGGCTGCCTGCCTCTTTAAGCTTTATTAGTATAAAGTTCTACTTCATTAATTAGCACAGGTTTCTTTTTGTTTAATTACTTATTAAAAGGGCTGTTGCCTTCATTAAAAATTATTTTTAGTGACAAAAACATGATTCCTCAGTATATTTCACTTTGGTTTATCAGGAAGAATTTAGATGTACCCAACTTTTGGAATAGAAATTCAAGCATTAAGATGTCCTTAAGTCAAAAATACGGTTATCTTTTCCAGTAGATACACATAAACAGACATAATAGGTGAAGTCATTTTGTTGAAGGGGGTTCAACTATGGAAAACAGAGGATCAATTACAAAATGCTTGGCCTAAAAAAATTCCAATAAAAGGAATGGGAGATGAATCACAACTAATATTTAACTATACATATTGACTGATTACATGTACTCTTTCAGGTACTTATACAACTGTAAAGATGTCATATTAAGAAGAAACATGGCTGGAAGTCTGGGCTTCTGCATTGTAGGAGGTTATGAAGAGTACAATGGAAACAAACCTTTCTTTATCAAATCTATTGTTGAAGGAACCCCTGCGTATAATGATGGAAGAATTAGGTACTAATGACTATTTAGCAAAAGAACTTATATTCAAATAGGTGTTTTTTCTATATGCAAAAGCTTGGCCCCTTTCAAAGAACACATTTATTGTACTTTTATTTTTTTTAAGGGAAGTTAGAAATTTAAACATTTAGGTAGCAGTTAACATCTAAGAAATTCAAAAGTACATGCCTTCTTGGTTCCAAACCCCAACTGCCTAATACTTTCTGTATTCCTTTTAACAGAAGCCAAATGAATAGTGAATTTGTAGAATTTAATCTTTACTTGGAAGTAATGCAGTTAAAATAGACAACTGTAGCAAAAACTAGGACCACCAAAATAAACTTACATTAACTTCAACTATGAAGTGAAATACTGATCACATATCTTGTTTTGTTTTTTAGATGCGGTGATATTCTTCTTGCTGTCAATGGTAGAAGTACATCAGGCATGGTACATGCTTGCTTGGCAAGAATGCTGAAAGAACTTAAAGGGAAAATTACTCTCACTATTGTTTCTTGGCCTGGTACTTTTTTATAAAGTCAATGATGGGTCTTAGAAAAACAGAAAAATCACAAATAGGCTAAGTTGAAACAATGTATGTATCTTGTCAATTTTTATATTTAAAGAACATACTATAAAAAAAAAATCAGGAAAAGTATGACCTAAAGAAAGTCGGTTATACTGAGAGAATATCCTCAAAAACAAAACAAACAAACAAAAAAAACAGCCACTATTAGTTTTTAATCTAGTGTGGAAGATTTCTCATCCACAACTTTTAAGTTTATATTTTTCTATTCAACAAAATGCCTTTAAACAACTTAAGTGGTTTGTATGCCCACTGAATTACAATCACCAACTTAAATTAAAATCTGGCATATGACTAGTTCTACAGACTATCATGGGCATTTTAATTTAAAGCCAGAGGATTTTTTTTTAATGCATCAATGAGAAATGTTCCTTTCGCCAAATGAGAAATAAATATTTTTCAAAAATTACACCTGTCTTTATATGTGATTCTAGTTAAATTTACATCTGTCCCCATTTTAAAAATCCCAGCAGTTCATTCTTCCAGATATGAAGTTACAGGCTACCTCATGTACGTATAACACCTTTAAGGTTATCCCTATAATTCACTCAGTGTTATAAACTTGTGTTTTCTTAGTTTTAATAGGAAATGACTTTCTTGTCAGGAGGTTTCTAATTCACAATATAAACTCCATATGCTGTTCTACCAATAAGTCTTGAAAAACACAAGAATGGGTGGAATGGGTGAGACAGCCATGCTAGTTCAGCTTTGTGTTACAGTGACAAGTGTCTGTAAGTATGCCTGCTAGAAACTACACATAAGAAGTTATATTGCAATGGTCACCCAAATGCCACCTGGTAGAGCTTAGTAATTTGAATATAAAAATGTCTTATTTTGTTTCAAATGTAGAATCTTTCAAAAGTCGGGATACTAAAACTGTATACAAGTTAGTTTAACATGTTAATATGCAAGAGTGCCATAGTGGTAATGACACTTAGTTTTCTCAAGACTTGAGAGGGGCCCCATTGCAGTGCAACCTCATAAAGCGACTGGTATCTGACCTAACTGACCAAAACTGTAGTTGAGGTGGTCCTTGACCTTCATTAGATACTGTGTATGTACAAAAAAACACAGCTCTTTAAATCCTCCAAGTGACTCATTCACATTACTTTCTTGGATATAAAGTCATTGCTGTCTTTTTTTTTAATATTACAAGACAAAAGATTTTAACTTAACATGAAAATTTCACTCATTTATTTTGAAAAAAAATTAACTTTTCATTCTAACATAAGATTAAAGGCAAATTTCTTAAACATTATCCAGAAAAATAATGAGATTTATATTTATCTACTTCTGGGACTAATATACAAGGGGCAAAAATCTTGCCTATTCCGCAGGTGCAGCTTCGGTGCTCTCTTGTTCAGGAGCAGGCTCACTGCCAGCTTCCTTTCCTTCTTTGCTTCTTTTAGATTTTTTGTGCTTGTGTCTCCTGTGACTGTCTCCTTCTTCACTTTCATGGCGACGTCTGCTATTGCTAGAAAATAAAATAGGTTTTAAAATGTTTAAATACATAATCAGTGACATAATCTAAATCTGCTAAGTGAAATCTCAAGGTAACACTGGACTTAGGATAGTCTAATCCATTTTTTTCTCATAAACACATAATCATCAATTTTTATGAGATTTTAATGTGGAAATACACAATAGGGTCATCTTTACCAGCATTACCTCAAATTCCCAGTGCCTATTTATTCCAAAAGACAAATTACAAACTAGAAACTGAGAGTTAAAAGATACCATTTTATAGTGTTTTTTGCAAGTGGGCATTAAAATTCAATTATGATTTTATTTTTAATATATTGGCCCTGAATTTTTTCTTTGAACCAAACCACTTTTATACTATTAGGAATTGGTTCATACACTAAATTTCCTCCTCTGCTAATGGGATAATGGAACAAGCCAAATTCTATGATTCATATCCCATACTAATTTTTCTTTTTTGAATACTAAATGAAATGCAGTCTTACTAATTTTTTAAAATCTTTGTTGAAGCTCTTAACTACTTCAACAGATCATTCTAAAGTTTCCAATGAAGACACATATGTTCTGGTGGCTATTTCGAAATTATTACTTTCACTTTCAAATCAGTTTTTCTTTTGGCTTCAAATTGCTTCAGTATTTTATTAAAGAGAAAAACCTGCGGGATGACTTGTGTCTGGTTTCTTCTTTCTCTCGGTGTCGTCGTTCTCTATGCCGTTCTTCTTTCTCTCGACTTGCTCTGTGACGCTCATAGCCTCTTTCTGCATATTCCCTGTATCTGTATCGCTCCTCATCACTGCAATCAGAATGGAAACATGTTTTCTTGACACCTGAACTATGAATTCTGACTGAAAAGTGTGCAGGAGAGGTTGTAAAGTCAAACAGAAGCCTGTACTTTAGTAACTTAAGGACTCTGTACAAATACTTAACAATTAGCACAGGGTTAGGCTAGTCACAGCAGAGGATCACAAGAGCCCAATAGTTATGCCCTGCATGAACGCATAAGATGATGCTAAGTGAAATGAACACCATGTTATGGAAACGACTGTTATATCACTGTTGTAATTACTTTCAACATGCCATATGAAACTATAGCTTCTTTTGTTGATGATTCTCTTGTATCCCCTTCCTGTGGTTGTCCCCGCACTACCACTATATCTCATCTGAGTACCCTGGATACTGTATGTGCTGGTATTAGAACTAGGGAAGTGAAAGGGAATATCAAAATCGAAAGACAAAGGATAAAAAGACAAACGACTCCAAAAGCAATACTTGCAAAACCATTTGGTGTAAACCAACTGAACAACTCACGGGGGGAGAGGGGAAAAGGGGGGGGAAGAGGGAGGAGGTAACAAATTGTCTAAGAAATGTACCCACTGCCTTACGTATAAAACTGTAACCCCTCTCTGTACATCACTTTGACAATAAGTAATTATTAAAAAAAATTTAAGTATAACAATTACACATGATACCCACTCTATGCTTTCCAAGTTATTAAGCCATAGATACTTCATAGAACAATGTTTTGTATTTATATTTCTAGGGGAAAAACATGAAACCTATAGCTGATATAAATTTAAACCAACAGCTTCATGTTCTTATGCTATTAGTTTAGTATGAAAAACATATTCCAGATTTCCAGCAAAAATTCTTATTTGCAGGCTGGGAATATGGCCTAATGGTAGAGTGCTTGCCTCATATACATGAAGCCCTGGGTTCGATTCCTCAGCACCACATATTTGAAAAGTACCTAAGCAAAACTTTACCAAGAAAATAAAACATAAACATACATCTTAAAAAAATTCTTATTTGCAAAGCCTAGTCTAGACCCTAAGAATATAATGCTCACAATGGTTAGAAAGACAGAATGGAGATAAAGGTTAAGCCTCTACTTTATCAATAACACCAAGAGTTCTACAATCATCATGTAGAGAGTTTAAAAACAAAAACAAAAACAGGAACCTCGAATCACTTTCTACAATGCCTGAACAGAATGCCCAAAGACTGGACGACACTTCATACATATCTCGGTGTGTTAAGAGCATGGAAAACATAGCCAGTCACTTTAAATGTATAAGTGAAAGTTGCAGCTCTATTTTCTGATTCTGGATGGAAGTGCAAAGACTAGTAAAACAGGAACTAATGATTGTTAGATGGTTTTTCTTTACCTCCCGTAAATCCCCTCATCCCCCATTTCATGTCCCTTAACTGATCCTCCACCTTTCTTTTAAGTCTTTAAGACTTGTACTTTTTCTCTTCCTTTTCTGTTCGCTTTATTACTTGAAATAGTCTCACCATCTAGCCCAGCCTAACCATGAACTCATAATCCTCCCGCCTTAGCCCCTGAAATGTTGAAAAATGTGCCTCCACACCTGGTTTTCTTATTTAAACACAAGTCAATACTTTTGTGTGTGTGTGATCAGGTAAGTCAATACTTTCTAAATCTACTATCAGTAATTATCTCACTTAGAAAAAACTCACCTTGAAAACAATATGCAAAGACATGGTTTCTAGGAATATGTTTAATGTAGATTGTATGGGCAGCAACAGGTTCTAAGAATCTGGGAACACCGGGTATTGGTGGCACATGCCTATAATCCTAGATACTCAGAATGCTGACATATGAGAATCAAAATTTGAAGCAAATCCAAGATATTCTTGCCAATTCACCACGGAAAAACCCAAGGTAAAAGTGTAGCATGCAGCCAAAAGCAGACCAGGCAGGGGTGGGGGATGGGGGGGAAGGGAGACAGGGACATGGACAGGGACAGACACAGGCTCTTGAGTTCAAGCCCCAATACAGGCAATACTGGTGCACTTGCACACAGACACTAGGAGTAGATAATAAATGGAAATCTTTAGCAAATTTGACACAAATCTTTCAGATGCAGAAAATTTTCTGTAAGTTTTTGGCTTTTTAATAATTACAATACTGCTAAAGTAAAAGTAGCATAGTACCAAATGAGGCTCTTTATAATGACTCAACAGACTTAAATAAAAATAACTAAAAGTAAAGTAATAACATGTCATCTGTAGCCTTCATTTCACCCCTCTCTTTATTGAAAGAATTTATTGGGGTACACCCTCGGGTGCCCCTCTGATGGGGATCAGAGAGGTCACGCCTTGGCCTAGCTAAGGCAGGGTTTATATAGCCAGGACAAAAAGTGGAACAGTTGGTGAGTGGAGGCTTTCGGTCAGCAGTGGTAGTTAGTGCATAGCTTGTTCTGTTAGTCTGGGTGGTTCCAGTTGGTCTCGGGCTAGTGCTTCTAGGAGCGGCTGATACAGATGGTGTTTCCCGATAGGAAGGTGGTTTATTCCCGGTGCCTCTGAGCTTTCCAGCGGCCTAACATTGTATACTGTTTTTATTGTTAATATTCTATTGTATGAAAATATTTCCAAGTTTAGGCTTCCATGAATAAATCTATTTCAAACATCTTTGCCTTCTGTGGGCATATTTTGTATTTCTCAGTAAATAACTAGAAGTGGAATTTGTTGGGTCATCAAGTGGATATGGAATAATATAAATTTTTTAATTGTTTTACAAACTCCTAACTGATTGGTACTGCACTTCAGACCACACTTTGTATAGCAGGACCAGGTCATCTATTTCACCAAAATAAACTGTTTTTCTTTGGTTTTATTTTTCCATGAACAATATGAAACAGACAATACAAAAATATAACAGGGCAATATTCTCTTGATTAATCTTTGTGGTAATTTTGTCTTCCCATAAACTGGCATGTCACCCCAACTCTTAAAACAACTCTTCACTAGCTTTGGACCTTCTGAAGGCAGCCATATATATGATGAGGCCCTTATAAGAGACAGTAGCATAGTTGGCCCTGACCACAGACCTAAGACCTGCCTTCTATTCCCTTTCTGATAACTGGCTGTAGCATAAGTTTTCTCTAGATTTCATTCCAAACATCTTAGAAATGACTTTCTTTCAGGACCACAATTAAGCTATCTAAAAAACAGATGTTAAAATGGATCTGAAATTTTCAAAACAATGACCCCATAATTTGTAATCCAACCTATATACATAGTGCTTTTTTAGACATTTTTGCCAGTCTATTATTTCACTTACACTTTCCATAGTACAATTCATTTTCCTGGGATAATTCACAACATACAAAATTCTATTACTTTGTTCTGATAGACACTTGAGTGTGATTTGGCTAGCTGATGGAACAATGAGAAATATCTTTCTACCAATTAAATTACATGGTTACTGTTTTTAGTCGACTTAATGAGGGAAAATGTGTAGTTCCAATATCTACATGAAATTAGCTTTTTAGTACATAATGAAGTAGGTTTTTAAAATGCTAATATCCAATATTTATTAAAAATCAATACTATTTTGTTCTAAGCATGACTTAACCTGCCTCAAAGTTAAAAGGTAATGAATATAATTGGTAGCTTCTCATAAATCTCGGCAAAGTACTTCTGGTGTTCTTCAGGGAACTTAGAAAATACAAATCTTCAGTTTCCAAATGTACAACAGGGCTGAATATGTATAGCAGAAAGGTTCAGTCTTAACTCTTGGCAACTAGAAATATCTTACTCAAAAGCAGGGTCTTTGCAAAAACACCTGAATTAAGATGATTTGATCTTCTGAAAATAACCAGATTAAGATGGTGGTTTACGATAGAACTAATTTATATGACAAGGTTTCTCAGTGTTTATCTCTATGTATTAATAATAGTTAATAGCAAATCCTATTTTTTGTATGACAATACTCATCCATTGATGCATATATTAACTAGAGAAGAAAAAAAAAGCTTCTCCATCACACTAAAGGAATGCCGTTCCATTCAAATTCTTCAGTGTATTTATCCTCAAAATTAAGTAAAACCAGGATAAAATTCTGAAACAACATGAGACACAAAGTACAACAGTTCTTTTAAACTTCTTAGTAGGTGTGTTGCAAAAAAGGGGATAATTTAAAATTTTTTCAAGATTTTCACATTAAATAAAATTACTTAGGGAAATTCAAGCACAAAAATAAATATGAAATTTACAACTGGTAAAGATATTTATATGCATTTTTAAAAATATGATAAGCTGGACAACAGTGGCTCATGCTATGATCCTAGCTACTTACGAGGCTGAGACCTGGAGGATCATGGTTTGAGGCCAGTCTGGGTAATAAAGTTTGTCTCCAATCAACTAGAAAAGGCTAGGCTAGAGGTGCGGCTCAAGTGATAAAATGCTAGCAAGATTAAGCTGGTAAGAGCACAAGGCCCTGGTACCAGCAAAAATATCTTTTAAAAATTTTTTAAAAGGGGGGATGGGAATATGGCAAAAAACAAAATAATTTTAAATGGATGAGAGTATTCAGGAAATTCAAGTGGAAAATTTTGACAACAGCTACAAAAAATTGTGAGGCAGTACAAAATTCATTTCAGGGATAAGTGAACACATTTAAAGATTTGCTATCAATAAAAGCAAACCTCTGATAGTTTATCTTATTTTATTTTTTTGCCAGTCCTGGGCCTTGGACTCAGGGCCTGAGCAATGACCCTGGTTTCTTTTTGCTCAAGGCTAGTACTCTGCCACTTTAGCCACAGCACCACTTCTGGCCATTTTCTATATATGTGGTGCTGGGGAATCGAACCCAGGGCTTCATGTATACGAGGCAAGCACTGTTGCCACTAGGCCATATTCCCAGCCCCCTGTCAGTTGAGTTTAAAATGGGGCTTCTAAGTATTGGTTAAGTGTGCCTTTTCCAAGTCAATTGGAATTGAATTCTTCACACAAACAGAATTTCAAAAGTATAAATGAAATACATGCATACAAAATACTTGAACAATCAACAAACCTGTTGAAGACACTGGGTGTGGGACTGTGATCACGTTCCCTCTCTCTTTCTCTGGTCCGTTCCCGTTCTCTGTCCCGATCACGATCTCGTTCTCTGTCTCTGTCTCTTTCTCTATCTCGGTCTTTCTCTCTTCTTGCATAATAGTCCCACTGCTTGGTGGTATCCACAAGACTAGGCCATGAAGGAGCAGAACCAGTAAGGTGGGGAAAGGCAACTAAAGAAAAAACACATTAAACACAAATGTTATGGTGCTTGAAAAATGAAAATACACAAGAGAAAAAAGACAAAATTTCTTCCAAAAAACAGGAATGTATTGATAAATGGGGAAGAGAAATGTCACCTAGTAGATACTCTCAATATTGAGGAAAAATCTACCAACAAATCTCAAAGACCTAAGAAAGTCTTAAGGATCCTTCACTTGGCAGTGGTAAAAATCAGAATACTAATTTCTCAATATCAAAAGTAGAAACCACCAGCAACAACAAAACAGATTATTAATTTAGCAATGTATTAACTTAGAAAGATAAAATGAGAACCACTAAGAAATAATTACTAACTTTAAGGCCTGGGATGTAACTCTGTGGCAGGATATGCCATGCTGGCAGTTTATGAATGCTAAGTACTTTAGGTTCAGTAGCTATACTGCAATAAAACAATGGCACTTATAAATAAACCTTACTATCAATAAGACTTCACCAAAAAATCTAAAATCAGATAAATGAAGAAAAAAGGCACTAACTTTTCAATTCAATGATAACTGAGGGAGAAGGTGCGAAAGAAAAAGTCTGAAGAAAATGGAGGAAGGTTCACAGGTTTAAGGAAAGCAGTAATCGCTATAATAGAAAAGTTGTGTAAAGTGTATCAAATTACCCAGAAGGTCTAGCAGGACAAGTGATGAAGCTAACAACACTAACAGTGCAGTCCAAGAAGAAGATGCTATCTAAGACTTTTATAGCTATGCTATAGAGAAGTTAATGTCTGGCTTCAAAGTTTCAACAGACAGTCCAACTTTCTATGGGAAGTAATGCAGCTGAACATTTTAATAAGTCGAAGTCAATGCTCATTTACCACTACAGATACTCTTTTATGTACCATTACAGTATGGCCTTTAAGAATTATACTGACTGTACTCTTCTAGTGTTCTATAAATGGAACAAAGACTGGTTGGCAGCACATCTGTTTAAAACATGCTTTGCTGATTATTTTAAGCCTAGATTTCTTTCCAAATATTACTGCTGCCAATAATCTGATCACCCAAGAGTTCTGATAGAAATGAATGACAAGAATCACATTGTTTTTATACCTACTAATACAAAATCCATTCTGTAGCCTAGCCTGTACATCAGTGGGTAATCTTGACTTTCAAGTCTTAAGAAATAGATTTCCTAAGATGCCATAGTGATTCATCTGACTCATCTGATGAATTTGGGCAAGGAAAACTGATAAGATCTGAGAAGATTCAAAGCCAACGCAGGTAGGAAAATCTGAGTGACTCTTATCTCCAATTAACCATAAAAAGCCAGAAGTGAAAGTGTAGAGCATAAGTGACAAATTGGGCAAGAGGCTGAAGCCCTGAATTCAACCTCTAGTCAGTTCTGTGCCTCACCCTACCACAAAAATCACGATTCATAAAAATATTTATGATGGGGTCAAAATGTTAGCATTAACTGTAGTTTGAAAGAAGCTGATTCCAATTCTCACAGATGACTTTGAGGGGCTCAAGACTTTAGTGGAAGAAGATATGATGATAAAAGAATTGGACCTTAGGTTTTTACAGTAACCCCATGAGGAAACTTTTTTTATTTATTTATTTATTTATTTTTTGGCCAGTCCTGGGTCTTGGACTCCGGGCCTGAGCACTGTCCCTGGCTTCTTCCCGCTCAAGGCTAGCACTCCGCCATTTGAGCCACAGCGCCGCTTCTGGCCGTTTTCTGTATATGTGGTGCTGGGGAATCGAACCTAGGGCCTCGTGTATCCGAGGCAGGCACTCTTGCCACTAGGCTATATCCCCAGTCCCTCCATGAGGAAACTTTTAACAGACGAGGAATTGCTCTAAAAGCAAAGTGGAGCAAAAGACAATAGGTTTCTTCAGAAGGAATCTACTCCTGGTGAAGATGCTGACAACACTGTTGAAAGGAAAATAAACAATCAAGTAGAATACATAAACTTGGTAAAGGACAGGCAGGGCAGGGCTTGAGAGGACTAATTTCTTTTTTTTTTTTTGCCAGTCCTGGGCCACAGCGCCACTTCTGGCCATTTTCTGTATATGTGGTGCTGGGGAATTGAACCCAGCGCCTCATGTATACGAGGCAAGCACTCTTGCCACTAGGCCATATCCCCAGCCCGAGAGGAGTAATTTCAAACAAAGCCCTACTATGGGTAAAGTATTATCAAACAACATAATATGGAACCAAGAAATCTTTCATTAAAGACTCAAGTTGATATCGTTTCCTCTTAAGAAATTGCTACCACTCCAATTTTCAGCAACCACCACCCTCATCAGTCAGCAGCTGGCATCACAGAGCCAATCTAAATCCTGTCAGCAAAAAGATGACAGCTCAATTCACCAAGGGGCTCAAATAATCACTATCAGTTTTTAAAAGAAAAGCATTTTTAAATGACTACATCTACATTGTTCTTTTAAATATGATGCTACACAGTATAATAGGACAACATAAAAGTATATAGTAAACATATTACTTTTATAGTACTTGGAAACTAGAACTTTGCAGCTCATTTTTATCACACTTGCCTTATTGCTATGAGTATTGCAATTGGGTTCCAGAACCCAATCTGTATCTCCATCACAAAATCTAGTTCAGGCCCATCACACTGTGTTCAGTTTCAAAAGCCTACCACATTTCCTTTTATCCCCATGTTTTTAAACATTTGTGGAAGTCAAGTCATGAACTGTTCATCCCTTAAAGTGGGAGACCCATCTACTGACATCCTCCTCTCTGTCCCCAACTAGCCTGTAACTACTGTATTTCACAATATCTTTAAAAATCATTATAATTTTCAGAATAAGTGAATTGAATCAACAAAGTTGTCACAAGTGAACATAAAGGAGTATCTACAAATAATTTTAAAAACAAAGCAAGCCAAAGAGGAGGAAAGTCAAAAACAAAGATGCCATGACTCTTACAAAAAAAGATTAAGACAAATTGGTGAAAACTCCTAAATCCTGTTAGAAAAGAACAATCTACAAGTATCTGGTATAGTACTAGTAACTAATGTATAAATGAAAAATGGATACAGGTAATTCAGTTAGGAACCTTGGAAAGATGTAAATCAATTCTTTCCCTTCCCTCCCCTCCAGGCTCTTCCCTTTACTTCCTTTCTTTCCTTTCTTTTGTTTTCTGGGGTACCAGTACTGGGGCTTGAATTCAGGGCCTGGTCACTGTCCCTTAGCTTTTTCCCTGGTGGCTCTACAACTGATCTACAACTCTACCTCTGGCTCTTCATGGTTAAATGATGGTTAGAATCTTGTGTACTGCCCTGAACTATGACCTTCAAATTTTAGCCTCCTGAGTAGTTAAGGTTACATGAATGAACCAAACCACTGGTGCCAGCTTCAAGTAACATTTCTTAATTTCTCTACAAAGGTTTTCCTGTTGTTTTGTTGTTTACTATGAAAACATAGTTTTACATTTAAAAAATATTTAGCTCTTCACTGATTCAAACTAAATCTGAGTAACTACTTACCATTACCATATGGAAATGCACGTGCAGAACGACCATCATAACCAGAAGAATGCCCACTGTTGAAGAAAAAAACTGAATTTTTATGCCTATTTTATAGTTTGATACAGATGGAAAAACAGCAAAACAAAAAATTAGTTAACATTTTTGGGTTTTAGACAAGCTCTTGCTATGTTACTCATGTCAGTCTTGAATTCACAGACTCAAATGATCCTTCTGCCCCTGACACCTTAGTAATTGAAGGCAGGCTCGTATCCTTGTCCTAACAAAAATAATAACCTTTACCATCATTTAATGATAAGCTTTAATTTTGTAATTCTATTTTTAAATAAAAAGGCATTGGCTTTTTAAATTTATTTATTGTAGCATTGGCTTTTATGTCTCAACAACATTAACCTTACATCTAATTTCTCACAAAAACATTATTAGCAAGTAATGTTTAACACAAATAATGCAATTGATTTCATCTTGGCTCACAGCATAACAAAAATGTGAAGAGTAGATTATTTAAGGTTTTAGATTTAAAATTAAGATATAAATCAGTAAAGCAGTTCAACTGATGGGATCGATAATATTTTTCTAACATTTTGATTGAGAAACAAGTATGTAGGGCTGGGAATATGGCTTGGCAGTAGAGTGCTTGCTTTGCATGCATGAAGCCCTGGGTTCCATTCCTCAGCACCACATAAATTGAAAAGCCCAAAAGTGGTGCTGTGGCTCAAGTGGTAGAGTGCTAGCCTTGAGCAAAAAGAAGCCAGGGACAGTGCTCAGGCCCTGAGTCCATGCCTTGGGACTGGCAAAAAACAAGTATGTGTTCAAAAAGGACTAAATAAAACCAAATTCTTTCTTATGTTCTCACAATTGGTACTTTCCTAAGTATTATTTCCTATGAAAACTATATGAATTGTTTGATACTACTGATGTAAAGTTCTCACGATTTTATTTTCTTTTAACATAAGATGAATTTTTTTTTTTTGAAAACAGATATCATATAGAGGGGATTTGGCACTTAAAGGGAATAGTTATAGCAACCTAATGTCTTCAAGAGATTGGGGGCCTTCCCCAACACTGGGAAACAAAATATTGCCAACTCCTAGAAGAAGATTGTTCAATATAAGATTGTAACTAACATAAATTGCAAATACAAAGTGTGAAAAATAAGGCCAACAATATACAGAACAGAGTCAATCTTTCCTTGTGGAAGGTGAAATGCAACAGTGTAGCAGGGAAGAAAGCAGCTTTTCTTTTTTACCAGGGTAAAAAAAAAATAGGTGCCTTTACCTAATTGCAAAAAAGCCATGTATTATTCATGATTTTCAGTAAACTGTACTTTCCACACAACTGACCAGTCAAGTTTTCAACAAAAATAATCTAAAAGTTTCATTATTCAACGTCATAAATAAAAGCATAAAAGATTCCTATTTTAGGGCTGGGAATGTGGCTTAGTGGTAGAGTGCTTGCCTAGCATGCATGAAGCCCTGGGTTCGATTCCTGAGCACCACATAAAACATAAAAGCTGGAAATGGCACTGTGGCTTGAGCAAAAGGAAGGCAGGGACTGTGCTCAGGTTGATTTCAAGCTCCGGGACTGGCCAAAAAAACGATTCCTATTTTAAAATTCTATCACTTTAGATATTTGCTCTGTGTTTCTGGGGTTTGTTTTTTGTTGTTGATGATGTTGTTTTTTTGCTGGTCTCAGGGCTTGAACTCAGGGCCTGGGCACTGTCCCATAGCCTCTGTGATCAAAACAAGCACTCTGCTCTACCACATGAGCCACAGCACCACTTCCTTTAGGTTAAACATTATAGTAATTAATACAGGTTAAGATTTACAATAGAGGGCTGGGGATATGGCCTAGTGGCAAGAGTGCTTGCCTCGTATACATGAGGCCCTGGGTTCGATTCCCCAGGACCACATATACAGAAAATGGACAGAAGTGGTGCTGTGGCTCAAGTGGCAGAGTGCTAGCCTTGAGCAAAAAAAAGCCAGGTACAGTGCTCAGGCCCTGAGTCCAAGCCCCTGGACTGGCAAAAAAAAAAAAAAAAAAAGATTTACAATAGACAGATGATACGTTTATAAATACAAGTTTTCTGTCAAAAGGCTATTAATGACCAAAATGTACAGCCACCCATACTGATTTACCTTTCTATTGTTGGTATAAGAGATGGTGGTGGAGCGCCTGGTGGAGGAGGAAAACCTGAAACATTCAATCGTAAGACAAAAATAATTAGCAGACTGCACATACAATTTCAAGAGTGAAACAAAGCTGCTGTGTTTCACTAAATTTCTCTGGGGATATAAACGTGCTTCTCTACATTCTAATGGATAGAAAAAAATGGAACTTAACATATACAGCATTTTGGAGTAATAAAAATTTCAACAGTCTGGCCTAACAGAGCACAAATTGGGAGTCAGGACACTTGGTCTTATTTTCAGCACCACACATAGCCCATTTTGTGAGTATGAGAAAGTTAAATCTCAATGCCTTACCTTTTCCATATTAAAAAAACAGTAGTAGTGTTGCCACCAGATAGATTGTATTTGAAATAGTTCATAGAAGAAAAGCAGATAAAATAGCATTTACCTCTTTTTAAAAATATTGAGTATGAGAGATTATCGAAATTTCCTTAAAATATATAATTTGTAAATGAACCTAACCAGCAAACATATAAGAGTATTTTTAACAGCACAACCCCAATTAACTATTTTACAAAGAAAGGCAAACAGAGGAGTTTTTCATTAGCATAGAAGAAAATAATTTGTACCTTTGTATCAGAAAGTCTGCATTCTCAAATAATTTTTAGTACCAAAGAATAGTATCACAAAAATGGATCTTAGCAATTAGTCTACTCTGCACTTTCAAATTTATTAGGAAACATAGCATCCCAACAGAAGACATTAAGATTCCACAACTTACAATACCTAGTTTTTCCAAATTTTAACAACCCTGACAATTAGGAAATACATTAAATGATATAATTTAAATCCCTAACACAATAATTCACATACTGTCCTGAGGCAAAAGTATTCTACTATCAAGACCTCTATTACCTTCTATGTATTTGAAAATTCTTCTACTAAAGCCTCATCTTCAGTGTTCTTCGTAAAAATGAATGCTACTCTTTCATCCCTTCTCAAAACTCCATGCAAGTAAGTTTTAGTCCTGCTTCAAACCAGTTCAAGTTTACTATGCTCATCACTTTATTGGGCTTTAGATCTGTAACTCCTTTATTAAATAATCAGTACAAGCACAATTACCACAATAGTCCTAGATCCCACAATCCTATATCACACAGCCTCACAACCACATTAAAATAAACTATAAATACACAATCCCTTTGACTCTGCTTACTAAGTCCGTCAGGCACACAATTAATGACTATCCCACACCTAAATTTGTACACTATCCTATGTAATCTAAACTTCCCTATTTCTGTTACCCAGGTCATTCTGATTTTAGTCCCACCCTTCCAGTATTATCACTATCACTTGCTTCACATTTTCCTTGGCTTTCAATACTGAGCTGAGCAAACACACTTGCTAACAGGGTTTAATCTACTACCAATAAAAAGAAACTGACAAAAACAGAAACAACAGCACTGTTCTATAAATAAACCCCTATTAACCATACCATTACAGCAATGAACCATTAATTACCACTCTAAAAATCACCACCTGACCAGTTTTCAATCCACCTACTGCTGTGTGGTTCAGAACATATTTTCTCATGAAACTGAATTGTGACAACAGGATAAAAAAAAAAGTCATGATAAAATGAGCATAAATTCTTTTCCTTTTCTCTTGTAGTCACTTTATCATATAAAATATTCATTGGTCAAAAATATTTTGAATAAATATTTTTTACATTCATATTTTCTTCACAAATTGGAAAGTGAGAATTTTCCTCACAATTTCTATTTCCACAGAAATGGGTAAGACAAGTATAAGAAAACTAAGTATCATAAAACTGGAATGAAGCAAAGGCAGAGCTGAAAATAGGACCTTGAAATCCCAATAGCCAAGTTCATATTCTAACCACTTCAACACTGACCCTCCTAAGCTGGAAATTTCATGTTCATTAACAATGATGGAAAAAAACATGAAAAAAAAGTTTTACCTGGAGGTGGTACAGTTATTGGAATACCTAAAAAACAAGTGATGAAATTTAATATAGTAACTGGATTTCAGAACCTGTTATGTATTTATGCCATCACCAAAACAAACTTTGAAATAAACCCCTTGCCTCATTATCCTGGCTTAGCACTCAAGAGAAGCATTCTGTTTTCTTGCAGACTAACAATTCGAGTAAAACATCCAACTTCCTCAATGAAAAACCAGTCTAACAACTCAATAACAAGATTGCCCCCACTAGTTGTAATCACAAATGAAGTTAGACATCACTTAAAAAGCATACTTATGCATACGCAAATATCAAACTCCAAAACATTAATGCTAACTAAATTTGGTAATTGGTGTCCGGTTTTGCTATATTGAACATTTTAATAGGGAAACTGATCTATGGCTTGATAGTATATGTGATGCAAGGTAACTAAAAATCAAGGACACAACTTACTTTGTTAAGTTCAATGTTTTAGCTTTTCAAGTGTTCAGACTGTTTAACTAGTGTTAGTAGGAGTGAGAATACTTAATATTTTCCTTGATTTGTAGAAAAAAATGGGGTACAAGAAATTCATGTGTATGTATACACACACATATATATATGCACACACACATCCACATATATCTAAACCTAAATCTATATCTATATATATACATATATATCTACCACCAAGGCAAATTAATATGAATGTGGTAAATGATTTATTTCTACATGTCAGGAAATAATAAGAGTGAATCTCACTCATTATTTGTTACATACCGCAAACTTAAAGAAAATTATGTGAACATTCAATTTATACTGACTAAACATGGACTTAAGTACAAATGTGAAATTTATTTATTACTAAACTCCATGTTTTAAATTCAGGAGGTACATGAGAGGAAATTTACTTTCAGTTGAAGAAAAATGATTTCTAATTAATAGGAAAAAATTAAAACAACTTTTTCATGAAAAGTTTTTATACCATAAATAAGGTCAACACAGCTACAGTGATTTATTAAAGCCTATTTTTAAAAATAGATCAATATTACACTAAAAGAGGGAAAAAAATCTTATTAACTAAATGCATGCAAAAATGAATACTTTCAAATGTTTTCTTGACAAAAGAACAATGCAAATAAATATGCTAGTAGTTTACAAAGTTAAAACATGTTTTATCAGAATGAGATATTTATATAAAAAAGATGTTATGACAGCAAATGGAAGGTTGGGGATGTGACTCACATGGAAAAGTGTCTGCATGGCTAGCATAAGACCCTGAGTTCAAATCTCGGTACTGCCTTTTCCCAAACGACAGCAAATGGCCTAAAAATATCCACTACATCACCTGATTTAGCCATCCATACAATAAAAGAATATGCTAAACTCACAAAGCATACAAAACTAAGGATGTATAACATAGTTATATGTCTTAAGACATCAGGCTTCCCGAAATCTACCAAATGAACACACAATTGACGGCATTTCACATCCATCCTGAGATTGCCTTGATGCTTCCTAAATTGTTTAACTGATCCAACAGACAATATAAGCTAAATAGAATCTAAGATTAAGCTAAAGGAGAAAGCAAAACACTAAATATTTTTAATATATACTATTAACACATACTATTATAGCCTCATAGTCTTTAGAACTGAGATTTTTTTTCAAACACTGCAGAAAATATCAACATTTATCAACCACTTTGTGATACTATAATGAAATTTATTAGGTAAGTAAGCAGTGTATACCACAGTGAATGGTGACTATAGCTTACTAAAATGTAAAATCATGCAAAAAAATAAGAAATTATGAGTCCACAGCTTCAAATTTAGCTCTCAAAAACACTTAAGAGGTAAAAGTTTCAGAAAATAAATAAAAAGATTATATGATCAAACTAAACATGCTCTGAAGGCAATTGGTTGCCAGGTGGAGACAGCCCACACCTGAAATCCTACTCAGGAGGATGAAATCTGTAGATCACAGTTCAAAGCCAGCTGGGGCAGGAAAGTCCATGAGACTCTGATCTCCACTTAACCACTGAAAAGCCAGAGGTAGAACTGTGGCTCAAGTAGTACAGCGCTAGCCTTTAGCAAAAAAAAAAAAAAAGCTGAGAGACAGTGCGTAGGCCCAGAGTTCAATCCCCAGGATCAGCACCCCGCCCCCCCCCAAAAAAAGTCAGCACTGGGACTAAATGTGTATCTCAGAGGTATGTTTGCTTAGCATGGGCAAGGGCTCTGGGTTTGAGTCTTGGTAATTCAGAATTATTTTATTAAAAGTCAATAAGAACTAAGAATACAAAGAAAACCATAAAATCATGCTATAGTTGTCTTTTTGACCAATACCTATATACATACTATCAAAAAGACCTAAAAGTAGAGCAGTAGCCTTGAGCCAAAGAACCTCAGGAACAGCACAGTACCCAAGCCCTGAGTTCATGCCTCAGGAATAGCCTAAAAACAAAACAAACAACAACCAAAAAACAAAGTTGATGTGAAAACTAGAAAGGATGTTACTATAAATTTTTATTGGTAAAGATTGATGGAAAAGGACTACACAAAGTTAATGTATTTTATAACAGATGGTTTGAGAAATATCAAATACATTTTCAAAGTATAACTAATAAAGTTTAACAAGGGATATAGAGGCCAAGAACATTTTCATTAAAACATCAATAAATACCGAGTGCTGGTGACACACTTGTAATCCAAGCTACTCTTTAGGCTGAGATCTGAGGATCATAGTTCAAAGCCAGCCCAGGCAGTAAAGTCCCAGTGACTCTAAATCTCCAACTAACCCCGGAAAACCAGATGTAGCACTGTGGCTCAAAGTGGTTGAGCACTAGCCTTGAATGAAAAACCTTAGGGACAGTGCCCAGGCCCCATGACTGACCAAAAACAAAAAACAACTGAAATATCTTAAGCCTGTATCTCATACCTATTATCTTAGCTACTCAGAAAACTGTTCTCTGAAGACCAAGGTTCAAAGCCAGACCAAGCAGCAAAGTCAGAAAGACTTTCATCCTCCACTAATAAGCATAACAGTTGTACTAGATGCATGGCACAAGTGACAAGAGTACCTACCAGCTACATGCAAAAAAAGACAATCAAGAGCAAGACACCTAGACAATCTCTACTAGCAAACAGGTACCCGCATGTATGTGCGCTCTTCAATTTGACTTAGCCAACAAAATGAGGAATCGTGTAAGGAAGAGAAACATCTCTTCTCTCTCCTTCTGAACAACTCTACTTTCCGGGCCAACATGTACAAAGCCTAGCCTATGGGCTTGAAGCATACAAAACATGTAATGCAATTCTTTTCTATATCCTTTTTTCCCTATTCCTTTTACATTTTTTTATTTTTCGTTTTTTACTATCTTTAGTTATACAAAGGAGTTGTCATTAACAAAGCATGAATACAATGCATCTTGATAAATGTTCCTCCTTTCAATCCTCTCACCCATCCTTCTCCTTCCCTCACTGAATTCTCCCTCTCTTCTCTACCATTTTCCCCTTGACCCTCACCCCTTTCAAATACCAGCTTCTTGGTGTTTATTTTGCTTATCCTTGATTTATCTCTTATGTGTAAAATAAGTGAAGAAAACTGTTTATTTCCTGGAGGCCTTTATGTAACTGAAGTAAGAATAAGATTTCTAGTAGTGATGAACATCTGTTGGAAAAGTAATAGTCAAGCTCTAATGGGCTAAGTAGCTTAGTGGTACAAAAACCTGAGTATGTATCATAATCAAAGTCTTAAAGTCTAGAGCATTTGGTTCTTCTGGTATAATTTTTGACTTAGAAGGACTACTAAGTGGGCCCAGAAAATCTGCAATACAAAGCATTTTCCAAGAGATGATAATGCTGACCTGGTACTTAAGAGAATCATTTACTGTCTCCTAATTTCACTGCTGAGAAACTCAATGTTGAATATAGTTGAAATAAATTATATTCCAAATTTTTATGAAAGTATGTATATAGAACAGTAAAATAGTCTGCCTAGACTCACAAAAAAATTTAAAAATGGAGAGTAGAGAGATTTTATTTTATGTCCCAGGACTTAATGTACATTCTTAAAAGTGGAAGTAAGTAGGGAAGTAGGGAAAAAAACCTGAAATCCTATTTGGGGACCTGAGAAAAAGAAGTAGACAGTATTCCTACCAAACATATATTTAAAGAGACTTTATTCTATGAAATGCAGACAAGAATCCAATGTGAATCCTACAAAATTAAAAAGAGTGAGGGAAAGGGTCAATGGAGGAGGAAGGGATGAGAATATTGAGAGGTGACACTGATCATTATATACTGTATTCAGAAAATGCTTTGTTAAATGGTAACTCTTTTGTACAATGACTTAAAGATAATAATAAAGTAAATGAAATTAAAGAAAAAAAGGGAAAACAACCAATAGGGTGGGTATGAGTGGGAAGGGTTGGGTTAACAAGGAGGATGAAAGGATGAACATACTTGAAATAGACTGCAACTATGAACAATAAACAATGAAATTTGTTGAAACAGTTCTGAGAGTGGAGGGTGGTGGGAAGAGAAAGTGGTAAGGGTGGTGAGACTGACTGAAATATACTGTGAACGGGTACTGATGTAACAATGAACTATGACTCCGTATAAGAATACATAATAAAATAATAACATTTTATAAGTTAGACTATTGTAATTAATATTTTGTTTGGCTAAAATGATCACTCATTTTACTTATGAACAACTGTGTATAAAAAATGCATTAATAGGCAATTCTGTACAATATTCAATAAGAATACCTTGTAAGAACTTACTTTCAAAATTTAAGAAATATCCTAAAAGGTGTCATGGTGGCTCATACCTGTAATCCCAGCTACTCAGGAGGAGCACTATTAAGGTCAAAGGGTAGAGGGAGGGTAGGTTTAGTGAGATAACCCCATCCCAATCAAACAACAAGATGTAGGGTAGAGGAGCTGGGAATATGGCCTAGTGGCAAGAGTGCTTGCCTCCTATACATGAAGCCCTGGGTTCCCCAGCACCATATATATAGAAAACGGCCAGAAGTGGCGCTGTGGCTCAAGTGGCAGAGTGCTAGTCTTGAGCAAAAAGAAGCCAGGGACAGTGCTCAGGCCCTGAGTCCAAGGCCCAGGCCTGGCCAAAAAAAAAAAATAATAATACACACACACACACACACACCCCGACACACACACACACACACCCTGACACACACACACCCCGACACACACCCCCCCACACACACACCCCGGGGGAGGGAACTGTGATTCAATGCCAGTCTAGGAAGACAACTAAAAAAAAAAAGATGTAGGGTAGAGAAGTGGCTCTAGTGGTAGTATGTCTGCCTAGCAAGCACAAGGTCCTGAGTTAGACCAAGTTGAGGGGGAAAGGAGGGAGGAGGAAGAAAGGATGGGAGGTTATTAAAAATCTGTGCGCACATGCATGCGCGTGCGCACACACACACACACACACACACACACACGCAGGCCAGGCACCAGTGACTCATTCCTATAATCCTATTTACTCAGGAGACTGCAATCTGTCTTATCTCCAACTAATTACCAAAAAGTCGGAAGTAGAGCTTTACCTCAGATAATAGTAGAGCATTAGCTTGAGTGTGAATGTCTGTGTGTATGTGTGTGTAAGGGACAGTGCCTAGGCCCTGTGTAAACACACACACACACACACAAAATGCTATGGTCACAAAACAAAAATTACCAGTATACTTCATGAACACTAAAAAGAAAATTTTACAGTATTTAAAATGGGCAAATTATCTTATCTGTTAAGGACCATTAAGTTATCCAATTTATAAGATCTAATACTTACTACAGAATAATAAAAAGTATATCTTAAATTAAAAAATATTTGAAAGAAATGTCCATATTTTAAGCGGGAACTTAAATTTTTTACCCAGCTCACAAACAACCACAAAACGATTAGAATATCAGTGCAAATAAAAGACAAATGATAAACTGTAATTAGATTCTACAAACTCCACCATCAAAAATGCAACCATTACAACAGGATAGGCAAAAAAAACCACACACACACACACACAAAAAAAACCAACATTATGAAAAAGCTTTTAGTCCTTATGAAATTTGCATTTGAATTACCCCAGATTACTTGTGCCACAAAACACTATCACAGAAAATGAGCATTATTCATTCATCACTTTGAGTTTACTGGAAATAGTAACAGGCTTTTTCGTTTAATATTAAAAGAGTGAATGTAAGTTTTCAAAGCCATTAAGGAATTGTTTTTCAAATGTATTTCTGAAAAATGTGTAATTCTAGCAAATAGTAAAGATCTGAAGCAATCTATTGGTTAAGACTAAATAACCAAAGTTTAACAGTTTCCTAACTGTTACTTTCATAAAATGACATTTCAGTTAATAGGGCAAAAGTCAAGGGTGCTGACAGAATTCACCTAATACAGGTCAACTTTCCAAGGACTTTTGGGGGGGTCTCTGAGACTTTTCTAAGGTCAAAACTACTCCCATGAAATTATTAAACTGTTAGACAGGCATGATGGCTTTTATACCTACAATCTTCAGTACTTGGGTAGGGAGGTGGTGTCAGAAAAAGACAAGGAGAGAAGAGGATGGAAGACAAGAAAGAGAGGGAAGAGGATGGAGAAAGGGGGAAAGAAAGAGGGAGATGGGTGAGAGAAAGGGAAAATAGGTAATAAAAAGACACGAGGTCTTCCTTTTTGTTGCTGTTGGTTGTGAAGCTTGAACTTGGGGGCCTGCGCACTGTCCCTAAATTTTTTTTTTTTTACTCAAAGCTACCCCTCTAACACTTTGAGCCACAGCAGCACTTCTGGTTTTCGGGTGGTTAATTGGAGGTAGGAGTCTCACAGACTTTCCTGCCTGGGATGGCTTTGAACTTCAAATCTCAGCCTCCTGAGTAACCACCAGCAATTGGCAAGGCAAAAGGTCTTGAAGAATTAGTCTTTAGATGTGGTGTCTTCAAGCATAAGGAATCAGTAATGGGCATCAGGACAGAGGTTTCCAACCTTAATAATACTATAGTTGGAAAAAAAAATTCTAAAGTATAAGGTCCACACCTAGGAAGGCTCCATGCAGATGCCCCACATCTGTTTAAGTCTGCACCCAGTACCTGAGTTACCTAGGTAACTGGCACACCTGGAGGCAGGTACCTCCTCCTTCTCTGAAGTCACATCCAATCCACCTGGCCATATCTTCCACCTTTTCCTATATAATCTGGCTCAACACAGTCCCTTCTTTTTCCTTTTCTTACTCTTTTTCACTTCTTCCTTCTCCTCTGTCTCCCCATGCCTCCACCTTGTGTGGGTTGGCAGTTTGTTTTCCCCCCAATAAACTCCTTTCTCCTGAACCATGGGGAGGGTTTCCTTTCTGGTGAACATTACATCTGGTGCCTGACTTGGGAGGGGACAGATTCATGAGTCACTGGATCTTTCCTCTGCTCTTCTGACCAGCCCTCCTTGGACCAAACTCCCGAAACTCGGAAGAAACTCACTTCGGATTTCTCGCCTTTACCACTGCTGGCTATGCACCCACCACACCATCTCCTCTCTAAGTCTGGTGAGTGACTCCCACCAGAGGAACTCCTTATGCCTTTTTGGCCAGTCTGTTCACATTTCAGGGATGTCTGAATTGAGAATTTGAATCTACATCCTGTCTATGTCCTTGTGGACCCCCATCTATGTCCTTATGAACTCCTACGTCCTCACCAGACTACTCCATAAAGTCAAAACGCCTCATAGGCTAGAAAATCAGTCTCAATGGTCCAACCTTTTTGCTTGTGCTCTCAAGAGTGCAACACAGGCTGGGTTCCAGGGACCCCCCCCTCTAGTTTCTCTCTCAACGGCTAGCCATTCTGGGTTTGATCTAAAAACAAAATAACTGCAACCACTGACCTAAGTATTCTTAACACCATGACTGTTCAGAAAAATCACCATCTTGGCCACACAGTGGGTGGAATCACAGTTAAACTCCCTTGAAGCAATCCCAAGATCACCTGATTCCACAAGCCAAAGGAAAAAGCTGGCAGTTTTAGAGAAATAAATCACAATTATTTGTAGTCAATTCCTAATAAGCTACAGCCCCTGCCTCATGAGACTTCTTCCAGGCTTCCTTCAAGGACCACCAAAGGACAGCTACTGCTTGCCTTATCCCGGAGGGGGCCACATCTACACCTTTTACCCCTAATGTTGACACCCCTTGCCAAGAGGAAGTAGCCAGAGAGAATTGGCACCCTGTTTCATAATTATTAAAAGGCCGGAATGTAAGGTCCACCCCCAGGAGGGGTCCATGCAGATGTCCCCCCACCTGTCTGTGCTACCTAGGTATACCTAGGTAACTGGCACATCTGGAAACAGGTGTGCCTTCTCTGAAGTCACATCCAATTCACCTGGCCATATCTTCTACCTTTTCCTATATAATCCGGCTCAACACAGTCCCCTTCTCTTTCCTTTTCTCTCTTCCTTCTCCTTCTTCCTTCTCCTCTGTCTCCACCGCCTCATTCTTGTGTGGGCAGGCAGTATGCTTTCTCCGCAATAAACTGCTTTCTCCTGAACCATGTGGCGGGTTTCCTTTCTGGCGAACCTTATATAAAGTATTGCTTTTCTCTTGTGTATTTTCTATGAGTGAAAAGCTATGTTTTGTCAAGGCTTTGTGGTTTATGATATCACTACAAATTTAGTATAGAAACAAATAAGAGAGCCCAGCTTTTCTCCATCAAAACAGAGTAAAAGGAACTACAAAAGTTTGAAACAATAACACTTCTAGGCACTAAACCTTTTTTATTCTATAAAATGACATTTTATGTTAAAATGTAATGAGCTCAAGAATTTCTACTTTAATCTCTTAATTTCTGCTTTAATTTCTCATAACAAAATACCTGTAATATCTACAAACTGAAATTCTTTGGGACTGCAGTAATTTAGAGTATAGGGAAGTCTATGATCAAAAAGTTCAAAAAATGTTCATGTTAAAAAGTGAGACTACTAAGAGAAATACTCTACTGAGATTTCAGACCTTTTAGAAAATGTAGAAAGACCCCAGATGTCAGCTGCTCTACTTCCTCTGTCCCCACGGTATCATCAACCCAAAACCAAGAAAAATGTAGATGTTATTTAAGCTCACATAGTAATACTAGATAACTAGATAAGCCACAGTTTTACATGAGAAATCAGCTTCCTTCTAAAATGTAAACCCCATATTCAGCTTTAAAAGCAGGGATGTTTTCTTTGTGGGTTACATTTAGTAAACTGAGGGATCTTTCAAATTAGAGAGTCTATCAAACCCCAGGACAAAAAAAAAAAAAAAAGACTTAATACAATGAAATCTAACAAAAAAAAATTACTTTTTAAACAATGGATGAGAATATGATTAACCACAACATTAAACATTTCTGCATTTCCAGTGGGATCTACCATTGCTGCCTGACAAAGCTCTATGCTTCACACAAATCAACTACAACCAGAAACATTTTCTCCTCTCTAACTTATTAATAATTATTAAAATACTAAATACACACTTATAAATGGCTGTTCAAGGGAAGGGGACAAACCTTTTCACTCTATCAACTATTTGACAGGAAAAGTCTTGGAAGAGAGTTGTTTCTATTACTTAGTAACTGTTAGAACTATTTACACTTATGTGGTAAACCATGTCTGTAAACCTTCAAGTAGGGTTTACTGTGAACTTTCAAGATAAGGTTAAAATACGCAACATAGTTCTCATAACCTGACTTGTGGAACTGAAACCCCTTTGTATAACTATTTAAAGTAAATGTAAAACAACATTTAAGACAGAAAGAAGATGCCGGCGAAACAATAGGAACAGACCCTAGCCTTCTCTAATCAAACAGATTTAGGGTACTAATACACACTCTCCCCCAAAAGATGACAACACAGAGAGAGAGAGAGAGAGAGAGAGAGAGAGAGAGAGAGAGAGAGAGAGAGAGAGAGATACACAATCAAAGGAGCAGAAAAAAATCACAACTTGAACAGATACAAGGAAGGAAAACCGTGAAGAGCTCTCTGTCAACACCCCATCCCATGCCAGCAGCTACAATAAGCCGCTAGAGCAGCCCCGCAGATACCCAGGACTCCAGGATCCAACAGGCCACGCTGCTGAATCCAGATGGAGAAAAATTCCACAGCGCTGGACCTGGACAGTGCAGAGAAAGACGGAAACCAGCAGCGTGGCACCATGACATCCGGACCCAGAGAACTTCCACCTTACAAATGGTCAGCCTACCACCAACATGGCTAAGCTGTGTAAGCAGCCCGATGGTGGCCCAGGACTCTGACACCTGAAGAATTAGACTAAAGCATCCAGACACAGAGATCTACCACAGTGCTGCCGG
Organism: Perognathus longimembris pacificus; assembly: GCF_023159225.1. Classification (NCBI taxonomy): domain Eukaryota; kingdom Metazoa; phylum Chordata; class Mammalia; order Rodentia; family Heteromyidae; genus Perognathus; species Perognathus longimembris. Next base: position 27,040,004 of record NC_063176.1, on the reverse strand, counting down.
TTAGCCCACGGCCAATTCCAAGATCAAGGAGTGATTACCCTGCCAGGGACCCCTGCCCTCACAGGAGACCAGCACTGGTTGTGACCCACAGAGCTTGGCCTCAGACCTTTCCCTCCTGCCTAACAAGGGGCACCACACTTGAAGAAAACAAAGAGGCCAGAGCACAGGAAGAAGAAAGAAGTAAAGTACAGGAAATTAAGAAAATGACAGGAAACATGACACATCTCTCTGTAATAACACTAAACATTAACGAACTCAACTCCCTAATTAAAAGAAAAAGAACAGCATTCCAACTGCCTAAACTGAACCAACAAGACAAACAAGCTAAGCAAACCAACAACAAACATGCAAGGAGATAGAGGAAGAAATCAGAAGTCTCCCAACAAGGAAAAGTCCAGGCCCAGATGAATTCACTGCTGAATTATGTAAAACTTTTAAAGATGAACGAATACCAATACTCCTCAAGCTTTTCCATGAAGTAGAAGCAGAGAGCACAATTCGAAACTCAGTCTATAAAGTATCATACTCAACCCCAAACCAGGCAAATAGCTAAGGAAAAAAGAGAACACAATTTTTAAAAATCATACATTGTGACTATGCTTCATCCTACAGATGCAAGGCTGGTTTAACATACACAAATCAATTCAACATGTCAACATAGTCAAGGACACGAACCACATGACCATCACAATAGATGCAGAAAAGGCCTTCAATAAAATACAACATCCAATCATGTTAAAAAAGCTTTGGAGAAACTAGGAACAGAAGGAATATTCCTTAAAACAATAAAGGCTATATATGACAGAACAGCCAACATCATACCAAATGGGGAAAAGATAAAATCATTTCCCCTAAAATCAGGAATAAGGCAAGGATGCCCACTCTCTCCACTCCTCTTCAATACAATTCTGGAATTCTCAGCCACAGCAATAAGGCAAGACAAGGATATAAATGGGATCCACATAGGGAAAGAAAAAAATTAAACTATCCCTATTAGCAGATGACATGATCTTACACCTACAGGACCCAACCCCTCTCCCCCCCCCCCCCCAAAAAAAAACTCCTAGAGCTGATAAACCACTTTGGCAAAGTAGTAGGATATAAAATTAACCCACAAAAATCAGGAGCCTTTCTGTACGCTAACAATGTACAAGCAGAAAGGGAAATCATGAAAACAACTCCATTTATGATAGCCTCAAAAAAATAAAAACAAAAAAAACCCCTAAGAACCTAACCAAAGATGTAAAATCTCTTTATAGCAAAAACTATAAAAATCTGAAGAAACCAATCAAAAAGTAAAACAGGAAATGGAAAGACCTTCCACTTTCATGGATAGGTACAATCAATATTACGAAAATGGCCTTACTGCTAAAAACGATATACAAATTCAATGCAATCCCCACCAAAATCCCAATGACATTCTTTACTGAGATAGAGAAAACAATCCAAAAATTCATATAGAACAAGTAAAGACCTAGAGTAGCCAAAACAATGCTAAGCAAAAAAAAAAAAAAAAAAAAAGCAGATGGTATCACAATACCAGATTTCAAACTTACTACAGAGCCATAATAACAAAAATAGCTTGATATTGGCACAAAAAATAGACCAGAGATCAATGGAACAGAGTAGAAGAACCAGAAATAAAACCACACACTTACAGTCTTCTGATATTTGACAAAGGAGCAAAACACATACAGTGGAAAATACAGAGCCTCTTCAACAAGTGGTATTGGGAAAACTGGGCAGCCATAAATGGATCCCTAAAAATAGAGCCCTGCTTGTCATCATGCACCAACATCAATTCAAAGTGGATCAAAGATCTCAATGTCAGAAACCATAATTCTGAAACTACTGCAAGATAAGAGTATGAGAAATGTTAGAACCTATATAGATATAGGCAGGAACTTCTTGAATAGAGTCCCAGGGGTACAACAGATAGGAAAGAGACTTGACAAGTAGAACTACATTAAAATTAAAAGTTTTTGCAAAAGTAAGAACAGTTAGCAAACTAGAAAGACAATAGGCTGGAAGATTATCTTTACCAGCAACATATCAGACAAAGGCCCACTGTCCAACATATACAAGGAGTTAAAAAACTAACCTCTTCCAAACTTAATACACCAATTACTAAATGGGCAAGGGGGCTAAGGAGAGACTTCTCAGAAGAAGTAAGAATGGCAAAGAAACACATAAGGACTCTGGCCGTAAAGGAAAGGCAAATCAAAACAACCTGAGATTCCATCTCACCCCAGTCAGAATTGGCCAACATTGTGAATTCAAGCAACAAATGCTGGTGGGGATGTGGGGCAAAAGGAACCCTACTTCACTGCTGATGGGAATGTAAACTAGTACAATTACTCTGGACAGTAGTCTGAGGTTCCTCAAAAAAATAAACACAGCCCTTCCCTCAACTCAGCCATACTACTACACATCTATCCTGAGCATCATGAACCAGGATATGATAAGGACACCTCCATATCCATGTTCATTCCCACACTATTCACAATAGCCAAAATATGGAAAATACCTAGAATGTCCCACAACTGTTATGTGGATCCAAAAAATACGGTACTTATATACAATGGAATTTTACACAGCCATCAGAAAGAATAAAATAATTTCATCTGAAGGGAAAAGGACTAGAACAGTAAGCAAGTTAAGCCAAGATCAGAGAGACAAATGGCACATGTTCTCTCTGATAAGCAGAAGTTAGATTTAAAATTACACAGGATTCTAGATACTCATATACAGTAAGACCAAAAGAGGATAGTCTTAGGAGAGAATCACAAAGGTGTAATTACCCAAGTACCTCTTCGTATGTTTATAATATACATACAAAAACAAACTCCAAGGATATGGAAACAAAGGCTCTTTTCTTAATTTGTTTTATCTTTTGCTAATGATTTTGTTTTCTTTACCTTGTATACAGTACATTTATGCATATCTGTAGGAGGGTGGGGGGAAGGCACAGAACCCAAGGAAAAAGTTCACAACTTATAGGCAAAGACAGGAGGGAGGGAATGGGAGAGAACGAGGGAACAGATGACCTGTATGAAAGGAAATGTAATTATTACCTGACATATATATATTTTATATATATATATATATATATATATATATATATAATCTCTCTATATATCACCTCTATAATAGCAATCATTTTTTAAAAAAACCCAACATTTAAGCCAGGCTCTAGTGGCTCATGCTTTTAATGCTAGCTACTCAGGAGTACAAGATCATGGTTCAAAGCCAGCCCAGGAAGGAAAGAACTAAGACTCTTACCTCCAATTAACCATACACAGACACACAGACACACACACGTTAACACACATACAAGCACTATCTTAAAGCAGAAAAGCCCAAATAGCATTCTTACATTCCAAAGAAAGCAAAAGATTTTTCTAAGGAAAAGGAAATACTTTTAAGGTAATAGGCAAAGACTCCTCCTTCAGTCATGCCTTTCACTTATTAGCTGCTTCTGATTCCCAGTGTTATTTAATTTACAACAAACTACAAAAACAGTGTAATAATGTAGCAAATTACAACTGAATATATAGTTTTTACCAGGGCCTCCATTATGTGTATAAGGCCATATTGCTATTTAGATATAACTTAAGTTTTGATTAAACATAGCACCTGATCATCTGAAAACCATTTTTTGGTGTTACAAAAACATAAAATATGTAGTTAACCTAGTCAGTCAACATGTTCAGGGAATATTGAGTACATACAACACTATTATAGGAAAACATGAAAATATACTACTACCTTCTCTCTAACAGCTCACATTTAGCAAAAATAAAGAATAATTCAACTTAGAAATATTTGTTTTTAATGTCACTTGAAAATATATGCCACAGTTAAGTGCTATTTAATTCAAGATTGGACTTCATTAGAATTTTTGCTTAAATATTGACATGGCAGCAGGAAAACATAATTCAAGACTAAGTATCAAATGAAACCTGGATAGGGATCATGGAGCTTAACACTAAGATAAATGGATTAAACAACAGAAAAAGAATCAATGGGACTACAATATAATGCCATCAATAATCCATACATCACTCAAAGATCTGTTATTCTTATAAAATGTTACAAGACATGGAATAATCTTAACATTTTGAAAAAAGTAAACTTCGACATAAATGCCATTCATTGATTATAAGAAATATACTAGTATTTTTTCCATTAAATTACATCACTTCTCTCCAACCTTAACATAAACAAGTAAGTTAGAAGACATATAAAAACGTTAGCCATTTGAAGATACTAATAAGAAAAATAAGAAAGTAAGAAAAATCTTTTGTTATTTGCAATGAACTTAGACGGTATTATGCTAAGTGAACTAGGGCAAGTATAGAAAGAGAAATACTATATCATATCTCATATATATGAAATATATAAAAAGAGAGTAGAATGGAGGTGAGGTACCAGAAGCTGATATGAGGGTGGAAATGGAAATTTTTAATCAGGTACACACAATTTCTGTTAGAAAGAAAAATTGGTTTTAGAGATCTAATGCACAAAATAGTAACCATAGCAAATAACTATATATTTCAAATTGATAATTAATTTGGAATGTTCTCATTATAAAATCTGATGAGAATGTGCAGTAATATATCTGTTAATCAGCTTGAAATCATTACATAATATAAATACATAACATATCATAATGTACCCCATAAACATGAACAATTATCAAATAAAAATAACCAGAATATTTAAAGTTCTTAAATTTTTTTCATATCATTAGTGCTAGAATAAATAAGATTATAAGGAAATTCAGAAATAGGACAATTATCACATTTATCATTTTTAATCTCACTAATCAAATATTCAATAATTATTTTCTACATCTTTTTTTCAGAAGATAAGGGACTCACTTGTGAATTACTGTAAGTCCTGGTTATGAACATTAAGTCCTCTATTGCTTGGTTAATTCGGAATATAGTAAAGACACAAGAACCACAGGTTCAATTCCAACCTACAAATGGCCTGCACTCAAATTAGCAGTTGAAAGTCATTAAACTTTGGAAATAATGTTGACTGGCGGAGGCACACATCTCAACTATTTCACTCTTCCTCTATTATCAGATAACAGATTTTCTAAAGCCAGGAATCAGTTTTTTAACACTGTTTTCATCTTTGTGGGAGTTGAGCTGACAGTGAAAGGAAATCAAAGGTGTTGGGGATGAGAGAATAGCTGACATTTAGAGGGCTAAAATGAACTTATTAGGTAAGAATATAATAGGAAGACCGATTATCTGGCTCTGTACTCTGGTCACAATGGACACACAAAGCAAAGGTGGTTCTCTCACAAAGTAGAGTGAGAGTACATGGGTTTTTAGAATATAATGCTTTACTAACAGAATTCCTAATACATTTTTCAATATAACTCTGATTAGAACTAGCTGCTAACTTTGATCATTTACTACTGACACTCTCTCTGGGAAGAAGTAACTATATACTTACTGTTGTTTTCATAAAAAGTCCATTAAGAAGAACAAATATTGAAAACTTACTGGAAGGAAAAAATTTAAAGCCACCAAATGAAAGATCCAAAGTACAAATAAAAATGAAATTTGGGGATTTTTTTTCTTAAGAATCAAAAGTAATAAATATGACAAGAAATGTACTTACTACCACATTATGTAATTGTACTCCTTCTGTACATCACCTTGTCAATAAAATGTAATTAAAAAAATAAAAACAAAAAAGATAAAAAAGTCAAAAGTAATTTAAGAATATGATAAAAATATCTTTAATTTTTTTCAAAAACAAATTAACATCACTAACAATTCAGTATAAATTTATTAATATACCAATACCAACTTTAGTTTCAGGATTACTATCATTTTTTGTTCAGTTAGTGCTGAAATAGAAAGGCATGTATAATCTATTTCAGTGTGAATCTGTTAAAGACAAAATAAGTATCATAACTACAACTTTTAATTCAAAGCAATAACTCATAATATTTTTAAAAATATTTCTTTACTATTAAACTGAAAAAAAATTTAAAGTTATTTTCTTCCAAAACTCAAATACCTTTTTTTTTTTTAAACTATGTACCTGGTGGTGGGATCAGAGGTGGAGCGGTGCTGACAGTTGGAGGAGGTGGAAGAAAGGGGGGTGGAGGAAGATGGGTAGGAGGAGCTCCTGGAGGGAAAAATGGAGGTGGTTTGCTAAAATTGTTGTCTACTTCAGTAGCAGATCTTTCAGAAAGGACCTAAAATAAGAGCATAGTGAATTAGAAAGATGAGTAAATGTTATCTAAACTTAATTTTAATAAATAATTCCATTTAGTCTAAGCAATAAATTAAATAATTTAATTCAAATACACAGTTTTTAGAGGCTGGGGATATGGCCTAGTGGCAAGAGTGCCTGCCTTATATACATGAGGCCCTGGGTTCGATTCTCCAGCACCACATATACAGAAAATGGCCAGAAGTGGCGCTGTGGCTGAAGTGGCAGAGTGCTGGCCTTGAGCAAAAAGAAGCCAAGGATAGTGCTCAGGCCCAGAGTCCAAGCCCAGGACTGGCCAAAAAAAAAAAAAATACATAGGTTTTAGGGATAGTATTTCCTTGTGTGAGTTGCATCATTACATATACATATGTGAGCCTATATTCATACTTCTTTAGATGTTCATATCCAAAGCTTAGGAAAAATAACTGCATTACCACCAAGAGATATTGAGAAATAATAACACCTCAAATAAGAAACAAGTACTGAATATAACACAATAAATATTTATATCCCAATCAAAGTTAAACCATTTAAGTTAAAGCAATGTAACCACTAACAATGTGGATATAGCCCTAAGAAATTAACACAACATTCAACCATTGACTATGTCAATGAATGTCTGTTGCAACCAAGTAGCAAGGTAGGAGACTAAAATGCACCCAATAATGGGTTTCAAGTAGCAGGCAATTAAGACATGCAATCATTTTTTTGAGTGAACCTTGTAACTTTGAGACCAAAGGTTCATACTGTAAAGTAAAATAGTGCTTGCAAAATGATGATTTGTGTGAACAGGCAAGAGATAGGCACTCTACAGAAGCATCTTAAACCTAATGAAATTCAACAAGAAAATTGGCACATAGATATCTGGACCTTTGAAAAGTCACCTGAGACACTCAGATGTACAAAGATATGTTTGGAAAGTAGCAAAAACAGTCAAATTAATTCTGTAAATTTAATTTATACCTCTTGAATGCTTAATGACTAAAGCACATCATTTCAACATGTAATTTCTCTTTTCGTTAAGATTTTCAACACATAAATACAGGAAATTTTATAAGGTTTCTACTCAGGTATTTCTTAAAGTCTGAAACAATTTTTAAAAGCATGTCATTTTAATAATGGAGATGGAAAATAAATTATCTTAAATATATAAAAATGCTAAAACAACTTAATGTAACTACATTTACAGAATTAGTGTCAAAACAATGTCGATTTGTGTGTGTATGTGTGTGTGTGTGTGTGTGTGTGTATGTGTGTGTGTATACTTTGTGTATGCAAGTCCTGGGTTAACTCAGGGCCTGGACAATGCCCTTGAGCTTTTATGCTTGAGGCTAGTGCTCTACTACTTGAGACAATCTCAACTTCTAGCTACTTGGTGACAAACTGAAGGTAAGAGTCTCATGGACCTTTCTGCCTGGGTGGGCTTATTCTAATGGTGACTAACCATGATCCTCAGAACTGAGCCTACTGAGTAGCTAGGATTACAGGTATGTACCAGCAAGTGGGCCATTTCAACACTTTTATGGTATCCAGACAAAGAAATAATGAAAAAATACAGCCTACAGAAACAGTTGGCAATGTCAATTACTGAATTCTATTCACTTAATAACAAATTAATTGTAGCCATGCCCCAGTGTCTCATACCTATAATCTTAGCTACTCAATAGGCTGAGATGTGAGGATCCTGGTTCAAAGCTAGCCCAGGCAAAAAAGACCGTAAGACTCTAATCTCCACTTAACCACCTACGAGAGCCGGAGCTGTGACTCAAGTGGAGAGCATTAGCCTTGAGGAAAAAACTTTAGGAACAGCACCAAAACCCTCAGTTTAAACATGGGGACAGGTACAATAAAGGAAAAAACAACAAAAAACTAACAAAGGAATTCTATTGTACTCAGAAAGTCACATACATAAATGATGATATATACAATAAAGCTATCAGAGATTTTAAAATCATATTTTTAATATAGGAAAATACAAATTTACATGAACAAAAGGATATACAAAACAATAGAAACCCAATTTTGTTAAGTAGCAAGAATTGTAACAGAAGTTAAAATGTGACATGTAAGTGGTAGAATTATCAGTGAATCTATGTATTAACAAGGAAAAAGAAAACTCTAGGAGAAACCCAGAGATTATAACCTGTATATTGCTGTTTTCATTTGCGCGTCGCCTTCCTTCTACTCGACTAATAGTTATAGTTTGACCAATTACATCGATTGCTCCAGGTAATCTCCTAAAACATAAAAATGAATCAATTCAGATGTGTGAGAAGTAATATTTAGTAGGAAATAAAAGCTAAAATACTTTGTAATACATTAAAAAATACAAACAACTCAAAGATTTCACTCATTTTTGGATTGTGATTTTTTTAATAAGCTAGAACCAAAATATTAAGAAATAATCATGATGTTAAAATGTAAGTAGATGAATGGCTTTTTTTAAAACATACTAATTTTAAGTAATCTACTATTAAATGTATCATCATGGAACTGAATCAGATAGCAAATGTTAGGGGCTGGGGATATGGCCTAGTGGCAAGAGTGCTTGCCTCGTATACATGAGGCCCTGGGTTCAATTCCCCAGCACCACATATACAGAAAATGGCCAGAAGTGGCACTGTGGCTCAAGTGGCAGAGTGCTAGCCTTGAGCAAAAAGAAGCCAGGGACAGTGCTCAGGCCCTGAGTCCAGGCCCCAGGACTGGCCCCCCCCAAAAAATTAAAAAGATAGCAAATGTTAGTCAAACTGAGATAAGCATTCATAACACATATCAGAATTATATTACAGAAACTTTAAAATTTCCCCAACAAAGCTTCAGAAAAATAATGCTCACTTTGACAAATACAGAACATATGCAACAGTTTTTCTCACTGTATACTTGTTAGTCATGACAAAGTCAGGATTCAGAATAAAGTCATTGATCTACATAATAAACAGCAAAATTCATTTTCAAACCTGAAACTTTTAATGCTAAAGACTGTAAGACCTTTTTCCTTTGAACTATAATTACTTTCAGCAAGATAATTCATTTTTGAGAAATTTAAGACTTTTCTGGAAAGCATAAATGACAGTTTGCCTCAAATGAACCTTTAAACATGTCACAAATAATTTTATACCTATAAAAATTAAGTTGCTTTACTGAAAGTATAAAATTGCTTCTTTTCTTTTTAAAAATATTTATTGTGATTATAAAGGCGATATACAGACGAGTTACTGTTTCATAAGTCAGGTAATGAGATTTTTTTTTGAATTGCTTGTTTTTCTAAGTTTATTATTATAAAAATGGTGTAGACAGGGGTTTATAGTTACAGAAGATAAAGAGTACATTTCTTTTTGAACAATGTCAACCCTTTGCTTGCTCCCTCCCATTGTTTCCCCTTACATCCCAGGACAAGGTCAACTCCTTTCTTCCCTCCCAATTTTTCCCTCCTATCCCTGCCCACAAGTTGTACTCTTCATTTTTAACACAGTTTCTGCTAGGTTACAAATGATTCTTCAAAGTACTTCAGGAACAATTTGGCACTAACTTTTCTGTGAAGAGGGGAGATTTCTAGGACCTGTTTTTACCACGAATGTCTACAAAGATTTTAAAAATTCTGGGACAATAAGGTTAGAGAAAGCTGGTTATTCTTTCACCCTTAGATAGATTAGTTATTAAAGATTCTTACTAAACATGTTTACAAAAATATATACCAGAGACATCAATCTAAACAAGTGTACATAGAGGAAAATTCAAAAAATATATTTTCTTAGAAATTCCTAGGACCAAGACAAGCTTTTTTTTTTAACCATGCAAACTGATTGGCCTTAATGAGAAGCCAGATTTGCCATTTTGCTCATAAATGATTCAATGACAACAAACACACAGTATGTAACAAAATAACCCAAAGCAGACAGTATGTAACACAGTTGGGTAATTTAGAAATCCAATGTTATTCTGACATCTCATTATGGAAAACAGCATTGAACTACATTATATTTCATCAAAGTGTCCCCATGCCCCACAACTTTGTAGGTTACTGAACCCAGGATTCTGAGTATACCAGGCAAATGCTCTATTACAGAGCTACACCACCAGCCTTTCATAAAAGATCTTGATGGAGAGCTTTTTATTTCATTGTATAAAACAGTAGTTTAATTATGACAGAATTTACTGCAACTTTGATATTATATGCTTAACTGTGCCAGCATCTATTTAATTAGAAAGCATAAAGTTAACGTAGCTATCATAGTTCTCTGTCATTCTCCTTGCAACAGAAAAAGCACAAAACTTTTGGAAATGATTATAAGCAAAAGCTGCTCAGGGAAGCAAAGAATATAAACTAAATTTTTTTTTTAAATTACTCTATGAAGCTAAAAGGGGCATGCTAATGTCAATTTTCATTATAACTAAACCTACCATTTTGCTCCAAAACCCAACTAACACTTGATTTTAAGCTTTAAGTCAAACCAGAATCAAATCTGTAAATCAATGTTTCTCAATCTTGCCATCACAACAAAATGACCTGATGCCCAGGGTATACAAACATCAGACTATTAAAAACAGCATCTCCTGTGCCTAAGCATCATTTTTTTTTCAAGGTTCCTAAATAATTCCAATATCTAGCCCAAGTTGACTACTACAATCAATTTCAATGACTTAACAGACATTTGATTCTCTCCTAGAATGAAAGAATCTAAAGTAGCAGATAAAAAATTCTGCTAAAATCTCTTCAGTCTATTTGGGGTGCTGGAAATCAAATATCTAAATCTATCACTTAGTAATAAACACAACATCATATCCATCAAGGTCTGGTAATTAAGAACAGAATGTCAGTGACACTATATATTTTAACATTTATTTTTATTTTTGTGACAGATACCTTTCTGTGTATTTTGCTTTCATAGATCAAGAATACTTTTCTCTGTGGTACACACATCATTTATAAAGAACATTTAACATAGTCTAGTATCAAGAAAATATATAATTTAAAAATCTAACAATATAACTTTCAAATGGTAAAGTCTGGTGAAAGTAAAGAAGTAACAAGAATGAGCAGTTACCTGTATACTTGATTTTATCTCTATCTTTTCAAGTCTGATTGCAAGTGCTTTCATTAGCTTTGAAGTTGCTTAATAGTTTACAAAAACATTCAAGGTGTAAGTCCAATAAGGTTTTATAAAATGCGTAAAGAGGCTTTTCTGCCTAGTAAAGTGGCACCACCAAGATTATGTAACCCAGCTCCAAACTCAGCAGTACACTTTTCCCCTTCTTCCATAGCAATATTTCTCAAGCTCTTTGAAGCTTGAATATTTTAGAATAAAACAAAAGTTTTTATTGTTACAAGGAGACATGCTCAAATTTGACCCATTAGAGGACAGTGAATCATAATTCAGTGAAGTCTATTCACTTATGAAGAGAACTTGCAATAAAGCTCTGCCTGCCACATTTTTACTTTCGTATTTTGGAAAATGCCATTTTAAGAAAAAGCCAGCTCTAGAGAGAACATCACATGTCCAATCACACAAGGTCAACCTTCCCTCCCTCCCTCCCTTCCTTCCTTCCCTTTTGTGTGGGTCCTGGAACTTGAACTCAAGGCCTGGGCACTGTCCCTAAGCTTTTTGGTCAAGGTTAGCATTATACCACTTGGGGCACAACTCCACTTTCAGCTTTTTGTGTGGTTAACTGGAGATAAGAGTCTCATGAACTTTCCTGCCCAGGCTGACTTCCAATCATGATCCTTACATTTCAGCCACCTGAGTAGCTAGTATGATATAAGTGAGCCACCAGCACTTGGCTTACATAAAATCTTACAAGTTCACACTATAGCAACATTCATTCAGATTGCTCAAATACCACATTTGTCTAAAATACATGAAGTGGTGGCTCAGAAAAATGTTCATTCAGCATCTAGTTTTTGTATGTTTTGTTTGTTATAAAAGGTTCAAGCAAATTTAAATATATTAGTGATTCAATACTGAAAAGCAAGTTTTACTATTCCTCATCTAATAGTCTGAATCAGTTTAAAAATGATACAGGAACACAAACTTAAGACAAACAATCTAGAATTTGAAACAAATTTTCAAAAAGAATACTTGGCACTATAAATAGAAACATAATAAAGATTGGTAATTGGGGTAAGATTATACCAATTATCCACATTGTCAATTTAATTTCTTTGTTTACTAAAACTGCTTCCTTCACTTTTTATTCTTTCGTGGGAGAAAGGGGATAAGGTTGGAATTTGAACTCAGGGCCTTTACACTTGTTAGGCAGGTGTTCTACCTCTTGATCCAAGCATACAGATCTTTTTGCTTTTTCCTGACAGGGTGTTGAATATAAACCTGGACTGGCTTGGATTGCAATCCTACTTTTTAGGCTCCACAAAGCTAGGATAACAGTGACTTGCACAACTGCATCCAGCTTTTCTTTTCTTTTCTTTTTGCTAGTCCTGGGTCTTGAACTCAGGCCTGAACCACTGTCCCTGGCTTCTTTTTGCTCAAGGCTAGCACTCTACCATTTGAGCCACAGTGCCGCTTCTGGCTTTTTCTGTTTATGTAGTGCTGAGGAATCGAACCCAGGGTTTCATGTATTCAGGGCAAGTATTCTACCACTAGGCTATATTCCCAGGTCCCAATCAGCTTTCTTTGCTGAAATGGAGTCTCACAAACTTTTTGACCCACATGGGCCTGAATTGTGATTCTTCCTATTTCTGCTAAATGGAATACAGGCAGGAACCACCTACCAGTTGCTTCTTACCAACTGGCTTTACTAATTCTACTGAATATATATATATATATATATATATATATATATATATATATATATATATATATTCAGTCAGCCTGAAAAATATGGTTCAAGCCTGAAAGCCAATTATGCAAAAAGACTAATTAGTATGAGATAAGAAGTCCAAGTGTTCAAATGTGGTAACTTACAAAAAAAAAATTTAAGCTGGACATCTGTAATCCTAGCTATTCAGGAGGATGAGATCTTAGGATCATGGTTCAAACCTAGCGTGGCAAAAAAAGTCCATGAAACTACAATCTTCAACCAAAAGCCAGAAATATACATGTGGCTAAGTGATAGAGTGTTAGCCCAGACCTTAAGTTCAAGCCCCATTATTGGAACTCAAACAAATAATAATAAACCCACCAAAAACCAGAATACCAACCTTTGTTACAAGCAGACTTAAACAGTATCTAAAGCCTCATACTTCTCAATTTAATTAAATACTAGAATCTAGTTTGCTACTGTACCTTAAATACATATGTACATGTAAAATGGGCAAACTCCACATACAAACACAAAATGTGGAGAAAAAGTAATCGTACTGCATTGCTGGTGGGAATGTAAACTAGATAAGCACTCTGAAAGATCTACTGAGGAGCCCAGCTTTGCTTCAAATACCGCACGGACAAAATTACATTGGAGTAATCTCTTATAAACCTTATCTCTTTCAAAAAAAAAAATCTGACATAATATTTAAGGTTATGTCCTGCAGTTATCAAAGAACTTGCCAGCTTCAAATTTGTATATTGTGTGTAAATGTTTGACAGAATTGTATTTAGGGGCTAGAGATGTAGGCCAATTCAGTGGTAGAATATTTGCCTAGCAAGCGTGAGGCCCTGGGTTTAATTTCTAGCACTGAAAAAAACAACTGTATACATTTACTTTCATGTAAAAGTGGTGGTAAGCTTTGTGATAAATACAAAGAAAACCTTAAAATGTGAAAAAAGATAGATAAGCACTCTGGATGGAGGTTTGGAGGTTCCTCAGAAAACTAAATATAGACCTTCCGTATCACCCAGCCCATTCTTGGCTATCTACCCAGAACATCACAAGTCAGGAAATCACAAAAAAATCTTGCACAACTATGCTTGTTGCTATACTATTTACAAAACTAAATATCTACAAAGCCAAGTTATAGAATGCCCTACAATAATGCCCTACAAAATCAACTTTTGACAGTGTTTTTAACTCTGATTGTTAGAAGGTATTTTTAATCAAAAGCATTTTATAATTCACATTTCAAAGTTATTTAATTAAAATAAGATTACTGCCAGGTGCTGGTGGCTCATGCCTGTAATGTTAGCTACTCAGGAGACTGAGATCTAAGGATCAAGGTTCAAAGCCAGCCTAGGCAAGAAAGTCCCTATGAGACTCTTACCTCCAATTAACCATATAAAATCTGGAAGTGCTGCTGTGGCTCAAGTGGTAGAGAGCTAGCCTTGAGCACAAAGAGGCTCAGAGACAGAGCCCAGACCTTGAGTACAAGCTTCACAACCAACCAAAAATAAATAAATAACATATTTAGACTATATAGGTACAATGTCGAAAATTCAAAGCAAAAGTAGCCATTACATGACATATTATTTCATAACTATATAGAAGCTACGTGGGTCTTTATTTCTGAATTGGGCATCAAAGTACAGACTCCCAACTGCTGCTGGCAATACACTAACACAGTTATCTCTCACTATATTCTTTTGTAATAAAGTTACTATTTTAATTGTACAGGCTCAGAGAAATTATAACAACTTTTAAGGCTAAATGCTTTGTAAATAAAACATATACAACAGAAACCAAATTCTGTAGGGAAAGGATGGCCAATCAAAGCACAACCACCGTAAGGGACACAGTACATCCTAGGACAGCAGTTAATGGAAAAAGCTGGAGATGGAGGCATAAATCACGTTGTACAGCACAAGCCAATGAGTAAAACTGTCACATGTTGAGTTTGAGTCCCAGTCTCAGACAAAAAAGAAGAAAAGCAGATTTATGCATTGTATGAAGTTGGGTGTAATACTGTAAAAATTCAGTGGAGTCAAATTTGGCAGGCTAAAAATGCTAGATCAAGTGATTACCATGTTATATGAAAAAGGATTAAGCTGCAGAATAGGGAAAAGAAAAATAGCTTTACTGAGCACTTACTTAATGTGATTCAATACGATTTATTATTTATTAGGTACCATTAAAGGCCAGAAGGATGAATGGTAAGACACAAACAAGGTCTTAAATAATAAGGTAAGGAAAAGTCTTTCAACTGAGCCAGGCACCGGTGGCGAACTGATATAACCGCAGTTACTTAGGAGGCTGAGATCTGAGGATCATGTTGGAAGCCAGACTGGGGAGGAAAGTCCAAGAGACTCTTTTCTTCAACTAACCACCAGAAAACCAGAAGTGCAAGAGTGCCAGCCTAGAGCAAAAAAATTCAGGGACAACCCCCAGGCCTTGAATCGAGCACCAAGATCAACAAAAAGTGAAAAAAGAAAAAAATCCTTCAATGATATATCCCCAAAACCCAAAGTCTGAGAGGTAAAGGCACAGTATAATCTAATCAAGCAATTTGCTATCTTACTAAAGAGACAAAACAAACTGAGATCTAAACATAGGAGTGTAACCAAGGTTTTAAAAAAGCCTTACCTTAGATCAGGAGATTCCGCCCTTCCATAACGATCCTGCCACTTCCCAACACTTGAATTGGCTTTTCTGGAGGCAGTACTTGTCTGAGACTGAGAAGAGGTGCTGTTTCTGCTGAGATAAATTGTCTATGTTTTTCTTACATATTATTGTCTCTTACCCTCCCCCCATTTTGTTTCATTCATTTTTCCTTCACATGCATTCTTTATAGTCCTTTGAAATGATCCTGTAGCAACATTCTTTTCAAGCCACATAAAATATCTGTTGTGGTACTGAGACTACTAGTGGCATTTAAACATAAACACACTCTTATTAACTTCTTTTTTTTTTTTTTGCCAGTTCTGGGCTTGAACTCAGGGCCTGGAGCACTGTCCTTGGCTTCTTTTTGCTCAGGGCCAACACTCTACCTCTTGAGCCACGGTGCCAATTCCAGCTTTTTCTATATATGTGGGGCTAAGGAATCGAACCCAGGGCTTCATGTATACAAGGCACACACTCTACCACCAGGCCATATTCCCAGCCCTAACTTTATTTTTTAAAATAACATTATTTTGCCAGGACAAGTGGCTTTCGTCTGTAAACCTACCTACACAGGAGGTAGAGATCGAGGACAGTAGTTCAAAGCCAGCCGAGCAAGAAGGTCCATAAGACTCTTACCTCCAATTAACCATCAAAAAGCAAGAAGTAGGGCTGTGGCTCAAGTTGTAGACTGCTAGCCTTGAGCACAAAAGCTCAGGGACAGAACTCAGGCCCTGAATTGAAGTCTCAAGACTGGCAACACACACACACACACACCCTTGAAGACTGGCAAAACACACGCACGTGCGCATGCATAGACACACACTTCAACATTCCTATAAGTAAAAATACAAAAATGAAAAAGAACCAAGAACTTATTTCAGATTTCAATACAGTAGCAAGAAAGAAAGGTTAGTGCCTCTAATGAATGCTAACATTAACTTCTGCAATTTCACAAAAACTTATACAACATTTTGACATTTCTCCCCACACATTCTTTAGTAAGAGATACAAGTATCATTAGTGTAACCACTCAATGGTAACACGCTGATGTGCTGTGTAAAAAAACTATACCAGCTGGGAGCCTGGTTCTCACACCTGTAATCCTAACTGCTCAAGAGGCTGAGATCTGAGGATTGAAACAAGCCTGAACAGAAAAATCCCCAATGACTCTTATCTCCAAGAAACTACTCAAAAAAGTGGAAGTGGTGCTGTGGCTGAAGTACTAGAGTGCTAGCCTTGAGCACAAAGAGGCTCAGCGACAGTGCCCAGGCCCTGAGATCAAGCTCCAGGACTGGTACCAAAAAAGAGAGAGAGAGAGAGACAGTGAGAAAGAGAGAGAGAAAGAGAGACAGAGACAGAGAGAAGTGTTGAAGTGGGTGTAAAAGAAACAATGATTTTCTTATTAAAATTATGTAAAAAGAGATGTATATTATTAGCAATATGTAAAGTTAGGCAAAAATACTGGGATAACTTCCTATTAAAATTGTATGGATTTCCCCCCCAAGTAGCTATAAGTGCTAAAAAGGCCTGGGGGGAAAATGATACCCAAGTACAGTAAGTGCACCCAAAGCCCTGGTTGTGATATTTAATTTCTATTTCTTGCTAGGAGGAAAGATTGACATAAAATGGGTAGATCAAGGCAGGTGCTCATGGCTCATAGCTGTAAATCTAACTACTCAGAGGCTGGTGGGATCTGGAGGATCAAGGTACAAAGCCAGCCCAGGCAGAAATGTCTGTGCGATTCTATGTTCTATTAATCACCAAATGCCAGACTAGAGACATGCTGACATATCTCTAGACTTGAACAGGAAAGCCAAGTAAGAGCACAAGACCTGGGTTTAAAGCCATGGTATCGATATAGACAGACAAACACACAAGAAAAAGAAGAAAAAAAAACAGACAGTTTTTGGGAAGAAGCAGGGAAAGTATAGGATACATTTTTAACAGCTTAATAATGCCGACAAGTAAAGAATACTCCAAAATAAAGACAGATGGTAACATGCCAAAAGGTTACAGAAGCCAGGAATGAAAAGACTCCCACTAGCTAATTTGGGAGGGATTTAACATAAAATTGAATTACCGTAGTTAATGCTGTATATGATATATACACCACATATATAAATAACTCATACCTTGCCTCACACATAAAATAGCAATTAATGAACCTAGCCTGGTGTAGCACTCAGGTGCTAAGGCAGGAAGATTTGAGTTTGGACCAGCTAGAGACTCAAAGAACAATACCCTATCTCAAACATCTCCCCCCAAAATACAAGTTAATGAGTCTTAGTGATAGTAAATGGATGGGGGGGATTGTTTTGAAAGCAGAATACCAACTAACAGTATTTTCTCTCTCTCTCTCGCTCTTACTATTTTCTAAACTCATTATAGTAGTAGCTGATTAAAGTTTAAAGAGAAATGAAACATTCATACCAAAATTTCCCACAATTAAAAAAAGTTATGTGGTGCTAAGGATTGTATCGAGAGCCATCTGCATACTAAGTACTCTATCACTCAGCCACAGTCCCACCCCCCCCCCAAATTACTGACTAGAAAGGGGAAATCAGTAACTTAGTGCACTCATAGGTGACTACCACAAGAAATGGATTAGTTATCACATTGCTATTAAAATAACAGGACAAACTAATATCATACATCTCCAGGCTAATGCACTGAGAACACAACATTTAGACAGTATTCCAATTCCAAGAGCAAAACCTACTAACAAGAAGACATCACACAAATCCAAATTATGAACAAAACTTTAACTAGCTTTTGCTCCGAAAATTCAATGTCACAAAATACAAAGACCAAAAAGCTGTTCTAGATTTTAAACAAAGAGATAAAACTGTTGAATGTAATGAATGATCCTGGACAAAATCCCAAATCAAGAAGCAAAGAGAAGAACTGCAATAAAAGGACATTATTAGAACATTAATGAGGTAACTGCCTAATTTACTTGCATATTAAATATCGATTCATTATTAGATTTTTCTAACTTTGATAACTCTGCTCTATGAACATAGATACATAACAAAAAGCGTTCTTATTCTTAAGAAACACATACTGAAATACTTAGTAATACAGGGAAACAGTGGGCATGGTATGCAATGGTTCAGAAAGAAAACTATCTTAGAAATTATACAACAAATCTAATGAGCACATACTGAAGTTCTTAGTACTTTGTAATTCTTGCTAAGTCTGAATTTTTACCAAAATAAAATATTTAAAAAGAGAGCAAAGGGCTGGGAATATGGCCTAGTGGCAAGAATACTTGCCTTGTATACATGAAGCCCTGGGTTCGATTCCCCAGCACCACATATATAGAAAACGGCCAGAAGTGGCACTGTGGCTCAAGTAGCAGAGTGCTAGCCTTGAGCAAAAAAAGAAGCCAGGAGCAGTGCTAAGGCTCTAAGTCCAAGCCCCACGACTGGCAAAAAAAAAAAAGAGCAAAAAAATGAAAGAGACATAACAGATGTCTGGGAGAATGGTAATACTCTGTTTTTCTATGAGCTGGTTTATAGGGATATGTTCAGTTTGTGAAAGCCTATCGAACTATGAACACATAATGTCACTTTTCTGTATGTATACTTCAAAAAGGCAAGCAATACACAAACTTTTTGGAAGATGAAGCAAAACATTCTTATATTAAATACTGTTATTTTACTTCAATATGCCAATTTGCAGTTAAGTACGTTAAGTTAGAAATGAAGCATTTCTACAGGTAAAGTATTTAAAAGCATTTTTAGAAGTTCTGCACAAACATGTCAGTATCTATGTACATTAATAATAAAGCAATCTAAAATTTTAGCAAGAGAAATATAATGCTAAGCTCAGTAGCACAGCTCATGATTATTCCATGCATGCTTTGAGTCTTGACTACAAGTATTATTACATTTTACAAATTAGGAAATCCAAGCCTAAGAAGATTAGGAAGATTTGTCCAAGGACACACAACTAGTAAGTTGTAGAGCCAGAATGTGTACCCTAGAAATTCCAGATTCTAAGTTCTCAACCACTCTGTACAGCAGAACATCATAAATTCAAGTTGATCTCTTTTTAAAAGTATTTGAAAAGTCAAAAGCATACTGTATATTACAAGTATCATTATATACCCAAAACCATACAGAATGCTTCATTTTTTGCTAACCTAAGTTTGTTTTTTTGTTGGTTTTTTTTTTAAGATGGAACACTCTTTCAAAATAGTACAAATTTATTTATTTTTGGTGAGTCATGGGGCTTTAACTCAGGACCTGGGTGATATCTCTGGACTTTTTCACTTAAGGCCAGCACTCTAGCACTTTGAGCAACAGCTCTGGTTTTCTGGTGCTAAATTGGAGATAATAAGTCTCACAGACTTTTCCTGCCCAGGAGGGCTTTGAACCACAATTCTCACATCTCAGGCTCCTGAGTAGCTAGGATTACAGCATGAGCCACTAGCACTCAGCTCAAAAGAGTATACATTCTTTATTACAGGGACGTCAGTTTATATTGATAGAACACCAGGAGTTTTACACTTAATACAGCATAAATGAAATGTAAAGATACAATGGACTTACAATAATTGAGTTAAAATTGTCTAACCTGCTTGGTGGGAGTCCAGTCTTAAACAAGGATGGAGGAGAAGTAAATTCAGCTTTTGTAGAGGGAAGTGCTGTTTCTTTCTCCGAATTTCCTGTTCTCCCCTGCTGTACCTTAAAAAATAAAAATCAAAAACAAAAATTAGATTATTAGTTTAATTTAATAAAACATTCATATATAATACTTAAAATAAGTTCATAACAACTTTTTAAGCTAACTGTGAAGACTGTTTCATTCTGAGTATGTATTCAAATTGATTCATTTTAGATTAGCATTAGGTGAAGGGCATCAAAGATGGATTATGGGATTCTTGGTAATTCTTTGAGACTTTCACAAATTCCTCCAATCAATACTAATTAATCCAAACAAATTACTTGACTCTGGCTCCATATTTCAGTGACTGAGAAAGGCTTAAATAGGATTTTCCAGTGTTCACTACACTGACTGAAGGACTATTGTAGCCATGCTGACGATTTTCTATTTTAAACCATGTCTTGGTAGAACACCAGTGTGAAAATCTGCTCTTGCACATGCAAATCCTTTCTCCACCTACCTATCACAATCAACAGTACTATATCCTGCCAGTTTAGTAGACTCAGAGGCTTGAATTCCTTACTCTTTTCCTTTTTTATAATAATCTTATCTAAAATCAGTATTGAATTATTAAATTTACAGGCTAGGTACAAGGAGATCTGAAAACCCATGCTCTGAAGGAAGCAGGTCAAAACAAAAGAAAACAACCAAAAAAAAAACCCAACAAAAAAACAAAACCCCTATCTCAACAACAACAAAAGGCTAGGTGTAGTGGTAAATGCCTGTCATCCCAGCTGTGTAGGACATATAAACCGGGTATATGGTTCAGACTAGTCCCTTTCCCCCAGACCCCCACCCCCCCAAAAAAGAGAGAGATTCTACCAGTATGACACAACAGTGACAAATCCTAAGTCATTGTGCTGAATCAATGAAATCTAACAAAATTAACATGAACTAGCTAGTTCCAGGAGTGACAGTGACCAGGGAAAGAATGAGGAACATAGGGAAACATTGCAGGGTGATAGAAACGTTCTGAGTGTCCACAGTGACAGTTGAATGGTATGTAGATACCTGTCCAAACTTATCCAATTCTTTGATTTATGTGGATGCAGTCTGTTTGACAGTTATACAACAACAAACTTGATAAAAGATCACACAGCTAAAATTACAGGGAATGACATTATAAATGTATTTAAGGCAAATAATGATGATACTAAGGTAATTTCTGGCTATTATGTTAGTAGTATTTGTAGTGTTTTAAAATTTAAAAATTTATGTTTTCCATGATCAAAGCAAATTCTTCTACATGTAAAAATTGCTTGTGATTCTAACTTTTCCTTTATGCTTACTTTCTTTATAACATAGTCATTATACTAGTTTGGAGACTTCTAACCGCTGTAGCAACTTTCCTAGTCAGCTTGAATTATCACTGTCTGCTTGCTTGTCTTCAGATGTGGTACTCAGGATTTGTTAAACTAGAATATACAGTAAGATATCTATTTCAAATAACCTACCAGTGTAAGAGATTAAGATGTTTTAACTGATTTCCTAAAAGCAAACTCATGTCAGATCTTACAAATCCAAGCTAAACTAATCTGTAGGCCTGAAACGCTAAATGTTCATGCAAATTATGCTTCTGTTATGCCAAAAGCTTTGGAATTATTTTTTAAACTTCTCTTGGCTGGCTATCATAGCATAATTTACAAAAGTTTAACATTATCAATATTTTTAAAAGGAAATTTGTTAGGTGTGGTATGCAAACTCAACAGATTATGCAACCATCTTACAATTATCAGCTATGATTATCAAAAATTATATAGCATCTGCAAATGTTTATCAAATAATGTTAAGATATTAAAAATAAACTATGAAAGCCATAAACAAATCATCAAAATTGTATTTCAGGGGCTGGGAATATGGCTTAGCAGTAGAGTGCTCGCCTTGCATGCATGAAGTCCTGGGATTGATTCCTCAGCACCACATAAACAGAAAAAGCCGGAAGTGCCGCTGTGGCTCAAGTGGTAAAGCGCTAGCTTTAAGCAAAAATTAAGCTAGAGACAATGCTCAGGCCCTGAGTCCAAAGCCCAAGGACTGGCAAAAAATGAAATAAAACAAAAATTTTATTTCAACCCACAAAAACAAAAAAATTGAGAATGCAATAGAAGCTTGAAAGCTGATGAAGCAAATTACATACTCTCGAGGAAGGAAACTGGAATGTCTTCTCTGAAAACCCAGATTATCATATAAAGAAACAACTTAGTAGAAAGCCTATACTCAAAAAAGTTCTATTCACTACAAAGCTTAATGACCAACAATTAGCAAACATTTGAGCAAATTCCAATTAAGAATCCAAAAACAAAGTTAACTTGAATCAGACCACTGAAGAAATGTATCAACATATCATTAATATCCTTTAAGATAGAGAGGGAGTGGCTGGGAATATGGCCTAGTGGCAAGAGTGCTTGCCTCGTATACATGAAGCCCTGGGTTCGATTCCTCAGCACCACATATATAGAAAAGACCAGAAGTAGAGCTGTGACTTAAATGGAAGAGTGCTAGCCTTGAGCAAAAAGAAGCCAGGGACAGTGCTCAGGCCCTGAGTTTAAGGCCCAAGACTGGCAAAAAAAAAAAAAAAAGATAGAGGGAAAGGACTTTGAAAAACAAAAGTAAGCAATTACATTTAAATATCAATTTCCTGAGAAATAAAAAATGTAATAGCAAAAGTTGAGTGCCATAGCTCACGACTGTAATCCTAGCTGCTCAAGAGGCTGAGATCTGAGGATTTAAGTTTGAAGCCAGCCTAAGCAGAAAAAATCTGAGACTCACATTTCCAAATAACCAGCAAAAAGTTGGAACTTAGAGGCTTGGCTCAAGTGGTAGAGCACTAGCCATAAGCAGAAAAGGCCCAGTGATAGTTTGAGGTACTGAGTTCATGTCCTGGAACCAGCAGACATATACATACCTATGTATGTACATGCACATATGTAACATATATACAGACATACCCACATACATATAAAAAGCACAAAGTAATACTTCTTTAGAAGGAAAACACCAATGCATACGTATGCACATGTGTGCACATATGGCTATAAAAATACTTTAAGAAAAAGGGGTTCGAAGTCACCCCAGGGCAGGAAAGTCCCTGAGACTCTTATCTTGAACAAAAAAGCCAGAAGTAGCACTCTGGCTGAAGGGTAGAGTGTTTGCCTTGAGCACTGAGGCTCAGGGTCATGGCCCAAGCCATGAGTTCAACCCCCACAACTGACAAAAAAAAAACTCAGTGGTCCATTTTTCTCTTACATACATGCTACCCATTTCCAAGTCTCTCTTCTTCTGCCATTACCCAAATTATATAATTATTTTTGTTTTTGTATCCAATTAAGCCACTTTGGTTTTATACCTGAATAAACTTCATCATCTTTTATTCTGTTTTATTTAAAAAAAAAAACACAAGATAGGAGTGGTAGCACATGTCTGTAACTCTAGTGCTTGAGGCAGGATTGTGAGTGGAAGACAAGGCTGGACCTGAACTACAGAAACGTAACCCTAATCTCAATAAATAAATCCTTATAAACATGGACATATATAAAGCACTACCAAAGTGTTCATTGCCTTCGCACCTATATAATAAATACCTAGAGGTTCTTTTGTAGTATTTCTACTTGTTACAACACTTGATAAAACATTATTTTTTTAATTATACTAAAGATGATAGTGAATTATTTCTTCATTAAAGAGGAAAAAATTATCTTTGTAGTAGACATGAAAAAGAACTTAAATTGGGGTTCTTAAGTCCATTCAGCACTAAGTTTAGGCCCTTGTTCATTTCATTCCCATAAGACTACACAGATCTCTAAGTGGCCTTTCATCTCCCTTACACACTGCAGTCTATCATTTCCATTTTATACACTAGATTTTCAAGCTATTCCACTGTTCAAGAACCATCAAATAGTTTTTCACTACTTATAAAAATGTTGGTAGAGGGCTGGGAATATGGCCTAATGGCAAGAGTGCTTGCCTTGTATACATGAAGTCAGGAGTTCAATTCCCAGCACCACATATATAGAAAACGGCCAGAAGAGGCACTGTGGCTCAAGTGGCAGAGTGCTAGTCTTTAGCAAAAAGAAGCCTGGGACAGTGCTCAGGCCCTGAGTCCAAGACCCAGGACTGGCCAAAAAAATGAAAAAAAATGTTGGTAGAATAATTTGAGATTGAAGTCTTAAACTGGGTGCTGGTAGCTCATGCCTGTGAGCATAGTGGTTCAAAGGGAGGTTGGACAAGAAAGTTCCTGAGACTCTTATCTCCAATAAACTACTCAAAAAAAGCCAGAAGTGGCACAGTGGCTCAAATGGTAGAGTGCTCGCCTTGAGCAAAAGAAGCTCAGGGACAGTGCACAGGCCCAGAGTCCAAGTCTTAAGACCAAAACAAACAAATCAAGATTAAAGTCTTTCTCGACATGGCCCAATTTCCACCATTTCCTACAAACAATAATAACTATTAAATAAAAAGTTTGCCATACACATTACCAAAATACTCTATTGCCAAATCTGTATTTCTAACTCACTATTATTATTTAAACACATTTGCAGGGCAAAAAAGCTAACAGACTACATCCATCAAAATCAAGTCCACATTGTTTCACAATCAAATAAGCCAGAATAGAATGGGACAGACAACCTAGTTTCAATAACTAATAATCTTTAAATTATTTCAACAGAAATTGTGAGTATCTAAATTGGCTTAACATTAGTGTAACAATGGTTATCTTCAAAGAGAGATCATCTCCAAGATTATATTCTTAGAAATCTACTATGAAAAGAAAAAAACTAGTGTACAGAAGCAAGAGTGCAAAAGGGCAGGTCTCATTTCTGTTAGAAGAAAATACAATGTCGGGCTGGGAATTGCCTACTGGCAAGAGAGCTTGTCTCATATAAATAAAGCCCTGGGTTCAATTCCCCAGCACCACATATATATAGAAAATGGCCAGGAGTGGTGCTGTGGCTCAAATGGCAGAGTGCTAGCCTTGAGCAAAAAGAAGCCAGGGACCAGTGCTCAGGCCCTGAGTCCAAGGCCCAGGACTGGCAAAAAAAAAAAAGTGAAAAAAATACAATGTACCACTACAAATAAAGTAGCTTAGTATAAAGACAACTTTTCAACCTATTGACTATAATCAACCATAACAAAACATTCAGTTGCCTAAGTAGATAGTGTCACCAAAAACCCAAAAATCATTCAAAATAGGCAAAATATTAGTAATTACTTTCAAAATATGTACAACAAAACAAAAACCAAACACCCACAGTAGGATGTAAATTAAAATTAAATTCTTTATACAGAACTGTGTCCAACAGAGCGGCTACATCTGCAGATATAGCACATGCATTGCATAAGGCAGTAGTTTGGTGGACAGGACTTGTAGTCCCCAAAGGGACACAGAGTTCCATATCCAGACCATAAAAATTCTCTGAGTATGTAACCCAATCTAATTGGTGACAAAAAGAATACTCATCCAAATTTCACAAAATAAAGTAATGAAATACAGTTTTAGTCTTCAAACTGGGTATCTGATTATACCACAGCATATAGAAATTAGAAGTCAGACTTGATACCGCTACTACTGACCTTCAATTCCCTCACATAAACACAGTCCTTTTCAGTATTGCTTTAAAATGTGACTTTATTCCATTATGTTAATTTCCCACAGATTTTTCAGAGAATGCTTGAAAGTTTTAAAATCTTGAACATGACAGCCATGATAAATGTTATATGTATAACACCCTTACCATAAGTTTCAAGAAAATGTGGAAAAATAAGCCTCCAACTCTGATAATAAGGAGCAGAGTACGATCTACAATTAGTACTTAAACTACTGCTGTGAGCCTTATCCTACACACAAATATGTACTAGACTCAAAATAAAACCACAACATACAGCAAAGAATAGTTTTACTTGGCATTTGTTAGTATGAAAGGCTATAAACTCACATGCTTGCAAAAGTGAAGATAAAACAACAATCAACAAATATGCAAGTCACCAGGAAGCTGAAGGTTTGGGAAAAAAGTAGCTATTTCAACTTTAAATCTGTCCCTTGAGTAGTGGTACAGGAGCAGACTCAAGAACAAAAAAAATGAGAGCAACCAAGGATAATTTACTAAAATTCACCTTAAAAAGATTGAATCTGCCATCTTGGATCTCTGCACCTGGTGTAACTTCCATAGTACAGTCTTCGGCCTAAGTTAAATAACATACTCCCCATTAGGATACCACACAATTTTTAGTTTACAGGCCATATAAAGACAAACTAGCTGTGGCTAGTCTGTGACTAGTAAGAACATAAAATAATCATTATTATGAAACCCTAAAAGGGAAGGAAAGGGAAAAACAAACAAGGTAAAGAGAATAAATTTTTTTAACTATCAGGTAGAATTTAATCATGTTTATGGGGGGAAAGTGACTTATCCAGGGAGTCAAAATGGGATAGTAGAAAAGGCAGGGTTATTCTATTCTGGAATATTTACTAATTACCGTAATTTTATTCGTAGTAGAAGTAACTGGTATAACTTCAAGTCCCATTCGTATCCTCTTTTGTTTTTCACAGTAAGCTTTCCAAGTATCTTCATTAAACCCATAATTAAAATAATCAGAAAGATCAGCACCTAAGGACAAAACATACTTTTACTATGCAAATAATGAAGTACAAATATAAAAATACAGAATTTATGTCTTACCACCCGTTCTAATTTCAGTAGTTTTGAAAACTACTCCCATGAAGCAAAGATGTCAAAACATTTTGATCAATATTATCTTGCTAGAAATAGTAAAATAAAAATGTCAAGGACACTTTGATGAACATATTAACTTGTAACTTCCCTGTACAACCTTTTGAAGAAAATAATTTTTAAGATACGCAAGTCTACATTTACAATAATGCTTAGCTACTAGATTTAATAATATTAGTGCTTATTATCCATCTTTTGCTTAAGACCAAAAAAATTATGACAAACAAATGTTAAATTGATGTTAAAAGATATTTTCTGATAACCTCACATTAGAATCTTTTGAAAAGAATATAATCTACAATAAGCTTACCAGGTTTACGCCATGGCTTATCTTCAAAAGAATCCAAATCTACCTCCAAGAGTGGAACTCCATTAATACTTCCAGGTGCATCAAGATCTACCCCTTTGACTTTTGTTCCTATTTCACAGAAATACAATATGGTAAAAGAGCTAGATGAGCAAAAACCTGGGAGACACCAGCAGTTTACTATTCTAGACACTAAAACTGGCAAGCATTTTAAACAAAGCATTAATGTTTACCATAAATAAAAGTAGGTAAAGTCAAACTTCTTGGTGTAACTTTAAGATAAACTGCATGGAAAGAGTAGGGGCTTAATGTTATGATGAAAAAGGAAAAGATTACTAGACAGCAGGAAGTTGCTAACTTCCATTTGTAAAACTTTTTATATAGTCTGATTGAAGCTGTATGTTTTAAAGGTTGTAAGATAAGCAAAAAAAAAAAAATATATATATATATAGTCAGGTGTCTGGTTCATACTTGTAATTCCAGTTATCTAGGAAGCTGAGACCAATTGGGAGGACAGCAGTACAAAAACAGCCTAGGCAAAAAGTTTGTGAGATACCCTCTGCAGTCCTTCCCGTCCCCACACCCCTTGCCCCATCTCAGCCAATACTGGGCACAGTGGAACACTCCTGTCTTCTTAGCTACACAGGAAGCTGAAAGGACTCCAGGGAAGAAAAAAAAATCATGAGACATTTTCCCTCCCACCACACACGCTCAACAGAAAAAGTAGGGCACATCTATGGCAGGAATATAGTAAGAAGTATAAACAGGGAGCTGGAGATATGGCCTAGTGGCAAGAGAGCTTGCCTCGTATACATGAAGCCCTGGGTTCAATTCCCCAGCACCACATATATACAAAAAAATGGCCAGAAGTGGCACTGTGGCTCAAGAGGCAGAGGGCTAGCCTTGAGTAAAAAAGGAAGCCAGGGACAGTGCTCAGGCCCTGAGTTCAAGGCCCAGGACTGGCAAAAAAAAAAAAAAAAGTATAGAAAGGAAGGTCACTGTCTATGCCTGTCCATGCCTGTCCATGCCTGTCCTGGAGAAAACCTAAATAAGAAGGGCTGAAGGCATGGCTCAATCAGTAGAGTTTCTGCCTAGTATACTCACATCCCTGACTATACCCCAGGACCCATTAAATAAACCACAAATAATTATATAGCTAGAAGAGCATACAATATTTACCACCTGGCCATTTACAGAAAAACAGTCAACATCTGGGACATATGGTCAAACACTGCTCACTGAAAGAGCTAGTTAACATTACTTATGATCTAGTCAACATATATGTATCTTCTTTTCCTACTGATGTAATTACAAATACCAATCTCTTACCTGTAGTCCCATAAACTCTTCCCCCGGTCTTAATGTTAAGATTTACAGGCGCTGTACCATAACTCCTAAAAAGAAATTTTTTTTAAATCCTGAGAAAGATAAGGTATATAAAACAGGAATATAGTCAACTTTTTTTGGCCAGTCCTGGGGCTTCTTGGACACAGAGCCTGAGCACTGTCCCTGGCTTCTTTTTGCTCAAGGCTAGCACTCTACCTCTTGAGACACAGTGCCACTTGCGGCTTTTTCTGTTTATGTGGTGCTTAGGAATTGAACCCAGGGCTTCACGGATGCAAGGCAAGTACTGTACCGCTAAGCTATATTCCCAGCCCTATAATCAACTTATTAAATAGCCACACAGTAAATGGGAAGACTGACACTAAGATTTTATACTAATTTTGTCTGTCACTTGTTTAATAGAGATAAAAAGTCTTACACCCATATCAAGTCTCCTTGCTAACTCAATATCCCATTTTAACAAACTTTACAAGAATAATGTATACAACTTTGCTTTATTTCCTCATCATACAGTTATTTGTTATACAGCAATCCTGTCAAGAATGTAAACTCTCCATCTTGTTGTAAGCTAAGCAAAGAGGATGAGACAGATTTGACTCCTGTCTTCATGATGCTTACATTTTCTAACAATCAAAGGTCAATACAGCAAAAGTAGCTCAGGGATATCTGTAAACATTATGATGTAGAAAAGTTCTAGCTTGAAAGTACACAGAAATTAAGGGCTGTCTATAAACCTCCTTGTTACAGGCTACAAAAAATAGAAAAACCAAGTCTCAAGATAGGTGCTAGACTCTACATACCTAGGTTTTGTAAAGAAACTTCAAAAGAAATGAGCCAAATAGATTTATTTTAACTTCTCCTCCTATTTGCACTCAATTGCTCTAGACTAATACCTTCATCTCCATAGACAAAGGCAAGAGCTATATGTAAGCATAACTATAATTCATGAAACCGGAAAGTACTAGAAAAAAATAAAATTAAGTACTACGGAAGTCTTCAGTACATTTTATAATTCACACCCAAAAACATAGTTAGGTTTGTTTTGTGCTGGTCCTGGGCTTGAACTCAGGGCCTAGGCACTGTCCCTGAGCTTTTGCTCAAGGCTAGCACTCTACCACTTGAGCTACAGCTCTATTTTAGCCTTATTTGGTGTTTAACTGGAAGTAAGAGTTTCAAAGCTTTCCTGCCTGGGCTGGCTTTGAGCCACCATCCTCAGACCTCAGCCTCTTGAGTAGCTAGGATTACAGGTGACAGCCACCGGTGCCAGACATGTTTACTATTTTTACTTTTAAATCACCATTTGCTCATCTTATACCTACCCAAACAAAAAAATTTGATATAACAGTATCTACTAAATTTGTGCAAGCTATAAAGACCTACTAGTCCCATATTATTATGCATCCAACACTATTTACTTCCTCAAGTGAAGATGAGAACCACGTAAGAATTTCTAGTCCTTGGGGATAGGAGGGAAAACATGGGGAGGGTGAGTACACTGTCCAAACAGAAATATACTCTTTACCTGACTTATGTAACTGTAACCCTCTATCAACTTTATAATTACAATTTTAAAACAAAAAAAATATTTCTAGTCTTGAACTACGCACAGAGGCAGTCTACAATGCATGTGACATGCCTGTAATCTCAACACTCTTAAGAGGTTTGAGGCCAGCCTAGACTACATAAAGCTGTCTCAACAAAACATAAAAAGGGGGCTGGGAATATGGCTTAGTGCTTGCCTCGCATACATGAAGCCCTGGGTTCGATTCCTCAGCACCACATATATACATATAGAAAAAGTTAGAAGTGGCGCTGTGGCTCAAGTGGTAGAGTGCTAGCCTTGAGCAGAAAGAAGCCAGGGACAGTTGCTCAGGCCCTGAGTTCAAGCCCCAGGACTGGCAAAACAAAACAAAACATTAAAAAGGATTTCTACTATCAATATGAGTAATTAGTTTCTTCTCTACCCTACTCACTAAAACTACAAGCATAGTCATTACAATGTGAATATGGCTATGAAAATACATGAATTACCTTTAAGTTTCCTGAAATAAATGCCTTTTGAAAAAGTTCCACTAACATCCAACACTATGTAAATATTGGCTGACTCCAAATAAGGCTGTTTAATAAACTATAATGACATGAATGTAGCTATTTTATCCACTCAATGCACAAACTTTAAACCATATTACACCACCAACCTGGAAAATAAACTTCTAAAAACAGTAAGTTTAATAACAAAATGTAGCAATAGCAAAATAAAATGCTTTATTGTAACCCCTTCCAATCCTTAAGATCGGCATGGGAGTCAATGACAATTCAATGATTCAATGACAATCCATTAAGTTTGGTCCAGTTCATAGAAAATAAAACTTCAGATCAGATAAAAGGCCTTATGAATAATTACACCTTGAAGAATAAATTGTGATGAGTATAAAGACATACATCTGCTTTTATTGTAAAGGTGATATACAAAGGAATTACGGTTACATAAGTGAGGAAATGAGTACATTTCTTTTTGAACAGTGTCCCTTCCTCATTTTTGGTACTGTTTTCTACAGAAAAAATTAAAATACTAAAGGTACATAAACAATAAAGTAAAAAAGTATCAAATACTGATGCAAATTATAATTTAAGGCCTTCCAGTTATAGTAAAAAAATGTTATAGTAATGAGTTCTTTTAAAATAGTTTATATGCATGTATCAAAACTTGCTGCTTCCAAGTACCTCCCTAATTAACTATGTTTAAGAAATAATTATCTAGCTGGAGCAACTGTAACAAATGTTCTTTTGTATCACCTTTACCTAAAGAACATAAAATCACCAAAGTCGGGGCACTAGTGGCTCATGCCTGTAATTCTGGGTGGTGATGGTTCACACCTATAATGCCAGTTACTCAGAAGGCTGAGGTCTGAGGATTGTGGTTCAAAGCCAGCCCAAGCAGGAAAGTCTATGACACTTCTGTTTCCAATTAACCACTAAAGTCAAAAGTAGAGCTCTAGCCTGGAGCAATAAAAGCTCAGGAACAGCATCGCGACACTGAGTTCCAGCCCCTGGACTGGAGCACAGGGATGCATGCACACAGGCACACACGTGTACACGTACACACATACACACACAAAAATAATAAAGTGAAACCAACCATAGACAATCTGACCATCTGATCTAGTCATAGGACTTTTGCTATATGACTTTCACATGGTGTTACTTGAAAATAACTTACCCATACTGTGGTGCGCCTGTTTTAATATCTCCTATAGTGACATGAACATCATCTTCATCATCATCACTGTCACTATCACTATCATCTTCAGTCTCGGTCACTTTCTATGTATACCAATATAAAAAGTTATGAAATACATTTATTTCAATATCTTATATTAATAAGTTATCCTGTGTTTTGAGGTAGTTTCGTGTTTTTTTTAATGAGTTGTGGTGCTTTCCCTGAGTCTCTTTGTGTTCAAGGCTAATGCTCTACCACTTGAACCATGGAGGCACTTCTGGTTTTTGAGTGGTTAATTGGAGATAAGAGTCTCATGGGAACTTTTCTGCCTGGGATGGCTTTGAATTAAAAATACCCAGATCTCAGCCTCCGGAGTAAGCTAGGATTACAGGTGTGAGAGTTTTAAGAGAAAAGTTTAAAGCTCCTAAAGCTGCTACATATTTCTACTTATGTATAATTTTAATCTTCTATCTATTAAATAGGAAGATTATAAAGAAATACAACTTTTTTGGCATCAATTGAAAAAGAAAACCTAGTAAATTTATTTAAACAGTATTTGTAATTGATCACCTTACAAACTGACCCATCTTGCAAATGGATAAGGCAGTATGCAATATACTAGATAATTTTTTAATTAGTTGATAAATTCTTGGAAAAAAATGAGTCAACCATGAAATTCAGTGTCAAAATTAAAAAGTACAGTTAACAGAGCAGCCTGATACTCCTAGCATTCATTTATACCCAGAAGCAGCCCTGCATGCAAATGGTAGAGGAAATGAACCTTACATTTCTTTAAATAAAGTAGAGCTATTTAGGAAGGTTTCATTATGGCTCCAAAAGGCTGTGTTTAGTTAAAATAGTTAAAAAGAAAAGAAAAAAAGTTCAACTAGACAAAATGCTTTTCTGTATAAAAGTTTGCAGAAAAATAAATTGCCTTCTTTTTACAAGATGAAAATGTACTTTTGTACATTTGATACAGTCAGAGACTACCACATTAAAGACACTGCTAAAAACTACTATTATTCAAACTTAAGTTCTGAGACCCAATGTTTGCTCTGAAAAATCAAGCTCATTTGTGGTATATTTAGTTGATCTACAATCATTCAGTTATTTGAAAACAATAAATACCAACCCTTTGTACATGCTCTATTTCCTCTGAAGTTTCTCCACTATTTCTTTTCCTAAGTCCTGCATGTAGTCCTTTTGACAGCACCAGATGAGATAGATGTAAGGGGTTTGATCACATAGGATAATGGAGTTATATTAATTGGTGATTTTATTTTTAAGTAAATCATGAAGTTATTGATAAAGATTTTGAACATGAAAATCAGTGAGCAGCAAAGCTTTATATTTATGTTACCGGTTTTGGTACGCCATTTTCAGTGGCTTCATCTTCAATTCCAGAAGGAGGATTAGCACTGCAAACACAAAAATAAGTATAGAAGTCAGATCCTGTTTTTCAAATTACAAATAGATCATACTGATATTTTTAAGCTACAACTGGTAGTGTATTCTAAAAATTATCCTACTAGATGGTAAAATCTGTCAGATCTATTCCTTGCTATTCCTATCATTTTACACAAAACAAGTACTCAACATTAGAAAAGGAAGTATAACTTAGTATAGTTTTTGTCTAGTATGCATCAAACCCTGGGTTCAGTCCCCAGCACTACAAAACAGTAAAAATAAATAAACCACATTAGAAAGAAAAATTGAAATGACACTAGTTAGTTCATGAACTACAACTTGATGGTAGGATGGATATAATTTAAGGCTTTTAATTTGCCAGTACCAGGATTTATCTCAAGGTTATCAAGCTTATGTGACTTGCCTATTTAGCTCGTACCAAACTTCTAGCCCGATGATTCACTGATTAACTGGAGATGGGAGTCATGCACACTTTTCTACCCTACCTGGTTTCAAATCTAGGTTTCAGCTCCTCAGCTTCCTGGGTAGCTAACATTTCAAACATGAGCTACTGGTGCCAAGCTTTTACATTTTTTAAACATTCTGCACAATACACCAAGTACAGGTAGATTACACCTGTAATCCTGGCTACTTGGGAAGCTGAGATCTGAGGATCACAGTTCAAAGCCAGCCAGGACAGGAAAGTCTGTGAAACTTTTTCCCCAATTAACCACCAAATGCTGGAGGTGGAGTGGTGGCTCAAGTGGTAGACAGCTCGTCTTGAGCAAAAAGACACAAGGATAGCTCTTAGGCCCTGAGTTTAAAGCTCCAGGACCAAAATGAAAACAACAACAACATATATATATATATATATATATATATACACCTAAATGCACACTTAATCACCTTTTTTACTTATCCTAAATCTTTATTGAGCATCAATTACACACTAGGTGTGACTGTTATTGGTCTTATATAACATTTCCCACTTTTCCTTGGTGCCACAAAATTTAATTTGTGATGATCACATTAACTTGATTAGTATACAATAACATGACATGCTTCTGGCAGGTTTCCTGTTGCTTCAATCTGATTGGAGATATGTCCTATCAAGTTTAAAAAGTTTACCTTCATACACTGCTCACAATACTAGTGAGTAGCAAGCCTAAGGTGGATTGATTTTAAAACTTTCACAAGCACATTTAACACCTAAATTTTCCATGCAGTATAAAAATTACATATAGCTTAACAATGAAAGACACTGTCATGACTCAAGATTGACATTAACCAACAAGTAACACTTCCAATAAGCAGCATAAGTGGTTTATAATTTTAATAATTGTAATGTCAACAGCGTATATTAGCTATCATCTCATTTTACAATTGGGAAAATAGAAGCACAATGCAAAAATCCACTTGGATCAAGTCTCAGAGAATTCAAGTAGCACTTCTAAAACAAATGCTCATACGTTCCTATAGTCCAAACATTTTCTTCACTAAATTTCTGCTCATCTCTCCTAACTTTACTTTTGCCAAACAGCTTTATGTTAAGTCAAGTTAAAATATTCACAGCAACATTTTAGAACACCATCCAAGGAAATAAAACAAAGAGAGAAAGTGAAAACTTAAATTTTCTCATTCTAAGGTTTGACTTAAGAGAACAAAAGTCCAACAATAATTCTTCCAGTATCCTATTTAAGTAAACTTTTAGGTAGCTAAAAACAAGTTACACTTGTTAAGTGTATACACCCATTTGTTCTGGAATTATACCCTCACTTGTCTTTTGTATTTCACACAACAGTATACAGTGTTTAAGCCAAAATCTGGACAAATAAAACATGACAAAATTGGAAACAATGTGAATAGCTGATTAAGGACCAAGGACAGATTCAGCACTGAACAGACCTCAAATCTGGGTACAAATTCCAACAACAAGAACTTAGGTAGTATAATGCAAGATCTAACAAACTAGATACTCAAAGGCTTTGCCAAACCTCTTTCCCCAACCAACCTATTCTTTTAGAACTTTTAATTCTCTATCATGTCAAAAATAGACAGGCACTGGTGGCTCACACCTGTAATACTAGCTGAAACTTTTTTGTGGTTCAAAGTCAAATGAAGCAGAAAAGGCTGAAAGATTCCATCTCCAAACTAATCAGCAGAAAGCTGGACTAGAGGCATACATAGTTCAAGTTATAGAGTGCCAGCTATGAACATGAAAACTGAAAGGCCCAGAAAAACAAACATTTTCTTTCCAAATAAAATTTTTTGTTATTTTAATGCCAGTCCTGGGTCTTGAGTGTTGTCCCTGCACTTCTGTGCTCAAAAGCACTTCAGCAACAGCTCTACTTCCCACTTTTGAGTGGTTACTTGGAGATAATCTCAAGGAATTTCCTGCCTAAGCTGGCTTTGAACCATGATCTTCGGATCTCAGCCTCTTGAGTAGGTAGAATTATAGGCATGAGCCATCAGTGTCCAGTGAAAGTTTTAAAAATAAATATAAACAAGTTATGACAGTCAGTGCCACTCAAAGAAGGTGGGAAGATTACCTCTAATAAATGTTATCAAACCATGTACTGGACCACTAAAGTTCAATAACAAAGTAAACAAGTGCAGCGAAGAATAGTAAAAAATGGCATAAAGAGTAACTCATACAATTGTATACTTGATTATAACACTACACTCTAATCAACTAGCTGCTTGTCTAATTGAAGAAATGAGTAGGAAAAAATATTTAATCATTTTCATTAATTACATGCCAATCTCAATTTTGTGATTGAGATTAGGATTAAGAACTAAACTGAATATACACATTTCAAAACTAAATGAGTAAATTTCAGGTAATGCAGTGAGGGGAAAAAAACACTAAGGGAAGCACATTCTGGAAGAACACTCCTCCAATCCAGACACTTCCTAAGCTACTTCCACTTCTTGCTTTTTCCCTCCAATCATTTGTTACACTAACAGCTCTTTCACCTCCATCCATTTAAAGGATACAATTGAGTCTTAATACAATCATCCTAACTACCTAATTCTAAAATGTTCACATAGAGCCTGAAAGAAATCTTGCATGTATTAACAGTTTCTCACTCCCCATTTTACTTTGCCCCTCAAACTACTAAGCTTTCTGCCAGATTTGTTTGTACTGAACACTTTATATATAATGGGATTATACAAGATATCTTTTATGACTGTCTTCTTCCATTTAGCAGGTTTGCAAGGTTCATCTTTGTTATATATAAAACTTATAAATATTCCATTACTTTTAACTACCAAGTAGACAAATTTATCTACCCACTTGTCAGTTGATGAATACATAGGTTATTTCCATTTTCTGACTATGATAAACAATTCTGTTATTAACATTCAGGTACAAGTTTTTGCATAGAGGTTTACATTTTCACTTCTTTGCTGAATTATATGGCAACCCGATGCTTACCATTTCAGAAAACTGCTAGACAGTTCGACAGCAATTTGTAATATTATCAACTGTATGGAAGTTCCAATTTTTCCATACCTTCACCAACATGTTTTATCTTTTTGATACCAGCCATCCTGCCAGGTGTGAAATAGCATTTCCTCCACTTTATACATCCAAATATTTCTTCTATGTTTAAAATTTTAAGAGTATAAATTTTGTGTTCTCTGAATATATCTTGTAAATACTTTTACCTTTAATAACAAAAAAAATCAACCTTATAACAAATAAGTCAATTCTACTCTCAACTTGATATGAAATACTGAAATTATAACAAAAGTATATTCTAATATAAGTATATTAATGAAATTACAAAAGTGGTACTTTTCAGGGTTCCTTAAACTTTTAAGTCAAAATACTTTTCTTGCAGGGTGCTGGTGGCGTACGCCTATAATCCTGGCTACTCAGGAGGCTGAGATCTGAGGATCATAGTTCAAAGCCAGCCAGAGCAGGACAGTCCCTGAGACTCTTATCTCCAATTAACCACCAGAAAACTGGAAGTGACACTGTGGTTCAATTGGTAGAGCCCTAGCCTTGAGCTGAAGAGCTCAGGGACAGTGCCCAGGCCCAGAGTTCAAGCTTCATGGCCAACAAAAGTTTTTTCCCTCAGAAGTTAATGATTATGCTGTATATGCTACTGCTGAGCTCATTTAAAGAGTAAAGTTACTAAAGTGAAAAGTAGTCAAGCACGTAATTTCAAATGCTGTCTGTCCTAGCAAATAAGACAGAAACGGTCATGACACAGGAATAGACTCTAAGGGATCCAATGCCCCCCAATCTGTAGTTAATATGTTGAAAGCTAATGATTACAATGAAATAAATGACTATCACACAAATGATAACAAAATCTATACAAGCATCAACAGGAATTTTCACTAACCTGGCATTTTCTTCTTCTGGCCTTTCAACTTCATTTTCATCTACCAAGTAAAATGAAATAAAGTCAATAAGTAAATAAACCATGCTGGAAAAAAAAACCAGTATTATGAAAATCTGAAGTGATCATCACAAGCACTAACCTAGGTCCTTTGCCAAATCACTGTGCACATGCACGTCCCATGGGCCTATAAGCATATCCAAAGTTAGATCACCTTATAATTATTTAACAAGATAAGTCTTTCACGGAACAATATCAGACTTTACCGCTATTAAAAATAAGCATACTTTAAGGGGCACCAAAGATTCCAGATCTGTGTAAAAGAAACTCATGCATTCGTATTTCAGAGTGGTATTAATGCCAAAGCCACCAGACAATGCATTTTTTAAAAACGACTTTATCAAAGTTATATCTAGAAGCTGCATGGTGCCCACCGTGCACTTTTGCTTACTATTCTTAAGCAATCAAGACTTTTAAGTTTTAGGCAAGGAACAAATATTAAAATCTGGTGTAACAGACAAGAGGGATTATGACTTAATGAAAATTAAAAACCAGACGTCAAACAAATCTCTTTCAAGAAGCAAGTACAAGATGCATTAAATTTGGAGGAAACAAACACATGAGATGACACTGAAAACTATATGCCTAAGGGTCATGAGGTACAACTATGATGAGGGTTAAAAAGCAGTCTCTTAAAAAAGAAAAACTTCACCTTAATACAGGAGACATTCAGGGTTTTCTTTATGGGCCATAATGCTTTCCATCTCTGTCTGTCTCTCTTTTAATTAATTATTTTTAAAGCACGACTTTCAGACAAGGAGGTACCCTTGCAGGTGCATTCCATACAAACTGACCATTAAGAAACAAGACGTTAGTTTTACAGCATTCACTTTATTTCGCTATTATTACAGAATGACTTTCTGAAAGAAAGGGTCAGCAAAGGGCACGCTATGGCCGTGGAGGCAAGAGACAAATCAAGCACACCTCAGAAGCAACAGAGAAGGCCAGAAGAAAGAGCAGGGAGGTGAGGAAGGGGCAAGTGGCCCAGAGACAAGCGCGGCGGCGGCAGCGGACACCCGGGGAGGTGTGGGGAGGCGAGGCGAGGCGCCCCCTGGCCCGCGTACCCCGTGAAGATGTGGGGTGCGGTGGGGGACGCGGGCTGGGAGCAGGAGGCCGCGGGCGGGGGAGGGGGACGCACTCGCTACGCTGGGCCTGGGGTAGGCCGGCCGGGGCTCCGAGAGGCCCGAGACGGCGGCGCCTGAGGCCCGGACGCCGGCTTGGGTGGGAGAGGCCTGAGACCACCCCGAGGGAGACAGGGACAGGAAGTTCCGTACCGCCATACAGCCACTCTTCCTCCTCATCCCCTCCGGTCCCGCCGCTCAGCTCCGACACTAGGCGCTCGACCTCGCCGGCCGACATGGCCGCCCCACGCACAAGTTAAAGGCGGCGGCGATCAACAGCCCCTTCCAACCCCTTCCCCAGCCTCGCTGTCCCGGGACGCGAGAAGGGAGCGAACTCGCTGGACACCGAACGAAGAAAGCGCGAGACTCAAAATCCCAGGAAGGCAGCGCCAAAGAAAGCGAAGAGGAAGACGCCGGCGCTGGTCCCAGCTGCGCACGCGCAGCGGCACCCCAGCGGCGCGGCGTCTCTAAGGTGGCTCACTTCCGCGGCAGCCACCTAGGCCCGAGTGCGCGTGCGCAATCCTATTGGCCCCGCCCCTACGGAATCCCGCTCTGCCTTTCGGCTTGGCTTTCGCCTTGGCGTCCAGTTTAGGCTCGGATCCCCTCCCCCAACCTCCCTGCTTCGAGCCTGGGATGCCTGTTGCTCCACCATTGTTCTCTTCTCCTTTGGATGCCTCCTCCCTCCCATCTACCTTTTACTTCACTTTCAAATCTTGTCTTATTTTTCACATGTTGCATATTTAATATAGAGTCAATTCTTATCTGTCAGTTTCTTATTAAGGAAATCATAATCTATTCTCAGTTGAAAAATTTCCACCAACCAACAAGAAGCACTACTGTATGAATAATACATCCTCGTTTTAAAAAAATTTCAGGGGCTGAGAATGTGGCTTAGTGGTAGAGTGCTTGCCTTAGTATGTGTTAGGTTTTTTAAAGTAGGTAGCCTGTAAAGGAGAACGCCAGGCAGTATTCAGGCAGGAGAGAAAGTTTATTACCGAACTGCTGGCCTGTGGGCCAGGTGATCCATGGCAGGAGAGAAGGGAGAGAGAAGAGGGAGAGAAGGGAGAGAGCAGAGAGAAGGGAGAGAAGAGGGCGACCCCCACCCAGCCCTGCTTTATCTAGGGCAGGGGCAAGGGGTGTGGCCACGTGGATTAGGATGTGACCTCAGGGAAAGGGAAGGTAACTGCCTCCAGGTCTGCTGCTTACCCAGGTAACTGGGTGGAGACTTAATGAGGTGGGGGCATCTACATGGAGCCTTCCAGGGACGGACCTTACATTCCAGCCTTTTAATAGTTATGAAAAAGGGCGAAGACTCTCTCTGGCTGCTTCCTGCTGGCAAGGGGCATCGGCATTAGGAGTAAAAGGCAGAAAAGTGGCCCCTCCTGGAGAAGGCGAGCAGCAGGGTCCCTTGGTGGTAGATGCCAGTCCTTGAATGAAGCCTGGAAGAAGTCTCATGAGGCTGTACCTTGTCAAGAATTGACCAAATACTTGCCAGAATTCGGGAAGAAGCAGCAGAAGTGGCAGAGAACCGGAGCAGCAGCAGTTTCACTCACCAGGGTAGACAAGTGGTGTGGAGGTGGATGTGGAGGCCAGCAATGGTATTAGTGAAAAGTGCCACGTGGCGTCTCGCAGCAGTTCGGTTCACGGAAAAAGGGCTGTCAGGACTGGGGATACTCCCAGAAAAAGGAGAAAAATAGAGGGGAATTCTGCCTGTCCTGACTCTTAAGCCCTAACCGAGTCACAGGACCATATATGTTAGGTTTTAAAGTAGGTAGCCGGTAAAAGAGAACGCCGGGGGTGTGGCCAGGTGGATTAGGATGTGACCTCAGGGAAAGGGAAGGTCTGCTGCTTACCCAAGTAACTGGGTGGAGACTTAATGAGGTGAGGGCATCTACATGGAGCCTTCCAGGGACGGACCTTACAGTATGCACAAAGCCCTGGGTTCGATTCCTCAGCACCAGATAAACAGAAAAAGGCGGAAGTGGCGCTGTGGCTCAAGTGGTAGAGTGCTACTTCTTGAGCAAAAAGAAGCCAGGGACAGTGCTCAGGCCCTGAATCCAAGCCCCAGGACTGGCAAATAAATAAATAATAATAAATTAAAGGGTTTTTCCAGTGACTTTGTTTTTTCGCCAGTCCTGGGCCTTGGACTCAGGGCCTGAGCACTGTCCCTGGCTTCTTTGTGCTCAAGGCACTCTGCCACTTGAGCCACAGCACCACTTCTGGTCGTTTTCTATATATGTGGTGCTGGGGAATTGAACCCGGGGCTTCATGTAAAAGAGGCAAGCACTCTTGCCACTAGGCCATATTCCCAGCCCTTCCAGTGACTTCTTGCAGATTTATAAGAGTACTTTTCACCAGGCTCAAGTAGCCCTCATGTATAATTCTTACTCAGAAGACAGATCTGAGGATCTAGATTTCGAGTAAGCCTGGGAATGACTGTTTGTGAGACTTATCCTCAATTAACCACCAAAAAGTCAAGGATTGCCATTCAGGCCCTGAGTTCAAGCCCCAAGACGCACACAGACATATATTTCTCCAAGGTATAGCATAAAGTATAGGCAGTTTTTATTTGAATAGATTATGCCAAATTTTGAGGACCCGTTAAAGAACATATCTTCAAAGGAAAAGATGACATGAAATGAGTTGAAACTGCAGTTACAGTTCTTAACTATAACAAAAATAGTTGGGTGACATAGGTTGACCAATTTCCCTAGGCTGTTTTGTCAATTAAAAAATGAGAAGACTGGGGGCTGGGAATATAGAGTGCTTGCCTTGCATGCCTGAAGCCCTCGGTTCGAATCCTCAGCACCACATAAACAGAAAAGGCTGGAAGTGGTGTTATGGCTCAAGTGGTAGAGTGTTAGCCTTGAGCAAAAAGAAGCCAGGGACAGTGCTCAGGCCCTGAGTCCAAGCCCCACAACTGGCAAAAAAAAAAAAAAGAGAAGACTGAAACCCTTTTTGTCCCCAAATGATTAAATAGACACTGACTTTCAACATACAAATCTATGACTGTATTTCTTGTTCTCTCAAATAAATTATTTCTTTTATTATTGAACAGTCATTGACTATCTGTTCCCTTTAGAATCTTGGGAAATGACACTATCACTACTTAACAGTGGTAAACAATTAAGTTCCACAATTAAATCTTCAAGGAAAAAGTGCATATAATCTAATGAAGTATTTGCACCCCACAAACACATCATCTCACATGATGTAAACAAGTCGTGTGGTTCAGTTCTCTTTACCTTTGAAAACATTTCTACCTGCTCTTCAGAGCTGTTTTGCCTGTTAAGAACAATTGCTTGCATTCCTCTAACTTTTGTTCAAATATACTTACCTTTGTAAAAATCTTCCCACGAATTATACACTTCATCTCTTTTAGCTCATTTTTCTCATATTATTTAAAACCTTTCCTGAACTCATTTTATATCTTCCCATTTAATTACTCAATATATATTTTTACAAAATCAGTAGATGTCAAGACTAGGTAAGTTCAACAGTGAGTAAAAACTTCTTTCATTGTAATAGAGAAGTCAAGAAAGCATACATATAAATACATCCTGTTGGCAAGAATTATGAAGAAAAAGCTATAAGAGCACAAAAAGCAAAGTGATTAAGAAGAATGGAGAACAATTTTATATCAGGTGGCAAGGGAAAGCCACTCGAATGGTGTCATACAAAACAAGAGCCTCAATGGAAGGAGGAAGTAAACTCCCTGTAGAGTCTTGGTTGCCTATACTGTCACTAAGAACAGAGACTATGAGACAGAAGCATACATGAGGATCTCAAGAAAGCAAATGTAACAAACAGTACAAGAAATGTACCCAATGCCTAACATATGAAACTGTAACCTCTCTGTACATCACTTTGACAATAAATAGAAAAAAAATCTGGAAAAAAAAAAGGAAAGCAAATGTACTGAGGCACACGAGATAGAGTTCAGTGATATTAGGAGGTGAGTAGGGCAAGGTCAATCCTAGAACCCTTCTAGACCTTGTTCTACTTCTATAGCATGTGTCTATTCCATTGTAAAATAATTTATATATCTATTTCCCCTGCCTGTCCACTAACCAAATTCTCTCTCAAATAAGACATCTTGTTTATTTGCTACTTCCATTTTTAGATCTTCTTGGCCCTTGATAAAGGAAATAAGATGAAGAAGATGTGGTAGGATATGCCTGTAATCCCAGTTACTTTTGAGACAGAGGAAGGTGAATCATAGTCTAAGACAGGAAGGAAAAAAAAACTATTAGATATCTGAAAAATAACTAAACCAAAACTGCTGAGAACATGGCTGAAGTGGTAGGATGCTTGCCTAATACGCATTAGGGCATGGATTCAAACTCCAATACTGTGGAAAAGGGGGGGGGGGGGGAAGGAAAGGAAATGGAAGGAAAGGAAAAGAAAAAAGAAAGGAAAGTTGTTTTCATTTACTGCTTAGGAGTATCATAGGCACAGTCCCCTCTAACTCTCTTGTTTGATGAATCTATAATGAACTTTGATATTTTCATGGAAAAATCAATTTATTTTGCTAAGGGTGCCTTTTGTTTTCCTTTCAGCAGCTGGAAGGAACTTGGCTTTCAAGATAATACCTAAATTGAACTACAGAACTGGTGCAGTAGTAATTGATACATCTGAATCACTGTTACAATGGAGGTAACTTTTAAGCTAAGCCTTGAAAACAATAATTTCTACAAGTAGAGAAGATTATAAGTTACTAATAACTACTTTTGAGAGGTCTTTTCCTTCCTTGCTCCCAGACTAAGTTCCTTGCCTGGTCTCTTCCTTCCTCAAAGATACATTAAAGTTATCTTTATCTCCCTACTCAGACTTTAGAAGTGAGTTGTGTAAAGATATTTATGTTTTATAACCTCCTCCCCTTCATAACTATAATCTTATCAAACTACAGTACTACATTTAGC
This sequence comes from Perognathus longimembris pacificus, assembly GCF_023159225.1. NCBI lineage: Eukaryota > Metazoa > Chordata > Mammalia > Rodentia > Heteromyidae > Perognathus > Perognathus longimembris. Next base: position 26,996,206 of record NC_063176.1, on the reverse strand, counting down.
CTGAGCCTATTTGTTTTCTATTTTGTTGTTTTGTTTTTGTGGTTTATTCTTGGCAAAAGTAGTAATAATAATAATAACTAGAATTTAGTGTTGTATATCTATATCCTCAGCTACCCAGGAGACTGAGGGTGAATGGTCACTGGAACCTGTAAGTTATCCACTTGTAAAGTCTAATAAGAACATATTTCAAGCCAATAATAATGATAATATACTTTAATATGTCTGAGAAATACTGGAAGAGACTGCTTAATTAAAATGGTTAAACAATTACTACATGATGGATATAATGGTAAGAACTGGACTTTTTTTTTTTTTTTTACAAGATTTCTTATTCAATATCTATTGCATGGAAGTAGCGTACTCATAAATGCATTTGGCAGGGTTATGTTGTTTCAGGAGCACTGCCTTCTAATGCCCATTTTAGATATGTCACTAAAATCATGCTCTTTAAATGACTCATTAATAAACTGGATATATTAGGTGAACATTTTGTATTTACTTCATGGAAGGATAGCAATGTCAATGTATTTGATCAAAAGAGGCCTGCAGGTGTCATGTTGTATGTTAGGTTGTTCTGTCTTTGCTGAACAAACAAAATAATTGCACCTATGTAGTTTTCCTTTCTTAAGGTGTTTTGCTGAGGAATTAACTTCCAATTAGCCATCTTCTACATATTAACATTACTAACTTTATATTGCTAGTTATTTGTGACAATTTACATCATCTCCTATTCAGGTATATACTGTTCTGTAAACCTTACATACCCTTTAAACATGAGGACAAAAATTTGTATTTTGAGTGGCGCTGTGGCTCAAATAATACAGTGCTAGCCTTGAGCAAAAGAAGATAAGGGACAACACCCAAGCCCTGAGTTCAAGCCCTAGGACCAGCACAGGAAAAAAAATAGTTTTTTGTTTTTTGTTTTTTTTGCTGTCACAAAATCATCTCACATGATGTTGATCACATAGAAAGTGCTCTCACAATCCTTAAGCTAAGCATGAATCCTTAAGCCAAAAATATGCAGGACCTAAGAAAGAAAAGTTAAAGGAAAGTGTGCTTGGAAAATAATTGGTAGTTTGAGTAGGAAAGTATAAATTGCATTTTGATAAGTTGGATATAATGTAATGGTATGAAAAGCAATAATTCATTTTAGGAATGGTTCATTTTATTGTAATATAACATCTGAAAGCAAGAAAGGGCTTATGTGTGGGCTCTCTTTCCTGTTTCACTGTACTCTAATGAATAATTAATAGGTATTTCAAATGTATGTCCAAATTAGAATTATGTCTCCCCTCCTAAACCTGCCTTTTCCCACTTCCACAATCCCGTGAGCTTCCACAACTTGCTAACAGTAGTCCAACCCCCCATATCATCTTTGAGTCTTCTTTTTTTATCATCTGCATCTCTCATAGTTATCCAAATCTATTGCCAAAGTCTGGTGGCTCTGCCTATAAGATATCTCCCAAATCTGTCTACTTATTTTCATCTATGCTGCCACTAATGCCAGCTGGTTGTAATCTTAGCTACATGGGAGCCAAGATGCGAGGGTTATGGTTCAAGGCCAGTCCAGGGAAAAAGTAAAAGAGAGCCTATCTCAATCTATTAGCTGAGCATAGTGGTGCGTGTCTATCACCCACTTCGGAGGTGTAATTAGAGGGCTTGCAGTCTGATGTAGTCCCATTTCAAATTATATTCATATAATAATCTGGAAAGTTGGTTTTTTTGAAAACGCAGAGATAAGTAAATAATTTCCATTCCCCAAGTCACTTCAACAGTTCCAAACTGGCTACCACTATTTGGAGTAGAAAATAAGGATGTGGCCTGATCTAGTCTATTCCTTTCTTTTTCTAGTTCCTTTCTTATGCTTTTTTTCTTAAGCCTTTCTTTATGCTATACACTCAAGCCATCATAACCTATCTGTAGTTGCAGAGAGCATGTCATACCATTCTTTGTATATTTTCCTTTCCTTAAGTTACATTCCCTGCCTGCATTGCCAGAAATATTTCCTGCCCCCATCCTGTCCACCAGCAAACACCTGGGTTTCTTTGATGGCATCTCAAAAGTCATGTTCTATATGAAACTTCTGACCACTTCCCTTTTTGTTTTATGCAACCACAATTTGTTTGAACACCTTTTTACTCGTATGTATTTTTAAAGTAATTGCTTCTTTAACATTTTATTGTACATTTTTGTTTCATCAGTAGGTGTCCATTTCTCTCATTATAATTATTTTGAGGGCTGGGCTATAGCTTATTTACCACTGTTGTTTTGTGCATTTATTAGAAGTTGGCTGAATATATTATTTATTTCATGGATATTATCATTCAACAACATTTATCGAACACCTGTTATCTTCTAGGTTTGGGAGACTTCAAGCAGGCTTTTGGTGCACAATCTAGTAAAACAGATATGTTAAGGAAAACAAGTATGTTAATACTTTTTCTTCTTTTTAGATCTGAGACTGTGACTTAAACTCAGTACTTGCTGCTTTCATTCATTGTCTAGTGCTTTATCAACTGAGCCATGCATCCAACCTGCCAAGAGTTGATTATTTTTTCTGTTTTTTTTTTTGTATTAGTACCCAATGATTTGTCAAGTGATTAGCAGACATTTCAACCAAGAGCTGTTTATCAGAAAATGAGGAAGACAGGTTAGTGTAAGTAGTGTTAGTAAGGTCCTCACCGGGAAGATGTAATCAGAATGATTACTTTGGGAAAGGAAAGGTTTAGCAGATTTAAGTCCTTTGTGGGTCAAGCAACATGTTTAATTAGCTACTGAATCTTTGAGGCACAGTGATTATATCTAATGTTTGTAATCAATATTAGTTGAAAAAATGGAAGGAAGGAATTCTGAACTCAGTGTATGGACATAAGTTTATAAGTACATAAAGTTCAAGGCTGGGCATTATGGGAAAGAAATTAAGAAATAGGTTTTCTCAATTTGATTGACATTTTAGTGTGCCCTGTAGTTAACTGGACCAGATGAAGCCTTTAAGCTAGAAAATGGCAGAACTAGCATTTATTAGAAAGCAACCTGAACAGGAGGGAGAGAGGGATGGAAATTACCTAGCTAGGAAATGTCTAGGTGAGTGATGATGCTGAACTGAGTAATAGCAAGGATGGAAAATAACTAGCTTCTAGGAACAAGATTTAGATGTGGTAGGATAGGCTGGGGTAGGCTCAAATGGTAGAGTACCTTGCCTCAGGGCAAAGTCCTGAGTTCAAGCTCCAGTAATAACAAAAGAAAGGAAGAAATTGAATATGGAAGAAGGATAAGGGAGAGTGATAGAAGGGATGAGGTTGATGGAATACATTGTATACATGTATGTAAATACCACAGTGAAAACCTTGTACAACTAATGTATCTTAATAAAGAGTCTTTTTTTTGGCCAGTCCTGGGCCTTGAACTCAGTGCCTGAGCACTGTCCCTGGCTTCTTTTTTGCCCAAGGCTAGCACTCTGCCACTTGAGCCACAGTGCCACTTCTGGCCGTTTTCTGTATATGTGGTGCTGGGGAATCCAACCCAGGGCCTCATGTATACAAGGCCAGCACTCTTGCCACTAGGCCATATCCCCAGCCCCCAATAAAGACTCTTCATTAAAGAAGTTTTAGATGCAAGAAGATGGGGAAAGTGAAAATAGACTGGTAGGTGCATTTGTGAGACTTGGGTGCAATAATGCATACGATAATCTATACAATACAAAATATTGCACACTGCATGGAACTTTGATATTAATATCTTCTTTGGCTGATCAGAGTTTAGATGAAGAAAATGGCTTGTCTTCATTAATGTGTTCATATCCAAGGACGACATAAAACTGCAAATTAGCTTTTTTTTTTTCTTTTGAGCTTGTCATGGGGCTTGAACTCAGGGTCTGGACGCTGTTTCTGGGCTTTTTTACTCAAAGCTAGAGCCACAGATCCACTTCTGACTTTTTGGTCGTTAATTGCAGTTAAGATTATCTTGGACTTTCCTGCCAGGGCTGGCTTTGAACTGTGATACTCAGATCCCAGTTTCCTGAGTAGCTAGGATTATAGGATTGAGCCACCAGCTGCAGATTAGCTTTTATTGTTATTCCTGAGCATTCTCAGAGAGTGGGAAAAGGTAACCAGACCAGAAAGAGAAAGAAGAAAGAACTGAAAAGCAAGCAGGTCAGCATTTTTCTACAAACTTTTGAACTTTGCGGGAAGCCTAGATAAGAAGCCCCGCCTACTGCACGTTCCCAGCACGGACTGTCTTTCCTCCAACCCGGGCTTCTCACTTGCCAATCAGCGACCCGTTTGCGTCATCACTGTGCGCAGCCAGGGAGGCGCGTCCGAGACTCGACCACGTGTACGGTGTTGACTGTCAAAGTCCCCGGGAACGCTCGCTTTCCGGAAGTGGTGAGTTCTGACAGAAGTTCCTGCACCTGAGTTTCTGGACGCTGTGGATTCCGAGCCATGAGCATCCCGGGAGTGCTGTCCTTTACCCAGCAAGGCTGGGAGCAGGTGCTGGCCAAGGCAAAGCGGGCTGTGGTCTATTTGGACGCCGCCTGCGCTGAAAGCTTGCACTGGGGGTGCGGTTACCCGCGGCTCCTGGAAGCTGTGGGGGGTCCGGCCTGTCACCTGAAGGAGTTCGAACGCGACGCTGTTGGTGGCGGGCCCGAACAGCCTAAGGCGGTGTTCGTATTGAGCTGCCTGCTGAAAGGCCAGACGGTGGAAACCCTACGAGACATCGTCTGCCGCAGTCGTTTTCAGTATTGTGTGGTGGTCACGGCAGTGAGCCACGTCGTTCATCTCACGGCTAACCATGTGCCAGCGGCAGCAGCGGCCGAATTAGAGGGGCAGCAACCGGTGTTCGAGCAGCTGGAGGAAAAGCTGTGTGAATGGATGGGAAACATGAACTACACGGCCGAGGTGCTTCATGTCCCCCTGTTGCTCGCCCCTGCTGCTCCCCACCTTGCCTTGACTCCAGCCTTTGCTACCCTTTTCCCACTGCTACCACAGGATGTACATCTCCTTAATAGTGCCCGACCCGACAAGAGGAAGCTGGGCAGCCTGGGTGAGGTGGATGCCACTGCTTTGACTCCAGAATTACTGCTGCAGATAAGATGCCTGGTGTCAGGCCTCAGTTCTCTATGTGAGCACCTAGGGGTACGGGAAGAATGTTTTGCAGTGGGTTCCCTCAGTCGAATTATCGCTGCAGATATGGCCAGTTATGCACCTGCCAAGAATAGGAGGAAGACTGCTACAGGCAGGGCATCCGTGGTCTTTGTGGACAGAACTCTGGATCTCACAGGTAAGGAACAGTTATCGGAAATTGACGATCAATGAGACTACTCAGATGACATTGGGGAATGGAAAGAATTTTTTTGAGCAAGAAAGTACTGGTGGGGCTGGGGATATAGCCTAGTGGCAAGAGTGCCTGCCTCGGATACACGAGGCCCTAGGTTCGATTCCCCAACACCACATATACAGAAAACGGCCAGAAGCGGCGCTGGGAAGAAGCCAGGGACAGTGCTCAGGCCCTGAGTCCAAGGCCCAGGACTGGCCAAAAAAAAAAAGAAAGTACTGGTGTGCCAGGACTGCACTCGAGGTTGGGATCTCAAGATGCAGTCCTGAGCCATCTCAGAAGGCTGTTTTTAAACCCAACAACCACAGGAATTTTCCCTTTTGCCTAATTGTGGTGGCTCCTTAATTACGAGAAGTGTCCTGGAAACAGTTCGTTACTTTCAAGAAATTTCCAGAAACCGGTTACAAACAGGTCAGGGCATCTTGATCATAATGGGACCCATCTGACCATCAGATGATAAAACAGGATGTAGTGGGGGAGGAGGGGAGGGAATGCAGGTTGGGAAATACAGAGGGAAACAAGTGAGGGCAATTGCAACTACGCAATACAGAGCAAAGGGCCAGTTTCAGAAAAGTTTCATATTGAACAATAACATTTATACTGAACAGTATTAGCCATACTTGTTGTGTAAAGTTAGTATAGTAACAGATTAATTGTTTACATCACTTCAAGACCATGTCTAAGGAGGGCTTCAAACTACTCTCCAAGGTGCTGGGACTTTTTTTTTTTTTTTTTTTTTTTACCGATTTAGTGTATGTTTTATCAGCAGTTTACACTATGTCGGATTGAGGATAAGGTAATGACCTAATGGGCAAAGTACCTAATCTCACAGAGTTTAAAATTTAGAGTGCTTTTAGTTTAGTCTTTGGAGGGGGAGAAGAAATAGATAAGCAGATGAGGAATTATAACCCAGTTTGTTAAATGAGTAAGTAGAAGATAGGGCTTCAATTTGCATTACCTTATTAAAACAACTACATCTGACTTAAAAAATTAGAAAAGTTCAATTACTCCACCACGGAGATAACTGCCTATCTTAGAACCTTTAGAAGTTTACTGATATCAGCATTCACAAGAATCTGCCTAAAAGAATTTATTCTATTGGGGGGTTGGGGATATGGCCTAGTGGCAAGAGAGCTTGCCTCGTATACATGAGGCCCTGGGTTCGATTCCCCAGCACCACATATACAGAAAACGGCCAGAAGTGGCGCTGTGGCTCAAGTGGCAGAGTGCTAGCCTTGAGCAAAAAGGAAGCCAGGGACAGTGCTCAGGCCCTGAGTCCAAGGCCCAGGACTGGCCAAAAAAAAAAAAAAAAAGAATTTATTCTATTGGAAGGATGTTATCATGAGACATGAAATTATCGTAGATAGTTATGGTTTAAGTTTCTTTAAATAGGTTTTTAAAAAGTGAACTTGGCATCACATATCACCAGTAAATGAGATGCAAAGAGAATTATAGAAAATGTTTTCAGATGTTTATTGAGTCATTATTAGCTCTCATTCATGAATTGTGGGTAATTTTAACAAATGTAATCCTTAAAATAGGTGAAGAAAAACTTCATGTACTCGATGTACACAATATTTATGTGATATGTACATTGATTTTCAACTGTCAGTTTTATTGTTCTATAATAGTAGTATAATAACAGAAGCTAGCTACATTGAAGGTCGGCGAGAATAATCAGTATACTGGTACTGGTAAGCAATTCCTTTGGCAGATCAGAAAAAAAGGTTGAAGGATGTTCTAAATAATACAACAGGTGTATTTGAATTTTTTATGTTAGTAAGATTTATTTTAAGATTGTAAATTAGGAAGTAAGCTAAATGATAGCACTGAGGTATAAATTTACTTATGTCTGTGGAAATATCAGGTGTCTGTCACTTTGATTTAAGTATAGTAACATCATAGACCTCTTAGAGGAGTAAAGAAAAAGATGCCAGGTGAGTATGTTTGTTGACTGAATGAACAGAATATATGGTTTTAACTTTTATTTCTTTTTGTTGTTGTTCTGAATCTATTTTATTGTTGTAAGGGCAAAGGCTTCAATATATAGTTAAAATAATTTTATTTTTATTGAGGTTATATAGAGGGGTTTCCATTACATCAATTAATAAGTACATTTGTTTTTTGGACATTGTCACTCCTTCCTTCACTTTTCTCCAGTTTCCAGTGTTCTCCACTTTTCTTTCCATTCCCTGCTGACAATTTGCACAGTTCATTTTCCACACAGTGTACACTGAATACCATGAATGCATTTCTTTACCCTTCCTCTCTCCCTTTCTGTATCCCCTTTTTCACTTATTCTTATTCAAGAAATACTGAGTGAGAGCCCGTGGCTGCCTGTTTTCGTGGTGGACATGGTGGGTACTGTGTAAACTGGACAAATGGGACCTTTGCCATTATAACATATAGTTAGTGTGCAAGGAATATTTGCTGTTTTTACTTAGGTCCTAACTTCTTCTGGTTGTTTATGTCTTCACCACTAAAGTATAATTTCAAGATGGTATCCTATGACACTATTTAATAGATTGACTATAGGATGGTAATATATTAAGCAAATATATATGTAGGCACTGAACTAGGTGCTAGATATATGCAGTAACCAGAACAGATGCAAACTTGTCCTCATGGGCATTAGTTCCTTTCCACGAGACACATTGACTAAATAATTGTAAACAAAGGACTAAATACTAGGTTTGTGTAACAGAAACTAAAAGTTTTATTTCGATAGAAGGGATAGTGTATAAAGCATTTTCCCATTTAACTTTTTCCTCCCAATTTATCAGTTTACATTTTACATTTGCTCATCTGCTTAAACAGGAGCGGTTGGACACCATGGAGACAACTTGGTGGAGAAGATTATTTCAGTGCTCCCACAGCTTCCCGGCCACACACACGATGTGATGGTCAACATGGTGGAGCTCACCGCACTGCAGGCTGAGGATGATAATTACAATGTGGTTGCACCAGGCTGTCTTGCTCAATCTAAGTAAGACACAGAGTTTTGTTTTTATCTCGTTTGCTCTCCTCCTCCTCCTTTTATTATTCTAGATGGATTATCTATGTAGAAAAGAAACACAGAGATCAAGTGTGGCATTTGTCTGTAATACCAGCTACGGGGTAGTTCTTATCATGTACTTATTTTATTTTTTTTTTTTTGCTGGTCCTGGGGAATTGAACTCAGGGTCTGAGCACTGTCCCTGAGCTTTTGTGCTGAAGGCTAGCACTTTCCCACTGGAGCTACAATTCCAGTTCTGGCTGTTTTGGCAGTTAATTGGAAATAAGAGTCTCGTGCCCAGGCTGGCTTTAAACCGTGATCCTTAGAACTCAGCCTCCTGAGTAGCTAGCATTACAAGCATAAGCAACTGGCACGTGGCCTCATGTCTTACTTTTTAATATAGTTATTTATGTTATATTGTTGTTTCTTTCTCTACTAGATTGCTATGAAGTAAACTTTCTATTGGCCTGCTTTCCATGAAAGCAGGCTATGTACCAGTTCTATTTACTGCTGTATTTCATTGCCTAGAAGTACCTGACACACAAAAGATGGTTTTTGAATAGGTGAGCTGTAAGACAGGGACAGAGAGAGAGAGAGAGAGAGAGAGAGAGAGAGAGAGAGAGAGAGAGAAGTATATCTTGTTCTTTCATTAAATTCTTGAAGACTATGAGTGTTTTTTGCTTGTTAATGTTATTTTGGTACTGGAGGTACAACATAGGGCCTTGTACATTCTAGGCAAGGGTACACAGAGCTACATCTGTAGTCCTAGTCTATGTACACTCTACCTCAAATTAACTTCACTGTCTAGGCCAGTGAAAAGGAAGAAAGTAATATCCAGTGCCTGCGGGCATCTCACAATCCTCACTTTGACCTTCTGTTTTATACCTTTCAAGTAAATATTGTAATTTGGACAGGAACAGGGCCTATACCTTCTCAGAATAGCTTGCTAATTTAACTTCATTGAGGAATTTAAAAAAATCATCCAAACTCTGCTACAGTTTTATTTATTTATTTATTTTGGTCTGAGACCAGAATTCGAACATGGTATCTGAAGTTTTTCACGCATTGGCTAGCTAGCACTCTACCAACTGAGTAACACCTCCATCCAATTATACTGTTTGAGAATAAATTAATGAATAGTTTGTAGAGTCTTCTTTGAAAATTAAGTATAAAAATGTCCACTAAGAAATTTAAAAATTATTTAATATGCCTAAGACATCCTTTAAAAGTTGCATTTCTTCTTCTTCTTTTTTTTTTGTGATCCTGGGGCTTGAACTCTGGGCCTGGGTGCTGTCTCTGAGCCAGTTTGTGCTCTACCACTTGAGCCACAGCACCAAAGCACTTCTGGCTTTTTCTGATTAGTTTCTTGGAGATAAGAGTCTCATGGACTTTCCTGGTTGGACTCGCTTCAGACCGTGATCCTTAGATCTCAGGATGATCAACTGGCACCCAGCTTGCATTTCTCGATTTAAATATGTTTTGCAGAATTCTTTTGAAAGAAAGGTTTGAAGGTAGATAGTCCTGGTCTATAATTATTGACATATTGCTACTCTGTTGTAGTATTTGTTGGTTAAGGAATGTACATTCAAAGCTCCCAAATCTTTTCCATATTGAAAATTTTAAATGGTTTGTGGTATCTGTTGTGAGAAGACTGAACTCTGGGTCATTGTGGCTTTGGGATTTGTAATTTAAATGGAAACTATGGCTCTTTTAAACAAAGCCAGCAACCCTCTGAAGTTAGTTAAAATGAGAAAGGAATGGAAAGACTTATTATATTTGAATGACAAGATGTGATTACAGTTCCTAATTAGATTGATGATCAGTGCCAAGTAAAAAGAACTAGTCTGAAAATTGAACTCCTCAGTAGTTATACAATCATAATCTCCATTGGGATGCTTCTAAATTTTATGTTGTATAGAAAAGATTGCATACATTCAACAGCAGCAAGCCTAAATTGTCCCTCAGCTCTCTTCATAGTCTCTGCTAATTTCTGTTGGTATGCTTTTGGCCATTTTTCTGCGTTATCCTTTTCTTTGCCTTCTTTTTTTTTCATTTCTTTATTGTCAAAGTGATGTACAGAGGGGTTACAGTTTCATACATAAGGTAGTGTGTACATTTCTTATCCAACTTGTTACCTCCTCCCTCATTTTTCCCCCATCTGCCTCCTAATAGTGTGACACCAGGGTAATGGCTGGCTGTGAAATGATTTGGATCAATAGTGTAAAATTATGTTTCCTTGGAATAAAGCTTGAAAGAGAATAAAATAAGCCAGAGATGACTTTAGCCATGAAAGAAGGCATATTTAGGCCCAAGACAGGTAAGATCTGGAATTCACAAAGTTAATTTGGGTGAAACATTACTGGTAGAAAAATAGAAGTGAGCAATGTGTGTTGTTATGTTTGGATCCTAAGTGTCTCCTAAAAGGCTTGTATGTTAGTAGCTCCTGGGAAATTATTAGGTCATGAAGGCTCTGACTTAATCATTGAACTAATCTATTGATGACTTTATAATTTGATGCCATTATTGGGAATATTCAGAGATGGGCTGAGTTGGAGGCAGTTTAGTCATTGAGGACATGTTATTGGGGGATACCTTGTCCCAGGGTCCCCTCCCGTGTCTCTGGGCTAGTTACTCCTCATTTTCAGTTCTCAGGGCACATGTCAGACACTTTCTGATCTTCACTCTACACCTAGACCATGTCAGGTACCATTCTGTTCCTGGTCTGCTGTTGTTGCCCTGCAAGAATGTGCTCAGTCCTAGTTTTCCTTAGATGGCTACTCCCCATGAGAGGGCACTGGAGGTTTCCCATTGAATGTCCAGATCATAGGATGTGCTTATATTTTGAAAGAAAGGAGGAGGGCCACACTGCTTTTCACTACCAGAGTTCTAGTCCACACACCTTTCATTGCACTGCTTTTACTTTTATTGAAATGAAAAAGTTAATGGATAAATTTCCTAAAGGTAAAGTGATTTTTGAAAAAAGCAGTCAAGCTGGCAATGATGGCTTATGCCCGTAATACTACCTATCCAGAAGGCTGAGATCTGAGGATGTCAGATCAATTCTAGGCTTGGTGGGAAAGTCCAAGAGACTCCATCTCCAAACGTCAAAAATGCCAATGGGCGACATGGCTCAAGTGGTAAAACTAGGTTCAAGAAAAAAGCTGAGCGAGAGTATGAGTTCAGCCTTGGTCCTGACCCCCCCCCCCCCCAAAAAAAAAAGGCAGTCGAGGAAAGATGATAAAGCCTCTATAATTTAAGCAACCTACCTTCATAGCTTATTAAGTTTACACTGATGGAAGTTATTATTTCCTGATGTGAAAAACTATGACTCAGCTTTATGTCTGTTCTGTTTAAAATTAGTTGCATTTTTGTTGTTATTATTGTATTTCTGTTGTAATATTATGACTGTGGAAGGCCTGAGTAAACTTAGCTTCCTGTGCATGCCATAAAGAAATGATTTCCCATTCCAAGGAGTTTAGTCACAGATAATGATATGCACGTCATCTGTGTCTTGTATGCCTTCCACTCGACTGAAGTGGCACTATGATGCACCATTCAGCCACCTTTAAAAAATTAATGCCATCTTTTTTGTACTTTATTTGGTGACAGATATTTCCTGTTTGCTTTTAGTGGATTGCATTTGACATTTCAAACATTCTAAACCATAGTAACTTCCAAGATTCCATTAATAGTTGAGGCTGAGTAATTCTAGTGAGTAAACAACCAGCAGTGAACTGAGAGGATCTTGTCTTCATATGTAGAGTCTCTTGGGAGACTCTGAACAGCTATTTTTAGCAGGTTATAATAAAAGTATTGGTTTTTACCCTTCATTTTGATTTTATTATTATTATTGTTATTGTTCAGTAGTTAATACAAAGAGGTTAAAATTCCATAAGTCAAGTTTCAGTGCATCTTGGATGTTATCTCAGTTTGTATTCATTAAGCATGATAATTTGTCAAAGTAGTTTCATGTGTTAAGGATACAGATACTCAGTTTATGTACATGTATATATTAGTATATATTTAACATTAATGTAGTTATTGGCAATATGGAAACTAATCAAATTTCATAGTAGCACAATAGATCTTTTCATAGGTCAAATATTCTACACATTTTTTTTTTTTGGCCAGTCCTAGGCCGTGAATTGTTAGAGTTCGAATGTTGACAGCTTTGACCATATCAAAATAGAGTTCATTGAAAAGAGATATCACTATGGATAAATAGATGGGAATATCGCCTACTGGTAGAGTGCTTGCCTTGCATACATATAGCCCTGGGTTCGATTCCTCAGCACCACATATATAGAAAAAGCCAGAAGTGATGCTGTGGCTCAAGTGGTAGAGTGCTGGCCTTAAGCAAAAAGAAGCCAGGGACAGCGCTCAGGCACTGAGTTCAAGCCCCAGGATTGGCAAAACAAAACAAAACAAAACAAAACAAAAATCTACTGTTAAAAGATTGTTGCATATTAAACATTAGACTGAATACTAAAATACAAAATTTCACTGTCCCTCATAAATTAAAATGTCAAAGATGCATACTAATAGGTATAATGTTCAAGGTAAATTAATATTTTAACTGGTATAACTTTTAAAACTAAGTTAGAAAATTATTTCTAGCTTCTACTAGCATAGAAGAGTTAGTGAGGCTCTAAGTAGGGGAAGACGTCCTTAGAAAAGAACAGGAGTCACCCTTGTTTCTTTATGTTACATTTTGAAATGTTACTACAAATGTGTATATTTGGCTGCACAGCAGAGATCTTCCAGGAAGAACACTGTATTTATTTATAATTTGGACTTGGCGTGTTAGGTGAGACAGAAAGCTATTGGAGAAGTGAACCCAAATGAGACCCTGCATAATATAGTGCTCTGGGCTGTTATCAATGGCTTATTGTAAAGGCTTTTTAAAACAATTTATTAATTAAACAAAAAATTTTTGACAGGGTGTTGTGCAAAAAGGGTACATACATAGTAGCGCAGTGTGTACATTTCTTGTGATATCTTACACCCTGTTTTTCTTTCCCTTCCCTAGGTCAGGCAGACATATATACAATACCCAATGTACCAAGAACATATACAGTAGCCATGTGGCCTATGCCAAAGAAAATTTGCCTAGGGCTTTAAATGTAATGTCAACATTAGACAATATGTCGACAGTAGTCTTATATGAACGTACATACATAGCTTTTGAGCTATTGTATTCCACTGAGAGGTCAATTTTTGACCTTTATGTGTTGAGTAGTTGTTTGGTTTTAGTTACATAATGTTGGGTCGCTGCCCCAATCCTGTGGGAAATACCATTTGACAAGCAGTTTTTGGTTTCACAGACCTGGTCTCTACTGTCTCTCCGTCACCCCATCTTAACAGTCATATATCAGGGAGATCATGTGTAAAGGCTTTTGTAAGTGCCATCCTCCCAACCTAAGGTCCAGAGTGTAACACTTCAGGCCATGATTACTTAGTGCAAATTCTGATTTTCATTCACTGGGAAGCCTGTGAATTAGGAAGCGTATGAAGTAACTTTTGAACAGAAATTCTCATTACTGATTTGCTTCTCAGGCAAGTGTTTTGCCTCATGTTGTTATATGCTGCATATAAATATTAATAAATAATTTAATCCATATATTTAATTTTGGCTTCTAAAACATTTATATTACTCTAACAACCAATCACTTGAGTCTATCAAACCCATCAATAGGACACACATTATATATATATATATTTTTTTGCCAGTCCTGATGCTTGAACTCAGGGCCTGAGCACTGTCCCCTGGCTTCTCTTTGCTCAAGGCTAGCACTCTGCCACTTGAGCCATAGCTCCACTCCTGGCTTTTTCTATATATGTGGTGCTGAGGAACCGAACCCAGGGCTTCATGTATGCAAGGCAAGCACTCTACCTACCACTAGGCCATATTCCCAGCCCCAGGACGCACTATGTTAATGCTCAAAAAAGATATGTAATTTTTTAACCTCTTCAATTTTCCATTAGAAATTAAATCTAAAGCTCTTTTTGTGACTTTTCTGCAGTGACCCAGCAGCCAGAGCTCTGTGGGAAGCTTTACTGAACACAAAGCACAAGGAAGCAGTGATGGAAGTTCGGAGACATCTAGTGGAAGCAGCAAGCAGAGAAAACCTGCCCATCAAAATGAGTATGGGTAAGCCTATCATTTCCCCCTAGACTGTGACCCCAGGCTCTCAGCCCAGCCAACATGAAATCTAGGTAGAATAGAGAAGCAGAATGTGAGAGCTGCTCTTGGGCTCAACAACTTTCTTAGACTCAAGTTGAGAACTCTAGGAGAGTTCTTCCTTACAAAGATACTTCTTTGGTCTTTTCTAAACCCCCTCTTCTCTGTCTCACTCACACTCTCTCCCTCTTTCTGTTTTTTTTTTTTGTTTTGTTTTTTGTTGTTGTTGTTTGATACAGGATTTATAGGCGTGACTCTTTGGTTTTTGTCTTCCAAGTGCTGGAATTAAAGGCATTTCTTTAGTTGTTAATTTATCTAGGACTACCTTTACTCTCATTTCCCCCTTCATGGTAAATGAAAGTGCTTTTGATTTAATGAGTCAACTATTGTATTTAAAAAGTCATTGGACAAGCAGACAAGCTCTGATCTGGTTACTCATCCGTATCATAGCCTGTTCAGTACCTAATCACACAAGTGTTTGTTCCTTTCAGCAGGGGATTATATACCTTGTTTTTCTCATTTTATTCATTTTGTAATCTGTCTTTGGAACCACGTACTTTCTCTTTGCAACCATGCAATTAAAATTTTAAGTTTTTTTCTTTTGATCAAAAATAAGTGTCATTTTTTTATTTTAGAAAATGATTTACTCTTTTGTTTAAAATATGTTAAATAATTTAAATGGAAAAATTAAAATATGATTATTGATTTTGTTTTGTTTTGTTTTTTGGCCAGTCCTGGGCCTTGGACTTAGGGCCTGAGCACTGTCCCTGGCTTCTTTTTGCTCAAGGCTAGCACTCTGCCACTTGAGCCACAGCGCCACTTCTGGCCATTTTCTGTATATGTGGTGCTGGGGAATCGAACCCAGGGCTTCATGTATACGAGGCAAGCGCTCTTGCCACTAGGCTATATCCCCAGCCCCACCTTTAGTATTTTGGTGGTTAATTCTGCTGGGCTAGCTTTGAACTGTGATCCTCAAACTCAGCTGGGTGAGTAGATAGAATTACAGTTGTGAGCCATTGGTGCCAGGCACATGTGTTATTTTATTTATTTAGTTAGTTTGTTTCCCATGTGAACAACATAGAAGTATAAACTTTATCTTTTAGGGATTGTGCAAAGGGATTTCAATTCAACATGTCAGTTGTGAGTATAGTGCATCTTGATCAATGTTACCCTTTCATTGTTCTCCCCTATCCCTCCAAACCCTACCCATCCCCTCAATTTAATAGGTTCCATTTTCATATAGGTATATTGAATATTATGACTGATAGCAAACAGGAATGTATCTCATTTTTCAGATAAGGGGCTAGCCAAAAATTAGGTAAGTTGCCAAGGCCATAGAACTGATAATGGACAAGCCTACAATTTTAATGCAAGTATTCTGATGCTAGAGAATGTAATTTCTATTAATAAAATCATATGAATACTATATTAACCAATAACAGAAGTCCTATGTGTTGTTGTGGAGCAGAAATACTTTTGCTGTTTTGAGACCACTTTGGCTGTTAATTTTGTCCTTTCCCCCATTCTTACCTCCCTCTCTACCCTTTTCTTCCTGTCTCCTTTTCTTTTCCATAGTCTTAGGTACGCATTTGTAACATATATTCACCTTCTTAGCATTCCTTATTCATAAGTATGTTGAAACAAGTAATTCATATGAAGAATAGTGAATGAAGAAAAGCTGTACTGCAGAAAAGGTCCTGATGATAAGGTTAATTTATATTATGCTTCAGTGAAATAGCCTTACAATGGTATCACAGAGCATGAATCAATTTTTATTGCTCAGTGCTGGACTCTTGAAAGAGGTAGGCTTTACTTTTGTAAAGAGCTGTATTTTTTTTTTCAAAATAAGCAGAGCCATAAATTTAAATAAAGATGAGTAACCTCTTGAAGAATTCAAATTTAAATATTTTCTGTCAACCCCCCCCCCCAATTTTTTTTAAGATAAAAATGTTTGCTTTCTCCTAACACTCCAGAAATAAATGGAGGGAAGAAACCTTGTGCCAACTATAGTTTAGCAAAAGATTACACAGTGCAGCTACCCATTTCTGTTTTATATCACAAACCCAGAATCTGTGTGTGTGTCTCATTTCCACATACAAACAACATAACCATAAAAAGACGTGGAAGCTTAAAACATAATAAGACATTGATACGTGAAAACTGCCTATCATATAGCTTATCATTAAAAAGTCATGCTCTGGTGTCCTAAATGGCTGGAATGTATTTTCTAGCAGCATTTGAAGCTATGAAATGTACTTTAAATTATGCACTACTCCCTGTCCCCTGTTGCAAATTCTGAAGTATAAAATTTTTCTGACTGTGATAGAGACTTCTGGTATTTTTGAGATATTAAACAGATTTTAATTCTAGACTGAGGATTGTCTTGTGTTTAAATTCAGTGAGAGGGATCCCATAATTGAAACCTCAGTTCTTAAATATAAAATTGCTCAGCACAAGGTAAAATCATATTAAAACATTATGAGCACCAAGAGAAATAAACACCATTTTTAAATGATAAAAGTTTAATTGGGAAAACAAAGAATTCATTTTATCATTATACATATAAACATATGTCATCTTACTGAGAGCTTGTTATTAAATTGTCAGTTAAGTAGATATGTTCCAGAAAAGTGATTTTTTTAAAACTGTATTTTTCCCACTGGCTGCATAGTGAAAAATGGGGTCGGAAAGTAAAAAACAAATAGATCCTCAGAAATCCATCTGTTTAAATCCAAAGTGGCCACTTGGAGAAATGAATAAAAGATGCCCATCTAAACTCTGTTGCCCTTTTGCAGAGACTCTTTCTCTGAAGTACTGTTGGGGTTGAGGGAACTTCACCACTGTGTTCTATGACTCTCTGTAGGAGAGACTTATTCCTTTGGTGTTGATTTGTGACAGAAAGAGCCTATTCAGGCTGAAACAAAACAGATTACTTTAATGATATCATCCTTTTTTTTTTTTTTTTTTTTTATCCTGGTCCTGGGGCTTGAAATCAGGGCTTGAGTGCTGTCCTTGAGCCTCTTTATGTTCAGGGCTAGCATTTTACCACTAGAACCACAGCTTCACTTACCATTTTTTCAGAGTAGTTTATTGGAGATAAGAGTCTCATGGACTTTCCTGCCTGGGCTGGCTTCAAACTTCCATCTTCAGATCTCAGCCTTCTTGAGTAGCTAGGATTATAGGCATGAGCCACTGGCGCCCATCTTATTCTTTTTTAAACAGCTAGATTTCTTTTTTTTTTTTTTTTTTTGCCAGTCCTGGGCCTTGGACTCAGGGCCTGAGCACTGTCCCTGGCTTCTTTTTGCTCAAGGCTAGCACTCTGCCACTTGAGCCACAGCGCCACTTCTGGCCATTTGCTGTATATGTGGTGCTGGGGAATCGAACCGAGGGCTTCATGTATACAAGGCAAGCGCTCTTGCCACTAGGCCATATCCCCAGCCCCTAGATGTCTTTTCTTCTTTTTTAATGGTGATTTTTTTCATTTTTATTTTATTTATTTATTTATTTATTGCTATGTGGTACCAGGAATCAAACCCAGGGTCTCATGCATGCTAGGCAAGCACTTTACCACTAACCCACATTCCCAGGCCTACAAGGTCGATTTCTTTTTTTTTTTTTTTTTTTTTTTTTTGTGCCAGTCCTGGGGCTTGGACTCAGGGCCTGAGCACTGTCCCTGGCTTCCTTTTGCTCAAGGCTAGCACTCTACCACTTGAGCCACAGCGCCACTTCTGGCCATTTTTTATATATGTGGTGCTGGGGAATCGAACCCAGGGCTTCATGTATACGAGGCAAGCGCTCTTGCCACTAGGCCATATTCCCAGCCCCAAGGTCGATTTCTTGAAAGAATTTTCCATGCTGATTTCCTATTTCTTTATTATTTTAATATTTATTAATCTAGTATAGTTTTTATATTTTTATCTGAAAATACTTTCAAAACTACTAAGTCTAAGCCATTTCCCCTAGTCCTTCCTTATCCTTCTTAATTTCTTTTCATTGTCTACTTTTGAACAGTTGCTGCTCTTTTCATCTGTATTTTCTATGGCTTTAGGCTCCCCTGATTGTGATGGAATGTGATCAGTTATATCTAGGGGTGAGTCATAGTTTTGCCACTTACGAGTCAAATGCTAATTTATTTGTTCACATATTGATTTCCTGGAGTTTAAAGCGAATGAAAGCTTTGAGCAGCATGCAAATTATGACTGTGAAGCAAATTAGAATTGGAGTGCTGTGGCTATGTTCTCTGTCTATGGAAATCTGAAGGCTGAAACAAATGAGAAGATTGATGAGAGAGTAAAATCGTTTCAGATACCGATTTATTTATTTATTTATTTATTTATTTATTTATTTATTTATTTATTTATTTATTTATTTATCTTACTGCTCTTTTCTTTTTTTTGTCAGTCCTGAACTCTGGGCCTGGGTGCTGTACCTGAGATTCTTTTGCTCAAGGTGAGCGCTCTATCATTTAAGCCACAGCACCACTTCTGGCTTTTTTGAGTAGTTTTTTTTTTTTTTTTTTTTTTAGTAGTTTTTGAGTTATAGCCTCACGGACTTTCCTACTTAGGCTGGCTTCAAACCTCTATCCTCAGATCTTAGCACCCTGAGTAGCTAGGATTACAGGCATGAGCTCCCAGCTCCCAGCATTTCATTTCTCTTGATAGCACTTCTAGTATTATGTTTACTCACAGGCGCGTTCCCACCGCCGCCGGACACGGGGAGTTTGACCTGCTCCGTATCTGGCCTGGGCCGGGTACCCCCCTCCTTAGACAATCTGGTTCCCCCGGGCTCCCCCCCCCCCCCCGGGAACCCCATGTTGGTGCCAGACCCGGTGCAGACGCCCGCTCCACACAGCGCTGTCGCCCCGAATTCCTGGGCACCCTCGATCCGCAGGCCTCAGCCTCCCAAGAAGCTGGGATTACAGGTGTGCGCTAGTATTATGTTTACTATAAGTGGCAACAGTGAATAGCTCTGCTTTACACTTGATCTTATTTAAAAAGCTTTGAGTTCTTCTCTGTTTATTACTATTATATTAATTTTTTGGGCTTTTTTGTTAGTCATGGGACTTGAACTCAGGGCTTTGGCACTGTCCCTGAACTCTTTTACTTAAGGCTAGTGCTCTACCACTTTGAGCCATAGCACCATTCTGGCTAATTGGAGTTTAGAGTCTTACAGACATTCCTGCCCAGGCTGACTTCAAACCACAATCCTCAGATCTTAGCCTCCTGAGTAGCTAGAATTTCAGGCAGGAACTACTGGTTCCCGGCTAGAGTTCTTCCCTATTAATTATGGTGTTACATATGTTTCTTTCATAGATGGCTTTTATTATGTTGAGAAAGTTTTTTTTTTCTTTTTCTAAATTGTTAACAGTTGTCAATAAGAGAGACTAATGGGCTCGGAATGTGGCTTAGTGGTAGAGTGCTTGCCTAGCATGCATGAAGCCCTGGATTCAATTCCTCAGCACCACATAAACAGAAAAAGCTGGAAGTGACGCTGTGGCTCAAGTGGTAGAGTACTAGCTTTGCGCAAAAAGAAGCCAGGGACAGTGTTCAGGCCTTGAGTTCAAGCCCCAGGACTGGCAAAAAAAATTGGAAAGTCAAAAAGAGAGACTGATGAGGGCTGAGGTAAGGTTCAAATGTAATTCCCTGAGTTCAGGCCCCAGTATCGCCAAAACCAAACCCAAACAAGAAAAACAACAATAAAATTTGTTCAATAACTAACACATGGAAGTGGTGCTGTGGCTCAAGTGGTAGAGTGCTAGTTTTGAGATGAAGAGCTCAAGGATAGCGCCAAGTCCCAGAGTTCAAGCCCCATGAACGACAAAAATAAACAAAATTTTTTTTGAGTGCATTTTTTGCATCAGTTTTTGTCAAAGTGATTCCTTTTCTGCATCACTTGAGATTATATAGTTTTTATTTTTCATTTTGTTAAGGTTTTGCATTACATTGGTTACAGTAATGTATTCTGAATTCAACTATGCACTTTTACTAAAGAGTTTTGTAATTTTATATATTTTTTATGATAGCGACTTATTGTCCTTTCCTTTGTACTTCAAGAATTCTCTTAGAGAATTTCTCATGATATAATCTAGTAGTGCTGAACTATTTAGCTTTTTCTTGCCTAGTAAAGACTATTTTTCTTTTTTATTTCTGAAGACCATCTTTGCGTTGCTTAGTGCTATTGGCTAGCATGTATCTTCTTTTCCGCTATCTTTCCTTTCTTCCTTTCCTTTCTTTTTCTTTTTCTTTTTTCTTCTCTCTCTCTTCCTTGAATATCACCCCATTTTCTTCTAGCCTGCAAAGTTTATGCTGAGAAGTCTGTTATATGTCTCTTGATGCTTTTTTTTTTTTTGTGAGAGGAGGTTAATTTTTTCTTTTTCTTTTTTCTTTTTTTTTTGCTAGTCCTAGGCCGTGAACTCAGGGTCTGAGCACTGTCCCTGGCTTCTTTTTTGCTCAAGGCTAGCACTCTGCCACTTGAGTCACACAGCGCCACTTCTGGCCATTTTCTGTATATGTGGTGCTGAGGAATTGAACCCAGGGCCTCATTTATACGAGGCAAGCACTCTTGCCACTAGGCCATATTCCCAGCCCTAATTTTTTCTTTTTCTTTTTGATGTTTTACATTTTGATTATAATGTGCCCCATGAGGGTCATTTAGACCTAAGCTTTATTGACAGATAAAATTCTATCTTTTTCCAAGATTTGGATAGTTTTCCACAATATTTTATTAAGTGACATTTCTGTCTTTTCTCTATTTCTTTTCCTTCTGGAACTCCTAGAACATGAACTGTTTACTTACAAATATCCTGAAAGCTCTGTAGGATTTTATTTATTTATTTATTTTTGGTCCCAGACCTGGGGCTTGAACTCAGGGCCTGGGTGCTGTCCTTGAACTTTTTGTGCTCATAGCTACCACGCTCTCACTTGAGCCACAGCTTCACTTCCAGCTTTTTTTGGTTAATTGGAAATAAGAGTCTAATGGACTTTCCTGCCCAGCTGGCTTCAAATGGAGATCCTCTGATCTCAGCCTCCTGAGTAGCTAAGGTAACAGGTGGGAGCCACTGGTGCCAGCATTTGTTTCTTCTTACTGGGTTGTTTTAAAATACAGATTCTTCTACTAGATGTAGTCTGTTGTTGAAACTCTCTATAATATTTTTTATTTCACTTACTGAGTCCTTAAGCTCCAAGATTTGTTGGTTGATTATTTTTGTTTTGTTTTGTTTTTGTTGCCAGTCGTGGGGCATGGACTCAGGGCCTGAGCACTGTCCCTGTCTTCTTTTTGCTCAAGGCTAGCACTGTACCTCTTGAGCCACAGTGCCACTTCTGGCTTTTTCCTATGTATGTGGTGCTGAGGAATCGAACCCAGGGCTTCATGTATACAAGGCAAGCACTTTACCACTAGGCCATATTCCCAGCCCGATTATTTTGCTTTCTATTGAGAATAAGCTCTCACTTTGTAGCCCATACTACGTAGTGGCTCTATTTGGTGAGTTTATCATTCAGCTTATGAATTGTTTTTCTGAGTTTCATATTCTATTTTCTCTTGTATCTTACTAGTTTCCTTAAGATCATTATTTTGAATCCCTCTTTAGGCAGCTTGTAAATTTCCTTTCCTTTAGGGTGGGAATTGGACAGATATTATGCTTTGGTGTGGGTTTCCTTACTTTTCTATGTTTCTTGTGCCCTTATGATAACACAAGTACATCTAATAGAACAATTGCCTCTTCCAAAGTTAAGAGTGGCTTTCCTAGGGAATGAATTTCTTCTGCTAGAGGAACCCTAGAGTGCCTTGTGGACAGAGTATTTTGACTTTTCCAGGTGGATACAATAGTGTGGTTCTTGTGTAGTTTCTTTGTGTGGTCAATGTCAGCAATGTTTGTAGGAACCTAGGATAGCAGTAAGACAAGATTGTTAGAGTTCTCACTTGCAAAGAGTTTAACATTTCTTCCTATCCTCCTTTTCCTGCAGGGAAGAGACTTAACTGAGCATGTCCTTCCTGGTGTGAGGCATCACCCACCACCCATAGTGAACCACATCAGTGTTGTTTTCTAGGGTACAGAGTTAGTTTGGAGATGGTGTGATGTTAGGGACACGGGCTTAGTGTCTTTATGACCTATCATGACAATTGTGACCAGTTTACTCTCTAAGGTATGGAGAATGCAGCTCTCCCACAAATATAGAAGGTATGATTTTTAGATACTCCTTAGTAGCTTGGACTAATGGTCAGGGATAAAGCTGTGACTGATCCTGAATGTCAGGGCAAAGCATTGTCCTGGCTTTGGGAAAGAAGAAATGTTCCAGAGGCTTGGGCCACAGTGTTGGCACAGTGGAACAAGCAGGACACAATGGCCATTTGAGCATGAATCGGGGAGAAAGTAATATATAATGGTTCCTTTGGGCTCTGGGGTTATGGAACCCAGGCCCCGTGAGGCTAGTCCATCCTGGGAGAACATAGAAATGGCAAGGTATAGATGTGACTGTACTCTAGGAGTCATAGAGTAGTGAGATGATAGCCATACTCCCTAGAGAGGTAGTGTGCTTCAGTAGCTCAGACTATGGATCTAAGGACACAGCATTCTACAGATGTTTGGCTCAGAGAATGGGGTGACACAGTCTAGACGAGAGTCTGTTTCCCTAAGGAGATAAGTTTACTTAACATTTGTTCAGGTAACAATAGGCACAAATGGTCTTCTGGGCTAAGGCCAGTGGAACATCATTGACTCAGATGCTAGGAGTAGAGGTTTACTATGAGGTCTAGGCTCTGAGAAACTGGGAAGAAGAGTAAGCGACAACTAGGAAGGAGGTTAATCAGATGCCTCTTATGCAGCTCATTCCCAGGGGTTAAGGAGCTGCAGCAGCTTAGCTAGGGAATGATGTACTTAAATTAAGCAAGTGCGGCTGGCTCAGTGATCACTGAGCTTCCGGGATGAAAGGATGCATTGACTAAGAGTTGCTGGGGCAAGATGCACTTTAGCAGTCAGTTCTTTCTCTTATTTGGTGATGTTGGGGTTTGAATTCACAGTGTTACACTTGTTGGGCAGACACAACCACTTGAGCACTGGTGGCTCTTGTTTCAATGTGCCATAACGTAGGAATAGCTTGAGCCATGCAATGTGAATTCCACTTCACAAAGCTCCCAGCATTTCACTAATCTGAGCTCAGAGCTTGTGAGGACTGCAGGTATCTCTAGAAGTAAAGATTGTAGGTGTCTGCAGCAGTGTTGGGGGCCATGGAGCACTTTTTCCTTTAGGGAGAAGTTCTTCCTGGTTGTCACAGGCCATGTTACTATAGCAAAGCAAGATGTTTCCTTCCTTTCTTTGCACCACTTCCTTGTTGTACCATATTTCAGTGCTGTTCTTTATTCTTTCTTTAAAATATAGTTGTTTATTTATTATGTTCATTCTTTTTCAGAGGCAGGAAGGAACATAAACATTAGGTACTTGTAGTTGGCCATATTCTTACTAATCTTTTTACACTTTGGCAATGTAAGTGGTCTTGAATGAAAATATTAACTGGAATAAAAAATCATGACAGCATGATATGTTGATAAGGCCTTTGGTTATAGAGTAGGAGTTTTGTTTTCATTTGTGTTTTTTTTTTAAATTTAATTAAGAGGTTCCTTTAAGAGAAATTCTTTTTCTAGTCAGAGTGAGCCTTGAAGGAAATACTCCTGTGCCAGCCTGGTGTTATGTCCCCAGATAGCAAGGGTTCTGCTTGCTCTCTGCTGAGTTTATAAATGTGGAGACAATGTTTAAGTTAGCCTCAGGAAGGCTGCATTTCCATAGTAAGCCAAACCATAAATGTTCCTGGTGGTTTTGTATTTCACTGTTTGGTATAACTTCAGGGAGAGATGTTTATTTTCTATTTGTGACCCTTGATCCTGAGGCAGTTATACTTTATTCTGTATTAGACTAGAAGTAGATCTTACAGCAGATTTTTGGATTTTAGATCCATTGAATTGAATTGATTTGCATAACTAAGGTGCTTTTTTCACACTAGTTTCTTCTGCAAGCATTGTAATGTTGTAGAGCTCAAAAATTTGTGAAATAAGAAATACATAGTATTTAAAGAACATCCCACCTAACCTTCTTCAGTATTTATGGTGTTACAAATGGATGTCCATTCACAGCTAGGCTTTATCCAACTTTTACTATACAGATGGCTGTATACACTGCCCTTCAAATCCTTAAGGGAAAAAGTTTATATTTTCTTCTTTCTTTCCCTATTAATAACATGTTTCAGTGTCTAATAGTCATCCTGATCAGGAAATGCTTTTCTCATGCCAGACTTAAGTCTCTTCATCTGCACATGAACCGTATTTCTATGCCCTTTGACCTCAGTTGAGGTGGGAAATAGGCAGTTACTATAAAATTCTTTACCCATTATACAAATCAGTGATAGTAATAAAGTCAAATTTCACAGAGAAAAATAAACATCTGTCTACTCCACATGAAACAGATCTTACTTTGTTTCAGATCTGAGAGCATATTTAAAGAGTATTACGAGCACAAGCTTATAGAAAATCCAAATGACAAAATATGTAAAATAAAAAATGAATATACATTGCTCTCATGGTCCTACCATTCTGCTTTTGAAAGCAATTCCTTGAAATTGAAAGTAATTAATATCTTGCCTTCCAAGCATTTTTATATGTAATTAGGCAAGAGAGTAAATATACAAATGAAAAATGAGAAACCAAAATTTGAATGTATAATGGATAGCATGATAAGGTGTTTTTCATTCCAAATATTTTTTCTAACTAGAGTTTTGACTACCCAGCATAAAATACCATGAAGAAAACTTATTGATACAGTTGTGCTTCATTTTAAACATTATGGTTACTAAGAAAAACACATTAAGTTAATCAAATTTGAAGTGTGTGAGGATGTTGGTATAATCATGGAAAACTGTTGGACAGTATCAACTAAAACTCACTCATCCAGAACCTGGGCATAGATCCAATGTAAATGAGTATATATGTACACTAAAAGGCACGCATTACAATGTTCATAGTGTCATTTGTAATGGCCTCCAATTATAAAAAGTAAATGTGTTTCAGTAGAAGAATGAATTTTAAAAAAACACAATTTTTTTTTTTATAGCCTGAGCACTGGTGGCTCATGCCTACATTACCAAGCTACTCAGGAGGCTGAGATCTGAGGATCATCTTTCAAAGTTGGGTAGGCAGGAAAGTCCATGAGATTCTTATCTCCAATTAACCACCAAAAGAGCCTGAAGTGAGGTGTGGTGTAAGTGGTAGAGTACTAGTTCTGAGTATAAAAGCTCAGTGACTGTGCCCAAGCCCAGAATTCAAGCCCCAAGACCAGCCAGTCAAACAAACGAAACTGTTGTTGTTATACAGAACAAAACAGGACCACATAGTGACATAGATTGAGAGTTATGGATACTGTTGAGCAAATGAAGAGAGATGCAAGCTAGTAAGTGTGTAGGATTCCAATTAACTGCAGTTCAAAAAGTATTAAAAAAAAAAAGATGAGCTAGGTCTCAAAGTTAGGGTTTATCCTGTGGGGTTGTTGACTGTATAAACATACAGTAGAGTCTTTTAGAGTGATAGACATTGCCATGAGTGGTGATCACATGGACAGATACATATGTGAAATTTGTGCTTAAGGTTTGGGTGTTTTACTGCCTACATACCACATTATTCATTTTCTACCTCCATTATACCCAAGGCTTCTGAGTCTGGAGTCAATTGTGTCCTAGACACGTTTTCCTAAAATCTTTCTGGGGGTTGGCGAAAAGTTTTAACCATTTTTTTTTTTTTGCTTCATTAGTTAGGATTCTTCTCTTCTTTTGCCTTCCATGAGTATTCATACATTATGAAATTAAAAAAACATATACATGATGATAGTTTTATTATATATTTTTACTTTAATTGCTTGAATATTCTCATTTTTATTAAAGCTTCTCTGTTTTGTATATAATGAAGTACAGTTAGGTCTCCCAGCTGCAAATTTTGTTCAAGTTACATTCTAGTATGTAGGGATCCTTTATATTTGGGCATGGAATTTTGTTTAGGGGTGATGAAATATTCTGTAATTATGGAGTGCTGATGATTGCAAACTATACCCAAACTCACTGAATTGTACAATGTAAGAGTGAATTTTAAGTTGAAGGCAAGTAATAGTCATTAAAACTACTATTTAAAAATCTCTTAGAGGGGCTGGAAATATGGCCTAGTGTCAAGAGTGCTTGCCTTGTCTACATGAAGCCCTGGGTTTGATCCCCCAGCACCACATATATAGAAAATGGCTAGAAGTGGCGCTGTGGCTCAAGTGGCAGAGTGCTAGCCTTGAGCAAAAAAAGCCAGGGACAGTGCTCAGGCCCTGAGTTCAAGGCCCAGGACTGGGAAAAAGAAATCTCTTAGAAATTAAAAGTAGTATTGTGAGAATAAAGTATTTGGCAAAAAAAAAATGTTTACAAACCTGGCATGAGTGGATGTGTAGGAATGATTTACTAAAGATATAGATATGCTTTCCCTATTGTCTTCTTTTTGCTTGATGAGAAGAATCAGATGCCTGGCTTTATGCAAAGCACTGATGGATGTCAGCAACGGAATTTAATAGTTGGAGAGTAGGATGTGACTCAAAACACTGCTATGGGCAAAAGCTGAAGTTCCGGGCTCTGAAAGAGTGAATCAACAAATTATATATTCCCTCGGTGGTGGTGGTAGTGGTGGTGGTGGTATGTGCATCACTTTTGAAGTGAGTTTTATAAGTTCTATCAGTGAGTGAAGTTTTATCTATAAATCTTAAAAATCTCTCTTCTTATTTTATGTATACATATATAACCTTACCTACTTTTTGTCACTTGATTTTATTTGACAACTTGCTTATGGAGTATTATAAAATTATAAAATGAATTCTCACTGGGTGCCAGTGGCTCACATCTATAATTCTATTTACTCATGATGCTGGGTTCTAAAGATTGTAGTTGGAAACCAACCTGGGCAGGAAAGTCCATGAGACTGTTATTTTCAATTAGCCACCAAAAAGCTGGAAATGGAGTTGTGGCTCAAGTGGTAGAGCACTAGCCTTGAGTCAAAAAACTCAGGAACAGTGTTCAGGCCCTGAGTTGAAGTCCCAGTACTGGTACCCAAAATAAGGTTACAAAATAAATTCCACCAGCAATATAACCTTGGTTAGGTCCTTCAACAGCTTCCTTACTTACAAAATGCAAGGGCAGTATGGACTTCACTGTTGTCACTATGTTGTTGGTAAGATTATAGCATCTTATGAAAGGTTGGTCAGCACTGAAGTTTTGTGCACACACAAGACAGTGAAATCTTTCATTGCATTCTTTTCCTGATTTTCACAACTCCCAGAGAGTGTACACTGATAAATTGTTATATTTCTCTAGGGAGAGTCACGCCAGGGCAGCTCACATCCTATATTCAACTCTTCAAGAACAACCTTAAAGCTCTAGTGAATCATTGTGGGATCCTACAGCTTGGGCTGGCCACAGTTCAAACTTTGAAACACCCACTGACTGCCAAATGGGACAACTTTCTGGCATTTGAAAGACTTCTCCTCCAGGTATGTTGCTATGGGAGCTGGTTGGGATATTTATTAATGAAAGTTTTGACTTCCAGAGAAAACCTTCGATATCGTCTACAGACCTAGTAATAAATTACATTGTTGATGTACTCTGTGTTGAATTCTTTAAGTATCTCCAAATTAAAATCCTAGTGCTGTTTTTGTACTTGTTTAAATTTTTTTGGCAGCCACATCTTTAGTTTCTCAATATTAAGACTGATTTTTGAGCATTTGATTAGCTTCTGAAAACTTTATTTCCGTGTTGTGCCATTTGGATTTTATTAAATGAGAAGGAGAATCAGGAATTTATTAGAAAGCCAGATAGACCTATTTGGATTTTTCTTGATCTTTATGGCATCTTTATTTGATCTTTGCAAACTTTCTTGTAAAATACTTATTCTATTTGCATTTCATCAGATACTACCTAGTGTCTGATTTTTTTTTTTGGCCAGTCCTGGGCCTTGGACTCAGGGCCTGAGCACTGTCCCTGGCTTCTTCCTGCTCAAGGCTAGCACTCAGCCACCTGCGCCACAGTGCCCCTTCTGGCCGTTTTGCATATATGTGGTGCTAGGGAATCGAACCCAGAGCTTCATGTGTAGGAGGCAAGCGCTCTTGCCACTAGGCCATATTCCCAGCGCCCCCCTAGTGTCTGATTCTTAAACAACATACAGCATGTGCCTTAAAATGAGGCTTAGCAAAAGATGAAGGGAAGTGAACTTCAATTTTCATATTTTTGGGCTATTTTTTTTTTTTTGCCAGTCCTGGGGCTTGAACTCAGGGCCTGGGTACTGACCCTGAGCTCTTTTGCTCAAGGCTAGCACTCTACCACTTGATCCACAGCACCATTTCCAGCTTTTTCTGTGTATGTGGTACTGAGGAATTGAACCCAGGGTTTCATGCATGCTAGGCAAGCACTATACCACTAAGCCACATTCCTACTCCCCAATTTTCATATTTTTTTAGAATTATAGGGTGAGGATTTTTATGATCAGTGCCACATTTTTCCCATAAAAATATTTTCCAGCAAGGCACTGGTGGCTCATGTCTGTAATGCTATCCAGGAAGCTGAGATCTGCCGATTGTGGCTTGAGGGCAGCCTGGGCACTTATCTCTAATAAACCATTCAGAAAAAGCCAAAAGTGGCTCTGTGGCTCAGTTGGCTCAGAGATAGTGCTTGGGCCCTGAGTTCAAGCCCTAGGATTAGAAAAAAAAAAGTTTATTTCCCTTACAAATGTCTAACTCAACTAAGGATTCATTCATCCATTTATTTCTTGGTCTTTGTCTTTATTAGAAACCATGAATCCATACCAATATCATACTTTTAATCTAATGCCACAAGTTTCTCCCTTTCTGTGGTTGTGAATTCCTTCTGTTATTGTCTCCCTTTATTCTCAGTGTCTTTAATTAATTAATAAATCTCCCATATGTAACCAAGCTTCCCTTAGCACTGCTGCCCCAGGGCTCTTTGTGATACTTCAATACATTGTCATTCACACTGTGATGCTCCATTGAAGTTTGCCCATGCCATATCCTTTTCATTTTGCTCTGACTCTGACTCACATTGGGTTATCCCTTCCTTTGCCTCCTGCCTGGGTACTCTTCTTCTCATGCCTCAACCCCAATCAGACAATGCACGTGTGACTGATGTTGCCTTCCTCCTTCTTTCTGAATCTCTCCCTGGATGTCCTCCCTACCAGCTAGAGACATGAACAACTTCTTCACCATGCTTCAGTCCTAATAACCTGCACTGGGACCTCCTGAAGCCAAGCTACAGATGACCTCCTTGCCCATCTATAGCTCTAGTAGTACACTCTGAGCTGCTGTTGCCTGTACCTATGGGCATCTTCTTTGCCCTGAGAACCTACTCTAATTCATGATCACAATGTCCTTTGATGTGGACAAATCTCCTGTCTCTGGTGCTGCCACACTTGGATGTCCAGTAAGATAAGCCTTAAGCTTCAAAATTAAGTCAAAGTGCCTGGTGCTGGTGGTTCATGCCTGGCATCCTGGCTACTCAGGAGGTGAGATCTGTGAATTGCAGTTCAAAGCCATCCCAGGCAGGAAAGCTTGTGAGACTCTTATCTCCAATTAACCACTAAAAAACACAAAGTGGCACTGTGGCTTAAGTAATAGAGTGTTAGCTTTGAGGAGAATAGCTTAGGGACAGTGCCTAAGCCTGGAGTTCAAACCCCATGACCAATTAAAAAAATTAAATCAAAATGTTCCCAGACATGACCAAGCTGAGATTTTGTCATAGGAATAAAAAACTGCCAACTGATTAGAGGTTTCTAAGCCATCATATAATTGTAATCTTTCATTGCATATTTAGAATCTTAGACTATTCATTGTGATGATATTTGGTGTGGTTTCTTCACCGAAAGGGAAAAAGAAGTAAATGTTAAAAAAATAACAACTCTACTTTGATTATACTTGCAAATCACTCTGGTTTAGCACTGTGTTCTCAATCATTCCTGGGTCTTTACAAGTTAGTGTTTTAGCATATGCAAACTTATAAATTGAACTTTATGATGACTCTTTATGAATGTGCTTATTTTATATAGTATACACTCATCCATTAGTGTAGTATGTTATAATATGTGGTCGGCTGTCCCTTTTACAGATCTTGGTTAGAAAGTAGAGCATTTGAGTTTATTTTCAGCATAAGGGCGTTTAGCTTTTCCCAAGGGTTTGAGTACCACTGAGAATTCTCAGCCAGTGCTGAGAATTGTTTGTTTCTTTGGAGACTCATTTCCACCACCTTCTACTAGGCCTCCATCATTGAAACCTCAATGTTGACTTTATTGCCTAAGTTCCATTATAGATGGTCTTGTTTAAGAAAAGCAAATTGGCCTTAGAAATGTACATTTCAAAGAGGTTAGGCCATTTCTTCTACTTACTGCTAATTTGTCAGTTAGTGGTTCTGAAGACAGAACAGTAGAATCAGCAACAGAACTGTTTGTAAGACTTATGTTTGAGTTATGCTACAGAAGTGGCCAACTTAGGAATTCAATAATGAAAGAGAATATTATATATTCAAGAGAGATCTTATTTGGGAAAAACTAGTACTCACTAGCAGTGAATACATTTTAAAAAGTCAAGGGCAAATTTATCTTCAGGACTCTTTCTCTTCCATAACCAATTTAGGAATTTAATTAAGAAAGAGACTATTGGTCTGGGAATATGGCCGAGTTGGTAGAGTGCTTGCTTCACATACATTAAACTCTGGGTTCAATTCCTCAGCACCACATATATAGAAAAATCCAGAAGTGGTGCTGTGGCTCAAATGGTAGAGTGCAAGCCTTGAGCAAAGAGAAGCCAGGGACAGTGCTCAAGAACTGAGTTCAGGCCCTAGGACTGGCAAAAAAAGAAAGAGAATATTATATGCTCAAGAGAGAACCTTTTTTGGAAAAATGAGTTCTTACAATCAGTGAGTACATTTTCCCCCATCAGTGGGGCTTGAACTCAGGGCCTGGGTACTGTCCCTGAGCCTCTTTATGCTCAAGGCCAGTGCTGAGCCACCAAGCCACTTCCAGTTTTTGAGTGGTTAATTGGAAATAAGAATCTCACAGGGATTTTCCTGCCCAATCTGGCTTTGAACTGCGATCCACAGATTTCAGCCTCCTGAGTAGCTAGGATTACAAGTGTGAGCCATCGGAGCCCAGCTATAGTGAATACATTGTAAAATACACAGTGTAAAAGACACAGTGTCTTCTGTACTCTTTCTTTCGTTCTCTTATCTCCATCTTATCGTCATCTTATTGTCATCGGTAGTGTTTTAGGCTTTGGGTACTAATTATCAAATAATTGTTTCTGTGTTTTTTGTTTTTTAAAACAACCCAGCTTAACCTGAACAAGAATAAGTATATGATGCTATTACTGAACATGTTCACAGAGCAGTTTTCCTTTTTTGCTTTAACATTAAATTGTTTTTGAGTTTACAGTGAAAGCATTTGTACTAATTTTTTAGTCACTTGAGTTTATTTTAGCTGAAAAATTAAAACAAATTATACATATCAATAGGGTAGTGTGATGTTTTGATACAGTTACACACTGTGTAATGTTGAAATCAGGGAAAGCATGTTTTTCTCCTCAAACATTTATCATTTTTTTATGATGAAAACTTTGAAAATCCTTTTTTGTAGCTTTTTGAAATGTATAGCACATTATTGTTACCTACAATCACCAAAACTTCCTGCTACTGTAGCTTTGTGTTTTAAAATGAGAGTACACATTTGTTTACTTTGGTTCGATGAAGAGCTCCTTTTTAAAAAAAAATAATATAGCAAGTAAGTTTGTCCTCTTCTAGATATGTATAAAGTATCAACCTCATAGAATGGTTGTCAAGATTGAGTATGATTATATGTGTACATAACTTTTTGGTGTTTAATATATAGTAAATGGTAATTATTTAATGGTAGTGAAATAATCATCAATAAAGGGAATCAATAAGAGGTTGTTGTTATTATACTTTCAGCTGGCAAAATATCTCTCAAATGTCAACTTATTTTAGGTGAGTAGTACCTTTAATATATTCTCCAATAGATTTTGTTTCCTAGCTCAAAATTTATTGAGAAAAAGGAGTCTACCACTTAGAAATGTGTTGCTATATTTTAAGTTTTTTCAAAGTATCACTTGAAATTTATTTATTTTTTAAATTATATTTTATTATCTTTAGTTATACAAAGGCATTACTATTCAGCAAATCAATTAATGAGTAAAATGCATCCTGAGAGATGTCACCCCTTTCATCATTCTCCCTCATACCTCCAAAATTTACTCCTCCCCTCAATTTTCTTAATTTCATAGATTATACATTGAGTATTTTGATTGCATTCTTCTCTTTCTTTATTCATCTACCTTCCTCTACTTGACTACTCTCTGATACCTTTCTTTTGTTGGGCATTGTCTCTGAGCTTCGTCTCTCAAGGCTATCACCCTACCACTTTGAGCCACAGTGCCATTTCCAGTTTTCTGGTAGTTAATTGGAAGTAAGAGTCTCATAGACTTTCCTGCTTGGGCTGACTTTGAACTTTGGTCCTTAGAGCTCAGACTTTTGAGTAGCTAAGATTACAAGTATGAGCCACTGGCACCCAGCTCTCAATTTCAAGTGCCAGTTTCCTCATATTCATTTTATTGTACTGTGATGTTTTCTAAGAAATTCCACTGTATGAATCCTCCCCTTTAAATATAATACTTCAGTTAATACACTTGTGCCCACTTGCCTAAAATTCCATGTGTGTTTATTTGTACATTTACAAATTCTAGTTTTCACATATGTGAGAAAAGACTCATGCTTTATCTCTCTGGGCCTGCACTTACATAATATTTTCCAGGTCCATCAGTTTCTTTGCAAATGATGTAATATTTGTCCTAATGGAGAAGTAAAATTCCTTTGTGTATATATACTATGTTTTCTTGATCAATTTTTCCATTGAGGGGTGTCTGAGCTATTTACATACCTTGCCTGTGGTGAATAGTGAAGCAATGCATGTGGTTGTGCAAGTGGCTTTACTGTATTCTGATTCATAATCTTTCAGATAAATGCCCCAGTGTGGTATTGCTGGATCATGGAGTAGTTACGTTTAGTCTTTTGAGGACTCTCCTACTGCTTTCCAGAGTGGCTGAGCAAGTTTACATTCTTACCAACAGAGTATTAGGGTTTCTTTTTTCCCCTGCATCCCTGCCAGCATCTGTTGTTGGTATTCTTGATGATGGCCATTCCAACTGGAGTGAGATGGATTCTCAGTGTTGTTTTGATTTACATTTCCTTTATTGCCAGAGATGGTGAGCATTTCTTTCAGTGTCTTTTGGCCATTTTTACTTCTTCTGGGTATTTTTAAATTTTTACTGTTTGAAAATACTTGACAATATTTTTCCCCAAATTTGCAATGTATAGTTGATGTTTTATGCTAATGGTCATAGAGAGAAGCTCTTATTGAGGGTAATATAATTTACTGTGGTTATAAGATGCTAGTGAACTATGAAGTAAAGGAAGCAGCTGTGTTTGTATTTCTTAACACAAATTCTTTCTAAATATCTATGTACCCACCATTTCTAGTTACTTAGGCAGAATTTATATTTTACATTAAAAAATCTAACTTGGAAATGGGTTTTAAATGAAAGATAAAAGAGTTACAAAACTATTTAAGATTAGCCAGGCATAATATTGCTTTAGTTGTAAATTGTATTTGCCTTTGCAATGAGAAATACAATGCCATTTTTAGTTGCCAAAATAGTTTTGAAATAGCTTTTAATATCTTAAAATTGAGATTAACTCTTTAAAAAGGAAACTACAGTAAATTTACCTAAACTAAATACTAGAATGTCTATTAGTTCTTTAGCAAATTGGTAGATTTTACCTTCTGAGTTCTCTAATGATTTTATTTCCTCCTTAACCATATGGCTGGGCCTGGGTATACAATGGCTCATTGTAGCACTGTTCCTCACTTTATCATCCCCTGGAGAAGTTCTGTTTCTTTTTTTTTTTTTTTTTTTTTTGCCAGTCCTGGGCCTCGGACTCAGGGCCTGAGCACTGTCCCTGGCTTCTCTTTGCTCAAGGCTAGCACTCTGCCACTTGAGCCACAGCACCACTTCTAGTCGTTTTTTATATATGTGGTGCTGGGGATTTGAACCCAGGGCTTCATGTATACAAGTCAAGCACTCTTGCCACTAAGCCATATTCCCAGCCCCAAGTTCTGTTTCTTAATGTCTTGTTTTAGCCCTTTCATAATAATTAGGGTTGGGCTTTTCTGGGAAGAAGTTTCCATCAGTCTGTTTGTCTGTATGGTATCTCTAGTTACTCAACACTAGTCTGTGAGGTCACTTGCAAGTATATCGATGATGATACTATTCCAATACTAAATGAGGAAAGAGGAAGAAGAGATGATGATCCCCTACGTCAGCAGACCTGGGAGCTGTTTATAGATGAGGAAGGAAGAAATTTCGGTAGGATTTTTTTTCTGCGAAGAAAAACTGTGGAACATGCTTTTCATAAGTCTACGTCAAAAAGTAAATGCAGAGGCAAGCATCAGAGCAAACTAAATCTCTTCTGTGATTTCCAAGAGAAAGGGTTTTGTAACTTGCATTCTTGGACTCTCTCTGATTTCTACTTTTGTCATGTGACAGTAGTGTTTTATCTGGTTGGTAGCTTTGGGATGGAAAATGAGCTTAGTCAAATGGCTCACCTCTGCTTTTCTTTATTTTGGGAGAGACCTTGCCCCATGGCACTGCATGCTCTACCCCACTTCCCAGGATATCTCCTCTCCTAAGTGGAAACTGCTGCTTCCTTCTCTACTCTGTGTGTGTGTGTGTGTGTGTGTGTGTGTGTGTGTGTGTGCGTGCGCACGCTCGCATGTGGGTGCATGCATGCATGTATGTGCACCAGTATTGGGGCTTGAACTCAGGGCCTGTGTGCAGTTCCTTTGTTTTGTCAATCAAAGCTGGCCCTCTATGATTTGAGCCACACCTCCACTTCCAGTTTTTTGGTAGTTTATTGGAGATAAGAGTTTCATGGGCATTCCTGCCCTGGCTGGCTTCGAGCCTTAGACCTCAGATATCAGCCTCATGGGTAGCTAGGATTGCAGGTGTGACCCACCAGCATTGGTCTCTCCACTTTTCTTTAGAGCCATCTGGCTGCAGGGAGTAGTTATTCTGTCCCGTGCCTTCGTCGGAGGTCTGTCCCACTCAGGGTCTGCCTGGGATGGGTAGTTAGGAGGCTTTTGAATTCTCAGTCCCATGATACCAAGATTGCTTGGCTCACAATCATGATAGTTCATCCCTAGTCTGATCTCTATATATATCATATCTGTGCATCTTCATAGTGTATGAAGATTTACTAGTCTTAGTGCAATATTAACTTTCAATTTTCCAAAGAAGTTTATTGAAAAAAATTCCCTGATGAAGAATATTAGGCATTAAGTAAGTACTCAGCTTCCCCGTGAGATCAGAGTAGCCTAGAATACTGGTTCTTCAGGCCAGACTCTTGTTATATAAGACTTTTGGTGACAGAATCTCTGCCCCAAATATCTGGGTAGGGGCTGCACTTTTTTATAATTAATAAACTTTACTATTTCTCAGAAATACAAATCTCTCTATCACTTTCTTACCTCTCCAGAGGTCTCTAGCATTTTGTATTGTTTGTCATTTTGTTTACCAAGACAAGTGTCACTTCCAAATAGTAGAAGGAAAAAAGCTAAAAAGCCTTTTCCCAAAGAAAGTATTCTGTTTCATCCCATTTAATAATTATCTCTTGAGCACATGCTGTCTCTGGACAGTGAAGTTAGAAAGATGAACCACACATGGTTACTTGGGTGTGCATACAACTTATTTTGTAATGTGGACTAGATGTCAGTACACTGGTACTATTTGCTTTCCTTATAGGTATGGATCAAATAGGATTTTTTAGATGGGTGAGTACTTGGGGACTACTACATTAATTGTACTGCCTCTGTGAGAAAATAAGTCCTAGATTCTGACCAGTCAAATTTTAAATGAAATCTTGCAATAGTGCAAGTTTCAGAGCCAGGTTAAAGGTTAGAGGTTTGATGCTGAAGCTATGCCTGTCTATGTGTGCTGCTTTGTGTGGCTGGAGTTTTTGGCCTAGGTGAAGGCATCAGAATGACTGTTTACTTTCTCTAATGTATGTTTTAAGATGTGAGAATAAAACATTTCAAAACACAAGCATCTATGTAACCCACTAATAAAATGCATAATTTATATGCATTTAGATGGATATGTCTTCTATGAGCACTAGAATCACTGAAATGCAATTTTTCCCACTAATATATTTTTATTGATGAATGATATATAGTTTTGTTATTTAAGTTAGTTTTATCCTGTTTTGCTCCTTAGCATTTAACTGAACCTTGTGAAGTCTAACCTATTTCTGTATAAGAATTTGTATCATCTTGTTTTCACTTTTTCTTGCATAATATTTTACTTTAACATTGTTCTCCTCTCCCAGTACATGAAAGTATTGTGGGGTGTTTTGTTTTTTTTTTGTCTGTTTTTGTTTTGCCTGTTTTTGTCTATTTTTTGTCTGTTGTTTGTCTGTGTTGAACTCTGGGCCTGGGTACTGTCCCTGAGCTCTGAGCCACAGAGCCACTCCTGGTTTCCTGGTAGTTAATTGGAGATAAGAATCTCATGGTCTTTCCTGCCCTGGCTGGCTTTGAGCCATGATCCTCAGAACTCAGCCTCTTGAATAGCAAGGATTATAGGCACCTGCGCCCAGCAAAGGTATTATTTTCAAATGATGAGAGAGAGAGGAAGAGAGGAAGAGAAAGAGCAGTAGAGACAGAAGAGAGAACAGAAAACATACCTATTAACTTCTGTTCCTTTTGCTAGGGTGGGCACATTGCAAGATTAGGAATTAGATGACTTTGTGCTAAGCACCTGATTAGAAAGGGAGAGTCCAATATACACATGGTGTAAGCTCTTGGGTTTAAGCTGGGCTTGCCTTCCAATCAGTGACATCATATGTTATTTCAGCTGGAAACCAGAGTTAGTAACTAGTCAAAGTATTCAAGGCTAACAATTTTGGTTCTTAGCATATTGTAAGTCAACCAAAAATGTACAAGTATAAACTTCATGCCAGCAGCTGAAGGTGCATGTGGTAGGACTTCATTTGATGAACACCAAAGAAAGTACAGCCATTCTAGTTTGCTTGACCATAAGGGAAAAAAGTGGCTTATGTTTCTCTTCATTGAAATTTACATTCTGAGCCACTCCTTTGGCTCTTTGTACCCGACAGGCTAACCCAGTGATTATTGAGACTCTTTTTTCTTTAAAAAAAAATCTAGATTTCTTCTCTTCTTTTTTAGTGGTGCTGGGGGCTGAACCTATATAGACTTCTACATGATAGACAGACATTCTACCACTGAGCTATGCCCCTAAACATCTGGATTTTTAAGAATGAAAGGAAATAATAGAACATTTTAATAATAATTTAATTTAAAAATAATTTTTACATTGAATATTTTGGACATAATTACCCCTGAAGAAACCAAATCTTTTTTTTTTTTTTTTTTTTGGCCAGTCCTGGGCCTTGGACTCAGGGCCTGAGCACTGTCCCTGGCTTCCTTTTGCTCAAGGCTAGCACTCTGCCACTTGAGCCACAGCGCCACTTCTGGCCGTTTTCTGTATATGTGGTGCTGGGGAATCGAACCCAGGGCCTCATGTATACGAGGCAAGCTCTCTTGCCACTAGGCCATATCCCCAGCCCCCCAAATCTTGTTTATATCCATTTATAGACCTTAGGTATAATCTAAAGGTATGGTTTTCTGAAGGAGATTTAATGGCTCTGCTGGCTGAGTATCTAGAATACTGACAAGATTCAGATGGTATTTGACATTAACTTAACATTAATGCTATGTAATGCTAGATGAACAATGGGATTAGATCCATGGGTATATTTCTCCCTTGTTTTCCTACTCTCAAAGGGGCTACATAGGCTGAATTGTTTACTGAGGTACTTTGTTTTGCTTTGGCCAAGTGTTGCTGATCTTCAGAACTTAAAGAAATATTTCAGGAAATATTTAAGCTGGGAACACTAGGGTTCCTGAGCATGGCCTATCTGAACACCTGGCTGGCTCTGCCTTGGCATTCTGTCTGTTACTCCTATTCTTTTTTCCAGGTCAAGGGACTGACAACAGCAGTGGAAAAGTGCTGAGTAGAGGCTGTTCAGTCTGCCTGTCATTCGCTCTCCAGAGTGTGTTGGCACTCGACATGATGACAGCTGAATGATAACAGATCTCCTATAGACACATGTGCTTTAGGAGGACCTTACATAGCACCCTGTGCACTTTCTTTGCTAAGTGCTACACAGTGCAGCAGTGCTAGCTGATAACTTGCAGTCTAGCATTGCTGTGTCATTTTACAAACATTATGAAAATGCTTCTTGAGTAACTTAGGTCATTTTACATCTGTGTAGAAAAATAAATCCACAGCTGGTCAATTACATACTGGTTACATCATCTTTTTTTTTTTTTTTGCCCGTCCTGGGGCTTGAACTCAGCCCGGGTGCTGTCCCTGAGCTTCTTGTGCTCAGAGCAAGTGCTCTACCATTTGAGTCACAGCACCACTTCCGGCTTTCTTGAGTTGTTTACTGGAGATAAGAATCTCATGGAGTTTTCTGCCCAGGCTGGCTTCGAACCACAATTCTCAGATCTAAGCTTCCTGAGTCATTAGGATTACAGGTGTGAGCCATGGGTACCTGGCACGCCATCTTTTTTTTAAGAAGAGTCTTCCTTAATAAATATGCAAAAGCACATAATTTTGAATTCTTAAATGAACAAAACAAAATTGCTAAAATGTCTATTCCAGGAGAAAAATCTCACACTGGATCTCACCCTGACACATGAAGTTATTTCTCCTCTTATAAACTCAATTGTTTTTCTTTAAATCATTATTATGGTTTTATAAAATAACAGAATATTCGTTTTTATTAATTAGTGCATGTAGTGATGAGATAATCATTATTTTTCTGTTTTGAATGAATTGTTTTGTTTAGTGTAAAAACAAAATGCAAACAAAATAGAAAAGGTATTTACCATAAATACAAAGATATATATATATATATATAACATGTCATTCACACACATTATATATGTGTGTATATATGTATACACACACACACACATATATATATAAAACCTCATGAACATGAATAATGTTTAATCATTGCATGGGAACAACTGTCAAAAAGCGTAAGCAAGCTAGGAGTGGTGGCTTGTGCTTGTAGTCCCATCTACTTAGGAAGCTGAGGGAGAGGAATTCTTGAGGCCAGAAGTTTGAAACCAAACTGAGCAAAACAGTAATGATTGCATTTCATGGAGCTCCAGTGGTGCAATTGGTTAGCATGTGGTACTTATAAGACTGCATCTCATAAAGGGGGGGTAGGGGTGTGCAGTAGTGATTTTATACATGAAGATATAATACTGGCTATTAAGCATATGAAAAGTATCCACCTTTTCTAGTTATAAAAATATGCCTGAAATTCATTGGATGCGGCTTACTATAGGGGTAAGAAGGAGAAGGAGAAGAGGCGAAAGGGGATGAAAAAAAGAAAAAGGAAGATGAGAGGCAGGAGAGGAGGGAGAAAAGGAGAATCAGGGTGATAATATTATA
This sequence comes from Perognathus longimembris pacificus, assembly GCF_023159225.1. Lineage (NCBI taxonomy): Eukaryota > Metazoa > Chordata > Mammalia > Rodentia > Heteromyidae > Perognathus > Perognathus longimembris. The sequence goes on along the minus strand of NC_063176.1, from coordinate 26,956,024 downwards.
AAATATATCAAAATGATTTATGTGAGTAGTTCTTCATTTTAATCTATTGCTTCATGCAAATGCATATGCAAAACTTAGTACTTACATCAACTACTTTATTATTGTCCATGATTTTATAAGGCAAGAATTTGGTACCACATGATATCTGTTGAGGTTACTCAATGGTATTCACTGGTAGACACAAGATGTCTTGGGCTATATAACTGGGCTTGGTTGGAGGCAGAAATAAGTATCTGGCTGTAGGGTCTGCTTGTGGTCTCTCCTGCAAGGCAGGGGCAGGGTGGTCAGAATTCTTAATTGGAAGACAGGCCTTTCAGAGAAATTTTCTGAGGGAGCTGGTGGAGACTACAAGAATTTCTACAACCTGGCTTTCAAGGTCCCAGAACAATTATTGACCAGAATTAAGGGCAAAAAATTAGACTACTTCCTAAATGGAAGGAAAAATTTGTGACCTTCTTTTTCCTATCTTACTTGAATAGAATGATTTTTATTTCCTTTCTGTTTCTCCAGTGCCTGTATTACAAATGCATGATTTGTATAATGCATATGTATTGTTTTTATACATTTTAAGAGCTCTTAGTGTATTGTCTTTAGAATGAGATTAGCATAAAATAGTTAATATGGTAGTAACATTGAGCTATGCATAAATTCAAGCTATCAATAAGTATTGCTTTTATTTCTTTTGCATTAGAATAAAAATGCAAGTGGAGTGCTGTTGGCTTACACCCAAAATCTTAGTTACTTAGGAGGCTGAGATTTGAGGATTGAGGTTTGAAGCCAGCCTGGGCAGGAAAGTACTTGACACTCTTATCTCTAATTAACCATGAAAAGGCCAGAAAAAGAGCTGTGGCTCAAGTGGTAGAGTTCTAGCCTTGAGCAAAAAAACTCAAGGACAGTGCCCAGACCCTGAGTTAAAACTCCAGGACCAACACACACTTGCCTGTACACACACACATGCACACACACACACACACACACACAATTGGTAGGTATAGGGCTGTGATGTGGCTTAGTGGTACAGCACTTGCCTGGCAGGCACAAAACCCTGATATCCCAGTAGTAATAGATAGATAGATAGATAGATAGATAGATAGATAGATAGATAGTATATATTTGTAGTGACTCATTTTAAAAGATATTAAAAAGATAAAATTTTGCCTAGGCAAGCCAAACAGGGTTTCCATGAGCAGTTGACACTTTCACTGTGAAGAAAGGCAAATTTTGAGTGAGCGAGGGTGGGAAGATCTGCACAGTAGTGGACAGAAGATGGGCAAGAACACAGTTCTGATGATACCTGGCATGCTTTGGTTCTCTCAGTGTGTTTAAATGTGAATGTAAGCCACATGTTGGTAGAGAAAGAGGAGGAAGGAAAACAATTCCAAATATAACCTAGAAATTGAGTATGCAAGGTTTAGTGACTGATTTACTGTACAGATCCTTAAAAGTTTAAACAGATGGATTTGAACTCTTCACCAAAGATATCATGTACTCTGTTCTCGATTCAGTTTTCTTTCTTTTATCTCTAACATATTTTATGTGAAAAGGACAGATTCAGACCAAGTTATAAACTACTTGGATAAATTTCTGTTCGAACAAACAAAAAATGTTTGGAGACAATGAGTGGCTGTTCCATAATTCTAGGTTTAAAAATAAAGTGATTTCCCCCTCCCCCCCAGAAAGTCAATAGAAGCAAACATTTGTCTGTCATGTCAGGGTGACTACTCCTGCCTGGTGAGCATATTAGCCATTGTCTCAGCATCCTTGTGTTCATGTGCCATATGGGCTACACATCTGGTGACCAGTCCATGTTCTTGTGGAGGAAAAAAAACAAAACTTCCATTCAGAGACTATGAAATACAGTTCTATAGAATCTGCTACTGCCCTTTGTCTGCAAGTATCTGGGTCCCAAATTAAATGCATAGAGCTGAAGTCCTATTATTCTTCAAAGCTAACAGTAACTAGATAGGACACAGTACAAATTAGGTCTTTAAACTTTTTGGCACCAGTTCTATTCTCCTAGCACATTACTTGTGATGATAGCTCTTTGATGTTTTGACATATCTCAGAAATCATGATTAAATATGGTAACCAGAATTTGTACTGACTGGTCCTGGGCAAATCATTTGGAATCACTATTACAGGGAAAAATATTATTTAGAATAATTCTTCTATTTTTTAATGAATTTACTTGGTGTTGAAGTTCAATTTCTTTTTTAGTCCTTCAGAACTGTCATTGTTATCACAGTAAGTTATTAATCTAAATAAAAACTCAAAATAAAAAACCAAGTTCAAAGTATTATTAGCAAATGTTTATCACTTAATATTAATTTTTCATGGATACCATTGTTTTCTCCATAAAAATGGCAATTAAGCTTTTGGCAACTACTTTTAGTGGTCTGTTTGCAGTTGTTTAAAAATAATTTCTTCCATCAAAGCATGGAGAAGAATGCTGGAACTCATACATACATGGTGGTTTTCTCTACACTGAATATTGTCTTGGTGACACAATCAGGATTCAGTGTCTCAACGCAGTGACTTTTATTCTTCTCTTAACTCTTTGAGTCACTGTTGCTCCTCTCACTGTTAGAACATGATTACAATTTGTAATATTTTTCTGTGTCAAAGAAACAGGAGAGGGGGCTAAAGGGAAAGACATAATCCAGATGAGATGGTTGTATGGAGACAATTTTAAAGTAGTAACTGATGTTGTGAAAGGCTGTTTTAGTAATGAACCTAATGGGAAAACAGTATGGTCAGGAAACCCACAAATATTGAAACTTGACTCTTTCCAAGTCATGTCAGGTATACCAGGAACACAGGGACAGAGTTAGCAGAATCAGTCCCATGTGTGGCTGAACCTGTTTTTCTTTGTGGTTCCTTGGCTGCCTCTGGTAACATGCATCACCCCCCTCTCTACCTCCCCCCACTTGCTCCATGATGGTCAAGGCCTGACTATACTGCCAGCTGTACAGAGCTGCTACTTTCCTTCTGCTTCTTATTTCATCACACTGTCTTCCAGTCTCTTCTTACTTTCCCCCAATTTCTCTTCTGGAAATGCAATTTTAATCTTCACCTGGTTGTCCTCTCCTGGTACAATAGTCTTGATTTGCAATTTACATGTGGAACAAGTGAAAAAAAAATCAAGCAATCAGTAATTCATAATAAAATTTTGGCCAAAAGTTTTGATAATATCTATTAGAGGGAATGCATATCACAAATCATTGTTGGAGAGGGAGTTAGAGAATGGGACACATTATCATCTCAAATTGTGGTCATAATATCAAGAATAAATTATTAGCAAGGCATTTTTTTTTTTAATTTTTTTTTATTATCAATTGAACATAAATTTTTTTTTTTACAAGGTGCTGTGCAAAGAGGGTGCAGTTACATAGTAGGGCATTGTGTACATTTCTTGTGGTATCTTACAACCTGTTTTCCCATCCCTTGTCTAGGTCAGGTAGACCCATATGCAGTATACAATGTATCAAGCACATATACAGTGATCACAGACTTGGTCTCTACTGTCTCTCCATCTCCCTTTGTTAACAGTCATATATCAGGGAGATCATGCCCCTTTGTTTTCTGTGTTCTAGGCTTGTCTCACTCAACATTATTTGTTCGAGTTCTGACCATTTCCCTGCAAATAACAATATTTCACCATTCCTAATCGCTATGTAGTATTCCATTGTGTATAAGTACCATATTTTTTGGATCCATTCATCTGTGGAGGGGCATCTGGGTTGTTTCCAAATTTTGGCTATTGTGAATTGTGCTGCGATAAACATGGAAGTACAAATGTCCTTTTGATATCTTGGGTTTTGCTGTTTAGGATAGATGCCTAGGAGTGGTATGGCTGGGTCATAGGGTAGGTCTATATTGAGCTTTTTGAGAAACCTCCATACTGTTCTCCAAAGTGGCTGTACTAATTTGCACTCCCACCAACAATGGAGAAGGGTTCCTCTTTCCCCACAGCCCCTCCAGCATTTGTTGTTTCCTGAGTTCAGAGTATAGGCCATTCTAACTGGGGTGAGGTGGTATCTCAGGGTTGTTTTTATTTGCATTTCCTTTACTAGCAGGGATGTTGAGCATTTCCTCATGTGTTTCTTTGCCATTTTTATATCTTCTCTTGTGAAGTCTCTCTTTAGCTCTTTTGCCCATTTCCTAATAGGTTTATTGGGCTTGGAGTGGCTTAGTTTTTTGAGTTCTCTGTAGATGACAGATATCAGGCCTTTGTCTGTTGCTGTGCTGGTAAATATCCTTTCCCATATCGTTGGCTGTCTTTCTATTTTGGTGGCTATGACCTTAGCTGTGCAGAAACTTTTTAATTTGTAGTAGTCCCATTTGTTGAGTCTTTCCCCTATTTGTTGTGCGCCTGGGACTCTATTCAGGAAGTTCCCTCCTGTGCCTATAAGTTCTAGTGTCTTTCCTACTCTGTCCTTCAGTAGTTTCAAGGATTCAGGTCTGATGTTGAGGTCCTTGATCCATTTTGAGTTGATCTTGGTGCATGGTGATAGGCTTGGGTCTACTTTGAGTTTTCTGCATATGGCTGCCCAGTTCTCCCAGCACCAGTAGTTGAAGAGGCTATGTTTATTCCATTGTATGTCTTTAGCTCCTTTGTCGAATATCAGTTGGCTGTAAGAGTGCGGTTTTATTTCTGGGTCTTCAATTCTAATCCACTGGTCTTCCGATCTGTTTTTATACCAATACCATGCTGTTTTTGTTATGATGGCCTTGTAGTAGAGCTTGAAGTCTGGTATGGTGATACCTCCTGCACTATGTTTTTTGCCTAGAATTGCTTTGGCTATTCTAGGTTTTTTGCTGTTCCATATGAATTTATGGATTGGTTTCTCTATTTCAGTGAAGAATGTGGCTGGGATTTTGATAGGTATTGCATTGAATTTGTATAACAATTTGGGCAGTATGGCCATTTTCACTATATTGATTCTGCCTACCCATGAGCATGGGAGGTCTTTCCATCTCCTTGTGTCTTCTTTGATTTCCCTTATTAGATTTTTGTAGTTTTCATTGAATAGGTCCGTCACGTCCTTGGTTAAGTTGATCCCTAGGTACTTTATTCTTTTTTTGGCTACTGTAAATGGAATCGTTTCCATAATTTCCTTTTCTGTTTGTCTATTGCTGGTGTACAGAAAAGCTGCTGACTTTTGTGGATTGATTTTGTATCCTGCTACTTTGCCAAATTGGTTTATTAGATGTAGGAGTTTGGGTACTGAGTTTTTTGGGTCCTTGAGATATAAGATCATGTCGTCTGCGAATAGGGATAACTTGATTTCTTCCTTGCCGATGTGTATCCCTTTGATGTCCTCCTCTTGCCTTATTGCTATGGCTAGGGATTCCAGTACTATGTTGAACAGAAGTGGGGAGAGTGGGCATCCTTGTCTTGTTCCTGTGTTTAGGGGGAATGATTTAAGTTTCTCTCCATTTAATATGATATTAGCAGTTGGTCTGTTGTATATGGCTTTTATTGTTTTGAGGAATGTTCCCTCTATTCCTGTTCTCTCCAAAGCTTTTAATAGGTATGGATGTTGTATTTTGTCAAAGGCTTTTTGGGCATCGACTGAGATAACAATGTGATTCTTGATTTTAGTTCTGTTTATGTGGTGAATTACATTGATTGATTTACGGATGTTGAACCATCCTTGTGACTGAGGGATGAAGCCTACTTGGTCATGATGTATGATATTCTTGATCACTTTCTGGATCCTGTTAGCTAATATTTTATTGAGGAGCTTTGCATCTGTGTTCATTAGTGATATTGGTCTGTAGTTCTCTTTTTTTGTTGGATCTTTGCCTGGTTTGGGGATGAGTATGATATTAGCTTCGTAGAATGAGTTCGGGATTTTTCCCTCCGTTTCTATTTCGCGGAAGAGTTTGAGGAGTATTGGAATTAGCTCCTCACTAAAGGTTTTGTAGAATTCATTGGTGAATCCATCTGGGCCTGGGCTTTTCTTAGTAGGGAGGTTCTTGATTACCTCCTGTATCTCACCGTAAGTTATTGGTTTATTTAGTTGATTTATTTCTTCTTGGTTCAGTTTGGGCAGTTTGTACTTCTCTAAGAATTGATCCATTTCTGTAAAATTATTGTTTTTTGTTGAGTAGAGGTTTTGGAAATAGCTCCTTATGATTGTTTGAATATCGTGTGTATTTGTTGTAATTTTTCCTGTGGAGTCCCTGATTTTACGAATATGAGTCTCTTCTCTTCTTTTTTTTGTGAGTCTTGCAAGGGGTCTGTCAATTTTGTTTATTTTCTCAAAGAACCAGCTTTTAGTCTTATTTATTTGTTGAATGGTCTTTCTATTTTCAATCAGATTTATCTCTTCTTTAATCTTTGTAATCTCTCCCCTCCTAGTCGTTTTAGATTCTGTCATTTCTTGTTTCTCCAGTTGTTTTAGTTTCATCGTGAGGGTATTCACCTGCTCTGCTTCCATTCTTTTAATGTGGGTACTGAGTGCAATGATCTTGCCCCTCAGTACTGCCTTAGCTGTGTCCCATAGGTTTCTTTGTGATGTGTTTTCTTTGTCATTGTGGCTTATGAATTCGTTGATTTCATCTTTAATTTGATCTGTGGCCCAAGTGTTGGATAGCAGCGTGGGGTTTAGCCTCCAAGAGTGTGTATAGGCTCTGTGGTATCCTTTGTTGTTGAGGGTTACCTTTAATCCACTGTGATCAGATATAATACATGGGATGATGTCAATTCTTTTGTATTTGCTGAGGTTCTTTGTGTGGGCTATGACGTGGTCTATTTTGGAATATGATCCATGGGCTGCTGAAAAGAAGGTGTATTGGGTCTCTGTAGGGTGGAAGGTTCTATATAGGTCTGTTAGATCCATTTGGGCAATGGTGTTATTTAGGTCCTCAGCTCCCTTACTAATCCTCTGGGTGTTGGATCTGTCTCTTGGAGAGAGAGGAGTATTAAAGTCACCCACTATGATTGTGTTTGCATCTATCTTGCTCTGTAATTCTGTGAGAATTTGCTTGACATATGTCGGGCCTCTTTTGTTCGGTGAGTATACATTTATCACCGTGATGTCTTGATTCTGGATTTTTCCTTGTATCAATATGTAGTGTCCTTCTTTGTCTTTTTGAGTGGACTTTAAAGAGAAATCCAGCTTGTCTGAGATCAGGATGGCTACACCTGCCGTTTTGGTGGGTGCATTTGCTTGGTAGATCTTGCTCCATCCTTTCATTCGAAGCCTGTTTTTGTCCCTTGCTGTAAGGTGGGTCTCTTGTAGACAACAGATGTCAACTTTTTGCTTGCGGATCCATTCTGCCAGTCTGCTCCTCTTGATCGGGGAGTTTAAGCCATTTATATTTAAAGAGATCAAGGATAAGGGTGTTTTTTCTCCTTCCATTTTCTTGTTGGGCTGTTTTTTCCTGTTGTTTTTTTTTTTTTCTTCTTGTCTTTAGTGAGCTTGTGTTTCTGCTGGACTTTGGCTATTGAAGTTTCTTTCTGAATCTGTCTGTGTGTCTTTTACGATCTCTGTTGGGTGGGCTTCCCCTCTTAATATTCGCTGTAGGGCTGGTTTTTTATTCACATACTCCTTTAGCTCCTCTTTGGTGTGGAAAGATCTGGTTCTCCCTTCGAATGTGAACTCCAGTTTCGCTGGATATTTGATCCGAGGTTGTAAATTGTTATTCTGAAGTACTTGGATGGTGTTCTTCCACTCACTTCGAGCTTGGTAAGTTTGTGTGGATAAGTCGGATGTTATTCGAATCCTCTTCCCATTGAAAAAAGTTTCCTTCTTCGCTTTGGCTGAATTCAGAATTTGCTCTTTAATCTTGAGGTCTGTAGTCTTGAATATTATGTGCCTTGGGGTGGTTTTCCTGGGGTCTGGCCTGCCAGGTGTCCTATAGGCTTCGGTTACCTGGATGGGGTCCCCTGTGAGATTGGGGAAGTTTTCTGCAATAACTTTATTGAGAACATGATTAAGCCCTCTGCTCTGATATTCGGCTCCTTCTTCTATTCCAATTATGCGCAGATTATATCTCTTGTCTTTGTCCATTAGTTCCTGGAGTAATCTTCCCTGAAGCTTCACCTTTTCTTGGAGTGTGGTCATTTTCTGGTTGTTGTCAGCTGCTTCATCGTCCAGGCGAGAGATTCTGGATTCCATATGGTCCACTCTTTGTGTTATGGTTTCAATTGCGGAGTTTATGGATGTCAGAGAGCTATTCATGGTTGTCATATCAGCTCTGATCGTGGAAATTTCTTCCTTTAAAGAGTTGTATTTTAAATCTATTTTTTCATGCATTTCAATTCTCAGGGTGTGGAGATTTTCTTTAAAGGCGGCTTGCATTGTATCCATTTTTGCTTCCATTTCTTTAAACGAGGCTTGCATTGTATCCAGTTTTGCTTCCATTTCTTTCTTGGCTTCCTGGGTGTCCTTCCAGATTTCCGCTCTAAACTCCTGGAATTGTTTTCTGATTTCATTTCTGACGGTTTCGATCATTCCTGTTAACATGTCCTCATTTGCTTTTTTATTCTCCATCTCCTCTCCAGTCGTGCTGCTTTTTGGAGCTGGCGAGTTGGCTTGTCCTTTGATGAACTGAGTTATGTTTCTTTGTGATTTGCGCATCTGGAAGTCTGTGTAGGTCTTCCCTCCCTTCTGTGTAGGCGTGTCTGCGTCAGCAGGTGCTGTCGCTGTGGCCCCGCCCACCAGTGCAGGGCACGCCTATCAGAGCGGGCGCTTTCGCCGGGGCCCCGCCCTCCTGTGCACTGTGAGTCCCCTACAACAGGCACTTAAGTGGGGTCTGCCTCCCAGAGCGAGCCCTGGGTTGTTGGGTTGTGCTTGCGCCCTCCCGCGAGTCCGTTGGGGGGGGGAAGCAGTATGTGTGGGGCCCAGTGGGATCGACTGTCCGGGTGTGGCTTGGCACCCTCAGACCTCGCCTCCGCTTCGAGGAGGGGGAACGAGATCAGGCTCAGGTGACCCTGCTGGGCTGGTATTGCCCACCAGCGCCTGTGATTTTAGTTGTAAGAGTCCGCAAGGTCTAGGCGCCTCGGGTGGGGCTTGCCCTGCCGGCCGTCCCTGGCCCCTGTTGGGAAGGGGACGGGGCCGGTTCTGCCAGTTCAGGAACCTTTGGGGGCTTGGGGCTGTTCCGCCCTTCCCCTGCTAGACTGGCTTCCCAGTGCCTGCTGGGAGCTTCCCGCCTGATTTGGGGAATCTTTGTTCCCACGGGAGTGGGGAGGGGGAGGGAGGGAGATATATCGTCTTTGTCGGGCTTGGGTCTCCCGTTGGGGGAAGGGATTATGGGGGACTCACTTTTGCTGCTTTGTGTGTGTGTCCCGCACCGCCGTTGGCCCTTCAGGGGTTGGCGAAGTGTCGTGGTGGCTCCCCCGTTCCCTCTTTCTGCCGCGCTGGGTTCCCTTGTCCGAATCCGGTGTGGACCCGAACTTCTCGTCGCTGCTGGGTGTGTCTTGGTCCGCACCCTGCTTTGTGTCCGTGGGGTCTCCCGCTATATGGATTTTGCGCTCCTGGCAACCTGTCTGCCGATCGCCGGGTTTCCCTTTCCCAGCCTGACCCTGTTTGGGCCAGGGCCGGCTGGTGGGGGGAGGGTGCCCCGATTAATCTCCGGCTCCGTGTAGGTTTTCGGTTCTTCTTTTTTGCTCCTTTTTGTTTTCCTGCGTTTCTCCACTGCTTCTGGATGCTGGTTTTGCTGGGTTCTTGGTGGAGTGTTGGGTGTTGGAGTTCCCAGCTCGCTATTCAGTTGGTGCGAGTCGGGGTGCCTCCCTATTGTCTCGGCGCCATCTTTCTCTCTCAGCAAGGCATTTTTAATTATAAGATTTGCATTGAATGGAATCTTACATTTAATTTTGCAATTTTTATCACAAGACAAGATTTTGGAAAAAATTAAAGACTCACAGAGTAATTTAGCCTCAATAGTCAAGGACTGTTGTGATTGGGGGGGGGCGGGGGTCTAAGGATCTCATCTTTAAGTCACTAATTAAATTCTTTGCTTGTTTGTTGAATGGTAACTCCTTTGAATTAAAGATAGTAAAAATATAATTGAAAAATCTTGTGTTCCTTAGTTTAGCAAATGAGATTATTTTTCTTATTATCTTCCTTAAGATAGTCTGTAATAATGAAGACTGCCTCACTCGCACGTATATAAGGAGAATTGTTGCTTAGCCTTTCCAATCTGGTTTCCTTTGTGTAATTAAGGTAGCTTTTTGGTGGTTCTGAGCGTTAGTGATAATGTAATTACTGAATTGTGCTTGGAAGTTTGTAGATACTTTAGTTTGACCATTGTAGTTACTACTATTTCTTCTGCCACTTTGCTGCTTATTACCTCATTAAAATGCTCATTTTTTTTCCTCTGAGCAAAATAAGATGAGACTAATTTTTACCATGTCCAGCCTAGGAAAACTTTTGCATTATTGCAAGAAAAGAGAATATAATGTTTCAAAAGCCCTTGCATGTAATTCAAATTAGGGCTTTAATTTTTTTTTCATTTTAGTATTTATTTTCTTAGAACAACTCCTCTTCCCCTAGACCTTCAGTAGCAGAATTAGTCCGAAGCATATACTAATTGTGTAAAGGGGTTTCATTGTGCATTTCCATTCATTTATATACTTTGTGATTATGTGTACCTACTTTATCACTCTTGTCCCCTACCTCTAACTTAAGAAAAAGCTTCCTTAAATGGCCCTCAGTATGTCCTTTTCATATGTGCATACAGTGTTCTTTAATCATATTTTCCCCCTTATCCTCTCTTTTCATCCTCTTATCTCCTGCTAGTCCTCTTCACAAATATTCCCTTATTTTTTTCCCTGGCTTTTATTCATTCTGTGACAATGAGATTGAACTTCGTTCTTCATGCTAGGCAAATCAGCTACCACTTGAAGCATTTCTGGCATTTCGCTGGCTAATTGAGACAAAATCTTGAGACTTTTCTGCTTATACTGCCTCTAACCTGTGACCTTCCTGGTCTGTACCTTTTGAAGGATTACAGGTTTGAGCCACTGAAACTCCATATATAAGAAAACAGGCAGTGTTGATCTTATTGAGTCTGGATTATTTTGCTCAACATGATTATCTTTAGTTCCATCCTTTTTCCTCTAGATGACATTTTATTCTTCTTTATGGTGGAATAATACCCTATTGTATAACTCCCACATTTTCTTCATTTGAGGATGAGCAGCTATGTTGGTTCTGTGTCTTGGCTATTGTGAATAGTGCTGTAATGAGCATGGCTATATAGGCATCTTTATTCTATGCTGACTCACATACCTCTGACTTACATTCCTCCTTCTACATTCCTATTTAAATTTCTGGTAAGCTGTTAGAAAATTTTAACACAGGCACACAGAGACTGCTCAATTACTCATTTCAACAAGTAATTAATCTTGCACTTGTATGTGACTGATACTCCATGTGATATGGATAGAGCAGTGTTACAGTTCCTACCTTCCTAGAATTTACATTCCAGTTATGAAAACAGTAGAAAACCCCACAGGTATGTGAAGCATGTTAGGGTAATAGTATGTATAATAATGATTCAGAGGCTGATCCAGTTTTCTATATTGTCTGCTCATTGGTTGATGCCCTTGCTGTACTGACTCTTGAATCATTTGAGTATTGTTATTGGTGAGAAGGACTATGTTGAAAAATAAAGCTGGGCCATAGAGATAATGGAGAATTAGTAGCAAGGCTTGGGCAAACATTACATAGAGAGGGATAGTCATTCTAACAAAATATCTGAAGAAAGGGAGGAATGATTTGTTTTGGCTTAAAATTTCAGATGGCACAGTCTGGAGTCACTTGGCCTCATGTATTTGGGCAGAATATCATGATGGCAGGAGCATGTGGTAGGGGAAGTTTTTCATCTCATGTTAGACAGGAAGAGAAGAAAGACAGAGGGGATCATGGGACAAACTGCAGTCCTAAAGGAAAATCTCTAGTGAAGTACTTTCTCTTAAAATTCCCAGAACCTCTCTGAAAAGCACTGCCAGCTGAAGATGTGCATTTTAATATGTGAATCTTGTTGATATCCAAACCATAACTTAGAATGTAATCAGGGTAGGATGTTTTGAAAGAGTGACATCTTATTGGAAACTAGATTGAAGAGGGAAAGTAAGCACTGAGGCTGAGGAAAGTTCTCCGTGGAAGTAGGAGGAAGGACAAAATCCCTCTGGAAAGGTGGAGGCTCCTGCTGGATTGTAAGTGTTGGAGTGAAGGGTAGAAGCACAGGCAAGGTTGGGAGGATGGTTGGTCAGCATTTGAGGCCTTGTAAACTCAGGTAGCAGTAGTGGGGGTGATGGTAATAGTCATCCTTAGTATGTCTTCAAGAATTACCAAGCATTAATAGCCATATGTTAGTAGTTTGATCAGTAAGGAAATTTGAAGAGCTCTTTGATCTAAAATTCTACTGGTTATTCTTTCATTCACTCAGCACGTCTGAATTCTTGAGGTTTCTTTTAACCTGAATAAGCATAAGGTTTTCGTGCATAAATTCTTAATATTTTTTTCTTTTTTAACTAAATAACTTCTTTTAATTGTGTCTAATTTTTGGATGTCACACTCGGTCTGGTTTTAATTTTGGACCCCTCTTTATCATATGCTACATTCTTATAGAGAAATGAGTGGAGTCAGAGGTTTGGTTGTGGCACTACACATCGCTAGGAGAATTGTTTCAGTTCACCTGTAACAATGAAGTAGAATAGTGATTTGAATTCTAGCTTTATTCATCTTTTTGTTTATGCCTAGAAATATCCTATGTAAAGATAACTGGGTTTTCTTTAGACATAAACTTCGTGGAAAAAATGAGCACATTTTTACATAAAGCCTACTAAATTTTAGTATAATCGTTGCTAGAACATTTTATGTGTTTCATATGTGTTCATACATACTTCATTTACCATTATTACTGATAAATATACACTTAATATTTTTCTTGGCCACCTGTCTCCCTGCACCTAGTTAGCTGCTTTTCTCTTGTGTATAGATTTTTTTTCAATTAACTGCATTTTCTAACAAGACAAAAGAGATAACTGTCCTAGTGAGAAAAATTAGTGATGTAATCATTGTGAATGAGTTAAGGTTCATTTGTAAGAAAAAATTTGAATGGTTCATTTGGCTTTCTTTTTAAAAAACTGCCATTATTTCAAAGAGAAATAATAATGGTCTCTTGTAATCGTTGTCTGAAAATAACTACATTGAAACACCTTTTAAACTATGAATTGTAAGTCAATGGCTCACACCTATAATCCTAGCTACTCAGGAGGCTGAGATCTGAGGATCATGGTTCAAAGACAGCCTGGACAGATAAGTTCGTGAGACTCTTATCTCCAGTAAACTACTCATGGCTAAAGTGGTTGAGTGCTAGCCTTTAGCATACAGAGGCTCAGGGACAGATCCCAGGCATGGAGTTCAAGCCTCAGGATTGGCAACAACAGCAAAAACAATAACAATAATAATAAACAAAATAAATGATTTGTAATATGAATCTCTATAACTTAATTAATATTGACAATTTGTCCATAATTCTAGTCATCTCTACCCTAACACGCACACACACTATCTCCCTAGGACTTTATTGTGCAAATAAAATTTTTGCTCCATTCTAATTTGGACAGTGTCTTCAGTCTGTCCTGGATTGTGTTGTTGGTTTAGGGGAGTGAAAGGTGCAAAATTCCAACTAGGCAGTTGCTTTCATTATGGTTTTATTAGCCTGCAAAGCATACTTCCCACATTTGTATGGTTTTGAGTCTTTTTTTTGGCCAGTCCTGGGGCTTGGACTCAGGGTCTGAGCACTGTCCCTGGCTTCTTTTTGCTCAAGGCTAGCACTCTGCCGCTTGAGCCACAGCGCCACTTCTGGCCATTTTCTGTATATGTGGTGCTGGGGAATTGAACCCAGGGCCTCATGTATACGAGGCAAGCTCTCTTGCCACTAGGCCATATCCCCAGCCCTAGTTTTGAGTCTTGTAAGACCTGGTCCTTTATGGGCTATCATATGTACTTGACTTGGTAAGCTTTAGGGAAGGAAAGGAGCATTTGGTTTTGAGGGCAGGTAGACAGTTTCCCCAATATGAATATTAAGTACTGAAACTTTTTTCCAACAGAAGGAACAATGGTGCCATGCCTGAGCATTTTCAAATTCTGCTGGAGGAAATGTGGCTACAGAGGGCAGTGCTCAGACAACATTATAAGGCAACTAAAGGGGAGAAGGAAAAGCAAAAAAGTAAAGAAGGGGCTGGGGATATGGCCTAGTGGCAAGAGTGCTTGCCTTGTATACATGAGGCCCTGGGTTCGATTCCCCAGCACCACATATACAGAAAACGGCCAGAAGCGGCGCTGTGGCTCAAGTGGCAGAGTGCTAGCCTTGAGCAAAAAGAAGCCAGGGACAGTGCTCAGGCCCTGAGTTCAAGGCCCAGGACTGGCCAAAAAAAAAAAAAAAAGTAAAGAAGTACAATCCTGTGTAGAAGTAGCCTTGTGAAACCCAATATTCAAACGTCTCTGCTGGCCTTTTACTGTATGGATGGTCTAATCTAGTGGGTCTCAAATGTTTGGGACAAAGGTCCCCTTTGTATACTTGGACATTATCGCGGAGACCAAAGAGCTTTTGTTATATGGATCATGTCTACTGATATTAACCATCTGAAAAACTAAAACAGAAATAAAAAATACTTATTGGTTTAAGTATTCTAAGAATAAATGCTACTCATTAAAATAATAATATGTATGCTGACATACATTTTTCATTAAAATAATTGTATTTTCGAATCAGACATAGTTGAGAAGAATAACATTATTTTACATTTTGCAAATCTCTTTAATGTCTGGCTTAATAGAAGACAGCTGGATTCTCCAATTCACTTCTGCATTCAATCTGTTGTCCTGTCACACATCACAGCTTCTGGGAAATTTCACTATATGCTTCTGAGAGAATGAGAGTGAGAAAGCAAATAAAGTATTAGTATTAGTAAGAAAATAATTTTGACCTTGTGGACTCCCTGGATAAGTCCCCCCATGAGTTCTCTGAGTGCAGTTTGAGAACTATTGGCCTAAATAAATCTTCCCAACTCTTGTATTAATTTCCATAGAGCCTCTTCAGCTCTTCAAATATATATAATATGCAGTCTCTTTGAATCAATATGTCAGCTTTTAACCCATTTGTTCTCCCAGAATCTTTTTTTTTTTTTGCCAGTCCTGGGCCTTGGACTCAGGGCCTGAGTACTGTCCCTGGCTAGCACTCTGCCACTTGAGCCACAGTGCCACTTCTGGCCATTTTCTGTATATGTGGTGCTGGGGAATTGAACCTAGGGCTTCATGTATACGAGGCAAGCACTCTTGCCACTAGGCTATGTCATGTCCCCAGCCCCTCTCCCAGAATCTTAAGCACCAAAGTCAAGTAGATTCTACCCAGTACAAATGTTTATCATATGAGATTCTTTTCACTCCATGCATTGCAAAAATAGTGAAAGGATTCATTGAGAATGAGTGAACCCATTTTTTGAAGATATAACTATTGAAGTCTTAGAATGATCAGAGTGAGAAGATGATTGACTTAATTGAAAAAACAGAATCATAAATAAGATAAATATATTAGCATTTTAGATTGTTAAAATGTGCAAAGTTATTTATTACTCATCGTTCTTTTGATGTAGTGCTAAGTCTTGTTTTCAGGTAAGGATTTCCTGACTGGAGTTCTTGTTTGTATGAGCCACACTCAAAATCTATCCTTTCCTATATTGTATTAAAAAGTGAAGTAGGTCTTTAAAAATCACACTGAAACAGTCTGTGGGCTCTAAAAAGCCTGGTCTGTGACTGCTTTAACATGTAGTTTCTTGAGTACAAAGATCAGATGTCTTTTTACCTTTTTCCTTGTCTTAACAGTGTCTCGCCATAGTAGGTATCTCATGAATGCTTGTTAGTTATACATGCAGTGAGGACATACATCATGAATGAATGAAGCAGAGACTATAGAATGAAATTCTGTTCATTATAAATAACATCTGACTTCCCTGTTAGCTTTAGTAGAAAGAACAGACAAGTGGAAATTCTTATTTTCTGCAGAGACTGTTCATTAGTGTTGAGCCTCCTCTCATTCTGTAGAGAGACTCACCAAATTTTCTCACCTCAGCTTCCAATTCTCCAGGAATACAGTGAACAAAATTAGCCATAAGTTGCTCTGTTGCTCTTGCTGGCTGCCACCACCTCATTTAGAGTATAATTATCCACTGGTATACATGGAAAGTTGGTCCCAGGGCTTCTCAGACACCAAATTTCTTGGATGTTCCAATTTCCTATTTAAAATAGTGTAGTATAGAACCTCTTGTAACTTTAATCATCCTGTATACTTTATAATCCTCCAATAACCATACAATATAAATGTCACATAAATAGTTCTTATACAAGAAAAAAGCTTTTGTGTGCTATACACACAATCATAATAGGCTTACTTTAGCATATGAACAAGACTTAGGCAAACAATCATCAAAGGAGTGCTAGAGAGAGACTGAGGACCTGTGAAATGATGGGGAGCCACCACAAGGTGTGCCCCATATCGCTTCATTGGTATGGGCTCAACACAGTGTTCGGCATGGAAAATTGAAGTTTTACTTTTGGAAGTTGGTTTTATGAATATTTTTCATCCATAGTTGGTTGGATCCTAAGATTTGGAAACTGGCTATCAAGGGCTGACTTTGTTAGAGCATGGTCATAAAATTGTTCTGAATATTAATAGAAATAACTTGTAAAAGTACATGATATATATTGGATTATTAATAAATACCTTTAGAATCATTGTTGGCATATTGGTATTACCAAGTCACTTCACTGATGAAATAGTTTTCTGTTGTCATGTTTTTCAGTGTACATGAAATATACAAAAACCAGTTATTTCCATAAATAAGTACTTTGCTCTTTCAAATATTGACTTTCTAAACTGCTCAGCAATGTTTTTATTGATGCATGATTGTTTCAGATTTGGATTTTTCTAGATATTAAGGTTTGTTAGTTTTGTCAGTACAGTGATTTGAAAAATGTAAGTATTTTTTATATTATCCCCTCTGCACTTGATGCTTTCTGTTTTTAAATATATATTAAATTCCTAGACTTTTCCAGGTGCTCTTAATTTTGCCAGTTATAAGTGCATGGTGTTTACATGGTCAACTAGAAACAGACTTCACTTTGACTATAGGGAAGGACCATTAAAAATGACTGTGGTCAGCTAAAGCTTTGTACTTAGAAATCAATGGGGAAATAATAACTGTTCCATTAATAATTATCTAATACATAAATGTTTAGAAGACAACAGAAACATTAAAATGTTGAGTTTATGTTTTTAGAATATTAGTTGCCTTTGGTGTATCATTTACACTGTGGAACAAGCGTCTTCCTATGCCTTGGCTAACTGTCATAATCTCTAAGTCTGCCTTTACTGTGAAATTTTTGTCTGCATCATTTCTCTGGAGCATCTATATCCTCTTCATCACAACCCATTCTTTCTTCTATGTAGGTAAGTCTACCTTCACTGTCTATTTGCATTCTATTTGGATTTCACTTTTATAGTTAATGATTTTTATTCAGCATACTTTCATCTTTATTGGCCAGTTTCCATCTTTAGTTATCTATGTTTTGTAAATATGGCATGTGGACAAGGAGTCAATATAAGCACATGCTTTGCCTTCTCCATATAAGCTAGGCAGCAGATGTGCAGTGAGATCTCAACAATGAAAAATGTGCTATCATTAGTTACTGATCATGATGCACACCACCTGTTATTTATGTAATGATTTGTGAATTGAAGAGTTAGGAGTGAAATGAGTACTTGAACAATTAATATCTGTTACAATATCAAGCTAACATAAATATGAGCCATTTTCAGGGGTAATGGTGTTAATAATTAGTATTAATAATGACTCAGAAAACAATCACAGCTGAGCCTTATATTTCAGCTTATCCTTTACTTTGTGTTTTCCTTAAGTTAATCTTTACTTTATTTTTTATTTTGGTAAGTTTTCATAATACCTGTTTGAGTTCTTTCATTCTTTGCTTTTTTGGGGGTGGTGTTATATAGCTTTCAAGATGTTATTTGTTTTTGTTTTAACCCCTGTACATTTTCTGTCTGTATGCCTACTTCTTACCCTAGGTATTATCATTCTTTATTTCTTCTCCAAATTTTGTTTGTATTTTTCCTGGGATAGAGTCACTTTTTCTGGGATCTTTTGTCTTCATCTTTCTTTGTTTATTCCCTTGATTTGGTTGCATATCCTCTTGGCATTGTGATAAGGGGAAACAAACCTGTAGAGTTGTACAGTGATGATGAGAGACTACAGCTATCATACTAGTTCTGTCTGGAATGATCCTTAAATTTATATACTTAGTGCATCGTTCTTCCTTTACTACTTGCAGGTTCCCTTCACTGTTTTCTCTATCCCATGTCTTTTTTTCCTCTCGACCTCCCTCCACTCCCACCTGCACTATGTTAGTGAAGGACACTAATTTCCAGTGAAATATATATATTATACATATTTTGGGACTTTGAATAGCTGAAAATGCCTGTAAGCTATCCTCCTAACAATAATTTATCCAGGAATTCCAATTTAGATGTAATTATCTTCTGGAACTTTGAAATCATTGCTCCATTATTTATTATGATTATGATTATTTTTCTTCAAGTGTTGATTGTTCTGTTCTGGTTACAGATTCTTTTTCAGTATTGAGCCCAAGGCCTCCAGTTTGTAAGGCAAGTACTCTACCACTTGAGCCACTTTATCAATCTTTGATATCAGCCCTTGATTCCTAATCTTTTGTTCCTTTGTAATATCTCCCCCCCCCAAAAAAATCCAAAATTGACCTGGTCTTGTATTTGTTTGCTAGATTTCAGAAATTTTAGAATGCTTCCCCATGCTTTACGTCTACTGTCATCTATCTTAATGTCAGCGTAGAATCACATATTCTTCAATTCTTTGAAATTTCCTTGATTTTTTTTGTGATTTCCTTCTGCCAACCATTTTTCTACATTTTCTGTTTCTTGAGTTCCTTTTAATTTGGATTTAACCTTCCTAGCTTGTGGTCTCACTTTGGAATCCATTTTCTCCCATTTCTGTGCCACTATTCTCAGCGTCTTCCACTGAAAGGTAGTGATCTCACAAACTATTTGATCTGTGTTGACCTGCCTGTGAGCCTGTGATCCTACTTAGACAGGCACATACTACTATAGCCAGCTTTGGTGGGGATCTCATAAACATTTTTTCCAGGCTGGCCTGAACCATTATCCTCCCAATCTGAGCCTCTTGCATAGCTAAAGAGTACTGGGTGAGACTGTGCCTGAATTTTTAAGGATTCCTTTGTGGTTGTGTGTATAAATGTAGATTCCTGTACTTTAAACATCATTTAAAGTACTACAATTCTTGTGGATACAATGTTTTGCCTTACTGTTTTAAGGATATAATATCTTGTTCTTTCTTTTTCCCTCATGAATATTGTATTTCTTTTAAGTTATTCTATTATACATCTTCTTGCTTGAGGCTTTTTTAAAATCAGATATCAGATAGATTCTGGTTGTAAGAAGTGTGGGGGCCTAAATATATTGATTGAACATGTTGATCCTTAGTGTACTTTTGGATTTGGGATTGACTGTTGGTGATCAGGTGAGTTGTTTATTGGTGAACTATCCAAATTAATATTATATTTTTCCTCTTAACATAGATATCTCTGGGTGCATGGAATGGAATGTCTCTAGTTGTATCTTCTGGAAGTCATGTGGAAGAAAAGGTAGTCAGTGTC
This sequence comes from Perognathus longimembris pacificus, assembly GCF_023159225.1. Lineage (NCBI taxonomy): Eukaryota > Metazoa > Chordata > Mammalia > Rodentia > Heteromyidae > Perognathus > Perognathus longimembris. The sequence goes on along the minus strand of NC_063176.1, from coordinate 26,936,279 downwards.
AGTCAAGGCAAAGAAGAGGTAGATGCAGAATAATTTGGAGAGCTAGAAGGGACTTACTCAACTTCTCAAACTTTATCCAATTCATTCTAGTTGTTATATTGATTTACCTTAATTCTATCCCAACATCAGATCAATTGCTCCCAGCTACTTCCATCAGCCTCATGAAGATTCTGTAATGTAGACTAGTTTGTTTCTTGTTGGAATTTGGCTGTGTGTGTGTGTGTGTGTGTGTGTGTGTGTGTGAGTGTGTGTCCATGTATGTATGTGCCAGTCCTGGGGTTTGGACTGAGTGCCTGGGCATTGTCTCTGAGCTTTTGTGCTTGTTAGTACTCTATTACTTGAGCCACAGTTCTACACCCAGCTTTTTGGTAGTTAATTGGAGATAAGAGTCTGATGGGGTTTCCTTTGTGGGTTGTTTTTGAACAGTAATCCTCAGACCTCAGTCTCATGAGTACCTAGGATTACATGCATAAGCCACTAGCACCCAGCTGGTTTTTTAACTCCTTTAAATTTTTTTTTCCAGTCCTGGGCCTTGGACTCAGGGCCTGAGCACTGTCCCTGTCTTCTTTTTGCTCAAGGCTAGCACTCTTCCACTTGAGCCATAGTGCCATTTCTGGCCATTTTCTATACATGTGGTGCTGGGGAATTGAACCCAGGTCTTCATGTATACAAGGCAAGCACTCTTGCCACTAGGCCATATTCCCAGCCTAACTCCTTTAATTTTTATCCATTCATTTTCCTGCTTCCTAAATTTTTCCTTGTAATCCCCTCTCTAATTTTATTTGCATTTATGGGATTGTTCATTATAAAAATATTTTTAAAATGGCTTCTCTTTGCTAATTTTAGTAAGGTTTTGTGAGGACTTGTATTTATATGTATAATTCAGGTTGCCACCTTAACACTGAATTCCTTTGCTCTTTCTAAAATGGGTACTCCTACTTACAAATCTTCAAGTATGTCTAATGATCTCATTGGAGTCAAATTCAAACTTAAAGGACTATCTGACTATCATACTTTCTCTTTTTGAAAAATACAAGTTATTACTTATAAGTGATAATATTAACATTATTTTCAAGCAAATCCATATGCTTTATCAACATTTTAAAGTTTGGATATGTAGAATGAATTTATGTGTTTCTGATAAATTACCAGTGAAAAAAATTAAGTGTACCTAGAGGTGACTATCTGAAATAAATTCATTGACCATGTGTGTCTATGTGTATGTGTTACTGTGTGTGTTATTAGATTGAGCCTATTAGAAGCTACCCAGCTCTTGATGTGGTTCAATTCATGACAGTAAGCAGGATGTACTCTTATCTACACTTATCTCTCAATAATAAATATATATTTCAAGATTTGATCTGGATGCATTTTACTCAAACATGAAGCTCTCTCTATATTACATGGAAGGAAACTTCTTTATTAGCAGAGTACTTACCTTATCTCTTGACTTTCCAAACAGGAAGCTCCAGTCTTCTGTCCAGAAGCAGATCATTGCTCTCACTGTAAGTGGAGGAAAAACTCTGTTATTAGACTTGAAGTCAATGCTTATACTTCCCATTTAACCCTGATTAAATTGGGAGGCCAACATGGTTTTCACTTGAAAACTATTTTAATAATTTATTCATTCCAGAGATTTCTACTTCTAGTTCTTCTTCCATTTTTCAGTCAGTGAGGTTATTGTTGCAGAAGGCAAGCTTGGAGATGTAGAGATGCAAAGACCAGAAGTGGCTTGGTTGGATAAAAATAAACCTCTATTATGACTACTCTAGGGTCTTTTATATTTCCTTATAATTTGGTTTGAGGCATTCAGCTACTGAATAATCACTCACTCTTAGAATGACTATATTCTGGCTACAAGCTTTATTCCTGGTTTTGGCCAACTATTTGGTGTAATAGATTGAATTGTGACCCACCAAATCTCTGTTTTGAAGTCCATAGCTACAGTGTGGTAATGTTTAGTACCCTTTGAGAGATAATTAAGTTGAGATGAGATCATGAGAATTGGACCCTCCTTCTGGGATTAGTATAGCCTTATAAGAATAGGTACTGAGTGCTCTCTCTCTCTCTCTCTCTCTCTCTCCTTTTCTTCTCTTTCTTACCACCTTTTATTTGAGAACACATCAATAATGTAGCCATCTGTATGAAAAGAGCCTCTACCATAACCTGACCACGAAGACACCTTGACCTGTGATATCCCACTTTTAGAATCATGAGGAAAAAAATTAAACCACATAGTCTATAGTGTTTTGATATGATATCCTGACTTGACTCAGGGGCTTTGATGTTCTCAACTGAGTGAGCTTGGCTTCAGCTCAGTTGAACTCTTGAGATTTTTTTCTCATGTCACTTCTCTAATTCTCTAGATACCCAAGTGGCTTGTGTCCAAAGAGTTCCTTTCTGACACTATTTACCTGGTATTAATTTCAGTTCTCACAGACTAAAGGGACTGCCCTTTCTTCAGATAGTATTGCAGGAATTCCTGTTGCCTATGATATTGCCACTTCTTTTGGCCTCCTCCTCAGTTTTGGTCATTTGCTAGCATGACTTAGAAGATTCTAGGAAAACACTTTTCTATCCCTACCAATTTATTATAGAAATATCAAGTGAAGGAGATGAATATGGCCATCTGTAGTTAGGCTACTAGTGAAACATGTACATGCATTCAGTCCAGAAGATGATGACATATTGTGGTTCAAGAGTTCCTGCAGAGGGCTGGGGATATGGCCTAGTGGCAAGAGTGCTTGCCTCCTATACATGAGGCCCTGGGTTCAATTCCCCAGCACCACATATGCAGAAAATGGCCAGAAGTGGCGCTGTAGCTCAAGTGGCAGAGTGCTAGCTTTGAGCAAAAAAAAAAAAAAGAAGCCAGGGACAGTGCTCAGGCTCAGGCCCTGAGTTCACCAAGCCCCAGGACTGGCCAAAAAAAAAAAAAAAAAAAAAAAAAAAGAGTTCCTGCAGAGGATAGTCTCCAGCTCCCAACCTCTCTTCATAGATTGGTGAGCAGCTCTGAAACTTGTAGCCCTCTAATTACTTGGCCTTGCTGGTGGTCACCCTCTTCCTGATGCCATCTGAGGCTCTGCCATAAGTCACTTTATTAACTCAGGTGTGATCAAAAGGACTTACCTGAAATCAAGACACTTTTGTCTCTCTGGAAATTCCAAGGAATTTTGGGAGCTCTTTGCCTAAAACCAGGGACAAAGACTAAAAAAAAAATTGTACCTCATAGTCCTGCGTTCACCTTAATACTTGCTCATCTCACTCCTTCACCAGACATATTAAAACCAAAGAGAGGAAAGAAAGTGAACACAAGTAGTATGTTAAAATGACTTTTCTTATAGGCAACAGGGGAATGGCCATATAAGGAAACTATGTTATTATTAGGAGAAAATGCTGCTTCCTTTTTTATCTCAAAGCTATCATCTGGAGATATGCTACAGAAGAACCTTGGCCCCTCAAATGACTGAAAGCAACCTTGGCAGTGATACTTTGGTTGGTGAAAAACTAATTAGAAGATGAGACTCTTTGACATGCTCTTCAGATGACCCAGAGGTTCAAACAGATGTTTCAGGGAAATGCATACCTGCTGCTCTTCCATTAGCCAATTACTTTGTTGCAACTGTCAAAAGTTCTTTTATGCAATAATTATGAAGAATTATGTCCCATCTGGAAGCTCAAATGTTTAGCACAATTTGAGGGAAATTTAGTGGTAATTATAGGCCCAGTTTTTCTGTCAAGTTTGAAAAAACAAAACAGTTTATCACCACAATTAAGAAAAGGTATGAGGGCAGATCCTAGGCCCTAAGAAGCACCACATTAGGGTCTTGTAGGGTCTTTGAACTATGCGTGTGTGTGTGTGTGCGTGCGCACGTGCATATGTGTGCGTGTGTGTGCACACCATAAAACTAAGAAACTCCCATCTCCAAAACAGTTTTAAGTGAAAATCATCAAGCTGAACATAATATAAAAATATAATAAGCCATGGTATACTCTAATGATTGAAATTTAAAATAAACAGGATTTAGATACCATCTTATGAATTTTTGATTATTATATTTTGACAATATTTCAGTATTTTTGGGATCTCTTTTTGAACATTTAAAATGCTAGCTTATATATCTAAACAACAATAGTTGTAATAGTGAGTTTTAATAGAATTGTCAATTCTGTGTATATCTATATCTATATCTATATATGTATATCTATCTATCTATCTATCTATCTATCTATCTATCTATCTATCTATCTATCTATCTGTATTTTCCAGTCCTGGGGTTGAACTCAGGGCCCGAGCACTGTCCCTGGCTTCTTTTTGCTCAAGGCTAGCACTAGCACTCTACCACTTGAGCCACAGCACAACACTTTGGGCTTTTTTCTATATGTGTGGTGCTGAGGAATTGAACCCAGGGCTTCATGTATACAAGGCAAGCACTCTACCATTAGGCCATATTCCAAGCCCTAGAATTGTTAAATTATTTTAAAAACATTTTGTTTCTGTTTATATCACCCTTCTTTCTTAAAACAAGTAAGCAAACCTTTGAGATCAAACTGAAGACAAAGTAAGGCATACATTTTCTGAGATTGTAGTAGGTTTGATTCTTCCAAACTCAAATAATTATTGTTTATGTATCTTAAAGCTTTCAACTATTGATTTTACCTATTCAGATTTATAGTTAGGAGATATGCACACGGAATAAACTTATGTATGATAAAATTAATATTATGTATCTACAGCTTTTATTTTGGGGACCTGGCAAAGACTTTTATGTGCTTTTTATTTCTTCCTCTATGAACTCTGAAAACATTGTAAGCATTAGAACCTAAACATTCAGTCCAAATAATTTCAGTATCCCTACCTCCTAGCAGGCTAGCCAAGAGCTATCTTAGGCAGATGGAAAGAAACATTTATTCCTGGGAAATATGAAGATACTCTTGTAAATATTTTATCATCCCATATTTTTGAAATTAATATCTAATTAGCATGGGTCACATTGACTTGTGTTTGTAATCCAGTTTGGCATTTCTTTTTAGGCCAAAATGAAACATTCATTCATTAAAAAAGAACTAGAACTATTCCTAATGTGATATTATATTTACAATAAAGAACACCTCTGTAGTTACAATTGTGGAAGTCTTTATGCTTTTGAAATGTGTCATTCAGTAAATAGTTCTTTCATTGCTAACCAGCAATTAGAATGTCTCAGATATTTGGATAGATTTAAAAAATATATAAAGCATTTAAAAATTAATTCAGACATCTCAATAAAGTAGGTAAGGTGATGAAAAAGCAGGTTGGGCTTCAGGGACACATCTGAAAATTTGTAATAAATTAAAGTAATTATGCCAGCACAGTTAAATCTTAATGAAGAATAATGACTTTTTTTCCTTCTTTGGCCTGGCTCTGTCCTTTCAAGTGTGAGCATGATGTTACAATACTGCCCCCTACTGTGAGGCTTTGCTCTGCCCTTCCAAAAACATCAAGTAAAATAGAAGAAACTAAACAAGGTTTGGGGACAGATTAATATCTGGCATTTAAAAAGTGTGTTTTGAAGAGTAGTTTGGGCCCTTTAAGTGCAGAAATCTAGAATAACCGTATAATACATGCTTTCGTTTTTCAATTTTTTAAAAAAAGAATTAATGTTGCTGCTCCATTCCTTTGAGTTAAACAGAAATTTCTTCCCTTGACACACTTGGTCCTGATAGATCTTACCTGAGGTTGTGTGGATGTGTTTTTGTTTTTAATTAGTGTTGGTTTCAGAGAATTTTGCATCTTTGACAAAAGCACACAGAGAATTGTTGAGGCTGGATAAGGAATGTGACTTTTGTCTGTCTTCAGTGTGGCTTCGGTATTTTTAATAGCAGGAACAAACTTGGTGGCGATATGTATCCCATCAATCATGAGTTCAGTGTTAAACAACTTTATTTTTGCATTGAATAAAATGATAAATTGATGTCAATAAATCTTTGGCTTGAATAACATTTTAGATTTCCTTTTATTTGGTGAAAAATTGGATTCTTTTTTTCCCCTTTTATATGAGTATTGCTTTACCAAAGATGATTTTGATGGCACTTCTTTTGCCAGTGCACATTTTCTGACCCTAAAAAACCAATCGAAAGCCACTTATCATATGAATCATTGTTAAAGTCAGCAGTAATCCACTGTGTAAAATCCCCCTGTAAAGGCACAGAGGCTAGGGGCTTAAACCTGGAGCACATTAAATTAGTTCCAGTCTCTCGCCAATGGGCTTTGCCTGGCTTGCTTAGGCAGGCAAACCGGAAACAGGCAGTTTATAACAAGAAGTCTGCTTTAAAAACCATGGGGTTCATTGGAGAAAGATTTATATACCCCACTTACATAAACATTACAAATGTAGACTGCAAGTAGGAGGGAACCTTTATCGTAATCTCTTGAAGAGCTTTTTCATTCTGAGTAAAATGGACGGCATGTACTGTTGTTTGAAGATCCGCCAGCCTTTCTACAACCTTCTTCTTCCTTGCTTTGTCTGATTAAAATGGAGTATTGTGAAGACTAACCAGACCACCTACTTTTAATTTATTTTCATGACGAGACTGTATTGGCATCAAAACTGGAGCCAACTAACTTTATGTTAAAGGAGAAATGATCATTTGGGGATTTAAATAAAAGATGATATAATTGAATAGTATTAGGTAACAGAATCTGGACATCAGTTTATATCACCTCCTGATTTAAAATGATTTTTATATATAAACACTATCCTAGATATCATGTTGTCTTTAGGATTGTAATAGAACCCAGATGAGGCTTGAAATATTTAGTCCAATAAAATGAGAAACCCTGAGAGGAGAGATTACCATTTGAGATTAGAATAGCTATTTATTTGACATTTTACATATGGTGAATTTAGGTCTATGAGCTAAATTTTTGTTCTCATTTGGTTTTATCTTGTTTTTAATATCTTGAAAATTTCCATGGAAATGTGTTTTCCTTTGCCCAAATATGGATAACAGTACACTAAAACCAAATGATCTTTTCCTTTGGCTTATTAACAATTGCTACTATTTGATGGGTTTTATTTACAACCTAGGTAGCAGTGAATCAGTTTTTCTTAGGTTTTCTTCAGTCTGCAAGGTAGCACATCTGTTTTTAGCATTCTTAGCAGGTTCCAAATGTAAAGTTCTTTTAAATGCACCTTAAACATCAAGGTTGACTATAAGTCGTGACATTAGAAGCCTTTGAAGAATATAACATGAAACGGGGACCCATAGGAAGATTGTGGGGGTTAATGTCTTGAGAAGAACAGTCCAGAGAAGGGTCATCTTGGGTTGTTTGCCTACCAACTCTATTTGTCTTGATAGCAGTTAGAGACAAAGCAGACTTCTGGAAAGTCATTTATTTGGCTTCACTAGGTGTGTGGAGATGGACAATTTGGTTAGGTTAAAAAAAAGATGAAATCAAATTTAGGCTTTTTAATTAAAAAATACTACTGTTTCCACTAATTTTAGTGAGTCTTATGGGTTAAGCTTTTGGAATATACCATGCACATGTGTAATTGCTTTACATAGGTCATTAGTTTAAATCTTTGTAACAATGTTTGAAATTTGGAAGCTGAGATACAGAGACTTGTATTCCATGCTACTGATTCCATGCTTAATTGTTTCATGATATATGTTGGGTTTTGTGTTTTTAAAGTTGCTTGCGGTTTCTACATTATATCTGTAATTTATAATTGCTATTAATGTCCAGCCCTGTCCAGATGAAATTCGTGAATGTTTTAAATATCAGTTCTATATACTCACTTACACTCACTTTAAAGGCCGGGAACACGAAAGTGAATTCTTTGGTGTTGTGTATTGGGTTGGAGGCAGAAGTACCAGTGGTCATTCAGGTAGTGATGGAGTTACCCATTGGTCAAGTTTGATGATACTCTAAGATCATAGATGGCTCATGTTAATCTGTTGGTGGTCTGTGATCTGTCCCTCTAAGCATTTAAGCTCCTATAAATCTGTAATATTCAACTGTGGAAGGCCTCTGGTTTCAAAGATAAACCAACCTGAAGGCAGCAGAGTTTTTAATTATTCCTTGATTAAAATTTAGTTCCTTGAGAAACTTGACCTATCTGAATATGAACATCTAATAAAGTACATATTATTAGAATGTATCTTCATAATAGCAATTTTCAAAAGTGAGACACAAATGCAACACTACCAGTAACATGTAAGTTAAAGATATGGTTATGATCGGTAATAGTGAATTTCTTCTCTACATACGTGGTATATTAGCCAAAACAAAGAAAATATAAAGGATTAAAGCTAACTGGTAGTAGAGCTAAGAGGAATAGGATAAGAAGAAACCTTACTCTTGTTAGTATGTTTACCTGTGAGATAATGTACTTAGTCTATGGTGGGTGGAAGAGGAAACAAAGGTTTAACTATAATGTGCTTGTTTCAAATTATAGTAATCAATAGAGAAATGAAAGTTGTGAGATCATTGTATGTTGTCTGGATGAGTGTAATTTGAATGTGTAAGAGAGAATGCAGACGAATTAAGTTCTTATTTGTTATAGTGGAAAGTCAGTAGGTAATGTAAAAAAAAATGGTGATGTGTAAAAGAAGTAGCATAACTTTGAAGACTTTGATGCTCATCTTCAGAGCAACAAAAATCAGCAGTCAACCAAAAGAAGTTTCCTCTGAGAAGTAGGAGCAGGTCTAGGAAGGGATTAGATGGGAGGCTGTTGCTTTTCCTTATAAATCACTTGGCACTATTTTGAATCAGATTGTATGAACTATGTTTATGTTTTTCTTTGATAAGAATAAAACTTGTTTAGAACAACTCTGATATAAATAAAAGAATACAAGGGTCTACATCTTTTTTTTTTTTTTTTTTGGCAGTCCTAGACATTGGCCTAAGCACTGTCCCTGAGCTTCTTTTGCTCAAGGCGTACACTTAAGTGGTAGCTTAAGCCACGGCACCACCTCTGACTTTTTAAGTAGTTTATTGGAGATAAGAGTCTCACAGATTTTCCTGTCTGTGCTGGCTTCGAACCATAGTCATCAGATCTCAGCCTCCTGAGTAGCTGTAGGCATGAGCACCTGGCTAGGGTATACATTTTTTTTTTTTTTTTTTTTTTGGCCAGTCCTGTGGCTTGGACTCAGGGCCTGAGCACTGTCCCTGGCTTCTTTTTACTCAAGGCTAGCACTCTGCCACTTGAGCCACAGCGCCACCTCTGGCCATTTTCTGTATATGTGGTGCTGGGGAATTGAACCCATGTCTCATGTATACGAGGCAGGCACTCTTGCCACTAGGATTCCCAGCCCTAGGGTATACATTTTTAAAGAAGGACATTGTGTCATGTACCTCATTTTACTTTTCTTTCTATCTTAAGTAGAGATCTCAGAAGTGAAATAGGATGTAGCATAGAAATAATTGTTCCTGGTTTTGTTTAGTCTCAAAATTCTCGTTGTTGGAATGGTGAAGGTTTCCAGAGAAGATATCTTTCATAATCCACTTGGTTTAATTAAGCCAGCTTTTTTGATGACTAAATAAACCTGACCAATGACCTGTGGGCCATTTTGATTAATTTTCAATCCCCAATTACTGAGTTCCATAGATTTACATGATGGATGTAGTGACACAATGCCTCAAGGACTTCTTAGATTATTTTCATCTTTTCATTACTGTTACCAGAATATACTTGTACTCTGTAGGTCTGTTTCTTTGTAAAAGATAATCACAACAACCTTGAATGTCTGGAATCTTAAAGCTGGTTAAACACTTAATGAACTCCTGTTATGTTCTCTTTGGAGGTGTGATAATCCCAGCTCATTACATGCATTTTAATATCAGCATTTGTCTTAGTTTCCTTTGTAAACTATGTTTGCTCATTTCTTACACTGTCATTCTGAAGTAGATTTTGTTTTTGGTTGTGTATAGTTTTCCTTACAACCTTTTTAGCTGAACTTATTTGACCTTAAACTTATATTTAGTTCCCAGGAAATTTAGTCACATACTAGTTAATCACTTTGATAAGTTAGATGTTATTTCTGCTTGTAAAATTTTTAAAAGGAGATAACTTTAAACTATATATTAATATTTCCTTGGGATATAATTGTAGGCTATTTTTTGTGCTAAGAATGGGATAGATTACCAAATTTTCTCAATGTGTCAGCACTAGAGATTCATATAAGATACTGTTGTTTTGTACTACTTTTATTTATACCTTTAGCCCTTTATGATAGAATAAACATGTAATCCTATGTAAGATTAGCATTTACCGTATGGTGGCCCCTCTACTCTGTAGAGCACATTTACCTCCATTATGCATTTCATTACATTATCACAGCAACCCTGAGAGGAGGGCAGAGAAGTGTCTTTTTCTCCATTATAGATGAACAGAATGACAAATGATTTTTGACATAGTCACACTATTGGTGGGAAAAGAACAGCACTTCAAGTCTGACTTGATTTCATGTTGTTCTGCAGTAGAACTTAAATTAGTGAAGAATGAGCAGAGTTTAATGAAACAGCAGAATGCAGGAGCTGAGGGTTTATGCTTATAAGCAATAGGACCTGTGCTTGACGACACAGAGGAGGGCTTTCTATATCCTCTTGACCTACAGGCATAGGAACCAAGTATAAGACAATAAATAAACACCCCACAAGGGGCACCTACTCTTTGACTCTTCTTTCAGTCTATGAACTGAATTTACATTGAATTTACAGATAGTTTTTATAGTAGTATGTTATTTTACTTTCAAAATTCTACATATTAATGCTTTTGTTTATATGTCAACATATACTATGGATATTTTACTACATCAATGAATTATTTATATTTCTAATTTTTTGTATTAAGAGGGTTCTTAATTATCTTTTATTTATTTTTTATATTCTTATTGTCTTTGGTGTAAAAGGAGTTACCATTCAACAAACCAGTTTATAAGTACAGTGTATCTTTTTAAAATTTAATTTTATCATCAAGGTGATGTACAGAGGGGTTACAGTTACATATGTAAGGTAGTGAGTACATTTCTTGTCAAACTTGTTACCCCCTCCCTCATTTTTCTCCCCCTTTCTCACCTCCTAGCACTCCCAAGTTGTACAGTTAATTTCCAACATACTGTCTTGTGAATTTCACTGTTGCATTGCTTCACCCTTTGTTCTTTGGTCTCACCATTTTGATATTCCCCTTCCCTTTCCTAGTTCAGATAAACATATACACAATACCCAGGATATAAAAATCAAATAGAGTGACAACGGGGGATAAACCATAGGAAAGAAAAACAAAAGAAAAAAAGAAATAATTTCACATAATACATTAAAAATAACAACAAAATGACAAAACCTCCTGTTTCCATATCTTAGAGTTCATTTTGCTTAGCATCATCTTATGATCGTATATACATAGCTATTGAGCTATTATGGTACTCTGCTAGGACTATCCTAGACATATACTAATTATTAGAAATGAGGGAAACCACAGACACTATGTTTCTTTGGGTCTGGCTTACTTCACTTAAGATGATTTTTTTCAAGTCTTTACATTTCCTAGTGAATGGGGCAATGTCATTCTTCTGGTGGAAACATAGAATTCCATTGTATATATACACCACATTTTTTTTTTTTTTTTGGCCAGTCCTGGGCCTTGGACTCAGGGCCTGAGCACTGTCCCTGGCCTCTTCTTGCTCAAGGCTAGCAGTCTGCCAAGCCGTTTTCTATATATGTGGTGCCGGGGAATCAAACTGAGAGCTTCATGTGTAGGAGGCAAGCACTCTTGCCACTAGGCCATACTCCCAGCCCACATTTTCTTGATCCATTCATCTACTGAGGGGCATCTGGATTGGTTCCATATCTTAGCTATGGTAAATAATGGTGCTGTGAACATGGTTGTTCTGGTAGCTTTAGTGTGGCTTTGTTTGTGATTATTTGGGTAAAATGCCCAGAAGTGAGATTGCTGGGTCATATGGAGTCCTATGTTTATAGTCTTTTGAGGACCCTTGATAAGTACAGTGTATCACCCCTTTCATCATTCTGTCCATCCCTCCCTCTTGAATTTACAAATTTTTCAGCAAAATGCAAACATTCAGTTTTTCAGTGGAGATTTTTTTTTTTTTCTCTTTTTGGCCAGCCCTGAGCCTTGGACTCAGGGCCTGAGCACTGTCCCTGGCTTCTCTTCGCTCAAGGCTAGCACTCTGCCACTTGAGCCACAGCGCCACTTCTGGCCGTTTTCTATATATGTGGTGCTGGGGAATTGAACCTAGGGTTTCATGTATACGAGTCAAGCACTCTTGCCGCTAGGCCATATTCCCAGCCCTGGAGATTTTTTTCAATGGAGATTTTAGGTTGCCTAACAAAACATTTAGGTCCCTGAGCCTACAGTTTAGACCCTAGGCATAAATATTACTGTTTACTTGGGATAATGAAGGTTGAGCTTATGTCTCTACCCATTTGGGGTGGTCTTGACTGGAAGAAAGACCACAAAAAAAAAATGATCTAGGGTCAAGAAAGGTTATAGTCAGGGAATATGGGGATTTCACATCTAGGAAACCTTTCTTTCTAGATGTTTGTGACTTTCCAGTAGAAAACCCTTTTTGGAGTAAAATATGTATTCCTATTTTTTTGTGTGCCTTAATTAATTTGTATAAGGTGCCGGTTAGCCATAGTCATATTTGACATATCTAGAAGAACATATGTATGGATTTTGGAAACTAGAATTTTCTGAAGACAAATATTACTCAAATTTTCTATCTAATATTGTTTTATATCTAAAGCAAACTAAATGTAAACCCTATACTTTTTGCTTGTCACTATGCTTTCTCTGTATAATGTCATTTAGTTATTAAACAATTTTGTATGTTATAATTTCTGTACTATGTGAGATAATTATAGCAACTCTGGTTTTAAATATAGCATTTCTTTGGTTTCACATTCTAAAGGAGTTCATAGAGAAGCTTTCTGTAGCTTATTGAATGGAAAATATATTTCAATCTTATTTGATTTACAAGTTGTAGCTTTTGTTGTTTGTCTCATGTCCTTCCATTTAGTTAGTATCTATTTGTCCCTAGCATTGAAGAGTCAACAGAGAACAAAAATTAGGCAAATCTCTGATTTCATAAAGTTCACCTTTTCAGTGTGGAGAGATAGATGTGAAAAAAGTAAATCAATGAATTGGATATTGTAAGGTGATAAAGGCCATGGAATAGGAAATGTTGATGGAGAAGTTTACAATTTTACACCGGGTGGTCAGGAAAGCCTCACAGATAATGATATTTGGCAAGACTTAGAGAAAGTTCTGGAGTTCTGTGGTGTAGGTCATCTGCAGGCAAGTTTACTGCAAAAGGCAAATATCCTGAGGGAGGAGGTAGCAAACATTTTCATAGAAAACAGAGGCCCATATGGCTGGAACAAAACAGGCATGAGGAGTAGCTGAGGTCCTGTGGTTCTCTGTAGGCCATAACAAGGACATATGCATAAACATACATATGCATATCTCCCTCAGAGTTTTAGAGATGTTTCTTCAGTTAGTAACATAGAAGATAGATGGAACAATATGTAAATATCTTCTTAGGATACAGTTGTTTCATAAACTGACATAGAATATTATTTGAAAATATTTCCAATGAACAAGTGTTACAGAATTGTATCTAGCACTAACATTTAATATGCCGCAGTTGCATTGGGGAAGTAGTATTTTGTGTCATGAATTGCAAAGAATTAAAAATCAATGGAAAAGAATAAACCATGTGTTGTTAGATGATAAAGACACAAATCTCTTCCAGTGGATGGCCAATGGATAGACAGTTGAAGCAGTTACTTATCTTTTTAAACTATCTTCATCTTCTTCTCCTTCTCCTCCTTCTCCTTCTTTTCCTTCTTCTCCTTCTTTTTCTCCTTCTCCTTCTCCTTCTCCTTCTCCTTCTTCTTCTTAAAGCATCTTGTGTTCAATATTTACTTTAGTAGACGAAATGAAGAGTCTTCCCCTGGGTCTAACCTTTTGCTGGTTTGCAAATAGGCTGCTGTTAACACCATAATGCTGTGTCTCTTGCCCCTCTTCACTTGATGTGATATTAGTTGTTATGAGGAATGAGTGCAAAATCTAGTAGCATAGCATTGTGTCTGCTCCTTCCTGGCCCTCTGGGGAGGATGCTGCTGCATGCGTCTGTATTAGACTGGCTTTATTATGAAGTTAGGCCTTTCTTTGATTATGAAGTTGAAAATTATAACACACACACACACACACACACACACACACACCAATTGTGAAGCATGTACTCCTTTTTAGCTGTGACCAAGCATTACAAATGTCAGCTGCAAAAACATATAACACGATCAAACTGGATTCATCCCAGGGATGCAAAGTTGGTTTAATATACGCAAGTCAATTAATGTAATCCACCACATCAACCGGAGCAAGGTAAAGAACCACATGGTTTTATCTCTGGATGCAGAAAAGGCATTCAATAAAATCCAGCACCCATTTATGCTAAAAGCCCTGGAAAAACTGGGATTCCAGGGAACATTCCTGAATATAATCAAGGCAGTTTATGACAAACCAACAGCAAGCATAACTCTAAATGGTGAAAACCTAAAGCCATTCCCTTTAAAATCAGGAACAAGGCAGGGATGTCCACTCTCTCCCCTGCTCTTCAACATAGTACTAGAATTCCTAGCCAGAGCAATTAGGCAAGAAGAAAATATAAAGGGGATCCAAATAGGAAAAGATGAAGTTAAATTTTCTCTCTTTGCAGATGACATGATCCTATACCTAAAGAATCCCATAGACTCTACCCCCAAGCTACTAGAGCTGATCCAAAACTTTGGCAAAGTTGCAGGATATAAAATAAACCTTCAAAAATCAATGGCCTTTCTCTATGCTAACAACCCGAAGACCGAGGCTGAAATCAGGAAAGCAACTCCTTTTGCAATAGCCCCCCAAAACATAAAATACCTAGGAATAACCTTAACCAAAGAAGTGAAGGACCTCTTTGATGAGAACTTTAAAAGCTTGAAAAATGAAATTAAGTCAGAACTAAGAAAATGGAAAAACCTCCCATGCTCCTGGATTGGGAGGATTAATATAATCAAAATGGCAATATTGCCAAAGGCTATCTACAAATTCAATGCAATACCCATTAATATCCCAACACCATTCTTTAATGAAATAGAGGAAGCAATCCAGAAATTCATATGGAACAATAAAAGACCTAGAATAGCAAAAACACTCCTAAGCAGAAAGAACAGTGCTGGAGGAATTACAATACCCAACTTCAAGCTGTATTATAAAGCTATAGCAATAAAAACAGCTTGGTATTGGCACCGGAACAGGCCTGAAGACCAATGGAACAAAATTGAAGACCCAGAAATGAACCCACAGAACTACGCCTACTTAATCTTTGATAAAGGAGCTAAAACAATAGTATGGAAGAAAGATAGCCTCTTTAACAAGTGGTGCTGGCAAAACTGGCTCAACACATGCAACAAACTAAAACTAGGTCCTTATATATCACCCTGCACCAAAATCAATTCCAAATGGATTAAAGACCTCGAAATCAAAACAGACACCCTGAAAACACTAAAGGAAGGAGTAGGAGAAACACTTGGGCTCCTTGGCACAGGACGGAACTTCCTTAACAAAGACAGAGAAAGGCTACAAATCAAAGAAAGGTTGGATAAATGGGACTCCATCAAACTGCAGAGCTTCTGCATGGCAAAGGACATAGCTCGCAAGATAAACAGAAAGCCCACAGACTGGGAGAAGATCTTTACCGGACATTCAACAGACAAAGGCCTCATCTCTAAAATATATGCAGAACTAAAAAAACTACCTTCTTCCAAAACAAAACTGCAAAGAACCAATAGCCCCCTCATCAAGTGGGCTAAAGACCTACAAAGAGACTTCTCTGATGATGAAATGAGAATGGCCAAGAGACATATGAAAAAATGCTCTACATCACTGGCCATAAAGGAAATGCAAATCAAAACAACATTGAGATTCCATCTCACCCCAGCAAGAATGTCATATATCAAGAAAACTAATAATAACAATTGTTGGAGGGGATGTGGCCAAAAGGGAACCCTACTTCATTGTTGGTGGGAATGTAAACTGGTTCAGCCACTCTGGCAAGCAGTATGGAGATTCCTCAGAAGGCTAAATATAGAACTCCCCTATGACCCCACTTTTGGGTATCTATACAAAAGACCACAAACAAAATCACAGTAATGCCACTAGCACAACAATGTTCATCGCAGCACAATTTGTCATAGCGAGAATCTGGAACCAACCCAGATGCCCCTCAGTAGACAAATGGATCAGGAAAATGTGGTACATATACACAATGGAATTTTATGCCTCTATCAGAAAGAATGACATTGCCCCATTTGTAAGGAAATGGAAGGAATTGGAAAAAATTATTCTAAGTGAAGTGAGCCAGACCCAAAGAAACATGGACTCTATGGTCTCCCTTATTGGGAATAATTAATACAGGTTTAGGCAATTCATAACAGAGCATCACAAGGCCCAATAGCTATATCCTTATGAACACATAAGATGATGGTAAGAGAAATGAAATCCATGTTGTGGAAACAATTATTATATCACAGTTGTAACTACTTTCAACGTCCTATGTTTATCTGTAGCTTCTATTATTGATGATGTTCTTGTATCACCTTCCTGTGGTTGTACCTGCACTATCGCTGTAATCTTATCTGAGTATATTGGAAACAGTGTTTATGGGTATTGGAAGTAGGAAATTCAAAGGGAATACCAAATTTGAGAGACACAGGGTAAAAAAAGAGAAACAACTACAAAAGCAATACTTGCAAAAATGTTTGGTGTAAGTGAACTGAACACCTCCGGGGGTTGGGGGGGAGGGAAAGGGGGGGAGGGAGGGGGGTATGAGGGACAAGGTAACAAACAGTACAAGAAATGTATCCAATGCCTAACGTATGAAACTGTAACCTCTATGTACATCAGTTTTATAATAAAAACTTTAAAAAAAGTCAGCTGCAAAGTTCCTTTAAATGTGCAGAAAGTGATGAGTTACAGCATAGATAAACACACACTGGAAGTGTTTCTACAATTCTAACCATACAGTTCACTAAATCTTCCATAATTAATGCTTGTTTTTGTTTTTCCTTTTTGCTGCTGAGTAAGCATGAGTTGAAGGTTTTAGCTTGATCCAGTACTACTTTTCTTCTTCTTTTCTCATGCCATGTAACCATTAATTATAGAATGTTCCCTGGAGTCCTTTTTGGTATTTAGTTGAACTTTCCCATTTCACTACTTCTTATGTTTATATACCCTTAGAATCTTGAGGCTGAAGCTCAGAATTATGTGCCTTGCCTAAGGAACATAATGCAGCTACCATTAAAGATCGAGTCTTTTGTCACAAGGATCTGAGTGACAAGCAAGACATCGCCTAGAACTTAATCTTTCCTTTTTGAAAGTGTTTTTAGAGTGTAGATGT
This sequence comes from Perognathus longimembris pacificus, assembly GCF_023159225.1. NCBI lineage: Eukaryota > Metazoa > Chordata > Mammalia > Rodentia > Heteromyidae > Perognathus > Perognathus longimembris. Next base: position 26,918,834 of record NC_063176.1, on the reverse strand, counting down.
TATTTTTTACCTAGTGAAATCTATCTTTTTCTTCATATGATTGGTTATAAGAATTTATGTAAGACACTCTGACAGGCATTTTTGAGAACTTTAGTTATTCTCTCCTTCACTCTAGTGTAAGGCTGTGAGAGTCAGACAGGCATTGTTTTCACTCTCACTTTAATAATGAAGACACTAACTCTACCTGTAGCAAGCTGGGAGTCTAATCCATGCAGTCTGTCTCAGAGCTGCTCTTTCTATTCATGTACTTTCTCTCTTGTTTGTTTTTGCTTTGGGTGTCCTGTTTGGACTTTCAAGATCTCAAAGTTATATAAACATTCACCAGCATTCCTTTCCATCTAATTATGATTTAAAGTTTATTTCTTATTTAAATGTTTTGTCCCATAATCTTTGGGATTTTTTTCCCTTTTATCTGCAGACACAGAGCATAATTTCTTCTTTGTTCATGTGTGTGTATATGCATGTGTGTGAGTGTGTGTGCATGTGTGTGTATGCAAGTGTGAGAGTGTGTATGCATGCAGGGGTATGTGTGCCAGTACTGGGACTTGAACCCAAGGCCTGCGCTCTGTCCCTTAGCCTTTTTTGCTCACAGCTGTTGCTCTACTACATGAGCCACACCTCCACTAATGGCTTTTAAAAAAAAAACACTCTTTAAAAAATTTATTGTCAAAGTGATGTACAGAGGGGTTACAGTTTCATACATAAGGCAGTGTGTACATTTCTTGTATAACTTATTAACTACTCCCTTATTTTCCCCTTCTCCCTCCTTTCCTTCTCGCCCCCCCCCCCACCCCACCATGAGTTGTTCAGTTGGTTTATACCAAATGGTTTTGTAAGTATTGCTTTTGGAGTCATTTGTCTTTTTATCCTTTGTCTTTCAATTTTGATATTCCCTTTCCCTTCCCTAGTTCAAATACAAGTATATACAGTATCCAGGGTACCATGAGATACAGTGATAGTGTGGGGACAACCACAGGAAGGGGATACAAGAGGATCATCATCAACAACAACAAAAAGCTACGATTTCACATAGCATGTTGAAAATGATTATAACAGTGATATAACACTTGTTTCCATAACATGGAGTTCATTTCAATTAGCATCATCTTATGTGTTCATAAGGGCATAGCTATGGGCTTTTGTGATCTTCTGCTATGACTAACCTAAACCTGTGCTAATTATTCCCTATGAGGGAAACCATAGAGCCTATGTTTCTTTGGGTCTGGCTCACTTCATTTAGTACAATTCCAAATGACACTTCTGGCTTTTTGGTGGTTAGAGACAAGAGTCTTACAGACTTTCCTGCTGAGACTTTATAGTGATCCTCAGATCTTAGCCTCCTGAGTAGCTAGGAGTACAGGCATGAGCCATCAGTTCCCAGAATGCTTGTTGCATTTTAGTCATGATTCTTTGGTTTTAAAGGTGTTGGTAAATTTGTTCTTTCTTCCCCCCACCCCCCCAATACTAGTGTTACTTGAACAAATATTTTCTGGTCCTGTTTTTTATGTAAGACCCTGTTAGGCATTGCAGAGATAAAAACATGAGTATGGTCAAGTTAGCCTTTCCGGAATCTTGTGATGCAAGAGAAGAAAGAGGAACATGCAGAACTATGATAACTCCTTTATAAGAGATATACATAGTAGAGGGGGCAGGGAGAAGTACAGAATAATTTGAATTGATGGGGGAAGAGATGGGATTAATTAAGGAAGGATTTATGAGGAAGTGAAATTTAAGCCAGACTTTGAAGGATCTAAAAAAGTCCAACTGTAACATGGGGAGACTAATAGAGCCCTCATATTGGACTTCTATAGAAAGCCAAATGAGTTTACATGTAAGTTTGTGGATGATGACTGGCATACAGTCAAGTGTTAAATATTGTTTTGTGATGATAAATGGAACAAACTCTTGAAAAGTACTGATTGTAGGCTAAAACCTACCTTATAGAATTTTACTTGCATATCAGATTCTCCCTGCTGATCTTTTGTGTCAGTACTTACTGGTTTGTACGTTTCATGGTTTTCTGCCTCGCTTTCTCAAAGCTTTTCATGTTGTATTTGAAAGAGGGCAGGATATTACCAAAGGAAAATAAATTTAATTAACTTGGAGCCAGTTTTATTAAATTTTATATATTATGCTTTTATTTTGAAAATTGTTCATTTGTTACAAATTAACCTTCGAAAGAAGTTTAATTTAAAAAATCTGACAATCTCAATTATAGATTATAATCACAGTTAAATTTAAGTATCTTCAAACAGTGATGTGTGTGTATGCGTGTGCATGCTTTTTATTACTCTTAGTAACTAAAACTGTGGCTAAAAATAGTGTGTGGAAATGATCATATTTTAATTCAGAGGGAGAACAGAGTTTTTAAAAGCTGTGTTTTTTATCTATACTCTTGGCTGATTTTTTTTTGTTTTGTTTTTGTTTTTGTTTTTGTTTTTTTGGCCAGTCCTGGGCCTTGAACTCAGGGCCTGAGCACTGTCCCTGGCTTCCTTTTGCTCAAGGCTAGCACTCTGCCACTTGAGCCACAGCGCCACTTCTGGCCATTTTCTGTATATGTGGTGCTGGGGAATTGAACCCAGGGCCTCATGTATACGAGGCAAGCTCTCTTGCCACTAGGCCATATCCCCAGCCCTCTTGGCTGATTTTGGTACCTGGAGGACTCTCCTGAGAGGAGGTTAGCCCTTGCTGGAAACAATATGCAGTGTCAGAGATGATCAGGTAGCAGAAACTGGGAGTCCAGAATGGACTTTTGAGAAGAGCATTGAGTAGTCTGAGGAGTAGGAACTACATAAATGATGACTTTTGTGCCCATCTATATTTAACCTTGAGAAGCAGAGGTTCAGGCAGGCCTTGAAATATAGGAGGTTCATGCAGAAGATTGGTGTTGGTGGGCTAGATGCTGGCCACAGCTCTTGTTCTTAAACATTTATGGTTCAGTGGAATGGGGAACCACTGAAAAGCGAGTCTTCTCTCGTTACCATATACACTCATCAGAACCATCACTTTCTCCCTCACTAGAGCCAGTTTTCTTTTGCAGTTAGGGAGTTGGAGAAGAAAATGCTACTGCAGGTGATATTTCTATAAGCATAGCAAAGGGTTTCCTTCAGACATGCCAGCAGGGCATGGAAAAAATTAACCTGCAAATCTACATTGTCTGTGATCTGGATCATACCCCTGTACATCTACAGTGCCTCAAATATGTGTTACCATAACACTAGGAACACTGTTAACTGTCTTCAGACTTTGTGTATGTAATTGTTTATGTTTTACTATCTCTATCACTAAACTCTTAGCTGTGAAAGGAAGTGGACCTTGTTCATTCACCAGTGTATCCCCTATCTAGCACTCAGTGCCCGAATACAAAAATGAATGGAGAGAAAAAAGAGAAGAAAGGGAAAGGTAAGAAAAGGGAACAAGAAATCTTCACATGGTGGAATACACCTGCAATCTCAGCTAATCAGAAGACTGAGATGAGAGGATCCCTGGCCAACTGGAACAGCATGGACAGTCTATAATTTCTCTCTCTCTTTATTTTTTTTTTAAAAGAAAACAGGAAATAGAAAAGGAAAGAATACATTTGATTTCATTAAGGCAATATACTTAAGTGTTTGTCTAACCAGCTCAAGTGGCAGGGCATTCATAACAGTGGTGTAGAAAGAAGTCTTTGTCCCTCAGATACTTACTCGCCACAATCATTTTTCTTTATGATAGACTTGTGATAGGAAGCAGAGGTGACAGGAGTAGAAGTGGGAACATTTCTGGGATGGCCTATTAGTCTTCTAGCTAAGATGACAGTCCATTTTCTCCTCAATGTCATCAGTTCACTCTGCAGCTTGAGGAGATTTTCAGCAAAATATGTATTTTGTTCATCAAAATAAATTTCTTTAGGATATTATGTCTTTTCAATTATTAATAAGTTCAAAACCTATGTTTTGAATTGCAAGCCTTTTTTTTTTTTTTTTTCGGTTGTGAGGTTTGAACTCTGGGCCTGGGCACTGTCTCTGAGTTCTTCAGCTCAAAGCTAGCATTCTACCACTTGAGCCACAGCGCCACCTCCTGTTTTCTGGTAATTAATTGGAGAGAAGTGTCTCACGGACTTTCCTTCCCGGACTGGCTTTGAACTGAGATCCTCAGATCTCAACTTCTTGAGTAGCTGGGATTACAGGTGTGAGCCACCAGTGCCCGACTTTAATTGCAAGACTTTTTTTTCAGCCAATAAAAGGAGGTTTATTACATGACAGCCTGTTAGGAGAGGCAAAGTAAGCACTCCAGCCCATCTTCTGCAAGATGTTTTAAAGAAGTTGTTTCTAGGTAGAAATGTCACTATGTTAATTTACTCTAAATATTCGGTGATAGATATTTTTAAAAGTCATAGCATGTTCCATTATTATCTTTAGCACTGAAAGCCCTCTTCCAATTGATTGAGCCTGCACCATAAGATAAAGTGAAAATATTATTTATGGAGATAGAAGAATAATAGAAAGTAGGCAAGTATGTGTTAGGTAGAGAGCTGTGAAGAATGGGATAGTGGGCCAGATGTGGTGGCACATACCTACAATTCTAGTTATAAAGGACACTAGGATCAAGAGGATTAGAGTTTGAGGCCAGCTCAGGCAAAAAGTTCACTAGAATCATTCTCAACCAATAGGTAGGCATGGTAATATACACACTTCTGACACCTTCTCTCTGCGGGAGATTGAGACTGGGAGGATCACAGTTCCAGGCCACCAGGCAGAAAAATCTATAAGCCTCCATTACACTAGGAGAAGTTAGGCTACTGGTGGCTCATACCTGTAATCCTAGCTATTCAGGAGGATTAGACATGAAGGATTACAGTTCAAAGCCAGCCCAGGCAGAAAGGCTCGAGAGACTCCACCTCCAATTAACCTGCAAAATGCTGGACAAGAGGTGTAACTTAAGTGGTAGAGTGTCAGTCATGGGGAAGCAAGCTGAGTGAGTGTGAAACCCAGAGTTCAAGCCCTGTACTAGAACAACAACAAAAACACTTATGGTCTCTAAGTCATGAAGTCTAATATGAACCTGATTCATTGTAGTATTTCAATTTATTTATGCATTTCAGTTCCTCAGTGCTGTAGAAAAGAGAAAGATTTCAGTAGTATCTAGCTATCATACAAACCAACTGAATTACTTGCAGAGTAAAACAATCATTTAGTCTTGTTTAACTTCCAAGTGAAATTTCACATTTAGGAGACTTTTTATACTATTTGAATAATTTGTAAAAATGACAATTTTTGTCTCAAATGAATTTGCACATCCAATTTCTTCAATCCTTTAAAGGAGGAAATTTAGAAATTCAAACTAAGCCAAAATATATCACATTACATGGTCTTAAGAAATATTCTTTTCTTTTCTAATAATGTTAGCTCTTTTTCATTACCTAAGTAGAAACATTTTTTAACTCTCAAAGTGATTTGAAGTTTTCACTATTTCTAGGGTACCTTATAAGTTCCTGTATTTCACAGTTCAGCTTCCCATGGATTTCAATGGGAATGGCTAGAATACAGCCATTGTTGGGAGAAATGTTTTATGAATAGTCAGCAGAATATCAAACCCCAAAGTCAACAGAAATTGGAAATAAAATTTTCTGTCCTCAACATGGCAAAGTGGTCTGTTGCAAACACACAAAAATAGTTGTCTGTGCTGCACTGCAGAGGCAAAAACATTTGCCTGAATGGTATGAATCTTTATTAGAAACAAAAACACCCATGCAGAATGTAGTGAATAAAAAGCATTTCTTTTCATTGAAGATACATGGCTCGATGGGAGGGGGTGGGGGAGGCTTGCTATTGCACGGTAGCAGATGTTTTTCACTATGCAGTGAATTTATTGCACATCCCCTTTCCCAACCCCCTGAACTCAATCAAAATAAGTAAGAACCAGTTTTAGCTTTTATTAATGTCAATCTCATTTGATTCTTCCAAGGACATAATTTAATCATTGGATTGAAGTAAAGATGGAGAGCACACTTGACTTACTCTACCAGCATTTTCTGGGCATTTTAGGATTTGCTTGGCATTCTAATCAGAGCAAAGTAGTACTTTGACTTTTGTTTTCACTGGACCCAACTTTCATTGTTGCTGTTGAAACATCTACACTCACTGTAATGTCAGTTCCTTTATGTGTGATTCTTTTTTTTTTTTTTAGTACTTGTATAAGTATGTGTCACAATTTTATAATGTTATAAACTTCACAGTATTAATATCTAATTCTGGATTTCTATGTATTTGTCCTACTTGATGCACATTGTATATCCTATATGTATAGATCTATGTTTTCTTTCATTTCTGTAAAATTCTCATACATTATTTTATCAGTTTTATGTTTCTTCTCCATTTAAAAAAAAATGCTAGAACTCCATTCAAACATGTATTAGCCCTTCTCATTCACTAGTCTTTCCATATTTTTTGCCTTTCTTTTCCATAGTTTTGTTAATACTTTTAGGTTTATCTTTTATTATACTATTTTTTTCTTAATGTTGGTCAGTATTTGAGTTTTTAATCTTATTTATTTTTTCATTTCATTTTTCCTCTTTATTGTCAAAGTGAAGTACAGATGGGTTATAGTTTCATATGTAAGACAGTGAATACATTTCTTATCTCAAAAACTTTTTTTTTTGGGCCAGTCCTGGGCCCTGGACTCAGGGCCTAAGCACCATCCCTGGCTCAAGGCTAGCACTCTGCCACCTGAGCCACAGCGCCCCTTCTGGCCGTTTTCCATATATGTGGTGCTGGGGAATCAAGCCGAGAGCTTCATGTGTAGGAGGCAAGCACTCTTGCCACTAGGCCATATTCCCAGCCCTTATTTCAAAAACTTTTATTCTCTTCTTTCATTCTCACATTATCTTGTTTTCCTCCTTTATTACTTTAAACATTTTATGTATAATTAATTTATATATTTTTAACTTACAGTTCCACTATTAAAATCACTAGAATTCATATTTAATGTATTGTATATTTGTATGTCTGTATGGTTTGGGGTGGGGAATAAAAGCATAGAATTTCCATATACAATTAAAGTTAAGTTATTGTACACTTAAATAACTTTTTATAATTTTCAAGTGTGTATTGTATGCCTTGTGATAATCTGATTTTTGTTAGTATAACAAAATACCTGGGATTGAGTACTTTATAAAGAAAAGAGGTTTGGTTACTTCACAAATTTTAAGAACCTAAGACACTTGCTAACTCCAGTTGAGGGCTTTATGGCTTCACCACATCTCATGGTGTAATGGTGACTTATGTGCTAGAACACATGGTAAGACAGGGAGACAGAGAGCTCATGTTCACTCTTCTATAACAAGTCACTATTGTGGGAACTAACCAGGGTCTCATGAGAACTTCCAAGGTCAATGTCACCAGTAAACTTATACCTCCCACTCCTACTACGTTTTCCCTCTTATAAGTTCTACTTCCTGCCGTGTGCTGATGGCTGACATCTGTAATCCTACCTACTCAGGAGGCTGAGATTTGAGGATTGTAGTTTGAAGTCAGACCACATAGGAAATCTATGACACTGTTATCTCCAATAAACTATCAAAATACTGGAAGTGGAGCTGCAGCTCAAGTAATAGAGCACTAGCCTTGAGCAAAAAGAACTCAAGGTCAGCACCCAGGCCCTAAGTTCCAGCCCCAGGACTGGTGCATGCATGTGCACATGCGCACACAAACATACATACATACACACACACAGATACACACACACACACACACAGAGAGAAAAGGTTTTACTACCTTCCAGCACTGCCTCAATGGATCAAGCTCTCAGCACATGAATGCTTGAGAGACAAACCATATCCAAACCCACAACAGTAACCACAAAGAAGATTATTTAATAATAAAAGGGCCAATTCATCAATAGAATATAATAATTGTAAATATTCATGCACTCAAGATTGAAGCACTTTAACATATACAGCAAATATTGAATTCCTAGTCTTCCTTCTCATGTGGTGAGATGAAGCTGATGATAAAAAGGTACATTAAAAAGACATCTAGTAAATAAGATGGCAAAAACTTTTATGGAAAAATTATAAAGCAAAGGAGAAAGACTGTGTGAACATATCCAGCATGGCTGGAACAAGCTGAAGAGATTGAAGGAAGAGCAGCAGGAGTACTTTTAGATAAATTGGGCTAGAGAGACAGGACCTAGCACTTAGGTTGTCCATGCAAGGCAGTGTGGGCATAGAAATAGTATTCCTTTAGTAGCTCTGTGGGATTGAAACTCCTACAGCCTAAAAACGATCCTTTTATATCACATTGGCTAGTATTTGCTTTTTTTCACTCATATTATTTCAGGCTAAGATTTTCTCTTTCCTCCAGATTTTGTCTCCTCTTCTTTTCTATTTTGGATGGTTCTAGTGATTGAACTCAGAGCCTGGCACTTGCTAGGCAAATAGTATTCCTCAAGAAGTTTCTACTTTGTAGATACACCTCCCCACCCACACATTCAAACAGTTCAGAGATACTAAGGTCCTTCCACAGGCAAAATTCATTTTTGTGGATACTCTAAGGAAATTAGGCCTGTGGCAACAATTATAAGCTCTGTGGCAAAGTTTATAAGGTAACTTTGAAAGAGGTGAACAGCAAGAGTGAGGGGTAAAGGAAAGTTGGTTAAGGAGAGAGGAGGAAAGAAGGAGGAAGCCCAGAAGGGAGGAAGAGTAGGTGGACTAGGAAAGCAAACCCATGGGAGTACATGACAGAGGTTACATGAAATACCACTAATAGTTCAGGGATGAAGGTAACCTGGAGAGACTAGGCAGCTCTGTTGCTACTCTGAATAGTTGTCAGGAGGGAATCCAGTTGTTTGCACCCATATTCCCGCATCTTTTTGTTTTTAAAGTTTGTCATGGGGAATGCTAACTGACCTTACTTCAGATGGTGTCCTCTGGTTTCTCTAGATGGCTATGAAGGAAACCAGAGCCTCCATAGGGCCAGCTAGGGTGTACCTAGTAGGCAGGAAGCTGCTGTGATTTGTACTGTGTTGGGTGTGATACTGCCAAGTCAAAACTGTCCCCTAGGAGTCCTAAAGGAGTTGGCAGTGTTAAAGTGAGGCCATGCAGCAGTGGCTCAGGGACTTCACTGACCCACTGAAGCGACCAAGTCTTGGTTGAGGGTTGCAAGTCAGTGGGAAGGTAAATATCTACGGCATTTGAATGCATCCAGTTCACCAGGCTTCTCAAAAAGAAAATCTCTTTGAGAGCAAAGTAATAAAATAGATAAAGTACATATATAAACTTGAAAGCTAACTGCTTATTTGATCTATATTCCATGAAATCATGGTGAGGTATGTGATATTGTCCTCTTTAATGGGAACTTGAGACCCAATGATGGTAAGTGTTTTGCCAAAGTGTGAATTGCAGCTTTCCATACTATCCCTTTAAGGCAATGAGATGTTTGTTTACATTCTGAAACTGTACTCTAGTACATTTAAAGAAAGAACAATATTAACTATAGTTAATTTCTATAATATGTGATTTAAGGAAGTCACTGCCCAGCTACTGTTGAAATGTGACTACCAGGGAGAATTCTTGCCAACCCTAGGGTCGTGTCGACTTCTTCCAAGAGAATTCAGCCAGCCATCTAGTCATTCATTTCTCAAAGTATTAGATTCATTTGCTGGTGTGAGGAAGATGCCAGAGAGTTCTGGGTAGTGACAAGAGAAAACCAAAGTCAGAACATGCAAAGTAGAGTACTCTAAAGGCAAATTTGTTGCCTTTGTGATTTTGGATTTGGCCTTTTGCATTTGATGCCTTCATGGTTTTACATTTGCATTCCATTATCCAGGCTGTTTTTAGAGTTTGCTCAATCTCCTCCTCTGATGTAGAGAATATTCTAGCATTGCTTTTTAGTTGGGTGGTCAGACTGCAGAGCTTTTGGCTAGGATCCTTCTAGGAGAGGAATCCAGGCATTTTTTCAGCTCCACTGAGCTGTCAAGTTTAGGGTAGGCAAATCATGAGTGTGAGGAACAGTGTTTTGTTGCCATGTTGCAGGCCTCATTAGTAGACCTGAGAAGAACTGAAGAGTCTTCTCTTTACCTCCCACAAGTGATAGGAAAAGTGTTGAAACTGCACTTAAATTAAAAGTTCTCATTTAAAAAAAAATTTAATTTTATTATAAAGGTGATGTACAGAGGAGTTTGCACACACACACACACACACACACACACACACGGTACCAAAATAAAGAACAGTAACAACAGGGGGTAAACCAAAGAAAAAACAAGTAATTTCACACAGTATATTAAAAACAACAACAACAAAACCCTCTTATTTCCATATCTTGGAGTTCATTTAGATTAGCAGCAGCATCTTATATGATCATATATACATAGCTATTGAGCTATTGTATCCTCTGCTAGGACTATCCTAGACGTATACTAATTATTACAAATGAGGGAAATCATGGAGCCTATGTTTCTTTAGTTCTGGCTTATTTCACTTAATATGATTTTTTCCCATGTCTTTCCATTTCCTTGTGAATGGGGTCATTCTTTCTGATGGAAGAATAGAATTCCATTGTGTATATACACATTTTCTTGATCCATTCATCTACTGAGGGGTATCTGGGTTGGTTCCATATCTTAGCTATGGTAAATAATGCTGAGATGAACATAGTTGTGCTGGTAGCTTTAGTGTGGCCTTGTTTGTGATCGTTTGAGTAAATACCCAGGAGTGGAATTGCTGGATCATAGAGGAGCAGTATGTTTAGTCTTTGAGGAACCTCTATACTGCTTTCTAGAGTGGTTGAACAAGTTTACACTCCCACCAACAGTGGGAGTGCCAGCATCTGTTATTGTTTGTTTTCTTGATAAAGGCCATTTTAACTGGGGTGAGGTAGAATCTCAATGTAGTTTTGATTTTATGGCTAGGGATGTTGAAAAGTTCTGGTTTTCTTACACAGCTTTCATACTAGTCACTCCCGTCTTCCCTCCCTCTTTCCCTCCCTCCGTTCCTTTCTGCACTGGTACTAGGGCTTGAATTCAGAGTCTGGGAAAGCTAAAAAATTAGCTTTTGTTTTGCTCAAGACTGGTGCTCTACCACATGAGCTACAGCTCCAATTCTGGCTTTTTGGTGGTTAATTGGAGATATGAGTCTCATGGACTTTCCTTTGTGGGCTGGCTTTGATTTGTGATTCTCAGATCTCAGTCTTCTGAGTAATTAGGATACATTTTTCTTCCTTAGCTGATCATTTTCTTCTTTTTTAAGCATTTAGTAGTCTTGACTTTTTTTCTGTGGATCTTGAGCATCAAATCCTAGCATAGGCAGGGGAATAAAGTATCAACATTTGTCATTAAGATTGCTAAAATTTATATTTCCCTTTTATATATTCCTAATTTGCCAAGATATTACTCCTTTTCTCAAGTCAGCAAAATGACATCATTTCTGGGGCCTGCTAAGTTGTAAAATCATTGCTTGATTCAAAAACAAGGGACGAAACAAAGCAAAATAAATTAAACAAACCAAACTTTCGGTTAATATACTCATTCTGTGGGATATATTATTACTGGAGGAAGAATCTACCAAAGCTCAAGCCAAAGATGGACATATTGAACTGGTAGTGATTGGCAAAATGTGCTTTTTTTTTTTTCATTTGTAGAAGCTTTAGAAAGTCTAGCATTGACCTGTTTTTATTATTTATATTGGCTCCCTTGATGATAGACAGAAAGGCCTAACCTGGAGCCAATAGAACCAGCAGGAAATTTAGGTCATGGATAGTTGCATTTTAAAAACTCTGGTTTTAAGAGGCTATTCCATCATTGTAATTGATTGATGATAACATGACAACAGTGCTCTTAAATCATTAAAGGTGGCCAGATAAAGACAAATGGCTGGAGGCTTGGTTCCCTGCAGTGTTCTACTGGGCTCTCAGAAGAAATCAGTTGTCCCTCATTTCATGCAACTTAGAGCCCCACTGGCCTATATACAGAAAACAGCATCTTAAACTTGGCAGTTCCGTTTGAAGCACAACATAATATCCCTTCCCAAGAGATGGGAAAAACATTACAAAAAGTTTCTATCCCTCTTGAAACGCAAGTGCATTTTAAATGAACAGCCATTCACATTGTTCTTTTCATCTTTCTCTGAAATCCTGGTGCTTCTCTGTCCCACTAGCCAAAAGGTACATGTAGCCCAGTGAGGTTATTTGATGTATCCTGTAAGCTTCTCATGCTTTCCTGCTCTTGCTTTGGATAAATGCTAATCTGTAATAAGAACTCAAAGTAGATAGCTCTGTTCTTCCTAGGACACAGGAAACATGGCCTGGTATAATGGCATTTTAAAAACTTTTTATTGAACTAAAATATAATATAAAAAAAAAGCACAGCTTAATGAAGTTTTACTAACCGAAGACAGCTGTGTAATCACTACCCAGATCAACCTGGAATATTACCAGCAGCCTTAGAAACTACCTCCTAGCGACTCCCTTCTTCCTGGGGCAGAGACTTCTGAACACAGACTATTTTCCCTTCATTTTTGTACTTTAGATAACAGAGTTATATAATGTTATTTTTCTTCAGTATTATATTCATAAGGTTCATTCCTTTTTGTTGTATGAAATTATAGTTCAATCATTTTCATTATTGCTACATAATATTCTGTTGTGTGAATCTCCCACATGATTCGTTTTGTGGTATTTTTAATGGAAGAGAAAGTTTGTAGTATCTATTTTCATGTCCACGAGGACTTGACTGTCTCTCGTTGCTTCAAAATCATTTGTTCCTCTGACACAGAATTCTAGTTAGTTCCAAAGTCCTCACATGGAGATTGAACTTTGGGAAATATTTGTGCTTTGAGTTCAGCCTCTGCTTATTTGTATCTGCTTATTCTTTCTAGTAAATCTTCTTGGTTTAGATTTTTCCAGCTTTTTTTTGGGGGGCGGGGGGGGAGTCCTGGGGCTTAAACTCTGTCTGAGCAGTGTCCCTGAGCTTCCTTTGCTCAGACTAGTGCTCTACCACATTGAGCCACAGTTCCACTTTTGTCTTTTCCTGCCCAGGTGCCTTCAAACCGGATTCCTCAGATTTCAGCCCCCTGAATAGCTAGGATTGAGCCACCAGTGCCTGCCTCTTCTAGTTTTCACTCATGATATTATTTTTACCTACTCCAGAGTACTTTTGTTCATTTCAAACTACTTTCTCACTGCTTTTGGCTTGAACAGCACCTTTCTGAAATATGTATTATAACTGCCATTGTTACACTTTATACCAATTCTACCCTCTGTTACTTTCCTGAACCATTTTCTTCTTCTCTGAATTTCCATGGAAAAACCTGAAAATAATTCTAGACACTTTCATTTTTTCATATGTCATTATCAGTCCATCAGCAAACGTGCTGGTGTTAACTTTAGAGCATTTCCAATTCAGGTAACTCACAATACCTCCAATGTGTCTACCTTGGTCCAAGCCTCAGTATTTCTCACTTGGATTGTTAAAATACTTCCTATCTTCTGGTTTTTACCCTGGCTCTTTCATAGTCTATTTTCTTCCCCATGCCCTGACTCACTGATTAAACAAGTCATATGCCTCAAGCCATTGTGAACAGCATCTCAGAAGAAAAACAAAAGTTCAGGGCTAAGCAGCCCTGAATGAACTGGCCCTTCTCTGCCATCCTTTAATTTTCCTTGCTATTTACTGACTCTGTCCAAATAACTTGTAGCATATTCTTTCTGCTTCTTCCCATCTGAAGTCCCAATCTACCATCTTTAAGCTAGGTACTCTTAGAGACCATTCTACCCTGATACTGATATCAGGATCAGATTCCTTTTCATGTATATCCCTTCAGTGTATTGTATCCTTTTCCACATAAGGGTAAATATAAATAGAAAGCTAGGTTATTTGTATGACACATACGGAATTGACAGAATTGAAGACTAGTAGCCCGGGGGCATTGACTATCTTAGTTTTAGGCAAACTCTGGTCAGAGTTTCAGAGTAACCATGTCATGATGACATCATGGATAGGAAAGTCTTCCTTAACATTTATTCCTGGAATTATATGCATAAAGTTCTGGGGTTAGGTATATATTCTACTTGGGGATGTGAAGATGCTACAAGTCAGTTTGTCACCTCTGATGAGCTAAGTTCACCCACTATAGCTCTTACTCTTACATGATTCCTCTATTGTCTCATGAACTGGCTTTCCTTGATTATTTGTCCAAGTCAGAAGCCCAGGGGGGTCTGGATTCCCCTTCTCCACAAAGTCTGTTTTTTCTCTGACTGGAGTAAAATATAGTTGAAAGATGTAGGTTTTGGAGAAACACAGTCTTGGGTTGCATCACAGATTACCCCTTTACCAGCTGATACATATGAGAGAAGTAACTCTTTTCAACCTCAGTTTCTTCCTCAAAAATAATAATACTAATATTATAGTAAAACCAGGAGTGAGATGATCTATTATTGTATGCTTTTATAAATGTTTGTTTCTCTTCTCTTTTTCTGATGTCAACTATTTCACTGCAGAGATGTGTGTATGTTTCAGTATCACTCACGTTCAAAGGAGTGAGTTAACTTTTAGAGATTGCATTAGGAATAGGATGTAGCTCTTGGCATTATGGATTTTTAAGTCTTAGGAGGGAGCTGGATATGCGTAAATAATGAAATTCAGGGTGAAATGAGTCATGGTAAGTGAACATGGAGCCCTTCTGGGATCATAAACTGAGCACATTTAACCCAAATGGAAGGACAAAGGAAACAATGCTTGAATTGATTTTTATATTAGGTGGAGAAGACAGAAAATAATATTCCAGTCCTATCTCCATAGGCCTGTGAAAATATACAGAGTCAAATGGGACTAGGTCAGAAAGCTGAATTGCAATCTCTGAGGAAAGGATTCCTGTTAGATGAGGCTAAACAGTTAATTCGGACCAAGAAGATAAAAGGCATATTCATGTCATTATAAGGGTTGCATAGGAGGCTTTAAAAAATTATCAAATAATTCTAAGTTCATTAACTTTTTTTTGGTTTAATTTTTATTTATTTATTTTTTACAGATTATTGACTTTAATTCTATACAGTTCATTAACTTTTAATTTTAGAATAACATACGTTGTGGCTACAGGTGATGTGGCTAAAGGTTACAACTTAGGTGGTAGAAGCAATACAGAAGAAATATGCATATGTATGTATATATAATCATCTTGATGGTTGATTTGGATATGCTAGGGATGAGGGGGAGCTCCAGTAAAGCACCAGTTTCTAACTTCATTCACTAGAAGAATGATAGTACCACATAACAATACAGGATATACAGAATGAAAGGTAAGTTTGAGGGTACAAATTCTTATTTCAGTTGTAGACATTGAATTAAACTTGCAAATGAGATATCTTAAGTAGAGAAGTTGGGAATAGGCAGTTGGATAGATTTGGACCAAAAGAGAAAAATTCCAGTGGAGATAATACATTTGTGAATTATGTTAATTGATAGTCAAGTTAACGTTGTATGCTAAAAAGAGCCCATAAATTGGCTTAAATATAATAGTTTATTCCACTTTCTTGTTGTAGAAATAGAAATAGATGTCACTGGAAGTGTCATCCACACACTAGCAGCATTGGCATTAAACTGCAAAATTATTGGAAGTACAGAATCTCCAGCTCCCAGTAGGTCTAATAAATTAACAGGAATGCCAAATAATTTCTATGCACATTACAGTTTGACAAGCTGATTCAAGGAACCCAGGTCCATTCTGCATTTGGACTTTACTTTGCTCTTTAAAATCACAGTTGAAACTGGCTTATCTCCAAATTAATCTGTATTTCAGCTATAGGGAGGCAAAGGCAGCATAGAAAATAATGTATTTTCTTTCTGGGATGTGACAACCTTAAATTTCTAAATAATAATATTTATTTTGTTAAAAACAAGAATTTAAAATATTCATTTAGTTCTTTAAAAATAATAATTCTATCACATGCTAATACATAATATAAATAACATACTTTTGGAAAAGAAACTATTTTTTCAAAACAAAAAAAGTGAAAATAACAATGGCTTATGTTTTTGAAAATCTTTTTAATGTCTCACTGATGTAAAACAGCTGGATCTTTGTATTAGCTCCCTTGTTCAATGTGCTGCCACTTGTTGTTGTGTTGAAGTATATAAAGAAAATACAGTTTCATGTAGACACACTGTTGGAAAAAGGAGGGATATTTTGGTAGCTTTTTTGGATGTCTATGATTATTCTGTTTTGTTTTGATATAATTTCTCAAATTACAAGGAATGACTTTTTTTTTTTTTTTTTTTGGCCAGTCCTGGGCCTTGGACTCAGGGCCTGAGCACCATCCCTGGCTTCTTCCTGCTCAAGGCTAGCACTCTGCCACCTGAGCCACAGTGCCCCTTCTGGCCATTTTCCATATATGTGGTGCTGGGGAATTGAACTGAGAGCTTCATGTATACCAGGCAAACACTCTTGCCACTAGGCCACATTCCCAGCCCAGGAATGGCTTCTTAAAGGTAGATGGCAATGTGGACTTGGAAACCCTATCAGTGAGATTTCAGACACTTTTATTTATTTATTTATTTATTTATGGTCAGTCCTAGGCCGTGAACTCAGGGCCTGAGCACTGTCCCTGGCTTCTTTTTTGCTCAAGGCTAGCACTCTGCCACTTGAGCCACAGCGCCACTTCTGGCCATTTTCTGTATATGTGGTGCTGAGGAATCAAACCCAGGGCCTCATGTATACGAGGCAAGCACTCTTGCCACTAGGCCATATTCCCAGCCCCTAGACACTTTTATTTTAAATATGCTGGTCTGTTTTTATTTTGGATGGATTTTTTTTGCCTATGCCTGATCACATAATATCTATTTAGAAAGCACTGGTTCACTGAATTGTACAGATCTTTCATTTTATTATGCAGTTCAAAAAATTTACATTTGAATGTCAGTGCTGGCCTCATCACAACATTCTTTAAGAATAGGGAATCTGGCAGTAACATGTGTGGACAAGTTTTCTAAAATTCCAATTTTTGCTTAATAGACAGAATATAGCCACTGATAATATATCAGTTGTTTTCTTTGAAGGCTGAAAGAACAGGGTACTTTCCAATTTTTTTTTAATCACTTTGCCTTTACCCCTCCCCCTCTTTGTTGGTACAAAAAATACCTTGAACTCAAGGGCCTGATGCTCACTGGCTTGTTTGCTCTTGGCTGGTACTCTACCATGTGAACCATGCTTCCAGCCTACTCTTTTGCTGATTAATTGGAGATGGAGTCTTTGGGACCTTTCTACTTTTTTGAACCATGATCTCTCCAGGACTCTGCTTTCTAAGGACCTAGGGTTACAACTGCGAGACATTGATACTTAGCTCCTCATGTCTTTTTTTTCAAATAGTTATACAAGGAAGTTTTAATTTTTATAAGCATATAATGTACCTCAGTCAGACTCACGACATCTATTATTCTCCTTTACAACCCTCACTGGTTCCCAAACTAATCTGAGCAAATTTCTTGGTTCCACATTCACATGTGTACTTGAAGTATTTTGACCATATGTACCCTCCCTTTATCTTTTCAGTTTGCGTTCCCCAGTCCCACTAGTACCTACCTGCCCACCTCCCCAGACAGTACCTGTTTTACTTTCCTATCATTTATTTTATTTTTTAATTTTTTTTGCCAGTCCTGGGGCTTGAACTCAGGACCTGAGCACTATCCCTGGCCTCTTTTTGCTCAAGGTTAGCCCTCTGCCAACTTGAGCCACAGCACCACTTCTGGCCTTTTCTATATATGTGGTGCTGAGGAATCAAACCTAGGGCTTCATGTATACAAGGCAAGCAGTCTTGACACTACACCATATTCCCAGCCCTCATTTATTTTTTAAAGTTCATGTTAATTGCTTGGTATGATATATTACACATTCATATACAATACCTTACTTAGATGGACTCACTCACTTTCCTCACTCCCCTAACCCACTATTATTCAGTGACTTTCAGTGAGCTTTGTTTTGCCACCTTCATTCACAGATAGAGTGTATTTTGGTATTGTTCACCCTCTAACATTCTCTTTTCCTTTCCTCATTTCTAGTCTCTTCAAACAGTCCTACAATTATAAATATGTTTACACATATGCAGTCGTGTATATGACTGTGTATATTGTTTAGGCATCCCATCAGCATATGAGAAAAAAAGTGACCTTTGTCTTTCTGAACCAGGATTTTTTTTTATCATAATCATCTCCAGTTCCATACATTTCATTTTTCTTTATTTTTTTCCTTTTTTTTTTTTTTTTTTTTTTTGGCCAGTCTTGGGGCTTGGACTCTGGGCCTGAGCACTCTCCCTGGCTTCTTTTTGCTCAAGGCTAGCACTCTGCCACTTGAGCCACAGCGCCACTTCTGGTCATTTTCTGTATATGTGGTGCTGGGGAATCGAACCCAGGGCCTCATGTATATGAGGCAGGCACTCTTGCCACTAGGCCATATCCCCAGCCCTATTTTTTCCTTTTTGATGAGTCTTTTAAAAATATTTTATAATGTTATTGTAAAGGTGATATACAGAGGGGTTACATAAGACAGGTAATGAGTACATTTCCTTTTGAACAGTGTCACCTTCTCTTCATTCTCTCCCAGTTTTTCTCCTCCAGACTTCCCTCCCCTTCAAGTTGTATAGTTCATTTCCAACACAGTGTCTAGTGGGTTTCACTGCTTAATTAGTTCACCCTTTGTCCTGCCATTTCTGTTTCCGCTTCCCCTCCCCAAATCAGATAATCTTATATACAAGACAAAGTATACAGAAATAACAGTGACAGAAGGAAATAAACCAAAGAAAGAAAGAAAGAAAGAAGGAAAGAAAGAAATAAAGGAAGAAAGAAAGAAAATCACAAACTGTACAATAAAAAAAACCCTCCTGCTTCCATTTCTTGGAGTTAATCTTGATAAGCATCATTTTATATGATCATATGCACCTAGCTATTAAGCCCTTGTGATCCTCTTTATTTTTTCTCTATGGATAAAAATATTCTATTATGTATATATACTATATTTTGGTTTTTTATATATACCACATTTTCTTCTATTCATCATCTAGCCTGTTTCCATAGCTTGGCTACTCTATAGCAATGAATATAGGTGTGTAAATATTATATCTGGTGTAGCTTAACTTACATTCTTAATTTACTTCTTTTGAGATGTGTCCATGCTTTTGTACTGTCCATGTAAGTATCCACCTAAAAAGAACAAATGTCATGGTATTATTATAAACATAAGTTTATCCTATGGAGTTCTTAAAAAGGCATGCCACTACCACATTATATAATCATTCTGGGCCTCATGAACTTTGACTCTAGAGACTAGATGAGTTTGGACTTACCCTTCCTGTCTTCCACAGAGCCCCTTCATTCATTGGCTTTTGATCTTTTCCCTCCATCTTCAAAGCCAGCAACATTGCATATCTCTGACTTGTTCTCATCACATTTCTCCTTGACCATAGCTGGAAAAGGTCCTTTACTTTTGAGACTCATGGGATTAGTTTCAGGCCCACTCAGATATGCAGGATTATCTCTTTTCAATATCTGTAGCCTTCTCTCACATGTAGAGTAGCAGACTCATAGATTCTAGGGTCTAGCGTGTGGGCTTCTTTGGGGAGCCAGCTTTCTACTACATTATTAGTAAGTGTGCATTAAATGTTTGTTGAAGGAAAGATACTATCCACTGCTCATTTCTTAGAGTTTTGCTGTCCCTGATATAAGGTGCTAACTGCTTAAAACTCAGTTGTGTTGTGCCTCTTCCAAGAGTTGAGTGTTTTTCCAAAGCAAAGGCATACCTCGGTTAAAGAACATTTTTAGAGCAGTGTTACAGCCATTTATTAGTCCCATCACTCACCTGTGAGCCCTCTAAATCTCTGTTCTACTGTGACAGACATATCCAGAATTTAGCACAGTGTCTGGTACAATAATATTTGCACAGAGAGACTGTGTTTATTTGTTAATTCATGAATGTATCAATGAATTATCCAAAAACTCACCAACTTACTCTTTGCATTTTGCCTGAGTATATACATTGAAACTTATTTCCAAGGACACAAAGTGCCTTTAATTATGGGAGTTTAAAGTCTTAGGATAAATGATGGTAAGGGATGTTTTAGGCAGATGGCTCTTATGTACTTTTTCTCAGACTCCCACTGGCAACTTCTCCTGAGTCTGCCCACACTGTGGCTAGGAGAAGCTGCTAAGACATGTTTCCCATATTGGCTTGAAGTAGCCTGGAGTTGAGTGCCCACTGACTCTCCCCCTCAGAAGAGCAGGTGTTGGTAGCCCTGCCTTGCCCTGAAGCATATGGAATATGTGCCTCATGCCAGAATAGACAATGATTCTTGACTTTACAGAGGCACAGAGGCATGGTAATTCATCTGAAAGGTCAGCTTTTCTAAAGGCAACATGCATTTTACAGATAGTCTTTGTATGGAGTTACTGGGGACTGATTCAAGAATAACAGGAGCCCAGACTGCAGATAAACACAAGTTTTTGTCACTCTAGACACAGCTCCAGTCCTCTACCTCCTACTAGTAGGCCCATTTATATAAAAGTGACTGAGGAACTTGATCCCAGGTACTTTACAAAGAAGGCTCTCCCCCACCCCCCTTTCTGCTTTGCTTGTGGTTTCTGTTCATGTCCTTTTTCAATGGCAGCATTTAGTAATGTTTTTATTTCCTCTGACCTTTTTCTGACTGCTGCAATGAAGTTCTAGCATGTGGTTTCAAACTCAGCATTTGTTGACTTCCCTCCCCTCCTTTGAGCTTAGCAGCTTCTGCTTCCTAGAAGATAGCCTTACCAATCATTTTAACCATGTCTACCAGCTAAGAAAGGAGCTCATAGGGCATTGGGTGGTAGTTAAGTTGCTCTGTGCCAGGTTCTGTGCTGTTGGTACAACATATTTCTGTTATTAAATTCTTGGAACAACCTGAGAGTGTAGAAGCTATTCCTGTATATTCCTAAACAAATGATTTTGCCTTTTGAAACTTTTCGGTCTAGAGAAGTCTTTGATCCTTTTTTTTAGAATTTGTTTTTTGGTAGTACCATGGTTTGCATTCAGGGCCTCCACTGCAATCCTATCGATCTCTGTTTGTCTAGTATTGGAATTACAGGTGTAAGCTATCAAGTCCAGCCATAATGAGTATCTGGTCTTTTCCTTTCTTTTTTCTGGAGGTTCCACTCTAAGAATGGAGAAGATCAGAAAATAGATAAGTAATGAGGTGGCATAATGCTCTTACAGTCATCAAAAAGGAAGTCTAGTTCACCATTTAGGTCAAGATAGCATAAGATCCTCTCTGCTGCCTCCTGCCCAGATGACCACCTTTTGCCTTTGTCAGTGATGGGAAATTCTCTACTTCCTGGCTCAGTCCTTTATCCTAGCTGATGACTCTAGGAATGAGAAGTTCTTTCTCACACTCAGCTGAAATGATCTTTCCTGAATTTTCATAGTCTGACAAAAAGGAATCAAAGTACCTAGATTTGAATCTTATTAGCCTGTCTTCCTTTTTCAAAAAAAAAACCCCAAAAAACTCTTTTGTGGGCTGGGAATGTGGCTTAGCAGTAGAGTGATTGCCTAGCATACACAAAGCCCTAGGTTTGATTCCTCAGCACCATATAAACAGAAAAAGCCAGAAGTGGCATTGTGGCTCAAGTGGTAGAGTGCTAGCCTCAAGTAAAAAGAAACTAGGGACAGTGCTCAGGCGACGAGTTCAAGCCCCAGGACTGGCAAAAAAAAATTCTACTGTAAAGATAATGTACAGAGGGGTTACAGTTACATAAGACAGGTAATGAGTATATTTCCTTTTGAACAGTGGCACCCCCTCCCTCATTCTCTCCCAGTTTTTCCCCTCCAGACTCCCCTCCCCATAAATCGTATAGTTCATTTATTTTTCTTTTTTTCATTTCTTTATTGTGAAAATGATGTACAGAGGGGTTGCAGTTTCATATGTAAGGCAGTGAGTACATTTCTTATCAAACTTGTTACCTCCTCCCTCATTTTTCCTCTGCCTCCCCCTCCCTTTCCCCCCGCCATGAGTTGCACAGTTGGTTTACACCATATAGGTTTGTAAGTATTGCTGTTGCATTGGTTTGTCTTTTTATCCTTTGTCTCTCGATTCCCTTTCCCTTCCCTAGTTCCAATATACATATATTATAGTACCCAAGATACTAAAATCAGATACAGTGATATCAAGGGTAAGACCATGGGAAGGGAATAGTTCATTTCAAACATAGTGTCTACTGGATTTCTCTCCTGAACTAGTTTACCCTCTGTCCCACCATTTCTGTGCTTCCCCTTTCCCTCCTCAAATTAGATAAACTTATATACAAGACAAAAGGTACAGAAATAGAAAAAAATAGTGACAAAGGGAATAAACCAAAGGAAAAAATAAAAATAACTGCAAACAATACAATAAAAAACTTTTTCTATTTGGTCAGTCATGTGGCTTGAAATCAGGGCCTGGGTGCTGTCCCTGAACTTTTTCACTCAAGGCTAGCCATTTACCACTTTGAGCTGCAGTGCCACTTTTGGTTTTCTGGTGGTTAATTGGAGATACAAGTCTCACAGACTTTCCTGCCTGGGCTGGCTTTGAACCGTGATCCTCAAATCTCAGCCTTCTGAGTAGCTAGGATTACAGGCATGAGCCACCAGCACCCAGTTAATAAAAAGCCTCTTGTTTCCATTTCTTGAAGTTTATTTATTTATTATTTATTTATTTATTTTTTTTTTTGGCCAGTCCTGGGCCTTGGACTCAGGGCCTGAGCACTGTCCCTGGCTTCTTCCCGCTCAAGGCTAGCACTCTGCCACTTGAGCCACAGCGCCGCTTCTGGCCGTTTTCTGTATATGTGGTGCTGGGGAATCGAACCTAGGGCCTCGTGTATCCGAGGCAGGCACTCTTGCCACTAGGCTATATCCCCAGCCCTTGAAGTTTATTTTGATAAGCAGCATTTTAAATGGTCATACGCACATAGCTACTGAGGCCATGTGACCTTTTCCTAAGAATATCTTCCTTTGTTCTCACTGTGTGAATGTTTATAGAGTGCTGGTTAATTAATCATGTCCAAGTGTTATTATTTGCCTTTACTATCTCTTGGATTTACTTGCAGATCTATAGACATATTTCAGTTATTACAAATGAGGAAAGCCATTGCGTCTGGCTTAGAGCTTTCCCTATGATCCAGCAGTCCCACTCTTGGGCACTTAGCCAAATGACCACAAACCAGCCTGCATTAAAGCCACCATCACAACCATGTTCATTGTAGCATTGTTTACCATAGCTAAGATATGGAATCAACCTAGATGCCCCCAAGTAGATGAATGGATCAAGAAAATGTGGTATATATATACAATGGACTTCTATGCTTCCACCAGAAAGAATGGCATTGCCCCATTCATAAGGAAATGGAAAGACTTGGAAAAATTATATTAAATTAAGTATGCTTTTGCTTTTTCTAATAAGCAATTTTTTGAGAATAGTTTTAAATTTATAGAAAAAAATTTAAGATAGTACAGAGAGCTTCTGGGTATATGATAGTAAATTTGTTGAAATAAAAAAATCAATATATATACATTGATACCAACCATAAGCAGCAGACTTTTAGTATATTTCATTAGTTTTTCCTGAGTCCTTTCTCTGACCTAGCGTCCAATCCAGGATGACATATTTAGTGGTTCTCTTTTCTTTCTTTACATAGTATATGACAAATTTTCAGACTTTGCTTGTTTTCATGACCCTGATTATTTGGGGGAATACTAGTTGAGCATTTCATAAAATGGCCCTTAAATGGATTTGTCTGATTTTTTTTTTTTTTTTGGCCAGTCCTGGGTCTTGGACTCAGGGCCTGAGCACCCTCCCTGGCTTCTTCCCGCTCAAGGCTAGCACTCTGCCACCTGAGCCACAGTGTCGCTTCTGGCCGTTTTCCATATATGTGGTGCTGGGGAATCGAACCAAGAGCTTCATGTGTAGGAGGCAAGCGCTCTTGCCACTAGGCCATGTTCCCAGCCTCCTGATTATTATTTTTTTTTATGGTTATACTTGGATCAGGAGTTTGGAGAAAAAGTACTTCAGAAATGAAGTGCCATTCTTAGAGAGATCAGTGTGATTTATGATTAATGATTGTCAACCTTGATCTCCAAGCTAAGGAAAGGTCATTGAAGTTACTCTACTTTATTTGCTCTGCTTTTTAGGATCAAATCTTTATATGAGGCCATAAGGCCGGGGCAGGGGAGAATTTAGCTTCACCTTCTGAAACTATAAGAATGCTCTTTCTCTCTCTCTATCTCTATCTCTCTCTCTCTTTCTCTATCTCTCTCTATATGTATGTAAATTCTACTGTGAAGATTTATCTCTTCTATATTTATGCCAATTCAATCATCAATATGGACTGAGTTCTAAGCAAGTATTCCTATGTATATTTTGTTCAGTTTTTCCCAGCTTTGGTCACTGAGAAGTCTTTTGGTTGGCTTCTCCATCTCTGACATATCCCTTTTCTTTAACTTATTGAGCATTTTCTCACTTTCTGACATTACAAGATCTTCCAGGCTCATCTTGCATTGCCCTTGACTTTGGGGGAACTGTGGCTCCTTTTATTGAAGAGTGTTAGAAACTATGGTCTAGCTACTGGTATGTGCTCATTGCTATTGAGGTGTTATTACTTTTAGATAATCTCAGAGGACGAAGTTAAGAAATGCATGTATACATTCCAACCCATGTGACACATGTTCCTACAATTTCTGGAAAGACTGTCTCTGTCTACAGAAATGGTTTTCATTTTTGAGCATTTATATTTTTGCTGAGTAGCCAACAGTAAACTTGGGAATTGCTGCCTTCTCCTACCAGGGATAAAATTAAACACTAAAAAGGGGTGAGGGGGAGTGGACATGAAAATGGAGACCTTAACATAATGTGGCTTATTGCTTTATCATCCTGTAGTCGGGTTGTGCTATTTTGGAGATAAAGATGTCCCCAGAGGTTGAGAAATTAGTGGCGTAGTCAGGTTTGGAATGTGGCTTTGTGAAACAGAATCTCTTCATTCTCACTGTATTTCTTTCCTTTTAATAACCAGTCAATATTGATGCATGTGTACAAAAGTTAGTCATTGATAGCATACATTAAGCAGATTTCAAAAGTAATTTTAGAAATTGTTGTATACAACAGAAGTCTGCTAGAGTGTCATGAATGAGGGATTTTGTTCTTTAGCATAAATTATACAACAGCGACTTGAAAATGAAACCCTGAATCCTGTTAGTGAGTCTTTACAAATGATTATGGTAACTACCCTGCCCAGGATTTCTTCTCATCACTATCTCTTATGAACACTCTACTCTGGGGAGAGAAGCATGGAACTCCTTCAGGAGAGATGCTTTATCCATCTGCCTTCCTTTCAGAAATGGTATGTAAAGTAAGGGAGGAGTCTGTTTCTTGTCATCCAAGGAGCTGGAGACGGGTAAAAAACCCAAATCCAAGCTGCAGCCTCCATGGCCCTCTCTTAACAGGCCAACCACATGACGCCTGTCTTCTAAATTATTTCTGGCAGCTTTTAAGCACAGAAAAAACCCTTTTCGGTTTTCCCTCTGAGCTGAAGGACAGTCCTAGGATGCCTTCCCATCTTTCGGCCCCTGTACCTTTGAGAAGGATGTCTGTTTATACTTGGTAAATCATGTCTTGTCACCATGTGCCAGAAACCTCTGCCCTTTTCCATTTTTACCTTTTCTGTCCAAAGACTTATTAGCATTTTAGTTTTGCGTAAGATATTATGAACATGCAAGATTGTAGGAGAAATAAATGATAACAGCTGTGTTTTGTGTACAAAATGTAATTGTGGACCTTACCGTTGACATGACCTATCCATATTTGCTCAAGTGCAGAAATAGCTAGAAAAGCTCATTTGAGTTGATCATCCCAGGATGGAACAACATTCAGCTGTTTTCTGTTTACTTAATCTTTAGGAGAGCTCCTACAGGATTTTTTCGATCTCAATATTCCTAACATACTTGTCCTCTGTAAAATAGCACATTTCTACTCATACCAACACACAGTTCTTGAGATCCTGTCTTCCTTTCCTGCTTTATTTTTCCCTACAACACTTACCACTGTTTATCGTGCCACATATTCTACTTCTTTAGATTTTAATTATATGTTTCCCCCACTGGAATGTAAACCTCTGAGAGCAGGAAATTTATTTTGCTCCCTGCTGTGTCCCTAGACCAAGAATAGTAGAACACAGAAGGTGCTCAGGGAATACTTCTGAATGAATAATATAACTTGCAAGTTGTGATGATTTGAATATTAAGGACAAAGAGTATTTTACTTTATAGGCCTGTTTTGTAAGTGAAATTAAACCTCATTTCAAATGAGGACTTACCTATTCACCAAAAAATAAAAATAAAAAAGATCTCAAGATTTATGTTAGAACTGAATAAACTTCCTCAGAAGTTATACAGTTACTTCAGTTATTCAGTGCTACTATCATATGTAAAGGGTTTTGAAATTCTCTGCTACGTATCACTCAACAAGTTGGTTTAAGAACTGAAAGCAATTCTTAAAAATTGTAAAATTTAAGATCATTTACCTTTAGATTTACCCAAAGAAGTCTTGAGCCCATTTTGCAAAATTACCCAATTTGATCTTTCAGTCCTTTGGTATTAACCATATTTAGTAGCAAATGCCATTTGGGGCTCTAAAATATTCTGACTAGTATTTGTCAGTATAGAGAATATTGAAAAGAAAATGCTGTAGATATATGCATTCTCTTGTGTTGGATATATAGAGTGTTGCTGAATTTTAATCAGAGGTCAATTCTAGAGCTATGTGCCCATAGCTCTTGCTTGTAGCCCTAGCTATTCAGGAGGCTGATATCTGAGGATATGTGTTCACTCTTCAAAAATTAAAAAAAACACACATCAAAAACAATGTAAAACCAAACAAATAATGATGAAGGCATGGCTCAGTGATAGGATATCTACCTAGCAAGCTAGGAGGAGGCCCTGAGTTCAAACACTTGTACTGACCCTACTCCTTCCTGTCAGAGAGAGAGAGAGAGAGAGAGAGAGAGAGAGAGAGAGAGAGAGAGAGAGAGAGAGAGAGAGAGAGAGAGAAGAAAGAGAAGAAAATGCTGTCAAATCTGAGGTGAATCCTTTGAGAGTGTCAGCTTTCATTTGGATATATACATTTTCTGGGTTTTATTACAAAACAAAAACTACAATGCCAAACATCTTGCAGTATTTTCTCCAAGACAAATAAACAGAAATTAAAGGTGATGTGGTCAGTGAACATCATAGGCTTATTTCCAGGCTATCTTTGGGCTGTTATGATATGTAAGTTATGTCTTTCATACAATTAATGTATTATTGCATTATTGCTTTCTATTTCAGAGCATTGGGGAGTCAACTATGGCTGTTTTATTAAATCAATTACTGCCTATGATTAAACCTTCAACCCAGAGGACCAGTGATGACTACAGCCCTGAAGAGCTGTTAATCCTCCTCATCTACATTTATTCTGTCATCGGAGAGTTCACAGTAGATAAAGACCTGGAGGAAGCAGAAGAAAAAGTAAAGAAAGCATTGGCTCAGGCCTTCTGTGAGGAGTCTCAGTTGTCCCCTTTGCTGCAAAAAATCATAGGTGAGTGGAAACCCTTACAGGACATAAGTATTACTGATACAGAAAACAAATTTAAAAGTAAAGGCTGTTTTGGGAAGAGGATGTGAGCTGCTCTAGTAGAGTTGTTTGGAATCTTGAGAAGTGGGAGGGAAGCGTAATGAATGGTAGCCACCTTCAAAGTCAGGTTTTCTTTTCCATAGTTGTAGAATGGCCTTCTGGCAAAGTGCTGGTTAGAATTTATGTTCCTTAGAGTGAAATCCTTGTTAAAATGTCAAAATACTCACAGATATAATAATATACTTAATGAGAAAATGAAATTTAGTGCATCATATAACAAGGTTTCCATTGACATATTCTCTTTGAAAGATTGAATTCTCCCTTCCAAGTTGTAAACTGTTTTTTTAAGATTTTATACAGCCAATGTCGGAGGAATTAAAATTGCCATGTTTGGAGTAGTTTCATAATCTTGACTTTTCATACTTTGTTTGAATTTCAATTAATTGGTATTATCCAGAATAATACCTAACCCAATAAAGTAGACTATGCTAAGTTGGGGAAAATGTATACTTAAGTATCATAAAATCTGTTTTCATTTTTGGTGGTACAACTCATAAAAACATGTGCTTGTGGTATGTTGTATCAAATTTAATATTGGTATTTATGTTTTATGGAAGCAAATTCCCATTGGTATAGATTGAGTCTTGTCTGTTTCAGAGTAAGAAATTATTAAAATATATATAAAAAATAAATACTTTAAAGACATACCAAATTTCCACCCATCCATCCACTCATCCATTCATTCTAGTGTTTGCATGTTTGGTATGCATGTTTAGGTATAAAGAGACACTCAGAAAGGCTCAACCAAGACATTATATACACATACACATACACATACATATATACTTGTGCACATACACATGCATACACAGATATCCCCAATATATCTACATATATCTATACATCTATACATAGATATATCTACATATATCATCTTGTCCCCTATTGGGCCTCATGGGGAGAGGTGATATCTAGACTTTTCTGAAGCTATAGACCCTACCTAGAATCCTGTGCATGGGTACTTTTTTGTGTGTCCACTGCTGACCTTTTTGTGGTTAGTTATGGAAAGTGAAACCCTGTTGAGATGCAAACTTTCTGAAACATCTGCTGAAATGAAATGTTTCTTACTTAGTACAGAACCTGTTTGTCAGCTGAAAATCTACTTAAGCAATATTTGTGGGCTTTGTTCCCATTTCATTAAGTACAACACTAGATGTGATTGTGTGTGTTTGTTTTGCTCTATGTGATTATTGACTTAGAAAAGTTTAATATGGTTTATATAATACCTAGAACAAGGCTTTGATTTAAAGTAAATTTGAATGCTAGGAGAATTTAATTGGAAGTTATTTCTTAAGTGTGTAATTTCAGAGATGGACAAGCATAATATGTATATTTTAACAGATTATTTGGATAGGTTTTTTTTATAGTATTTGTTTCTGTGTTATTTTTGGAACTAAAGTCATGCTGTGAGAATATTCATTTAGTGTTTGCTCAAGGTATTAATTTAACCAGCCATTCCTTTTTTATTAGCTTTATAATTATGGTTGCTCAGGATATTGCTTTTTTCCTTTTAAAATACTTTATGAATTCATCTGCATATTAGGAAAAATGTTAAGATTACAAGATGAAGATGAAAAAGTAAGATTTGTAGAATATTTTTAAATTTAAAATACGTTATATTATTAAGTTTTCTTGCCTAGATTAACTTTAGATGTACAGTTTAAACGGACTGGAGAACATGTTACTTTTGCATACATGTACTAGCCAGTGGCGCGAGTGCATGTGCGCGTACACACAGACAAACACACACACACACACACACACACACACACACACACACACATCTAATTCCAAGAGAACTTTATTCCTGGAGACAGACTTGTACTAAGCCAATATAATATAGCCTTTCTTAAGTGTGTTGAGAATTCTAATGACCTGGAAAGAAGTGCTTATACTTAAAGTTAGCTGCCTACAAGAATGTTTAATCTACAATTTGGTATCAGAAGTACTGACAGAATAGCAGGTGGTGGTGACAAAGTTTTGTGAAATAAGGATAATGCAGCTTGTCATGCAAGAATTGATTATCTTCCAAATGTGCTTTCTGTTCTAGAACTAGGCTAACCTGGCTTCTACAGTGAACTTGCCAGAAGTGTGGCCCTATGTTACTCCAGGGTTTGGTCTGGCTTTCTTGTTAATAACAAAATTTATTTCACATCTGGTGCATGTTTTGAAGTAGATGAAAATTTTGTTGAGAAGGATATTGAAAATACATAATCAATATGAGAATTCTACTTTTCATGTGGCAGTTTTACTATTGTAACTGTTAGTAGGATCAAGAAAGCCTTGGGCTGGAATGTGGCTTAGTGGTGTAGTGTTTGCCTAGCATGAATGAAGCTCTAGGTTCCATTCCTCAGTACTACATAAGAAAAACAAAAGCTGGAAGTGGCGCTGTGGCTCAAGTGATAGAGCACTAGCCTTGAGCAAAACAATCTAAGGGATAGTACCCAGGCCCTGAGTTCAAGCCCCAGAATTAGCCAAAAAAAAAAAAAAAAAAAGAAGAAGAAGAAGGAGGAGGAGAAGAGAAAGAGGAGGAGAAGAGAAGGAGAAAGGAGGGGGAAAGGAGGGGGAAACAGGGGGCAGGCAGGAGGAGGAAGAGGAGGAGGAGGAGGAGGAGGAGGAGGGGAGGAGGAGGAGGAGGAGGAGGAGGGCAAAATGCAAGGCAAAAGGCAAGGCAAGGCAAGGCAAGGCAAAAGGCAAGGCAAATGGCAAGGCAAGGCAAGGCAAGGCAAAAGGCAAAAGGCAAGGCAAGGCAAAAGGGAAGGCAAGGCAAAAGGCAGGGCAAAAGGCAAGGCAAGGCAAGGCAAGGTAAAAGGCCAGGAAAAGGCAAGGCAAGGCAAGACAAAAGGCAACGCAAGACAAGGCAAAAGGCAAGGCAAGGCAACGGGCAAGGCAAGGCAAAAGGCAAGGCAAGGTGCAAGGCAAGGCAAAAGGCAAGGCAAGGCAAAGGCAAGGCAAAGGCAAGGCAAGGCAAAAGGCAAGGCAAAAGGCAAGGCAAGGCTAAAGGCAAGGCAAGGCAAAAAGCAAGGTAAAAGGAAAGGCAAAAGACAAGGCAAATGGCAAGCCAGGAAAAGGCAAGGCAAGGCAAGACAAGGCAACTAAAAGGCAAGGCAAGGCAAAAGGCAAGGCATGGTAAAAGGCTAGGAAAATGGCAAGGCAAGGCAAGGCAAAAGGCAAGGCAAGGCATAAGGCAAGACAAAAGGCAAGGCAAAGCAAGGTAAAAGGCAAGGCAAGGAAGGCAAGGCAAGGCAAGGGAAGGCAAAAGGCAAGGTAAAGGCAAGGAAAGGGAAGGCAAAAGTCAAGGCAAGGCATAAGGCAAGGGAAGGCAAGGCAAGGCAAGGCAAGGCAAAAGGCACGACAAGGCAGGCAAGGCAGGCAAAAGGCAAGGCAAAAGGCAAGGCAAAAGGCAAGGCAAAAGAAAGGCAATCCAAAATGCAAGTCAAGGCAAAAGGCAAGGCAAGGCAAAAGGCAAGGCAAGGCAAGGCAAGACAAAAGGCAAGGAAAAAGACAATGCAAAAGGCAAGGCAAGAGGCAAGGCAAAAGACAAGAGAAGGCAAGGCAAGGCAAGGCAAGGCAAAAGGCAAGGCCAAGGCAAAAGGCAGGGCAAGGCAAGGCAAAAGGCAAGGCAAAGGTAAGGCAAGGCAAAAGGTAAGGCAAGGCAAAAGGCAAGGCAAAAGGCAAGGCAAAAGGCAAGGTAGGCAAAAGGCAAGGCAAGGCAAGGCAAGGCAAGTCAAAAGGCAAGGTAAGGCAAGACAAGGCAACTAAAAGGCAAGGCAAGGCAAAAGGCAAGGCAAGGTAAAAGGCCAGGCAAAAGGCAAGGCAAGGCAAGGCAAAAGACAAGGCAAAAGGCAGGGCAAGGCAAGGCAAAAGGCAAGGCAAGGCAATGCAAAAGGCAAGGCAAGGCAAAAGAAAGGCAATCCAAAAGGCAAGGCAAGGCAAAAGGCAAGGCAAGGCAAAAGGCAAGGCAATGCAAAAGGCAAGACAAGGCAAGGCATGGCAAGACCAAAGGCAAGGGAAAAGACAAGGCAAAAGGCAACGCAAGGCAAGAGGCAAGGCAAAAGGCAAGGGAAGGTAAGGAAAGGCAACGCAAGGCAAAAGGCAGGGCAAGGCAAGGCAAAAGGCAAGGCAAAAGGCAGGGCAAGAGAAAAGGCAAGGCAAGGCAAGGCAAAGGCAAGGGAAGACAAATGGCAAGGCAAGGCCAGGCAAGGCAAAAGGCAAGGCAAGGAAGTCAAGGGAAGGCAAGGGACGGCAAGGCAAAAGGCAAGGCAAGGCAAGGCAAAAAGCAAGGGAAAAGGCAGGGCAAAAGACAAGGCAAGCAAAAGGCAAGGCAAGCAAGGCAGGGTAAGGCAAGACAAGGCAACTAAAAGGCAAGACCAGGCAAAAGGCAAGGCAAGGCAAAAGGCAAGGCAAGGCAAGGCAAAAGGCAAGGCAATGGAAGGTAAGGCAAGGCAAAGCAAGGCAAGGCAAAAGGCAAGGCTAGGTAAAAGGCAAGGCAAAAGGTAAGGAAGGCAAGGCACGGCAAAAGGCAAGGCAAGGCAAATGGTAAGGCAAGGGAAGGCAAAAGGGAAGGCAAGGCCAGTCAAGGCAAAAGGCAAGGCCAGTCAAGGCAAAAGGCAAGGCAAGGCAAGGCAAAAGGCAAGGCAAGGCAAGGCAAAAGGCAAGGCAAGGCAAGGCAAGACAAAAGGCAAGGCAAAAGACAAGGCAAAAGGCAAGACAAGGCAAGAGGCAAGGGACGGCAAGGGAAGGCAAAAGCCAAGGGAAGGCAAAAGGCAAGGCAAGGCAAAAGGCATTTCAAGGCAAGGCAAAAAGCAAGGCAAGGCAAGGCAAGTCAAGGCAGGCATGGCAAAAGGCAAGGTAAGGCAAAAGCAAGGCAAGGCAAAAGGCAAGGCAAAAGGCAAGGCTAGGCAAAAAGCAAGGTAATAGGCAAGGCAAAAGGCAAGGCAAGACAAGGCAACTAAAAGACAAGGCAAGGCAAAAGGCAAGGGAAGGCAAGGCAAGGTAAGGCAAGGCAAAGGCAAGGCAATGCAAGGCAAAAGGCAAGGCAAAAGGCTAGGCAAGGCAAAAGGCAAGGCAAGGCAAATGGCAAGGCAGACAAGGCAAAAGGCAAGGGAAGGCATAAGGTAAGGCAAGGCAAGGCAAAAGGCAAGGCAAGCAAAAGGCAAGGCAAGGCAAAAGGTCAGGCAAGACAACAGGCAAGGCAAGGCAAAAGGCAAGTCAAGGTGCAAGGCAAGGCAAAAGGCAAGGCAATGCAATGCATGGCAAGGCAAGGCAAAAGGCAAGGCAAAGCATAAAGCATGGCAAGGCAAGGCAAAAGTCAAGTCAAGTCAAAAGGCAAGGCAAGGCAAGGTAAGTCAAATCGCAAGGCAAGGTAAGTCAAATCGCCAGGCAAGGCAAGGCAAAAGGCAAGGCAAGGCAAGGCAAGGCAAGGCAAGGCAAAAGGAAAGGCAAAAGGCAAGGCACCCTGGCTGGGTGTCAGTGGCTCATGCCTGTAATCCTAACTACTCAGATCATAAGGACCATGGTTTGAAGCTAGCCCTGGTAAGAAAGTCTGTGAAACTCCAGTTAACCACCAAAAAGCAGAAGTGGAGCAGTGGCTCAAGTGGTAGAGTGCTAGCTTGCCAATAGCTAGCCCAGAGATAGCACTTAGGCCCTGAGTTCAAGCCCCAGTACTGGCAACATCAATAGCAACAACAACAAAGCAACTCTTTTTCTCACCTAAGACTTCAGCATTCTGTTAACTCTCAACTGCTAAGTGGTAGGACTACAGGCAGGACTAGAACCCAGGAAAACTGGATGGTGAGCCCAGGTCTTTAAACATGGGATTTTCCACCTACCACAAGCCCATGTAATGACTACATTACTCATGGGCTACTTTACACCATGCCCTCATGTTTCTTAATACCTGAACAGAGAACTGGTATTCCACTTAATACTTTACTTATTGCCTGTGTTTTTTTTTTAATCTGTCTATACTAGCTACTTAGAGATGTTTTCCATATCTTCCTATTTTCATTTATGTATCATATCCTCTTTGTTTCTGTTATAAAGAAATTAAGATATTATTTCTAGTTCCTGAATTCTACTAGCTGTCTAGCTTTTTAAAAGAAGTAATAAAAACATAATTTCTTCTTTAAAAATATCTCTTGATACTAATTGTTCATGTTTAAAATTCATATTTTCTTTTATCTATTCATTGTATTTCATTTTTGACAGTTTCTTTCAAGTCCCTCTAGTCTTTCTTTGTATGAAAAAGACAATAAGAAACAGTGATTGGCCAAACCAAACAAAATCTTAAGCATATCTGTCAATGGAAGCATACTATTTTTTTTTAATCTGCTTTGTTTTTAGTAGATACTTCTGGGGCAATTCCTGGAGTGGTGAGTCAAACCTCTTTCTACTCACACAGAATAGCAAAGCTTGGCTCTCAAAGTATTAGGAGTAGTGGCAGTAAAAAGAAAACTAGTCAGAATGCCATATGCTAATTAGTATTTTGCTTCCTTGGTCCTGCTAGGTTCAAAGAGAGTATCAGTTTCTGTATACATTAGTGTTTGCATGGCAGTCACAAGAGGAAAAAAGCAACACCATTTGAACTTCCTCCAGAGAATGAAATCAAATGCAAGTTTTAAAGGTCTGTGTATGCTTAGAATGCCATCATAGAGAGAAGTGTATCAGAAAAGTGTATCAGAAGACAGGGGTTGGTCATAGAAATCCTTGATTTAAAAAGTTCGGCTCTGCTGTTTCCTAACAATGTGTGTGTCAGTAGGAAAGTCACTCATTCTTGACCACTCATCTTGGACATAACTGCTTTATTGATTACTGGTCATTTTGCTGAGAATAAAATGATGATATGTATGTGAACTATGTTTAGATCTATATGGGATTGTAAAAAGGTCATGACTATTTTAATAGCACCTTGCTGTCACATAGGTCTGTGATCCTCCATCTTTTTCCTGTGGTGTCCACAGATAATGAGAATAGTTTGCCCAGAATAGCTTGCCCTGAATATGTCCAAGGATACCTACCCTGGGGTCTCAAGCCACTGAAGGCTCTAACTAATTGACCTGTGGGTTTAGGTGAAGCATCAGTTTGGCATACTGAAGCCTGTTAGGAGCAAGCCAGTACTCCAAGGGAGGTTGACCAGAAAGTTCTGAATCAGGAAGCAAAACCAAACTTGAGTCTTGTTGTTTTCCAGTCAACCTTGTCTTTGAAAATAATAATTCTTAGTGCATGTTAATTATACAAATTACATAAATTGCTTCATTATGACATTTCCCATGTGCATATATCATGCTTTGATTATGTTTTTCTACCTCCCCTTTACTCCCCCCCCCAACTCCTTACAATATTTGTCATTCCATGTGTGGCTTATTTCACTAAACATACATTCTTCATTTTCATCTACTTTCCTGTGAGTGACTCGATTGATTTTTTTTTTTTTTTTGGCCAGTCCTGGGCCTTGGACTCAGGGCCTGAGCACTGTCCCTGGCTTCCTTTTGCTCAAGGCTAGCACTCTGCCACTTGAGCCACAGCGCCACTTCTGGCCGTTTTCTGTATATGTGGTGCTGGGGAATCGAACCCAGGGCCTCATGTATACGAGGCAAGCTCTCTTGCCACTAGGCTATATCCCCAGCCTCGATTGATTTTTTTTTTTTTTTTTTTTTTTTTTTTTTGGCCAGTCCTGGGCCTTGGACTCAGGGCCTGAGCACTGTCCCTGGCTTCTTCCCGCTCAAGGCTAGCACTCTGCCACTTGAGCCACAGCGCCGCTTCTGGCCGTTTTCTGTATATGTGGTGCTGGGGAATCGAACCTAGGGCCTCGTGTATCCGAGGCAGGCACTCTTGCCACTAGGCTATCTCCCCAGCCCTCGATTGATTTTTTTGACACACAAATATTTTGGATTTTTTTTTTTTTTTTTTTTTTTTTTTGCTAATCAGTTTCTGTTCTTACTTGATAAGTCCCCTGAAGTTTTTTTTTTTTTTTTTGGCCAGTCCTGGGCCTTGGACTCAGGGCCTGAGCACTGTCCCTGGCTTCTTTTTGCTCAAGGCTAGCACTCTGCCACTTGAGCCACAGCGCCGCTTCTGGCCGTTTTCTGTATATGTGGTGCTGGGGAATCGAACCTAGAGCCTCGTGTATCCGAGGCAGGCACTCTTGCCACTAGGCTATATCCCCAGCCCCCCTGAAGTTTTTAATGCTATCTTTAAAGTCAAGGTCAATAAGGGCAGTGAGTCTTATTTAGTCAGGTTTAATGTGAAACCAGACAGAGGCATGATAGTATCACAGAAGCTGTTGTTTATAAGTATAAAGGTCTTATTTATATCCTGTAGATAATTTGGGATTATCAGTTATGGCATCATTGCTTTGAGACTGCGCTGAGATATATACAATGAAATGTGCCATAGTAGCTTGGCAAATAGGGATTTCTTTTTCTCAGCAAGAAGATTTGGAAAAAGCAGTCCTCACGTTCTTTCAGACTTCCTTCTTCAATGTCATCATAGTTATGAGAAAGACACTGTTCCTGAAGTGTAAGTCCAGACCTCAGGTGAGAAGGGAGGAAAGATGAAGGTGAAAGACATATACTAAATGAGTCTGCCCCCCTCTTTAGTAGGAAAACCATATTTTTTTTTCCAAGCCCTACCTCGAAGGAACAGTGAGGGATTAGAAGAAAAAAATGTTAGACATTAGGTTAGAAACTCATATTTCTACAACTGTCATTATAGACTTCTCTGACAGGATATTCTAGGGCAAGATAATGTCTTTTACAGCAAATACTAAAATAATAAATTACTGTGTGCTGGCAACATTGGATTTATATCATCTTTTTAATTTATCTGTATTTGTTGAGCATGTCCATTCACTCCACATCATTATAAGTTCTCAAAGGAACCGTGGGCAGACTGTTAATTTAGGCTGTTAGCACAGGACTCTGAATCCTGTTGTGTCTCTGAGCCAGGATTGTCTAGCTGGTGGGTCTTAGTAGTTGTGTGTATAGATTAGATTATATAACGTCATAGATACTTAGTCAAAATAGGAATAGTAACCAAACCCATGTGATAAAATAGTCAAAGTACACAATATAGATCCCTACACACAGTGTGTCCTTAGTATTTGCTATCTGCGTCATTGTTGTTTATATCATTGTTGTTAGTGTGTTGTTATAATAACATCATCAGGCAATGTCTCCCCTAAAAGAGCTATTTTAGAGACAAGATTAACTCAGGAAAGAAACAAAACAAAACAACAGAAGAAATACAATGCCAAATCCACATTGGAAATGTGTGCACATGAATATTACAGTGACTTGGTATTAAATTGCACTTACAAATAGTTTCCACTACTATTCTATCTGAACAAATAGAGTCTCTTATAGACAAGGATTGTGGCAATACCACATAGTGACATTATCATACTATTATTATACTGTATGGTAATAAAACTATATTTTTGAAAGCACTGTCTTTAATTAGAAGAGAATATGTAAGTATGATCTCAAATACATGTCTGTCTAACAGATATAACCCAATCACTGAGCTCAACTGAAATGTGTCTGTAATGCTAACATCTTTTTGCGATCATTTATTCACAAGTAAAATGACTTTTCAGACTTGGTTTGGATTAGAGAATACAGTTGGAAATAGTAGATTTACAGTTTTCATT
Organism: Perognathus longimembris pacificus; assembly: GCF_023159225.1. Taxonomy (NCBI): domain Eukaryota; kingdom Metazoa; phylum Chordata; class Mammalia; order Rodentia; family Heteromyidae; genus Perognathus; species Perognathus longimembris. The sequence goes on along the minus strand of NC_063176.1, from coordinate 26,881,496 downwards.
GTGTTTCCATGATTTCTTTTTTTTTCTTCATCTTTTAAAAAATTTTTTATTGTCAAACTGATGTACAGAGAGGTTACAGTTTCATAGTTAGGCATTGGATACATTTCTTGTACTGTTTGTTACCTTGTCTCTCATTCCCCCCTCCCCCTCCCCTTTCCCTTTCCCCTCCCCCGCCATGAGTTGTTCAATTCATTTACACCAAACAGTTTTGCAAGTATTGCTTTTGTAGTCGTTTGTCGATTTCTTTTTCTAATAAATTGAGGAATACTTTTAGGAGATCTTGTGTCCATTTTCATATGAACCAATGCACATGAAGACATTAAGGACACAAATGTTAATTGCCTCAAATCACCAACCAATAGTCTGCTCAGCTTAGGAATGGTTAGATTTCTTTCTATTAGACCTGTGGTTCATGGAACCCCGAAGAACAAAAATTTATAGCTTAAATTAATCATCCATGAAAAAGATATGTATTTGCTTTTTTGACATATGGTGATTGAACCCAGGTCCTCATACTTGCTAAGCTGGTGCTCTACTACTTGAGTTATATCTCCAGCCCCCAAGTATTACTTTCTATATAAAACATACAAATACTATAGGTACTATTCTGATTCTAAAAGATAAATTCATTTAAAATGTTGCTGAAAAAATGTTGCTGAATTTATAGGATTTCTCTTTTGTATCTTCTAATAAGAGACACTAAAAGCTTAATTATATATGTGTCTTTATACTTATGATGTCTGAAACCATAGGCTGTAACAGGAGTCTCAAACACTAATGCTTTTAGGTATAGCAACTAATAAAAATAGGCTAGGTTTCAGAAAACAACAGTGAAAAATGCAGTGATAATGACAAACTCCATCTATAAGGAACAGTAAGAACTAGTAGAGATTGTGTCAAAATGTAGATTCTTTTTCCCCGCAGGGATCACGAATCTGACATTTCAAGATCTCAATAGAAACTGGACTTATTTTTGTTTTTTAGGTAACTTTGAAATCACTCAAATTTTAAGATTGACTTGTTTTCTAAATCACTATGTGAATCATTGAAGGATAACATTCAGTTATTCAGTTATCAGTTGTGGGCCTGTCATGTGTGAACTTTATACGAGAGCTTGGCCTCCAGGTTTTAATACAGAGGAATCGGAGAGTTTCTAACCTTATCTCTAACAACAGAACCTAGTAAAAGTCTAAAAGATGTCCAGATGGATGAAATGATGCTCTTGTGTGCTATCAGAAAGCAATGACCTCTTCTTTTGGCCTCTTAAGTAAAAGAAAAATATTATTTAAATTTTAGTCCAGCATTAGTTAACTAGTAAGATTGCTTAGGTTTTTCCTTTCAAATAGATTAATGGAAGTAGACTACGCACAGAACTGTGCACTAGACAGAAAACACTGAAAGGCAGCTTGGAGTTTAATATAAGAAAAGTATCTTGGAAAATAAAGCCTTCCAGATAGTCTGAATCACCCATGAGAAGACCTCCCAGCACAGAGAACTGACTTTGGGACTTGTGTGTTGTTGGGAATTGCATTAATTAAGTTTTAAGTATTTGAAGCATGTATGGGAATGAGTAAGTTTTGTGGAAAGTGCTTGAATTATCAAATTCTGTGGCAATGGATTTTGCTGTTGGATCTGTTGTTGGGGTTTCTTTGCTACATAATTCCTAGAACTTTGGCATAAAATAATGACATAGTTATTTCCAATATTTAAAAGGAATAATTTTGTAAAAGTCTTTATTTGCCTGAAACAAATAAATTACACGTTGGACTATACTTTAAAAAATCCTCTTTAGGGGCTGGGAATATGGCCTAGTGGCAAGAGTGCTTGCCTCGTATACATGAGGCCCTGGGTTTGATTCCTCAGCACCACATATACAGAAAATGGCCAGAAGTGGCGCTGTGGCTCAAGTGGCAGAGTGCTAGCCTTGAGCAAAAAAGAAGCCAGGGACAGTGCTCAGGCCCTGAGTTCACGGCCTAGGACTGGCCCTCCCCCCGCCCCCCCCAAAAAATCCTCTTTGACTTTTACTGAAATTTGATTTTAAAGGATTTTTGTTTCCTATGCTTTTTTTCCCCTATTCCTTCTTACCTGTCCATTTTCCTAGTTAATATTAGCCACATAAAATAAATGAGGAAATGTAGGAGACTTTTTTGTTTTAAAATTAAAGTATATTTTAGTAAAAATGCTTAAGAGGAGGCCCACCTTCTTAATTTTTTTTTTTATAGCCCTGGGGCTTGAACCTAGGGCTTGGGCATTGTCCCAGAGCTTCTTTTGCTCAAGCCTAACACTCTTCCACTTGAGCCACAGTGCCACTTCCCAGCTTTTTCTGTTTATGTAGTACTGATGAATCGAACCCAGGGCTTCATGCATGCTAGGCAAGCACTCTACCACTAAGCCACATTCCCAGTCCCCCTCTTAATTTTTTAAGTGTACTGTCTGGTATTGTTCACATCAGGGTTTGTGGTGTGCAATAACTTTCTAGAACTTTTTCATCTGTGTGATGGAAACTACACATCTGTTGACTCATAGCTCTGATTCCTCAGATGAATGCAGTCATGCAGTATGTGGCCTATTTCACCTGGAATAAATGCCCTTAAAGTCCATTATGCTGAAATGCAGAAATTGCTTTTTTTTTAAAAGGCTGAGTAATAGTTCATTGTCTTGAAGAGACAGTGACACTCTGCTGTTCACTGTGGCCTTTCTTACAATAGCCAAGACATGGAAATTTACGGATGAACAGGAAGCACTCATCTGGAGGACACTGAGAAGGTAGACATAGTCCAGTGGGCTCTCCACTGGAGTTCTCTTAGGTCCACAATGGAAATCTAGCAAAGGAGCTGTGAGTGATGGTTTGTTTTTCTTTGGGTTGTGAAAAGCAGCTCACCACACTGTCAGGTCTACTTTCCAATGCAAAACAGTTACATGCTCTTATTCATACAAAAACAAAGCTATATTTGACAACCAATGGTAGAAGTTTGTTTTCAGGCCAGGCACCATGACTTATCTGTATAATCTCAGCTATTTGAAAGACAGAGATTGGGAATGTTAGAGTTCAAGGCCAACCCAGGCAAAAAGTTAGAGAAACCACATCTCAGCAAATAAGCTGGGTGTGGTGATGCGAACTTGTAATTCCAGATACATGAAAGACATAAGTAGGCCTGGTGCCGGTGACTCATGCCTGTAATCCTAGCTACTCAGGAGGCTGAGGGTCTGAGGATCGAAGATAGCCAGCCCTAACAGAAAAGTCCCAGTGAAACTATTACCTCCAATTAACCATTTTAAAAAAAGGAAAGTGGTGCTGTGATCAAAGTGATAGAGCACTAGCCTTGAGGAGAAGACAGCCAGCCCCATGATCACCATCACCACCAACAAAAAAAGACATAGGCAGGAGGGTTCGATCCAAAGCTGGACTCAGGCAAAAATGTGAGACCCTGGCTGAAAAATAAATAAAGCAAAACAGAGCATGGCTTGCCAGGCAAATACAAGGCTCTGAATTTAAACCCAGTATTAACCAAAACAGAACCAAAAACTAAAACTAAAACAAAAAACAACCCAAATCCTATTGTTCATGACAGCTTTCCTAAAAAAAAAAAAATACCAACATTGAGGGAAAAGTGGCTCAAGTGCTAGAGTATTAGGCATGAGCAAAAGAAGCTCAGGGACAGTGCCCAATCCCTGAGTTCAAGCCCCAGGACTGGCAGGAAAAAAAAAACACTCAGGGGAACACTTTCTATAAAACTTTATCTCCATTAGCACATGGCATTGACATTTTGTTTATAGAAGCAGAAGTTTGCTTTCAAACAAAACAGTTTTCATATTTGGGCAGGTACTTTACTCAGCTTTGTAGAAAGTTAGTCTTCTTTCTAAATTATGAAGCACTTCCTGAGAACTGTAAAAGCCAATAAGAATTTCTCCTCTTACTCTCCTTCTACTACCACTGTTGCATTTTTCCTCTATTCATTTCCCCCCAGTAATTCAGAAAATTTCATATTATTTATTTCTGTTCCAAAGGGTACTGTTCAGCTGAAAGCCTGTTTGCAATGCTTCAGAAATCTCTTCCTTGAACATGCCTCCAACCTTGGCAATGACAAGTTGTTGCTATGGTAACTGAAAAAGAAACCTTGAAAGTCCATCACTTACCTTCATGTTACCCACACCTGAAGGAAATCTAGCTCATTATGGAAGTGACAGTTTACTAACCTATAACTGTACTCTGTCTACTCATCGAAATGACAACCTCAGGATGCAGAGGGGAAATGCACGTCAGGATTTTGGCTTGTCTTCTAATTTATGGATCCTCATGTTCTATGGCATGCCATTATTATGAAGGAATATGCCTTCATTTCTACTGTTTCAGATTTTTTGTTTCAGGCCTGCCAAAACAAAACAAAACCAGCTTTAAGGATTGTTGTTTTCCATTATGGTTTGCAACACTGTTCAACATAATAGGCTCTTTTTTTTTTTCCTTTTGATTTCGATGATTTCAGCTGGAAACCCTGATGAAGAACATATGCCTGCTCTCAATCACTCCCCCGAGAAATGTTGGAACTGTTACATTTAGTTTTACTATCCAGCATATTCCAATAGTTAACCACAGCACATATTACTAAAGACCCATATCAAGTGGAGTTCGAAATGGTTAGTACATATTTAAAAGATATCAGGAGCCATGCAGAAAGGTATTTAGAGCTGACTATTGAGATAGTTAACTGGTAAAACTATTGAACTAACATATTAAGAAATCCCTACAGATTCTCAAATAGTTAATTTTTCCATTTCACATCATAAAAAACCATTCTTAACTAAGACACTAGAATATATCATCTTGTACAGATACTTGTACGTGCATGACAGCATGAAATAGGCCATCTATGTCACTAAATTTTGTGTCTGCACACAGTGCCAGCAGTAGGATAACCCTGTACTATATAACATTTTGGTTAATGGTGGAGCACACATATAATAGAAGGCCTATAAAATTACATCTCATGTTTACAGTTGTGAGTGTGTGTGTGAGCACGCATGCGTGCACACCAGTACTAAGGTTTGGACTCAGGGCCTGGGTGCTGTCTCCGAGCTTCTTTTTCTCAAGGCTAGAACTACACCACTTGAGCCACAGCTCTGCTTTCAGCTTTTTTAGTTGTTTAGTGGAAATTACGGTCTTACGGACTTTCCTGCTTGTTGGTTTCAAATGTCGATCTTCAGATCTCAGCCTCCTGAGTAGTTAAGATTACAGGAATGAGCCACTGGTATCTGGAAGTTTTGGGTTAATACAATCACACATTCTTATTGTAGAAAACTTGGAAACATGAAGAACAATGTAGAAGGCACCTATAAATTTTATTTTATTGATTACTACTTAGAAAATTTCCCTTTTTGTTTCTTGGTTATTTTCTTTATGCTTAGCGATTTTCTGTCAGAGTGCTTGGATTTTAAGATCCTTAATAGTGAATTGTATTTTCTTAAGACATTTACCTGGTTGGTATTTACCTTTCCTATTTGCTTATGTGGGAAGTTTAGAGGCAGAGTTATATTTAAGGGAACTGAGGCCGAAGCCTTAAGAGTCAGTGAGGACTTGGAATCTTTGAAAATTTTCTTTCTTTGGGTATTGTCCCTATCCTTCCCTATCACAACTGCTTGTGGGTGACCTTTTGCCCTCCCCAGCTACTTCTGGTGTATGTTATTACAGAATAGCAACCCATGTAAGAAGTGTTTTATTAAATTTGTTTTTTTTGTTTTGTTTTGTTTTACTTCTAGGTTTGTAAGATCAATCTTAAGAAAAAGAAGCTGACTGACCTTCAGTCACTGTGGCAAGAGGATGGGATGTATAAGAGGATGGGATAGATAAGGGTACCCATTGGCCAAGCCAACTGTGTGTGTGTGTGTGTGTGTGTGTGTGTGTGTTTGTGTGTGTGTGTGTGTGTGTATTTGGATAAATGGGCAGTGGGATTGTACTGTGATTGACCACTCATCTTGGAAGCAGAGTTGGAGGGATGTGTCACAAAGGAAGAGATAGTAACCTAAAACGAATTCTGCCCACCAAAGGAACATTCACTAATAAATTACTTACCTATTTCATCTTCCCTTTCTTGAATTTGGTGTTTTACCAGTAAATAGGAAAAATAATCATTGACATCAGATAATTGCTTAAAGAGTAGGTGTTTGTATGCCTAGAATAATTGTCTGATATTTTCTTTAGTGACTTAGAGAGCAGTGTGAGAACAACTATCAATTAAAATAGTTCTTAGAACCAAAGATTCACAAGGTTATTGCTCCTCCAAACTCAAGTAATGGTAAGTGTGCTTCTTGAATCTTTAGATGTGAGCTGTAGAAGGTCAGGTATTGTCATTTGGGTAAACAGTAAATTTCTATTCATGTTTACACCTTCCTTAAAAGATATGTGTGTGTGTGTGTATAATTGGATTTTTTTCTGATTATGTAAGTCATATGTATTCACTTGAGAACATTCTGAAGGATCTCCTGCTTTTTAACAAGAGCAATCTAAAATTTACAATTTAAAATTAGCCATGACCCAGAGAAAATGCCTTTTAGTATTTTATGTGTATTTGGTACAAAATCAGCTGATGGATGCCACCTGTGCCAGGTGAAGGTGTGAGGTAGGATGTTCTTTTACATGTGTTTAGAGTTGGTCTATTAAGATTATAGTGCCCAGGGGCTGGGGATATAGCCTAGTGGCAAGAGTGCCTGCCTCGGATACACAAGGCCCTAGGTTCGATTCCCCAGCACCACATATACAGAAAACGGCCAGAAGCGGCGCTGTGGCTCAAGTGGCAGAATGCTAGCCTTGAGCGGGAAGAAGCCAGGGACAGTGCTCAGCCCCTGAGTCCAAGGCCCAGGACTGGCCAAAAAAAAAAAAAAAAAAAAAAAGATTATAGTGCCCAGAACAAAGAAGGCACAGGTATATGGTCAACATAGGGATATTAAAAGTAACATTGCAGCCAAGTGGCATTATAGGCTTGTGCCTGTAATCCTAGATACTGAGGAGGCTAAAACATGGAAGATGATAGTTTGAGGCCTTCCCAGGAAGAAAAGTCTGCAAGACTCCATCTGGAAAAAGTCAAGCAGGAAGGCATGGCTCAGGTGTAGAGCACCATTTGCAAACAAGCAAAAAACAAAACAAAAACAACCCCAAACCCCCAAAGGACAACAACAAAACCCAACCCTATTGTTACAAGGAAGTTGTTGCGAACATTGGTGTCCCACCCAACATCTATATCCTAAGTTCTAGATGGTATTTCTGCAAAATAAAGTTACCTTTAATTAGAGAATAAGGAGGATCCCGAAATCCTAGAAGGGGAGTCATTTCGATCTTGTGTGGGAGTCACATTACTTAGGTACAAACATGTCCACCTCAAGTTGGAATGGGAAAAGCTTTAAAAGAGACACAATAGATTGTAGGCTTCAATTTACTTTACAACATGAGAATGAAAGATTAACATTTTAAATACTGTATGTGTGGAACCCACAGTCATATTGGTTTGTATTTCAAAATTTAGTTGTAAATGTAACCCAAAATGCAATTCCCAGGGAAGTCTCACTTTTTCTGTCTTTGTGTGTTGCCTGCTCATTCTGTTTGGAGCACCTGGACTGAATTGGTCCCGAATGGAATGGTAATTTTCACTGAAGTGTTTATAAAACGAAGCCTCTTCTTTTTCTCTCTTTTTTAAACATGAAACATATGCCTGCACCTCTTTTTCAGGCTCTTGAGTTGTTGCCAGCCTGACAGAAAGCCAACTGGAACAGGAAACTGATAGGGAGCAGTATTCATTAACAATTTACATTTTCTAAAATGCAGCAGTGGGCAGGGCTTTAATTTTAGAAGCTGTGGTTTTATCTGAACTATACTCCAAAATGATTGGACTCTGTTTCCTTATTTTTGTTGTGATGGTTAAGAAAAGTTACATCTGAACTGAACTGTTCTTATATAGTGGCATAGGATTCAAAGTGTTTTTTGAGGTTTTTTTTTTTCTGGGCTGATCACCACCTTGTATAGAATTCAGTCTTTGGCCAGGAGAGGCTTCTCTGTTCTTGAGGTGTGTTTGGCTACATTCTGTCTGAGAATGCACACTCTTTCTTCATGGACACCTAGGATCAGTCCCCTTGTAGAGAGAAACAAACCATAATTTAGTTTCTAGTATTTTGGTCATTGCTTTTAGTTATGGGAAGTGAAACATGTTTGTTTTATAGTAAAAGAACATAGGATGCTTTACATTTTGTTCCCTAGAAACTGATTTCAAGACATCAGTTTAGTCTGTAGTTGTGTCTTTATTGTTTTTAAACTTTAATCTCTTGCCTCTCAGTTCTTTCCTTGCTTCCAATCTCAACATCTGTGTGAGAAAGCTCACATCAACTATATACATTCCATACTTGATAACTGGATGTTTGGGGTGTTTGCACACTTTCTTGATTATTTCACGTTGTTCTTCTTGGAACATAGGAATTCAGATGAAATGACATCATCTGAGATGAGAACAAGCCTGTTTTGTTATAAATGAACATTTCTAAAGGCTTTTGACTTTAGGATGATTATAGCATTTCAGAGCAGCAGCCCTGCCAGATATGAGGATGAGGTGTTGAAGCTGTTACATACCTGGGCAGCCATTACTCAGAGCTTAGAACAGAACAAAAGCCAGCAGGGTATTTTTGTTGGAAATTTTTGGAGTAGGGCATGTGCAAAGATAAATAAAAATAGCAGATACCTAATTACTTCCTTATTGTTATTATCTTTATGTTTAAAGCTAAATTATGTCTAAATTTATTTTAAACTTAGATAGCATGTAAAATGAATCAAGAGAAATTTATATTGGCTTTTTTTTTTTTTTTTTTTTTTTTTTAGTTCAGGGATCAAATTAAGAGCCATGTGAATTTTAGGCAAGTGCCGTACCACTGAAGTGTATATCTAGCTCTGTATGTTAGTTGTTGTTGTTTGGCCCTGGGGCTTTAACTCGGGGCCTGGGCACTGTCCCTGAGCCTCTTTGTGCTCAAGGCTAGCACTCTACCACTTTAGCCACAGCACTGTGTTAGCTTTTTCTGAGTAGTTTACTGGGGATAGAGGCTCACAGGCTTTCCTTTCCAGCCTGGCTTCCATCTATGGTCCTCAGATCTCAGCCTCTTGAGTAGCTAGGATTATAGGCATGAGTCACTGGTGCCTGGATTATAGTCTTTGATTAGCTTGTTTTTTGAGGTCATAGTTCTTATTTTTTCAATCTGACATGAAAAATAATCAGCAGTTTGCATAATATGATAGAATAGCAAAAATACATGTAGTCAGGCTGGGGGAAAAATCAAAGATCTTAGTCCTTGTTTAGGGTAGGGAAGATCCAGAAATAATTAGTGTGTGTGTGTGTGCACGCACACACGTGCATACGTGTGCACATGTGATACCCACCATAGTCTCTGCTCCTGCACCACCACAGGAAACATCTTCTGCCTGGACTTGAGTGTCATTTCTCCATGATCACCTTCTCTCTCTGAAGGCCATTTTCTTCCTTCATTCTCTTTGTTCCAACCACAGTTTTTTCAGTCCCCTACAGTCTGGTCTTCCTACAGACTTGAAGTTGTCCAACTATGGGCCCAACCCAGCCCAACTAACACCTTCAGAGCTTAGTCCAAACCTCCAACCCTCCAAAACAGCATAGTGTCCATCAATCCCACTGTGTTTTTTAAAGAAAACAAAGCTTATTGCATAAACATGTGATGAACATTTTCGAGAACGACTTCTATTTGTACCATGTCTGATCTTCCTTTCCCAAGGAGTCAGGCCCTAAACTATTGTGGATAATCATGAAGTTAGCATTCCTAAATTACAGCATTATATCAGGTAGTCATTTGCTTATAAGGAAAATATTTAGATTGAATAATGTTTAATAGAAAGTAGTAAGAAGGAGGGTGTTATCTCTGTTGGGTGTTATCTGTATGTCTTGCTTATCCGTAGCTTGGGGCCCTCTCATCAGGCCTGTGTGCCCACTGACATGAATGTGAGTGTGTGGCCCCGCACTTCACTTTAACTTCTTGACAGTAGTATGTTGACTGACTTGTTTGAATGGTTACTGCTTTTTTCATTCACATAAGAGAATATCCAATAACTTTTTGTTCTTGAGGAATGAAAAATTATAAAATACTACTGAGGGAGAATGAGAATGGGAGAAACTTCAGATACATGCTATTTATATGAACACATTTGAATCGCTTAATGACATTTCATGTCGTATGATCATATTAATAAGAGCCCTTTTGTACAGTCTTCCCTCAGCATTTAAATAATTTTAGTTTATCTCTGCAATTAACAATTTTCCCATGCTGATATATTTTAGTAGGTTTTTTTTTTTTTTTTTGCCACTCCTGCGGCTTGAACTGAACTCAGGGCCTGAACACTGTCCCTGGCTTCTTTTTGCTCAAGGCTAGCACTCTGCCACTTGAGCCACAGCACCACTTCTGGCTTTTTTACCCCCTATATATGTGGTACTGAGGAATCAAACCCAGGACTTCATGTATACAGGCAAGCACTTTACCACTAGGCCATATTCCCAGCTCACCCCACTTGTTCTTTAAAATACTATTAAATGTCACTGCTTTTCATGCTCCTTCCCTGATTAACCCTGCCTCAAATGATCCCTATACCTCAGTATCAATTTGTGACAATATGAGGGCACTTGTATTTGTATTGACTCATGTACCTGAAGTTTGTACATGTGTGTGCTTCTTGTTTTTCTTGAGCAAGTTACTTGATCTCTCTATCTCCCATTATTGCATCTCTGAAATTGAGATTAATTACTAGTACTCTCGTTTCAGGGGATTGGTGCATATGGTTATTGTTTATTATTTCTTCTGTTAAATTAAGTTCCTTGAGAACAGTCATTGAGTGTCATTCATTCTTGTATTTTCAGCTTCCAGTTAACAACTTTGGGCTGAAGGAAAGATGGAACCAATATTGGGTTTTGATATTTGCTTGGTCTCCACTTCTCTGTTCTTAGCCTGGCTTAAACTCAGCAGAGTCTAAGTTAATGCCTCATGCTTTGGTATCTAAACTTAGTCCTGAGATATTGGGTGACAAAGCATGCATTTGACATGAAAACTGAGTATTGTCTATAAAATCTTGCTCTATAAAACAGAAAGTTCTATATTACAGAAAGCTCTTTCCTTCTAATCATGACAAGTCAACGATTATAACAACCTATCGTTTTCTTGGCAGTGACTCTAGATATCCTTTCCTCTAGCCTACTTTGCTCATCAGTGAAGTGATTCATTTTTCTCATATACATATTTTGCAACTGAAATATTTCCCGTTATCTCTATGCACAGTTGACAGGAGCTAACTTTCTTTCTCAGGCTCAGCCATATGAAGCTTGGTTGTCAGACACTGAAGCATTTGCTTATGGGAAGAAAAATGGGTTTCTCTGTCTCAAGTACTTGGTCCTGTGTTTTTTGCTTGCCAGTCAGCACTAATAGAAACTAATGCCTTTTCTTGTACACCAAAAATGTTTAGATGTGGAGCTATCGGGGGGATGATCTGGCTCATGGGATTCATAGTATAAACATAAAGGCATTATGTTGGGCCCTCTAAGAGGACAAAGCCCTGTCTCCCAGATGTTCTATTTTCTAGGCTTATCATGGAGGCAACAAAGCGTTTTCCCCCCACAAAGCCTGATTCCCCATGTGGGGATTCTTAAACTGTTATAACAGAGGTGTCTGTGAGGATTCATTTAAAGTCTTTACATAGAATGGTTTTCAAACGCTTATGTAGACCACTGTGTCAGAAGCAGCTGAAATGGTTTTATACAACACATTTTCAGGTCGTACCTACCTGAGAGTGACTGAATCAGATGGCTGAGAGGAAGGATAGGGGGTCTGTGTGGAACTGGAGCAGGATATTCTGTTACAGCTTTCCTTTGAGACTAATCATGCTGGATGTGCACAGGGCCTCACTCCACTTTCTACTGCATTTCAATGAGGCCCTGAGCCATTGATGATTTGGGAGTTGTCCCTTTAGATGGGGTTGTTCTGGGAGTACTGAGCAGTATTTTGGGCCTCATGAGCAGCACTGCTTATAGCCACTGGTTATGCTGCCAGGTCTTCTGACACCATGCCAGCAGCAAGTTGGGCACTGGTTTGGCTGCTCCCTCAGCTGTGCCCCCCGCCCTAGGCAGTGTGCTTGCTGTAGAAGTACTCTCTTCTCATATCCTTGGCTAAAACGAAGGTATTTGTAAATCCATCTACTTTCCCACCAGTACAGTTAAATCTTTTTGTCTTATTTATTTATTTAGTGCTTGGGATTGAATTTACAGTCTGGGCACTGTCCCTGAGTTTCTTTTTGCTTAGGCCTAGTGTTCTACCTCTTGAACTACAGAACCTTTTCCAGCTTCCCCCCTCCCTTTTAGTAGATTATTGTAGATAAGAGTCTTATGGACTCTCCTGCCTGGGCTGGCTTTGAACCATGATCCTCAGATCTTAGCCTCCTAGGTAGGGAGGTAGAGCATGAACGACCAGTGCCTGACCCTTTTTTTGTCTTTTGCTCAGCCCAATGTTTCAACTTAGTGGTGGAGTATTTATAAATTTTCTGTTTCTGAAGAAGATATTTCTACCTGTATGTCTATCAAGCTGGGGGAATGTAAGAATGGGGACAAGGCAGAAAAAGAATAAGATGGCAAAAAAAAAAAAAGATTGTGATCTTGGATTAGTATTCTTTTTTTTTTTTTTTGTCAGTCCTAGGGCTTGAACTCAGGGCCTGAGCACTTTCCCTGGCTTCTTTTGCTCAAGGCTAGTGCTTTACCACTTGAGCCACAGCACCACTTCTGGCTTCAAACCTAGGCTTTCATGTATACAAGGTAAGCACTCTACCATTAGGCCATATTCCCAGTCCCAGATTAGTATTCTTAATTGGTATCTACCTTTAAAAAATGCACACTGTCACAGCATCTCTAATCATGTACTGGTCCTAGTCAGTCACTCATGTTTATGTCATATGAGGAAAACAGGCAGGTAGGCTGGCTGGAATGTCATTTTCTTCTCCCCAGGAGATAAGGCATATGTTAACATCTTCTCCCCATACCTGATCTTTGTAACACACTATGAGAGATGAGCACTCCATCTGACCTGCTAATATTTCCCAAAGTAGCTTCTTTCCTGGACTTGGAAGATACCTGAAGGAATTGTCTAGAGAGCATTCTCCCAATCCTGGACATTGTCATTCCTTTTCCACTTTTCAAGCAAATTGGATCACAGCCTCACAGCCACCAAGCCTTTGCCCTGTTTTGTTTGGCTTCCTTGGTGTTTGTGATAACTTTGAATTGGAAACCAATCTTGAAAATAGAGAGCCTTTGTATGAATAGCTGGATTTTCATTAATTTAGTGTTTATTTTCATTTCTTTTTAAAAACTGTAAGGAATGGCAGGAATGGTTGGAACTGAGTCGTGACTCCCCCCTTGGAGAGGCCTGTGCTGCTCCCAAACCCATCCCTTACTCCATTCTCTGTGGCCCACAGACATATTGGAGCTGTGGGCTTGGCTTGTACCAGCACTGTAGTGTTTTGTCAATGCCTCCTTGTTGGTGGAACAGAAGAGAGAAAGGAGCAGAACCTCTTATCCAGTTGGAAACAGTTCACTTATTATTCAGTGAATTTATTTTTTGTAAACAGGAACTCAGATTAGCACAATCATTAGTGTCTTTGGAGGCCCAGGAATGTATGGAGCACAGGATGTGGCACGTGGTAGTCGCTTGGCAAACATCTGTTAAATGAATGAAATACAACTGGAGGCCCTGAGGGCTTGGGGACTCTGGGTTATTTGTTTGGCTGGAAGAAGAGCCATTAAGGGTCAGTTTGGGAATATTAATGACATCCTTAAATACATGCAGACTTTGGATGACAACTAGCAAGTTTCCATTTCCATGAAATACAGGATTTTATTATTATTTTGTGGTAGAAAACCTTGGCCACTTTGTACCAAAAGCCCTTTTGGGGACATTAAACTTTGGTGACCTTATAACATTTCAACAAATTGTCTTTCTTCTCATCCAACTGAATGTCCTCTTGGGGGTAGTTGGGACTCATAGTCTCTCTAACCTGGGTACTCTCTTTCTCTCAGTGGGCTATGGATCTTTTAGTTCACACCAAAGCAAGTGAATCTGGACCTCTGAGACCTTGTTCTTAATTAGGAACACATGTTTTGTTAATTACACCCAGGCTTTGCCTTGTCAAACTGAGTATAAACATGATGGTTTAGGACTAGATCACGTGGCTTTGAATCTTGATTCTGCCATTTATTTGTCTGAGATCCTGAGCAAGTTACTAAGAAATTAAGATACTTTTGTCTTTTCACATTTGCAAAATGGATATCCCAGTAGTTCTGGGATATGTCGTAGCATTATTAGGACAATTTCTAAAACACTGTGGATTCTTATCAGATGACTGCTGCTGCTTTGGTGGGGTGGTAATCCTAGCAGTGATGTCTCTCTTAAATTACAGAATTTTAGCCACTAAGAACTTTTTTTTCAGATTTAGTTTTGTCCTTTTTTTCCCTAGATTTATTAAGGTATTATACACAAACAAAATTTTATGTTTTTTTTGGTTTTTTTGCCAGTCCTGGGGCTTGGAGTTGGCCTGAGCACAATCCCTGACTTCTTTTTGCTCAATGCAAGTACTCTACCTCTTGAGCCACATCACCACGTCTGGCTTTTTCTGTTTATGCAATGATGGCTTCATGCATGATAGGCAAGCACTCTACTGCTAAGCCACATTCCCAGCCCCAAATTTTATGTATTGAATGTGTGTTAGTTTTCTATAAATGTACATATTTGAAAGTTACTAAATCCCTTTTTTTCATTAGACTGCAAAAGCATTGGTTCCTTCCTTCCTTCCTTCCTTCCTTCCTTCCTTCCTTCCTTCCTTCCTTCCTTTCCTTTCCTTTCTTTCCTTCCTTCCCTTCCTTCCCTTCCCCCCTCCCTCTCTCCCCTCCTTTACTCCCTCTTTCCTTCCTTCTTGTGCTGGGGATTAAACTGAGATCGAACTCTTACAGTCTAGGCAAGCCTTCTACTGCTGAGCTACCCACTTTTCCCCCTTAACGTGTGATTGATTTTGATCTGGCAAAGCAGAACCTCTCAAGTACATATTCAAGACACTCATTGCTTCTCAGGTTATGAAAGGCAGCTGAGTCTACGTAAGGAAGGCGATTGCCTTCCCTGTAATCATTCTTTAACAATCCAGTCCTTCCTTATCCAGATTGCTGAAGGAAAACGAAAGCTCTGCCTGAGCTCCTGGTTTTGATGAGAGGCCAGCTCTGGAATGCTGTGTGATGTCACTGCTGATCAGTTCAGGCTTCAGGGTTTTGTCTGTGTTACTGGAATACCTCAGTGTATCTGACTCCCTCTTCAGGGGTTTGAAAAGTCTGAAATGCATGCATAACTTTAGGGGTAAGACATACCTGTCCCCAAACAATGGCGGTCCTTACAAGCTGACAGTGTCTGCTAGTGTTAAGGGGACTTGACTTTTTCCATAGTCATCCAACCACAGGATTTTTTAACTGATGTTATTACACTTCTCTCTGATCCACCCACATGTAGAGGCAACATTGTAAAGAAAATGTTTATGCTGGGCCCTTTCTTTCTAGTTACTTAGATCCCTTTCAGAAACAATTCCTTTCAAGGAACAGTGAATTCAGCATTCACTCCCTGAGTGGCTCTTGTTCTCCATGTGCTCTAGATACCATTGAAACAAAAGTCTTCTATTAAGCAAAAGAAATGCCTGCTTTGCAGACCCTAAAAGGAAATGTAGTGTGGGGGTTCCTGCAAGGAAGAGGAGGCTGTGGAAGGAAGCCTTCTGGAGTCAGAATTGAATGCATCCCTGATTATTCCTGTGACCTTGGCAAGTTGTGCTGTCCCATTTCATTTCTCTAAGTCAGGAGTGTATGAGTACCTCCCTTGAAGGGTGCCAGGAGCACACAGTAGACACACCATCAGCAGTGTGCCATCTTACTACAACTGGTACCTGGCTGTGTTCCCCTCGGAGTTGTTAGTGGAGCTGATACCTTACCTTGCTCTGGACCAAACCTGGAAAAATATCTTGTTATTCCAAATGTGAGATCTCAGATCTCATGTCCTCAAAACTTTCTAATCACTTTTTTCCCCTGATAGAAATAGCTGAATTCTCTCTCTTTCAAATTTCATTGGCTACTCCAGCCTCTTGATCTAATTGGTAGTTATTCATAGAAGAAGAGATGCACTCACTATTATAACTGGCATTATTTCCCTCTAATCACAAGGGGACCCTGAGCTGTTTGAGCCTTTCATTTTATCAGCTATGTGTTGTAGCAAACTAGGAAAAGCCCCTGCCCTCAAGATGCTTGTGCCTTAATGGCAACATTACTTTTCAGTTGTATTTATGTCATGCTCACAATGAATATTACCTGGCATACAGTAAATTCTCAGTAAGTGTGGATTTAGGGTAAAATCCAATATGATCTTTCTTGTTTTTAAAAAAAGTGACTCACCTCTATAATTGCAGGTACTTAGGATGTAGAAAAGTTGAAAAGATTATCTCTAATTAACAAGAAAATGCCAGACTGGAGGCTTAGCTCAAGTGGTAGAGTTCCAGCTTTCAGTGTTCAGTCCAAAATAGCCATTTGTCCTTATCTTGAAGCCCCAGAATGCCTTGATTCACTAATACTCCTGCTTTGCCTACTTTCCTGAACAGATAAACTCATTTAGCAGGCACCAGACCAAACTTTACCTCCAGCTTGGACCTTGAGCAAATCTCCCAGCTCAGCTCTCTCTTATGCCTCCAACTGTGACTTTATTTCCCACCATTATCCAACCATTAGTTACTTTCAAATCACCTCCACTAGACAATTCTAGCATTCTTTCAGACCCACCATAACTACTTCAGATTGTAAGCAAGGAGTGAGTATGTAGCTTTGGCTGGAGACTCCCCAGTAGGTGTTTTTTTTTCTAACAAACCTATGCTGGTTTTGAGCTGTTTTGTTGTCTACTCTTTCTCTCACCTTTTTTCTTTTTTTGAACCTAACAGTGAGCAAGTAAGCTAAGCAAGAGCTTGAAGCTTTGTGCTCAAGCAACAGGACCAACACACACACACACACACACACACACACACACACACACACACACACACACACACACACACACACACACACACACACCCTCTAAGGTTTTTAAAACTGCCTTTGGTATTTGATTGTTTCAAAAATGTGTAAAGATGTTCAACACAACTACAGACTGACATTGAGGAACTTGTTCTTGGACTTTAGTAGATGAATTCTTTCTCTAATGTACAAAAAACTCTAAGTCTATCAGCATATAAGTAGTTTCCTCTTTTATAACCCCAGGTAAAGAAACATGGCCGCAGGATGTAGGCTGGGAAGGGATGGCAGGAGAAAAGCCTGAGAGAAGCTTGAGGGAAGTGGAGAGGTTGAGCTTGAAGATGGATGGGGCTAATCCTACAGGATCCTCTGAGGAATATGTTATTATCCACACTTTGTCAGAGCTTACATAGTAAGTAGCAAACTAGGGGTTCAAACCTGTTTCCAAGCTTGTGCTCTTAGCTATGTTGTTACACTACTTTTGAGGTTCTTTTTTTAGGTTCTTTTACAGATTTCCAGGGCTCTGATTTGGCTCAGATAGTTCATGCAGACCCTTTTATGACAAAGGCTCTGACTTACTGTTCTTTGCTCACCGAAAAGCCATGGCTCTACGGTAAATCCCACTTGAATTTATACTGATTGACAGCAAAGTTGCCAGCCATATTCAAATGCCTCCACTTGAAATAATTTACACACTAAGGGTAATCTTTTGTACTAGGAGAGTAAGTTGTAGGTCTGGGTAAAGTGCCTTAGAGATTTAGTTAGTTGGTTTTTATTTCTTTCTGACTATACTTCCTCCATTCTGTTTCCTTTTTTCTTCTTGTGTCCATCCATTTGGTCATAAAGCACTACTGAGTCATGTTTTCATGGAGCCATTTCATGTGAAATCTAAAATCCTGTAAAACTCCTCTCTATCTCTTCTGTGGCTATCAAAATCCCAGGCCTATCTCAGTATTTACTGGTCCATGAAGCCTTATAGCCTCTGTCTAGCAGTGCTAAATGACCTTCCTTTGTCCTGGCTATTTTAAGCACATTTGTCTTTATACTAAGACCCTACTACTCTTTGTACTCTATTCTTCTTGACAATGAAGAACTCAGTCTTTGTATTTCTTTCACTTTTCTCAAATGCACTCATCTTGGTGCCAAGAATAGAAGGATGAGTGGTATATTATCTTAATCTTTCTATACCATTGATATTTCAGCATGATAAGCTGTGAAAAAGTGGTCTTGAAAGCCAATCAGTAATAAAGTTTCAGGTAACATAGTCAGAAACCCAAATTAATATATTCAAATGTGAACATTTTAATGTAAAATATTAAAGTTATAATAATGTAAAATTATAATAATGTAAAAATAATGTAAACATGAACAGTTTGCCTGTGATTTTAAGAAGAAAATGCAAGCATTTGGTTTATATAACTAATTTTTTTCAGTTCTCAATTATTTTGTTCAAAGTGTCTTGGTTTTCAGGAATGCTCATAGAGCCAGATTAGCTTTCCCACAACTAAGATGTAGGCTACAGTTTGTCCTAATCTTGGCATGAATATTGGAAAATTTTGCTTGAAAAATGAAAAAAAATGTAGATACATATTACTCAGAATAATGCAAAACAAGGTAATAAAATTAAAAGAACGGAAATTATAGTACTAAAATGTTCTTTCATAGTATGTCTCATTGCTAGTATTCCACCTCTTTTTCCTATGCTGTGCTGCTGGATGGCCACTTGGCCCTTGGAGAGCCGCACCGTGGAGGAATGTCAGGTGCTCTCTGTCATGTGCTGACACCCCAGCAGGAGTGATTACTGCAGGCTGGTCATTTGGCATTGATGTTGTTTTTGCTTGAAATAAAGTTCATTTCTGGACAGTTTTAGATACAGAGAAAACTTGCAGGGCTAATGCAGAGTTCTTATTCTCTCTGGGTCTGTTTATCCCTATGTAGTAGCATACATTAATATGCTACAGTTGTTAAAAGTAATAACATAGATATTGATATATTCTTATTAAGTAAAGTCTGAACCTTTTCCCCCAAGATATCTTTAATATTTGCTTCATACTGTTTTTTTTTTTTCAGATCAAGGGCTATATTATTTTTAGTCACTATGTGTACTTTTGGCTCTGGCAATCTCTCAGACTTTTTTTTGGTGACCTTGACAGTCTTTTGGTGACCTTGACAGTATTTTGTAGGAGCTATCTACCTGGGATTTGTCTGCTACTTTCCTTTCCCTTTCTCGCTTTATCTTATTATCTTTAAGTAGTTGTACAAAGGAATTGCCATATAGCAAAGCAGTTTATGAATGCAATGCATCTTGATGAATGTCCCCCTTCAACATTCTCTCCTCTGAATTTTTGATGAGTACATTGTGGTTATGAATTTGGGGAGAAACACCACAAAGAAAATGTCACATGTCTCATTGTATTAAGCCAGTATATTATGCCCAGGATATTGCACTTTATCATCTAAAGTAGAGTTTTTCTGGTTTCTCCATGGTACTTTCAGGTCAGTCTCCTTGTGAAGGATGAGTAACTATGTGCAATCTATACTTGGTAGGGAACAATTTTTCTCTACCTCCTAGAGAGTAAAAATATATAAATCATTTGGGATTTTTTGTGAAAGAGATTTTCTCTGTGTATTTCAGTGTGGACAAAAAAAATCTACACTTTGGTTTATAGCCAATGCTTTTCCCCCCAAAATGTCATAACTTTGTCCATTGGAGATCATTGAATTGGCTTATGTATATGAATCTTCTTCCTCTTCTTCCTCCTCCCTCTCATGTTTTTCCTTCTCCTCCTCTTTCTTCCTTCTTTTTTTATCCTTCTTCTTACTTACTATGAAATGACCCAGATTCAACTTTTTAAAATTTTGTTATTCTTTTTTTATTGTAAAGGTGATGTACAGAGGGGTTACATTTGCATAAGTAAGGTAATAAGTACATCTCTTTTTGAACTGTGTCACTCTTCCCTCATTTTCTCCCAGTTTTTCCCTCCCAACCTGTTTAAAAAATTATAACTGGACATGGAGTCACAATTAGAAAGCCCTTTCTACCTTCAGATTATACAAGACTTTATCCACTTAAAAATTAATTGTACAAGACCAAGCATGGGCAACTCGTGCCTGTAATCCTAGCTACTCAGGGGGCTAAGATCTGAGAGTTGTGATTTGAAGTCAGTACAGGAAGGAAAGTCTGCAAACTCTTACCTCCAATAAACCACAACCAAGAAAAAAAAAGCCAGAAGTGGAGCTGTGTCTCAAGTGTAGAGCACTAACTTTGAGTGAAAAAGCTCAGGAACAGAATCTAGTCCCTGAGTTCAAGCCACAGGACTGACCAAAATAGTAATAGTAATAGTAATAATAATAATAATAATAATAATAATAATAATAATAAAGAAAGTGTAGTTTTATTTTTTAAATGTCAGATCAGTTTGGAGATTTTGTTTTTGAAGGCCATGACCAATGGACAAAGTTTCTTTGACCAAATGGCTGTCCAGTTGTCCAAGCATCAGTTGTTGGAAAGTCTATCTTTGCCTCAGACTTTTGAAATGTCTGTATCAGATATTAAAATAATTTCCATTTGTAGTCAGGTCTCTTCCTGGACTTGCTGTTCTGTTTCATTGCTTCTCTTCATGCCCCAGAACACCTCTAATTATAGAGACTTTGAAGTAGGTTTTTATATCTCTGGTAAAGCCATTTCTTCCTTATAACTGTTACTATTCATTATATCCCAAGATATTATTGTTTGGTTATCATTTCTTGTGAAATTTAGGATGTAGCAAAGTTAGTCTATTTCCAGAAGAAAAAAATCTTGGTTTTTAAAAATTGGGTTTTCGGGCTGGGAATATGGCCTAGTGGCAAGAGCGCTTGCCTTGTTTACATGAAGCCCTGGGTTCAATTCCCCAGCACCACATATATAGAAAATGGCCAGAAGTGGCGCTGTGACTCAAGTGGCAGAGTGCTAGCCTTGAGCAAAAAGAAGCCAGGGACAGTGCTCAGGCCCTGAGTCCAAGGCCCAGGACTGGCAAAAAAAAAAAAAAAAAAAAAAAAAAAAAATTGCGTTTTCACAAAAGTTATACCCTGACTTAATGAAAATAAATGTCTTTTGGAGATGATGAGATAATTCTAACAAAGAACCAAAGATGTTGTTCCTTTGTTCAAGTCTGCACTTGTGTTTTATAGGTGTCTTCTCCTTTTTGCTTTTTTTAAGTATTAAAATTTTTATTGATGTCATAGGAATAATTTTCCTGTGTTGAATTTAAGTTTATTTTCTATAGCTATTTTAAATTTGTGTTTCTTTAAAATTCTACCATATAGTTTAACATTTTTTTCTCTTTAAAAGAAATGCTTAGTACATTTTTTTTTTCATTTCAAACAACTGTGTTGGCAAAGCCAGACTATGCTAGGATCAAAGATATTTGTTCCATGAGTAATTTCCTTTATTATCAGCAGATAAGTTTAAAACTTCACACATGTTCTGTGAACTGGAATTGACTGGAACCTTTCAATATCTAGAAGTTAAAAGATGAACGATTACTAAATAGGAATATCATTCTGGGCTGTATGGTTGTTCTTTGCCTTAATGCAACAGGAATGTTTTAACAGGAGTTAAAAAGAAGAAAAGAACCAGAAAGAGGCCCTAATATCTTCACATGTACACCAACATTTGGGAGCACAACTCTTCTATGGCATAAAAGCAATGGGGAAAGCCAGTGGTCCTGAGTTTCCATAAGCCAGTCCTTTTTTTAAAATCCTGTATCAGTGAAGTATATTAAGTACTTTTCCATACAGAAAGTATTGGTAGTTTCTTCCTGTGCATGGGAGCTGTAGTGCTTCAGTGTAATCTTTTTATTTGACATGTTCTGTCTCCATTGAGGCATTTGAACTTGTGCCAGAATGGAGCTCTTTCTTTCTGTACTTAATCTCACAGCTGTAGATTTGCTGTTTGGGGATAGTGATCATTTACGCAAACATTCTGAACAATTACACAGTCATGATATTATCATGGAAACTTTATAATTTATTTTCAACATTCGTATGCCTTCCGTGCAAAAGATAATTACTTGAAAATACAAAAAAAAGAGCAAATTTTTAGAACTCAGAAGAATACTGAAGTAAAACTAGAAATTCACTCTTGATATATGCTAGGTTTGGATGGAGGTCATATGTGATCCATAGGAAACCTTGTACATCTGTTCATTTATTTCCATCTTTCCATTCTGCATCCAGATCTTAGTCTATAAAGCATCTTTTAATATAATGTAGTCCTAATAAACTTCTAACACTTAATTTAATGAAGGCAATTAAATTTCACTATCTTCCATGATAGAAAATGGTTATTATGGTTTATTAATCACATTATGAAACCATTTCCCATTGTGTGTTAGTGGCCCACACCTGTAATCCCAGCTACTCAGGAGGCTGAGATTTGAGAATCGTGGTTTGAAGCCAGCCAAGACAGGATAGTCCATGAGACTCTTAACTCCAATTAACCTCCAGAAAACTGGAAGTGGAACTGTGGTTCAAAGTGGTAGAGCACTAACTTTGAGTGAAAAAGCTCAGGACAGCCTTCAGGCCCTGTGTTCAAGCCTCATGACCCACAGAAAAAAAAGGGTGGGGGGGAGAAAAAAGAAACTATTTCCCTACTAATATATTACTTATATCATTTATTAAGTCTGTCATAACTATGATGGTATTTCTCTTAAATGTCCATGGGGCCACCACTAGGAATGTTAGAACTTTTAGAACTTAATAAATAGTAATAGTAGATAATATTTGTTGCATATATCTATGGCAGACACTATTTAAAAATATATTTACTCTTCAAAAAGTCCTAGTAAATAGCTACTATTTTCCTAGATTAAACAGATGAAAAAACTAAGGCAAGTTTAAGCTCATCAAAGTTGCAAATAACCACAGAAATTGCAGTTACTAAAGCAGTAGGTAATAGGCTGAATTATTATTATATCCTTTACCAGGTCTGATATAGGTCTGGTTTCTTTTAATTTTTTTGGTACCATCATTGTTGGTATTTCTGGTACTTCCAAAGTAATTTTTTTTGTAATTTTTATACCCATTAAACCAGAAAAAGTCCAGTAATAATAGAATGTTTGGTTGACACAGGTAAGACAAATATAATGATGACTTACTCTTTTCCATCAAGTCTCTTTTTTTGTGTGAAAATTTGAGATCCCTGTGGGAAAAAAAGAGGTGGCAGAAATAGTCCTATGAATAATCCTAATGACTTGGGAGGCTGGTGAAAACTTATAATTGTTTACTATTTTTGGGTTCTCTCTAAGAGCGAAAGAAAGGTTAATTTCCATTGTCAGCCTGCATTGATTGAGATATATCTAGGAACCTAGATATATCTAGGTTCTGAGTGTATCTGTTCCTAGAGAGTAGTGACAGATCAGAGGGCAACTGAGGAGGAAAGGGCAGCTCTGAAGGTCAGTGACACTGTTCAATACTGATGGTCTGGAAAGAATAAAGGAAAATCTCTCTCTCTCTCTCTCTCTCTCTCTCTCTCTCACTGTGTGTATGTGTGTATGTGTGTATGTGTGTGTGTGTCCCTCTCCTGGCTGCCTTGAGCTGTCATGCTCTTGTATACCTCCCTGTCATGGTGGAATGAAACCTCTGAAACAGTGATCCAAAATAAATCTTTGTTTCTATAAGTTGCTTATGTCAAAGATTTTGTCACAGTAATGAAAAGTAACTAATTAATATATGCAGGGTGGCCTCAAACTCATGATGCTTCTACCTCAGCCACTCAAATACTGACATTATATACTGCACGTGGCTCTGTTTGTATATTTCTAACATCAATAGTGTTGGGGGAACTGATCAAACCAATAATAATCATAATAGTACTTGTACTTATTCACTTATGAAACAATTTTTGAGGGCTTACCAAGTACCAAGTGCTACTCTAGGTGTCTGGAATACATCAGTCAACAACTCAGACAATGATCCTTTTCTCTCGAAGAACTAGCAGTTCAGCTGGGGGAACCATTCTATAAACAATGTACATAAAGGATGGATAGATGAGTAAAGGAGATGTATATTAGAGATGATTAGAGACTGTAGGAAAAGATAACAGGGTGATAAGTATGTGCTAGCAATACATGTGCACATATGTGCACAAACATAGGCAGTATTAAATAGAGATGCCAAGGAAGAGCTCATTCAGCTAAAAAATGGATGTGATTTGAAAAATGCTATTAAAATTGTCGAAGTAGTTAGCTGGGTAGCCATCTAGAGGAAAGAGCTTTCCAGAGAGAAAATACTTAGAGCAATGCTTCTGAGGCAGACAGAAGGTGCCTAGAATGTTTAGGAAACACAATGAACAGTGGGGATGGAACTGAATATTATGAAGAGTCTGTGGGACATTTTAAAGGCTGCTTTTAATTCTTGAGTGAATAAGAAACCATTGGCATACTTTAAGCAGAATAGGGACATTATCTGAGATTAATTTGAAAGGATTAAACTGTCCGCTCTCTTGAGAAGACCCTGAAAAGAGGAGCAAGAGTAGAAGCATGAACCCCTTGGGAAGCTATTGGGATAATATGAGTGAGAGGTGATGGAAGCTGCACCAGGATAAAGTGGTGAAGAGGTTGAGAGAGATCAGATTCTCTATGTATTTTAAAAGTTTGCCCTAGGGACTGCTGTGGGTGGATGAGATCCATAAAGGATAGAAATTTGAATTATTGGAGTTAAAGTCAGCTGAAAAGGGGAGCTTATGAGCAGGCTTTTGAAGAAAGAACTTAAGTTCCTTTTGGGTATGCTGCATTTGAGACATCTGTTGGACAGTCAAGGCAAAAAATTCAAGAGCTGTTGAGATGTGTTATATAAGGCCACGAGACTGAATAATATCTCCAAGGGACCAGGGTGACTGTAGGTGGAGAAGGAATCAAAATCAAGGACTATACATAAATGAGGAGAAAAGAAAAGAACTAATTACGTAAATTAAGAAAGAACAACCAGCACAGTAGTATGAAGACTAATAGAATGTGCTATCTTTAACAGCCAAGTTAAAGAATATCAGTGATGCTGCCTGATAATAGGACAAATAGGATGAGAACTGTTTTGACCAATGTATTTCACAACATTGAGTTTGTTACTGACATATGCCATAGTGGTTTTAATGGAGTGAAGGGCAAAGTTTTAAGTGAGTGAGTTAAAGAGACAATATTGAAAAGGGCAATTTGAAACTGTGACTATGTGCAACTCTATGAAGAATGGGCTGTAAGGAGTCCTGAGAAATAGTTATTGCTTAAGGGAGATATGGAATCAATGATTATATAATGTGTGAAAAGTAAAAGCAAATTCATATTCTGATAGAAATGATCCACAAGAGAAAAATAAGTTGATGCCCTTGAGGAATAAAAAGACAGATCCACCCAGTCTGTAGGCTGAAGAGGGACCCACGTAAATTCGTAGGTTGAAGACACTGTATTTGAGGATCAAATTCTTTTTTTTTTTTTTTTGGCCCGTCCTGGGCCTTGGACTCAGGGCCTGAGCACTGTCCCTGGCTTCTTCCCGCTCAAGGCTAGCACTCTGCCACTTGAGCCACAGCACCGCTTCTGGCCGTTTTCTGTATATGTGGTGCTGGGGAATCGAACCTAGGGCCTTGTGTATCCGAGGCAGGCACTCTTGCCACTAGGCTATATCCCCAGCCCCGAGGATCAAATTCTTGAAGAGGTTAATTTAAATTCTTCCTAGATTCCCAAATATTTGTTTGGCAAATGAATGAATGGTGATTGAAAACCTCACTCTAGAATATTACTGAAGTCAATACTCTATCCACCAACTATCGAAATTTTACTCTATCACCAACTGTAGAAAATTTCATTGGGTCTTATTTCTTTCCTGTTTGGTCTACTTTTTTTTCCTGTTCCTTCTTTTCACATACTTATTTAGCCAACACTGAGGTCCTAAGAGTGCAGAAGGAAGAATGTTTAGTCTAACCCCATGGCATATACAAACCAGCTACTTCTCGATGAGGTACCTCCTCCTCATTTCTTTTCACCCTTCTTTGAATATCACAGCATCTTCCATAGTTTAATGTATGCATTTTCTAAAAAGCATTACCATATATGATTTGAATCCAACAGAAAGTCCAACTGTTGGTGGGAAGATGTTTGTTTTGGGTTTCTTATTTGTTTTGTTGCCAAAATAGTTTTCACTTGTCATCTACTTTTTGACTGGCTTCCAGAAGAACAGCAGATACAAAGCAACAGATGGCTGGGGAGACGGTTTTGCAATGTCCCTTGGGCTTAGTGAAATCCCGCTTGCCACCCAGACATCACGGTTTCTGACAAATCTTTAAAACTTTTCCTACTTGTTTTCCATGCAAAACTACACAGTGCTTGTAAGTCACCATAGCATATTTTATTGTTACCAAAGCAAAATTCTGTTGAAACTCTCTGTAAAAGAAACAAATGCATCATGTATATTGGCATATATATCTTCAAAGTTATATTTTATTGGCTGAATATATTTTGAAATGTCACAAGGGAAATATCTTTGTATAGCTTTACAACTTGAAAAATGATAGAAGCAAAGATGTTTTATAGATTAATATTAACATTTAGTTCAGACCCAGACTCTAAAACTAGTTTAAAGATGGTCATCATTTCTCACAATTGGTAAAAAATAAAAAAAATGGTCCAATTTTCCTTGATATTTCTCCTAGCAATCTTTCCCTAACTTGTATAGGAAAAAAATCACCTCATTTCTAAAATAAATGTCTTAAAACAAAATAAACTTGTTTCTTCTTTGAAAATTTTATTTCTCACTTCATATGTATGTCTTTCATGACTATAGAATTAAACTGAGACATTTTGGCTTTTGTACCAGTAGAGGGATTGTAAATTGCTTCATTATTCAGCTATTTGTAAAGTGAATAATTGTAAACACACTTACATTTAAGTTTTAGTAAGATTTTTTTTTTTTTTTTTTTTTTTTTTTGGCCAGTCCTGGGCTTGGACTCAGGGCCTGAGCACTGTCCCTGGCTTCTTTTTGCTCAAGGCTAGCACTTTGCCACTTGAGCCACAGCGCCACTTCTGGCCGTTTTTCTGTATATGTGGTGCTGGGGAATTGAACCCAGGGCTTCATGTATAGGAGGCAAGCATTCTTGCCACTAGGCCATATCCCCAGCCCTAGCAAGATTTTTCATAATAAAAATTTGTGTAAGACATTTTCTAGTTAAAAATAAGCACAATTTTTCCAAAAGACTGCAGGTCAAAGATCATAAAGGCACCTGCATACCTATGTTCATTACAGTATTATTCATAATAGCCAAATTATGGAAAAAGCACAGATTCCCTACAATTGATGAATGGATCAAGAAAATATCTCTCTCTCTCTCTCTCTCTCTCACACACACACACACACACACACACTCCAATTTTATTCATTCAGTAGGAAAAATACTATTATATCATTTGCAGGCAAATGCATGTACGTGGATAACATATATGGAATGGAGTAAATTAGACTCAGAGACTGACAAAAGGCACTTTGTTTCATATGTGGAAGTTAGACCTAAAATATAAGTGTATATAAAAACACATACAGAACCATATGCATATATGTGTAAATATACATATATATATATAATCCTACTGACTAAAACATGGTATTGTCAGCATGCTTTTCCTTTAAATAATTAACAGACAGTTTAACAAAACATGTTTTGTCTGAGATGGGTGGGATTGAAGGAAAGGAATGGACTAATGGGGAGACGGATGATGAGTGAATACAATCATAATGTTCAATGCACATATATGAAAAAGGAAATGGGCAACTTGAAGGGGCAGATGTGGGTGGGGTAGATGGGGAACTGAGGAAAGCAGTGACACTGACTCAGATATATTGTACACATAAATGGACATGTTGAATTGAAATTCATTTGTACAACTGTTTAAAAATAATTTAGAAATTTTTAAAGTAACCACAATTTGATTTGGCCAAAATTAGATACTTTGCTTTAAACCTTTTTGGACACTAATAAAGTGAAAAGAGAACTCAAAGAATTGAAGGAAATGTTGCATATCATATACCTAATAATAGATTAGTATTAAGAATAGAAAAACTGTTATAGCTAAACAATAGCATGGACAAATAAAACACTTTAATATGAGCAAAAGATTTTAATTGCTACTTATTCTAGTCTATTAGAACTGTTGTTATAAATTGCTATAGACTGCATGACTTATAAATAGCAGATTTTTATTTACTCACAGTTCTGGAGGCTGGGATGTACCAAATCAAAGTGCCTACTTTCAGTTTCATAGATAGTACTTCCTACCAATTCCTTACATGACATAAAGGGTAAGAATTCTCTTATGCACTAATCCCACTTACCTACTTAACCACCTACCAAAACCCTCACCTAATACCAATACATTGGGATTAGAACCTCAATGTATAAATTTTGGGAGGACAAACATTTGATCTAGAGCTTCTCACCACTAGTCCCCAAAAATTCATTTCCTTTTCACATGCAAAATGTTTGTTTTTTTTTTCCAATCCCAACAGCCAAAAGTCTTAACTGATTTCAGCAAAAGTCTCACCTAATATCTTCTAAATTAGATTCAGGTAGCATTCAAGATATGATTTGTCTTCAGACAGATTACCCTCCAAACATGAAGTCAAGAAAATTACATGTTGTCAAAACATAAAAGTGAGACAAGCATTAACAGGTACCTCCATCCCAAAAGGGAGAAATGGGGAAGAAGCTAGGGGTAATAAGGGTAATTCAAACTATAAGATAAGCTTGATGAGAATTTAAGACTTAATAATATCTCCCTTTGGCTTCAAGCTCTGTCTTCCAGGACCACTGTAGCAGGGACTCTGACTTCCAGACCTAATGTGTGGAAGTTCTGCTCTTCAGCATTGCCAGACAGGGATCAGTTCTCCAAAGCTTTTAAATTGCTTTGCTTCTACAGCTTTTTGTAGCCTTGCCCTCACAATTCTGGATGTTGGTCACCTTTACTGTTAGAAGTAAAGTGGTCCTTCTTTTTGAAGTGAAGGAGTATCCCTATTGATTTGTGAATCATCTTTCAAATTCTTCTTGGCTTTTTCCTTCTTAGAAAATCAGTCCTAGACATTTAGTCACTTTGAGATAACTGACCTAAAAATCTACTGATCAAATGACCCCATGGCCACATTCTTTTTTTTTTAATTTTTATTATCAAACTGATGTACAGAGAGGTTACAGTTTCATACGTTAGGCATTGGATACGTTTCTTATACTGTTTGTTACCTCGTCCCTCATACCCCCCTTCCACCTCCCCTTTCCATTTTCCCCCCATGAGGTGTTCAGTTCACTTACACCAAACAGTTTTGCAAGTATTGCTTTTGTACTTGTTTGTCTTTTTTTTACCCTGTGTCTCTCAATTTGGGTATTCCCTTTCAATTTCCTAGTTCTAATACCAGTATACACGGTTTCCAATATACTCAGATAAGATTACAGAGATAGTGTAGGTACAGCCACAGGAAGGTGATACAAGAACATCATCAATAATAGAAGCTACAGATACACATGGGACGTTGAAAGTAGTTACAACTATGATATAACAATCATTTCCATAACATGGAGTTCATTTCACTTAGCATCATCTTATGTGATCATAAGGGTATAGCTATTGGGCTCTTGTGATCCTCTGCTGTGACTTGCCTAAACCTGTACCAATTATCCCCAATAAGGGAGACCATAGAGTCCATGTTTCTTTGGGTCTGGCTCACTTCACTTAGTATAATTTTTTCCAAGTCCTTCCATTTCCTTACAAATGGGGCAATGTCATTCTTTCTGATAGAGGCATAAAATTCCATTGTATATATGTACCACATTTTTTCTGATCCATTCGTCTACTGAGGGGCATCTGGGTTGGTTCCAGATTCTAGCTATGACAAATTGCGGTGCGATGAACATTGTTGTGCTGGTGGCCTTACTATGATTTTGTTTGTGGTCTTTTGGATAGATACCCAAAAGTGGGGCTGCTGGGTCATAGGGGAGTTCTATATTTAGCCTTCTGAGGAATCTCCATACTGCTTGCCAGAGTGGCTGAACCAGTTTACATTCCCACCAACAATGAAGTAGGATTCCCTTTTGCCATGGCCACATTCTTAGTTCTTTCTTTTCCTTTTGTCCTTCTTTTCTTCATTCCTTTCTTTCACAATATAGATACTCTGAGAATTTTGCAAATCTTAATATTCTGCTTTTGTTATTCTTAAAATTCTATTTTTTTTTTTGGCCAGTCCTGGGCCTTGAACTCAGGGCCTGAGCACTGTCCCTGGCTTCTTTTTGCTCAAGGCTAGCACTCTGCCACTTGAGCCACAGCGCCACTTCTGGCCATTTTCTGTATACGTGGTGCTGGGAAATCGAACCCAGGGCCTCATGTATACAAGGCAAGCACTCTTGCCACTAGGCCATATCCCCAGCCCTTAAAATTCAATTTTTAAGCACTCCTCTTTTCTTTTCTTTTATTATAAAAGATGAGACAGACCTAACCCTCACTTTTTGGGTGTGTACTGGTGCTGTGGCTTGAACTCAGGACCTGGGTACTGTCACAAAGCTTCTGTGTACAATGCTAGCACTTTCTGCCTTAGCCATAGTTCCCCTTCCAGATTTTTGCTGGTTAATTGGAGATAAGAGTATCATGGAGGGAAAATAAGGATAGGGTTACATTGTTTAAAAATGAATGTAATCATTGCCTTATATAACTGTAGCCCCCCTCCCCGCTCATCAATTTTCAATAAAGGTAAAATTAATTTTAAACAAAAGAGATTTTCATGGGTCTGGGAATGTGGCTGAGCAGTAGAATGCCTGCCTAGCATGCATGAAGCCCTGCGTTTGATTCCTCAGCACCACATAAACAATAAAATCCAAAAGTGGGGCTGTGACTCAAGTTATAGAGTGCTATCCTTGAGCAAAAGGAAGCCAGGGACAGTGCTCAGGCCCTGAGTCCAAGCCCAAGCCAGTCCAGACTGGCAAAAAACAAAAATCACCAAAAAACCCAAAAAGGTTCATGGACTTTCCTTCCCATACTGCTTTTAAATAATTATTTTTAGATCTTAGCCACTTGAGTAGCTAGGATTAT